>NC_090450.1:97995593-99360380 GCF_031143425.1 Pleurodeles waltl | reverse complement strand
TTTGGGGTGTTTCCTGTCACTGGCGCTAGGCCTACCCACGCAAGTGAGGTATCATTTTTATCGGGAGACTTGGGGGAACGCTGGGTGGAAGGAAATTTGTAGCTCCTCTCAGATTCCAGAACTTTCTGCCACAGAAATGTGAGGAACATGTGTTTTTTTAGCCAAATTTTGAGGTTTGCAAAGGATTCTGGGTAACAGAACCTGGTCCGAGCCCCGCAAGTCACCCCTCCTTGGATTCCCCTAGGTCTCTAGTTTTCAGAAATGCACAGGTTTGGTAGGTTTCCCTAGGTGCCGGCTGAGCTAGAGGCCAAAATCTACAGGTAGGCACTTTGCAAAAAACACCTCTGTTTTTTTCCAAAATTTAGGATGTGTCCACGTTGCGCTTTGGGGTGTTTCCTGTCGCCGGCGCTAGGCCTACCCACGCAAGTGAGGTATCATTTTTATCGGGAGACTTGGGGGAACGCTGGGTGGAAGGAAATTTGTAGCTCCTCTCAGATTCCCGAACTTTCTGCCACAGAAATGTGAGGAACATGTGTTTTTTTAGCCAAATTTTGAGGTTTGCAAAGGATTCTGGGTAACAGAACCTGGTCCGAGCCCCGCAAGTCACCCCTCCTTGGATTCCCCTAGGTCTCTAGTTTTCAGAAATGCACAGGTTTGGTAGGTTTCCCTAGGTGCCGGCTGAGCTAGAGGCCAAAATCTACAGGTAGGCACTTTGCAAAAAACACCTCTGTTTTTTTCCAAAATTTAGGATGTGTCCACGTTGCGCTTTGGGGTGTTTCCTGTCGCCGGCGCTAGGCCTACCCACGCAAGTGAGGTATCATTTTTATCGGGAGACTTGGGGGAACGCTGGGTGGAAGGAAATTTGTAGCTCCTCTCAGATTCCCGAACTTTCTGCCACAGAAATGTGAGGAACATGTGTTTTTTTAGCCAAATTTTGAGGTTTGCAAAGGATTCTGGGTAACAGAACCTGGTCCGAGCCCCGCAAGTCACCCCTCCTTGGATTCCCCTAGGTCTCTAGTTTTCAGAAATGCACAGGTTTGGTAGGTTTCCCTAGGTGCCGGCTGAGCTAGAGGCCAAAACCTACAGGTAGGCACTTTGCAAAAAACACCTCTGTTTTTTTCCAAAATGTAGGATGTGTCCACGTTGCGCTTTGGGGTGTTTCCTGTCGCCGGCGCTAGGCCTACCCACGCAAGTGAGGTATCATTTTTATCGGGAGACTTGGGGGAACGCTGGGTGGAAGGAAATTTGTAGCTCCTCTCAGATTCCAGAACTTTCTGCCTCAGAAATGTGCGGAACATGTGTTTTTTTAGCCAAATTTTGAGGTTTGCAAAGGATTCTGGGTAACAGAACCTGGTCCGAGCCCCGCAAGTCACCCCTCCTTGGATTCCCCTAGGTCTCTAGTTTTCAGAAATGCACAGGTTTGGTAGGTTTCCCTAGGTGCCGGCTGACCTAGAGGCCAAAATCTACAGGTAGGCACTTCGCAAAAAACACCTCTGTTTTTTTTCCAAAATTTAGGATGTGTCCACGTTGCGCTTTGGGGTGTCTCCTGTCGCCGGCGCTAGGCCTACCCACGCAAGTGAGGTATCATTTTTATCGGGAGACTTGGGGGAACGCTGGGTGGAAGGGAATTAGTAGCTCCTCTCAGATTCCAGAACTTTCTGCCACAGAAATGTGAGGAACATGTGTTTTTTTTGCCAAATTTTGAGGTTTGCAAAGGATTCTGGGTAACAGAACCTGGTCCGAGCCCCGCAAGTCACCCCTCCTTGGATTCCCCTAGGTCTCTAGTTTTCAGAAATGCACAGGTTTGGTAGGTTTCCCTAGGTGCCGGCTGAGCTAGAGGCCAAAATCTACAGGTAGGCACTTCGCAAAAAACACCTCCGTTTTTTTCCAAAATTTAGGACGTGTCAACGTTGCGCTTTGGGGTGTTTCCTGTCGCTGGCGCTAGGCCTACCCACGCAAGTGAGGTATCATTTTTATCGGGAGACTTGGGGGAACGCTGGGTGGAAGGAAATTTGTAGCTCCTCTCAGATTCCAGAACTTTCTGCCACAGAAATGTGAGGAACATGTGTTTTTTTAGCCTAATTTTGAGGTTTGCAAAGGATTCTGGGTAACAGAACCTGGTCCGAGCCCCGCAAGTCACCCCTCCTTGGATTCCCCTAGGTCTCTAGTTTTCAGAAATGCACAGGTTTGGTAGGTTTCCCTAGGTGCCGGCTGAGCTAGAGGCCAAAATCTACAGGTAGGCACTTCGCAAAAAACACCTCTGTTTTTTTCCAAATTTAGGATGTGTCCGCGTTGCGCTTTGGGGTGTTTCCTGTCGCCGGCGCTAGGCCTACCCACGCAAGTGAGGTATCATTTTTATCGGGAGACTTGGGGGAACGCTGGGTGGAAGGGAATTAGTAGCTCCTCTCAGATTCCAGAACTTTCTGCCACAGAAATGTGAGGAACATGTGTTTTTTTAGCCAAATTTTGAGGTTTGCAAAGGATTCTGGGTAACAGAACCTGGTCCGAGCCCCGCAAGTCACTCCTCCTTGGATTCCCCTAGGTCACTAGTTTTCAGAAATGCACAGGTTCGGTAGGTTTCCCTAGGTGCCAGCTGAGCTAGAGGCCAAAATCTACAGGTAGGCACTTCGCAAAAAACACCTCCGTTTTTTTCCAAAATTTAGGATGTGTCCACGTTGCGCTTTGGGGTGTTTCCTGTCGCCGGCGCTAGGCCTACCCACGCAAGTGAGGTATAATTTTTATCGGGAGACTTGGGGAACGCTGGGTGGAAGGAAATTTGTAGCTCCTCTCAGATTCCAGAACTTTCTGCCACAGAAATGTGAGGAACATGTGTTTTTTTAGCCAAATTTTGAGGTTTGCAAAGGATTCTGGGTAACAGAACCTGGTCCGAGCCCCGCAAGTCACCCCTCCTTGGATTCCCCTAGGTCTCTAGTTTTCAGAAATGCACAGGTTTGGTAGGTTTCCCTAGGTGCCGGCTGAGCTAGAGGCCAAAATCTACGGGTAGGCACTTTGCAAAAAACACCTCTGTTTTTTTCCAAAATTTAGGATGTGTCCACGTTGCGCTTTGGGGTGTTTCCTGTCGCCGGCGCTAGGCCTACCCACGCAAGTGAGGTATCATTTTTATCGGGAGACTTGGGGGAACGCTGGGTGGAAGGAAATTTGTAGCTCCTCTCAGATTCCAGAACTTTCTGCCTCAGAAATGTGAGGAACATGTGTTTTTTTAGCCAAATTTTTAGGTTTGCAAAGGATTCTGGGTAACAGAACCTGGTCCGAGCCCCGCAAGTCACCCCTCCTTGGATTCCCCTAGGTCTCTAGTTTTCAGAAATGCACAGGTTTGGTAGGTTTCCCTAGGTGCCGGCTGAGCTAGAGGCCAAAATCTACAGGTAGGCACTTCGCAAAAAACACCTCTGTTTTTTTCCAAAATTTAGGATGTGTCCACGTTGCGCTTTGGGGTGTCTCCTGTCGCCGGCGCTAGGCCTACCCACGCAAGTGAGGTATCATTTTTATCGGGAGACTTGGGGGAACGCTGGGTGGAAGGGAATTAGTAGCTCCTCTCAGATTCCAGAACTTTCTGCCACAGAAATGTGAGGAACATGTGTTTTTTTAGCCAAATTTTGAGGTTTGCAAAGGATTCTGGGTAACAGAACCTGGTCCGAGCCCCGCAAGTCACCCCTCCTTGGATTCCCCTAGGTCTCTAGTTTTCAGAAATGCACAGGTTTGGTAGGTTTCCCTAGGTGCCGGCTGAGCTAGAGGCCAAAATCTACAGGTAGGCACTTCGCAAAAAACACCTCTGTTTTTTTCCAAAATTTAGGATGTGTCCGCGTTGCGCTTTGGGGTGTTTCCTGTCGCCGGCGCTAGGCCTACCCACGCAAGTGAGGTATCATTTTTATCGGGAGACTTGGGGGAACGCTGGGTGGAAGGGAATTAGTAGCTCCTCTCAGATTCCAGAACTTTCTGCCACAGAAATGTGAGGAACATGTGTTTTTTTAGCCAAATTTTGAGGTTTGCAAAGGATTCTGGGTAACAGAACCTGGTCCGAGCCCCGCAAGTCACCCCTCCTTGGATTCCCCTAGGTCACTAGTTTTCAGAAATGCACAGGTTCGGTAGGTTTCCCTAGGTGCCGGCTGAGCTAGAGGCCAAAATCTACAGGTAGGCACTTCGCAAAAAACACCTCCGTTTTTTTCCAAAATTTAGGATGTGTCCATGTTGCGCTTTGGGGTGTTTCCTGTCGCCGGAGCTAGGCCTACCCACGCAAGTGAGGTATAATTTTTATCGGGAGACTTGGGGGAACGCTGGGTGGAAGGAAATTTGTAGCTCCTCTCAGATTCCAGAACTTTCTGCCACAGAAATGTGAGGAACATGTGTTTTTTTAGCCAAATTTTGAGGTTTGCAAAGGATTCTGGGTAACAGAACCTGGTCCGAGCCCCGCAAGTCACCCCTCCTTGGATTCCCCTAGGTCTCTAGTTTTCAGAAATGCACAGGTTTAGTAGGTTTCCCTAGGTGCCGGCTGAGCTAGAGGCCAAAATCTACAGGTAGGCACTTCGCAAAAAACACCTCCGTTTTTTTCCAAAATTTAGGACGTGTCCATGTTGCGCTTTGGGGTGTTTCCTGTCACTGGCGCTAGGCCTACCCACGCAAGTGAGGTATCATTTTTATCGGGAGACTTGGGGGAACGCTGGGTGGAAGGAAATTTGTAGCTCCTCTCAGATTCCAGAACTTTCTGCCACAGAAATGTGAGGAACATGTGTTTTTTTAGCCAAATTTTGAGGTTTGCAAAGGATTCTGGGTAACAGAACCTGGTCCGAGCCCCGCAAGTCACCCCTCCTTGGATTCCCCTAGGTCTCTAATTTTCAGAAATGCACAGGTTTGGTAGGTTTCCCTAGGTGCCGGCTGAGCTAGAGGCCAAAATCTACAGGTAGGCACTTTGCAAAAAACACCTCTGTTTTTTTCCAAAATTTAGGATGTGTCCACGTTGCGCTTTGGGGTGTTTCCTGTCGCCGGCGCTAGGCCTACCCACGCAAGTGAGGTATCATTTTTATCGGGAGACTTGGGGGAACGCTGGGTGGAAGGAAATTTGTAGCTCCTCTCAGATTCCCGAACTTTCTGCCACAGAAATGTGAGGAACATGTGTTTTTTTAGCCAAATTTTGAGGTTTGCAAAGGATTCTGGGTAACAGAACCTGGTCCGAGCCCCGCAAGTCACCCCTCCTTGGATTCCCCTAGGTCTCTAGTTTTCAGAAATGCACAGGTTTGGTAGGTTTCCCTAGGTGCCGGCTGAGCTAGAGGCCAAAATCTACAGGTAGGCACTTTGCAAAAAACACCTCTGTTTTTTTCCAAAATTTAGGATGTGTCCACGTTGCGCTTTGGGGTGTTTCCTGTCGCCGGCGCTAGGCCTACCCACGCAAGTGAGGTATCATTTTTATCGGGAGACTTGGGGGAACGCTGGGTGGAAGGAAATTTGTAGCTCCTCTCAGATTCCCGAACTTTCTGCCACAGAAATGTGAGGAACATGTGTTTTTTTTAGCCAAATTTTGAGGTTTGCAAAGGATTCTGGGTAACAGAACCTGGTCCGAGCCCCGCAAGTCACCCCTCCTTGGATTCCCCTAGGTCTCTAGTTTTCAGAAATGCACAGGTTTGGTAGGTTTCCCTAGGTGCCGGCTGAGCTAGAGGCCAAAACCTACAGGTAGGCACTTTGCAAAAAACACCTCTGTTTTTTTCCAAAATGTAGGATGTGTCCACGTTGCGCTTTGGGGTGTTTCCTGTCGCCGGCGCTAGGCCTACCCACGCAAGTGAGGTATCATTTTTATCGGGAGACTTGGGGGAACGCTGGGTGGAAGGAAATTTGTAGCTCCTCTCAGATTCCAGAACTTTCTGCCTCAGAAATGTGCGGAACATGTGTTTTTTTAGCCAAATTTTGAGGTTTGCAAAGGATTCTGGGTAACAGAACCTGGTCCGAGCCCCGCAAGTCACCCCTCCTTGGATTCCCCTAGGTCTCTAGTTTTCAGAAATGCACAGGTTTGGTAGGTTTCCCTAGGTGCCGGCTGAGCTAGAGGCCAAAATCTACAGGTAGGCACTTCGCAAAAAACACCTCTGTTTTTTTCCAAAATTTAGGATGTGTCCACGTTGCGCTTTGGGGTGTCTCCTGTCGCCGGCGCTAGGCCTACCCACGCAAGTGAGGTATCATTTTTATCGGGAGACTTGGGGGAACGCTGGGTGGAAGGGAATTAGTAGCTCCTCTCAGATTCCAGAACTTTCTGCCACAGAAATGTGAGGAACATGTGTTTTTTTAGCCAAATTTTGAGGTTTGCAAAGGATTCTGGGTAACAGAACCTGGTCCGAGCCCCGCAAGTCACCCCTCCTTGGATTCCCCTAGGTCTCTAGTTTTCAGAAATGCACAGGTTTGGTAGGTTTCCCTAGGTGCCGGCTGAGCTAGAGGCCAAAATCTACAGGTAGGCACTTCGCAAAAAACACCTCCGTTTTTTTCCAAAATTTAGGACGTGTCAACGTTGCGCTTTGGGGTGTTTCCTGTCGCTGGCGCTAGGCCTACCCACGCAAGTGAGGTATCATTTTTATCGGGAGACTTGGGGGAACGCTGGGTGGAAGGAAATTTGTAGCTCCTCTCAGATTCCAGAACTTTCTGCCACAGAAATGTGAGGAACATGTGTTTTTTTAGCCTAATTTTGAGGTTTACAAAGGATTCTGGGTAACAGAACCTGGTCCGAGCCCCGCAAGTCACCCCTCCTTGGATTCCCCTAGGTCTCTAGTTTTCAGAAATGCACAGGTTTGGTAGGTTTCCCTAGGTGCCGGCTGAGCTAGAGGCCAAAATCTACAGGTAGGCACTTCGCAAAAAACACCTCTGTTTTTTTCCAAAATTTAGGATGTGTCCGCGTTGCGCTTTGGGGTGTTTCCTGTCGCCGGCGCTAGGCCTACCCACGCAAGTGAGGTATAATTTTTATCGGGAGACTTGGGGGAACGCTGGGTGGAAGGGAATTAGTAGCTCCTCTCAGATTCCAGAACTTTCTGCCACAGAAATGTGAGGAACATGTGTTTTTTTAGCCAAATTTTGAGGTTTGCAAAGGATTCTGGGTAACAGAACCTGGTCCGAGCCCCGCAAGTCACTCCTCCTTGGATTCCCCTAGGTCACTAGTTTTCAGAAATGCACAGGTTCGGTAGGTTTCCCTAGGTGCCAGCTGAGCTAGAGGCCAAAATCTACAGGTAGGCACTTCGCAAAAAACACCTCCGTTTTTTTCCAAAATTTAGGATGTGTCCACGTTGCGCTTTGGGGTGTTTCCTGTCGCCGGCGCTAGGCCTACCCACGCAAGTGAGGTATAATTTTTATCGGGAGACTTGGGGGAACGCTGGGTGGAAGGAAATTTGTAGCTCCTCTCAGATTCCAGAACTTTCTGCCACAGAAATGTGAGGAACATGTGTTTTTTTAGCCAAATTTTGAGGTTTGCAAAGGATTCTGGGTAACAGAACCTGGTCCGAGCCCCGCAAGTCACCCCTCCTTGGATTCCCCTAGGTCTCTAGTTTTCAGAAATGCACAGGTTTGGTAGGTTTCCCTAGGTGCCGGCTGAGCTAGAGGCCAAAATCTACGGGTAGGCACTTTGCAAAAAACACCTCTGTTTTTTTCCAAAATTTAGGATGTGTCCACGTTGCGCTTTGGGGTGTTTCCTGTCGCCGGCGCTAGGCCTACCCACGCAAGTGAGGTATCATTTTTATCGGGAGACTTGGGGGAACGCTGGGTGGAAGGAAATTTGTAGCTCCTCTCAGATTCCAGAACTTTCTGCCTCAGAAATGTGAGGAACATGTGTTTTTTTAGCCAAATTTTTAGGTTTGCAAAGGATTCTGGGTAACAGAACCTGGTCCGAGCCCCGCAAGTCACCCCTCCTTGGATTCCCCTAGGTCTCTAGTTTTCAGAAATGCACAGGTTTGGTAGGTTTCCCTAGGTGCCGGCTGAGCTAGAGGCCAAAATCTACAGGTAGGCACTTCGCAAAAAACACCTCTGTTTTTTTCCAAAATTTAGGATGTGTCCACGTTGCGCTTTGGGGTGTCTCCTGTCGCCGGCGCTAGGCCTACCCACGCAAGTGAGGTATCATTTTTATCGGGAGACTTGGGGGAACGCTGGGTGGAAGGGAATTAGTAGCTCCTCTCAGATTCCAGAACTTTCTGCCACAGAAATGTGAGGAACATGTGTTTTTTTAGCCAAATTTTGAGGTTTGCAAAGGATTCTGGGTAACAGAACCTGGTCCGAGCCCCGCAAGTCACCCCTCCTTGGATTCCCCTAGGTCTCTAGTTTTCAGAAATGCACAGGTTTGGTAGGTTTCCCTAGGTGCCGGCTGAGCTAGAGGCCAAAATCTACAGGTAGGCACTTCGCAAAAAACACCTCTGTTTTTTTCCAAAATTTAGGATGTGTCCACGTTGCGCTTTGGGGTGTTTCCTGTCGCCGGCGCTAGGCCTACCCACGCAAGTGAGGTATCATTTTTATCGGGAGACTTGGGGGAACGCTGGGTGGAAGGAAATTTGTAGCTCCTCTCAGATTCCAGAACTTTCTGCCACAGAAATGAGAGGAACATGTGTTTTTTAAGCCAAATTTTGAGGTTTGCAAAGGATTCTGGGTAACAGAACCTGGTCCGAGCCCCGCAAGTCACCCCTCCTTGGATTCCCCTAGGTCTCTAGTTTTCAGAAATGCACAGGTTTGGTAGGTTTCCCTAGGTGCCGGCTGAGCTAGAGGCCAAAATCTACAGGTAGGCACTTCGCAAAAAACACCTCCGTTTTTTTCCAAAATTTAGGATGTGTCCACGTTGCGCTTTGGGGTGTTTCCTGTCGCCGGCGCTAGGCCTACCGACACAAGTGAGGTATCATTTTTATCGGTAGACTTGGGGGAACATAGATTAGCAAAACAAGTGCTATTGCCCCTTGTCTTTCTCTACATTTTTTCCTTCCAAATATAGGAGAGTGTGTAAAAAAGACATCTATTTGAGAAATTCCATATAATTCACATGCTTGTATGGTCACCCCGGAATTCAGAGATGTGCAAATAACCACTGCTCCTCAGCACCTTATCTTGTGCCCTTTTTGGAAATGCAAAGGTTTTCTTGATAGCAATTTTTTACTCTTTATATTTCAGCAAATGAATTGCTGTATACCCGGTATAGAATGAAAACGCACTGCAGGGTGCAGCTCATTTATTGGCTCTGGGTTCCTCGGGTTCTTGATGAACCTACAAGCCCTATATATGCCCGCAACCAGAGGAGTCCACCAGACGTAACGGTATATTGCTTTCCATAATCTGACATTTCAGGGAAAAGTTACAGAGTAAAACGTAGAGAAAAATTGATGTTTTTTTCACCTCAATTTCAATATTTTTCTCTTTCAGCTGTTATTTTCTGTAGGAAACCCTTGTAGGATCTACACAAATGACCCCTTGCTGAATTCAGAATTTTCTCTACTTTTCAGAAATGGTTAGGTTTCTGGGATCCAGCATTGGTTTCATGCCCATTCCTGTCACTGACTGGAAGGAGGCTGAAAGCACAACAAATTGCAAAAATGGGGTATGCCCCAGTAAAATGCCAAAATTATGTTGAAAAATTGGGTTTTCTGATTCAAGTCTGCCTGTTCCTGAAAGCTAGGAAGCTGCTGAGTTTAGCACTACAAACCCTTTGTTGATGCCATTTTCAGGAGGAAATCCACAAGCCTTCTTCTGCAGCCACTTTTTCCATTTTTTTAAAAAAAAAACGAAATTTTCACTGTATTTTGGCCAATTTCTTGGCCTCCTTCAAGGGAACCCACAAAGTCTGGGTACCTCTAGAATCCCTAGGATGTTGGTAAAAAAGGACGCAAATTTGGCTTGGTTAGCTTATGTGGACAAAAAGTTATGAGGGCCTAAGCGCGAACTGCCCCAAATAGGCAAAAAAAGGCCTGGCACAGGAGGGGGAAAAGGCCTGGCAGCGAAGGGGTGAAAGGTTTTTCGATCTGGTGTTGAATTTGTAACCATAGCTTGTTAATGTGGCCACAAGTTTATCCATTTTGACATGTGTTAATATTTCACATTGTATCAAGAGGTATTAACATATTTCTTAAATGTCATATTCTGTCCATAATATGGTTCTCAATGTTTTCTAGTCACTGATTTATTCCTATACAATATGTTTAACATTCTGATGCATTGATAAACTATGATTGAATGGTCGATACCTACCACACTCTAATGTGGTTCTTATCTATAGTTACACTGTTTATTTATTGATAGATGAGTCAGTCTTCACATTGTTAAAAGAGGTATTGCCTGAATGTTTAACATGAGACAGAGTATGGTTTCCAAAGTCTTCCAGTTATTGATTCTTTTCTTAAATCAATCATTTCTTATTCCTGATTGAAATTTACTAAATGTCCACCTTTGTTGGTAATTATTTTGGTTCAATAATGTTCCTTTTCTTCTTACATTGGGGTGTCTCTGGTCCAGCTTCTGTTTCTATTCTGAAGTCACATGGGTATTTTCCTTTGATTTGCCTTTTCTGGAACTTGACACACCTAGTTTGGTGGAACAGGGTTAATGTTCTAGGTTCCTCACCCGTGCGTTCTTATATATAGTTACACTGTTTATTTATTGATAGATGAGTCAGTCTGCACATTGTTAAAAGAGGTATTGCCTGAATGTTTAACATGAGACAGAGTATGGTTTCCAAAGTCTTCCAGTTATTGATTCTTTTCTTAAATCAATCATTTCTTATTCCTGATTGAAATTTACTAAATGTCCACCTTTGTTGGTAATTATTTTGGTTCAATAATGTTCCTTTTCTTCTTACATTGGGGTGTCTCTGGTCCAGCTTCTGTTTCTATTCTGAAGTCACATGGGTATTTTCCTTTGATTTGCCTTTTCTGGAACTTGACACACCTAGTTTGGTGGAACAGGGTTAATGTTCTAGGTTCCTCACCCGTGCGCCCCCACCGTGAGTTCCTCCGACGTCCACAATTATTTAAGTTAGAACAGCTGAGATGGAGTTGACCACTCGGCATTGTTGAGAGTTTTTTCGAGCTGCTCACAATTTGATTCACTCGCTGAACCAGGAATCCTTTGAGGTTGCTGGGTCCTGCATTGTTTTTCAGCATGTTGCTGTATGCAAGGTACAATGTTTTTTATGATGTTTAGTACAGGTGCTATTCTACTTCTTATAGCACTACTACATGTAGGGTCCTTTTCAAGATGTTTAGCATGTGGAAAGTAGTTGTTTTCCCTTCATAGAATATCAGTTAGCAGTATGTTTTTCAGTGGCATTCGTGCCCTGTATGAAGCTTTTAGTACCCTATTAAATTTTTGAGTCATGTTACTCTTTTCGTTTTGAGTAGTTCCGATGGCTTTTGGATTTTCCCCCAGCTTAGATATTCACTCTGAGTGTGACGCTTTGGTTTTGGTGAACTCACATGATACTCTTTTGATGCCAACTGACAATTATGAGTGTATTTTGTTTGGCACTGTATGATTCTGGGTTTATTAGTGACAACTAGATCACGCTGTTTTCCTTTGAATTGTTGAATTATTGGTTGGCTTTCCCATTAAACTCTTGGTTCCCAGTGATTGTACCCATATAGGTATGGATCTTATATTTAGTCTGGATTCTTCCTTGCAGGATCTTGGATGTATTGTGGCAAACTTAAGTCGTAAGCCAGGCCTTTTCAACATTACCGCACTAGAGTAAGTCCTCTAAATTAACTGTGCCACATCTCTGTGTATTACTGCCGCGGTGGTGATGGCAGTCGCACTGCTGTGGGCCTGGCAGTGCAGACCACCATATTACAAACACTAGGAAGGCACCTGCAGAATATAGGCCCTCATTATGAACATGGTGGTCTGTTCCGCACCGTCGGCGGTGGCGGTAGAAACCGCCAACAGAGGAGCGGTCCGGACCGCCAAATAATGAACCAAACGAAACTTGCGCATCCCGCGCACCACCCACCACCAGGAAAGGAGTCCCGCTGATGACGGCAGAGACCGCCCACATGCCGTCGGAAAGGCCCAACCCGCCCATAAAATAATGAACCATCATTCCACCGCCAGTTCCGGGGCGGGAAACACCGCCACACAAAGCCAGGCAGAAAAGAAACAAATAGAAGGAAACGCTCACCGGAGCTCAACAAAACGTGCAGCGACAGCCATGGACAGAGAGCTGCAGATCATACCAGCCTTGCTCCTTGCCATATATCTACATGACTGAGACCGTCGACGAAGACGACGACGATAAGTACCGCAACCTACGACACAAGGGGGGAAAGGGCATAGTTACATACCCACCCACACCACCCACCCCGCAAAGCCCCCCCCAATCCTTCCCAGCAGCAATAGTCAGACACCCCACACCAAGAGGGACGTACCCGACCAAAGGCCACTGCACCTTGGCCATAGGACATACAATAGCACCACAGCCATAAATTATTTAAACAAACACCAGGGTGAAACTGCGTGCAGCCTAAACACAGACCACACAGAAACTTTATTCAGTAGCTCACTGAGCTAAATGATGATAACAGGACCAATGGCCAGTCCATAAAAAGTCCATTTTACCTTGGCCATAACTGGCCACACCTGCCTCCCACAAGTGCTGGGTACTCCACTCAACAGGGCACCATAGGGGGATCCAGGCACCTCACGGAATGGGGGGGGTGGTTAATTTACGACGGGTGGGACTTTGACTTGCGTGAGGAGGTTGGAGGGCGGGTGGGCTTCTCCTCTAAAGGGGGTGGGGGCTGTTTGGCTTGGGCGGAGCAGGATGCCTTATGCTCTGAGCGGGCCTTCTTCTTAACTGGAGAAGGGGCACAGGAATGGGAAGGCTGGACCGGGGTGGGCTGCGATGTGGAAGGATCGTAAAGGGCAAGGAGGTGGGCACGTTTCAGGACAAGACGGGGTGGGCCAGTGGGATCGAACAGGTCTACACAGGAGAGGAAAAGTTTCTTGGGAGCAATTGGGGTGGGCGTGGATGAGGGCGTGGGAATGAAGGCAGAGGGAGTTGATGTATGGGGTGTAGGTGTGCATGTAGTGGGTGCCGGTGACTGCTCAGTATGCTGTGGTGTGGTGCATGTCTGATGAGTGGGTGTCTTGGTGTGTTTGAGTGTTTTGGGAGGTGGAGGGGTGGACACAGTGGGAGAAGACAGACAGCTAGTGTGGATGTATGTTGTGTGGGTGTCTGCAAGTCGGGTGAGTGTGCTGCATGTGTCAACTATAGTGGAGGTGGTGAGTGCAGGTGTGGTGTATGGGGTGCTATTGTGGTGAGTGCAGGAAGAGGAGCAGTAACAGTGAGTGAAGGTGCAGTGCATGAGGGTGTGCAAGTAGAGGGGACAGACAGGGATGCGGAAGAGGTGGGCACACTGGGGAAGTGGAGGTTGTTGTGTGTGCAGGTGTCTGTTAGCTGTGTGAATGCTTGTGGTGGGAGGTGTGGTGCTTGTGTTTGGAAGTGTGTTTTTTGTGTGTTGATGTGCTTGTCTGCGTGTCTGAATGTGTGCCTTGGACGAGTGAAGGGAGTGGGGTGCTGGAAGGGGTAGAGGAGGTTGGACGGGGGACGGAATGGCCAGGGAAACTGGCTGCCGTCCAAGAGGAGGCCAGAGCCTGAAAAGATCTCTGTAGGGCAGACACGGCACCATGAATGCCATCCATATAGGCATTAGTCTGCTGCACCTCTAACCCCTGGATGGCATTGACAATGGTTGTCTGCCCTACAGAGATGGTTCTCAGGAGGTCAATAGCCTCCTCCGTGAGGGCAGCAGGGCTGACTCGGGCAGGGGAGGAGGCGCCTGGGGTGAAGGAGACGCCCACCTTTCTAGGTGGGCGGGCACGGGCAACTCGGTGGGGAGCAGAAGGGAGGGCGCTGATGGTATGGGTGGCGGCGGAAGATCTCACGGTCATGATTTGTCCACTAGTGTCCGCCACTGCCGGAGAAGATTTCAGAGTCACTACCCCCTGTGGTAGTAGCCTCCCTGTGTAAGTCCCCTCTCCCTCCCACCCACTGGTCCCCTGGGCGTCCGTTGTCTCTGCCTCCGGGGATCCGTGGGCCGCTGTCTCCCCACTAGCCGGTGCCTCAGCTCCCTCGCCTGATGTTGATGCTGTACCAGACACACAAAAGAGAACAGGGATGGGGAGACAAAACAGGAGAGACACTTGTAAGTAGCTGAATGCTGATACGCAATGGCCAAACATACACCTACCCAGCAGACACACCCAACAGGCAGCACCGTGCACTAGGCCCATGGCCATGGCCCTGACTACTGAGCAGTATAGTGACCTACACCCATATCCTGTCATTTCATTGAAGCTGAGGTAAGTAAAAACCTGACAGGGACACCCCTACACCCTTTGGGGAGCAGACAGTAGATGAACACCAGTCAAAAGCCTTGCTTTAAGCACCATAAGCCCTATCGCACACACACTCATCCTTCCAGGCTGAAGTATGGGCTGTGAGTACTCACTCCCTTGTGACTGCTGTGCAGCCTTCAAGCGCCCAACCAGGTCTGGGTACGCCACCGCCAGGATCCTTCGCATGAGGGGTGGTCAGTGCCCGACGGGCACCCCTATCACGTTGGGAGGACTTCCCCAGCTGGGCCTCACTGATCTTCCGCGCCCAGCGCCGCAGGTCCTCCCACCTCTTATGACAGTGGGTGCTCAGCCGGGTGTAGACCCCCAGAGTCCGTACCTCCTTGGCGATGGCAGGCCAATGTGACCTCTTCTGGGGGACGCTGACCTAGTAAGGAGACACAGAGAAGGAACACAGAGGTAAGGCACCTGCACGATGGCAATAGCTGGCTGATTGTTAGACATAGGACAGACAGTACTCCCAGACATGCAGGACAGTGGCACGCAGCATTCCATGCACCAAGCCCCATCCTGGCTCACAGGAGTGCACATCAGAGCAATCCACTCCATCCATTACACACACAGTGCCCCCCAAACCCGGACTCACCTGTACCTCTGGCCGGCCGTAGAGTCTGCCGTATAGGGGCAGGACCCCTTCCACCAGTTTCTCCAGTTCTTCCTGGATAAAGGCTGGGGCCCTTTCCCCTGCACCACGTGGAACATCCATAGCCAGAGGCAGGCCACAGCAGTACACAGAGTGGAGTACTTGTCCGCACAGGATCAGGGAGTCAAGTGATCGCACGATGACGAACGCACGTGCGTTCCACAGCGGAATGCACCGTCTGCGGCGGCGGCGATCATGATACACCAGGATTCCCCATTGGCATCCATGTTAATGAGCCAATGAGGGTGCGAACAGCGATTAACACCGCCGTACGCTGTGGCATCAACCGCTACCGGTCTTAGGTCAATTCCACAACGAAGGGGCAGAACTCCATTGGGCAGACATTTTGCCATCACCTACGCATCTTGAAATTCAATGTACTCACAATGCTGGGCCTACTAGCCATATGAAGCACTTATGTCTCTATCCATAGAGTATATAAGCACACATAATTTACTCTGTTCCCTCTTAGTGATGTCAATGTACATCTGTCAGGTTGCAGTTATTATACCAACACTACTATGAAGAATGCAGTGAATGTGTTTAGCAAATATGCCAGTGTATGTGTGCACATGACTCCTTGTTCTTAACCCTCACAGTACTGACCTTTGTGGCGAGGAAGGGCACCATCTGTGTACAGACCACTTGTGGATACGGGACCATGGTAGAGCGTCAGATCATTATCACTTACAGACTCACACGTGCAACTATTCAGGACCTATGTGCATTACTGGATCCTGCACTGACTCCCGGAAATCGTAATCAGCATGCCATTCCAACTGAGGTGGAGGTGCTCTCCGCACTCCATTTCCTGGCCACAGGATCATTTCAAGTGACAGTGGGCATGGGTGCTGGTTTCTCACAGCCAATGTTCAGCCAGGTACTTGCAAGATTTCTGAATGCATTTGTACAACATCTGCAATCCTATGTGCGATTCCCCCAAAGTGCTGAGCTCCCTGCCATCAAGTCAGACTTCTATGCCTTTGCAAACATTCCCCATGTTATTGGTGCCATCGATGGAATCCACATACCCATCATCCCCCCAAGAGTGAGTGAACAGGTGTACAGAAACAGGAAGAACTTTCACTCCATGAACATCCAATTGGTATGTGCAGCAGACCAGTACATTTCCCATGTGAATGCCATGTTTCCGGGTTCAGTCCATGATTCATTTGTTTTGAGGAACAGTAGTGTGCCACAAATGATGGACCAACTCCAAGAGGACAGAGGGTGGATCATAGGTATGTGTGCCTGTCACTAACTGACACATTGCAGAAAAATAGCCTGTCAGACTAAGGACATTCCAATCACGACTCTGTATTGACCATTTCTCTAGGTGATTCTGGCTATCCAAACTTGCGTTGGCTCCTGACACCAGTGAGGAATCCCAGGACGGATGCAGATAGGAAATACAATGAGTCCCATGGATGTACTAGGAGGGTGATAGAGCGTACTATAGGTCTCCTGAAGGCTAGATTCCGGTGCCTACATATCCCTGGGGGTTCCCTGGTCTATGGGCCTATAAAGGTGTTTAGGGTAGTCATGGCGTGCTGCATGCTGCACAACGTGTCAGTGAGACATTCAATCCCCCTTTCGGAGGTGGAGGGTGCTATAGGTCCTGATCTGATACCTCAGAGAGGTGAGGAGAGTGATGGTGAGGATGAGGAAGAAGTCAATTCCAGAAATCAACTGATACAACTCTACTTCCAATAACTGTCTGTGACTTCAGCCTGTATATGTGGCTAGTGACTGATACTGTAAGTGTGCCATGTCAACTAGGGGTAATTGGTCATGATATGCGAGTCATGGACCTCTTCAGCATGGTACAGACAGACAATATAAGCATTCCCTTCTTGACTATTTTGAAACACACTGTACCACCAGCATGCACAATTTGGTAATAAAGTTTATCCCTGCCTGTTGCATCATTACTCCACTTTGTTCAAAATTGAAGATAGGGGACAGTGTTACAGGTGAGATATGTTGTTTATTGGTGGAATACAGTGAAATGTGCTATTTACAGTGATGGAAGTCGTTATGGTTGGGTGTCCTCAAAACCGACTTGGTGGCAGGCCTGTTTGACATCATAGGTGGGTCCTATTTGTAGTTTAGTACATTATTTAGCCCTCAGCTGAGTGCAGTTGGTGAATGGGTGGGATGGTTACTTGGCAGTAGTAGCAGTGTCAATTGTTGGAAGGGGGCTTGTTCTTTGCTGGGTTTCCAGTGCCATATCTTGGCCTGAGACTACGTTTGGGCACCTGCTATGGAGCTACTTGGGGTGACATGGTTGGCCCTTGTGATTCCTGGGAGAGTATTTCCTGTGCTGTTTCAGCTGCTTGGGACAACTGTTGCTGGTTGTCCAGGGCTGTTGTGGGGGCCTCTTGTCCGGTGTGGGTGTCTGAGGGTTTGTTGACCAACTGCAGCAGTGTTCCAGCAATGGTGGCCATTGTGGCACTGTGTTCTCTCCACTGCTCCATGGCCTGTTGGTGGTGTTCCAGCTGCATCCTCTGACTTTGCTCCAGGGTGGTTACAATCTGTGCCAACCTGTCTTGGGTATGTTGGGATGCCCCCAATACCTTTGCAATGACGTCCTGGGGTGCTGCATCTATCCTGTGCCCTGCCCCCTGACCCACTGGGGCACTTGACCTTACCCTGGCCCCCTGTGCCTCTGTACCCTGCGCAGATCTTGACGTGCCACTAGTACTGGGGCCCTCGTCTTCCTGCATGTTGGGGGTGGGAAACTGTGGTCTCTGTTGCTGTGTTCCACCTGTTTGTGCCCTAGGTCCACTGGTGTGGGCACGCCTCCCATGGCCTGCTGGTCTTGACTGGGTGTTAAGGGTGACAGTGTTTTCCTGGGTGGGGCTGCTGCATGATGAGCATCCAGGGCTGTGTGAGGGGCCTGCCTGCTCATCAGTGTCCAGGGATCCTTCACCAGTGTCCTGTGATGTGCCTCTGTCTCCCTGGAATGCTGTGGCACTCCTTGCCCCCTCCATTAGGGTTGCATGGGTGGTGGTGCCTGTTGGGGGACATAGAAATGTTTGTTACATATGCAGGAGGATTTGAGGTGGGCTGTACTGTGCAATTTAGTGCTGGTGAGCCTTTCAGTGGCCTTCAGGTGTGCCTTTGTGAGGTGGACATTGCATTTAGTGGCAGTAGTGGGGTTACATTGTGGTGGGGGTTATTATTCCATTGTGGGTACGTGCAGGGGTGGGTGGCTGTGCACAGCGGGAGTGATGTGGGCCTGGTAGTGAGTTGTGAGTGATGCAGGGTGGTGGATGTGGTGGGTAATGGCTGGGCGGGGTGTGGGTCTAGGTGGGTGTGGGTGGGGTGGGGTGGTGCATGCATTACAGGTATGGTGTATATGGGGTAAATGTAGACGACTTACCCAATTCCATTCCTCTGCTGAGTCCCTCTGGGTGCAGGATGGCGAGTACCTTCTCCTCCCAGTCGGTGTAGTCGGGTGGTATGGTGGCGGTCCTCCCCCAGTCTTCTGAACTGCAATGTGGTGACTGGATGCCATGGCCCGGACCTTCCCCCGCAGGTCATTCCATCTCTTGCGGGTGTCGTCCCTGGTGCGTGGATGGTGTCCCACTGCATTCACCCTGTTGACAATGGTCTGCCACAGCTCCATTTTCCGGGCAATGGGTGTGTGCTGCACCTTGGAACCAAATATTTGTGGCTCCACTTTTAGGATCTCATCCACCATGGTCCTTAGCTCCCTTTCGATGAAGCGTGGATATTTGGGTGGGAGGGCATGGTGATGGGGTGGATGGCGTCGGGACTGGGGACGGTGTTTGGGTGCTCCTGTGTGGGTCGCTATGCGTGTCCTGTCTGCTGGCCTTCTCCATCTGGCTCTGGTGCTCTCCGTCTTCTGGTCCTGGTTTCTTTGCAAGGGATTGTGGGATGTGTCTGGGGGTGTTTTATGTTGTGTCATGTGTGTGGGTGCTAAGCCTATCCAATGTGTGCACTGGTTGTTGTTAGGCCCACTTGCTGCCCGTGGCGGTCGCAGCTGCCAATGGTCGTCCGGCCTCCACTGTCCGCTGAGGTGATTTGTGCATCATTATTTGGAGGATGGGATGTGGGTGTGCTTGGCGGTGGCGGGGTGGGGTTGGGCGGGATTCCCGCCGACAGGGTCCTGGCGGGGAGTGGTGGTGTGGGAATGTTTGGCGGGTTGGGTTTTTTGTTCATTATATGGCAGGTTTCCATTCGCCGCCGCCGGCGGGACTCTGTTCACCGCCGGCACGGCGGTCTTTCCCGCCATATTCATAATGACCGCCATAGTCAAGTTTCGGTCGGGACTGCCATTGTGGATGGACTGCTGTTGCCGGCGGAAGGCCTCTTCAGGCCAGTGGTTACACAGTTTCCACCCACTGTATTTCGAGGTTGCACACTGTCAGGACTTCCGGGGCGAAAACCATGGCAGAAATGAACAGCATAAAAGGAAGTACCCACTTCTGGAACACAGGCATCAGGTATGCGGCATGGCACGTGAATTGCAAGTTGTTCCAATGTTCCTGCTGGCCATTGACATGCAGGACCAGCGACGCCGACATATACACCAGCTTTAAGTACCCCGGCGTAGCACACACTGGAGGGAAAGACATTAGTGCACACGCACAAATGCACATTCACCACACATACATGCAGAAGGAAAGCCAGGACAAACTATGTATCATCAACACCAACGGTGCCGTTGTAGATAAACATAATTACATATAAAAAAGCATAATGAAAACAACTATTCACATAATGCCACAAGGGCCAGTGCATTAGTGTCCAAATGTCCTGGGCGCACTGGGCATTTGAGGACTGCCCAACTTGACTTCTGACTGCAATGTGCAGACCTCCAAAGGGCAGGGGTATCAATGGGGCATGCAGGCACCTCAGGTATGGGGTTGTGGGGAGGGTTTGTATGGGGGGGTCCCTCCTCTTGTTTCCAGGCTTCCCCTCCTTACTGACCTGCTTTCTGGGGGATGCCTTGCCTCTTTCCTGCCTTCTTTGGTGGAACGGCAGTGGAGGCCACAACAGCAGGGGACCCAGATGGTGTAGTACCAGGCCTAGAGGTGTGAGGGGCAGGTCTGTTTGTGGTAGCAACACTGCAGACTGCTGTCTGCAGGGCATGGCTCAGCCCAGAGGAGGACAGGGAGGTGCAAGGCAGGACTCTGGAAAGGGCAGCAGGGCATTTGGGGGGAATAGGTACTGGAGCAGGGGACGGAACAGGGAAAACTCATGTAGGAATATTTATTTCAGGGCAGCCGATAGGTTATGGGTAATGTCTTTGGGAGTGAAGGGAGAGGGATGATTGACAGGTGTGTACGTGGATGTGGTTTGGGTGCTGGTGCATGGGTGTATGACGTGTGTGCTGGGTGTGTGCTGGGTGGATGAGCGTGGGTGTATGGATGTACTTGGAGGAGGAGTGGAGGAGACACAGGGAGATGGCAGGGGGAATGTGTGAGTGAATGTTGGGGTGGTGTGTGCACGTAGGGTGGATGTGCTGCATGTGGTAGTGTTGACTGTTGTGGTCCGTGCGGATGAGGTGTATGGGGTGCATGTATGAGGGTCTGCTGTTGTGGCGACGGTGTCAGTGACGGCACATGTGGCTGAACCTGGGACTGAAGATGTGGTGTCTGCAGGTGTGAGTGGTGATGTGACTGTGAGGGGGAGGAGGTGGGGGAGTCAGTGTAGGAAGTGGATGTTGTTGTGTGTGCGTCTGAATGGTGCGTGTGTTCATGGTAGTGGTGGCTTTTGTTGTGCATGTGATTGTCATTGCGCTCCGGGTCTGTTGGAGGGGATGCATGCTGATATGAAAGTGTGCTTTGGATGGGAAATGGGAGAGGGATGTGGGAGTGGGAACAGGTAGTTGGAGGGGGGCGTAAGAAGTAGGAACACTGGCTGCCGTCAATGAGTAGGCCAGAGCCTGAAACGATCTCCGAAGGGCAGACAGGGCACTGTCAATGCCTTCCAGGAACACATTTGACTGTTGCATCTGGGAGGCCAGTCCCTTGACGGCATTCACGATGGTTGTCTGCCCAACAGAGATGGACCTCAGGAGGTCAATAGCCTCCTCTTTGAGGGCAGCAGGGCTGACTGGGGCAGGGGTAGAGGTGACTGGGACGAAGGAGATGCCCACCCTTCTGGGTGAGCGGGCATGGGAAACTGGGTGGGGAGCTACAGGGAGGGCGGTGCTGGTAAGGGAGTGGCGGAAAAGGATGGTGCAGGCATAGGACCTGAAGGTTTAGCCACCACCTGGGAGTCACCATCAGAGGAAGGATCTGATGATGGGGTAGTTGTTCCTGTCTCCCCCATGGTGCTCCCCTCCATCCCATCTGGTCCCCTCGGCTCCATTGGCATTAGCCTCCTGGGTCCCGTGGGATGCAGCTTCTCCACTCGCCGGTGCCCCTTCTCCTTTCCCAGATGATGCTGATGCTCACAAGGACAGAGGAGGAGACAGAGGGAGGATGGAACAGTGAGAGACAGAGTGGGCGAGAGAGAGACAGGGAGCAATTGGTCTATGCCAGCACAACAGCCACACACGTCACAACAACATAATCTAATGCCATGTAATTACTTGCCATGCCTTCACTCACACATGCCACTCCAATAACAGACCATGTGTGGCACCACAGTCATGCACATGTGTTCCACTCATGCTGACACACATTCAGTCCTGTATAGGATGAAAGCCTTACCCTCAACACATGGCTGAACCAGCCCATTGGGTCATGGCTCTTTACGATTGCAAGACCCAAACTAAATACTCTACGGGCGCCTGGAGGCATACTTGCACAGCAACATAACCCATGCACATATAGCTGTGTGATGTGAATCCTCAGACTTTGCAGACTACACATACACCACATGCCAGCAGACAGCAGATAGGGATATGGCCCCAGCCACACTGTTTGGATAGTTAGGACTACAATGTGTGTGAACTTCAGAAGCAGGGCCTGTCCACATAAAATACTCTGCTCATCTACTACACAGATGCCATGCCATCTATAGTACTTAGCAGTTAAATTAACCTCAACTCACATCTTGCACATCATTTTAACACATGTATGTAGCACATCCGGCCTCAATGTGTCCCAAGCCTAGTCTGACAGTAGCTACCTAGCACACATTCCACAGCCTTCACATACTGCAAAGGCTGCACCTATCACTCACCACATAACCTATGTACGATTGTGAACTCACCCCCCTTGTGGATGCTGTGCTGCCCTCAAGCTCCCATCCACCTCAGGGTACGCCACAGCCAAAATGCAGGACATAAGAGGGTTCAGGGTCTGACGGGCACCTCTCCCTTGCTGGGAGGACGTCCCAAGCTGGGCCTCACCTGTCTTCCTGGCCCAGAGTCTTAGGTCCTCCCACCACGTCCTGCAGTGGTTTCTTTGCTGGGCATGGACCCCCAGGGTCCACACTTGTTTGGCAATGGCGCGCCAAATCCCCTTCTTCTGATGGGCGCTCACCTGCATGGATGACACAGAGAAAAGGAGACATTCATGTAGCGTGGCATCTTAGGGACTGCATTGGACAGAACACATCTCATGAACATACGCACATTTTAACATTCCAGTTGTACTCACAGCCCTCAGCAAGGTCCTTTCACAAGTCACTCATCCTCATCCCAAGGCCTCGTCCACATTCGTACCACTCACAGAGAGTACAATCACAGTGGACTCACCTGCTGCCCTGGTTCCCCACACAACTGGGCATACAGGGCTAGGACATCCTCCACAAGCTTCTCTGGTTCTTCCTGTTAGAAGGCTGGGGCCCTATCCCCTGCAGCACATGGCATCTTGGCTACCAGAGTCAGCACACAGCAGCACACGCAGTGGAGGTCTTCCCAGCACTATTGCCAGGAGTCAAGTGAGCATGAGCACATGAAATGGTGGTGACGGCCACCACGGACATCACCGTCACCGCCGGCGGTGATCACCATTGGCTCATGTCTCCCATAGGCAACCATGTTAATCAATGAGGAGTTGCACGGCAGCTGCGACAGCCTACTGCCATGATGTCTTACGCCACCATGATTCGCTCACTTTCATCTGTCCTGTGTATGCAGGACAGGCGGCTGCCATTTTACTTCTACAATGTGTATAGAGGGGGTTTATGAGGTGAGTCATGGATGTTTTACAGTGACCTGTGCACAGCTCCACTGCGTCATTAATGCACATAATGTCCTTAATGCACATAATGATTGCTACTCCATCCTATTCCCAGGTACGGTGGAAGAATGATGGGGAGGAATGCTCCAGTCTACAGGCCCCTGGTAGATCTTGCCACCCTCGAAGAGCGGCATGTAATCCAGTGCTATCGGCTGAACCATCAGACTATCATGGAGCTTGTGAGGCTGTTGGAGCCGGATCTGCGGCCTGGTATTTGTCATCCAAATGCCATCACACCCACAGTACAGGTGTTGGCAGTCCTCCACTTCCTTGCCTCAGGGTCCTTCCAAATGACAGTTGGCTGGGCTGCCGGAATGTCCCGGCCCATGTTCAGCCACGTCTTGAAGAAAGTCCTATGTGCCCTACTCAAACATATTGGCAGGTATATCAGGTTCCCCCAACGTGGCGATCTGCCCACCGTGATGGGAGCCTTTTACTCTGTACACATGTGCCACAAGTGATCGGGGCTATTGAAGGGACCCACATTGCTCTGGTGCCACCAAGGAGGATTGAACAGGTGTTCAGGAACCGTAAAAACTACTGGTTGGTCTACTCAACCAATGTGCAGGTGGTATGTCTTGCAGACCTCTACATCACACAAGCGACTGCCCGGTTCCCAGGTTTCATTGCATGATGCCTACATTCTGTGGAACAGCAGCATCCCACACCTGATGGCACCACTGCAAAGGGATCGTGTCTGGCTCATCAGTATGTATCACTTCATATGTGTGCCTCTGTATACTGAACACTCTACACCACCTGCCTGATTTACCTATAGTTTTCAATATGCCTATTACCTCTGTGTACGCAGGTAACTCTGGTTATCCCAACCTGCCATGGCTACTGACACCTCTCAGGCATCCGACTACAGCAGCTGAAAACCGTTTCAATGAGGCTCATGGAAGGACTCGACGAGTCATCAAACGCACCTTTGGAGTGCTGAAAGCCAGATTCTGGTGCCTGCACCTTTATGGAGGGGCCCTACTGTACAGACCAGCGAAAGTGTGCCAGATCATTGTAGCGTGCTGCATGTTACACAATTTGGCTCTCAGACGTCACAACCCATTACTGGATGCTGAGGGAAGTGCAACTGTGACAGTGGCTAATGAAGGAGACATGGGGAATTATGAGGAGGTGGATGACGAGGATGCAGCTTGTTCCAGAGTAGAGCTTATACAACAATACTTCCAATGACATACAGGTATGTGTAAAAGCCAGGCTATGCAACCAGTACCAATGTCTGTCATGTGCACGGCTGCCACCAGGGCTGTGTGTTCAATGTGGGTGTTGGTTGAACCCATAACTTTAGATGTGGTGCTGTTATCTGTATTTCATAACTTGAAAATGATTGAACCCCCTTCTGGCACTGTCACACATATTGGTAGGACAATGGAATGGTCTGCCTGTTACACATGTCATGGCTGTCTATTTTGTAATCATGGTAGCTAGAGACTTAGGAAGTAACTGTGCTCAAAGGAGTTTATTTTTATAAGACAAGTGCAAGGGCTGATGAGTGGGGTCATGGCGAGTGGGATCATCAGAGTACTTGACCCACCTGTGGGGAGTCGAAGTCCATTATGATGGCCATGTGAAAACGGAGTTATGACAGTGGACAGTCAACAGGGTGTCGCAGTGACACACAAGGGGGTATGTCCTGAAGTGGCTCACTTCCTGGCAGTGGTCTTGGTTTTGGCATCAGTAGAGGCTGAATGTCTGGCTGGACGTCCTCACTTAACTGGGGGCTCCTCAGCTACAGGGGAAGGGGTACTGGTGTCCTGCATGTCCTGTGTCAGGGACTCCATTCCACTGGCTGACTCTGACGTGGAGGGCTTAGATGTGATCTGGCTAATAGTAGTGGCCTGCTGGTGGGAGGTGGACTGATGCTGAATGGTGGTAAGTTCCATCAGCACCCCTGCTATGGAGGCCATGGTGGCATTGTGTGTTTGCCACAGCTGCATGGCCTTCTTATGGTTCCCCATCTGAAGCCTCTGGGTCTCCTGCAGGGTAGTGAGGATCTGGGCCATGGTGTCCTGGATTTGGTGGTATGCACCCAGAACTTGGGTGAGAGGCTCCTGGCCAGTCTGATGTTGTTGTTGCCCTCTCCCTTGGACTACAGATCCACTCCCACTACCCCTGGCCCCCTGTGCCTGTGCCCCTGACACAGGGTGCCCACTCCCAGTAGCACCAGAGCCTTCATTGTCTTGGGTGGCTGCGCTTGACTCAGGCCCCTGTACTTTGGAGCACACCTCTAATTGAATGGTCCCTGAGGCACAGGTTTGGGGGGGAGGGGCTAGCTGAGGTGTTGTAGCCACACGGGAGGGTGAGTCTGGGGTGTACAGGTTGGGCCTGCTGGGGTTGGACTGGCCAGTCGCCCCTGATGGCCCAGGCAGTTCATCATCCTCCAGACAGCCACTGGGGCCCTCATCCTGGGGAGGGCTGTCTGACCCTGCCATCCTCTGCTGGGTAGCAGTATCAGGGTAAGCTGTGGATGAAAAGGGTGAGAGTTAGTACATGGATATGTCGCTGTAGTGTCATGGTGTGCTGCTTGCAGTGGGTGGGCTCATTACCCAGGGATGGCTATGACATTTGCAGCAATGCAGGCACTGCATGGTGAATGGGCTTTGGGCCATGTTTTTCATATCATATGTAGTCGTGGGTTTGATGTTTGACATTGCTGTAATTTACATAGGTAGTGAGGTGGTGTTGGCTAGCAGTCGGGGTGGGCTGTGGGATGATTGTCAATGCAGGTGCTCCACTATGAGTGTGACTCGGATCCAGCGTGCATAGTGATGGATTGTGGGAGTGGTAGTTGAGCAGATTGTGAAGTTTTAGCGTGCATTGTGCCGGGTGGGAGTGTGGATGGTGGGAGAGGGGTGGTGTGGCATGCAGAGTAGGAAGGTGGGGTGATAGTGTGGCGTGCAGTCTTGTGGTTTGTGATAGTATGAGGAGTAGTGGGTGCTTGGGAGGCATGCAGGACTGGAGTAGTTAGTGCTCAGGGGCGGTGTTGCTTCCTTACTAGAGTCAATCCCTCGTATGATTCCAGTCAGACCCTCAGGATGCATGATATGCAAGACCACCTCCTCCCAGGATGTCAAGTCAAGGGAAGGAGGTAGGGGTCCATTGCCAGTCTTGTTGAGGGCGATGTGCCTGGACACCATGGAACAAACCTTCCCCCTGAGGTCGTTCCACCTCTTTCTAATGTCCTCCCTTGTGCGTGGGTAGCTGCCGACTGCGTTGACCCTGTCGATGAGCCTCCGCCATAGCTCGGTTTTCCTGGCCATAGATGTTTGCTGGACTTGTGCTCCCATCAGTTGTGGCTCTACTCTGACGATCTCGTCCACCATGACCCGCAACTCATTGTCGATAAAGCGTGGGTGCTTGTGGCGTAACATGTTGTGGGGGTGCACCATGTAAAATAAATGCTCAATGTGCAGTGGTTCGTGGGTCGTGTATCTCTGGGTTGTAGTAGTATTCGCAAAGGTTTGAGGGGGTGTGTCTTATGGTGCAGTGATCAGGTGTATGTAGTGTGTGTATGTGTTTCAGGTGTGTGGTATTTGACCTGTCCAATCTGGTGTTGCCTTCTATTGGCAGTGATTTTATATACTGCTGCGGTGCGCACAGCCAATGGTTTCCCGCTACGCATGTTCTGCTGTGCTGATGTGACTCATAATATGGTGGCCGAAATGGTGTCGAAGTGGCTTGCCCAGCTAGAGGATAGTCGCTTTTTCGCCGTCAGTGGCACTGGTGGTGTTAGATTTCTGGCTGTGTTTCGTCGCCTTGGTGATTGTGACTCATACTACGGCGGACATCTTTCGGCGGGATGGTGGTGGCATTTTCCATGGCGGTCTTGCCCGAAGACCGCCAAACTCATAATGAGGGCCTAAGTCTTTAGACACTTTGGGGGTCATTCTGACCTCGGCGGTAAAAGGCCCTTACCGCCGGTCAGAAGTCCGCCATGCTACTGCTGCGGCGGCGGGAAACCGCCACGGTCATTCTGACCACCAACTGCGAAACCGCCAAAATCCCGACATCCAAGGAAGGCCGCCTCATCAGCGGGCCGCGGAAAACTGGAGATGACCAAACCTCCACCGTCACGCCAACACAAACACGCCCATGCCATTCTGACCCACGAATCCACGTGGCGGTCTTTCAACCGCGGTATTCCATTGGCGGTACACACCGCCGCGCTCAAAATACACACACAGCTCCAAAACACAGCCACATTGGACAATTTGAAATACACACACCTGAGACACATACAAACAACACTCCCACACATCCAATCAACTATAAAACACACACCCACATCACCCACAAACCCCCACTAGTTGGAAATCGGAGAGAAGGAGATAGAGATAGAGATAGAGAGAGCGAGCACAGCAATCGAAAACCCCAACACACACAGGAACCCAACTTCATCACCCACACCACATCTACGCACACATTACCACACATCACCACGCACATCACCACAAACACCACCCCACACCTCATCCACACCACCCCATGGCACCCCAAAGACACCCCAGGTTCTCGGACCAAGAACTCAGGGTCATGGTGGAGGAAATTATAAGGGTTGAGCCCCAGCTCTTCGGCACACAGGTGCAGCACACCACTATAGCAAGGAAGGCTGAGCTATGGCAAAGGATCGTAGACAGGGTCAATGCTGTGGGACAGCATCCCAGAAATCGGGAAGATATCCGAAAGCGATGGAACGACCTACGGGGGAAGGTGCGCTCGATGGTGTCGCGACACAACATCGCTGTGCAGAAGACTGGCGGCGGACCCCCACCCACTCCACCCCAATTCACAGCATGGGAGCAAGAGGTAGTAAACATCCTGCATCCTGATGGCCTCGCTGGAGTACACGGAGGAATGGACTCTGGTAAGTCGAATCTCAACTACTTCACCCCCCCCCCCAACCACCAGCATGCCAACCCCCCTCCTCACCCCCAATCTCAACCCCCCAGCACAAAACCTCCCTGCCAATGTCTCACCAGCACAACCCACCCTAAACAACACCAACCCCTGAATGCCAACACAAACCATAGACAGCCACCACCAAAGCATGACCATTGCACATACCCATACGCCCCCCCCCCCCACCACCCTCACAACACCTCCCACAAGGGAATGCCAGCACTGGGGGACAAGGGCACTCAAAATGCACGCCATGGCACACACAGAAACAATAACCATACTATTTTACCCCTGCAGGGCCCGAACGCCAACACACCGCCACGGAGGGTCCAGATTTGTCCATCCCACCCCCAGAACAGGCCCCCAGTGAGGACAGCAGCTCTGTCGACCTAGAACCTGATGACCAGCCCGGACCATCGGGGACCTCGGGACAGTCGGTTCCCCACACACAGACACAGGCCACAGCAGACCCAACCCCCTCTGGGAACACCAGCACAGCTCCCACCCAGCAGGCCCATGCCTCTGTCTCCAGGACGCGTCAAGCAGCGGTGTGTCCGCCACTACAGGGCACCCAGGCTGACCCAACACCCCAACAACAACAGGGACCTGGGGGCAGTGGTAGTGGGCACACCGTCCAGGGGACAGAGGCCCGGGGAAACAGGGCAACTGGGAGGGCTGCTGTGCGAGGGGGGGGAGGACAGGCCCAGGGAACCGACTCTCCAAGAGGCCCTCACCACCATCATGGGAGCATACCATCACTCCCAGGAGACGATGGCGACGGTACTGGCCAGGTTCACCGAGATCCAGGCACAGCAGGAGGAACGGTACATGGGGTCAGCAATGAACTCAGGAACATCGCTACCGCTATGGGGACCATAGTCCAGGCCCTCAACCGGATAGAAACCACATTGCGGGACCATGTGGCACCACAAAGGGCCCCTGTCACTAGCCAGGACCAGGAACAGCCTACCACCTCCGCCGGCGCTAGTGGTCAGGAGGCCCCCACAGAACGACGGGCCACCAGAACCCCACCTCCTGCTGAAGACCAACCACCCCGCAAGAGGAACCTGAGATCACAAAGGAAGACAGAGTAGGATGCCAAGACCCCCGCCAGCCTAAGATCCCCCCGGATGTCATACCACTGTCCCACATCGTCACCCTGTCCAACCTTGAACTGCCCCTGCTCCATCCTTCCACAGGCATATGGAAAATGCACCTGTGAAACTGAGAACTGGACTCTGCCATGGACATAACTCCACCCTCACCCATCCCCGTTTTAATATCATGTACCAATATCTAGCACTAAAAATAAATCACTCATTGCACTGAAATCATTCAGGAGTCAGCCTGTATTATTTACAAATGTATAACACATTACTGATCAATAATGTTCAGTTAATTTTGTGATGACAACATACCGATGTCAATAAGCATTAGTCCATGGGCTAACCAAGCAGAAGTCACGCAGTGGGTCATACAGCACTGAAAAGGGAAGGGAAAATCAAACATCAGTTTAAAAGAACTGGGGGGAAATACACAAAGTAAAGATGCAGGGGGCTTTCAGTAAATGTGAAATGGCGTTGGTGATTCTTACCTGTGTGCTACTGAAAATACTGTTGGATAACTCTGTCCCTGTTGTCTGTGTCGTCCTCTTCGTCTTCCTCCTCTTCACTCTCCGCAGGCTCCACAGCTGCCACAACACCAACATCTGGACCATCCTCCTGCAGGAAAGGCACCTGACGTCGCAATGCCAGATTGTGAAGCATACACCAGGCCACGATGATCTGGCACACCTTCTTTGGTGAGTACATCAGGGATCCCCCTGTCATATGCAGGCACCTAAACCTGGCCTTCAGGAGGCCAAAGGTTCTTTCTATGATCCTCCTAGTTTGCCCATGGGCCTCATTGTACCGTTCCTCTGCCCTGGTCCGGGGATTCCTCACTGGGGTCAATAGCCAAGGCAGGTTGGGGTAACCAGAGTCACCAATTAGCCACACACGTTGTCTCTGTAGCTGTTCCATCACATAAGGGATGCTGCTATTTCGCATCACATACGCGTCATGCACTGACCCAGGGAACTTGGCATTTACATGGGAGATGTACTGGTCAGCCAAACAGACCACCTGGACGTTCATAGAATGGTAACTTTTCCTGTTTCTGTACACCTGCTCATCGTCTTTTGGGGGTACTAAAGCCACATGGGTCCCATCAATGGCACCAATTATGTTGGGAATATGTCCAAGGGCATAGAAATCACCCTTCACAGTGGCCAAATCAACCTCCTCAGGGAATACAATGTAGCTCCGCATGTGTTTCGTCAGGGCAGACAACACTCTAGACAAAATTTTTGAAAACATAGGCTGAGACATTCCAGATGACATGGCCACTGTTGTCTGGAATGAGCCACTTGCCAAAAAATGGAGGACTGACAGAACCTGCACTAGAGGGGGAATTCCTGTGGGTTGGCGGATGGGGGACATCAGGGCTGGCTCCAGCTGGGCACACAGTTCATGTATAGTGGCTCGGTCAAGTCGGTATCGTAGTATGATATGGCGTTCTTCCATTGTCGACAGGTCCACCAGCGGTCGGTACACGCGAGGATTCAACCTTCTCCTCGCAAGTCCCAGCGGACGGTGCCTAGGAAGGACAACATGGAGCACAGAGTCAAGCAAATCACAGGTACGTTCACCACAGCATGCATAGCACACGATTATCTATGTATTGAAAGGCGTGTATGTGTGGCAATGCAAGGCCTAGGCCTGTGTGACGCAGTACAAATTATGCCATGTGGGCCCTTGAAATGGCGGCTGCCTGACCTGTGAAGTGGGACAATGGGATGTGAGGTCAATGCGCTGGCGTGGCACACCGTGGCGGTAGGCGGTCGAAGACCGCTATACGAAGCCGCATTGGTTAACATTGAAGCCTATGGGTTTCTGGAACCAATGACGAGGTGCGCCGGCGGTCGCGGTACGCACCGCCGCGGTACGCACCGCCGCGGGCGTGACCGCCATTTTCTATCTGCTTAATCACTCGAGACCTGATCATCCACAGGAGAGGACCTATACTGCAAGTGCTGCTGTGACCTCGGTCTGGAAGATACAATGGCTGCTGCGACTGGGGAAAGGGCCCCTGCCTTCACGTCTGAAGAGTTGGAGAAACTAGTGGATGGGGCCCTCCCCCAGTATGCGTTACTCTACGGTCCTCCAGACCAACAGGTAAGTACACTGGGTGCACATGGAATGGGCTATGCCTGTGTTGAGTGGGGTGGATGTATGATGGTGGGGTGGGGAGTGAATGAGGAGTGCAACGCACGACAGATGAGAGCATGTGCCACATGGCAAATTTGGGGAGGTGGCGCAATCACATCTAACATGCAGATAAATGATGAATTTTCCTTTCCCACCCTGTACATGTCAAATAGGTCAGCGCCCATCAGAAAGTAGCCTTTTGGCGTGCCATCGCCAAGGAAGTCCGGGCCCTGGGGGTCCACGTCAGACGGGGCACCCACTGCCGCAAGAGGTGGGAGGACATCCGCTGCGGGACCAGGAAGACCGCCGAGTCACTGCTGGGGATGGCCTCCAAACCTAGGAGGGGTGCCAGTCGTACCCTGACCCCCTTGATGTCCCGGATCCTGGCGGTGGCCTACCCTGATTTTGATGGGCGCTTGAGGACATCACAGCAGACACAAGGGGGTGAGTATCAGCACATTCTGCTATCTTTCTGCGCAGTGGAGGCGTCTGGGTGGGGGAGGAGGGTTGTGGGTGACATTAGGCCAGGGCGTTTTCTGTAGTGTAGTCCTCTCCTTTAGGCATGGCCCTGTGCCCCCGCCCCCCACCTCTGTAGGGTGCCAAGTACAGCTATCCATGGTCCTACATCATCCATGTGTGTATTTGTTGTCCATAGACCTGTAGGCCTGGTCACAAGTACTGAGTAGTATACCCCGATTGCGCAGCGTAGTGCATGAGGCCCCTGTGTCTGTCCTCTCCGCCAACGGTGTTGACATTGCATGCACTCAACCTGTTTTATTATTTCTCCCCCCACCCTTTTTCTTGATCATCTTGTGCATGTGTGCATTAGCATCATCAGGCGGAGGAGATTTGGCATCGGAGCACGAGGGAGCTGCAAGTCACAAGGCCCCGGTGGGCCGTGGTACAGACACCGAGGGCACCAGTGATCCGGAGGGCGAGGGGAGCACCACAACGGGGACCGGTGGTGACACCAGCGACACCGACACGTCCTCGGATGGGAGCTCCCTAGCGGTGGCGGCAACATCCGTGCCCCCGCCTCTACAGGTACAGCCGCCACCCAGCGCACCAGCCCCGCCCTCCCAGCAGCCCCTCAGCCTACGCTCCGTGCCCGCTCGCCCAGGAAGGCGGGCATCTCCTTCGCCCCAGGCACCTCAGGCTCTGCCCCTGTCACCCCTGCTGCCCTCAGTGAGGAGGTCATTGACCTCCTTCAGACCATCATTGTTGGGCAGACTACCCTTTTGAATGCCATCCAGGGGGTAGAAAGGGAGGTGCATCGGAGCAATGCCTACCTGGAGGGCATTCAATCGGGTCAGGCTGCCCATCAACGATCGTTCAATGCTCTGGCCTCAGCACTGACGGCAGCCATTGTCTCTGTTTCCAGCCTCCCTCTTCTAACTGCCTCCAGCCTGTCTCTGTCTCCTGTTCCTCTGCCTAACCCATCCACACCATCAGACCAGCCTGCACACACCTCAACACCCAAGGTCAGCTCATCCAGACACAAGCACCACAGATCCCACAAACACTCACCCAAGCAACATCCAGATGCAGACATGCCAACAGTCACTACCACCTCTGTGTCCCCCTCCTCCTCGTCTCCCTCCTCCCTCCCTGTGACGTCTCCACTCACACCTGCATGCACACCACCATCAGCCAGTGCTTCCATCACCAGCACACCCTCCAGTCCAGTCCGCACACGTGCAGTCACCACCCCCACTGCCATTTACACGTCCCCTGTGTCCTCTCCCACTGTGTCTGTCACCCCCTCTTCCAAGACACACAAACGCAGGCAGCCACCCACCCAACAGCCATCCACCTCACGACAGCCTACGTCACAATCACCTGCACCCAAAGACAGCACACCTGACTCTCCTACAACCACATCATCTTCCTCCACTCCCATCACCACTACTCCCACCCTTTACCTTGGTCCTAAAAAAGTTTACCTCTCCAATCTTAACCTCTTTTCCTCCCCTGACCCACCCCCTCCATCTGCTAAGAGTCCCAAGAGCACCTCAGCCACCACCAGCCCAGCTTCGAGTGTCACTGTGGTGCATGGGTTCTGGAGTCCACCCTTTGGCAGCAGTGACACTTCTATCAGCAGCAAGGGGACAGCCAGCCCCCCCCCCAGGCAAGAGGACCCGGAAACTCAAGGGCCGTCGTGAGAGGACTGACACGGCTGCCCCCAAGGACCAGAGTTCGGCCACTTCACCTGCCACGACATCCAGGGGAGGCAAGGGCCAGAGAGCCTCTTCTAAGGAGCGAAAGGGCAGCAGGGCGGAGAAGTCAGCCAGCAGGAGCGCGGAGCAGGAGGGCCCCACAAGACCCATCCCGGCTGTAAGGAAGGACACCAAAGGGCCCAGGACTCCGTCACCGAAGGGTCCTGCGACTGCACGGTCGGAGGGCGACTGAGCAGGGAGTCCAGGCCAGGTCTGGCTCCCTTGAATTACTGGACACGCAACGCTGAACAGGGCCCCGCCGTGCAGAAGAGCACCGCTGAACAGGGCCCCGCCGTGCAGAAGAGCACCGCTGAACAGGGCCCTGCCGTGCAGAAGAGCACCGCTGAACAGGGCCCCGCCGTGCAGAAGAGCACCGCTGAACAGGGCCCCGCCATGCAGAAGAGCACCGCTGAACAGGGCCCCGCCGTGCAGAAGAGCACCGCTGAACAGGGCCCCGCCGTGCAGAAGAGCACCGCTGAACAGGGCCCCGCCGTCTCAAGCACCGCTGAACAGGGCCCCGCCGTCTCAAGCACCGCTCTGCTGGGCCCCTTCCTGTCAAGCACCGCTCCGCTGGGCCCTTCCTGTCAAGCACCGCTCCGCTGGGCCCCTTCCTGTCAAGCACCGCTCCGCTGGGCCCCGCCGTCTGAAGCACCGCTCCGCTGGGCCCCTTCCTGTCAAGCACCGCTCTGCTGGGCCCTGCCGTCTCAAGCACCGCTCCGCTGGGCCCCTTCCTGTCAAGCACCGCTCCGCTGGGCCCTTCCTGTCAAGCACCGCTCCGCTGGGCCCCGCCGGGCCCCGCCGTCTCAAGCACCGCTCCGCTGGGCCCCTTCCTGTCAAGCACCGCTCCGCTGGGCCCTTCCTGTCAAGCACCGCTCCGCTGGGCCCCGCCGTCTCATGCACCACTGGCACAATGACAGTGCCGGATCTGTCTCGAGCTACTGTTCACGGTTCACTGTGCCCACCATGCCTCCTCCTTGACCGGTGGAGACTGTTATCCACATGATGGACTGTGGCTTTGCACTCCCCAGGATGGCACAGTGGGCAAGCCACTCACTGTAGAGACTTGATAGACTGTGGCTTTGCACTCCCCAGGATGGCACAGTGGGCATGGTGGCCCCTTAGTGGATCTGGCGTCGTGGACTCATGTAGCTGTGGTGCCCCCCCCTTCCCTTCCCCCTGAGGTGCCTGTAGTTTTGTCATCAGATGCCCCTGCAGTGTTCTCTCCAAAGGACTCAGGTCTCCTGTGTGGGCTTTGCCCTTGTGTTGATACACTTTGGCCCACGGACACTTGGAATTCCGTTAGATGTGCAGGACTTATTGCCTCGGTTTATCGTATGCACTAAATATTGAATTGATTTGTTTGAATTGTTATTGCTATTTGACCGTGACTTATCAGTGGGGTTTTTTTCCCATAAATTTCGAGTCACAATTTAATTATGTCCTTGCTTTTTTCACGGGGGTTTGGGTGGTGTCACTGTGACTTGTTGCTCTGCATTGGTGTGTACATGGTTTGGGGGGGTGGTGTATCGCGTATGTGTGTGCACGTAACCTTTCGTCCTCCCCCCTCCCCTGTGTCGTAGGTGCAGTACTCACCGTTGTCGTCTGCGCCGGCGTTCGTACTCGTGGTAGATGAGCAGGTAGACGAGAGCAGGTAGGATGTTTAATTCGGGTTCCATGCTGTCCTCCTTCCTCGTGGAGTGCGTAGAGGTGCGCGTTTTCCCGTTCGTAGTCTGTTTCCGCCGTGTTTTTATCGGCGGTGCTCCCGCCCCGGAAAAGGTGGCGGATTGGCCTCTCATAATAGTGTGGGCGGTACATTGTCTGCCGCCTGTCTGTTGGCGGTGACCGCCGCGCTGTTTGTTTGTACCGCCGTGGCGGTCGGAGTGTTAATGTGGCGGGCTGTGTTGGCGGTTCCCGCCAGGGTCAGAATTCCATTTTTTGGACCGCCGGCCTGTTGGCGGGTTGGCCGCCGCTTTATCACCGACCGCCAGGGTTAGAATCACCCCCTTTATAGAGTGGGTTGAGCATACATGGACTTGTGGTGTTGACGACTCTGATTGCACCGTATATTACACATTGTCTATGCATGTTGGAGATGCAATTTCACACCTGCGGTTCTGATTTTGTCTGTTTGATTAGCATACTAAGTATTGTGCTGAATTTATCTGTATTGTTATTTTGGACAGCTTGAAATCTTTTTGAAATTAGTTTCATAAGTTATGAACCATAAAATAGTCCTTTGTTGCCATTTCTACTGGTTCTAACTTTCTAAAAGTGTAATTTTAAAAACTGTATTTTAAATCTGACTTCACCATGTCAGGATTTTTCATCACGATTAAAGAGACACCAAGGATGGATTGGTTACCTGTTCCCGTTTGGAAATTATACTTATAAAATGTAATAAGGTATCTCCAATTTTATCCTGTGGGAGACGCGAGACTTGCAGTAGTGAAAAATACGTTTACAGGTTTTTCACTATCAGGATATATAATACTTAAAAGTTCATGTCCAACTTTTCAAATACACAGTGCCATGCCCTGCCCTTTGGACTGTCTAGGGCCTACTCTAGGGGAGACATGTATGTATTAAAAAGAAGGTTTGGGCTTGGCAAAAGATTCATCTTGACAAGTTGGAATGGCAGTTTAAACTTTACATACACAGGCTTCAATGGCAGACCTGAAACATGGTCGGAGCGCTACTTACGTGGGTGCCACAATAAGTGCTGCTGGCCCACTAGTAGCATTTACCAGGACATTTAACGGTCCATGGCACAGATACTGTGGAACTTACAAGTAAATTAAATATGCCAATTGTGTATGAACCAATCTAACATGTTTTAAAGAGAAAGCACAAGCACTTTAGCAGTGGTTAGCAGTGGTCAAGTGTGCACAGTCCTATAGCTAGTAAATATGATTTCAGCAAAAACAGGGGGTTTGAAGGCTAAAGGTTAAGGGGGGAAAACTAGGCCAAGAATGCCAGGTCCAACCCCTAGGTAAAGACTTACATGTTTCCACCCCTTCAAATAAGAACATGTTTCCACACCTTCAAATCAGGGGGTAGAGCCCCCTACAGTAGGATTTACAAGGCTAAAGATACTATTAGTAGTTTGGCACAGTGATGGGGATCTCCTCCAATGTGGTGGAGATCTTCACCGCCGTGGTAGAGCTCTGGACCCTCTGAGGTGAGAAGATCTCCCTATGAGACAGTATGCAGGAATCTATTTTAGTTTAGTAAAGTGTTGTATTGAAAATGTAAACTTACAATTTAAAGATATATGTATATACAATTTAAATGTTGAAATAATTTATTTACTCTAACATTAGTTACTATGGGGTGTTATTTAATTTTCCTGCCTTTATTGTTTTCTATGAGAGTGTGGTACAGTATCTGTGAGTCGCAATGTGTGGTGCATACCTTACTCCAAAGTGTTCAGAGTACAGTTACAAGTGTTTTGACACCTTTAGGGCTGTAGTATGCTTAAAATTGTAGTGTTAACAGCAATGGTCTTGACCACCAGAGCACCTCTCACCAAAATGGATCACACTATAACACCCCCTCCAGAAGCCCACATCACTGCGCAATCAACGTTACAGAAGCTGGAACTAACTTTACAATCACACACTTTACAATTCGAAAAAATCTTGCAAGCCATTCTAGACACTAAGACCACCTTGGAAGCCAAAATAGGCTCTGTAACAGAAGATCTCAACATCCTTCGCACGGACCAACATGCTTTAGGAAATAGAGTATCCGAACTTGAAAAAGACACGGCGTCCGTACCTGGCTCCATGAAAGAACTGCAAACACAGCTAACGCAGCTGTCAACAGAAGTTGATCTCCTGAAGCGCAGAACGGAAGATGCAGAAGGCAGGTCCCGCCGCAACAACATACGCCTGCTCGGATTCCCCGAACGCACAGAGGGCTTAAGCGCAGAACTGTTAATTGAACAATGGCTCATAGACACAATCCTTAAAAACAATATCCCGAAGTTCTTCTCGGTTGAAAGTGCACATAGGATCCCAGGTAGACCTCCAGCACCCGGCTCACAGCCACGTCCTCTTATAATAAGACTCCTCAACTACCGAGACAGAGACCTTATCCTCCAACTATTTCGGAAATCAGGTCCAGTGTGCTACGAAAATGCTACGATAACAGCCTACCCGGACTTTACAGCAGAAGTGCAAAAAAAACGCAACTCCTTCTATCGTGTTAAAACATGCCTCCGCAAACACGATATCAAATACGCACTGTTGTTCCCAGCCAGACTTCGAGTACAGGATGACTCTCGTACTTTCTTTTTTACTACCCCAGAGGATGCCTGGACTTGGCTGCATGCTAAAGGCCTGGCGGTCCCGCTGGACGCAAGTACTCAGGATGACACTAGATCTCTCTCTACTCTGAACCGCAAACAATGCAAGAAACAAGGAGCCGGACCCTCACCTGAGCAGGCAAAATCCGAGCGCTCTCGGCTCCTCCGGGCAACATCTAATTTTGTCAATGCTTCTACCGTCGTATTACCTTTGCAAACGGAAATCGAACTGGAACAGGATACAAACTCTGACTCAACCGAGTCCACACGAGGTCCTCTCCTTACTCCACGCACGGCGGATGACATCTGCTGAATGGTCGGACTTGCTTACTCAACGTCTAAAAGTTTTCACCACAGCTTCTTCAATGCTCTTGCGCACAGTCTTGCAGCCAACGGGTGCCCCCCCCGGCTGGCGCGCTTTGCTTTCTGAACCACAGGAAACCCGGGCAGGGTAAGACTGTATTCTTGCACCAACGCTAATGGCCACCCCCCTGCTCCATATGGACAAGTATCTCACACTGGATTTTTCCGGTATTGTTTTCTATATGTTAATGGTTTATTTGTTGTATGTTGTTTTAGTGTGCACCTCTATATTAGGAGTACGGATTTACAGTAGGCGAGTTAAACATAAAAAAAGCGGCAAACACATAAGGAACGCTTACTGTAGTGACAAATGTACAGCTGACAGCTTGTTACTTACTGGTCGGCCAATCATAGCGACTGGGTCCCATAACAATGTCAAAATCGGGTTGACAGATAATTATAATTCAGACTACATAATATACAAAAAACAACTATGGCTACTCATAAACACCAAGGGACCCTGAAATACAAAATACTCACATGGAATGTTAAGGGTATGGCTAATCCTCGAAAACGCCAAAGGATTCATGCTTTTCTTACAAGATATCAAATACACATAGCTCTGCTGCAAGAGACACATTTCACCAAATCCATCCTGGACACTGCACGTTCAAAATGGAAGGGTCAATTATACGGCACCACTTCTTCGTCCTTTGCTCGCGGAGTAGCCATCTGGATAGCACCCAGTGTCCCGTTTGTACTCTCTCGCACACAATGTGATCCAAATGGTAGATATGTAATACTTGAAGGCGCCTTAGACGGGTCCCCATTAGCTCTGGTCGCACTATACTCCCCAAACGCGAACCAGCGTGACTTCTTGTCCACGCTCACTACTGGCAACCTTAGCGACCCCACACTGGAATGCATATGGGGGGGTGATTTCAATAGTGTCCTGGATACTCAAATGGATCGCTCATTTCCCCCACTCATTGCAGCCCCTGCTAATCGCGCCTCAGAGGCTTTGGCGCAGTGGGCATCAAACAATGGACTAAGAGATATATGGAGGGTGCACCACCCCACTCACCGTGAATATTCTTACTTCTCCCCAGTACATAAACTGCATACTAGGATAGATATATTCTTTGTATCCACCACTATTAATCATAAAATATGCTTATCTGAATATTTGGCACGCACAATATCAGACCACAACCCATTATGCCTAACATTGACATGGGGACACATTCACACTCGGATACCAACATGGCGTCTGCAACCAGAAGCCCTTCTAGATCCTCCTTTTCAACAAGATATCTCCAAAAGTTTAACTGATTACTTTCTATCAAATAAAAACACAACCTCATCCCGTGCCATAGAATGGGACGCTCATAAAGTGGTGATAAGGGGTCACTGCCTTTCGGCTACGGTAGGGGTCAGGAAGGTACTCATTAAGGAATTACAAGACTTAGAAACAAAGCTCCGAAGCGCAGAGAATGCAAACGATAACACCGAACCCGCACTGGCAGCACTACACCTGCTTAGGGCTACTCACAAGGAGACAGACAATAGATTGAGTAAACATGATTATAGACACTACATGACCAGACAACACGCTGAAGGTGACAGATCTGGTAGATTATTAGCTTGGCTGACTCGGCAGCCATCACAATCAACACCCATTGGCGCAATACGCGTAAACTCTGACACCATCGTTAATACCCAAGCAGGCATAAACGACGCCTTCTTCACATACTATCGCAGCCTCTATACACCCCCTCCACAACCTCCAGTGCAACATCTTATTAACACACTATACCTGGTCCCCCAAAATCAACTTATCCTTGACAACACCGCCACCCTAGACGGCCCTATCACTATTGAAGAACTGCGGCTTGCACTATCACAAATGGCACGTAATAAAACACCCGGGTCAGATGGCCCACCGATAGAATATTACAATTCCCACGCCGCCCTCTTACTACACCCACTTACAGAAGTACTCAATGAAGAACATCGTAAATTACAACTACCGGACTCAATGTGCGAAGCATTGATAGTTGTTCTACCAAAAATGGGTTGTGACCCTCTAGATGTCAAATCATACAGGCCGCTCTCTTTGCTAAACACAGACTGCAAATTATTAGGAAAAGCAATCGCAAACAGGCTCCTCCCCTACTTACCGTCTTTAATACACCATGATCAATCTGGCTTCATTCCTGGCAGAAGCACTTTCCTGAACATTAGGAGACTCTTACATATAATACACAGCAATGCAAACTCGGAAGCAGTGGCTCTTTCCCTAGATATAGAAAAAGCATTTGATACACTCAGTTGGAATTATCTTTTACACACACTCAAAGCATTTGGTTTCGGCACTGGTTTTATTAACTGGATCAAAACGCTTTACTCCAGGCCCACTGCCCGTGTCAAAAATGGACGAGTCATCTCTGAAGCATTCCCCATAGGCAGGGGCACTAGACAAGGCTGCCCATTATCCCCATTGCTGTTCGCTATTGCCATGGAGCCACTTGCGATTAAACTACGGACCTACGCACATATATGGGGCATCCCGGAGTCTAATACCCACCACATCGTATCTTTGTATGCAGATGATGCCTTAATATATCTGCGAGACCATTCGGCCCACGTGACGGAGGTATTGCAGTTGCTAGACTCCTTCGCCATCGCCTCTGGACTGCACGTCAACTGGTCCAAATCAAGCATATTCCCCATTTCTCCATCCCCAGTAGCTCACCATACGACACTACCGCAATATAAATTACCCTGGTCGTATATAACCTTTAAATATCTGGGAGTGCAGATCTATCACTCCATTATAGATCTAAAAGAAGGAAACATAGATAGGGTCCTTGCCTCTGTTCGCGGCTCAATATCCTTCTGGAGCTCACTCCCTCTGTCACCAATGGGCCGTGTGGCGATAGCCAAGATGCTCATCCTTCCAAGGTTCTTGTATTACTTTACAGCCCTCCGCTGTGCTTACCACGCTCCTTTTTTAACAAGCTGCAATCAATGCTAACTGATTTACTCTGGGGTAAGGATAGACGCAGAGTGGCGTTGTTAATAACACAACACCCGCAGGAGATGGGTGGACTGGGAATGCCTAATTTTGAAAGATATTATGCAGCCGCTCAATTATCTTGGCTGTCCACATGGTTACGAGACACCCCGTCGGTTGAAAGCAAGATGTTACAGACACATACAGCACCACAGGGGCTGCTGCTCTCGATACTAACTAACGCTCCTCACACGCTTCCCAGACTAATATTACTAGAGGCAGCCCGATTCTGCTGGCGCAGATATGTCCAAAATAAGACCACATCTCTCCCCTATTCGCCCCTGTTGCCACTGCTTCAATTGCCGGGTACCCAAACCCTGTCACTACACCACGATACACGAGAAATGAATAGGCTCCAAATAGGTGATTTATACTCTAGCTCCGCGATGCATACGTTCGCGGAACTGGTGACTGCAGGCATTATGCAAAATGGGGCCTTTCTAACATTTAATGCCATAAAGTTACTGCTCAATAACATCTGGGGCGTAGGAGACTCAGAACCTTCCGAATCCTCACTGCTCACCATTATCCTAACTATTGGCAGCTCAAAGGGCATTATTACCACACTATATAAAGCATTGCTTGAGGCAATATGCACAACACTGCCACATGCGAAAGCGCGTTGGGACTCTGTCCTTTCTACCCCATTACCACAGAAGACCTGGGTTACTGCCCTCGCAACAATCAAATCAATATCCCGTAATCCTCGCCTACGTTACACCCAATTTAATTATCTTCACCAATCATATCTATCACCAGCTCGCATCCAAAAAATCTACCCCAATACAACACCAACGTGTCCCAGATGCGCTACACCAGCAGCTGACTTCTATCATATGGTTTGGAGTTGCCATCCCATAAACTCGGCCTGGCAACGAGTGACGGAGATCACAGCAGAGATCTCATCTCACACCCTGGTACCCACGCCTGACTCCTGTTTACTCGGTTTATAGACCTGGCATTTGTGGTGTATAAACGTTTGATAGCAACACATTGGAAAGCTCCACATGCCCCCTCCCACGAGACATGGCTACAGGAGTTACATAGCCGATCTCAAGCTGAAGCCCAGACGCTGCACTTGCTACAGCACAGAGGTCTCATTCTTTCGGGCCCGGAGGTTTGGGACACGTTTGTGGTGGCAATAGAGGCCAGAGATGACATGTATCCCCCGTGAACAGGATACAACATACAAACAACACAGCTTGAGCTGACACCGTTAATACTTTAGCCACACGGCACCAGCTCTGATTGTCCTTAACTGCACTCATTGCTAATATTCTCCTTCTTTCTCAAATGACACTTCTCAGCTGCACCCATCCACACCCCACGCGCTAACACATGCATGTAACATACATTTACAACATGTAAAATATTCTTGCCCTTGTATCTGTCAATACCACAGACACTTTTTACACCCTTGAGGTGTAATTCACCTCAATTACGGATGCCGTCAGTGTTTGGCCAGACCCCTTTAAGCCGCAATCATTCCCCATAATAGCTCTCACGCTAAATGCCACTGTACCCTCCTTTTACCCCGCCCTTAATTTTCTCGCACTCTTAGGATTGGTTATAAATGTTCTCCCTTTCAGTTATTTTCGTTCCCCTCTTTCTATTCCCCCTTCCCCTCCTCTCTCTTTGACATCTTACGGTATAGCAATGCTGTGTAAAAATTATACAATTGTACAAACGTATTGCAAAATGACGTACAGCTATTGTATTGTTGTGTGAAGATTGTGTTTAATAAACAGATTTTTTAAAAAAAAACAGCAATGGTCTTGCTCACTTGTATTAGCATGTCAGTTCCTAGACCTCTTCCTTAAATTTCTCTAAATTGGTCTGATTTGGTAGTAAAATGGCCTTATTTCCCAGCCATTCACTCTTTTACACCCACAGTTGTTGCGTTACTGAAACACATACCTAGGTGTGCAGAGATCTTCCCAAACAAAAAATAGAAGAGGCAGACGCAGAGATCACCAGCCCTATGTTTGTGACTACAATTTGCAGTACATGTGTAGTACTAATGCAGTGTTAGTGTGTTTTGTACTACCAAATGGAGGTTGTGAACATGCCATAAAGCGCCTAGAGAAGGCACAGTGAGGTGAATGCCCAACTGGGCCTAAAATCTAAATGAATGTCTTCTGACTTTTCAGGCATAGTTAACTGTGTTTCATTCAACTTCAGGCTTACTTCAGGCAGTTAGCTACCTGATGGCAAACTTCTGTAACTTCTTCCAATTTGAAGAGGGTTTTGTTTTGTCTCCATTCACATGATGGCCCATATGAGTAACAGACTTCGTGTACCCAAGACATTCAGCTCCATGGACAGTGCTTGGTATTATAAAAAATGGAGCAAGCATAATTTGTATCATTATGATCTGTTGCATGATTTAATTTAATCATAAAATCCCTCTCTACGTCAGATGTATTAAATGTTATTACAGCTTTGCAGTGCACACTTAATGCAATGCAGGGCCAGACACTACAGAGAATTAAACTGGTTACCATGTTACAATAAGGTATTTAAAGACATTACAATGTTACCCAGATGGGAATAACAGCCCCATTTGATGGTCTTGCCTAAATCAGAAAGTAAGAGCATTAAATTCAAACCGGTTGGCTAGAATGATTCTTTCCTTGGCATGATTATTTTGACTTACTAGTCACACAAACACATGTTGATATCGCACAGACTGTTCCAGGTATTTCAACAGGACGTTCAGACTTTCAAAGAATCAGGAGCATTTTATATCTCTTCTTAGGTAACACATCTTGAAATTTACAGCACCTCACAGAAACTTGTACGTAGTAAATATAAAAACGTATTGTACTGTCCTGTAGCACTATTTCTTTATGGAAAGAGGGGTTGCATTATTTACCTTGATTGGACCTTGAATGAGGGTAAGATCAATCATTCCTAATTATCACACAAACAGCGTGGGTGGTCCTCTCTGTATTTCGTCCATATTTTATACCACTGTAAAACGTAAATGTAATGCACTAGGCTCTCAATGAACTGTCTAACTTGATTAAATGTGCAGCTTAAATGCCCAGTTTTGGACAGAATTAAACTATCTTCTTTTTTTAACTCCTTGCGTGCATCAGACGGCCAGGAGCACGCACAAGAGGGATTTCATTTGGATGTTTTCAGTCTTGGTTGCTAAAGAAAAGCTTCCCCAGCAACCAAGGGTACAAATATCCCCACCCTGTAATGACGATCAGCACATGACGTCATTACGGGGAAAATAAAAGTAAAATGAGCTGATCGCCTCATTTGCTTTCATTTTCTTTGAGACTCAGGGGCATATCACAGCCCCCTGAGCACTGATTTCAACAGATGTACCAATTGAAAGGGGAGAATCGCCCCTTTCCAGAAGTACCTTTCTCTAGTGGATCCCTGATTGGGGATCACCTCAGGAAAGGATCCCCAATCAGGTATCCACTCTGCCACCAGAGGGGGGGTGGCCCCTTGGGCAAGGGCTTTTGCTCCCCCTTCATTTTTTATATATTACAGTCTTTCTGCCCCCCCAGGGTGGCAGATGGGGGCAATAGCCCCTAATCTCACCATCAAGAGGCAGAAAGCCTACTAGCCACAGAATTTTATTTTTATTTAGTAAGGGGTTGGGACTGCCCAGAATGGCAAGGCAATGCCCCAACCCCACCCCCAATAATAGGAACAGTCTTTCTGCCTCCCTGTGGGGAAGAGGGGGTCGATGGGGGATACTGCTCCCAATCTGCCCCTCGGGGGAATGCCCACTAGACACCAGGGACTTTTGTTTTATAAAAGAGGAGTGGAGGGCTGCCCAGAATGGGTAAGGCAATGCTCCCACCCCAAACGTAGGCACAGTCTCTCTGGGGGGCAGATGGGGCTCATTACTCCCAATCTGTCCCCCAGGGGGCAGAAAGCCCACTAGGCACCAAAGATGATTATTTTGAGAAAGGGCTAGGAATGGGGGTTGCACAGAACGGGCATGGCAATGCCCCCACACCCCTAAAAATAGGCACAGTCTTTCTGCCCCCTGGGGGGGAGAAAGCCCACTGGACACCAGGGACTTTATTTTATAAAGGAGGCTGCCCAGAATGAGCAAGGCAATGTCCCCACCCCTAAATGTAGGCACAGTCTTTCTGGGTTGCAGATGGAGGTTGTTACCCACAATTTCTTGGTTTTCCCTGTGTGTCTAGTTTTCAAAAATGTACAGGTTTGCTAGGTTTCCTTAGATGCTGGCTGAGCTAGCAACCTAAATCCACAGCTATGCACATTGCAAAAAAAGGGTCAGTTTTCAGTGGAGAAATATGATGTGTCCACATTGTGTTTTGATCTGTTTCCTGTTGCGGTCACTAGACCTATTCACACAAGTGAAGTACCATTTTTATCGGGAGACTTAGGGAAGCACAGAATACTAGAACATGTGTTATTACCAATTGTCTTTCTCTGCATTTTTGCCTTCCAAATGTAAGACTCTTTGTAATAAAGAAGTCGTTTTGAGAAATGTCCTCTAATTGACCTGGTATTATTGGTATCCCCAAATTCAGAAATGTGCAAATAACCATTGCTTCTAAACTCCATATCTTGTGCCCATTTCGGAAATACCTATGTTTCCTTGATACCTAGTTTTCACTCTTTATATTTTACCAAATGAATTACTGTATACCCGGTACACAATGAAAAACCATTGCAAGGTGCAACTCAGTTATGGGCTCTGGTAACATAGGGTTCTTAGTGAACCTACAAGCCCAATATTTTACTGCAACCAGATGGGTCCAGCGGACGCAACTGTATATTACTTTTGAAAATCTGCCATAGTTAGAAGAATTTACAGATTAAAACGTAGACATAAATGGCTGTTTTCTTCAACTCAATTTTAATATTTTTTTATTTCAACTGTTACTTCTGTAAGAAAACCTTGAAGGATCTACACAAATGACCCCTTGCTGAATTCAAAATGTTGTCTACTTTTTTGTAAATATATAGCTTTCCACAATCCACCATTGGTTTCACAGCCATTTCTACCACTAACTGGAAGGAGGTCGAAAGCACAAACACAGGAAAAGTGGGGTATGACCCAGTAAAATGCCAAAAACTGTGTTGATAAATTTGGTTTTCTGATTGAAGTCTGTCTGTTCCTGAAAGCTAGGAAGATGGTGATTTTAGCACCACAAACCCTTTGCTGATCCCATTTGCAGGGAAAAAGCTGATGCTTTGTTCTGCAGCATTTTGTTCCCACTTTTTACAAAAAAACTAAACAAATTTAACTGTATTTAGGCTACTTTCTCTGTCCCCTCCAGGGCAATTCACAAACCCTGGCTAGATTTAGAATCCCCAGGATGTTAAAAAAATAGGAAGCATATTTGGCGTGGATACCTTATGCGGACAAAAAGTAAGCCTAAGCCTGAACTACCTATAGCCAAACTAGCCAAAAAAAGGCTTAGCACGGGGGCGGGAATAGGGGAAAGGCCTAGTAGACATGTTCATGGCTGCCATTGAGGAACAATCAAGAGTCAACTCATAGGAATTCTGTTGCAGAAAGGTCTATTTTAAAAACCACCAAGGGCCTGATTTAGATCTCGGCGGAGGGGTTACTCCGTCGAAACAGTGACAGATATCCCATCCGCCAAAATCTACATACTATTGTTTTCTATGGTATTTAGATTTTGGCAGATGGGATATCTGTCACTTTTGCAACAGAGTAACCCCTCTGCCAAGAACTGAATCAGGCCCTATGTCTGTAAGCTGGTAGCCTACCCTCATCCCTGTACTGCAAAGTCTCTGAAGATGAAGAAAAACATTGCTTTGAAAACAAATACAGCTAAACATAATACTTGAAGTTCCTTAATCAGCGTTACTATGAGCATCCCAAATGAATACACAGCTCAAAGAAATGGTGAGTGGAATCAATGTATAACCTTAGTTTTTACCTGTCCGAATGTTCCAACTTTCGTCCCATGAACATTGCTAAGGCGTACAGTACAGTCTGCAGAGGCAGAGATGATGAGCAAATGGCCACCATGTTCACATGTTTCCAGGTGAGTGACGCAGTCTTCATGAGGCTGAAAACTCTGTACCAAAGGAGGGGGCTGTGTCTCCTTCTTCTCATTGAGGTCAATGCAGTATTCCTAGCAAAAAACAGATCCATTGGTCATCTGGATATATGGAAAATATATATCTACATATGATTTTCTATGGGTTGCATGTCAGAATATTGTTAGCTAGAACATCGTCTGATAAATGTTGTGCCCCATATTTTGTTTACAAAGATATCTTCCCACTACAATTAGAATTTCCAATAGAGTGATAGTTTTGTAAACAAAATTTAGAACACATTATTCATATCAGACTTTATTTATATTGTAATATTCTGGTACCACACCATACTTACATTGGGAATACTGGTCTATGAGAAATAGCTCATGTAGTCCCTATAATCAGGGATTATATTGTGTTCCATGTAAATCATACACTGCCAAAACTTGGCCTCCTAAAACTAGATTCTGCAAAATTGTGGCATAAGGTATTACGTGTTAACAAAAAAGACCCAGGAGAAAGTCGGCTAACTGATGATTGTTTATCCTGTTTAACTGATGTTTCAAAAAATGATCACCTGCCTTTTGTCATTGAGCTGCAAAGACTTATCAAGACACACACCAAAGTGTTGGGGCCCAAGGTTTTTCTGGCACCACTGTTGAATGACTATGGCTGGGTTCCCGAATGCCAAGGCTGTCTAGTCCTGATGCCATCTCAGGCCTCTTTATACCACCACTATGCACTCCTTGTCTATTTATCTAACTCATGAAAATTATGTCCTTGCTTTCTCACTTTATGACTATTTTCCTATATTCCTCTTCCTTCGAAATTCTTCATTTTCTGCCCTTTTCTATTTTGCTTTATGTCAAAGCCTGGTAAACATGTGTCCCAGTCCCGAAAAATGAGTGCAAGTGTCCATCACTTGCAACCACGTCCAAAAGACCAATACTCCATTTGTGGTGCATCTCTTCTGTGCAGTACGAATTACTGTATATAAGTAACCATGTAGTTTTTAATGTACTGCAGTAAGTGTCATCAGAGTATAGTAACGTGCTAAACCAGTATAGTCTCTGCAAACCGAATAAGCCGCAGAGTGATTTAGCCAGCATTGCTAGAATGGGTGTAGCTATATTATATAAAGTGTCCTAGTGTGTGTTTGGCACATAAAAGGTCAGAGTGTCTGGCAAGCATAATCAGGAGTTGTTAGGTCAAACAAAGTGACAATACAGGACATATATGAGCATATACAGTGGTCAGCACAAGGTAGAATTAAATTTCTAATTTATATAGGATTGTGCATTTTCAAAAAAACATTAAAGTAATGGGATAAAAATAACACTTAAAATGGGGCCCTAATGCATTTTAGGAGAATATACCAAAACCATACAAGATGGGAGGAAAATTCATAGTAAATTATGGCCCACAACTTTCTATCAAACATCCCCATTTGGTCCTTCAACACCCCTGGATGGTCCTCAGAGACCACTGGCATGCCCTCAGATACCACCAGCAGGCCAGACCCTCAGCCATGCCACAGAAATCATCAGTCTGCTTTGAGACATTCCCAGCCCACACTGAAACGCAACCTCAAAATCACAGAATCAGTCATCATTGAGCCTCAGCATACCCACAATACCTTAAGACTAAGCCAGCCTTTGGATACTCTTATTTGGTCATTAGCTATTTGATTAGCCCTTGGCCAACTCTCTGATGCTCCCAGTTCAGCATTAGATCCCACCATATGTCCTTCACAGGGCTGCCATCTGCCTCTGGAAATTCACACTAGGCCTTCGTGGATCGGTCTCTAACCAGCCATCAAACACTCTCATGCTCCCTTAAAACAACCCTAGACCACTTCCAGAATCCCCGACCAGCTCTTAGAAACCTGCAGCAAGTTTCAGCCGCTTTGACACATGCATTTTGCCCTTAGACAAACTCAGTTTTATCTCAGTCATCTGTAATTTAAACAACTCAGGTGTGCTCTTATGACCTTTGAAGTGGTCTTAGATGTCTCCTTCATGAGACTGTTGGCGCCACTCAGATGCCTCTGCCATACTAAAAAGTCCCTGAGTAAGCAGTCTGGGGTGCACCTACCATTGTGCACTGGTCTTACACAATGTGCTATTATGAGGCTCACAAGCATGCACATCTTCGGGAGCAGAGGTGGATGGAAATGTGCCCAGGCTCTAGATGCTGCCTGGCCAGAAACCTTACATCTTAGAAGGACATTTTATAACACACCTCAGTAAAGGCAAGAATGATTATGGCGGTCATTCTGACCGCGGCGGGCGGCGGTCGCCGCCCGCCCTGCGGTTACCGCCGAATCACCGCTCCGCGGTCAGGAGACCGCGGCGGCCATTCTGGCTTTCCCGCTGGGCCGGCGGGCGACCGCCAAAAGCCCGCCCGCCAGCCAGCAGGAAAGCCCCTGCAACAAGGATGCCGGCTCCGAATGGAGCCGGCGGAGTTGCAGGGGTGCGACGGGTGCAGTGGCACCCGTCGCGATTTTCACTGTCTGCTAAGCAGACAGTGAAAATCTTTGTGGGGCCCTGTTAGGGGGCCCCTGCACAGCCCATGCCAGTGGCATGGGCAGTGCAGGGGCCCCCAGGGGCCCCATGACACCCATTCCCGCCATCCTGTTCCTGGCGGTAAGAACTGCCAGAAACAGGGTGGCGGGAAGGGGGTCGGAATCCCCATGGCGGCGCTGCAAGCAGCGCCGCCATGGAGGATTCTCTGGGCCAGAGGAAAACCGGCGGGAAACCGCCGGTTCCCCTTTTCTTACCGCAGCTTTACCGCCACGGTCAGAATAGCCCAGGAAGCACCGCCAGCCTGTTGGCGGTGCTTCCGCGGTCCCCGGCCCTGGCGGTCATGGACTGCCAGGGTCGGAATGACCCCCTATGTGTCTCAAGGGACCCTGGGACTCCAAGTGACTTGCTGAAGAGGTTGGCCGTCTTGAAGCATAAAGTGTACGTTCTTTGTTGTCAAAATCACCCTTGCTAAGCAGTTGGCATACCTAGTTGCTTCAGCCAGGACTTCTTGTTGGTATCCTGTTAATTGATTTTCTGTGAAGCTGATAAATATATCTGAAAACCAGAGAAGTATCTTGCCAGAATGGATGTGCACTTGTCTGTCTCACTAAGAGTTATTCATAGGGATTATAAACTCTCTAGAATTTGTTCCTAAAGGAGTCATCCATGGGAATTATGAGCTCTGGCACTTGTTTGTTCCACAAAAACCTCATCTATAGGGCCTACAAATTCTATTTCTAATATAGTGGCTATATATATATATATATATATATATATATATATGTGAGACCAGGGTTAGAAAAACACATGCAATATTAACAAATGTATGTTAGCCTCTTTTCACCTTGAATGCAAACCAATGTAAACCAAGCACAACATGTTAGATCCTAATTTTAAAGCTGGATATGCTTTGAAAACATGCTTATTGTATCCATGACAGTTATTTAGTTATTATATCAAAACTTTATTGCATTGTAGCTGAGAAGAAAGACCAAGTTTCAAACTGTAATGCAGTGAAAATAGAGTGACTGTCAACTGGTGTGTCAAGGCAATACTTCAAGTTAAATCCTCCATGTTCAAAATACAATTATACTGAAGCTGTTCTTTGCTTTTTAGATGTCAACGAGAGAGCAAATTAGGCCCAGCTATATGAACTCCGGTCTCTCTCTTGTCCTATTCCCCTTTCCCCAGTTGTATAACTCCACAACAGAATTAAGGATATGCTGTGGGTTTGGCAAAGTGTTAAAAATATTCTCTCTCCTGTCAGATTCAGATTTGTAGGATAGTGCATCCTGAAAACATTACTGGTCCTAATATAACCATAGCCCAACATTAGAGAGCCTTGGTGTGCCCTCAGAAAAAACATTGTTTCATCATCAGACCTCATCAGCCAGATCTCTGGCTTATTTCAAGAGACAACCAGATGCCCTTTAGAGAGTGTTAGTCAGCCTTCCAATACCGCATTTGGTCTGTAGACTCTTGTTCAGTTGGCCCTTACACAATATATAATATTTGACCCTTGACTGGCCAAAAATGTCTGGTTTTCAGCAAACGGCGGCATGTTGCCCCCCTTACATCCCTTTAGTAACTTGCCTGAAGGCACAATGTTGGATCAGAGCCCTGTCATCATGTACAAGATGTCCCTTATAGTTTCAATCTGGCATTTAAAAGAGAAATTCAGTGTTCACACAGGGAGCAAATGTTGCACTGGTGCAAAATGGGGTAAAATGACATCACAGGAAATGATGATCTACAAATATGGCCAAGTAGATCTGTTCAGAATTCCAGATCACCCATAATCAGTGAGCTTTTTTTATCCGACTGCATTACATTCATATACGATTGGGTGGTGAGTAGTAAAAACAGTATTGCAGGTCCACAAAGCACCCCTGGTGGTGGTCCGAGCACCCCATAAATATATCTATATAACCGTATCCACTAGATATAAGTACTATAAATTCAGTTTGTGTTGGTAGCATCTTAAGCACCAAATACATTAAGCTACGACTCCCTATTAAACATAGTTTCCTACTTCTCTGTATGGATATTGATGATATGTCTTCTACATTGTGAACTAGGCGGGCATAAACTTGTCATTACAACATCTCCTATACATCTGAACATAACTTAATAGGTTTAGTTGTAGACAATGATATCTGCAACACTGTTATTGCTTTCTCAAAACCTTTTATCTGTCTCAGTTGCTTGAACTGGTTACATACTGCAGCAACCATATTGACTGCATGTCAAAGATGACTATTCTATGTACAAGATATTGAAGAAATGGTGTCTGTAGATCACCAAAAGATCAGCTATGATATTTTGGTGATCTACAGACACCATTTCTTCAAATTCAGTAGGAAGGCCAGAGGGTTCTAAAGTGACAACTGTGATATGTAGTTCATCAAGACAAACAACACATTGCCTATTGACTCTGAGTAGCAGTGAAAACTATTGCATCTTCTCACTTTCATTATTTCTTTTTCATTAAGTCCCTAATGATCACTTCATCCACCTTGCTAAGCACACCTTGAATGTGGTTGTAAGTGGGTGGAAGCTCAAGGTTTAAGAACTAGCAAAGTGAGTGGCTTTTTAGTCTGTGTTGTGTCTTAGTCACTATGTACACTATAAGCCCCCTGCTCTTCTTTGCATTGCCTCTGTTGAGCTCTGCTATGAAGTGTGTGTCTGGATCAGTGCAAGCAGACTCTACTCATAGTACTGGCTATGCCTAGGCTGCTAGGATCTCTTTGGAGGTTCATGCCTAGCTAAACGTTTCCTTTTTTACATAAGAGGGGAACCACAACAGCCTGTATCCTTCTCCTTTGTGATGGGAGGTGTAAGGCACTAGAAAACTGAATGAAATCTGAGGTTACACAAGGGAGGCACAGAAGGGAAACAAGGCCCTGAGGCTACTCTGGGTAAGTAAAACAGCTAATAATATCAATAGAAAATAAAACTAGATACAAAAAGAGCAAAAGGTGAATGTATTATACAAAGCAAAAGAAGGGTAAATTTGTGTCTCAGTCTGGATGTCAAAGTCCACATAAGCTTACTTCCAGTTCCCGAAGCTGGGCCACAACTAGTAAGCCTCAAGCCAGGGTTTGTTTGCTCTCAGTTTTCTGTAATCCACCACTAAGTTGGTCCTTGTGGTAGAGCAGTCCACTGGGCCCTTGGGCTCATGTCAATTCACTACATAGTGCAACTGATCAAGAATGGGAGGTGGGGGGACAAGTGCACACAAGGGTGTGGTGGTTCTAAAATTCAAAAAACTGTAGGGGTGCAAGTAACCTCTACCTGATCTGCATAAGATTTTACCAGCAGGCATTTCCATCTGATAAAACTGAACCTGGTTTTCCAATACCTTGTGCTCTTGGGTGCAGGAGCACCAAGGCGTCACACTCCTGAAACACTTGTTCGAAGCAACTTGCCATTTTTTTAATTTTCTGAGTTAAATGAGACTGAACTAAGTTGAACAAGATCATATACATTTTTACCTCTATGTTCCATATTTTCACCCATCCATCCAGGTCGGCTGTAATGAGATATTGGTTTCTTTTATCAATCGTCATAATAATGGAACCCATATTACTGTGTGCTGAAAATTCTGCCATTAGTTGGCAGCTGAATATATTCCAAAACCTCACATAGCCTGAACCTCCACAAGACACTAGGTTTGCTCCTCCTGTAAATAAAAAACAAAAACATGTTTTATGAGGACAATTGATTTCATCTTTAGATTTTCAACAATGCAATGTATGAGGACACTTTTACCATTTTACTTGAATACATACAGAAAAACCTTAACCCTGTGGTGAAGTTATGACCGACAGGTCAGTGAGTTATTACGGTGTTTATCCTGTAAATAAAGATTTGAGGAGCACTTATTATTTGCTAAGTAACTGAGTAAAGCACAGAGAAAGAGATGCCTTAGCTCAAACTTACACATTACCACGTACTTGACAAATTCTATATCGTCACACAGTGTAATAAAAGCTTGTACACTTATCATGTTGTATTACTATTAACCAGTGTGGAAAGCTGAATCACTGTGTGCACCTTTTATTATGTAAAAGTTATTCTGCAGGCCATAGTGAGAGGCCAGTGTGATTTACATTGTGCACTGCATGTGAGAGAGTTGGCTGTGGGGCTTAAAACCAGGCTTCCAGCTCGCCGGGTAAATGGCTAGTAGGATAAATGGCAAATCTGGCCCTTCCTGTGGGACATGGTTCACAACTTATATCAGCAAAAAGGCCTCAGACGATTCAACATTGCAGTAGAGATGGCTGCTGTAACTTACCTGTTTTTGATGGCAATGCCTAGACATGTAAGCATGGTGTTAACTTCCTCATTCCCTTCTTCCTCTGAGTTTTTGGTCTTTGAGGAAGGTGAGCGACCTCACAAGACAGACAACCCGTTGTCCTCTTTATTCTGTAACCCTCTATCCACATGCCTTTCCTTTCCTAAATGCTTCCTCTTGATAAGATGGGGGCAGATAGGAGATGTCTGGCCCCACCACATGCTGTTTAGTTGCTATTTATTTTAAGATACAGGTGGATTTTAACTTGCTCAAGGCTGTGTTAAGCAGGCACTGACAGGTTCCACTTTACTGGTGGTTTCCTGGTTCTCTAGGCACATAGGACAAGGTAAATGGGGCTTACTGCCTGGAATCTGATGGTGGTAGACCTCATCTCATATGTAAGCAAGTGCCAAAGGCTGGTAGGCTGTGTGACGACCCCAGATGCTTGTTGAGTGCTGGCCCTGCTTTGACTCTTGAGAAGAAAACACAAGACTTTTTAAGTGTTGATGGCCCTACAGCATAGCTACTAGCAGCGTTCACTTCATCAACAAAGCCTAGTATCAGTGCTGGTAGGGCAGGATGAGCAGATATTGCAACCTTGAATGAGAGGGTGGTAAATCATGTCACATATATGAGACAATGGAGGAAGATATAGGAGGCAATGGAAAGATATATATATTTATACACAGTGCAATTGAAGCAGTTGCCCACTCTCGAGTTGATAAACTGGAGGATACATCTATGCCAGGATTCCAAGCAAGGATGAATCTCTTCAGATCTTGTCAGCCTTTTCCGATTTAATCTAGAGTGCCAAAGGAAGTTGCTAAGGTGGCTATTTTGTTAGGCTAAAGAAGACTATAACTGTCCTCATTTTGACCACTGCTAAAAAGTGTTAAAGGAAACAGATACATCAGGACTGTTGGGGCTAGGCACCTTAGCTATCCACAACTTTTCCCTAGATGGGTGTGATTTATTGAGGACATGTCCTCAGGCAGTATTTGCAGCTTATATGCCATATTCTATTCTAAAGAAGTTTCTGTCAAAATCATGTGTAGTGATTTATGGAGGGCTGTCTGGAACTACAGGAGTAAAGGACTGGGAACTTTATTGTAACAAAAGAACTTTTTCTGTCATTGACTTTCTGATTTTTCATGTGAGCCTCACCTCGGAAGTTCCTGTACGCTAATGAGTTCCAGTGGGATATCCCAATGGGTTCCAGTGGGATACACCAAAGCAGAAGAGTTTAAGAAATATTATTAATTGGTTGCTGGGACTTATCATCAACAAGAAGATGGGAAACCATTGTTGGTGAAACCTGTTTGCAGCCAAAAAATTATAATAAAGGGACCAGCTTCAGGCAGCCCTAGTATTCCATATTTGCTTCCCAGATGCCCAAATCTTGACCTCTCTAGGAAGTTAACCTTCTAAAATGTTTTGATTTCATGATCTGTCACCACTCCCAAAAAAGCCAAAGGAAGGTGTTAAGCTGAGCTTTACATACTGCCTTGCTGAAGCTCCAGGAGATTTGTCTTCCATCTTTCTGAGACTTTAGAGCCTCAAAGTGGTTCAGGCTTAAGTATACTAGGAGAATTTGGCTCCTCTGACACCTGAAAGTTTGTTTGTAAATGGTTTCCATCTCTAATGTATAACGGGTAGCCCTTACAGCTTCATACAGGAAAGGTCTACTCAGGCCTGGCTGGGCAGTCAAAGCTTCGTCAAAAGGAAATTAGGGATATTTTTTCAGAGGGAGAAGAAATTCCTGCCAGGTCATTGACAGGGTGGCTTTGAGGAAAACTTCCATGGAATGCTTCTCTTCACAGCCCGCTGGCAGGGCAGATAGATGAGAAAGATAATGTTCTGTTCGGGGTTCTTTCTTTTCTTTGAAAACCCTACCAGTCTTCCCTATCAGAAAAGTTGTATGAGGATAAAAGTGTGAGGTGTGTGTTTTAGGTTTACATTACTAAGTGGAAGACATGGCATTTTTGTGTATCTTATCAAATGGATTCTCCATTCCTTTCCCACGTATCTGTTCCACCCTTCCTTTTGAGGTATTTTTGCCTGGATCCCATAAGAGAATTAAACATATCACAGGACGTAGTGGAGTTGGGCATGTCCTTCATGGTTTCTCCTTTTAAGGTGAAAGGCGTAAAGACAGAAATGGGCAGGAAACATTTCTGTAGTTATGGACAGAAAGTGACATGGAAACATTTTTAAAGACTATAGGTCAATGAGGTTCACACCCACCTCCTCAAAAATCAAGCACTGGGACAAGGAAAAGAGAATCAGCTAAATGAACATTACCAGTATCTAATCTTAACATTGTATTGCAATATTGTTTATCTTAAAATGTGAAGGTTTCCAACACTATATGAACCTACGGGACTAGTGAGTGAGAATCAGAGTACAGGGAACCAAAATGTTGCATCAAATAACAGAACAAAATCAGCTCAAACTTCTTGAAAACTGAGTACAAGAAAGTTCGAGTGTTTTACCAAAGTGCAATACACGAAAGTTAAGGCCACAGAATTTGTGCTGGATACAGACACCGGTTAACCAAAGAAACTGTTTATCTGTGTCTTATAATAGCAACATGCTCCTACATCTACAGGCTGTATGGAGCTCCTGGCATGCTCTGCGGCTGAGGCGCCTTTCGGCAACCAAGGGCATCCAGGATGGTGGGTGTGGTGCAGTGTGTGGCGCCTAACCGATCCCTGATTAAAAATTAGCCTGGAGATACCCTGGCTTTTTCGGCAAACGTTTACAGGCAGCGAGAGCCCTTGGAGCCAGTGGGCTCTCGAAAAGCATGAGATTATTGGCTTTTGGATACCACACATTCAGTGGCAGCACCGAGAAACCTTCTCCCCTCTCTCGCCCCTTGGCAGATGTGCCACTCGCTCAGATTGGACTGCACTATCCAGCAAAGGTGACACAGCACTCGGTGAGTCGAGTATAGTGCAAAAGCAGCATGTTGGCCTGAAGGCTGTTCCTTGTTTGTCCCATTACAACTAGGTGCTGTACCGGTTAGCCTTACGATTAACAGGATATTGGTGTTTCTGCATAGAGGACACTGGTGGCAAAAGCATTTTGAGAGAGGGGAGGAGGGAAAATTTTGGCACTATTGCATTTTGGATTCAGGATGCCGTTGCTACCACAAACAGTACAACAGGGGTCTGCAGAAGAACACTGGACAGCTCACCCGAGGAGTAAGCAATAGGCTTCCTTTGGTTAGGAGGAACTTTTGGGCGAGTTACAGAGGTGGCCTGTGTAACTGTGGGTATAGCTTGTGACCCCCATGAGAAGTCCCTGGTGAGGTCCGCAACAATAAGATGAAGGACATTCACTGTAATTCCCTGACTAAATCTCATACCTTCATTAAAGGTAACACACAATTTAAAACATCACAATCATAACTCTCATGGCATGGATCTGGCACTTGAATTTAGAGGGACTGAATTACAGAAAACCTGACCCGATTGCACGCGGTTCTGCTCTACTAGTCAGGAGAAGAAAGGTTCTGCAAGGGCACATATTGAGTATATGACTGGTCAGGGAAAGGTGCTCATGACCCCATGGAGGTTTAAGAAAATGCCCCACTTTTCCCTCACAAATGGCAGCCCAACCTTAACCTCACGCCTAAATCAACTGCTATTAATGTGATAAGTGAAGTCGGGGAAAAAGAGCAAACAAACAGCCCTCTTGGGGCTAAGAACTGTCAAGCATATCCCCTGTTTGCACTGGCTTGGCTAAAGGAACAGCTAAAAGATGCTGTACACTCGACACTCAGGACAGTGCACCGAAAAAGGATCAGGCTAGGTGCAATTCAGCCGTAGAGGCACAGAATGGTATCACAACAAGAATCAATCTCCTTGCTCAGCACCTATAGCAAGATAAGTCCCGCCACTGCCTATGACGTGGGAAAGTCAGCAGGGAACCCACAGACAGAGCCACTGCTAACTGACCCCATGCATCCACAAATACCCAAGCAAGCCAGTTAGTCAGAAGAAGGTTAGTCTGTATCTACGGAGGCTCTCCTCCATCAAATATTGGATGAATTGAAAACAATGACAATTTCCCAGGATGAGCCACACAAAAAGACAGAGAAGCAACTAAGCCTAATTAATATTAGTATACAGCAGCTCACTGGGCATATCTGTTAGGTTGAGCAGCATATGTCGGATCTGAAGGGGGCTAAGACTCATCTGGATACATCTACTGATAAACTTCAGGCTGAACTGATCGATTTACAGATTAAAATTGATGATGCCGAGAATAGCTTGCGTCGCTGCAATTCAAGATTCACAGGAATACCCGAAGGATGCGAAAGCGGACAGACAACTGACAGCCTCATTTCAGACCTTAAACAGGTCTATCTGGAAGCTGCAGCTCAAAACTTTTACCATACCATCACGCGGGAACATCGTGTTCCTGAGGTCGAAATGCCTAACGCCCTATATCCACAGATGATACTCAGCAATTTTGGATATTATTGGATTAAGAAGCGTATTTTTCCAATGCTATAAAAAACAAACTCTATCAGATTCCAGGGGACTTCTCCTTCAAGATTTTTTCTGATATGTCTGCGTTATCAGCATGTCGCCAAAAGGAATTTAAAAACCTGATTATCAACTTTCAGAACATAGGTGCCCCATCAGGGACTGTGCAGAAATTGAGATTAAAAGCTCTTTTTAAGGGACAATCTCTTATTTTTCATACAGTGGAACAAGCATGAGACTTCTTGCATTCAATTCAGCAGTTGGGTGGAAAGGACTGGATGAATTGGAGTAGTAGTCTGAGCCACAGCAGCCATACCTCATTATAAGAAGGATAGCGATATTTTTGCTGTCTAGCTTGGCGCTCAGATGTAACTCTCTTCTACCTTCTTCCTTCCACCAATCCAACTGGGTTAAATGTGAGGAGGGTTTATATTGTATATTATTTAGCTAGTGCTGTCAATGTTAACATAATGCGCAATCTGTATTTGGCCATGTTTAGATAGAAGGTTTTCTTTTGCTGCTGACTGAAATGCCTTCGGCTGCCTTGAGCAGTCTCCAGGTGCCATGTCAAGGCACCACTTCAGGGATTGGGGGTGAAGATTCGTGGGGAGAAAGGTCATTGAAGCACCCCTGGGGGGTTGGGAGCTCGGGCCTGGGAGGGAGCCCAGGACGGGTTAGGCTCCAGGGTAGAAAGGAGCAGGGCAAGGGGTGTTGGTGGTACGGGGTTGGTGGGGGGCAAGTGTGGGGTGTATAGTTGGGGGGAAAAAGCAAAGCACATGCAGCAAACATTCTGGAATAGAATACTATATAAGTGATGTCTCATAACAAACTGAAAATCGTCTCTTGTAAAGTGAATGGCATAAACAATAGAATAAAATGTCAGGGTGTACTAGTTTGGCTTAGATCCTTAGAGACAGATGTGATATTCTTGCATAAGATGCACTTGAAAGATAAGGACCGCCAGCCTTGCACGCTAGCTAATATTCAGCATTTGTACTTTGCCTCATTTCAGGCATCATATCGAGGTTAGCAGTACTTATCACATGCACTGTCCAATTTGAAATCCTTGGAGTAGTGCAGTACCAAGAGGTCAGATGGATTTGGGTGAAAGCAGGAATTAATAATCAAGGTTATAATTTAGTAAGTTATTCATTCAGAACCTGTCACTCAACACATCTGACTTGAATAAGCTTCAGAATAAACCCAAATCCATCCGTGCCCTACAAGTTCTAATTTGGATTTCATTCTCATTGATCCTTGGCAGGCACACCACTTATTGGGACAACAATCCACATCTCACTCTAAATGATATGGCACTGCCCCATGGATAGGCTTTTTTTTAAATATCACACACAGTACCGTGGACAAATGCCTCTGTTTTAACTAATGCATTTTCTAATCATTCATTAATGTGTCTAGACATTGAATTGGTAGCACAATATCCCCAGAGGACTTACAGATAACTCCTGGGTTAAGCAGATGAGGAGTAGTTTAGAGGAATTTGTAAGCCTTAATTAAGGCCCTGTCTCTGATTTACTGTATGGGAAGCCCTAAAAGCGTACTTTAGTGTCCAGGTCATCTCAATTCAGGTGGCTTAAAGAGAAGAGGAAAAGACACAGCATACTAAACTTCAAAGCCAACTGGATGAAGCCATAAAAGCGTACTGGCAGACAGCCTTAGCACAAGCAAAATATAATTTGCAGACATATTTTACAGCCAAAGAAACAGCGAATCATACTTCATAACTTCAGAAAAGATATGAGGAAAATGAATGTATCGGAAAATATTTAGCTTGGGCAATCAAACGGAGAAACAGTGCTAGTACTATTAAAACGATATACGATCCTTTGACCAATATGATTCAATAACAACCTTCTGAGGTGGCTTAGACATTTCATGATCATTATGCTAGATTATACTCTTACTCTATAATCTCATAACAGCTCACCTGAGGTTACTGCCGACGTCATTGGAAGTCAAATCCATAAGCACTCCAATTACTCTGGCGGAATTACAGAAGGTGGTAAAGTAATTAGCCAATGCCAAAGCTAGGGGTAAGGATGGTATACCAGCAGAGGTATACTAGACGTTTTTCCCGCAATTAGCATCATTCTTTGTTTGCCTCCTTAATCAGATTTTACAGGGGTGCCCTATACCTAGCGCTTCTACCGAGTACTAATGTGTTCAGCTTTTTAACGAAAGATAAATCAGAGATGTATTCTAATTCATACCACCCCACAAGCCTTCTCAACAGTGATTACAAGCTGTTGACTAAGATTGTTTCAAACAGGCTATATTCTGTAGCCCAGTCAGTTATTTATATGGACCAAAAACCACGGATTCCTCCCTGGGCAGAGAATCTCCTCAAACACAAAAATTCTGAGGCAAGCCATGGATTTCTATTCCAATCAGAGTACTAAGGCTGTTGTTATAATGCTCGGTGCGGAAAAAGCCTTTGATTAGTTGAATGGGAAGCGCTATATGTAATCCTTCATAAATTCACATTTCAGCTGAGTTTTAAGCAACTGTTGAAAGCATTTGAACCTGAAGCTAAAGCCAGCATAATTATTAATATTATTTTGGCTGGGGAGCTATCCGTCAAGCATCCAGGGTGCCCAATGTCTCCTATTCTGTTTGCTCCCTTTAAAGAGCCATTAGCCTGTGCAATTCATCAAGGTCAACATATCAGGTCATCCATTCAGGGAGCGCCAAAGCTAAAACTATACGCAGATGATATGGTGCTATATTTATCTGCAGGTAAGGTAAATGCTCAGTGCCTTCGACAAAATTGCCGACTTTACAGCAATCAGTGGCTATAAAATTAAACAGACAAAACTGGAAGCCTATTGTTTATCTGTTTCCCAGATATTGTTCCTTGCGTTATGCGTGCAACGTTTCAGGCAGGGCACCCCGTTAGATACCTAGGTGAAAAGGTATCCCCATGCTTTAATGACTTATTTGCTCTTAATTATGTTCCCTTATTAAATCAGGTTTGCACGCTATTCAAACAATGAGGAAGACTACCCTTCATGATTAATAGTCAGATTTCGCTTATTAAAATGAATTTGCTGCCTCTGTTTTTGTTTGCGTTTTCAAATGTACTGATTAAAATACGTAAATCATTTTTAATTATATTGATACAGAAATGCATTCTTTTATTTGGCAAAGGAAGAACCCACAGGTACAGCTACAGATTCTCCGTTTAACCAGTGTTTAATTTGTAAATAATAAGGTCCCGGTGCTCAAAGCTCTCCTCTTAAACACGCGGCTGCTAGTGCGAGCACATAATACTGAGGCAGCGTAATCCTGAAGCCACCTTGGGCCCCTTCAATCCATTTATAGCCACTCCCTGCCCCTTCAGCTCACTCTGTCAGCTTCCTGCTGTTCCCCTTTCCGGGGACTTTTGTAGTATTCTAGATATTGCTTAAAGATACTTCATATGTTGGGATTATGAGCAATAAACATTAATATATTTGTTCCTAAAAAAGAAGTAATATGACCTGGCGTCCATGGCGTGGCCTCACCTGTTTTGTCTTCTAACCTCCTGTTTTGCTGACTTCGTTTTGCTGGCTTTAGGACTTTGGCAGCTACATCATGTGTATATATGTGCTTGGTGAGGGGTCCCCTAGGGTGGCATAATACATGCTGCAGCTCTTGGGGACCTTCCTTGGCCACAGGGCCCTTGGTACCAGGGGTACCTTTTACAAGGACCTAACTGTGTGTCAAGGTTGTGCCAGTTGTGGAAACAAAGGTACAGATTTTGGGAAAGAACACTGGTGCTGGGGCCTGGTTAGCAGGATCCCAGCACACTTTCAATCAAAGTTGGCACAACACTAGGGAAAAAGTGGGGGGTAACCATGCCAACAGTTGCAGACTAACCTTTCCCATGAGAGTCTTCATTATCTAAGTAGAAGAATCTGGAAAGACCATCTGCATTGGAATGGGCAGTCCCAGGTCTTTGTTCCACTACAAAGTCCATTCCCTCTAGGGAACACCTCAAAAGTTTAGGGTTCTCGCCTTTTATTTGCATTACCCATCTGAGAGGTATGTGGTCAGTTTGAACAACAAAGTGAGTCGCAAACAAATATGGTCTCGACGTTTTCCAGGGACCAAACCACAGCAAAGGCCTCCCTCTAAATGGCACTCCAATGCTGCTCCCTGGGGAGTAACCTGCTAATGAAAGCAACAGGCTGGTCAAGGCCATCATCATTGATTTGGGACAGGACCGCTCCTATCCCATGTTCAGAGGCATCTGTCTGCACAACGAACTGCCTAAAATAATCTGGAGTTTTAAGAACTTGTGCTGAGCACATTGCTTCTTTCAGGGTGTCAAAGGCCTTTTGACAGTAAAGAGTCAACTTTACCTTCTTTGGCATCTTTTTTAACGTCAGTTCAGCACCCAGCCAAGCCAAGGAATGCCCCGACTTGAGTCTCAGTGTTTGGAGCTTCCCAGTCCAGAATTGTGTGGATCATGGGTTGTAAAGGTTGCACTTGGCCTCCACCTACAAGGTGGCCCAAGTATACAACGGTGCCCTGCTCTATTTGGCACTTAGATGCTTTAATAGAGAGGCCTGCTAATTGCAAGGTCTGCAAAATCTTCAGTAGGGGGACGAGGTGATCCTGCCAGCTGTGCTAAAGACAGCAATAACATCTAGAAATGCTGCACTAAAAGACTCCAAGCCTGCAAGAACTTGATTCACCAACCTTTGGAAGGTGTCATGGCCATTCTTTAAGCCAAAGGGCATAACAGTAAACCCATCCTGTGTAGAGATTGCTGTCTTTTCTTTTGCATCAGGTGCCAACCTAATTTGCCAGTACTCTGCAGTTGAGTCAAAGGTACTTAGAAATTTGGCTGCACCTAATTTGTCAATCAATTCATCTGCTCTGGGTATGGGGTGTGCATCTGTCTTGGTGACACAGTTGAGCCCTCTGCAGTCCACACAGAACCTAATTGCCCTCTTGCCATCTTTGGTATGAGGTTTGGGGACCAATACTACTGGGCTAGCCCAGGGACTGTCAGATTGCTCTAGTACCCCTAACTCCAGCATCTTGTGGACTTCCACTTTGATGCTCTCTTTGACTTGGTCAGACTGTCTATAAATTTTGTGTTTGACAGGTAAACTGTCTCCTGTGTCCACATCGTGGGTACACAGGTGTGCCTGACCAGGGGTCAAGGGGAAGAGCTCAGCCTACCGCTGTAGGACTTGCCTGCAGTCAGCTTGCTGTTGGGCAGAGAGGGTGGCTGAATAGACAACTCCATATACTGACCCATCCTTCGGGTCATTGGAGAGGAAGTCAGGGAGAAATTCACTCTCTGCTTTCTGATCCTCATCAGTAACCATCAGCATGGTAATGTCTGCCCTGTCATTATAGAGTTTCAGGTGGTTAAAATGGATCACTCTCCTGTGTGTCTTGCTAGTGCACAGGTCCTCTAAGTAAGTGACCTGAGTCTTTTTTTCTGCAATTGGGCAAGGGCCACTCCATCTGTCCTGGAGTGACCTGGCAGCCACATGGTCCAGAACCCAGACTTTCTGGCCTGGCTGGAATTCAAGCATTGCAGCCTTTTGGTCTTGTTTAGGCCAAACAGAAGCTCAAAGGGTGAAACCCTACTCCCTTCTGTGGCACCTCTCTATAGGAGAAAAGGAGGCTTGACATGAGGACTTCCCATCTCCTTTTGAGTTTTTCAGGGAGCCCCATGATTATGCCCTTCAATGTCCTTCAATGTCTTGTGGAATCTCTGAACAAGTCAATTGGTTTGTGGATGGTATGGTTTGGTGAATTTGTAAGTCATCCAATACTCATTCCACATGTGTTTCAGGTAAGCTGACATGAAGTTGGTACCTCTGTGTGAAACCACCTGCAGAGGCAGTAGTTGACCTAAGGGGAACTGCTTCAGGGTATATGGTAGTATGATCCACTACTACCTGTATTTACTGGTTCCCTGGGGCTGTGGGTGATTCAAGTGGACCCACAATGTGCACACCAACCTTTCAAAGGAACCCCCACCACAGGGGCCTTTGGATGGCCACCTGTCTTGCCAATGGCTTGACAGGTGACACAGGAGCAATAACACTCCTTCACTTCCTGGGACATATCGGGCCAATAAAAGTGGTTGACAAGTCTGGTCCACAGTTTGGTCTGTCCCAAATGCCCAGCTAAGAGGATGTCATGGGCCAAAGTGAGGATAAACTCTCTAAACTCCTGAGGCACTCCCACTCTCCTAGTGGCTCCAGGTTTGGGGTCTTTAGCCTCAGTGTAAAGGAGCCCATCTTCCCAATAGACCCTGTGGGAGCCACCTACATTTCCCTTCTTCTGTGCAGCAACTTGCTGACTCAGGCCTTCAAGAGTGGGTCAAGTCTATTGTCCCTGGCACAGCTGTTCCTTTGAGGTCCCCAATACTTGATCACACAACTAAATTCCAAAATCGCCTTTAGAAAACTGATTATTGAACTTGGCATATTTTTCTAAGTTTTTAAAAGTCCTGCTAGGTCCTTGGTTAAGTCCCCTTAGCATCTCTTTTAAGATTTAAAAGTTATTTTAAAGTTAGGATTTAGTTACTAGAAGTAGTTTTTAGTTTCTGAAAAGTAATCCCAACTTTTAGTAACATAATGATCAGCTCAGAGGAAATAGTGGTGGAACTCAACCTCACCCCTTAACTCCCTCTAGGGATTGCAGAGTTAAGGTCCCTTTGTAAGATGAAAAAGTTTAAAACAGGTTCCAGCCCTACCAAGGTCAAGCTCCAAGAGCTCTTGACAGAGTACAACACGGCCACCATGGAACCTGAACTGGAAGTCCTGCCGATGCTGTACCACGTGATTAGAGTCCAGGTGCAGCGACCTCGACGAAGAAGATGACGGTGAGTACAGCTGCCTAGCTCACAAGGGAGGGAGGGGAGAGTGAAACATCCACATGCACAACACACACCATGCACACATACCACACACGGAGAACAATCCGCTGAAAAATACAACAACAATATAAGCCAGGAGTAAAGAAAGCCAGGACAAATACCTTTAGTCCAACCACTGTACTCCGGTGGGAAAAGCTACCACATAAAATAAACAGATCTATATACACAAAGGGCCATTGGTCAGTCCAAAAGTGTCCATGCCACTACACAGGGTAACATGAGAGGCCCAACTTGACTCCTGACAGCCTAAATGACTCCAATGGGCAGGGACATCAATGTGGAAGGCAGGCACCTCAAGGGGCAGTGGGGGTGGTTTCTTGGATGGTGGGTCCTTGGATTTTTGTTTGGGAGGGGCCTGGCGTTTGTTCCTCTGTTTAGGGGTGGACGAGTGGGCTTGGAGCGGGGGGATCGGAGTGGCTGCCCTGTGCCCCGTAGTGGGAGGTTTCTTAGCTGGGGGAGGGACATGTGTAGACCCCAGGGGGGCCATGAGAGGACTGGGAGCTGGAGGGCCTGGACTAGGGGAGTGGGACCTTCTGTTTCGGGACAAGACGGGGTGAGTCAGGAGGGGGGAAGAGGCCAAGGCGGGCAAGGAAAAGTTTCTTAGGTACAGTGGGTGGAGTGTGGGAGGAGGTTTGGGAGTGGAGGAAGAGGGAGTGGTTGTAGGACGTGTAGGTATTCTAGACTGGGTTGTAGGTGCATGTGAAGTGTGCTTGTGTGAGGTGGACGGCTGTTGCGTGCCTGAGTGGGAGCGTTTATGTGTTTTGGGAGTGGGCAGAGAGGAAGGGAGGGGACAAACAAGTTGTGGGCATGTATGTTGGGGTGATGTCTGCAAGTGAGGTGGATGTGTTGCATGTGGTTGTGGTGGTGGGAACTGTGCATGTGGTGAATGGGATGCTTGTCTGCTGTTGTGGTGACTGTGGGCAAGGCTGAACAAGTGGCAGGATCTAGGACTGAGGATGCAGTACGTGCAGGTGTGAGTACTGATGTTACTGTGAGGGTGGACGGGGAGACAGTGGCTGTTGTTGTCTGTGCTCCTGTGTGTTAGCTGTGTGTATGCCTGTGGTGATCTGTGGTGCTTGTGCTTGTCTTTGTGAGTCCTGTCTGTTGTCTTGGGTGCATTCTCATTGATTGTGTGCTTGGGATGGGTGGGGGAGAGGGCTCTGGGACTGGGTACAGGTAGTTGGAGGGGGGAACGGAAGAATTAGGGACACTGGCTGCCATCAAAAAGGAGGCTAAAGCCTGAACGATCTGTGTATGGCAGCCAAGCCACCGTGAATGCGCTCCAGGTAGGCACTGCATTACTGCATCTGGGATGCCAGCCCCTGGATGGCATTCACTATAGTGACTGTCCTACAGAGATGGATCTCAGGAGGTCAATAGCCTCCTCAGTGCGGGCAGCAGGGCTGATTGGGGCAGGAGCTGAGGTGTCAGCAGCGAAGTAGACGCCCACCCTGCTGGGTGAGCGGGCTCGGGCAACTGGGTGGGGGGCTACTGGAAGGGTCGTGCTGGTACGGGTGTGGCAGTAGATGATGATGTTGGGGTGGTCCAAGCGGGGTCCACCACCACCAGGGAGCTTTCATCGAAAGAGGAATCAGAGTATGTTGTTGTAGCTCCTGTCTCCCTGTGGTGCTCCTATCACCCTTCATCCCACTGGTCCCCTCGGCGCTGGTGGACACTGCCTCCTGGGTCCCACGGGGTGCAGCTCCCCCACTTGCCAGTGCCCCTGCTCCTTCACCAGATGATGCTAATGCACACAAGAACCGGAGAAGAAAAGGAGGGAGGGTGGGGGGAAAGAAAGGGAGCACAGGGTCAATTACAGCGATTACAGCATATACATCACAATGAATCACTGGTAATTACACTATGCAGTAACAACCACAATACCACACCCTTGCCTGGGAACAACTGCTGAAATGAACTCTGTAGACACAACCCTCTGCACACCTACTGAGTCTCACTAATACTTGTCTGCCTGACAACAAAGGCACAGGTACACTACTCCGACAAAGTGACTGAACAACGTGCAATTGCCAGGTCACACCACCTGGGCAGCCGACAAAAGAGCATCACTCCAACACCGGTGAGTCATGATGTAGGATACCGGCAAATTACTACTACCAATTGTACATGTCACTCACCATAGCTATGCAGAACTTGACAACATTAGCTACAGGGGCGTTCTGAGGCATGCACTGCCTATAACCTTGCATCCAAACACCACGCTAGCATCAGTAATGAATTCAGGTGTCATTTCCTGATGATAGTTCTTAGACAGTCAATTAAATGTGCGTCATAGGTATAGATGGTACACACCAAGGCAATTCCAAGCTGTCTACATACTTTGGTTTGGTGGGAGACTGGCTTTTCAATTAGATCTCATACCAGTGCACTGCTTGCAGAAGAGTAGTTGACAGAACATGTAAAATGTGATGCTACAAATCTCGTCACATGACAGCGACTACATCTGTGAGACTCTATGGCAAATAAATAAGAATGTATGGTTTCAGAAGTCCGTTTGCATGTGGACTACACCAGGGCAGATTCCAATCATTGGTTGCCTGAAATGTATGAGACAGCTCTATTAACTGTGATGTTGTGTGTCTATCCTTCCTGCTGTCACACACTTTTGATGTTTGGTTTGATTAGATACCAACCACTGCAGAGGAGGAGGAGGAATTCACCTGTGTACAGACCCCTAGTTGACTTGGCTACACTGGAGGAATACCATATTATACTCACCTATCGTCTGGACAGGTCCATAATCATTGAACTGTGTGCACAATTGGAGCCATATCTCATTCCTGCTATTTGTAGTTCTACTGCAATACCTCCTACAGTACAGGTGCTGTCCGTGCTCCACTTCCTGGCCTGTGGATCATTTCAGGTGAGAGTGGGCTTGGCTGCAGGTATGTCACAGCCAATGTTTTCTAATATGCTGAGTACAGTCTTGACTGCCTTGCTGAAACACATGAGCAGCTATATCTCATTCCCCCACAGTGATGATTTGCCCACAGTGAAGGATGCTTTCTACACAATGGGACACATTCCACATGTGATTGGGTGATTGACAGGACCCATATTGCTTTGGTCCCTCCCAGGACAAATGAACAGGTGTACAGAAATAGTGTGCGGATGGTGTGCCTCGCTGATCAGTATATTTCCCATGTTACTGCCATGTGTCCAGGATCTGTGCATCATGCCTAAGTATTAAGGAACAGCAGTGCCCCACAGATGATGGCAGAACTACAGAGAGAGAGTGTCTGGCTCATTGGTAAGCTTGATGTTTCACACTATGTATGTCGTTGTATGCCACATGGAGTTGTCCGCTGTGCTATTGTACACAAGTAATGTGTGTTTCTCACTATTTCCAGGTGACTCCAGCTACTCAAACCTATTCTGGCTGTTGACACCAGTGAGGAATCAGAGGACAGGGGCAGAGAATTGTTACGATGAGGTACACAGAAGGACCAGAAGAGTCAACAAAATAACTTTTGGGCTACTGAAAGCCAGGATCAGGTGTCTCCATATTTCTTGTGGATCCCTACGCTACTCCCCTGGAAAGGTCTGCCAGATAGTGGTGGCCTGCTGCATGCTTCACAAGTTGGCCCTCAGACGGCATGTGCCATTCCTGCAGGAGGAGGGGAGAGACAATGCACCTGTGGCAGCAGAGGACACTGAAGACAGTGAAGAAGACGGGGAGGAGGAGGATGTGGACAACAGGACACATCTGATACACCAGTACTTCCAATAACACTAAGGTAAGACTGTACTTCTGTTCACACCACCATCACAAATATGAGCTTTGTGGCAGCTATGATGTACCAAGCGCAAATGTGTGCATTTTATAACCTGACACTGTTCAATCTGTGGTCAGTCGTGCCAGTGGTATGATGATATTGTTAAAGCTTATTCAGCCTATGCAACGTATCAGCTGTTTTGCATTTTCGAATACATGCCCACATCAAAGTGTGTCCTCATTCCATGCAGCACTTAGCATTTGTTGCTGGAAATGTTATGTGAGTTACCATGTGCTTACACAACAGCTCTGTGACTTGATTGTCCCTGACAGTTTAGCCCAGACTAGGTGGTCCAGAGGAGGAACTTACATACTGACAATATGGCATAGCTAATATTGTGGTATCTTGTGTGAGGGCCTGGAATGAGTTGTTTCTCCTCACTTCTGGTGTTTGAATTCAGTTGCAGTTGAAATGTCTGAGTTGATTTGACCAGCTGAATGTAGGCTGTTATGTTACAGGGGCTCATGTTGCTCTACTTCATTAACTTCTCACTTGTATGCCATTAATGGTTACCTTTTTTACAGATGTTGATGTGGTCACTACTGTGTACTCATGTAATGCCTACAGACTGGTTTCACACAGTTTGGCGGATATTGACTTATGGCATGCTGTTACACTGGTTATGTGTACCCCAAGCTGACTGTTCATTGGATGGATTCACACTTTACGTTACATTTTCACATTATAATAAAGGGCAATAAATTGCATATTGTTGAAATTAAAGCACAAATCCTTCAGTTTTGTTTAGGTGTGTTTATTGAATTGACAAAAAGGGAGGGATAGTGCAATAGAGTGGGATGATAGTGGACAAAATCTTCAGTGTAGTGTCCCAGTTAGTTTGTAGCACAGGTCCAGTATCCATGGGGCCACAGGAAAAGGAGCAATTGCAGTCCAAAGTAAACAAGGTGTCTCAGTGGCACACCAGGGAGACATGTAGGAGATGCTCACTTCCTGGCAGTGGTTTGGGTCTTGGCTACTGTCTCTGGTGGCTGTCTGTGTTGCAGGGAACATTTGCAGGGTAGTTCTTCTGCTGCAGAGGGAGGGGTGCTTGTGGTCTGTAAGTCCTGTGGCAGGTCCTCCTGGCCACTAGCTGCAGCAGATGTGGAGGGCTGGCCAGTACACTGGCTAGTGGTGGGGGCCCGCTGGTGTGTTGTGTACTCATGCATGATGGTAGCCATATCACTGAGCACCCCTGCAATGTAGGCCATGGTAGCACTGAAGCCCTCCAACTGCTGCATGACCTCCTGGTGGTGTTCCACCTGCAGCCTCTGGTTCACCTGCAAGATGGTAAGTACCTGGCCTATCCTGTCCTTCGACTTCTGGTATGCTCCCAGGACATTTGACAGTGCCTCCTGGGCAGTCGGTTCCCTGGGTTGGCCCACCCCTTTCGGCACAGATATTATCCCACTGGCCCTGGCCCCCTGTTGCTGTGTCCCCTAAACTGTGTGCCCACTCCCACTGACACCAGGACCTTCTTTTCTTGCCTGTAAGGTGTTGACTCGGGTCCCTGTATAGGTGGGACACTGTTGATTGACGTGTCCTGGGGACCGAGGTTTGGGGACGTTGGGTGGCTGCTGTGGTAGTGGAGTCTGATGTGGGGTGCTCTGGGGTGGACTAGGTGTTGCCTGTGGTGTCTGACCGACCAGAAGTACTAGTGGGCCAGGGAGATCTTCCAGACATCCAGAGTCGCTGTCATCACTGGGGCCTTCTGGTGGAGGACTGGGTTGACGTGTCACATGCTGCCAGCTGACATTGGCTGGGGTACCTGTGGATGTGTATGATATTTGTTACATTAATTCTAAGATACATATTCAGCATATCTGGGTTTCCCTAGGGGATGGGTGTGGTTTTTCCACCTTTGGTTTGTGTTGGTGATACACTGTGGGATTGTTAGTGCTACATTCGGCCCATGCATTACCAATGTGTGTGAATGCTGACCTTGGTGGGCTGTGCTTGCAGTGGTTAGGGCATGCCGGGGTAAACTGTTGTGGGTGGTTATGGGGGTGGTTCTATGTTTGGGATGGAGTGGGGTGAAAGGAGATACGGTGACGGGGAGCATGCCATGCAGGTGTAGGTGGTGATGGGGAAGTAATTGTGACTTACCAATGTCCAGCCCTCCAGTGATTCCAGTGAGGCTCTTGGGATGCAGTATAGCCAAGAATTTATCCTCCCATGTTGTCAACTCTGGGGGAGGTGGGAGTCCATCGCCAGTCTTCATGACAGCAATGTGGTGCCTGGATTCCACTGCACACACCTTCCCCCATAGGTAGATCCAACTCTTTCTAATGTCGTCCTTTGTACATGGATAGGTTCCCACGGACTTCGCCTTGTCCACTACTCTCCGCCATAGTTCCATCCTCCTGGCAATGGATATCTGCTGGAATTGTGCACTGAACAGCTGTGGCTCTATTCTTATAATTTTGTCTACCATGACCCACAACTCCTCATCAGTGAAACAGGAGTTCTTTTGTGGGGACAAGCCAGTTGTGTAGAGGGTGTAGTGTGTGTGTTGTGCAGAGGGTGGGATGTTTGGTCGGGGTGCAGGGTGTGTGAGTGCGTGGGATGCTGTGAAGTGAAGATTGTGTCCAGTATTGTTGTGAGTGTTAGGTGTAGAGGTATGGTGTGTGGTGAGTGAAGGGTGTATAGGTGGTTGTGGTTTCTGTAGGCAGTACTGGAAATGTGTAGGCTGGCATTGTGTAGCTAAATTTTCGAGTTTGCAAAGAATTGCGGGTTGTGTGGGGGTGTGTTTTATGGTATTGTTGGTGTATGTGTACGGTGTGTATATGTATGTCAGGTGTGGGGTTTACATTTTGGCCAATGTTGACTTCTGTTGGTGTGGAGTGGCCTAATCGACTGCAGTGGTCCGCACCGCCAATGCGTAACCGCAGTGGTGATTCGTGGGTCATTATTTAGAGGGCGGTGTGTTGTAAGCGTGGCAGGGAGGGTGGTGGGACCGACTCTTTCATGCCTTCATTGGGTCAGGTGGAATGGTACTTTTGGCTGCTTTCTGGAGGTTTTGGGTTTGTGAGTCATGGCCTGGCGGGTAGATTGCTGCCTCAGCAGCAGTCTTTTGGCTGCTGTCACCATGATGAAGACCGCCAAAATCATAATGAGGGCCATAGTATGCACAGAGTCCAGGGGATCCCCAGAGGCTTAACAGAGGCTAAAGTAGATAATACTAATGCTCTCTTTTGTGGTAGGATGGTCGAACAGTTAGGCTTATCAGATGGTAGTGCAAAGCATTTGTTGTACACACCCAGACAATAGAAGAAGCACACACTCAATGACTTAACTCCAATCCAATGGTTTTTATATAGCAATAATATATTTTCTTAATTTAGTTTTAGAGCCACAAGATTCAAGTTGCAGGTAAGTACTTCCATAGATTTGCATTTCACACATTTATCGACTGTACTTTGTTTGAAATCAATAAGTTATACAGTTTTTTAATTATTGGCAATAATCTGTTTTAAAAATGGACACTTCAATTTTCAGAAACAGTTCCGGGGGGAAGAAATGTTAGTTCAATTTGCAGGTAAGTACAACACTTACAGTTTCAGTCTCTGGGTTTTAGGAAGTCCACAGGATGGGGTTCAAGTTAACCCCAAACATCCACTACCAGTAACACGGGCCAGCCGGGTGCAGAGGTCAAAGGTGAGCAAATTTAACTTGGGCTCCTATGGAAACAGAGGGTACTCGGAATCAGGTCTGTCTGCACGTAAGTACCTGCGGTTTTCTTAGACAGACCAGGGGGGGATTGAAGGAGCACTGGAGGGGCCACAAGTAGGCACCACACACACACCCTCAGCAGCACAGGGGCGGCCCGGTGCAGGATGCAAACAGGACATCGGGCTTCCAATGCTGGCCTATGAGGGGACTCCGAAGGGCACTCAGAGGGCTGCAGGCGAGGTCCAGCGGGTCGTCTCGGGCAGATCACAGGCTGGACAGGGAGGAGGGCCGCCTGCTGAATGTTGCTGCACCAGAGGTCGGGTTCTCCAATGCCTGGAGGATGCGGGTGCAGTGTGTATTTAGGCGTCAGATATCTTCGTGTGAAGCTTTGCGGTCGGGGGGGTCTTTGGGATTCCCTCTGCAGGCGCCGTCGTGGAGGGGTGGAGAGGATAACCCAAGGTGGCACTTGCTCGCAATCACCTTGGGATCCTCTCTAGCTGGGTGGACCACCTGCCGTGGGCGTTGGGTGCAGAGTGGTCAGGACTCATACGTTTGGAGTGAGGTGGGAGTCCTTGGTTGTTGTTTTTTTCTTGGACAGGGCCGCTGTACTCTGGAGTTCTTGGTCCTTTTGGGTGCAGGGCAGTCGTCTGGAGGTTGGCAGAGTTTGCTGGTCCCACTGGACGTGTTGCTGGTCCCGCTGGATGTGTCCCTGTTCTTTTGCAGGTTCTTTGAAGCAGGAGACAGGCCAATAGGGCTAGAATCAAAGCAGTTGTCCTCTTCCTTCTTCTCTGCTGAGGGTTTCAGCTAAGCAGTCCTTCTTTTTCTTGTCAGGTTGCCAGGAATCTGGTGAGCTGGGCCCTGGGAGGCCCTTAAATCCTAGATTTAGGGGTGTTTTAGGGGTCAGAGGGCAGTGGTCAATGGCTACTGTCCCTGACGGTGGCTACACCCTCCTTGATCCCACTCCCTTTGGGGAGGGGGGCACAATCCTAATCCTATTGGTCCCGGTCCTTCAAACCAAGATGGAGGATTCTGCTGGGAGGAGGTCACCTTAGCTCTGGACACCTTAGGGGTGGTCCTGGGTGGTGTGGTCACTCCTCCCTGTTTTCCCTAATTTTCCAGCCGGACTAGCCGCCAAAAGTGGGGTTTTGTCCGGGAGTCAGGCAACTCCACTAGCTAGAGGGCCCTGGGGCACTGTAATCCAAGGCTTGAGCCTTTGAGGCTCACTGCCAGGTGTTACAGTTCCTACAGGGGGAGGTGTGAAGCATCTTCACCCAGGGCAGGCTTTGTTTCTGACCACCGAGAGCACAAAAGCTCTCACCCCATGTGGTCAGATACTTGTCTGAAAGTGGCAGGCTGGCACAGACCGGTCAGTCCCACACTAGCAGTTTGGCTAACGTTCAGGGGGCATCTCTAAGATGCCCTCTGTGTGAATTTTACATTAAATCTGACACTGGGATCAGTGGAGGTTTATTGTGCTGAGAAGTTTGATATCGAACTTCCCAGTATTTAGTGAAGCCATTATGAAACTGTGGACCTTGTAATGACAAATTTCCAGACCATATACTCAATATCGATACACTGCACTTACAATGTCGAAGAATGGACATAGACACTGTAGGGGCATATTGCTCATGCAGCTATGCCCTCATCTGTGGTATAGTGCACCCTGCCTTAGGGCTGTAAGGCCTGCTAGTGGGATGACTTACCGATGCCACAGACAGTGGTTTGTATGCATGGCACCCTGAGGGGAGTGTCATGTCGACTTTGCCTTTTTCTCCCCATCAACAAACACAGGCTGAATAGGGAATGTATATGTGCTTGGTGGGGGGTCCCCCAGGGTGGCATAATACATGCTGAAGCCCTTAGGGACCTTCCCTGGCCACAGGGCCCTTAGTACCAGGGGTACCTTTTACAAGGGACTTATCTGTGTGCCAGGGTTGGGCCAATTGTGGAAACAAAGGTACAGATTTTGGGAAAGAACACTGGTGCTGGGACCTGGTTAGCAGGATCCCAGCATACTTTCAAACAAAGTTGGCATCACCACTAGGCAACAAGTGGGGGGTAACCATGCCAACAGTGGCACTTTCCTACAGGCCCCCTCAAGTTTTGTTATGCCAGTGGTTCTACCCTGCCACGTGGTACCAATCTAGTCCTGGGCCCTTGGAAGTGGGTTCTGCAACTGTTTTCTACAGAAATCCATGTATTGTCATCCCTGCACTGATTGGAACCTCTGCATCTCTTCTCGACACAGACACATTGCTGCTGCTGTGGACAAAGATATCACAGCACCAACTGCAAGGCTTGGAACCAGCGCATTGCCCTCAGTCCTGATGGATTGCTTTTGCCTGGCCGGCTTCGCAGAACCACAATGCAGCATCATCTTCATTGCAAAGGGTTCGAGCTCCACACCTGCTTTGACGACTGCACAGCTTACTGCAAATCATAACTGAATGCACAGATCAGAATTGGCACACCATGTTTGCATCGCCCTCTCTTCTCCTAGCATTGGATCTTTGAAGTTCACGCATCCCTCCACAAAAGGTACTTTTTCAGCAGGACTAGGTTGGTCTCTGTAGCCAGCCCATGCGCCACTTTGGTCGGCCTGAACTTTTGGATTTACCCCAATCTAGAGTGACCAGATAGCTCCGGTTGGCACTTTGGGTTTCCAAGCACTATATTTGCAGATCATCTTTAAAAGTTCACATCTCAACTATTTCCCTTCTTCTGTGCAGCAAACTATATTGATTGGCCTTTTGTCTTTATGTGTGTGTTTTGTTCATTACATTAAACTCTATTTTCTAACCTAGTGTTAGTGCCAAGCTACCAAAGAGTGAGCACAGGTGAATTTAGGGTGTGTAACTAACTTACCTTGACTAGGATTGTGGTTCCTGATTGGACAGGGTGCATACCTCTGACAAGCAAAAATCTAATTTCTAACAATACCATAATAATCATGACTGAGTTTTACAGATCACCCAGATCAATGGAAATGAGAGTCATATCTGAGGAGCTACCTAGCTGCACTGGTAAATGCACCTGTATACAGTATTGTGATGGAAGAGGACAAATTTGTGTCTTCAATCCTAGTTAACAACATGTTTGTGTGCGCACACGTGTGTGCATTTTTTGTGTGCGCAAGTGCATGAATGTGTGTGTGGGTGTGTGTGTGTGCATGTATCCATGCATGCATGTATTTGTCAATTTAAGAATTCCCCAACACTAGTCAAAGAACATGGTCTGTGTGAAGCGATGTTAGTGCTTAATGAGGAGACCTACAACCCTCTTCAAATGCAATCTAGTTAGTTCCTGTTAATGTTAAAAATGAAAACGTCCATAGTCGACAAGTAAAAAGGCACACCAGCATTCACTGCAACATTAGCAGCAGTGGCGGGCAGTAATTTTAGAAGGGAGAGGGCAGACTGGACACACATGCACACATACACACTCACACCCATTCATTCACACACATCCAATCACAACACTCATTACCAAATTCTCAAACATACAAGCACGGACGCACCAAACAATTGAACAAAAATCACACCTACCTGCAGGTCTGCCTCGGAGGTCCCAGGGGGGTTGGGGCTGTTCCCTTCCCTCATTGACTGACCACTGGTCAGCCAATGAGGGAGTCCCAACCTTGTCACAGACTGGGATGGGGTCAGTGAGACGGCTGACCCCGTCCCACTCTTCATGATGTGTCACTGATTGACACTCAGCCCAGAGTGCTTCAGGGCTTAAAGCTGAAGCGCCCAGGTCCGAGGCAATGAGTGAGCAACCCCTCATCACTGAGGGGGGCCTCAAGGACCTACACTGGGCAGTGGAGGTCATGCCCACAGGAGCTGTGACATCCTCATCCCAGCAAAGTTCAGACGGAGCAGCCAGGAGCCTGTACATTTAGCACGTCTTCTCCTGGCTGCCTGACCTGAACCAGAAGAGTCTGTCAGGCTGACTTTTGATGTGGGGGTGTGGCACCTCTGACCCAATGGACGAGCCGCAGCTGATTAACAGTCTGCAGGACTTTCACACTTTCTGGTGGTCTTTCATCACTCCTTTGGTTCGTGGGCAAAGTATGAATTATTTATGCTAGTTTCATCTGTGGTTTGTAGAGCTGGTAGTTTTTCTACATAATGTAATGCCAAATATGGGTATGCTCTTACAGCACGTGATGTTATTGCATATGTAGTTATATCACAAAACTCTGAATAGTATATTTAGTAATTGCTGGTAGTAATTCTTTGTTTCTAAATTACTGCTGTATTTGAAATGGGGGTCTAATGGAGTTAAAGTGAGACGGTGCAGCCTCGGGGTTTGTAGAGACCATAAAACATCAGGACAATAAAACATTTCCCTCATTTAAGCCTTGTAGAAGGCAGAAGCTAATTTCAGCCGCATTAACCAACCACAGTGCTAGGGGATATAAATACCTAGGGCTTCAGCAAGAGAATATCGCTTCGAACAGCAGAGTCTGTTCAACTACTTTAAATGGGAAGTTCATACTTATTCTAATCTTGATTAATGTTTAATTGTAGCAGCCATTTAGGCTTGTGTTGTTTTTCACAGTGAAGAAAAACAGACAGGAACAATTTGGAGAGGCGTGAAAAGAGCTCAGTGTGAAACCAAGATATTATATTTTTTTACATGCCATTCGCTGTGCATCTGCTTGTTTTTTAACCACTTCCTTCTAAATATTGCAAATACAGTCCTCTGTGTATATTTTAGCCCAAAGTAGGTGCACAAATATTTTTTGGGGAAGTAGTTAAGTCTGCGTGTTCGTGAGAGACATTTATCAAGCATAACATTCCACCCAGGACAGTAAAGGTTTTTGAAAACGTGTCTAGTAGAATTTGTAATCATTTTAGGAGTCAGGGGATAGATTACATAAACTGACCAAGTGGTGGCGCTTTGCAACAAGGTGATGTTTACCATGTATTATAAAGAAGCATTGGCAAAGCCATTAGGTCTCGGTTTTTGCAAGAGTTAGAGCTAATGGCCTTGTAAATGACTATGGCCATCATTACAACTTTGGCAGTCTTTATGCAAGACCGGCAAAGCCGTGGCCGCCGAAAGACTGCCAGTGCTGGCAGTCTTAAGACAGCCGCTTTATGACTGCTGTCAGATATCAGCTTGAAATTGGGCAGAAATCCGACGGCAGTCGTGCTGGCGGTCAGCAGGGAAAAGGCGGTTTCACTGCCGGCACCCCGATCCCAAAGGGACGCCGCACACTGTATTATGACCCATAATACAGCGTGGCTGTGTCCTGATATCGGGGCACTGCCGGTGGTGAAAGCGCCAGGACCCGTCCCCTCTTGGACGACCTCCTCAATGGACGAGGTAAGTGATCGTACAACAGGAGATGGGGGTGTGGGTGTGTGAGTGCATGTGTCAGTGTCGTGAATACGGGAGGAAGTTAGGTGCATGTATGTTGGTGAATGCGCATGGATGGGGTGGGTGCGTGTGTGCAGTGCAGAAGGGAGGAGGGAGTGAAGGAGTCGATGCGGTGCATGCTGGTAAGGGGAGAGGGGGGCATGAATGTGGGCATGCGCTGGACATGTTGAGGGGGAGGGGTGACATATCAGCGGAGTTTGTGTATGTATGTCAGTGTGAATGGGTGTGTATGTCATGTTTGCGTGGGTAATTGGGGGGGTGTTTGTATGCGTGTAGAAGTGTGTGAGTGCATGCATGCAGGTATGTGGAAGTCGGTGTGAGTGTATCCTGGAATTCTTATTCCTGTCGCCAGGATGCAAGACTGCCAGATTTTTCTGGCGGTGCGACTGCTAGAAATATGCTGGCGGACCTACGTCGTAATACCTCTAGCGGTATTATGGCATCTGCCGTGCTATAGGTGCTCACCTCCAGCCCGATGGAACGTGGAAAAGCGTCGGGACCAAACCGCCAAAATCGTAATTGGGTGGTCTTCACCACAGACCTGTCGGCAGTGAGACGGCCACCGTAGCACTGGCGGTCTTTGGACCGCCAGGGACCTAATGAGGGCCAATGTCTTTTGCCCTTGTGTTATGGAGTGGACTGGGGGGGTGTGGAAAGGAATTATGTGGGATGTTTTGGAGTTGTTAGTTGTGAAATTGTGTGGTGTGGAGTGGATTTGTGGTGTCTGATTGATTGTCATGTCTGGGTGATAGCAGGGTCTGAGTAAGTGTTCATAAAAGGCACAAAAGAGAACTCTGTAGTGAAGAATGAAAGAAGTGCAAGTTTCTCAGTGTCTGTCAGAGGGCCATAAAGGTGTCCTGACTACATGCACATCCAATCCCAGGCCTCTTTGCAGAAAAATGAGCCAAAATGTTAAGTTAAATTCCTAGTATAGAACAGTGAGCTACTAACTCTCACCAAAGACCTGCATGCATACTGCAAGACACACATTAGAGTGTTATGTTTCCCCAGTCATTTATTATCCTAATGTTGAAAAAAGGGTACATTTGAGTAGAAATCAATTCTAATTATTAAATGGAACCCCCAACCATGGTGTTACATTTCAAATTCTGAGTTTTTCCTTCTCCAGACCAAGCACTCAAACCATACAGCCTACCAGTATGAATGACATGCAGCTCCTAATCTCTGTCTTATGTAACATTTGTTATAGTGATTTACACTGATTTACACACTTGGACGAATGATTGCCTCTATGTATTTTGTATGCAATATAAAGTGCTCTGACACCCTACACTGGTATGAGCGGTGGCATAAAACTAATTAAATGCATCTGAGTGAGAGTGGTTATGGAGACTTGAGGGGCACTGTTAAAGGGTGGTAGCGAGGGAATCCATTGCGGAAGTGCTGATTGGCGGGGCGGCAACATATAGTGTAGCACAGAGTGTCACCAGAGCTAAGGCCGGCCCTGGCAACACCTACTTAGGGGCCCTCAACCCTTTAAAAAAATGATGAATTAAATCTACAGGAAAATATCAAACCTTGTGTAGATGTTACGGAATCTGAAAGCTAACTTAGCTTGATTAGTGGTACAAGTACAGTTTATAGTATGGACAGTTGGTGACCTCAAAGCATAATATGCAACAACAAAAAACATACATAAGGACAACTTCGGGGGAACATGGTGGGCGGCAGGCGTGCCGCGCGCTGAGCATCCTACCTGGACTCCTCGGTAGACGCTGAGCGCAGTGTTTTTATCGTCCAGCGACCGAAGGCGTGGCGAAGGCACGACAGCGGAGCCCTCCTTGTAGGCTCCCTGTAGGCTCATGTGTGGGGGCATTGGCCCCTCAAGGACAGACGGCGGCGACTCGGCTGGGGCCGTGAGTTGGGCGCATGCCGCCCTGGAGCTCCGAAGGAGCTGACAGGCAGCATTGCGCGTCCCTTTCCGGGGGAACGCTGGAAGAGTCAGCACCAGTCGGGTTGCTGAGCAGGCGGCGACCTGCAAGGCAGACAGGGAGCAAGACGAGCTTGGCAGGAAGACGATTGCAGGATCAAGCAGGCATTTTTCCTCCTCTAAGGTGGTAAGAGGCTCCATTTTAGGTAAGAGGGGGCCTTAAAAAAGGACACATGTATTAGTAAAACGAATTTAAAAGATTTAAGTCTGTCTTTAGAAGGGGAAGGTGGGGAGGAGGAAGAGAGACTCCAGAATAAAGGCCTTGGCAGTGAGGAGCTTGGGTGGAATTTGAGGAAAACTATTTTAAGACAGAAAACAAGTATTGGCAAGGTCAAAGTGCCCCCTCTGTGTGGGCTTATTTTAGAGCTCTTCCATCGGTAAGCTCTACCTCTAGTGCCCAGATGGAGCAGATGGTGCAGTGATCCTATCCCCACAAGAAAGAAGTATGGCGAAGGAGGGTACTTTACCTCTGGGTCCCGAGGAGTTATCTCAGGTTGGATCTGGTTGCGACAGCCAGGGGGGAGCTACCGTCATTATGGAAGATTTGGAGTTGTCTAATCACTCTAGCCCTGGGGAGACCTGGGGGTTGGGGGGGGGGAGAATCTCCCCCCCTTCAGGGCAACCTGGGGTTGGCTGAGCAATCCAAGCCTGATAAATTGGATAGTATGTTCCTGGCACTCACTAAGGGGTTTGCGGTCTCAGATGCAAATCAAGAAGAGATCAGGTCCGCTTGTGAGTCTCTGGAAAAAAAGTTCGATCTTCTGGCCCTTAGGACTGAAGCCCTCGAAGATTCAGTGGAGACCATCAAGGGAGAAATGAGTAAGAACAAGGAGGAGATTAAATTATTAAAGGAGAGTGAACGTAATCTACAGGAGAAATTGGAGCAGTTGGAAAACTCTTCAAGGAGGAATAATCTAAGGATTTTGAAGGAAGGGGCGGAAGGAGATGACCTGATAAAATACGTTGTTTCCCCTCATAAAAAAAATCAGTGCCCGTGGAGGAAAGTGAAGCTGAGATTATAAAGGATATTCAGAGGGTTCATAGAGACCCGTTCAGGAGGGATCCTAACAAGAAGAAGCCACGGAAGATCTTGGTTAGTTTTCAGACCTATCAGTTGAAGGAAAAAATATTGGTGAAGGCATTGGGGCTGGGAACTTTGAAGGTTGAGGAGTTCTCATTCGAGATTAGGTCTGACTTATCCAGTGTAAAAATAAATAGACATTGGGAGCTGGGAAAATGTTTGGAAGAATTTAAAAGTGTAGGTGCAGTAGACCAACTTAAATTCCCAGCGAATTTGCGTGTAATGTACAATAATAAAATGTACAATATTAGAGATACAGCCTTAGCGGATAAAATACTAGAGGGTATAAAAAAAGGTGGCACTGCGCAGGCTACACCGGGGAGCTCAAAGGAGCTCTAAATGAGACCCAGGGTCTGTCAATAGGATGAGGGGTTCCCCAGGGTTGGGAGGGTGCAGAGGATAAGGAGGGATTTGGGGGACACTGAAGATGGGTTGGTTGGGAGGAAGCTAGGAAATGTCCTTATGCACCCTAGTCACTTATGTATAATTGTATAGGGTTATAGAAGATCGGGGAGGGGGCGGGTTCAATTCAAATAATGTCCTGGAATGTGAATGGTTTAGGGTGAAGGCTAGGGCAAGAAAAATGTTGTTGTTGCTTAGGGAATGCTCAGCGCATATTATAGTCATAGTTTTGCCAGAGACGCATCTAACTAAAGACAAAGGCCCTCATTCCAACCCTGGCGGTGGCTGATGACGGAAGCACCGCCAACAGGCTGGCTGTGCTTCATTCGTCATTCTGACCGCGGCGGTACAGCCGCGGTCGCCCAGCCGGGTCCGGCGGTTTCCCGCCGGATTAACCCCGGCTGGAAGAATTCTCCATGGCGGCGCTGCAAGCAGCGCCGCCATGGGGATTCTGACCCCCTTCCCGCCAGCCTGTTTCTGGCGGTTTTCACCGCCAGGAACAGGATGGCGGGAACGGGTGTCCTGGGGCCCCCTAACAGGGCCCCATGAAGCTTTTCACTGTCTGCTTAGCAGACAGTGAAAAGCGCAACGGGTGCAACTGCACCCGTCGCACACCTGCAACACCGCCGGCTCCATTTGAAGCCGGCTTCAGTGTTGCAGGCCGCTTTCCCGCTGGGCCGGCGGTCGCTATATTGGCTAGCGCCCGCCGGCCCAGCGGGAAAGTCAGAATGGCCCCAGCGGTCTTCCGACCACGGAGCGGCCATATGGCGGTTCCCGCCGGGGTCGGAATGACCCCCAAAATGTCGACCTTGTTTTCTAGTCATAAATGGATCCGACAATATGCTTTTACAGATCACAACTTTAATACTGGGGGTAGCGATTCTAGTCAGGCAACAGGTGAACACATCATTGATAGGAGTCAAAACGGATAAGTCAAGCAGATGGCTCATGGCTACCCTCCAGTTGGAAAGAAGAAATATTACATTAGTAGGGTTTTATGGTCCTAACTGTGACGATATACAACCCTTGCAGAAGGTTTTTGCGAATCTTCTGGATTGTATGGATCCGGTTATTATGGTTGAAGATTTTGATGTGGTCCTAGATAATAAGTTGGATAGGTCAGTCAGCTCTAGGTCGGTGGGTACACCAAAAACTCAACAATATCTTAAATAAATTAATGATGAAAGAGTTCCAATGATGTGACTTATGGAGGTTAAGAGTAGGCAAGGACCGGGAATGTTCCTTTCATAATAAAAAGTACGGACATGCATCCCAAATTGATTATTTTCTAGTAGATAAATCTGTGTGTGGTTTAGTAAAGGATATTACCTACTCTACCGCACATTTGTCTGACCATGCTGCAGTGATTTTAAGAATTAATTCCCCTCAGGGGACGAGCGGGAGGAGGTGGACTCTTGATAGGACTTTACTGTTAGAAAAAGACATCATAGGGCGGCTGCAGAACGATACTGAAAAGTTCTTCAGAACTAACCATGGTTCACCTCCTATAGGTATAGTGTGGGATACTTATAAGGCAGTAATGAGGGGGAGGATTATAAGTATTGCCAGCTATAGAAGAAGGCAGTATAGGGACCAGCTGGAGAGCATTGATAGTCAATTACGGTTATGTGATTCTGAGTTGGAGTAGGGGGTTGATAAGGAGTGCTGGAACAACAAGAAAAGGCATTTGAGGCAACAGTTAGAGTCGATTTCACAAGCTAAAATAGAGAAGAGATAGGAAGTAAATAGGCAGACTCAGTTTGAGTTTGGAGATAATATCAGGAAGTTAAGAAAGATCAGACAAGCTTGTGGATAGTTACTCGGGGGGCAGCTTGACATCCCCAGATGATATAAAGGAGGCCTTTCTAAAGTTCTTCGTATCTCTATATACGGAGGATAGAGAAGCAGAGGACAAGGCGGCTAATAATTGGCTGGATATGGATGTTCTCCCTCGTCTTACGCAGGATCAATAGATATATTTAAGCAGACCTATTCCTGAGGGAGAAATTAGGACAATTCTTAAAAAGAGTAGTAAGGGGAAGGCGGCAGGGCCGGACGGCATCCCGGTTGAATTTTATCAGATTTTAGTAGACTCTATAATCCCTCCGATGGTCCAATAATTTTTGGAGATTTTTGAGGAGGGTATCTCTCTACCAGTTCCGTGGCGCGAAGCTACTATTTCTCTTATTCTGAAACCAGGAAAATCTCCTGTAAAGTGTGAATCATACAGACCAATATCTTTGTTGAATACCGACTACAAAAGTTATGCTAAGGTTGTAGCAAATGTGTTGAGTGGCGTAATCGGCAAATTAATTCATCTGGATCAGAAAGGCTTCATACCGAATAGGTTTATGTATGAGCAGACATTTAATCTAATTAGTGCAATTGATTTAGCTACGACGTTTCAAGAACCATTGGCAGTTATAGCATTGGATGCCAAGAAAGCGTTTAATAGGGTTATTTGGAACTATTTAAAGTTAGTTCTGGAACAGAATAATTTGGGTAGTAAATTTTGTCGAGCAATTTGCTTGATTTATCAGGCACCAGAGGAGAGGGTTCTGGTGAATGGGGTGCTTACAAATTCATTTGAGATTACTAGAGGCACTAGACAGGGGTGTCCTCTTTCCGCCTTATTGTTTGATTTGTATATAGATCCCTTTGGAAGGAGGATTAGGCAAGATCTGAGAATTTCCCCCTTTAATAGTAAAGGTGAGTGAAGAAGGTGGCCTTATTCGCTGATGACCTTTTAGTTTATAGTTCAAATCCATCTGATTCTTTTCCGGTATTAGTGAGTTTGGCGGAAGGCTTGGGTAGGGTTTGGGGTTACCATATTAACCCGGATAAAATAGAAATAATGGTATGGAACTTACAGGTCGGAGATTGTCGTACGACAAAATCTATGAAGTATTTAGGTCTGCTAATAGACCAGGAGGTGGATCGAATTTCAAAAGTTAATGTGAGGTCTGTAGTAACAGAATGTTGTAAGTTAATGTTAAGATGGGCACATCTACCTCTAACACTGATTGGGAGGGTACATTTGGTTAAAATGATGATCCTGCCTAAGTTGAATTTCCTTTTTAATTCCATTCCATTATTAATGGATAGTGAGCTCCTGAGTAGGTTTCAACAAAAGATCAATTTGTTTGTTTGGGCACAGAAATGTTCTAGGATAGCATGGAAGAAACTGCGCAGAAGGAAGGAGAAAGGAGGACTTACACTTCCCAATTTACAATATTATGCATGGGCATTCCATTTTAGGAGTGTTAGAATGTATTCTCTAAGCCAGATCGCTCAGCGGTTGGAGGAATGCTTAATTGTATAGTAGCAACAGTAAAAGGTGCAGCTTCACACTTTTTGTATAAGTTTGGGGATCCCAAGTTTTTTAAGAAAGTGAGAATGAAGGTACTGCAGGGTGCAGCCATAGTATGGTACAGGGTACGGCGGGTGGCAAGAATCGAGTATCGTAGTTTTTGGGCACCGGTTTGGGAATCCCCGGGGACACCTGAATGTCTTACAGACGTATTAGCTTTGCCTCTCAAGAGAGCATGGATTCAACACTGGGGGGATCTGTTGACAGCGGCTCATTACTTTCTTGGGAAGACCTTATAGAATGGACTGGTGGAAATTTGTCTAGGTTGAAGTATTTACAACTGAGAAGTTGGTCCAGGAAGGTTACAGTTAGGCTGGGGACTGAAAACCAGTTTATAGATAATACAATAAACTACCAGGCGAGTGTAAGGAAGGTCTCTAGTTGGTATTGGGCCTTGGTAGAGGTGCAGGATGGGGACTTTAAATTGTCATACTTGGTTTAGGGGGAAGTTATGTCTGCGGATCAAATACAAAGTTGTTGGGAAAAGTCGATGCGTATTGTATATAAGGAAGTTAAATTAGCATCTCTATTGAGGATCCATCTTTTTACTTTGCATAGGGCCTTCGTCACCCCAGCGAAGCTCTCGAAGATGAGAGGAGGGGACACAGTTAAATGTGCAAAATGTGGTCTATTGGAAGCCTCGGACATTCAAATGTTTTGAGACTGGCGGTTTGTACAAAGTTTTTGGGTAAAAGTTTGTAAGGTTATCACGAATGTCGTGGAGCAACAGATTTTGCCGAGTCTCCCCTTCGTAATTTTTTGTGTTCCGAAAAAAGGCGAAGTAAAGGGGAGGGTGAAGACGAGATTAATTTGTTATGCGATATTTTTGGCTAGGAGGGAAATGTGTTGTAAATGGAAATCTTCTCCCCCCCTTCATATATGGATTGGTTTGGTGCACTCAAAGGGATCTCTAGGCAGGAGGTAACACCTAACAGTGTAGGTAAAGGGGAGGTTTGGCCACGATTATGGGTCAATGGTATACAGGACAACACTGTTTGATAGAGTAGTATTATTATGAATCTAAGGACTGTCCGATGATTAAAGGCTAGGTCAATTCAACTCTCAACTGAGACTAAGTGAGAGAGACCTCGGCCTCCCCCTGGAGTTACGCATCTCTATATGTGAGTCTGACCAACAGTTCATTTGAACGATATAGAGGTGATTCAATTAGGGGTTTATTAGGGGTAGGTAGAAAATTAACGACTGCCCTCTTAAAGCATGAACATGGTACCATCTATAGGAGAAGAACAGGCTACCGCCTAATTAAGCTGCACCCTTGTTTACCATCAACAATGCAAACAGGAGGTTAAGCCTGCATAAACACATAAAGGTCACTGGTGCACAACATGCAGATTTTACTCGGTATATCATTGCTCATGACTCGGTACACAACTGCAAAAAAGGCTAGAACAAAGCTAGCTCAACAAAACGTTGTAGCAATGCAGGGACAAACATACAATCACGTTTAAAAACAGTCAGACAAATATGCAGGCAGTCTTGTGTAACTGTTAAGGTATTACACACCAGACAGTACCCACAGGCTTCCAACTTATTTTAGTGCCCAGTCAATAACAAGCGATAAGCAAGAAGCTGTCAGCTACAAAATATAACCTACGCAATGGTCATGCAGTGTTGCATACAGGTGTTGCAAACTTTGTAGAGCAAGGAGTGTAATATTCTTTGTACATGCTGTCTGTAATGTTACCCATAGACAAAGCAGCAAGATATCGGCAAAGTTAGGTGCCTGTCGTGTCATTCATTCATTTTAGGAATTATAGTGTAGTTCAAGCTCATGGTGCGCTTGGGACTGTTGCATGTCTTTAAAGTGCCTACCGGTGCTTGACTTTGCTGTTACTAGGGGTGCCCAGCCTTTGATTATGTAGAGATTTGGTTTTGCTCTTCTAAGTGCCCTACATTTCCACAGCCGACGGCAGAAGAAGGGAGTGAAAGCAGGGCCTCACTGGCCTTAGCGGGCATCGGGCATATCCCTGGGAGACTGGGGAGGTGGAGGCTGGTTTTGGTACTGGGAGACGGTTTTGCTATCGTGCTCCAATATCGGCCCCCAGTAGAAAAAGCAGCAATCCAACATATTCAAATCACTTCTCTTCCAGCCTATGTGAGGGGGCTGGTCTGACAAAGTTGCCAGGGCTGCTATGAGTTCCGAGTCGGGCCTTGAGTGAAAAGGGGGCTTCCCGATACTCACATGAGATCAGCTGTCAGAGTGCGTATGTGGTGTTTGTGATCTGGCGGGAGAATTGTTCATGCATTGAATACCCCCTGCCCTTCTGTAATATAAGGCGTATTTCTTAAATGCCATAGAAATCCCGGTCACTCACACCTCTGCCCTTTCGGAATGTATGGCATATTTATTTCAATATAGGGAAGTTATGGTTGCACATGCACTTAGAAGAATATCTGGGGCTTACCCATCTGTTTAGCCAGTGTTTTCAGGGCATTGCTCTAGAATTTGATAGAATAATAATGGCTTCAGTAAATTTAGCAATGTAAAAAAAAAGCATTTTGCTTGTAGAGGCCTCCCACCCAATCCCATAGCAAAAATGCAGTTTTGTGCCTTTTTCTTCCAACTTGAGGCTACCACTAGGTGGCACCCTATCCCTGTCCTGGATGGTTTTTACCTTATGGAAGCGCCAACCCATGAATATGTACTGCAGTTTGCGCAAAGCATCCAATGTACTACAAATTGCAAGAGCACCGCGCATCGTTACCAACAAACTAAAATCTCTGCAAAAAATGGTCTGTTCAGACCTGGAACAGACCCTTACATATGTCCAGATGCAACCCTTGTCATGAATAGACTATGACCGGACAAGGCCATAAGTAAGGAACTTACAAACAGGCCTACCTCTAAAGTCATGAATAATTGGAGCCGTGGGAGTCAGCACATGACCATGATATATAGATGAAGGGTGACTAATACATTTTATAAAATGTAACCAAAAGCCAAAGCAGTCCGTGCCCTTGGAAAACCAATGATGTCTCACCTGCCCACATGGATTGCACATTTATACTGTGTACCATCACTCCCACTTTTGCATCACCTGAAACTTAAGTAGAGTTTTTCACTTCCGAAAAAGGCACTCAATATTTGTTTTTAAATAATACAATTGCACAGTTATTCATGGCAGACTATAGTCCCTGAAAAATATGCAACAAAATACGGAACCCCAGGACACAACCTAGCAATTTCAGGAACTCTCTCTCTCTCTCTCTCACACACACACACACACACACACACACACACTGATGCAAGTAAATAAACCAATAGTACAAGGATCAGGCCATACTAGTCACAAGTGCTCAAATTAAGGACACTGAAACAAAGCAGTAAAGTGACTGATGCGTACTAATGAATACACAAATGAGTGAGAAAGAAAAAAGATGAGCAACGAAAAATAGTTTTAGCAGAAAACATGTTTTTCCTTTATCTTGCAGATTCTGGAGACAGATGTAGCTTATTTGTCTGATCAGCTCCTCCACGCTGAAAGCACACACCAAATTGTTCAGAGACAGCATGGCACCAGAAGGGTCCTGTTCCTGTTCGAGGGAAGGAGGACAGACGGCAGCAGCTTTCCCAGCACAGGGATGAGAGCGTGAAACAGTGCTCGGCCATTTCCAAGGACTGGAGAGGGGGAAGCAAGAAATGCAACACGGGCAGTGATGGGAGGGCAAGAGCAGGCTATAACCAGGAGCAGGAAGAAGGCCTGACCATGGTATAGGGGTGGCGTGATCTACAGGAAAAACCAGCAGAAAGAAAGTACCTGGTCTTCAGAGAGGGGTTTCAAGCTTTAAAAGAAGAGATTGAAATAGCTGCGGAAGCCAGAGAGGGGGGCATGGAGGAGGGAGCTTATTAAAAGCAACACAATCTTGGTCTTTGAATGCACAGCAAATGTGACCAGATAACAAGATTTACAACCCTGTTTACAGCACAGCTCTGTAAACTACAAGCACTCCACTCATCTCCTATGTTCCACATAAAAGATAAATGGAGTCCCTGAACACACCTTAAAATGGTGTGCAGTGTATTTATATAGTACTTGTTGAGTAGTCCATGGGAGTACACAAAAAATAAAAAAAAAGGAGGGACAAAGAGGAAGGATTGCCCATTAGCAAGCAAGGATTTTTAAAGGACACTAACATAGACAAATGAAAATCCCTGGGCGGAGTTGAACCCAACAAAGCATTTACAACAGGATACTATGCTTCCCTAAAAACGGTCAAGCTAATTGAGGTGTACGCAAACCACAACAATTATTTTTGCTGATGGAAAAACAGCACTGATGGCAACCGAACAAATTGGAGCAAAAGAGCACACAGTAATTACATAAAATATTACTTGTTGCAATTTAACGCCAACCCTGCTGTGTATAGACTATATTCAATCACCAGGACAATGCAAAATAGAAATTTGCAGGTGTATTTAACACATGCAACTAAAACGTACGAAAGATATGACACACATATATAGTATGTTACCTGTAGCAGAGGTATTCTTTCTAGCTTCAAGAAAGAAGAGTGTAGTGACTGCATGGTTGCTGTCTGCGTCAGCATCATAAAATCCACCAGTGGACACAGAACGTCTCCCAGAAAAAGAAGAAGAAAGACTTCTGATTTCGCCTTGCTGTTGAATTAGGCTGGCTGTAAATAAAAATCTAGTATCATATTTCACATGTTTATCATTGCAAATGATGACAAATGAATACAAGAATTAATTAAAAATTTAAGTGGATCTTTTTACTTGGGGTATGGTCAATTTCTACAGTAGGCAAAGTTGGCAGCCAGAGTGCGGGGTATTGGGCCCTTGTTTCCAGAGGTGCTGAAGACATTCCCCCTACTGGTGCAGATACTGGGACCAGGGGCATAGTTCCAGGAGTGTGTGGCATTTTGGGGTGTTACACCCCCTAATAAATGTATTTCCTGGAAAATAGTTGGGTACAGGTGCTTTCAGTTGGGTATGGTGAGGTGTCTGTCCGATTTCACAAGGAATTTTCACATAAGCACAGACAAAAAACGTACGCACACACTCTCCCTCTCTGATTTGAAAGTTTTTCAAAATGTTAGCTATTTGACAAAATGTTGTGTTTTCTCTCACTTAGTAACCCTACCAATCCGCATTTGTCTCCCTTTCCACTACTCCTTTAGCCCCTCTCAATGTGCCCTTCTTGTTGAATAATGTATTTTGACATTATATGTGATTGTTAGAAAATCTGCCACTCATCCACCCCCCAAACTTACTGACCAAGCTACACTCCTGACTGGGACTGGCGGACGAGAGGTGGTTGGTGTTGCAGATTTAAAGAGCATTATGTGAGGATGCTCCTTAGCATTCGCAGGGAATTCAGTGCAGATGGCATGAGATACTGGGCAAGCAACTCACAGACGTGGAGTGGCGGGCAAACAATGAGAGAATGTCCAAGACATCAACAAATGCCTGCCACGAGTTTATTCAATATATTTTTGTGCACCAAGTTTATTTTACACCCACGCTATTGGGCATTATTTATTAAGACCGTTTGTCCTTGTGTCCCTGTTGTAGCAGGACTGAGGTGGACTTTCTACATATGCTGTATGGTGTGGCTGTATCCACTGATACGGGATTAACGGCGGGAAGTGGGGGTGGCGCGGAGCGGGCATCTGGTTGGTCGATTGACTTGAGTGTGAGTTTTTTCCTGCCCGGACTGGTTGCCGTGCGCAAAAAGAGGTGGCTCAGTCACGGTTTATGCCCCTCAGGCTGGTCTTGGCAAAGCCTAAGGTTGTGATCAGATGGATCTCCCAGGTCCCGCCATTGGTCTCTGATTGGCTGTGGGATATGACTGAGTGCACCAGTGCAGAAACGAGATATATGTGCAGGATACGCAAGAAAGATAAAGTAGGAGAAGATATGAGGGCATGGGCACCAATGAACTATAGGAACTCTGAGATGCAAGGCCTCCATGAAGAGGGGAGTGTGGAATGGAGGGGGTGGTTGAGCAGGGGGACAAACTTGTATGAGAGGGAGAATAGTATAGCCGCTGACTTGGTGAGAGCAGCAATATCGTTGACACGTTATATGTATGCATTCTGGTCAGGTGGAAAAGAATATTGGAAGACAGACATCACTTTACTAATGTTTCTGCAGTAGAATGGGGGGCATTGTTTACGGATGACATTCTGTATTGTTATGTGAGAGGGTGATGACTAAAACCTTTCATTTTTGCATGTTACGCAAACCAACAAAAATATATATAAGAAAAAAGTACATAGTGACAGGTTTTTTCTTTAAAAAAAGTATTTGCCATTAAAATAAATTTGGTCACAGTACCAAAAAAAAGACAGTGTAATACATAGATCTGAATGCCACATATAGGAAAACCCATATTCAGGGCACCTGCAAGGATGTATTCACTGCTGTCTTGTGCAAAATGTATTCCGGGAAAAATATACACTGCAGGAGTGTTCAGATAAGCAATCATACACTTATTATGCCAAAAAGGCATCTCAGCAATTAATAGTTATTACCTTACGTCCCCACTGAGCTGGCATTTAAATTATCTATTGCTGGATTTTCCAATAGTCCCACTCTTATTCTTTGAGCCACTGACCCCTGCAGGGCCAACTTCTCTTTCTTTTTTTAACCTAAGGTGATGTATTATGCAAAAATAAATAATTTATGCACTACACTCCAGGACACTGTATTTACGTATGCACTTACTAGCGAAAGTATAAACAAATGTGCAAGAAATATAAACAATATAGAGAAAATACTGCAAACATATATTAAAATGCCATGCCATTTAATTATTTAGAGGGTACAAGGTCCAAGAACATCATAGTGCTTCACATAAAAAGGGTTTGTATAAATAAACCAGAGGCAGATCCTAGGCCAAATATTGGTAAAAAATAACAGAAAGCTGCCGCCTGGAACCTGGATCACTGTTATGCAGCATCTGAACCCGCTGGGCAGAGCTAGGCTGGAAACAGAGTACTCATAAAAGGAAGTACCAGGGCCAAGGGCATTAAAAAGGTATAAAAACAAGTCGGGAGAGGAACAGTCTTTGCAGGTAACTGATCAGTGTAGTGAGTTAGAAGCAGATCACAGCCAATGAAGAAGAAACGGTAGGATATGTATAACAGCCACTAAAGCAAGAAAACAGTCAGGTGACTAGAGTACGGAAGACAAAAAATAGCCGTTGAGAAGGAAAAACTTTAGTATGTTTTTCAAATGGGCCACAGAAGTGATAGTAGGACTAGCAGGAGGTGCACATCCTGAAAAAGATTGGTTAGAGGCACTTTTTTTGTTAAAAACTGGCATTTCATGCAGTAGGGACTGCCATGAGTACAGGGTTTAGGTAGAATTAAGCTGACCACCTCATTCCAGGGCTTTATGGACATTAGCTTCAGTCCTGAACTTTTCACCTACATGTAGTGTTGTGTGAGCTATAAATGGTGGAAACATTTTGGCTCCAGAAAGACTCCACAGAACTGTGATGTAAGAGTTAGAATGTAGTGAACTGAATGCAGGTTTAGAATGTTGAGTTTGCCATTCACGCAGATTAATAAAGATGTGTAATACACAGCTCTGTGTTTGTTGAGGTTATTAGCTGGTGCCCCTGGCTGTGGCAGACACTACACCTGTGATGAGATAGGGGATAAGTAAACCGAAGATCAACAGTGCTCTCCCAGACAGTTTGCCATGGTCCAAGCAAACTGCTTGTGTGTGCCACGTGTGCCCCCGTCGAAGTGCACAGTTGAAATTTGGAGTATGTGGAGTCAAACCAAAGCTCCAGCCAGTGTGAAGTGTTTGAAGATAAGGTAAGCTTCACTAAAATGTCTACACATTTGTGGCGTAGAACTTGCTAGCAAGGCCGTAAAGAGAGGTAGCACCCTGCTATGCAATCTAAAGCTATGCATTAAATGGAGTAATAATGCTGAAGGTGGATAGAACCAGGTTTTGAAACTTCAGAAAATAGTAACAGCAAATTGAAAGATAATGCTGCAATCAGAAGCACTGTGAAGCAGAGATCAACCAGGTGTCAAAAGCACAAATGGAGGACTGAAACACAGCAATTCAGTTACAAGAAAATGGCATCTGCTTACCAGAATCAATTGAAGAGAGTCAGCATACCACAACACTGAGAAGTAGCCCTGAGAAGTGCCCGGAGTTGTGCTTATTGATATATTCAGTAACTGACGTGGCACACCACCACAGCTCCAGAAGACTCCAGAAAAGTGAAGGGCTCCAATGGAGGTCAAGAAAGAAATCACATTCCACAGACTGTCCAAGATGACCCGGAAGCCAATACATCTCAGGGCCTTAGAAATGGTCTGGATGCAGCGTATCCTGGTGCACAGCAGGCAGTATCAGAGAGAACTCAATTTTCAGTGTCAGACAATCCTGTAAGCAGTTACAATGCTGCACCTTCCTGAAACCACCACCACCATTTGACATTATAACAAGAAGATTTTCAAATACCTCAAGAATCTTACTGGGGAAGGTGTAAAAGAAGTCATAAAGAAAATGCAGCAGGCTGATAAAGTTATGTACTGTCAAATTAAAGAAGCCTTGAATCATGTTCAATCCAATACTGAATGTAGATTATGAAAGGTACATTTTCAGACAAGAACGAAAGAGAGTTGGTGAAACCATAGACAAATTTGTTGAGAGACTGAATACACTTGTCAAACACTGAAGGTTTAATCAATTTAAAGATGAGGAAGCAATACATCTTCATGTTAGTGACAGATTCCTGTCAGATTCATTCAGGTGACGAATGCTGAAAGAAACTCTCAGTCTAGAACGAGTTCTCATGGCTGCCAGAGCTGAAGAGCGTGCTGATCGACAAGCTGCTGACATGAAGGCTAGAAGGTGCCCAATGTGAGCCAGTCAGGAACATAAAAAGAAAGCAGAAACACAAAGCTGAAGGACCTAAGAAGATGTCTCCATGGAAAAAGAAATTGTGTTTCAGGTGTGGATTGTCATTTCCACACAAAGGTAAATGTCCCGCCATTGGACAGATTTGCAAAGGATGTAGGAAGGAGAAGCATTTTGTAACTGCTTGCAAGGTGAAGGAAAAAGCAAGTGCATCACAGTGAGAAGACAAAATGGCTGCCCAATTGTTCCAGAAGCGACGTTCAACGCACACCCACAAAGCCAAGCTACAACACCAGTTGAGACAAATTGGCACAAAACCCAGTTGATCGTCATCTAAATCATCATAAAAAAGTTCTTAAGTATCAATATCAAGTGAAAGTGTAGAAGATGATTGTGCAATGTCAATGTTTATCGCAGAAAAATGTGCACTTGTGGGATTGGCCACATGTGAAAAGAAATATCAGTCAAAGACTGGTCGACATGAAAAAGCACCAAAGTCATTCAAAACATTGTCTGAAAATCACACTGAAAGTAAACGTTTGTTCAATATCTGTCATTATCTACAGCGATGCATCGGCGAACATTATGCCTGAAGAGAATTTCAATGAACATTCTCTATTAACGCGACTGAAGCCATCGAAGCCATGGGCCACATCGACAACCATTAAAAAGTCAAGGTTCATTCGTAGCGAGGATGAAACACAAGAAGACAAAAGTACAAGCGCACATTCATGTGCTTCAAGGTACAGCGTCAATTGCCTGTTTTCTCAGTTTCAGCAGAGCTGCTGATATGGGGCTGATTTCAGTGGACTACTACATGTATGCTTATCAGGAATAGTAAGGCAGTTTCCTTCTTTGATTCATGGTATATGAAACTTAAGACTATGACAGTATGATTGTATAGTAATGAGGACATATGTCCTGTTACACATGGACACAGAAGAATTCCATTTCATTTACAAGAGGCTGTTGAAAAGGAACTCAAATTGTTCCTTAAACATGATATCATTGAGCAGTCTACTGATCAAACACCATGGGTTTCTCCCATAGTAGAAGTACCCAAAAAGGACAGTGAAGGAGTTGTACATATCAGTGTGGATATGTGTCAAGCGAACAAGGCACTTGAAAGAGAACCACATCCAGGTTTGCACATTGCCGATATGATAACATAATTGGATGGTGCAAAAGTCTTCTCTCCCCTTGATTTAAATAAAGGGTATCATCAGTTGGAATTCAGGGAGAATTGTAGGTACATTACAACTTTGCAACACATATTAGTCTATTCCGATATAAAAGACTAAGGGCCTGGTTTATAGTTTGGCAGACATGTTACGCCTTATTCCTTCACAAATGTGACATATATCCCATCCGCCATATTACAATTCCTATAGGATATAATGGGATCATAATACAGTGAACGGGGTATCCGTCATGTTTGTGATGTAGTGACCCCATCTACCAAAGTCTAAATCAGGCCCTAAGTTTTGGCTCATTATCAGCTGAAGAGATTATTAGGATGGCATTTGATGTGTCATACAACCGGTCAAAAATGTGTTCAACTATAGTGATGAATTATTCTGAGTTTTCGGAGCTACACAGATGTCCAATACATGTGTTATTTACTGGTTGATGCAGTTTAACTTTGACTGCTGAGAAATATGAATTCAAAACGACAAAGCTAAAGTTCTTTAGCAATATATTTTCTGATGAGGGTATGACACCTGTTCCCACCAAAGTGCAAGCGTTGTCAACTGAAAGTCCCCCACAAGATGTTTCCATGTCACGTTCATTCATTGGCATGGCCAGTTACTGTTCCAGATACATACAAGACTTTCCCACTGTGAGTGCTCCATTGAGAGATTTGACAAAAAAGCATGTTTCCTTTCATTGGTCAGATGAATGTAAGCAAATCATTAAGAGAATCAAAGCTGCTGAGAATGCTACTGATATGGCATATTTTGATCCACAGCTCCATACAGAAGTTGTTGTTGATGCTAGTCTAGTCAGGATAGTGCAATCCTCGCTTATTCATAACCTGGAAAAGAAAGATTAGCAGTGGTGTGAGCTTGTGAACATTTCCATGTGTTCTAGTACAGAAAGCCTTTTAGGCTTGTGACAGATCATCAAGCATTGCTGACCATCTTTGGCAATCTAAAAGCCAAGATGCTTCCTCACATTGAATGTTGGGGTCTACGATTTCAAGAGTGCATCATCCATGGAAAGATCAAAAACATGCTGACTAGTTCTCCAGAGTGCCAATACAGTGTCACGGTGCCCCTTCCAAGACAGCTGAAGCCTACATAACCTTTATTGTGAAATCAAACACAACAGCTGCCATATCGTTGGAGAATATTATCACTGCCATGAGTCAAGATAATAGCATGTTAAAACTAAAAGACATTATTACACATCGGTCTTGGAACCAGCACACTCAGCCTCTTGCCAATGACAGTGAATGCCAAAAGTTCAAGAATGTCAAAGATGCACTGTCAGTGACTCAAGAATGCAGTATTTTGAGAGGTTTGAGAATTGTTATTCTGTAGAGTCATTGTGGAATCATTGTTACAAAGTGAGCTCTCCGAGACCGACTTTGGTTTCCTTATCTCAATGAAATATTTGCAAGAGATTTGAAGGCCTGTCATCTATGCAACTGCCTGTCATCGAAAATCACTCAACACCCATTAAGCATGCCAGAGTTGCAAAAGCATGCATGGGAAAGAACTGCTATTGACTTCTTCAGTCCTCTTAACAATGGACATCACCTGATGATGATTGTTGATGAATACTCCCTTTTTCCATTGGAAGAAGATCACTTGTCTATTACTCACAAGAGAGTCATTGAGAGATTACACAGCATCTTTGCAACATAGGGTACTCCTGCGATCTTAAAATTTTACAATGGTCCACCTTTCAACAAAAAAGCTGCTCAATGTGCCATTTTGGAAAATCTCAATCTTAAAACTGTCTTGAATTCTACTCTAAGAGCTTACCGTTCGGCTCCTCACTCGACCGCAGGTGAAAGCCCATCAACTTTGATGTTTGGTAGAGCAAAGGCAACCAAGTCACCTAAATGGACCAACACAAGATCACGTACTGAGGAAGAAACATGTACTAAAGACTTGGATCGTATAAAGAAAATGAAGGCTATGCAGATTGGAGACAACATGTAAAATATGTTGTTTTCACTTCAGGAGATGGAGTGCTTGTTCGTCGGTCAAACAAACGCACACCTGATGCTCCATTTGATGCTGAGCCATTCCATGTTGTAACCAGCAAAGTACACATGGTGACTGCCAAACGTCCTGGGAAATCCATTACGCAAGATTTGTCGCATTACGAACATGTGGATCACCACTCGTCAGAGACTGATGTCAACATAGTGACTGGTTTTGAAAGGACACCTGCCAAACGTCAAATTGCTATTGCTCCTCCATTACCAATGCAGATCATGGTCGGGACATGTAATCAGAGAACCATGAAGGCTTATCAAATAGCTATGATTGAGTACAATTTGTAAAAACTAATTATTTTTTTTATTTAACAGAGGGGAGATGTGGTGTTCTGTGAGTTATAAATGACGGAACACTTTTGGCTCCTGAAAGACTCCGTAGAACTGTGTCATAAGTTTCATAATGTAGTGAAGTGCATGCAGGTTTGGAATGTTGCGCTTGCGGTTACATGCAGACCAATAAAGACATGTAGGGGGTCATTCTGACCCCGGCGGTCTTAGACCGCCGGGGCCAGGGTCGGCGGGAGCACCGCCGACAGGCCGGCGGTGCCCCGCAGGGCATTCTGACCGCGGCGGTAAAGCCGCGGTCAGACCGGCAACACTAGTGGTCTCCCGCCAGTGTACCGCCGCCCTTTTGAATCCTCCAAGGCGGCGCAGCTAGCTGCGCCGCCGAGGGGATTCCGACCCCCCCTACCGCCATCCAGTTCCCGGCGGTCCGCCCGCCAGGAACCGGATGGCGGTAGGGGGGGTCGCGGGGCCCCTGGGGGCCCCTGCAGTGCCCATGCCACTGGCATGGGCACTGCAGGGGCCCCCGTAAGAGGGCCCCTACGAGTATTTCACTGTCTGCTTGGCAGACAGTGAAATACGCGACGGGTGCAACAGCACCCGTCGCACCTTCCCACTCCGCCGGCTCGATTACGAGCCGGCATCCTCGTGGGAAGGGAGTTTTTCCCTGGGCTGGCGGGCGGTCTTTTGGCGACCGCCCGCCAGCCCAGGGAAAAACTTAGAATACCCTCCGCGGTCTTTCGACCGCGGAGCGGTATTTCGGAGGGGGGAACTCTGGCGGGCGGCCTCCGCCGCCCGTCAGGGTCAGAATGGCCCCCGTAGTATGCAGCTCTGTGTGTGGTGTGGTTATTGGCAGGTGCCTCCAGATCGGGAATACGCTACACTACATATCATTGATTTCAGGTGTGCTAGTCTAATTAATTAAATGGAAGCAAAACAATACTTCAATACCCAGAATGCGTGAGGCCATCATATAAAAATCCAGGACTTGAAACAGGGTCTGTAATGACCTGGCGGAAGGTGGGTACCCTAGTTAAAGCCAAAGGGGCTGGTTTAGAGTTTGGTTGACAGAGTACTCCATTGCAAATGCAACCAATTACCCTGTTCACCAAGCCTTCCGTCTGCCCACCTCATTGAAAGTTGGGTGGACCCCCCAACTTTCATTGAGGGAGACAACATTAGCTCTGGACAGTGTAATGTACTTTTTTCCTCTCGCTAATGGCCTTAATTCTAGGAGAAAACTCTCAGGGTGTGGGAACCATTAGTTTTATGTGTTTTCAGGAACAAACTACTGCTGTGGGAGTGTTTTTCTATAAAACAAAAAAGGTAAAAGTTTGGTGAACGGTTGTCAAAACCATCATCTGTTGTCTACCACGCCTTTTGTACCTGAAGAGAACCTTAATGATGCTAGTTTCATTCAAGCTACAGAGATGACCACTCTAAATTTGATAGACCGAGTACCGACAGATGGTGGACCTAAAGTCTTCAGCCACCCAGATAAGTGGTATTTCATTAGTCAAACTATAAATCAGTTCCTAGGAATTAAATTGTGTGGTTTTCATTCTGACGAGCCTGGTCATACTCCAATTACTCTGAGGTGGTGGAACTACAGGTAGAAGGAAAAGTGAAACCCTTAGAGTCCCTTTATGAAATGAGGAATTTCCAGCATAACTGATAATTCTGGTTCCGACTTGCATGGTAATTAACTCATTTTGCAAAGGACAGTCATCCAGGGATCTTGGCTACTTTCAGCGACCAACTTCTCTAGATGAAAGAAAACAGATCTGCAGAGCTCCCTAGATTCATAATTCTGACTGGGCCGGTTACTCTTGTTAAATGTCCCGCTAAATTGACAGGGCTCTCGTAATGAGGGCCTGTGTGTTTCAGAATTTCAATGCAGTGCAAGACAAGATGCTAGTACTACCATGCATGATGAATATTCATTAATTTTGGAAGACGTGCCTTCATTATTACCTGCAATGAAGCCTTTATTACAAAAGTTAGTCAAAATCATTATCTATTTAAAGATATTTAATATCTCTAATAAAAGACCTACTGCTGTACAATACAAGGACATTGCAAGTAACAGAGGAGTTGTGCAACTAAAAAGAGGAATGAATGGCGACGTTCAAGTTCATTTACCAGGTCACAGACCTTCACTGTAAACTGCAGTATCCTTTTTGAGTACATTAGACGCATGTCATCACTTTGGTCTTGTGGGTTCACTCTTACCCTAGCCACCAGTAAAATGTTAAAATGTTTCATTTCTTTTTCCTATTGATGAGGGTTCTCCTGGCTGTAGTTAGTCGAATATCAACTGTAAAAGTGAATACACTAATACATGTTTGTTATTATGCTATAAAATTCACATTTGATTTTCAAAATATTTTTGGTGAGAACCACCTCCCACCCCATACCATACTAAGCACGGAAGTTCTATTTTGCCTCTCGTGCCTGCTCGGTGAAACAACTGATGTGTTAGGACATGCTCCTTCTACCACTTATCTGACTTCAAAAAGGCAAGTCTAGGTTCTAACCCGTCTCCAGATAAACATTATACTAAACAGAACATTGACGTCCTGTAGGCATCTGTTAATACAGCACAAAACAAGTTAATAGGTAATTGTATCCATTCATTGCAAAGGTTTCTCTGACATAATCGGTAAATGTGATTAGGGGCATAATTCAAAATAAATCAGAAGCAACTCACAATAATAATATAAGATGCACTCAAGATTTTGTTATTCATGATGCTTAACCTTAACCCATTGGAGGGATGTTAATTTCCATCTGTACTCAGACCTACAGGTTGTTATGTTAAGATACAAGTAACTGGCTAAAACATCATCCCATTTTCCTGAAGAATATTCCTTTGTGTTTTCCTTTTTCAAACACCCTTCAAAGTTTCTATCTATTCATTTGTTTTAAAATCAAATCTTGGTATAAATATCAGATTGTGTTTCTGAACCTTTAAATAGCTTCTGAAAGACCAAAGATATTCAAATCAAATAGGGTTCCTCTTAGAAACGAATATTGCTTTGCATCCTGAGAGCTCACCAGAGGCATGATGGTGGTGTAACACTACAAGATCAGTGTAAGTTTATCTACAGAGAAATTTGGAAACCAATTTATATACTCCATCATCATGTCCTAAGGACTATGGAATCTTTTTAAAGATCTATGAAAATGTTTCAGTATTGATTTCTAAAATCATGTATCCTTGGAAGACCATTGAATTAATAAAATTCGAAAACGGTCCCTTGATAGCATAATTCTGACAGAGCAGGTCACTCTTGTTAAATGTCCCACTTAAATTGCCAAGGCTCTTGCAATGATGGCCTGTGTGTTTCATAATTTCCATACAGTACAAGACAAGATAAAAGTACTAGCATGCAAGATGAATATCCTCGCATTACGTGCTTGGAAGGGAATTGACAGGCCAGTTGACATATGCAGGACCATACTTTTGAACCAATGCTGGTGATAGAAATCAAAGACTGGTTGGGTGTTGGAAAATACTAGACACTCATGTATTCATGATCATTGTTTGGGCATTGCAGTTCTACAGGTAATGCAGCCATCTTCTACTACCCCCACCACAAATACATCCCCTTGTAAAGATATGGTGTTGTGCAGGCTTGTTGTGATTGTGCTAGTGAATACGATCCTCATGCTCGGGTTTAAAGTGGGCAAAGGCATCTCCTTGCTCAGGCCTGATCCCTCCTTCCAACATGCCATTTCCCCACTGGAGCCAGCAGCAGTATCACTTCTTAATGACAGAATGGTTGGACAATGCCTGGGAATGGGGAAAATAACACAAGCATTGCAATCGTTATGTTTCTGCCCTGACTTAAAGCCCTGCAGGACCACTTGGCATGGTGCATTGCTGCTGAACAACACTTGGCCCTGGGGAATCCCCTGGATTCTATTCCCTCACCTCCCCACACTGCTGTGCATGAGTGATGATGCAGGGGAATGTTCCAAGGATTCCTTACAGCCTGGTGGACTGTGGTAATCCTTAGGATATATTTCCTATGAATATGCAAATCCACGCTCTGGTAAAATTCTATTCATAATCACAATTAAGTTTATTAATTAATTTACTACCACACAACTAACATATTTGAATACAAAAAATAACAGCAACATAACAACGATACGTTTAATTAATTCAAAATGTATTCCAGTGGCAGACGGTAATTTTAGGAGGGAGGGGGGTGGGCGGAAAGCACACTCACACTTGCACTTATTCATTCACACGCACGCACATCCATTCACAACTCTCATCAACATTCAAACATACACGCACGCATCAAACATTCATTTAAAAAACACACACACACACTTACCTTCAGCTCGGAGGTCCCAGGAGGGTTGAGACTGCTGCCTTCCCTCTCTGGCTGAATTTAGGTCAATCAATGAGGGAAGGCAGCAGTCCCAACTTCGTCACAGAGTGGGATGGGGTCAATGAGACTTCTGACCCCTCCCCACTCTGTGACGAGGTGTCACTGAGTGACACTCACCCTGGGCGCTTCAGGGCTTAAACCTGACGTACCCAGGTCGGAGTCAATGGGTGACACTTACCCTCGTCACCGAGGGGAATGGCCTCAAAGCACCTTTACTGACCTGAGGAGGTCACGCCCATAGGAGCTGTGACTTCATCAGCCCAGCAAAGTTCATCTCAGGCAGCCAGGAGTTTGCGCAAATCGCGCATGTCTCGCTCCTGGCTGCCTAATCTGAACTTGAAGAGTGTCTGTCAGGCTGACCTTTGCTCAGCCTGACAGACACTCTTCATGAGGGGCAAAAGGTGGGGGAAGTGGCCCCTCCGCCCTAAAGGACGGGCCACGGCTGAGGCATTCTTTAAATCTGCCCACAGTCTGTGCCTCATCAATGAGAGACAGATTAAAAAGTGACCTAAAGCCCCTGTCATCAGTGCACACAGCATAAAGTCTGAATATTACTATAAGGTTTCCTCTTAAGAACAAATGTATTACATTTCCATAAAATGTGAAATAATCTACCAAAGGGAGCAATATTTGAGCAGTAGTGGCAAAAGCAATTCTGCCTCTTACGGTGTTTCATATTGCTCAGGCCTAGCCATATCATAAGGCAGGCATGAAACGTTACTGGGTCAGTTACAAATAGGATGAAATACCCAGATTGAGCAATGTTTATTTCTCAAGAGTAGACGGGCTGATAAGGCTAATTACCTTACCGAAAACGTTGTCCGCTTTATTAAAGTATCATGCAAAATCATGATTTCAAGGTTAATAGAAATCACACATTTCTCTAGGAGATAATATATCTGTGGCCTTATTTTATTATCCCAGTTCAAGTCCCTTAAGTAGATCTTTTAAAGCCATTTCCACTAGCAATTGCAATTGTTAGTTTATCGATCTACAAAACATTTTACCCTCAGATAATTTACACTATTTATCAAAAGTTCTGGCCTAATTCTAACCGAAACTGCTTCAACCACAAAGGACTTAGGGAGATCCAGTGCCATTTTTTAGCATCTCCCTTCAAATGGCTTGCAAGTGAATAGCTAATACCAAAGAGGAACATCTATATAGCAGCAAGAAAAGGTTTCTGGTTTGACACCTTCATTAATGGTGTCACCTAAAGATTTCCTAACATGTTATTAAAATGACATAGGGCCAGGTGTACAAAGTATTTTTCTAGTTGCAAAGAGGCCGATTCGCACAATCAACTAGAAAAGTCCTTTTTGTGCTGTACAAAGCCCAAACTGCGATTCGGTAACTTGTTACCAAATGGCAGTTTGGGTTTTGCGATTCGATATTAGGAAGGGGTATGTCAAGGGCGACCCTTCCTAATACCGAATCTAAATAGTATGTATGATTGTTTTGTGACCGCAAAATTGGGGCTAACCCATTCACAAAAGGGAAAGTGTCCCCTGGGGACCCCTTCCCCTTTGTGAATGCATGCGAAAACTTTTTTTCAGAGCACTTACAAAACACAACAACCCCTAGGTATAATCATTGCCCACCATACAAACCACATTCCATATACACACAACGTTACCCTTCATTTATGTAAAAAATAATTTATTACAAATACCAAATGAATATCTTTCTTTATGTACAATTTATGACTCACCCCATCATATCATAAAAAATAAAGAAGAGAAACCAGTGAAAAAAGAAATAAAGTGCTCGTGTTTATAGTAAAGGATGAGAAGTAATAGATATCCCCTCAAACCATTCCAAAAATCATGCATAAAAATATTAACATTTTAAAATTCAGCCTGTTGGTTAATCCTTCAACCAAATTAAATCATCATATTATTATTGAAATGTAGAATTATATTCTCCAATTTCCAATTCTCTCCAAAAGATTAAACCAATCAACGCTTTTTGTGATATGATGGGGGGAGTCATAATTTGTATATAAAGAAAGATATTCATTTGGTATTTGTAATAAATTATTTTTGAGATAAATGAAGGGTAACGATGTGTGTATATGGAATGTGGTTTCTATGGTGGGCAATGATTGTACCTAGGGGTTGTTGTTTTTTGTGAATTATTTCTACCCAAACCCCGTAGGGGCTTTGTAGGGTTACCCTCTGTGGTTGGAAAATATTTTTTTAGAGCAGGCAGTGAAAATGAAAAGAAAACTTTTCATTTTTGTTTTTGAAATGGATTCCATTTTCCTTTAAGGAAAACGGGTTGCATTAAAAAAAAAAATACTGCTTTATTTAAAAGACATGGTGGTCTGCTGACACCAGCAGGCTACCATCCCTGTGAGTGCCGCCATTCCCAATGGGGTCGCAAATTGCAACCTACCCCATGAATATTCATGAGGTAGGTGATTTGCGACCCCATTGCGAATCGCAGACAGTGTCATTGACACTGTTGTTCATCCGGCTTTGCGACTCGCAGTTCCACTACTTGGTTTGTGAGTATTGTGAGTCTTACAATGCTTACATTTATAAGATGCCTGTCATAAGTGAATCTTTGGCCAGGGACTGTAGGTTTCCTGCCCTCTTACAGAGATAAGGGAGATGAGAAGGAGTTACCAGGGTGTGCATAATAGTGTTCTGCAGCTTAGAAAAAACAAACTGCAAGAGTGGTATGTAAAATACATATTTATACCTGTTTCTACCTTCTCCTGCTTTCCTTTTTGCCCTTAATGTACCCTATTTACAAACACAATTTTGCAAACAAGTTTCAATTAGACATGCCGAAAAAGTGCTTTTCCCATACCAAATCCGCAGTCGTTGTTACAGATTCTAGACCATCTGGGCGGCGTCTGGTCCGATGCTGTGGTGATCTTGGCAGGTGTTAGAGACATTGGGCCATATGTACAAACACATTTTCCCATAGACACAGAATGGGTAAAACCCTTTGGTACATCTGGCCCATTATTCTTTGGTCCCCGGCTGGGGCTGTAGGCTGCACCAGAGCCCGTTGTTTTTCAGGGTGGCATACGCTAAGCATTATGGGGCTTCCTCGCATTCATTATCTCTGTAGCATCGCGTGCGAGGACATTTCTGATTACTATAATCTGCAACCTTGTTCTATTTTAATTGCAGGCAAATTATGCTAGAGTTATTGATTTTTATTTTTCAGTAATTGGTAACATGTTAATAATGCATTTCACATCTTACCTTGGGATTCGTCTTTTTTTCTCCCGTACTCAGCATGATGCTTCCCAAGGTAATAGGGAAAAAGTTCCTTCCTATTTATATAAAGAAGGCTGAACTGAGTTCTTGGTGCATCTCAATTACCTGATCTTTAGAGTCGTTTGGTTCTTCTTAGGTTCCACCCTTTCTAATTCTTGGTCCTGCTGCATTTAAAGTCCATCTTGCTGTTCATCCTGCGGATTGGCCAGAATTAGTTGAAAGTATTTTTCTGTTCTTCGGTATTGCCCTTCCTTCTGCAGAACGTCCTGGGTAACTTCTGGCTTTCTGTTATAACCTGAAGCCTGAGTATTTTGCTAGAGGTGGAAGGCCATTTATTCATACCAAGAAAGAGTACAAGCCATTGCCCTTAAGGCCAGCTCTTAACAGCCATGAATTTCAGAACGAGGATTTGCCAGATTTTAACCCGGCAAATGGCGTTTATAAATGTGAAAATTCAACCTGAATGTGCATGGAAATCTGCAATTTTAAATTTACAGGCAGGTTTGTGAGCATTCCTAGGTAGACCTACTTGGATTACTATACGAACGCCCCCAAACTTCTAAGTTTGGGCTTTTTGCTTGTCGATTGTAGCTGGTTTTCACCTTGCAGATGCATGCAGACATACTGATGTCAAAGGTAAAAGCACTTGCAATCCAAGGGCGTTAGTCCGAGAAACATATTTTCTTTGGGTTAAATAGTTAAGTGTGTGAATGCACATTAGTGCTACATTCACAAGTGGGAACGTTTCCACTTGTGGGAGTTCAACATGCATAAATATTACTCATTATAGCTCAAAGGAAATATACAACAATGGATTTACGTAATTTTAGAATTTGCATTATTGGCTGAAGGTGCTGGACGCCTCACTCAAGCAACAACCACAGTCCTTGTCAATCCTTGTCAGAGTGAATCACAAAAGTCACCAAATTAACCAGTGCTTTTCTCTCTGGTAGCTTGGCACAAAAGCAGTAAGGCCTACCATAGAAGCAAAGTGTAAATTATTTACACAGCACGCAAACAGTAATAAAGTCAAAACACAAGAAAAGTCCCAAACCAATGTAGAACAATACATTTTAATGAAAAACAAATGATACCAGAACAGCAAATATCCAATCAGTAGAGCCAAAGATGTTAAATTATTTTTTTTAGTGAAAATAGCACCAGGAAGCAGAATGAGCCACTCACAGTTATCTGATCTTGCTAGACCTCGGGGAATTCACAAGTTCAGGCCAATCTGCGATTTAGCGTGGTTTGGGTAAAGGGACCAAGTTAGTTCCGCTGAAGGGTAACCTTTTCAAGTCTGATGAGAGGAGTTCTGTTCGCATTGAAAGAGGCCACAAGAAGGAAGCTTTCAGGGAAAAAAGCAGTTCAATCGTCGCAGACAGTGGTTGCTGTAGCGCAAACAGCTGGTCGCCACTGGAGCCTCACTTTAGTTGATCATTGTAGTTGGCGGTGGTGGTGCAAAGTGGAAGTCACATGTTGCCTTGTCATGGAAAGTCGTGTAGGCCCAAAGAGCAGGTCTCACCAGAGCTTTACATTGGTGGTCATCATGGGCGACAGAGGTTTGGTGCGAACAGGTCCCATTCACAGTTTAAAACAGTCCAAACTTTAGGACTTTCTCCTATTTTTATAGAGGAGTACACACTGATGTCAGACAAGGGTCCAGGACCTTGAGGGCACCTCTTGATGATCATGGCATTCCAGCAGAATCCAACAGCAGAGCTAGGGCAGGTCCAGCTGCAGCTGGGCAGTTGCAGGGGGGCCTGCAGCTGCTTGCTGTGTCCCTCAAGCTCACACAGAAGGTCATCCAACTGACCCCTGCAGTCACTGCAGGCACTCTGTATAGCCTAAGATCAAGGCAAACAAGCCCAGTCCTCCTTCTACAGACAGCAAGGCAGTCCTTCAAGCAGCAGGTAAGTCTTCTGGCAGCAGGGCAGTCCTTCTTCTGAATATTCCACAGGTCCATGAGTGTTCTCATTCGAAGTTCCAAAGGTCCCATCTTATACCGAGTGCCAGCCCATGTGTGAGGGAATTCCTTGCCCTACCCTCAAAACTGGTTCAGGTTGAAAACACCTTCATCATTGCAGCTCCATCTTAACGATCACATTCAACAAAAATGATTTCACATGATTACATACAAAAGAAAGGATGAAATTTGTTCTTGGAATTTTTGGAATTTTTACTTTCTACCTGTCTGCAATGGTTTAATCATTCCAAACTTTCTGTGTCAATTTGTTTTCTGTAATGAATTGCACAGAATTCACAATGTTGGTGCATTTTAGATCATTCTTGTTTCCCCAATCTAAAGTAGATAACTTACGGAAACTGTTAGAAATGGGGTCTTTGATTGGCAGTCAGGATACCCCCTGTCCAAGCAAGGGCCCTCACTCTAGTAAGGGTAAAAGAGAATCACCCTCAGCTAACCCCTGCTTACCCCTATGGTAGCTTGGCACGAGCAGTAGGCTTAACATCAGAGTGCTAGGTGTAAAGTATTTGTACCATCACACACATTAACTCAATGAAAACACTACACAATTACACAACACAGATTTAGAAGAATAGAAAATATTTATCTGAACAAAACAAGACCAAAACTACAAAAATCCACAATGCACAAGTCAAATTATTAATTAAAAACCAAAAAGAGTCTTCATGTAATTTTAAACACACACTAACGCTGTTAGCGTGACAATGTACTTTGGGTGCGTCAAAAATAACCCTGCACGGATGAGTGTGCGTCAAAAAGGGCTTGCGATGCGTCAATTTCACTCACGACCGAACCTTGAGTCGTTTGTCCTTTAGTCGGGTTGGTGTGTGTCATTTTTTCTCTCCGCAGCAGAGCGATGCGTCAATCCGGTCAGCACTCCCGAGTCCAGGCAGGCCTTGCGTCGTTTTTACATGCCCAGCGGTGTTTGATCGGAAATCCAGCTGCACGATGATCTGAAAACCACACAGTGCAGGTTGCGATCTCACTAGCCTCCATCAGCGATTCTGTGCGTTGTTTCTCCAGCCCCGAGCCTCGATCTTCGGGTCACGTTGCAGGCGAGTGTCGATTTTCAGCCGCGAATCTGGCGGCACGTCGATTTTTCAGCCGCAGACCAGAGTCGCATCGATCTTTTCCCCACTCGGCAATCTGTACGTGGATTTCTCACTCTTGGGCTGCCAGCTTCTCCTTTCAGGGTCCCAGGAACTGGATAGGCACCGCTTGGCAAAGTAGGAGTCTCTCCAGAGACTCCAGGTACTGGCAGAGAGAAGTCTTTGCTGTCCCTGACACTTCAAACAACAGGAGGCAAGCTCTAAATCACCCCTTGGAGATTTCTTCACAAGATGGAAGGCACACAAAGTCCAGTCTTTGACCTCTTACTCTGGCAAAAGCAGAAACTGCAGGATAGCTCCACAAAGCACAGTCACAGGCAGCTCTTCTTCCTCAGCTCTTTTCCAGGCAGAGGTTCCTCTTGGTTTCTAGAAATGTTCTCAAGTCTGTGGTTTTGGGTGCCATTCTTAGACTTATTTTACCCTTTGAAGTAGGCCAACTTCAAAGAAAACTCTCTCTTGTTTGTGAAATCCTGCCTTGCCCAGGCCAGGCCCCAGACACACACCAGGGGGTTGGAGACTGCACTGTGTGAGGGCAGGCACAGCCTTTTCAGGTGTGAGTGACCACTCCTCCCCTCCCTCCTAGCACAGATGGCTCATCAGGAAATGCAGACTACACCCCAGCTCCCTTTGTGTCACTGTCTAGCAAGAGGTGCAACCAGCCCAACTGTGAAACTGAACCAGACAGGGAATCCACAAACAGGCAGAGTCACCGAAATTGTTTAGGCAAGAAAATGCTCACTTTCTAAAAGTGGCATTTTCAAACATGCAATCTTAAAATCAACTTTACTAAAAGATGTATTTTTAAATTGTGAGCTCAGAGACCCCAAATTCCATGTCTATCCGCTCCCAAATGGAATCTACCCTTTAATTATATTTAAAGGTAGCCCCCATGTTAACCTATGAGAGGGACAGGCCTTGCAACAGTGAAAAACGAATTTAGCATTATTTCACTGTCAACACATACAAAACACATTACTATATGCCCTACCTTAACCATACACTGCACCCTGCCCTTGGGGCTACCTAGGGCCTACCTTAAGGGTGTCTTACATGTAAGAAAAGGGAAGGTTTAGGCCTGTCAAGTGGGTACACTTGCCAAGTAGAAATGGCAGTTCATAACTGCACACACAGACACTACAGTGGCATGTCTGAGCCATGTTTACAGAGCTACTGGTGTGGGTGGCACAACCAGTGCTGCAGGCCCACTAGTAGCATTTGCTTTACACCTGGGCACCTCTAATGCACTGTATTAGGGACTTACCAGTAAATCAGATATGCCAATTATGGATAAACCAATCAACCATACAATTTACACAGAGAGCATATGCACTTTAGCACTGGTTAGCAGTGGTAAAGTGCTCAGAGTTCAAAAGCCAACAGCAACAGGTCAGAAAAAAATAGGAGGCAGGAGGCAAAAAGATTGTGGATGACCCTGCATACGGACAAAAGTCCAACAGAAACATATACTCTTCAAAATAGAATTGAACACACACACATTTCTTGTAGGTTTTCAATAACATTTTCAGAGATATGTTTGATTTTCCCATTTACCAGTTAAGTAGAACATTGTTTACAGATTTCCATGAAACAAATTCTCTTACCGGACTTTAACTTCGATGCTTTTCTTGGATCATGATGAAGTTTACGAGAAGCATTTTCTGTACTGTTGTTCCAAATAACGATTTCTCCATCATAACTCCCTGCATCAAAAACATAATTGTAAATAAATGAATTAAGTCATTTATTTTCTGAAACAAGTAAATACGAGTAGGGAAAATAGTATGTATATTCAGTACGAGGAACAGTTATCAATTTAGTGTCACAACCCCAGAAGGCATGGCCTACATTAATGAAGTAACCTATAGAAATCCTGGCAGAAGTTGGTGTCCGGATTGTATAATATTTTTCCATACTGTGATATGTGTTTGATATCTGGCACAGAACTCGGTAATCGCTGTCCACTTTTCTTATCCTGACATGGTCTTTCACATACCATCAGTCCTAATTGACTCCTCCTGCTTCTCATCCTCTATCTGAACAAAACTAAAAGGTGATGGGTGAATCGTTGAAATTAATCGGAGCCACTGATATTGCCGTGGGTGGCATTCCAGTCCATCATTTCTTTGCCAAAAGGCATATAAAATACACCCTCATTCAAATCAGCTTTTGGCCTGCTACAGCAAAAAATTCCAGCCCACAATGACAGGCGAGGTCACCTCTGATTGGAAAGAAGCAACCAGATATTGGGTTTGTCCATTCGAGATTCATCAGAGAGCCAAACTTGATTCCTGTAACACAGTCAGCAAAACCCATGTCTGCTCATACCCACTGGGCACAGGGCACCTCGAAGGGATGGATGCATCTAAAATTATTCTCAGCCACTGCTAATTAATTGAGCTGCATTCTAATCTATCATTCGTTATCCATGTAACACCTAAAACATAACCAGCCATATGCATATCAATCTTTGGGCTTGCTCCAATAAGAACAGCCCAGTCTGAAATGCTATACTAGGTCCTCTCTGATTGGAAAGCAAGCAAACCCAGACCCAGCAAGTAACAGCATGTTTCTTATGCCACAGTAAGTGTTTGCATGAGATAACCCAAACAAACATCAGATACTCAAGTGTTAGCTGAAGGCTTCTCTGATTCAGATTTGGTACAGTTAGAAAAGATTCTTTGGAGGAAAATAGTAGATTAGGAACTAAAAGCTGAAATGGGTATTTGATGTAACGTAAACCACAATCAAGTCAACAGAAAATAGACTTGGTTTCAATTTAGGGTTTTTGTTAGGTATAGGCCACAGGTGATGTAAAAGTGTGATGTCAAAGTGGGTTCTTCCACTCTTGATATCCCACTTTTACATCACATCTGAATTGGAGTATTGCACTAAAGATAAGAAGAGAAATATCAGGACCATAGTCGGGTGCCTACGTTCAGACAGGGACACAAAACATCTAAAAGAAGTGCAGTTATTCATATTATATTTCTGTACACATAATCTGGCACAAAGTCAGCTTGAAAATAGGACCACAAATATAATGAAGCACAATGCAACCTCTCTTCCTCACCTTGTGGCACCTTGTGGCACCATCAAGCAGGTCCCTACTCATTAACCCTTCTCACATTAAATCTAATATCAAGACCCTAATGATGCCTCTCTTAGTTCACTGATTCACCAAACCCACCTTCTGAATATGACCTCCCAGTAGGTTACCCTGCTACAAGAAAGGATAGTTTTATTGGCTGAGAGTAAGGCACAAGGCAGCTAAGCATACTTTTGTTCTTTCCCTTTCCTGCCATGAATTTCAGGCATAACCCAATACTTAGGTGGACCTGAGTGGTGCATAGGGGTAGTTGACCTCACACATGTTCCCATGGTTTAATTGCTGGTTCGGTAATGATTGAGCTACCATTCCAAATTAGGTTTACTCTATGAGTGTGGAAGAAGGTGCTCCTTGTTTGTTGCAACAGGAACAATTGTGCATATACACATCCCAAAATATGGCGCCAAGCCGGCTTTGTATGTGTGGTTCTCTGGTTGTTAAGACACATGTTGTTGGTTTCCTGGGTCCACAACAGTGAGAAAGTACTATCAGTGCTTAGTCGCTGCCTACATCACACATCATCCTTATAGTACACACCTGCTCCAGGATGTGACCAGCTCCTGTACACATTTGGTCATCCAGACCCACACACAGAGGAGGGCTACACTGGGTGAGTACATAGTGAACCAGTCGTGAAAGCAGGGCTACAATATTACACTTTGTTTCATAGACACAATGCACCAGTTTTGTTCTGTAGCCTTAATATTACCGAATTGTTCGAGAACAGCAACACAGTGTTGAATGCTGGGTGCAGCTGTTTCACAAACAGCTTCCCCTCAGCACCTAAAAGGGTTACTAATCTATAACCAGGGCCACTGGAATTATGGGAAGGAAAGAACCACATTATGCTGCAGAGGTGAGAAAATTATGCAGCAAAAAAAGGCAAATTATGTGGCTTAATACGGCACATTTTGTGATAGTTACTTCATTATTTTGTCATGATTACCTGTCATAATACTATTGGGGCACAGATTTCGCCTTATTAGTACCAATTTAACACACTAATACAAACTAAGCAACTAAAAGGTGACTTGTCAACATTGATGATTATAACTGATTGAGTAGTTTAGAGGTTTTGGGAAAAAGGGCAAAAGGATCTCCTGCCAGGTGTGCAGAGTTTTACAAATTTCTATGCCATGTGAAGACTGAGTCTAGTAATGGTGATTCAAAAAAATACTGAAATTCTACCCCTAAACCCACTAGGCCTGGAACCTGCAAGTCTGTGCTTTAAGTTCAAAGTGTGCTTATACATTTTCAGGGACAAATAGAAGATCACTTTTCCTTAATTTGCTCATCGTTTTTGAGTGGGAGTTATTTAGGTTGTGGCAGATGTGTCACATCTACCCAAAATATGCACATTTTCTGTCTCCTTTATTTACAGTATACCTGGCTACACATTGTAAGTGAGGGAGTGGGATATGACATTCACTTATTTTGGTGACTGTCCTGCATCTGCCAAACTCTATATAACCCCATGGTCTTTTACTTGAAGTCAAAATCCAAAATCCATCTGTGAGGCAGGGCTTTATGGCGTAGCTGGTGATGATGGTTCCCTCGTAGCTGGATTCATGAAGTCTGAGCTACTGCTGAAGCTTTCAGTTTGGTACTAAGAGCTGGTGCCTGTAGCTGTTTCATTTGGTTTGCGACTAGGGGCCTTTGCCGCCTTGTCCAAGTCTCAAGTTTTACCTTCAATTTATTGTTTTCAAAATTCTCCTTTAGGGCAAAGCTAGATGCTGTAGCCAATTAGGGCTTCACAATGCTGGCTACTTCTTTAAATAGTCCCACAATAACTTCAAACCTTGCTTGAAAAAGCTCTGAAAACAAACCATCAATTCCTACTTTTCAAGGTCACATCTTTCATTGTGATACATAACACCTACTACTTGTATCATCCATAGCCCCCAGCATCCAGCTGAGGCTCCCATAGGTTCCAGTGCAGTCCATTTCTATGTGGACAATGTCAGGCGTAGAGCTGGAGGTTCCTGGAAGTCATCTGCTCTAAGTGGCTTTCACCAAACGAAATTCTGATGTTCATTACAGAGTATGAGTGCAGACTGGATTTAGGCCATGTGCACATTGGGAACACGCTGTAGAGCACCTGCAGTGAACTATGTTTCCCAGTGGGTCACAGACGTCACAAGTCTAAAGGGAAGATGGCCATACAAGATTTTGGATCTTCAGGTATAGCTTTCCTTGTGATGCTCAAAATCCGTGCTAGGCTGTTGAGCTACAATGTTGCTGAAGCAGGATAATGCTACATGGATGATCATTTTCAAGCATGTAGGCCTCTCCTACCAAAAGCACTGGATTATGGACATTTATTGCTTACAGAGAATTTTCCTGAAATCATGTATATATAATTTGAAAACAACCTATGAACTGCTCCTTACACACATTTGAACTCTTAAGACTAGGGTTGTCTGTTCTACTAAGACCTCCTGTTATGAACAAGATGTTTTTTTAAGAGGACAATTCATATATATCTAAATGATAATAAACATAGTGTAGACGTTCTAGAGAAGTCAAATAGAAATTATACCCAGTTTCCACAAAAGAGTATACAGTGACCCAGCTTGAGGGAGTTATTCTAAACACAAGAAAATGTGTACTTCTACATGTAGTAAGTAAGATATTTATGATTCTTTGGGTATAGCTTTCAGGAAGTTCCAGTTACCAGTTAAAGCACAAAGAGCTGATTATACAAAGGTATTGCTAAATTATGTCACTTCACAATTACAAGTTATGTTCATTGTAACTAAAGGCATCTGTCTGTTATGTAAAGAACCACTACAACATGCAGTCCTCCCTGACCCCAGAAGTGGCGAGGCACAGTGTCTCTGTTCTCTCTCTTACCCAATCCCCATTTTACTGGCCCTCATCTCTCTCTCTCTCTCTCTCTCTCTCTCTCTATGTGGCAATTGTTTAGGATGGTGAGAGATTAAAAAGAATATAAGTTCTATTGGTCTTATGCACAAGGTTAGTGTAAACCTAATAGGTAGCTGGTTCTTCCAAACATGATTGAAATGTGGCAAATAGAAGGCCGCCAAACAATCCTTGCAGAATCCGTTGAGTTCTGGGGGTACAAGTAGAAAGCAGGGAGCAATGCCGTTATCTTCAAAGCAGGAACTGATAGAACTTCATTCTTCTCACCCTTCATCAAGTTCAGTCATGTTCTGATGAACTGGTAAATGGGAGCCATTTTAAAGTAGTAATTGGTGATAACACCTAATTCAATCTTAAGGGAATTCCCACTGCTCAGCCATCCACCTTTGCAGCCGTTCCAATTTGATTTCCTGAAATCTATCCCTAAAATCTTTGATCAAGACAGCATGGCCATAGACCCAGACTGCCAAGCCCCCTCCGACTGTACTGGAAACTGGATATGACTGCCAGCAAAGACAATAATTCAGGGGGGATTCCAGTTCAATGAGGCATGGGAAAGAGACAAAGAATATGGTGAAAATTGAAAGAAGGGGAGCCCATACATATCTTTGCTTTAGGGCAGTTGTTACTTTTAGTTATTGGACCTGTTGGACCGTTTGTAGTTAGAATTTTGCAGTGGCCATAGCACAGAAACCACCCTGGTCTCAGTGGCTGATAACATCAGCACACCAGTAGATGCGGGTCAGGCTGAGCACTGATCCTGTAGGATATGTCCACGGCTTTTGACAGTCTCCCCAGTGATTCATACATCTCATCTAGCTCAGGTCGAATTTAAGGGCAAAGACCTAAATATTCATTCCTAACGGATAGGACTCAGTTAATATTGGTCATCTCAAATCCAAAACTTTGTCTCTTCTTTTTTGGGGGTGGTCACTCAGTGCTTCTCATTAAGCCCCACGCTATTCAATCCTTACATTTCCCACTTAGCCAAACTTATTTGATCACTTAGGCTTCAGGTTTACTCCTATAATTACGATGTACAGATCATTATATCCATCTGAGGATGGATCAACTAGGGATATCAATTTTAACAACTGTATGAAAGCATTTTTTATCTAAATGGGGGAAAACTGTCGTAGCTGAACACCGAGAAGACAGAGGTGATCATTGTTGGAAGTCAACCATCTATTTGGACCGGACATTGGTGGCCCGAAGCTTTGCAAAAGTTACCTTTACCAGTGAAAGCTGAAAAAAGTCTTGGGGTCATGCTGGATGACAGACTCTCCTGTTTTCTCTTGTTTCCACTTGGTCAGAATATTGCAGAAAGTTTTTTCCTATATTCTACACCTGAGCACAAAACAGTAGGTGTGGGGCTAATTATGTCTGGGATCGATTATTGTGATGCCTTGTACCTGAATATTAACAAATTCTCCATCAAGAAACTGCAGAATGCAGCAGCAAGGCTTATCTTAGACCTCCCCAGGCATCAGTTGGTGGCTGCTGAATTGGTCAAGCTCCACTGGTTGCCCATTGGTAAGCAAGTAACCTTAAAAGCCTTATGCACTGCACACAAGGCAAAACATAGCTCAGGACCGTGGACTATTAGAGCCAAATTTTAGTGGTACAAACCAGAAAGACCATTACACTCTATTAAGAATAAACTGGTGGTTATTCCTAAATTTCCCAGAGCAAGATGGAGAAGAAGATCCTTCTCTGTAGCCACAGCCAAACTGTGGAATACTCTTCCATGCTATCAAAGTGCAATAGAAAATCATCTGGCCTTTAAAAAGTATTTGAAAACCTGGATATTCTTTCTGTAGACTGTTCTAATTTTTTTTCTGAATGCCTCTATCTTCCCAGTCTCTAGATTGTTTTACAGGGCTCACAACACTTTGACTCCAATTGGTATTTGAGCGCTTTATAAATTAAACTTCTTTTCAGTTCTTTAAGAATACAATGTCCTATTTCCCATCCTTGTATGTGACCAGGAGTTGGTGTGTTAGCCTTTTAGGAGAGAAAGCTCTACTTGATGTATTCAAACATCCACCAAACATCTTAAAAAATGGTCATGTCCACTCTGTTTACTCAGCTTGGAGTGTCATGGAGATCTGTAATGCAACAAACGAGCTCTTGCATTCAATAACTTTAAGGTATGTGCTCAGGCGGAAGTGTTGATTTATGAGCTTGCCCAGTATACTTGGCATAATTTCATATCTTTGAGAGCTAGTCAGCTCCTTCCAGTCTAAAGGAAACATTATGAAACTGCATTTGGTTTGCCTTATTTCAGGCTGCGTGTAAAATCAAACTGAAAGGTAAGAGGTGTTCATTGTTTTGTCATCAGTTCCTGGTAAGTTGAGGAGAAGACAGGCTTCTTGTCACTTAGAAGAGAAAGTATTCAGGATTGGCATGAAATGCTGGTGGAAAAGCACAACGCGTTTGAAGAAACAGGGGCAACCGAGGCTAAAATATCTGATAGATGTGAAGGGGTAAAATGTTTATGGCAAATAGGAGTAGAGTGAGAAGATGGGAGTGTCGAACAGATAATTAGATACGTTAATGTAGGTCACAATACTTGGACACGCACAAGGGGTTGATTGGAACATCATATACATGTTTAGAGGTCAGCTGTGTGGGAAAAAGCCAATTAGGCATGTCAGTTATGCATGCATAGATAACCAAATTCCAGTGGGGAAAGTGAACAAGTAAGCGAGCCAATGGAAAAAATACGAGTAAGACAAATGGGAATTTGGAACCACGGTCGTAATTCAGGGGTCATATATCTGCGACCCCCTGGTTTGCCCCTTGCAACACCTGGCACTGCATGTGTGACCCCTGGCCTGAGCAATTCCAGCAACAGACCAGAAGGTAAATGGTATGCATAGTTTACTTACTGCTGCTAAGTGAGACATTCAATTTAAAACAAATAAACATACAGCACTGCAATGTATATTCAGCTGAATAAAATTTCAGAAAACTAAAATAAAAAATGTTGCACATTTTTATAATTGTGTAGAAAATTATGTGTTTAAATAAAAACCTCACCCATGTGCTGTAGTTAATCATAATGCCGTACAAGCAACGCTAATCTAAATGCAATAACAATGCTAAGGAACACTTTATGTCAATACATTGTACACATTGGTCTACATCAGAGGTTTTCAAACTGGGGGGCGGGCCCCCCTAGGGGGGCCTGAGGTGATCCCAGGGGGGGCCCCAGACTCTGGCCAAAATAAATATTATACAGATAACAGGCCTTTGTTTTAAGCAGAAGCATGTTATTGCAGTTTTAAAAAGGTAACAGTACTTAACTGCAATGTTTAAATAGGTTTAGACATATTTAAACATTGCCATGTTTATAAAATAATTGTGAAAAATTCTGAGGGGGGCCCAATGATTTTTATTTTTCAACTGGGGGGGCGCAGCATTAAAAAGTTTGGCGACCTCTGGTCTACATGAAGAAATGCAGGTGGACAAAACTAATAATGTTTTTTTTAAATAATTTGGTGGGTCTTTCTGCAACTTTCCAATACAATTAAAGCTTGAGGTATTAACTAAGGAAACTATTGCATTAGGAATTTGAGAAGTGGCTTTCCAGTGTTAATTTTTGTTTTAGTGGCACTATATTTCTCTTCCAACACAAACAATTTTGTGGTTAAAAAAATATAAGTGTGTAATATTCCTATCATATCAGTACCCTGTTTAAAATGCAAACGGTATATAAAATGGTCACTTATCTCTCACAGTAAAATGTGTTATATAATTGGGCACTTAAGAGTCTCTTAACTTCAGTTTTTGTGATGTCATCAGGATTAAGATCAAGTGACATCACCTCCTGGGAGGATTCAGTGTCAGATCATATGATGTCAGTACCTGTGATGCCTTTGGGTCAAAGTGAAGTTATGTGATGTCACTTCCGCTACCCCTGGCACTTTGGTGAAATGACATCCACAGTTGGAACATGGGAGGAAAAGGGATAAGAGGAACACATGCGGAAGAGAAGAAATGGCGACGTTAGTGAGCTGGCTGGCAAGAAGTAAAATGGGAGTGCATGCATCAACTATGCTTATGCGTGCAACAAATTCTGCCAGTTTCGCAGAGAAAACATGAACATGCCCATTTCCCCTCCCCAAATTTGATGTAATAGGCTGACCTAAAACTAATAATACCAGGCACCGATATTGTCTTTAAACAGCATTTTATTGAGTGAGGGAGGAGTTACCTGTGACCAACGTCTGCGGCGGCAAAAACGCAGCACACAGGATGTCCTCCTGGTGGTGCACTCCCCCCTTCCATTCTGAAGGCTGAACAAAGAACTGGGTTAAAGTGTTCATTCGGAAGACTGTAATTATCCTGGTGTGAGACAAAAAGTACAAAGAACATTAAACAAACTGCAGGCACTTTCTTCTGAAGGAGTCGCGCTAGCTGACACTTTGTTTTTGATACGGGAGCAATCATAGCGGCACCATGGACGAGCCCCCACCATTTGTCGGTGTTCTCAGTCCCCCTCACAATGAGGCTCATTTTAAACACTCACATGATGATGTGGTATTTAAACACAAATTATGGATTTCAGTTTGAGTAGCTAAGCGCTAATAACGATCTCAGCAGTATTCCACATCAGAACAAGAAAGCTGGGATCATACACCACTGTGACCCTTACAGGGAGCATCCACATATTTAGATGGAAACTGTAAAGAGTAAACGGAGAGCCACTCGGGCTCTCCGTGTTTCAGTAACGTGCTCAGCGTGTCCGGGAGGGGCACGGAGCACCAAGCTATAAATAAAGGACGGAACTGTGGTGACGCAGTTCCGAGTGTGGCAGCACCTATACCAGTCTGTGCGTGTTCCTTCCATGTCGATGTGCCACATTTACAATGGCGACGAGCGGGATGCGAGTCATCGCGCCGTAGGTGCAGAACATATACCGGTGCACAGAAAAAAAAACACACGTACCGATTGAGGGGTGCAGACTGCCGCGGGTGAAAGAAATTCACGTGGCGCGGCGTCAACCTGGTGACGATCGATTGAAGTCTGGGGCCTCGTGGTGTGCCTCGCGCTAGCGGTGGGTGGTGGCGTGTGGTTTCCCAATCGGGGAAACCCAGGAAGGTGAGCCCTGCCCCGCCCCGCCCCCAGAAGAGGATCGTCGGAGGGAGCGAATCGCTCCATTGAGTGCCCGGCCCGAGGGCGTGTCCGCGCTGCCGGGAGAGCAGCTGAAATTGACGAGGTTCGTCAATTTCAGCCGAGCGCTCTGTTTTGGAGCGTCTCCGGAGGCGTGACGGCTCCGTGTGAGGAGCGCGTTCCCCGAGGCTGGGGAGCTTGGGGAAAGGACGTGTTCTCCCCGACGTAAAGGAAAAAAAAATAAACAGGTTTTTGCCGATTTCGAACCGGACACGTGCTCCCCGAGGCTGGGGGGGGCTCTCAAATAAATAGGAAAAGAACAAAGAACGGAAAAATTGTAATAAAAGGAGGAGACCTGAAAAAAAAAAAGAAGAAAAAGAAATAAAAGAAAAGGAAATAGTAAGACAAACTGGCAGGCAGACCCTCAGAAAAAAAAAGATATCTTAGCCTGTGCAAGACACCGGAGTGAGACAGTGCTAACATGAGTGCCCCACCACAAGACAATGCTAATAATGCCAACCCCCCTCAACCACCAGGACATCCTCAACTTCCAGCACAACTAAACAACAGTATTCATTCCTCACTTACCTCTTTACCACCGTTTAGCCAGCTGATTGACCCAGCCACAGCTGCGCCAAGGTGGCGACTATGGATAAATCGCTTAGAAAACTATTTTTGTGCCACCCGAGAGACGGATGGAGCAGTGCGCAGGTCTGTGATGCTTTTGATGGGTGGAGATGAGTTACAGGAGCTTTTTGATTCTCTCCCTGATACAGGGGATAAATCTGATTTTGACGCAGCGGTGACTGCTTTAAATAGGCATTTTGATCCTCAACTTAACTCTGATTATGAACGTTTTAAGCTCAGACAGGCGCAACAGACAGAGGTAGAATCAATGGATATGTTTTATGCCAGGTTGAGAAAACTGGTGAGCTCGTGCACGGGTCTCAACCAACAAGAAGAGATTCGAGCGCAGATCATTCAAGGATGTCGGTCGAATGCTTTGAGAAAACTCATTCTTCGGCAACAGGGAATGTCCCTTGATGACATTCTGATTCTGGCGAGGTCGCATGAACTGTCAGCGGTATGAGCAGATGCTATGGCGGCAGTGAGAGGTCAGTCAATGGCTGCAGCGTCGTCGACTCGTGTGGTTCAAGTCAAGGAGGAACAAGTGGATGCCGTCCAGACACGCCCGGCAACGCCTCGTAGGCTGAACCCCGCTAAACCTAGTGAGAGGGCCTGCGGAAGCTGTGGCTATGAACATCGATCGAATGCTGGATGCCCTGCAAAAGGGCAATCATGTAATCGCTGTGGTAAGCCGAACCATTTTGCGAAAATGTGCAGATCCAGGAGAAACAAGCCGGGTGAACAAAAAGGACGAGAAACGAATGTCAGAGCTGTGTCAAAAGCGGCGGAGGAAGGAAGGGAGCAGGCGACAGCGAGTGGTCCGGTATTTGAGGAAGATGAAGATGAGGACATTTTTGTAATATCTTTCACGGGAGGAAAACCAGGGAAAAGGAGGCAGCCGCCCATGAGTGATGTCTACGTCAATGGCACGCGGGTTTCTGTACTCATCGACACTGGAGCGTCTGTCAATGTCATGGATGAAACCCTCTTCAAAAAGTTGGTACCTGCCCCGCCACTTACGTCAACAGCTACTAAAATATATAATTATGGGGGTAGAGAGCCCCTTCCCCTCAAAGGAACTGTGGAAGTGGCCGTAAGCAGTGGAGACAGATCAGCAGAGGCAAAGTTCTATGTCGTAGCCGGGGATCGTGGCACTTTGCTAGGGTGTCACACGGCTGAAGAATTAGAGCTGGTATTCTTTGCGCGTCAAATATATGACACTCACGCGGAACGCCTCCTCCATGAATTCTCGCAGTTGTTTGAGGGTTTAGGACGTTTGAAAGGAAAACGCATCAAGTTGCACGTAGACCACAATGTGACCCCTGTGGCTCTACGACACCGTTGGGTGCCTTTTCATCTGCGGCCGGTTGTTGAACAAGAGTTGCGGTCGTTGGAAGAACAAGGAGTCATCGAAAAAGTGGATGGGCCTACGCCCTGGGTATCACCGTTGGTAATCGCACCGAAACCGAAACAGCCAGGAGCGATTCGTCTGTGTGTTGACATGCGCCTACCGAACAAGGCTATCAAAAGAGAGAGGCACATAACTCCCACCATGGATGACATTATTGCGGATCTGAATGGAGCCCAGTGGTTCTCCAAGTTGGATCTCAATGCGGGGTATCATCAGCTGGAGCTGGACCCTGAAAGTAGGAACATTACCACTTTCTCGACACATGTGGGGCTAAGACGGTACAAGAGACTGAGTTTTGGAGTGTCGTCAGCTGCTGAAGTATTTCAGAATGCGATTCGAGAAACGTTGTCCGGATTGCCAGGGGTAATTAACCTAAGTGATGATATCCTGATATACTCCAAGACGAGAGAAGAGCATCATCGTCATTTAAGGTCAACGTTGAATCGACTGATGGAAGCTGGGCTAACCCTTCATAAGAAGAAATGTGCTTTCTATCAAAACTCGGTAGAGTTTTTCGGATATGTCTTTTCAAAAGATGGTCTGCAAGTAGACCCACGGAAAGCGGAAGCGATCCGTCAAGCCCCTGTTCCGCAAAATCCAACGGAAGTTCGCAGTTTTCTAGGGATGGCCACGTATTGCGGCAGGTTTATACCACAACTTGCCACCATGTCTGAACCTCTTCGACGACTAACTAAAGGGCAACATCGGTGGGACTGGACTCCGGATGCACAACAAGCGTTTGTGGATATTAAAAATGCATTGCTGGATAAAGCGACTATGGCTTATTTCAACCCCGGTAGGAAAACTGAAGTGGTGGTGGATGCGAGCCCCGTTGGGCTTGGAGCCGTGCTCTTACAAGAACAGAGGCATCAAGAGTGGGTCCCTGTTGCCTACGCTAGTAGAGCACTGTCAACGGTTGAAACCCGGTATGCGCAAATCGAGCGTGAAGCTCTAGCCATTCGTTGGGCGTGCCGCCATTTCCATCTATATTTGTATGGGCACGAGTTTCAAGTAGTGACTGACCACAAGCCGTTAGTCCCTTTGTTTGCGGGTAGTACACGTTTGGCGCCTCCGAGAATTGAACGATGGGCTGTTCTACTTCAACCTTATAGGTTCACGGTTGTATATCGGCCTGGTGCGAATAATCCTGCAGATTATCTGTCTCGACACCCTCCTCCAAAGCGGTGTGATGGTCATCAAGAACAAGATGAAGAAAACACTGAACTCTTTGTTAGCATGGTTGTGCAGTCGGCATGCCCTAATGCACTTCTCGTAACTGACATTGTGAACGCTACCCAGGAAGATGTAATGTTGAGTCACGTCAAAGAAGCGTTGAGTCACAAAAGATGGAAATATTTTCTAGAGAAGACCCACATGTCCTGCCCTGATCAAAGAGTCGCTATGCAGAGTATTTGGAAAGTGCGTGAGGAGTTGTCTACTGACAATGATGGGTTGGTTCTAAGAGGAAGGAGAATCGTGCTTCCCCAGTGTCTCTGGTCGAAGGTGATCGAATTGGCTCATCAAGGGCACCAAGGGGCTGCTAAAACCAAAGCAAGACTACGAGCGAAGGTTTGGTTCCCGGGTATAGATACTCAGGTTGATGAAATGGTAGGGAGATGTCATTCTTGCATTATCACGTCAATGGATCCCTCGAGCTGTCCAGTAGAAACTGAACCGGCCACTCTGAAACCCTGGGCTAAAGTGAGCATGGACTTTGGGAGTTTCCCAGATGGTAGACTGACTGCTGTCTTGATTGATTCATATACCAAGTTCCCCGTGGTGGAAGTTATAGCGTCAACGGCGTTTGAAAATGTACGGCCTGTTCTACAAAAGACGTTTGCTTTGTTTGGTTTGCCTGACGAAATCCGAACTGATAATGGTCCTCCTTTCCAAGGGCAAGAGTTTAGGTCATACCTTGACTGTCTGGCAATTCGTCATCGTAAAATAATGCCTTACTGGCCTCAGGCCAATGGAGACGTGGAAAGGTTTATGCGCACCTTGAACAGAGCTCTAAGGATTGGAGTCGAGCAAAATGAAAACAGTGAACAATGTCTGTATCAGTTTTTGAGTGCATATCGTCAAACACCTCATAGCACCACTGGCTGTGCTCCCTCTTCTTTGATGTTCAAAGTGTCTCCACGTGATTGTATTCCCTCTGGTCCTAAGTGGAGACCCCCTGCATTGGACGTAAAAGCCACTCAGAACCGGCGAGAAGCTACCAACCAACGAGCAAGTATCCGACGACGAGCAAAATATCGAGGGTTCCAAGAAGGGGATCGAGTGGTCGTGAAACATCGGCGAGGAGAAGGAGGAAAGTTCCGAACGCCGTTTGAGCCGGATGTATGGGAAATAATTGGCATAAAAGGGTCCATGATAACTGCAGCACGAGGAAGGAAGAGAGTAACACGAAACGTGTCACATTTTAAGAGGGCTGGTCTAAGAGAGTTGCCCAATGATGAAGGAGAGATAGAGGACTTTTCGGATGACTTACCACTGCCGGCAGTGGAAAGGAAGGATGTTACCGAGCCAACAAGGATCGTGCAAACTAGACCTGGTTGTGCTTTTGAACACAGGAGTGGTAGCGCTAGAAGTGCGAGATATGACTTGCGCCCTAACCCTGTACCGAATAGTCAGCTGAGGGATTTCGTTTGTTGAACAGGGTGAAATGATCTCCAGCTGTCTAATTTGGACCTTGTGAGTGACTTGAAGGTTCAGGGTGCTAAGGAACGAATTTGTAGTGTTCTCAGTTATTGACTATTCGTGTTTATTCATTTAATTTGTTATTGAGGGTTGTTCCGTATTGAAAATGTTTTCACCTTTTGTTTAAGTTCAGTTTGGTTATCTATGTCCATGTGGAGTAAAACATGGGAGGGATGTAAAGAGTAAACGGAGAGCCACTCCGGCTCTCCGTGTTTCAGTAACGTGCTCAGCGTGTCCGGGAGGGGCACGGAGCACCAAGCTATAAATAAAGGACAGAACTGTGGTGACGCAGTTCCGAGTGTGGCAGCACCTATACCAGTCTGTGCGTGTTCCTTCCATGTCGATGTGCCACATTTACAGAAACTAACTTTTCCTTTGTCATAGCTGTTTGAACTGCTGTCGTATTCACAAGGAAAACTCTTTCTGTCTACCTTCTCTATTTTAAGTATTTCCTGACCGCGGTTGCCATTTATTTGGCGAGCTATCTTCAAACACTAATACATATGAGGACAGAAAGTTCACTGCTAATTTGTGTGAGATCTCATTTTTGTAATTACTTAAAACAATTTCGCTCGATTTTTTTTACGTCTTGTGAAAACAATTCAGTGCTTTTCTTCGTACATTATTGTGCAATTTTCATTTTTGTCGGTCATTATAAATTCCTGCATTTTGTAGACGGGAAATTCCTATATATTTCCACAATCTTTTTCTAGACACATGCAAATTTGTTCAGTGTAATGATGGTGTCTTCTTTTGTAACAGAAAATAAAACCGGAATCACCACTAGATGCGTGAATTATAGATACTTTTATTGCACAAAACAATGACACATATTTTAAAGATCCCAGAAGGTTTAACTCTGTGAGTTGCCCATGATGGGATTTGACCTGGTGTTCAGCAGTCCGCTAGGCAGACCAAACACGCGGTCTAATTTTACTGTTCATAAGTAGGTCGAGGTTAAATCTATTATTCTGCCGTGCGTCCAGCTCCAAATCCTTTAGGGCCAGTAAACACACTGATCTACACATCGACAAATTCTTCTCAAAAGGAGAGCAACTTCTCAACAGTCAACATTCAATATAGTAATGCACTACTAAAAGAAGAGACATAAAAAAGAAAGCAATAATATATGATTAACCCATCCTTTTATTATACAAAAATCTAAGAACAAAATAAACTATATAATACACCTTCATACATTCAGAATTAAAGAGAAGTACAGTCCAACGTGTGGCTTGAAAATCATCTGCAAATTCACCTTCATTCAATTTGTCTATATCATGATCTTGTTATGGTCCAAAATCATTATTAGTACCTCAGAGATTCTTAGTTCTATTGTATTTTCAAACACAGGTTTTATAGATGAGCTGAGCCTGATCTTTAACCAAGGTATCTATAGGTACTTAATAAAAAAAGAGCAAAACTCCCTGAATTCAAGGATGCACCTTATTAACTGTGCAATGTCAATCCATATGCAAACAGGACAGTTATACACCTGACACTCTCGGGATATCTGCCAAAAAACATTTATTCTGGGATTGTGCTGGCTTGTAAAGCTTGTGAAACGTACATTTTCCCACGAGTTCTCTAATCAGCATTTTACTTGGACGTGGACAAGATGGCAAAAGGAGCAGTTGCATAAATGCGAGCTCCAATCAAATCTCACATATATCCTGCACAATCCATCCCATTTGGGGGCCATCCACCCACTGCTTACCTGAGGGGTGCTCCCCCGACTCTCTGCTTCCCTGGCTGAAACATTGCGACTTGCACAAACCCCCCCACTGCAGCTTCGACCATGGTGTGAAGAAAGCAGAGCGGGCCATGCCGTTGCCTGTGCCTGGTTACAGGTGTGCCTAGTGCCAGGTGTGGCCCTGCTGCATCAGGGCCAATCCAAGGCCCGCTGCTTCTGCCAATATGGGCTGCCAGCTGACCATCAGAGTGGCGCTGCCCAGAGGCATCGAGCGGCGCAACACTACTGCTCGCTGCCGTGGGAAGCCCTGAGACGGAGCCATGAGGTGGCCCCTCCCCCCTGCCCTTTCTGCAGTCACTGGCGTCCTGTTTGACGCACATCTGCAGCCTCCCCAACAGGATCGGAGCTGTCAGTGTCAGCAAACTTGTGTTGGGACAGTGCCCAGAGTGACTGTAGCTGCGAGAGGCACCGAGGAGCCATGTGGTGAGTTTGCCCCCTCATCCCTTTTCTTCCTTGTTGTCACTGGGATTGAGAGCCTGGCAGCCTAGTGTTTGCCAGGCCTGTGTTGCAGACACTGGAACACTGAGAGCTGCTGCCACCTCACCTAGGGCCCAAGGGCAGTTAAATCCTCCCTGACACACAAAACCTGGGTGTTCCCCTGTTAGGCCCTTTACGCTGACCCAACAGTGGGAAGTGGCCCTCGAGGGTATAAGTGAAACCCCAATGCTAGAGCGGGTGTATGTTTCTTTACGCTGCTACACTTTAGGTGAGCTATGTTGAGGACCCCAGTTAACACCAACTTCCACAATACCTGCTGCTATTGACTGACTCTGTTTGACAGCTTGCTCCCTGGTGGACAATGCTTGGGAGTGATGCTCGGGGGGGGGCGTCCTGCATTCCGGCTTTCGGTGGCAAAAGGACATGTGAAGGAGACATGGTGGCATACTACTTCAAAGCCTATTCTACTCTTTCCTGTTTTGGGGTTGTAGAGCCCAAGGGTGCCAAGATGCCCACCCAATCCCTTGCTACCTGATGCGGATATGGTGCTTATCTGGTGCCGCAAGACACAAATGCTAATTTTGCTCTTGGAGGTCGTGCACGGTTGGAAGATGACCAAAGAGCCCAAACTAAACACTTTGGTCAATGACATGGGTCATATGTGAGAGGAACATAATAAATTGAAAGTGAAAGTAACAGGCCAAGAATCCATCCTGGAGGAGATCAGGCCCATGGTCTTGGATGCACATGCCCAAATAGTGGCTCTACAGCAGGAAGTGGATTTGCTAGAATGCAGAACTGGTGACGCTGAGGGGTTATCGTGCTGGAACAACATCAAAGTGGTGGGACTGCCAAACAGGGTTGAAGGACCAAGTATGGACCTCTACTTAAGGCAATGGGTGGCACAGACTGTCCTTGGGGACAGGAACTTCCCCTTCTTGTAAGTGTTATGAGCACCCAGAGTATTGACTCGACCACGCCCAGTGCCCCGCGCACCCAGTTGTGTTGCGTTTTGTTAAATTATCAGGACAGAGATAATATATTACAGATTGCCCTCTCTAAAGGCCCTTACCAGGTGAAGAATCAGGTGGTCACGATATTTCCAAATTACACAGTGGATGTACAGAAACGCAGGGAAAGCAGGAGCTCCGGCAGATAAGGCTCAAGTGTGCCATGATTTTCCTGGCTAAACTCAAAGTCATGGACAGAGAAAAGGCATTGATCTTCCAGATGGCTCAAGAGGTGTGGGACTGGCTGGAATCCAAGGGAGATCACCCCCCTCCAGACCGCCGGGATGCCGAAAGGGGCTAGGCGACAACACGAATCAGACATCAGGCGAATCACAAAATTCGCTCAGACCCTACACAGGAACAGGCAGCACAGGAGAGAGCCCAGGCAGTGGCAGCACTCGTGGGGTGGAATCACCTGGCTCAGGAGCAGAGGCTTGGACACTTCGGAGACATCCTTGAGTGCCTTCATAGTGGAAGACATTACAGAGACTTTGTGGGGGGGAATGAGGTCACCCCGATGATAGCTGATCTTCTTTAAGGACATTGTGACTTCTATATCCTTTTTATTCAATATGGGGGGGTGATGTCAATGCTACTCTTGCTATTGTTGTGTTTACCTAGGGGTGCACGGTAATGCCTTTCCTGTAATGAAACACTGAAGGGAAATGGGTTGCACTCTGAGAAAGGCATCAAGGGACATGCAGAGTTCTTTTCATGGACACTGTGGCTGCCACTTATTATCCCACATCTCCACAGAGCTTTTCTAATGTTTGTGCTACACACTCTGCAAGAGTGGTGACCAGGCATTGCACTGTTGCACGACAGCCTGGGGACGGGATTTTAGGGTTTTGTTTACGTTGCAGTACCCACAAGTATGGAAGCTTAAACTGATGCCACCCCTTGGTTTCCATACACAAATTCTGCCCCAGAGTTTAGTTCTGCTCACTTATGGTGTCACAACACTACAAGTTCCTCATGTGGCATGGGTTCCTACGTCAAGCAACACCAAATTTATGCTTATTTGTGGAGGGGCCGGGTACAGTTCACATGCCTTCAAGAAATGTACCTCACCACACTGGAACTCACCAGGCTGATTCGAAGATGGCGGGGTGGGATATATGAGACAAACTATTCCAGCTATGCATGGGGAGTAATGGTGTGGGTGGGTCTGGGAGTACTGTTTACAATGACACACAAATTGATATATCCAGAGAGCCACTTCAAAGTGGTGGGAGGCATACTGGATTGGCAGCAATTGACAGTAGTGGCAGTATATGCTCAGATCCAGGGTCAGACAGCCTTCTTCACAACACTGACACCCTCCCTACTTGCAGACTCAGTGTACCCTACACTGTGGTGTGGGATTTCAATACGGTGTTAGTCCTTGCAGCAGACAGATTCACACCTCCTCTACCAGGGGCACGGTCCTGCTCTGCCTCACAGTACCTACATTTCTGGGCCCAGGATACGCAGGTGGTGGAGCTCTGATGACTTCTACACACTGTAGACAGAGAGCATTCTCACTACTCCACTGTACAAGCACTGCGCTCATGGCAGGACATGGTGTTTGGCCCCCCTGATGCTGGCCACACAGTGCTTGACTGCGGAGTACATGAGACAATTTTTGATCACAATCCCCTACTGATCACACTTGATTGGGGGCAGGGCTACACATAAGATCCCCACCTGGCATCTACCCACTGCTGCTCCTGAAGATGCAGGCTTTAGTGCCAAGACTGATGAGGCCATAGACCACTATTTCCTAGACAATGAGGGACAGCTTCAGACACACTGGTTGAATGGGACCCTTTTAAAGTGGTATGGGGGGGTATCTGAAAACAGTGTATGGACTGTGCAAGGGTCTGAGTGAGGAAGCATTGGTGGGAGAGAACCACATTGGACAGCTAGAAAGGAACTGTCTGACTGATCCCAGTGAGCATGAGCCCCTGCTCATCACGTGAAAGGACTATAGAGCACTAGTGGACAGGTTATCTAATTTTTACTATAAGGTTAATTTATGGAGCAGGCATGAACATGGTGATAAGGCTAGCCTCTGACTGGCATGGTTGTTGCACTCAGAGGCCCCGTCACATGATTGCAGTAATCCCCCCTCAAACAGGTTGGGTGGTCAACACCCAGGCAGAGATCAAGATACATTTAGGGAGTATTACAGGGGCCTGTATGCAGAGTCAGCAGAGGTGGAATCCGAGAGGATTTCCACTTACCTGCAATGGAAGCCTACTCCCATGTTTAACTCCCTACAGCACCAGGAGCTAGATAGCCCACTTACCCAGGATGAAGTTTAAGAAACAGGAAAACAGATAGCCAGTGGCACTATGCCTGGTAGTTGATTGTTTTCCATTACCGCACCCAGTTGGCCCCTCAATTACTGAAACTGTACAAGATGGCTGTGGCCAGCGGGGCTTTGCCGACTTCCATGAGGGAAGTGGTCATTGTTGTCCTCCCTTAACCGGGTCATGATCCTCTAAGTATGAAGGCCTATCACCCACTGTCCCTATTAATTCTTGACTACAAGATCCTCAGTAAAGTCTTGGCCAATCATCTGACAGCAGTGATTTCCCCCTTAGTGCAGCCAGACTAAAATGGTTTAAACCTGGACACAACACATTTGTTAATTTCCGACAGTTTTCCACACCATGGACTGGGCATAGCGCATGGGATGATGGGTTAGGCTGAATCCCTTGATATAGAGAAGGAGTTTGACACCCTGGGGTAGCCATATCCCATGGTGGTCCTGATGCATATGGGATTCGAGCAGCCCTTCATGAGATGGGTGGCACTGCTGTATTTGGGACCTGTTGCCTGAGGGGAGGTGGTGTCCGATCATTTCCTGCTGGCTCGGGCACTAGGCAGAGATGCCCCCTAATTTACCGATATGGGTGACACCTGAATGCTTGGGAATAGAGAGCAAAGTCTGCATATGAGTGTGGTCATAAGCAAGTATCAACCTTTAGCCAGATGCGGTCACGAAGGAGGGACTTTGCATGTTTGAGACCCTAACGCTGGATCATGGGTTGGGACAGAACCAGTTCCTCCTGTTCTCATTGCTCCGGGATGTGATGCAGAGAACATGGAGGTGTGACAGGGTGCGCCCCCCCCTATAGGGTCACCCCTGGAGACGGTTTTGATGGCAAGGAACTCCACAAACACCACCACAAACTTGTACCTGGCATTACGGTGGTGGCCCAGAGAAGAGACCGCAAAGCTACAGGACTGGTGGAAATTAGCGCTCACACTAGTTATCCAGGTTAAACAATGGAAGTGGTGTCTCCAATCAGTTAGGCAGGTGAAACGCAATACATGGTTCCTCCTCATTCAATTTCACTATCTATACTATGCATACCTCACCCCACAGAAGACAGGCAGAACGTTCACAGGGTGCCAGTGGTGCATGCCCCTGGTGTGGCGCAGCAGACGTAGATTTCCCTCACATGGTCTGGATGTATGTGGTGTTATGCTGCTTTTGGGTACAGGTCACACAATCTATCTCGGAAATAATGAGCTGCCTGTTTCTGCTAGATCCAGACTGGTGCCTGCTAGATGTGGGGTACATCACCAAATAATCGAAGGGGCTGATATGATTCCAGCAGCTAGCACTGATACTGGCTAAACACTGCATCACCATGGCCTGGAAATCCGCCACAGCACCTTCACTGCATTGTTGGCAGGCAGATATGCATAAATGAACACCAGCCAAATTGGTGGTCTATAGATAGCTATGTATGAGAGGTGAAAGAGAGGACCCAATGGGGGCCTGGGATACTTACATAGAGAAACTTGAAGCACACTCAGATGACTGTCCACCCCAAAAAAAAACAGTTGACCATATGCAGGTGATACAGATGGGGCCAGTAGTTTGACCTAGGGTGAAGAGAACTACCAGAGGCGCACACAGCATGGGGTAGACATGGCCACAAACCCTTTCTGGAGAAGTAATATTAGTGTCATGGGAACACCATGGCCAATACCTATGACCCACACAGGGACACAATGGCAACATGGACTGTAGAATACACTGAGATGACATCCAATGTCCTATACATGTTGGTTGGGGGTGGGGGGTTGTTACAGTTAAAGGTGTTATGGTATTATTTTGTTCATCATGATCTGTCTATGTACTATGTAAGGGGACCTCTTGATGGAGAGGCACTGTTATGCACAACTGCAATTACAACTATTTTAAGAGTATTAAAGGCGGTGGCCCTCTCGTGTTGCTGGACTTATGCAAATGGATACACAATCCCCTCACGCTGCATGAAAGGGAATTATAGACACTAGCAATTGAATCTTACTTGACTCTCTTCTTCCGATAGGGAGTGCTTCAATTGTGTACTGGATTTGTTTCTGTTACTTGTATGCACTGTAAAAGCAATATAGTCAAAAAAGCATGAGTTACCACTTTTGGGACTACATGTACTAAGATTAGAAATAGTGATTTCCTAATTGTGATTTCCTGGGAATCACAATTATGAAATCGCTATTTCTAACGTATGAAACTTTTGAGTTTCATTTGTGATTCCTACTGGGTCACAAATATACCTACTTCATGAATATTAATGAGGTAGGCTGCAATTGGCGACCCATTAGGAATTGCAGCCACCAAAGGAATGGGGCCTGCCAGGGTCAACTGACCACCATGTCAGTGATTGCTTTTAAGTAAAGCTTTCTTTTAAAAATATTTTAAATGCAGCCTGTTTTCCTTAAACAAAATGGAATGCACTTAAAACGGAAAAAAAAACTTTTCAATGAAACTTTGACGTTTAATTTTTTAAGAGTAGGCATGGTCCTTGGGATCACTGCCTGCTCTTAAAAAAATAGTTGTTTCCCATTCTTAGAGGGGGAGGGGTTCCTTAAGGACACTTCCCATTTGCGAATGGTTACCACTTCAAAGAGTCAGTAAAATATGAATGTTTTGCACTCATAATTCAGTTGCAAAACATTCATACATCCCATTCAGATTCGGTACTTAGAACTGCCCCCTAAACATGCCCCTTCCAAATACCGAATCGCAAAACCCAATATGCGACTCAGTAACAAGTTATTGAATTTCAATTTGGGCTTTGTACATATCAAAATACATTTTTGAGGTCGCAAAGCACCCGATTGTGCGAATCGGGCCGTCTGCGACCTAAAAACGCATTGTAGATCAAGGGTCAGATGTACGCCGATTTTAGTTTGCAATTCGTAATTTGCGATGTTTTGTGAATCACAAATTGGGAGTCGCAAAACAAAATGTACAACAGTGTCAACCACCCTGTTTGCCATTCGCAAAGGGGTCGCAAGGGACATGCCTCATCAATATTCATGTGGCATGTTGCAAAGTGTGACCCAGTTGTAAATGGCAACAATCACAGGGATAGTGGCCTGCTCGGGTCAACAAACCACCATGACTGAGATTGCTTTGTAAATAAAGCACTTTTTTTTTTAGTGCAGCCTTTGATGCATTTAAAAAACAAAAATTGAAGGTTACCTTCTCATTTTTTCAGAGCAGACAGTGGTCTCTGGGACCACTTCCCATTTGTGAATGGGTTACCACCAATTTGAAATTGGTGGTAACTATGATTGTTTTGCAACTGCATTCACATTCACAAAACAATCATACATGGGCCTGCGAGTAGCAATTATTAAGGGACTGCCTTGGAATGCCCCTTCCTAACTGCAAGTCGCAATCACTATTGCTAGTTAGTAACAGGGTACTGACTCGCACAATAGGGATAGTACATGCAACAAGGCCATTTTGTGGTTGCAAAAGGGGAATTTCGCACATTGCTACCTCAAAATAGCTTTGTACAACTGACCCCAGGTCCTTTATGCACACCAGAGCTAAAGACAAATTGAGAATATCAGATGACGTGTTTTACTGCTCTACATTAGAACACGGAATGTACTGTACCTTTCCCAACCAACCACTAGTATGGTTCTCTTTAGTACCAGAATCTGAGAAATTTCTGCGGCTTGGCCTCCTCCTGCATTTAGGTTATAGTGACAATGTCCATTAAAGTCCCACATCTAAAATAAACAAAAAAAAATGAATTAACTTCCTTATACTGTGTGGTCTAATCGTGAGTTTCTGAAAAAGGGTGAGGTTATTGAAAAGCATATAAAAGTTTAGTTTGCATGAATTCGGAATATATATTTTCTTCCTTTTTGAAACCATAAACCATAATTATTGAACATAAAACACTCAGTATACACAAAAAGCTATATAGCTGTTTACAATTTATGAAGAGCATTATCAATTGTGAAAAGACACTGCATGTGTCAAGACGTCCTGTTTTTACACAACAGCAGGATTAAAGTAATGACTGTAAATAAAATATATCATTACATTGAGTGAATGTCTAAGTACAAGTATTTGTAAAGTGCTGTGGTTTGCTGGCCAAAATTATTTCCATTTTAGACAAACCAAAAATTGGGACAGTGATTAACATAAGTGGTGATAGAGCGTTCCATACTAATAATTTTCCTGGGTTTTGGACGCTCTTGGGCCGATGAATCTTTTGACCAAGTGGGACTCTCTTCACCCGAGATCAGTCAATTTAATCCAATCAATAATCAATAACGAACATAAGCAATACCCTGATCAACATAACATTTCACAATTAATCCAGAATACATTTCGGCGAACCATGACCTTTCGGTCATGAATAACCACACCAATTTATTCAAAGTTAATGAATTTATTTCCCTATATTAACAAAGCTAGCACAATGTAGATGTGTCTCAACACCAAATGATATATGTAAATGAACATTAATAGCTGTCCATAACGGCGGAAAAGATGCAATCTATGCAGCATTTGAATAACAATGCCTTCGATAATAGCAACACAAACCACTAAAACTATAATCTGTAACGAGCTAATTGCATACATTGGTCAGCACAACAAGGTCTTAAATTGCATCGTGCATCAAATGAATCCTCATCTAACCTCAAATTAGCATCAGCATGTGGGCCTCCATGCAAAAACAATTTAGCAACATTAATTTGGAAAACTCCTAGCTAGAGCTCTTATCAAAAATCAGCAGTTGGTTACCTAAAAGAAACACAATGCAATTGTACAATTTCCTTTCATATTTACCAAATTCAATCAGCATTCAAGGAAGTCTTCGTCTCACAGGTACCGTTTTCGATCAGCATGGGACGGGGTAAAGGGGCAGGGTGGACGGGGCAATTGCCTCACGGCGGCAAGATGAACTACTACTTCATGCAAAAGGGACAGATCAAAGTTAAAGGTCTCTAGGGCGAGAATTTCTTAAAGTCTCTTTCTCTCGATTAGAGAAAGCATCAGAGTCTCTTTCAAAATGGCGTCGCAGCAAGGTGGGCCATAATAGCTGCAAAGTCCTGAAAATGGCGGGCAACGGCTGGTAATGGCTGGTAATGGCAATGATGTCTGGGTAATGGCTGTAATAGCAAAAATGGCTATAAAAATGGCTGCTTTCTCCTTGTGCACCTGGTTTAAATAGACAACAGTTCAAATCCAGTAGGGTCTTCCATTGGAGGGTTCATAGGTTGGCTTCAAATTGTCCAATCAAAAACAACAGTTCTCAAGCTTTTACTTAAGCATACATTATCCTTGGAGACGGTTACGTAAGTTGCAACATTTTATACCAATTAACTCACTTTCAGAGTTTCCATTGTCCGCACCTGCAGATTGACCTTGGAGCAAAGAAGAAGATGCCAGGCTGGCACGAAACCTTAAGATAAGCATGTGAACCGATCTCACTGGAAAAGTACAGCTTCAAGCAAGAATACACGTTTATTAGCACATTGGAAAAATACGAGGATCCAAATCGTGAGACAAGACAACTAGGCCGAAGCCTGCACTAAAGTTATGCTAAGCTAAAACGTTTCAAACAAGCAAATCGTAGCACACGTTTACGATTATGTCAGATTAGTGCAATTCTAATACATCACGTTATATAAAGCACGCTTATAAATGTTGGCAAACTACTCTGAGGGCACATTTTGTCCCCGTACAATCTTTATTAGTTCGGTTAAAGTCACACTTGATTATTGCAGCACTACGTTTATGCGCTAATAAATGTAAAACCTCCATTTCTGCGTCATCAATCCCTCCTCTGATGACTACTTGTCATCACACAAAACTATTCCCACAAATTTTATTCCATTAAAATTCTGTCAGTTCTCTTTTCCTTTTAGGTCCCCTAGTTCTTGCTTTGTATTCTTCTGCCATTCTTTTCATCATTTTCTCTTCCTTCCTTCTCTTTATTCTTGCCATAATCATTATTATTCCCCTTTTTATTCCCCAAATTCCAAAGAAACAAATCAGTACTATTAATATTCCCTGTATTATTTTTAGTAATATTCCATTCCAAATGCCACCAAGCCAATTTCCTACTGAAGCAAGTCCCTTTCCAACCTTCTCCCACACTCCTGGTTCTTTCAATTCCTTCAAATCTGCACTCTCTTTTGTTAGATTAGCAAGCATTGTTTTAATCTTTGCACTGTTGTCTGGAATATACGTGCAACAGTGGCGCGCACCAAGCATTTTGCAAACGCCGCCATCCTTTGCTAAAAGAATGTCTAAGGCAAGCCTGTTTTGAAGAGTCATAGCTCTTTCTGCTGCAAGTTCAGCATCCATCAGGATCATAGCACCTGAAAACTTTGTCAACATGTTATCCACTATAGTAGACAACTTTCTTATTTTGATGGAATTCAACACAACTCCCAATGAAGGAATCATGGCTCCAAATATATCACCCACCACAGCAGCTGCGGTCTCTCTTTTCTGGATACGATGGGATCCAGATGTCTTTGGAATCATCGATAGGTCATCCAGTTGATAAACCTTTGGGAACACTATACCCAAATAACATCTCCCCCACCATCCTTTTGGAAGACGATAATAGGCATTATGCCCACAAATGTAATATACACCTGGTATGACAGGATCAAGTCCGTTCAGCATGAATGTCCATTTGGCCTTAAAGATAAACGTATGTTTACATTCACTCGCTCCTACAAAAATGTTATCATAATAAGATTCACCTCGATATATACCAAATTTCCCTACATGCCAAGCATCTAAAGCTATTCTCCCTTGTGTTTTTATTGCAGCAAAAGCATAATTATCTACTGAAGTCCTCTTATGTAGCTCTTTTTCTAATTTCGCATTCATTTGTGCCCTTCTATCATCTGTGCGATCTAAAAAGCTTATTTCTACTGTAGAGAGCGAGCAGGTAAGATTTTCCCTATGTGCGTGAGCTGTTTCAAAAGGTAGCATTGGCTCGAAAAATTCCCTCATTATTTTAGCATCCCAATCTTTAGCAACCTGGCTTAGCTGCGTTATTATAGGAACATATGCAAAGGTAACATCGTAATTTGAGTAAAAATACTGTATGTTTGTTTGACCATAGAATCTAGAGGTTACTATACTACATGTAATTCCATATGTAAGAGGCATGTGGTGATAAGTCACCCCTTCCGTTACCGATGTCGGTATCTGTGTACACACATAACAATCTTTCGCATCCATAGTCTCAACATATTCTGTTAGCAAGCGATAGAAAACATTATACGAAAGTTCTTTCTTATCATGCAAGTGTCTCTCATCTAATTCTAGTCTTTTCAATGCGGTTAGTTCAGTGACAGTGGCAGGAGCATAAGTAGAAGCATCAATTCTTTCATTCTCACTCTTACCATGCATTGCAAGCACTATTATCATTATTATTAGTACACATGCAGTTATCAAGCCTATACACACATATTTACAATATTTCATTCTACTGTTTTGTGTAGCGTACCTAGTCCTGATCTATATAGAATCAGAGAGCTAGAAGCACCTGTAAAAAGAAAACAATTTAGCAATTCAGTTACAAAGCTGAACGAGCGCAATGTTCACACAGTTTTCTTCAGAAGCCCAGTCACTTATCGGTTAGCAGCATTTGTCTCAATTCGGCAATAACTCAGAACTCAGTCTCTTTCAGTTAGCAATGTTGTCTCAAATCGGGTTTAAGAGTCAATCAGGTTATCAAAGTCTTATCAGGTTAGCAAATGTCTCATCCGGTTTAGCAATGTCTCAGCGGGTTGTATCACGTTAGATTATAGCAAGCACTGTCATTTATCAGCTTTTTTTTTTTTTTTTTTTTTTCAATCAACAGTGTCCATAAAACTTTTCTTTTCTATTGGTATCTCTTCTTCTTCGTTCTCGAGGCTAAGAGATACAAATTCGTCAGTCCAATCGTCATTGACTGCATATGCCCATTCTGGACCAGAATATCTCCTGTTTGGTATTCTTTTCCTTTTCAATTTTGCTTCTCTTTTCGATTCTGCCTCACTGGTACTTTCCTCTTTTGCCAAGTCTTTTCCTTCACTTGAGGTTGGTACCACGACAGACACTTCCTTTCTTTTCTCTTTCACTTTTGGCCTTTCTCTGTCGTTCAATTTTTCTCTAGTTCTTAGTTTTATTGGTGATATACTTAGTCTCCTCTTTGCACCGTGTCCACTTGATGGACCTGCGATCTCTTCTGTGGAAGCTTGAACAGTTTCGTTCTGTTCTGCCTTGTCCCCTCCTTCTGGGGAATCAATCACGTTCTCTTTTTCTTTTTCTGCTTCTGGGAAAGCCCTCCTCTGATCAGGCTCTCCTGCTTCTTCACCTCTTTCGAGCCCTTCGTCACTGTTACTTTCGTCAGGCTCTTTATCACTTTCAGCTGCTTCAGGCTCTTTGTCACCTTCAGCTGCTTCGTCGCTGTCTGAGGTTTCTCCTTGGTCTTCCCCAAGTGAGTCGGTTGTTTCGTCCTCAGAGAATATTTCTCTCTCTCCTGTTCCTGCCTGTTCGCTTTCAGTTCGGTTTTGCTCTGTCTCAGCGCTCAGCACTGTTTTATCAGGCACTGGCAGTTTCAGCGCTTCAACTTCCTCATCTGTGGGACACAACACTTTATTTGTATGACTGGCGTGAATCCAGTTGGGAACTCCCGCACACTTCACAGCGGTAGTGGTCGTCAGAATCACTTGGAAAGGGCCTTTCCAACGGGGTTCCAGACACGACTTCCTCACGTGCTTCTTTATCACGACCCAGTCACCTGCTTTCAGTGTGTGTCCTGGACCTTGGATCGGTGGCAAGGTGGTTGCTTCCACCTGGTGAGAGAAAGAGCGAACCACGTCAGCCAGACCTTTGCAGTAGTCTAACACCATATCATCTGTAATATTCAAAAGCGCGTTTGCGGGAACTGCAGGAAGTCTCATGGCCCTGCCCATGAGAATTTCGTGCGGAGACAATCCAGTCTTTCTGTCAGGGGTGTTTCTCATTGACATTAACACCAAAGGCAACGCGTCAGGCCATTTCAAATTTGTCGATGCACATATTTTCGCCATTCTTGATTTCAGTGTACCATTCATTTGCTCCACCAGTCCTGAGGCTTCTGGGCGATAGCTACAATGCAGTTTTTGCTCAATGTTCAGCGCTGCGCAAAGTAACTTTATCACCTCGTTATTGAAGTGACTTCCCCTATCTGATTCTAAAGAGATCGGGAATCCGAAACGTGGTATCAACTCCCTCAACAATAGTTTTGCAACTGTAAGGCTGTCATTTCTACGTGTAGGGTATGCTTCAATCCAGTGACTAAAAATGCACACAATCACCAACACATACTTCAGACCTCCATGCACAGGCATCTCAATAAAGTCCATCTGCATTCTGCTGAACGGGCCACTCGCCCTACCAATGTGGCTCGCGTTCACAACCGTTCCCTTCCCTGGGTTCATCTGCTGACAAATGACACATCGATGGCAAACTGCTTCTGCAGCTTGACGGAATCTGGGGTTAAACCAATCAGTTTTGAACAATCTTATCATGGCATCTCTCCCTAGGTGAGCCTGCCCATGATAGAACCGCGCTAGCTGCGATAAGAGACTATTTGGCAAAACAAATTTTCCCTCATTTGAACCCCATAACTCATCTGGTCTCTTTGTACATTGTGACTTAATCCAGGAATCTCTTTCATCCTCCCCGACGCTATTCTGTAATGCTTTTAGTTCATCCATTGTATCCACGACCTTCAAGGCAAATGCTTCAGCTGGTTCGAGTTCTGGTTCGCTTATCAAATTCCATTCATCCCTGAGCAATATACAGTTCAAGGCACAAAATCTTGCGACTTGATCCGCATATGCATTTCCCAGAGAAACATAGTCCTGTCCTTTTGTATGAGCACTACACTTTACCACTGCAATTTCGGCTGGCATTTGAATGGCGTGTAACAATTCCCTTATTCTCTCCCTGTTTTTCACTGGGGACCCTGAAGAAGTCAGGAAACCTCTCTGTGACCATAGTTGCCCAAAGTCGTGCACAATTCCAAACCCGTACTGACTATCAGTGTAAATGGTAACTTTCATCAATGTAGACAATTGGCATGCTCTTGTAAGGGCTACAAGCACTGCTACTTGTGCGGAATAGACTCCTTGGAGCCAGGACGCTTCCAGGACACCTGTTACAGTACATACAGCATATCCTGCTTTCAAAATTCCCATCCCATCTCTTAGACATGAACCATCAACAAAAACAATTTGGTCATTTTCATCAAGCTTAGTATCCTTAATTTCAGGTCGAGGTTTTGTGCAAGATTCAGTCACCTGAAGGCAGTCATGCTCGACGTCTTCAGCGTTCTCAATTTCAGCATTTTCACCAGGAAGCAAGGTTGCTGGATTCAACTTAGTGCACCTTTTCAGCTGCACATTCGGTGAGCCCAGAATTATTGTCTCATATCTAGTGAGTCTTGCTCCAGTCATGTGTTGCGTTCGGGAGCGGGTCAAAAGTATCTCAACTGAGTGAGGGACCATGACTGTTACTGGGTGTCCCATCACTATTCCTTCACTCTGAGTGAGGCTGATACCAACTGCTGCTACGGCGCGCAAACACCCTGGAAGTGCTGCTGCGACCGGATCCAAAGTAGCTGAAAAATACGCTACTGGTCTGTTTATGCCACCATGGCTTGGGTCAAGACAGACAAAGAACATGCATCACGTTCATGACAAAACAATGTGAAAGGCTTTGTGTAATCAGGCATACCTAAAGCTGGAGCCCTGCACATGCATTCTTTCAATTCAATAAAAGCATCCATCTCATCTCCTTTCAGCTCAATTTGATCCAAGGCATCTTTCTGGGTCAGTTTCAGTAAAGGCTTTGCTAGAGTTGAAAAGTTGGGAATCCACTGGCGACAGTAGCTCACCATCCCCAAAAACTTCCTCACCTCTCTCCTTGTCTTTGGTGGACTCATTTGAAGTACACTTGTTATTCTTTCCTTCATTATTCTCCGTGACCCTTTCTCTATTTGGTGACCCAAGTATTTCACTTTCTTCTGACAGAACTGCAATTTTGAAGGAGACACCTTGTGTCCATTCCTTCCCAAGTGGTTCAGTAGGGCAATAGTGTCAGCTGTGCAGTCACTTTCTGTCTTAGATGCAATCAGTAAGTCATCAATGTACTGTACTAGGGTTGACTTGAATGGCAATTCTAACGCTTCCAAGTCTTTCTTTAGAATCTGATTGAAAATTGACAGTGACTCAGAAAACCCTTGAGGAATTCGACACCAACTGTAGACTCTGTCTAAGAATTTGAAACAAAAGAGAAATTGGCTGTCCTCATGAAGAGGCACCGAAAAGAATGCTTGTGACAAGTCGATGACTGAGAACCACTCGGCATCGCAAGGGATTTGAAACATTATCACAGCTGGATTTGGTACTACAGGGCAGCATTTAATTATGATGTCATTTATTTTCCTCAAGTCCTGCACAATTCGGACCTTTCCTCTCGGCTTTATTAGTCCCATGATTGGGGAATTACATGGACTGCTTAACACTTCTTTCAGTACTCCCTGTTTTACAAACTCGTCAATGAGTTGGGCGACTTTTATGAGGGTGTCTTGTGCCATGTGGTATTGTGGGGTCTGGGGAAAGGTTGCATTGGGTTTTACTGTCACTTTCACTGGTTCCACTCCTTTCACCAATCCCACTTCCTTTCCTGTCATATCCCACACTTCTTTTCCGACTGTTTCTCGCAATTCAACTGGAATATCTTCTTCAGTTATCATCAGAAAAAGTGTAATCAGAGGATATTCCTCATCGACAGTTTCCATCTCGTCCCCTTCTACACTTTCCTCTTCTTCCCCATCACTGCTCATCTGAATTCTAATTCCATCGTCCGAACACCTAATCGAGCATCCCAATTTGCACAATAGGTCTCTCCCTAATAGTGCTATCGGGCTTGAGTCACATACCAAAAATTTATGTGCCCCTTGATAGTTACCAATGCTGACTGGTACTGGATATGTGATTGGGTTCGTCAGGTACCTGTTTGCTACTCCCACTACTTGAACTGTCCTCCCTGAGAGTGGCAAATTTGGTACTTCAATGCTCCTAACAGTTGAACGTGTGGCTCCTGTGTCAACTAAGAATGAGACACGATGACCCATGACTCTTCCCTCTACATATGGACCCTTTTGATCAACTTCCAAGGATGCTGCAAGCACACAATTTCCCTCCTCATCTGAACTTTCACTCTCCCATACATTGTTTATTCCACTCTCACTGTGTAATGGAAACTGTTGTACTGTGCCATTTGTATTCATCACCTGACTCGAGACCTGTGGAGGAACCATCACTTGCTGCTGATTCATTGGTGCCAAAGGTATTTGCATTTGCTGATTAGGTACCATGGGAAACTGCTGTTGCATTGGCTGCATTTGCGTCATCTGCACACGGGGCATCTGCATCTGCTGCGGCTGCATAGGCTGTAATCCCTGCAGCTGATTTATGGTCTGAAAATTTGGGTTTGGACCTCTCATTTTCGGTCCCCTCATTGTCTGGAATGCATTGACATCATTGTTTTGCTGACCAACACCTGCACCTTCCTGCACCACCATCGGGCACTCGCGTTTCCAATGTCCGACGATTCCGCACACGTGACACGGCATCACCCTTTTCATTGCCTGCACACCATTCGAAGTCACAACAGTGTTCAAATCCGGACCATTACTCCCAAAACCTCCTCTGCCTCTGCCTCTTGCCTGTGGCTGAAACACCATATTTCCCTGCGGCTGCGGCTGCAGTTGCGGTACCTGCTGTTGGAACCCTTGCAACCCTTGCAAACCTGTCTGAGCTGCTTTAAGCTGCATCATCATCACTTTCTCTTTCAACTTTTTCTGTTTCACTTCAATTTCGTCGCTACAGTATTTCGCATAATTCAACACCTCATCAATCGGTTTCGACTGCCAACAAATCAAATGCGTCTTTATCATCTGGCTTATCTCTGGTCTCAGCCCTTCCACAAACCTAAACACAAAATGAAGCATGTCCTTCGCCTCTATTGTTTCCGTACCACTGTAGTTCTTGAACGCCTTCAACAACCTCTCATAGTAACCATGAATCGACTCTTTAGCCTCTTGGGCAGTTCGATCAATCTTCTGCCAATCCACATTTTCCGCGGCAACCTTCGTCTTCAAGTGCTCAATCACCTTGTAGTACAAGCTCATCACCATAGGCGATGGTGCACCCGTATCCCTGTCCCTCTCTGGTTCACTTGTCGGCCAACCTACAGCTCTTTTGCAATCCTCCCACAAATCTGCCGGAACCACAATCTCAAAGAGGGTGTTCAGGTCTTCCCAAAGACATTTTGCAAGCTTCACAAACCTATCAGTCTGTTGATACCATTCTATCGGTTTCTCTCTCAGTTTGGGAAAATCATCCGTAAAAGACTGAATGTCGCTTCTGTGCCACGGTACATGTATTAATTTTCCCCCTGCTGGTAACATGGCTATTGCATCACTGCTCTGTGGTCTTTTCTCCTTATGCTCTGGGACACTGTCTTTCTTCTTTTCCTTTTTCTTTGCCCATCTGCTCTCCCACTTGTCTAGGCACCCCCACACTTGTGCACTCTGCAGCAACTCTCTAAGGTGCGTTTTCATGCCTGCTGACCTCATGTGTTCAAAGTCTGTAGTCCCGAAATCCAATCTATAGCTCCTGCTCAAGTGTTTTGTCTTGTCTATCTCAATCCCGTGTTTGTCAGCTATTTCTTGCAACCTTTTGTGTACCTTGTTCACCTCTCTCGTAATCCTGGGACATAGGTACCTCAGCTCTTCTTCCGAGTAGGACTCTAACCTGTTCAAACCCATAGTCCCTTCCACCAATTCTTGTGCTTCCATGTTCAACCTGACCCTATTCAGATAGTCTTCTCCCTTCCCACTGGCTGAGCTTTGTGTGGAATTCAGACTGTTGAACCACTGTGTCAGCTGTTGCGCATTCAACCCCATCAGTGTAGCATTCGCATCGACTGCCATTGATGGTTGCGGCAACTTTTCAGTGTTCGATGTTAGCGGTATCATCAGTGGGGGACTCGACCTCACCACTGTCGACTGAGCACATATGGGACTAAACTCCATCAAGGACCCAGATCCAGTTGGCAGAGCCGCTATCGGAGTTATCTCTGGAGTGTTTTCTATGCACCTCCTCTCCGTCCCACTCTGCACCATTGATCCTTGACCGCTCATACCTAAGTTAGGCTGAGTGTACAAAGGTACCGGTGGACCTACAGTAATGGGTAGGGATATCGCATCTGGGTTCTGTCCATTTCCCATGTTCTGAGGCATGTTCATTCCCACACTATGGGTCATCATTGCCGGCATGCCCATCTGACTCCCCGTCATCTGAGCATGTGCGGTTCCCCCCTGCATTTGCTTTTGAGGCATCAAAAGCTGAGTTGATTCTGCTTGTGCCAATGTTGGGTTGCAACCATTCTGTACTCCTATTACGGTTGGATATAGAACCATTCCCGTACTGTTATCACTGCTGTAGTACCTTGGGACCTGCGGCTGATAATTTTCTGCTGGTTTCAATATAGGCACATCTGGATATATTCTCCTAACCTGCGGTATCTGCGGGGTGAACAGTAAACTCGGGTCCTTAGATCCCGATGACATTTCTGAATTCGGAGTTTCATTATTCTGTACCGGTGCCGGAGGGGCAGAACTGGTACTTGGACCTTGTCCACTCTCTGCATAGGGTGGTGGACGGTCGTTCAGCAATTGGATGATGAACTCCTCATCCTCTGACTCTTCTTCTCTATCTTTGGAACACCTCCTGTTTGTCTTACAGGTAGCTTTCTTGCCTGACTCCTCTTCTTCCTTAGCAATTGCGGGGAACAATTTTATCCCCTGCAATATATCTGACCTCCACACCTTCTGTGCATTATCCCACCTAGCGTCCGCTAGTGTCTTTTCTACCTTTCTCATCCTGGTCTCGAACTTCTTTTGCTGTTGCTGTCTAGCCATTAGTTCCCAAATCGCTAGAGCCTCAAACTGTGCTGGCCTTGGAGGTACCTTCATGTCGTACATCGCGAATCTCAAATTCTCTAGGATCCTTATATTGAATGTCCCATGGATCGGGAACGCTACGCTCCCATGTTTCTCTGTCAGTTTGTGCCATTGTTTTAGCCAAAGGCACGGAGCTACCCCTTTTTCCTCCATTACAATGTAAGCCGGTGTACCTTCGGGTGGCGTCTCCTCTCCTACGCTCGCTTTAATGTAAGACTCCCCCTTCATCGCACTCTTTAATGCTTTAAAAAATTTCATTTTCTCGTCTTTTATTTCACAAAATTTGTAATCAATAGGTGACTTTAATTCCCGGAATACTCTTCGCCTGCCTTTCCCCTTTCCAATCGAGCCCCACGGACTGCGTCCAATCCGTGCGCGACCCTTCTCTGCTACCAACCTATCCCAGCGCGGCTCCTAGTGACGTCACACTCACACACTCTGCGGCTGACAAAGCCTCGCGGCTTGTCCTCCTTCACTCACCTCTCGTAACAACTTCTAGCATGTATCGCGAGCAACCAAAAAAATAATAAAACAGATCTGTCGGTTTACTACAGGAAGGGTAACACAATCGCTTCAGGACCTTAGGGATTTTTCACTAGCCTCGGCAGTTATTCCATCTTTCTCGGTCCCCACTTTCGCAAGCAAATCTGACCCGCAGACTCTGCTCTCAACTTGTCAATGATCTATTCTAGTGCACTTAGAATTTGTCAAAGCCCGAAGTCGAAGTTTCTTTCACTCCCTTAACACACGTACCGACTCGTTGACCACTCCCGATCAACCTATTAAACCGACCAGACCACAACATAAAACAAGTGTCTCATACACTTTTCGACATACTCCGGAGTCTCTTGACCTCGCAGGGCCCGTCTCAACAACAACAACCACGTGGACCTTTTTCTGCACAAAGCGCCACATACACATGAAGTTCGACGACTTCCCTACTCTAACACTCGGAGTCGCACCTCCGCTATTTTCTATGAAGTTCGACGACTTCCCTACTCCTACACTCGGAGTCGCACCTCCGCTATTCTCTAAAATCCTCGCAACCTTTTCAAACAACCTGCGGCAATAAGCTGTGCAAGCGCAAAATCCTAACTTCACTCATACCGTCACTAGTACCACCAACGCTGATCTCACACCTCCGTTCTCTCCATTCGCAAGCTCCGAGATCCCGGGAAAGTCGCGGGGGACTTAGCCCATCATCATTCTCTCAATCTGTTTTACCCAAGAAAAATCTAATTCAACTTCTCGAGTGGGGTCCCAAAAGTCTAAACCTTTAATTCAACACCATGTATGTCTCGAGTGGGGTCCCAAAAGTCGAAACCGTCCGCTGCTACCATCTACTGATAGAGCGTTCCGTACTAATAATTTACCTGGGTTTTGGACGCTCTTGGGCCGATGAATCTTTTGACCAAGTGGGACTCTCTTCACCCGAGATCAGTCAATTTAATCCAATCAATAATCAATAACGAACATAAGCAATACCCTGATCAACATAACATTTCACAATTAATCCAGAATACATTTCGGCGAACCATGACCTTTCGGTCATGAATAACCACACCAATTTATTCAAAGTTAATGAATTTATTTCCCTATATTAACAAAGCTAGCACAATGTAGATGTGTCTCAACACCAAATGATATATGTAAATGAACATTAGTAGCTATCCATAACGGCGGAAAAGATGCAATCTATGCAGCATTTGAATAACAATGCCTTCGATAATAGCAACACAAACCACTAAAACTATAATCTGTAACGAGCTAATTGCATACATTGGTCAGCACAACAAGGTCTTAAATTGCATCGTGCATCAAATGAATCCTCATCTAACCTCAAATTAGCATCAGCATGTGGGCCTTCATGCAAAAACAATTTAGCAACATTAATTTGGAAAACTCCTAGCTAGGGCTCTTATAAAAAATCAGCAGTTGGTTACCTAAAAGAAACACAATGCAATTGTACAATTTCCTTTCATATTTACCAAATTCAATCAGCATTCAAGGAAGTCTTCGTCTCACAGGTACCGTTTTCGATCAGCATGGGACGGGGTAAAGGGGCAGGGTGGACGGGGCAATTGCCTCACGGCGGCAAGATGAACTACTACTTCATGCAAAAGGGACAGATCAAAGTTAAAGGTCTCTAGGGCGAGAATTTCTTAAAGTCTCTTTCTCTCGATTAGAGAAAGCATCAGAGTCTCTTTCAAAATGGCGTCGCAGCAAGGTGGGCCATAATAGCTGCAAAGTCCTGCAAATGGCGGGCAACGGCTGGTAATGGCTGGTAATGGCAATGATGTCCGGGTAATGGCTGTAATAGCAAAATGGCTATAAAAATGGCTGCTTTCTCCTTGTGCACCTGGTTTAAATAGACAACAGTTCAAATCCAGTAGGGTCTTCCATTGGAGGGTTCATAGGTTGGCTTCAAATTGTCCAATCAAAAACAACAGTTCTCAAGCTTTTACTTAAGCATACATTATCCTTGGAGACGGTTACGTAAGTTGCAACATTTTATACCAATTAACTCACTTTCAGAGCTTCCATTGTCCGCACCTGCAGATTGACCTTGGAGCAAAGAAGAAGATGCCAGGCTGGCACGAAACCTTAAGATAAGCATGTGAACCGATCTCACTGGAAAAGTACAGCTTCAAGCAAGAATACACGTTTATTAGCACATTGGAAAAATACGAGGATCCAAATCGTGAGACAAGACAACTAGGCCGAAGCCTGCACTAAAGTTATGCTAAGCTAAAACGTTTCAAACAAGCAAATCGTAGCACACGTTTACGATTATGTCAGATTAGTGCAATTCTAATACATCACGTTATATAAAGCACGCTTATAAATGTTGGCAAACTACTCTGAGGGCACATTTTGTCCCCGTACAATCTTTATTAGTTCGGTTAAAGTCACACTTGATTATTGCAGCACTACGTTTATGCGCTAATAAATGTAAAACCTCCATTTCTGCGTCATCAGTGGCACCCCTAACGGTGTTTGTGGAACATGTATATTTCTGAATGGAGATTATAGTTTGGAACGTAAATTTGTTTCAATGGCAGTCTGTTTCTCGGAGATGGAAATAAGGGCCAGATGTACAAAAGCTTTGTGCATTAGTAAATGGTCTGAATCGCTATTTTGAGTAGTTTGTGAATGCTATAACCCTTTTCTTATGTAGGAAAGGTATTGAAAGACATTCAGATAAAATTTTATTTGCTGTCTGAATGATTAGGGTATCACTACGTGTTCCAAATACCAAAAGGGTATAAGGCCTTTCCTAACACCAAATCTGTATTACAATGTATGAACCATTCACAATTTGTGACTAGTCGTTTTTGCGGGTGTAATTTACCAGCAACTCGAAACATTTAGTGATCAGGTGCAACCTAAATAATCCGCCCCATAATACATCAGTTCACAATGGCGGCTTTGTATGTTTTTGCAAGAAGGATGAGGAGTTTGGCTTGTATGCAGAGGTGGAGTAGGAGACAGGAGAGGATTTTTAGGGTAAGGGAAATCCTTTTTGACCAAACAGAGCTCTATGATAAATACAGACTATGTAATCAGGTTATTTTAGAATTAATTGCAGATTTGCATCCATTGCTATAAACACCAACAGATAGAATGAATCCCATTGCACTGCACATTTAAATACCCTGTTCAATACACCATTTAGCCTCACAAAGTTACTAGGGAGTAATTGCTTAGCAGGGGACGATCACAAAATACTTTCTAGTAGCTTTTTGACCTTAAAGTTGTCCAGAATGGTTGTGTGTCGGAACAATGCAGGTCTTTAGCACGCCTGCCTTAAGAACGCGGCCGAAACCACGAATGCTTCTCTGCAACACATTCTTTTATCACGCAAGTCATTACAACAGCTTGCCTTGGGGAAAGCGCTGGACTTTGGAATAGTATAGTTTAGTATTCCAACTCCAGTCAGCGCCACAGTAGGGAAAATGTTGGACTTAAAGTCCAACATCAGTCCAACAACACTTTCCCTGAGGCAAGTCGTTGTAATGACTTGAGTGGTAAAGGAATGCGTTGTAAAGATGCATTCGTGGTTCAGGCCGCATTGTAAAGGCACAACGTGACAGGATCCGCATTGTTAAGGCTGCTTCCCGTCCAGAATTCATGATTATACTATTTTTCCTGCATCATATTAGGACTTACAACATACCAAACAGAAATGTTATCGTATTGCACAATTCCTCAGTGTTAAAGACTGTGTGAATGGTACTTGTATTGTAATATATCCACCCTCTTAGAATGCATTTATTTTTCATAATCTCAAAAATAGTCACACCCTCAATATACAGGTCGAGTAGGAAGCCTCTTGTATCAGATCAGACCTTGTATCCTGCTCTCCAGGCAGTACACATGATTCCTATATGTTCTGCCTCAGTGGGATACATGATCGCGGTCTTGTACCATATGTATGTCTGTGTGTGCACTTAATATTTGTAACATTAGGCACAGAGAGGCTACTTAGTCTTGAAACCTCTTCACTCTTTATCTATTCCTACACCATATGGGAATACACCCTTATGTTCGAATGTGCATTATATTGTATCTGTTGTCATAATTACAATTGAAATAATAATTTGTTTATAGTTTAACATGATTTAAGCTCTTGTTTCTTTTTTCTTTTCTTTTTTTCTCCTTTTTCATTGATATTTTGGTCATGTAAATAGATGTCATGAATATTATAAAGTCGTGATCATGATCCTTACATGCAGCAAGGATCAAAACATTGTGGAATCCGCACAGTGATCCTGTTCTGTTCATAAAAATTAAGAGGGCTGGTTTGTGGCTCTATATATTGTGACACATATCTAATAATTATTTTGATTGTTGCTTTGAAATCAGCTGAGTAATATTTGGAGGACTTCCTATGGTTAATGCCATGATATGTTAGGTAACACCAGTGGTCAAAATGTTCCTTGCATCTTCAGTTGTAGCCCTCTGCTTGACGTCATCCATCCACTGAAGTAATCTTCCTTATTGACTTTAGAATGTTCCCTGTTGTTATGATTGTTTTGCAAAATGTAGTCTCGTGCTTTAACATTTAAGAGTTCTGTTTTGAGGGATCTACGTTGGGATCTACCACAGAGAGTTGCTGGCCTTTGTTTACTTTAATCTCTTTAGAGATATTGGGGCATCTTACTTCTAAGGAGCTACAGTCAGTTACATTTGTTTGGGTGTTATTGTTGGTGTTAGGTAAGGGGGTTTGGGTTTCATGGAAACTGGACATGTGGATTTATCAGCACCTCACAGGTGATAATTGCTTCAGCTAGGTCTGTATGGAGTAGATGACTTTTCCAATCAGTAGGCCAGTCCCTACAATTCAGTTGGTCATGGATCTTTAAAACTCTGTCCAACCTCAGTTACTCCTGGTGTTCATCTATTGTGTCTTATTGGGCAGATATCAGTATTAGTATTTCACCATAGGAGTGCTATCCTTAGGAGGAAATCTATGAATGAATATTGGCCACAGGGTTAGCCACAAGGTTAGCTCTTCCTCCTGTAGTGACCTCCTTCGCTGTGCCACCCACTCTGAAGGGCACTTTTGAACACCAGCAAGTACAAGAACTGCATATTTGTATACCTGAAATCACTGCCTACCTACTTGGTGCCCTACATGTTCATTTTGTAGCTGTTTTCTAGGGACCTGTCCTCTTTAATTGTACTCTGTAAAAAATGCAAATTGCCCACATACAATACATTTGAATCCTGAAATTTGACCCAGAAACAGGCCTGGGGAAAATTGTCAGTTTAGCTTGGGTAATTTTGAAAATGATGTGCTATGTTTCTTATGTGAAATTCCACAAATTCCAAGACTTCACATAAAAACTCACCATTAGTGGCAAACATTTAGCACATGCAAACAGGAACAATGCAACGTACCAGAACGCAAAAGGCTTGGTATGCTGTGCTTGTGTTTTTTGCACATTTATTGTGAAATGCATCCTTGCATCCAAAATGGACCGCAGGGTGCATTTTGTGATAAAAGAAAACAGGACTAAATGCCAGTTTTGCATTTGGTGTATTTACACAAAAGTCACATAATGTTTCAGAAATTTTGCATAATTATTTAAAAGTAAATTACGTGAATCCTTACCTAAGCTACGGAAAGAAAAAGAGACTTTCTCAACAAGTTTACAGACTTTTTCACAGAACATCAAACTGTAGTCAACATAAATATATACTAAGGCAATTTCAGTTTCCCAGAAAAACCCAATTTACTCTATTTAGTCAGATATCACCTTGAAAATCATAGCTTAGCACATCATTTTGGGTGCTCTACCCTTAAGCAAAGGCAATAAACTTTATGTAGTCTTCCATGATAAAGGTACAGTCACCTGTCTTTAACCCAATAGAAGTTTATTGGTCCAATCATTCCATCATCGCCATAAATATTCATGCATCCAAAATATATAACAATTCTCAGCACACCAAAAAAATAACACCAAAACACTCTTTCAATCACATCACACATGACATCCTTGCTAACACTATCACTAATACGATGAGGAACTTACTTACAGGAACCATCACTAACTCAATTTTCTCACAATATGATGAAACCCACATTCAAGCTATAGACAAAATTGCACCACTCAAAGAAAGAAATCTTCAGCTAAATCTGGCAACCTTATTTCTAGAAGGCTTTGCTTCAGAAACAAAGGAAAGCTGAAAACTGTGAAGAAAATAAAGAGCTGACAAAACTAAAAAACTTGTCACCTTGAAGGCTTCAGGAGAAAATAAAAACAAGATATAACCTTAAAAGCCATTTTCTTTCCAACCAAAATCCTCAATTGCCTAAACAAACTGAAATGATTACTAAAACCAAGAATTAAAAGACCTACTGGCAGCATTTGATACTATCAATCATCAATAGTTTCTGAAGATCATCAAGACACTTATGTGCCTCCATGGAAAAGTCATCAATTGGTTCTCCTCATTGCGTAAGTGCTCAATGGTGGAGGCAGGTGTCAAAATCCACCAGTGTGCTGATAACACACTAATCTACTTGAAACTAACTTTTTACAAGAGAGCTATCTCATGAAAATGTGCTTACAAAAACAGCAAGACTGGATGGCCACTAATTGAGCAGACTCAAGCAACAGAAAACCAATCCGCCCTCCTCTAGAAACAGCACTGACACAGTTCCACAAAGAATGACTAAAATTACTACAATTGAAGGTTTCAACCCACTTATTTCATCTGAAGTAACAATGCTGGGTTTCTGGATTGACAACTACCTATCAATTACACCATTCATCAAACGTGCAACAAACTCAATTGTTCTCCCTAAAATAACCTAAACCCTTCTTATCACCAATAGGCTTGCCTCTTGTGATCCAATTGCCCCAGTAATCTCTCAAATTGATCACAGAAATGCAATTCTCATTGGAGTGCTTAAGTCTTCACTTTAGTCGGTCAAGGCTGTCATCCATTCAGCTGATAGTCTGGTCTCTGGCACTTGAGAATAAATCACCCAGTTCTAAGGCATCTTGACTTCTCACCAAGGTGAAAACTAAGCCCAAAATGAGCAGACATAGGGCCTCATTACGACTTTGGTGGGCTTCCATGAAGACCACCAAAGCCACGGGCGCCAGGGGACTGCCAGTGCTGGTGGTCTCCCGCCAACCATATCACGGGTAATGCTGTATTTTCACCACACTTTGGGCGGAAATCCAGCAGTAGTTGTGCTGGTGAACAGAGGCGCTCTGGCGGTTCCACCACCGGCCACTCCCCGCCAGTAGGACACCGCCAATCATAATATGGGCCATAATAAGGACTGGCAGTGTCTTGATGATGGGGCGCTGCTGGAGGTGGAAGCGTCCCTTCCCGTTACCTGCCGGATCGCCTTCTCCCCAGAACAAGTAAGGTGATTGTCTGACAGGGAAGGGTGGTGGGAGGGTCGGGGTGTTATGTGTGCTTGTATGAGTGTATGGTGTCTGCATGTGTCCATGAATGTGTGAATGCGTGGTTGTATGAGTGTCTGAATATTGAAGTGAGTGCGTGTCTGCATGTAGGTGTGTATGCATGTGAGTATGCGTGTTTGGATGTGTGTGAGTATGCGTGCTTGAATGCGTGTATGTATGTAGTTGTGAATGTGTGTATGGATGTTGTTGTGAGTGTATGGATGTTGTTGTGAATGCGTGTATGGATGTTGTTGTGAGTGTGTGAATGGATGTTGTTGTGAATGCATGTATAATTGTTGTGAATGCATGTATGGATGCGTGCGAGGGGATGTGTGTATGCAAGTGTCGGTGAATGGGTGTGTGCGTGGTGCGTGTGGATGTCTGTGTGCATGTATGCGGGGAGGGGGTGAAGTGGCTGAAGGAGGGTAGGGATGGGAGGCGATACTGTTGAAGGGGAGTGGGGGAAAGGGAGATGTGGCTGAAGGGGGGATGGGTTTGGGGAACGGGGGTCTAGTGCTTGCTGAGGAGGTTGAGGAGGCATCTACTGGTGACAGGGAAGGAATTCCCTGTCACCAGTAGCCTTTCCGCCATGGTTTTTGTGGTGGTGCTGCCGCCATGGAAACCATGGGGGTCATTACAACATTGGTTGTAACCGCCGTGCGGCCACCAATACGGCCGCACTTCCGCAGTGCCCATTATGACATCCTCGCTGGGCCGGCGGGTGGAAACAGAGTTTCCGCCCGCCGGCCCAGCAGGGATGTGGGCAGCAACATGGGAGCCGGCTCCAAATGGAGCCAGCGGTGTTGCGGCCGTGCGACGGGTGCAGTTGCACCCGTCGCACTTTTCACTGTCTGCAGAGCAGACAGTGAAAAGCCAGTTGGGGCCCTGTCAGGGGGCCCCTGCACTGCCCATGCCAGTGGCATGGGCAGTGCAGGGGCCCCCAGGGGCCCCGCGACTCCCCGTACCGCCAGCCTTTTCCCGGCGGTTCAAACCGGCGGGAAAACGCCGGCCCCGGCGGTGCGACCGTAATGACCAGGGGAGCACCGCCAGCCTGTTGGCAGTGCTTCCATCATTTCAGCCCTGGCGGTCCTGTACCGCCAGGGTTGTAATGACCCCCCATTTCAGAAGCCCGGCTCCTAATACTACCGGCGGTCTTCTGTAGACCGCCGGGACGGCAATGATCATCTTCGGCCGGTGGTTCTGACCACCATGTCGATATGAGTGGAGATGTGGTGGGTTGGCAGAGGCCAACCCGCCACACTCATAATGTGGTGGTGGGACTGCCACATTCACCCTTGCGTTCAAAAGACCGCCAGGGTGAAAATGACCACCATAATGTTTAAACCCATTCACTCAACACATAAAATATTTATGATCCATCATAAAATTCTCAGGAAAAAACATCTTGAAAGACATCTGAAAGACTGGGATCCAAAAATCTAGAACTCATTCTGTCCACTTTCAATCTAGAGCAGATCTAACTGTCTGGAACGCCTTCTCTGCCAAAATGAGATGATATGAAGACCTTCCTGTTTAACTACTCCATTAATTAATTCCTGTAACAACTTTTCTTGCATCTGTTTGCACCTCTTTATCTCCTTTAGATCCTCTTAGACTTCTAATCTTGGACCTGTCTTCCATTCTTTGTTACACCTTCCTTCCTTCCAGGTTACTAGCCTTTTACTCCAACATTGCGTTCTTGTCCCTATCTTCCTCCCACCATTCCCACCTCACCTCTTTCTACCTTCAACCCCTTCCTCTTCTCTTGTTATCCCTCTTCCCTTACTACCTTTATTCATCCTTATCCATCCCCATCTCCAAAACTACTTTCCCCCAACCCAGGTTTTACGATCTCTGCTAATCTATTATCAAGTTGTCTGTTTCATTCCTATCAATGTTTCAATGTAATGCAAGACTATTATTCACCTTATTTTGTTACACTGTAAAGCGCTCAGACCCACTGATAGAGTGGTATTGTAGAAATAAGTAAAAGGAGTAATGTAATGGGAATGAAGGACAGTACATGATTTTCCCCCTTAATTGCCCTTTCATCCCATCTCCCAACTGTTAGCCTTCTTTTTTGTCTTTGATATCTCTCAAAGATAGCTGAGACAGCCTGCATACATTTGGATCTGAGTGGAGAAGCTGCTCCATGTACTGGTCTTGTTTTCAATAATGTTATGGGGATCTGTATACTCATAGAGTTACAGTTGCTTTCCCAGTGTCACTCAAGAACCCAAGGAAGGCAATCCATTAATCCAACAATTCTTAACCTTTTGACTTCTGTGGACCTCTAATGAATCACTACTGGAAACCAGGGACCTTGACTTAGTAATTTCTACGATTTGAACATCGGCATCATAAAAAAATATAGAAATAAATCTACATCAAACAAATACAAAAATTATGAAATATTTTATTTAATTTACAAATAAAAATAAATGAAGAATTTAGGTTTTAATATTTATCTTTATTTCTAAAAGATGAAGCGATATGCTGAACTATAGCATATCTCTTTGTCTTTTTGCTCCTAATGCACGCTCTCCTTTTGCTGGCGTCTACCAGGGCTGCTTTAATAGAGGCCACCTATCATTCATACTAGGCTCTGTTTGCTGCACCTATGTTTCTCTCAAGAATCAAGATATAAATACAAAATTAGATTTTAGTTTCCAATTCAAAATTCTTCAAAATTACAGAGCAATTTAAGTTTCAGTTTTCAATTCAGTTTTTTTTTGTATATGTGCTTTGTTTAATTTGCTAATATTATTGAATTTTCTAAACAATTACAGACCCCATGGCTCTGCGGACCACAGGCTAGGAACCACTGAATTAATCCATGGGCTGCAATTAACTTATTGTCTGATTTCAGTTGATTTCATACTCTATTTACTTATTGCAGTGTAACAGTTTGTGTCCTCCCCTTGCATTCTATTTTTCCCCTTGTTTCCTTCCCCTTTTCAGTTTAAAGTTTACTCTAGAACAACTCTTAAAGGTTTTTTTTTCTCTCTGAGAGTGGGTAAGCGGCCCCATTGGTGGAATGACTCCCACTGACTTGGGAATGTTTAAGTTGGAGGTACTGAAAGAGAGGATATACATAATTTACTTTTCCTTCTCGTCTCTATAGATGGAATAAAGGTTGCTATAATAAACCTTAATGGATGTGGCAGGCACAATGCAAATTAAGACAAAAGGAAAAAAGGCACGGTTAACTAGTAAAAGCCATATCAGGCCTCTACTACAATCTGGTATAATATTGGGGGTTCTTGAACGTCCTTCTTATCCACTTGTTTCATGCACTGTCCTCTAAATTGACAATTGTATTATTCTCAAAGTATAAAGCTGTAGAACAAAATGGACCACCAGGAGAGAGCCCACTCATTCATAACACGTGCTATTCAAGGGATAGTAGAAGGCTTAGTACTATGGCAGGAGGTTCAGCAAATCTGCACTCTATTTTCTGGCAACCACTGGGCCTCTGGTGTCAACTGTCCCACATTAGTTTTACTAGAGCTCTCTATGGCCACCCATGTTATTTGTTTTGCATCAGGCCAGTGCTTGAGCTACGCTTCTCCATACACTTCATTCACTCTGTAGATCACTTCATAAGCGCTAATCGAGACTGTAGTCCTGATTTAGTACCATTCACAGTCTTTCAAATGTTTCCCTGAGGATTACTGACTGTGCAGTGTTCCGTGTTTGATGTTCTGTGTTGCGTGTCTTAGTGATGGAGACTGGTAACGCCTCGCTCACCTGCCCCTAGCAAGCCGTTCTTGCTCTTCTACCCAATTGTTTGCGGTTGGCTATGCACAACAGTTGCATCTTCTATTGGGCTTTCTTTCTAAGCCCAATCATTGTTTATCATTCTGTGCTACACAAAAGTCAGCTTATAATAGAGACAGTTTGTATAGCACCCACTATTTCTCTGTATATTTTTCATGATATTAGCAGATGTAACCATCAATCATCTCAGTGACACATATTTCACTGAATTTAGAAAGATGAAACTCAGTGCCAACTCACTAGAAGCATTCCCCGTATCCTCCAGGCTACACATACATCTCGGGACCAGGTGCATTAAAACAATGAGATATCTTAATGTCTAGAATATCTTTGTAGCTTATGCTCTGCCTAGTCTTATGTGCTGAGTGAATCTTTTTAATTACTGATCATACATTTTGCTTTACTGGGTTATTTTAAATGTCAGTGCCATATCTAGTTCAAACTTTGCTTGATTTAAGGAGTGATGATACTCAAAATCATCTTATTTAGGGACTTTCTGGAATAGGACTATGCTAATACAAACAATACTACTTCACTTTTAAAACATAGGATATGCAATAATGTTGTTACTGATGAAATGACATATTTCTTAAGAGTCATACATTTCATAAATCAGTAGTCTAGGATGGGCAAGGCCAGGCAATGGCACACACAACACAGTTGGTGAGGTGAAGGGGGCCTCGCCGTGGCTGTTTGACCCTCCGAGGTCTTTCCTTGCACTGTGCTTTCACAGCCTTGAGATTCGCCATGTAACCCCTCTGAGGTGGACGCCAAGACCCACCAAATTCTTGAGGATGAATAGCATTGCTGAAATCAATGCTAACTAAGCTCTGCGCTAGTACTAACATCCTCAAAGCCCTAGGAGAAGACTCTGAGAACAGATCACATCAGTGTAATCTTCGCCTGCTTCCCAGATGAAGATGAATCCAAAACTCAGGACGCAAGGCTTTCCTGGAGACATGGTTGCCGTCAGGGGTGCCGTGGACCAACTTTCAAAATGGTTTGTGATCAAACAAGCACACTGCTCCCTGATGCAGCAACCACAGCCTGGGGCCCCACCACGTCAGTTCATAGCAAAAATACATAACTACAGGAAGAGGTGTCGCGTGGGCTCTCATTATCCTAAATGAGACTACTGGATTTCTAGGCAGCAGGATCGTTCACAGTGTGGGGGACTGAGTCTGACCCACTAGGAAGGACCTCTATCACCCTAAACCCGGTTTTGCTCCGGCTAACTAGCAGTGCCTCATTTCTCCCAAGGGGAAGAGATGATTGGGCAGCCAAGCGCATGACATCTTTGGAACTTCTCAGGGAAGTCGTGGTCACTCAGATCCAAACCAGCTCTCTCATTCACAGTATGATCTCATATACAAATGACAAAGGCAGTTTAAGTTTTATATAATGTTTTAATAAAACGACTGCATTTTAGATATCAAGGCGTGAGCCGCAATAACCAGAACTATACAACACAGTAGGATTGAAATAGTCATGAGGAGAGTGAAACATCAGAATAACGCTATCATGGTGTTGACAATTTCTACTCTCTCTCTCAGCTAATTCTATTTCGAGCACAGCATGTTAAGCTTCTAACTTGCATATCAGATTCCCTGGGAAGACATCAACCCTCATACCTGAGCAAAGGCCTGTGATCTGGTTCAGCATCTGCAACGAGGCAGTCAGTGTCTCGTTGTGGTTCCCTGGTCGGAATCTCCCTCTTGCATGTCTTGGGACAAGGAAGTGTTTTTATAACTAACATGTCAGCGTGATCACAAAATGTCCCTACGCAAGAACGCCAAAGACTAAACTCCTACCACGTCTATCGGCAATGTACCAGACTGTATCCTTGACTGAAGCACAGAGTGAACAGGAATGTGTTATTGAGAACTCCAGTGCTGAAGTAGGCTAAACAGTGTGATATGAAAAATAAAACAAGACCGTAGAACTGGTTATTTGAAAAATAACAGTACGAAGCCGAATAAAAAGCATTTAGATCAAAGTGCACAGAGGCTCTAAACTGCGAGCAAAGGAATAAAATACATCAAGGGCAAAGTGCACAAAGGCCTAAAGCCTGAAGCTAATGAGCAAAGGATACACAAAACTGACCACACTACACCCTCCCCTTGTCGGTAGCAAGTGGTTCAACTAATATAAAAATACGCCCCGATTAAAAAAAATCAAGAAGAGTTATCTTCACGGAACTGTTGTAAATCCTGCAAAACAGTGACACGATCATTTATGTCAAAGGGCGTATCCGCCGTCTCCACACCAGGACCATCTAGATCAGGAAAATACATTTGTGTTCCAAACAGGCACTCATATGAAGTACGACCCCACAGGGACCTTCTAGGCAAGTTATTAAGTGCTCTCTGTACTCCATACAGGTGGGCCAGCCAACTATGACCCATAGCTATAACTCTGGCCGTTAAGGATAGCTTTAAATCACGATTAAAACGCTCCACGACAGAATTTCCCTCGGGATGAAATGGAGACGTGAACTGGAGCTGGACCCCCAACGAAGCCATGGTGTCCCTGAATGCCTTAGAGGCAAAGGCAGGGCCCTGGTCCGAATGAAAAGCTGCAACTGCAAATGTATTGACAAAGATGCGCAAATCTTTAATAACAGTTCAAGCGTCAGCCGAGCGTTGTGGCCAGAACCACACAAATCTGGAGCACGAATCTACAGTAACCAATATATATTTGTATGCACTATCTGGCGTCAGCGGACCACAATGATCCAAGTACACACACTGTAAAGGTTTATTTGATATGAGAAGGGGAGTCTGCTGCGGGCGTCTGGCCGTGGAAACTTTAATTTGTTGACAGACGTCACAACAAAGGACATACTGCTTTGTCTCTTTATGGAGACCAGGCCACCAGTAACGAGCCTGTAAGAGTGAAATTGTGGCAGCCACGCCCGCATGCGCAGATGCCGCCCCCTCATGTGCTGCAGTAATTAATCGAGGTCGCTCAATTTTATTGGGCATTTCACGTACACCAACGCCTGGGATTTTAACTACAGCGTTCAGCATACCACCCATACAGTAACTATATTTAGAAGGGAATCCTTTAGGAAATGGCGTGCCATCAGCTGTTGCTTTTATGGCAGTCAAAATCTCTGTATCTGGTTTGGAACTCAAACGAGTTACTGCGGCCACAGTGGCAACTGCCACTGCCGATTTTGCTGCTTCATCAGCCAATGTATTCCCAGCAACGTGTATTCCGACGCCCTGGTGTCCAAGTGTATGCACAACATGGACTTTAGGAAGCGTTTCTTTCAGATCTGCAACCTTCCCCCACAGCAATTTGTGTTTAATGGTGTTACCTTTGGAATCTCTGAACCCATTCAACCTCCAGTAGTGCCAATATTAATTGAAAGACTGAACACAGTAATCGGAGTCACAAACCAGCAATGTAAATACCGCCGGATCCGTGTGTTCCAAGGTTAACAATAGAGCTTTCAGCTCAGCCAACTGTGCCGTACAGTCTCCCAAGGTCTCTGTATAAGTATGTTGGGGGCAGAACTTTTCCCCCTCCATATAGCTGCTCACAACCGCACATGCAGCAGAATACTGTTGTTTAGTCCCAACCGCTGGTTGCGCAGAGCCATCGGTGTACATAACCACCTGATATTGATCAATAGGCAATGTGCCAGCGGGAACTGGGTACTCCATTTCATATTGAAGAAATTCTTGAGTCTGCAGTTTAGAGTCAAATATATAATCTACATCAGTGGCTGTCAAAGACGTAGCCATTGAATCCATCGCGGGTGTAAAGCTTTCGAATTAGGAACACTCGCTTTCGTAACAGCTTCTAAGGCTGGAATCGGGGAAACAACTACGATGCGTTGGCCCTGGGCAAGAGGTCGTTCCTTAATCACAGCCATCTGTTCTGCAGTGAGAACTTTCTCAATTTGTGCAAAACGGTGTTCTGCAGCAGAATACAAGTGTGACTTGTATGCTATCGGGACTGTGTCACCCTCGTTAAAGGTGACATAAATAAACCCAATGGCACCAGGTATAACCCTGATGACCAGATGCGTTTTATTGTCCTGTGTGTGTAAATGTTTTACTGCTAAGAGGTCAGATTGTAAATCTCGAAGAATATGTGTATGCTCAATCGTCCAAAATCTACTCGAAAAATTTGGGCGAATCAACTCGTATAATGGTTTTATACGTGTAGCGTAATCAGGAATGTAAGTTCTGCCAAAATGTAGAAACCCCAATAATGACTGGAGTTTCCGAACCGTATTAGGAGGTTGCAACTGAGCACATTTCTCCAAAAAGTGAGGCGCTAAGCTCTTGCCCTCATTCGACAACTCATATCCCAGGAAAATGACGCTGAGGAAGGCAATCTTTGATTTTTTTAAATTAAATTTGTAGCCTATGTCAGCAAATCCCACAACAATGCACGCTACTCACCTTAAATGTTGCAGCAACTCATCGTCCGTCAAATATATATCATCAACATAAGATAATGCTTCGGGGTCCAACTCGTGCAAGATTTCAGTTACACAAGCCGAAAATAGTCCTCGGTTATTCTTATACCCCTGAGGCAGACGACAAAACTTTTTTTGAGAGCCAAACGCTGTAAAGCTCGTATAGTCCCTACTTTCGGGCGCTATATTTTGGCAGAAAAATCCATTCGAGATATCTAAAGTTGTTTTGTATTTCTTACGCACTATATTATTCATGAGCGCAGCGCTATGTGAATTTTGTATTGCATATGTGCGTGTATGTCCATTTAAATGTCTGTAATCCACCACTATCCTATAAGAATGGTCCGGTTTTGCTACCGGAAATACGGGATTATTCCTCGGCGAGACACAGGGTTCAATTACTCCCTGGTACTCCAATTGTGTAAGAATTTTCCTTACCGATGCTCTTGCTTCAAATTTTATAGGATACTGCGGTTGCGGCTGAGGTTCGCCTTTTATCGGAATTACATGATAAGGTGAATCCCTATCCCACCCACATTATTTCTATATAAGGCGGGGGCCTGTGCCAGAGCCCATGATTTACTATAGGACTCTGCTAGTTCTCCCGGAACAAGTGGTGAGAACGAAGGTGTAATAACCTCCTCCCCAACTGGACAGTCACGAACAAAGTCAGGTGGCCAATCCTATTCGGCCAGCAGAACGTCATACAATTTGACCACACGGTCCCAAAAGATGGCGTTTATAGTGCATTCAATGTCCCCTTCTAATTGTAAAGTTACTGTATATACTCTATCGGGATCAGAGACACACATATCTGCTGTTTCGACTTGAATGAAGTCATCAGTTGCTTTCACCTCCAGATGCTCTAGAAGACTCCGGCTAACTATTGTGACCTCTGCCACGCTGTCTAACAGTGCTAACGCCCATGTCATGTTCTTCAAGAGAACTCTCTTCTTGAGTGGCATGTCTAACGGAGACCGCCGCCACTTTCTTCTTTTTAAATTGCTGTTTTTGTTGGATCGGTTTCTCTTCTTGTTTGACAGAAACCTCCGTTGAGCGTTGCGATTCCTGTCTTCGTTTCACGTACTGTTCTCCGCTCTGACCGCCCACCTCTCTCACTTCTCTTTTCCGAGGAGTCCTGAAAGGAACGAGATTGGCGTGTATCAGTATATTGATATCTATCAGGCATCTTCAAATTATCCCTATTCCTGAGATTATACCTATTCTGCGGGGTCTCCGGTTGCGGAGATTGTCCCCTATCTTTCTTAGGTGTCTGTTGTTTTTTCTCCCAGCGCTTTTTAGTACCCTCAGGTTGCTGTTGTTTAGTAGTATCTTTACTATTCTTACCCTGTAACTGGGGTTTTTGCGGTCTAGCCCCTAGGCTATCACGACCGATACTTGAATATGTTTCTGCTATGATTCTCTGCAGTTCCCACTCCTGGTTACCCTGCGGGACATCACGAATGCGCATACGCACCGCTAGTGCTACTGCCTCTCCTTTGAGATTACTCAAAATCATAGAAGAAACCGCGGCAACATTGCCCATAAGCTGCATTCCCAAATCTAAGGCTGGGGCAGCTCCATACTGAATTTGTTTCAGCACTTCCGGTAGACTAGCCAATGTGGGTGTACCATGTGCTGTAGTGTAGAGAGCGGCAAATACCGAGCCCCAAGTATTACAATGGTCCACAGGAGGAACTATTCCATACGGCAAACACATCGTCAATATTCTATGTTTATCCTGAGGTCCTGTATGGGGAAATACTGCTTCCAGCGTATTCATTTTTTGCGCCAGCCAAAATGGAGTCTCCTCTCGCTTAGCTGGGGCTTTACCCATAACTGAGTGTACAGTGGTCGGATTAACCCCGGAACCACTGCATGTGGTTGCGCAGGAGCAGCACGCGCTGGGTTTGTGTTAAGTGACTGCATCACAAATTGAACCAAACGTCTATATGTAGCCGTTAATTCCGTATATAAGCGACGAACTTCAGCCACCGCCAATTGAGCTACCGCAGGATGTGGTGTATATATAGCCAATAAAGGCCAGGTAGGAACATCATTACTCAGTGGACCTAACCTAACAGGTGCTATGGTGTGGGGTAGGGCACCATCAAGCCAATTATTATGTTCTTGATATGATGGAGGTATTTCTAAATATGCATATGCCCTGTATTGTCCAGGGGCATTAGCAAAAGTGTATTTGTGAAAAGTGTTTGTACCTCCATCTACTGCTGGAAATTCAACCCAAGAATGAAAAAGTTCTGTCCTATAGGCTGCATGGGCATCCACCACAAACGTGACTGGACCCCCCTGGTTCGTGAGACCATGTGCTATCAGATGTCCTGTGAGCGGTTGGCGCATATTAAGGGCTATGGTCACTACCTGAGGATTTGCCATTATGAAACAGCACTAGGGCAGAGAAGGCACACCAATAACGGGGTTTCCTTTTCAAAGTTCAAGCTTGAACAACCGACCACTAAGTAATAGGATGCACCTATCCCGTGGTGGCGGAAATCCTAAGCCCCACGGACGTCTCCGTTAACGGAACCGAGGAGTCAATATGTATATGAGACCGAGAGAGTCAGCCGGACCTGAAAATTAGAGCCAGACCAATCGTTGGCGGCGCCATTTCGCGTGGGCTCTCATTATCCTAAATGAGACTACTGGATTTATAGGCAGCAGGATCGTTCACAGTGTGGGGGACTGAGTCTAACCCACTTGGAAGGACCTCTGTCACCCTAAACCCGGTTTTGCTCCGGCTAATTAGCAGTGCCTCATTTCTCCCAAGGAGAAGAGATGATTGGGCAGCCGAGCGCATGACATCTTTGGAACTTCTCAGGGAAGTCGTGGTCACTCAGATCCAAACCAGCTCTCTCATTCACAGTATGATCTCATATACAAATGACAAAGGCAGTTTAAGTTTTATATAATGTTTTAATAAAACAACTGCATTTTAGATATTAAGGCGTGAGCCGCAATAACCAGAACCATACAACACAGTAGGATTGAAATAGTCACGAGGAGAGTAAAACATAAGAATAACGCTATCATGGTGTTGACAATTTCTACTCTCTCTCTCAGCTAATTCTATTTCGAGCACAGCATGTTAAGCTCTAACTTGCATTTCAGATTCCCTGGGAAGACATCATCCCTCATACCTGAGCAAAGGCCTGTGATCTGGTTCAGCATCTGCAACGAGGCAGTCAGCGTCTCGTTGTGGTTCCCTGGTCGGAATCTCCCTCTTGCATGTCTTGGGACAAGGAAGTGTTTTTATAACTAACATGTCAGCGTGATCACAAAGGGCCATATGCACGAAAGTTTTTTCCCATAGACACAGAATGGATAAAATCCTTTCGTACATCTGGCCCAAAATGTCCCTACGCAAGAACGCCAAAGACTAAACTCCTACCACGTCTATCGGCAATGTACCAGACTGTATCCTTGACTGAAGCACAGAGTGAACAGGAATGTGATATTGAGAACTACAGTGCTGAAGTAGGCTAAACAGTGTGATATGAAAAATAAAACAAGACCGTAGAACTGGTTATTTGAAAAATAACAGTACGAAGCCGAATAAAAAGCATTTAGAGCAAAGTGCACAGAGGCTCTAAGCTGCGAGCAAAGGAATAAAATACATCCAGGGCAAAGTGCACAAAGGCCTAAAGCCTGAAGCTAATGCGCAAAGGATACACAAAACTGACCACACTACAGAGGGACCCGATCCTGTGCGGGCCACGTGGGAGGTACACCCAAGTTGTCCAGGACCAACACAATTTGTTTGAGGAGGTCAAGCAAATGTTCCAGATCTTGAACCTGTGGTATATTCTAATATTCCAAGCACATCTCGAGGTACTTTTTCAGGAACACTTTTCCTTCTTTGACAATCCTGAGGAAAAGAAAGATCTTTGGGGTAAGCAGACCCAGGGAGGAGAGGCCACCAACAAGCAAGCCCCAAGGCCCTAAGCGCAAAGAACCATAACTCCAGATGTCAGACCAGGTCCTGCCTGAGAAGTAGACCGTGTTCGGTACCCCAAGACTCCCTGGGATTGAACCCCCCATCCTCGAATGAAGGGGCGCAAGCTGATGGCCCGCCAGGTGGAGGCAGCCCTTCCCAGGACCTCTGCTTCCTGGAGATGTCACTGACTCTGACCCCCCTCGGCTGAACAATTTTACTGTACTCTGATCTAGCTTTAGGTGGCTGACTGGTCTACTGATCCTTCCGCAGGTGTAGTTTCTAAAGCCTGTAATGTTTTGACTTAATATACTTAGGGGTTAGTTTGATAACATGTTTGGGTGAAATATACTTCTGGAGCGGGAGGGTGGGAGGTTGTTTGGGGTTAATTAGTTGAAGGCATTTCATCTGGTTTACTGCTGTTCTATTTTCCCCTTTCACAGCCAGCCTTAGACACTATGACTTGCAAAACACACCTCATGCAGCTTCGGGAACTTGCCAACACACTTTCTAGCAGGTCAGATCAGACAGGGACCATACATGGGGCCTTTCAGGCCCGCTCACCCTTAACTCCTGGTTAGAATGTCCTTTTCTCTGATGCCCTGGATTATCAACAGTCCCCTTGACCACACTAAGTGGAACGCAGTGCTGTGCTATGCCAATGTTCCCAACCCTCCATCATCATGCGCGAACAAACCCACCAGCTGAGCTTAACCTGTCCCTTCCTCCACAGGTTTTGCTATGATAAGGTCTTCCACACCGGGTACACTAGGGGCTCCAGCAGCATCTCCGTACTTCTCCATAGGTCCTTTCTCCTGAAGGTGACCACATTCACCATTAATGCCCAAGACCATTGCTCGGGCATAGAAGGACTGCTAGAACAGAAATGGTGTAATTTCCTTATGGCTTCCCCATCCTCAAACCAATAGAAACTACAGTCCTATCCCTCCCCTTTGTCACAACCATAATCGGTGGAGAGTTTAAGACTCCCAACCCTGATAAGGACTCCGCATGGGGTCCTGTCAACAGCGAGCTACAGAACTCTGGGGTCGGAGGTACTCGCTCGGGCTATGTGATATCCAAAACGTTTAGCACACCCAGGTCACAGGTTTCACACAAATGTCCCAGCACACACAACCCAATCCTGCATCGACCTTGTTCTGCTCCCAGCAACAGATTTCTTCTGTGTAAGAGCAACTGACATTCATCCTCGGTCATATCAGACCACTCCCTAGTCTCCCTCCAATTTGGCTCACAGACCACCAGCTCCAAACCCATCAGGCCTTTTAATGCTTGCCACCTCATGAAACCCCAATATGACGACTTCCTAGCCACTGAACTCTAAGCTTAAGGCACCTTATGGACCTCCAATGTGACGACTTCCTAGCCACTGAGATTGAAGCCTACATCCAGACCAACCAGGGGTCAGTGAAGTCATTCACCACGCTCTGGGTGGCAGGCTAGGCTACCATAAGAGGCATTGCTAAATCTAATATCAGACGACAAGAGAAGGCCAAACAACAGCTTATCATGACCCTTGAAAACGAAATGACCACACTAGAGGAGCAGACCATGGGAGATGATTCAGAGGACTCCCACAGTTGGCTTATACTTTCTCAAGGAATGCCTTAAAGGCAGCTCTGACTATTGTGAAAATTGATTAGGCCATTCTGGCGATAAATCCAGGGAAGAGGCAGAGCCCTGGCAACGGGTGACATAGAACTATATTTCTGCACCATCCAAGTACTGGTAGAAAATTAATGGCTTTGCGGAGGGCGGCAAGACCCAACCTACCAAGCAGAACTCTGCCTCACAGAGTTGGACATGCTGATGGTCTCCTATGCTGTGACACAGTCATGAGGAATCTACTCAAAGTAACCATTATGGTGGTCTTGACCTGTAGGCTGTCGCTGCACGCAATAAGGTGGGAGGGTAGGTTGACTCAATAGACTCCCTTTTGGGAAAGTGGCTAACTCCATCACACCTCTCAATGAAAAGGGTTTACCAAAAGTAATAGGATTGGGATCTCCACCTTAGGGGATGGCTGGCATGTTAACTATGTGTGCTCCTTGCATGAAATGCAGACTCACTTCAGGTTTTCCAGAACCCAGTTTCATCAATACCTTCAACTCCGACGCACACTAGTTAAATACAAAACAGATCAGGTGAACCTTCTGGAACAGAAACCTCTTGAGGCCAAACATCTAAAGGGGACCATTGGCAAGGGTGGAATACTCAATTTATGGAACGCTAGTCCTTAATGCACCTGAGCCACTGTGGCCCGTTTCTCAGAAATGAGAGGGCTCAGTGGGCCACCTGGACGATGTCGACTTGCAAGAGGCATTTGTCAATCCATCTTCAGTTGATCCGACTCCACTATCTACATGCCTCATACCTTACACCTCGTTGCAAGCCGAACTTGCACGTGGTGTGGAAGGCTAGATGCTGATTTCTTTTTATGTGGCTTAGCAATGTCCTGTGATTTCAACCTTCTGGAGCTGATGGGGCAACCGCTCCTGAGTCCTGGGGAGCCTTATAGCCCTGATCTAAGACTGCCATATTAGGCATCCTATAAGACCTGGGAAACACTCTGGGAAAAGAAGACTGGTAGGGATGGCCACCTTGGTGGTCAAAAGAGACATCGCATGATCATGGAGTAGCCCACAACCCCCTACTCTGGCCGCATGGAAAAGTGGGGGGTAGACTGGTGCGCACAACAGAAAAAAACAATCTATGCATCAAGGCGATGCCCACAAAACACTCCAAAAATGAGGCAAATGAGCAGAGTATTATGGGTTAGGGCTTGTGATGACAAATGCTTAGGTAGTGTTATTTATCTAGCTGCTTAATAAACCGTACAATTTGCCTGAGGATATGATGCTGGCACAACACATTGTACCATTTGTGTTCTAAATGTTCAAAAAACAATAATATTGGTTAATAAATAAAAAAAATACACACTTTAGTTTATCAAGTTATAAATCAAAAATAAAGAAGAAATAATGACATAATTATTTTGGTAAGGGATGGAAAGAGGAAAGGGCCCCCCACAACACTTAATAATCTTACAGCATAATATTATTAATGTTTTTGCTAATATTTATTTTAAACAATTGTCAAAATATATTGTTTGGTAGCCACTACTGGCTCCAGTTAATGAATGCACTCAAAAATAACTAAAGCCTTCTGGCAAATCCCCTGACCAACCCATTAAGCTCCATTTTGATTGCTGGTATTTCTATGATTGGTAACAAGGTAGTTACAGATTTGGGTATCAACATTATACGTAAATTCAGGGGTTCTTGGAAAGTGGTGTTTTCAATGCCAGGGGGATCAGTCATTTAAACAGATTAAGAGCCACTGCATAGCGACTTCCATTAAAGAAAGGCACTTTCCAAAAATACCCTACAGTTGAAAAAGACAATTGTTATATGCAAAGTAGGGAGCTGTGCAAAACACTCCACTGCTGATAATTGTATGTCTCCCAGGCTTCATATTTACATATTGATCAAAATTCTCACCGAGATCACAGAGTTATTTTCATATATTCTTCTTCTTCTAAGTTTAAATATAAAGAAAATATTTTTGTTGTGCAAGGATATGAATTCCTTTTCTGCTTTAATTACCTCTTTTAAATGTCCTTAAACTAACAGCCTGATTTAGATTTCAGCTGACATGTTACTCCATCACAACAGTGGCAGATATCCCGCCCTCCAAAATATAAATCCAATTATTTCCTGTCTGCAAAATCTAAATTAGGCCCTAAATTAAAAACAATTGCATTCCAGTGGGATTGATATTTAGAAATGCACTAGAAAGGGAAAATAGTACATTTTGTCACTTTGTGTGAATAAAACAAAAAGTAACTGATGGTATTTCAGCCTGGTGCATCATAATGTGGTTTTATGTGGCCTTCTGACAAACCCAGTGGTTCTTCCGCTTACGTGATGCAAAAAGTCCTTTGATTAATGCAAAGTAGGGAGCTGTGCAAAACACTCCACTGCTGATAATTGTATGTCTCCCAGGCTTCATATTTACATATTGATCAAAATTCTCACCGAGATCACCGAGTTATTGTTGTGCAAGGATATTAATTTTTTTTCTGCTTTAATTATCTCTTTTAAATGTCCTTAAACTAACAGCCTGATTTAGATTTCAGCTGACATGTTACTCCATCACAACAGTGACAGATATCCCGCCCTCCAAAATAAAAATCCAATTATTTCCTGTCTGCAAAATCTAAATTAGGCGCTAAATTCGAAACAATTGCATTCCAGTGGGTTTGATATTAAGAAATGCACTAGGAAGGGAAAAAAGGACATTTTGTCACTTTGTGTGAATAAAACATAAAGTAACTGATGCTATTTCAGCCTGGTGCATCATAATGTGGTTTTATGTGGCTTTCTGACAAACCCAGTGGTTCTTCCGCTTACGTGATGCAAAAAGTCCTTTGATTAATAGATGCTGCATTTAGTTCTGTGGCTCAGTGCACAGGACAGAAGGTAACACAGAAATATGCATAACACGCACAAAATAATGGTTTCGTGATATAGGACAGATTGGACGGAGAGTCAGGGAGAGACGGAGAGGCTATGCATGTGTTTATGAGATTCACTCTTGTACACGGCTGCTGCTGCAAGGAGGGGGGAAGATCATGTGTGGCACTGTCAATGCTATCACCATGTAGCGGGGAAGCCTTGTTGTAGAAAAGGTGCCAGATGCCGCGGGCTGTATCATGGTCATGAGGAAGTGTTAACAAGAGACCAGCTTTGTGGGTTGCGGCGCACCTGCAGTGCGTCCTGCCATAACAGAATTCACATGGTACGCCCCGCTACGTTAGGCACATGGCTAACAGGGGATGACAGTGTGGCAGGAAAGAAGTCAAATTAGCATTTGGCGCGGCTTGTTGCCCAGTGTCCTCTCATTTGCCACCTTCTGGGCATCTCTAAATTCTCACCTCCTCTGTCACTCCTGTACAACGTTTTAACAACAATATCATTATTGTCATTCAGTGGATTAAACATGGATTGGATTGGGGCAGTGTGATCACTAAATTACATTGCATCACACTGCTCTGAAGTTGGGCGCACAATAAATCATTACATCATCATCATTATCAATAATTGGACTAGTTACATATAATAGCCATTGCAATCATTACTGGAATGACTACAGACAATGAAAGGCTATAAAGGCAACAAAGGAAATAAAAGGAGAGCTGTGAAAAAAGCAGAAAGCCTGATAAGGGTGAAGAAAGGATGTGCAAAAGAAGTTCTTTGCTCTTGAAAGCGCACGAAACAAGGCCCAAAGTCAAACCTAGCAATAAAAAGCAGGGGAATATGCCCCCACAGAATTTCTGCAACTCTTCATTATTCACAAGACCTTCCATTAAGCTTGCCGTGGATGAGCTAATGGTGTGCAGACATAATATTGATTACAAAATATAGAGTTACAGAAATATTTAGTTTTTAATATTGTGACACAGAAATATTGTGTGCAAAAATACTGTTGACAGAAATATCGATGTTTGAAGGTAAGAAACATTGGGCCAGATGTAGGAAAGGATTTGCAACTCGCAAACGGCAAAAACTGCCGTTTGCGAGTTGCAAATCGCATTTTCCTATGCAGAAATGCATTCTGCGAGTCGGACCGACTCGCAAAATGCATTTCAGAATCGCAAATAGGAAGGGGTGTTCCCTTCCTATTTGCGATTCCTAGTGGTATGCAATACCATTTGCGACCGCATATGCGGTCGCAAATGGTGTTGCAGTTACCATCCACTTCAAGTGGATGGTAACCCACTCGCAAATTGGAAGGGGTCCCCATGGGACCCCTTCCAGTTTGTGACTGGACCCAAAAACATTTTTTCAGGGCAGGGAGTGGTCCAAGGGACCACTCCCTGCCCTGAAAAAATAGCGAAACTAAAGGTTTCGTTTTTTTTTTTAAGTGCAGCTCGTTTTCCTTTAAGGAAAACGGGCTACACTTAAAAAAAAAAAAACTGCTTTATTTAAAGCAGTCACGAACACGGAGGTCTGCTGACTACAGCAGGCCTCCATGTTTGCGAGTGCCCATAGTCGGTATGGGGCCGCAATTTGCGACCCACCTCATTAATATTAATGAGGTGGGTCATTGCGACCCCATACCGACTCGCAGACGGTGTCTGAGACACCGTTCTGCATGACATTTTGCGAGTTGCAAATAGCGAGTCGCTAAGACTCGCTATTTGCAACTCGCAAAATGCTTCTTTAGTACATCTGGCCCATTGTTTTTTAGGTTTCTTTATGTGTTTAAATTATATTTTAATTGTTGATGTTTTATATTGTTTGTGTAATTGTGATTGTGAGAAACATGTGGCAGCATTGTCCAGGGCTCATAATTGAGCCGGCGATAGTGCTGTTGCATGCAGGGTGCACCAGCACCCTTGAAATGCACACTGTCTGCACAGATTTCAAGGGTGCTGGGTATTGGTATTGGTAATTATTATTAATTAAAAATGATTTATTTATAATTAATTGTTAATTTATTATGTAAATTGCATACATATTATACTTTTTTCATTTAGATATATGTTTAATGTGCAACTATAGTGTGGAAATTTGATGAAACAATTATTAAATAACTTTTTTCTCATATTAATTATTTAAAAAATATAATTATTTTATTTGTTTAATTTTTTTATGTATATGTTTCATTTTATGTCAATAGATTTATAATTGTATTAAATTAATACTTGTATTAAAATAAGGTATGAGTTTTAAAAGAATTACATTCCCTACTGTCGCACAAACTGGAGTAGGAATAGTAAATTTTACCCCTTATAGGTCCAACGACTTTCGCACTCTTGCAATGACTGGATTGGGAATAGTAAATTTTAGCCCCCCTGAGTCCAATGCTTTCCTTACTGACTGGAGTGAAAATAGTATATTTTACCCCTTCTGTGTCCAACACTTTCTCTACTGTTGCACTGACTGGAGTGGGAATAGTAAATGTTACCATTCCAGAGTCCAACACTTTCCTTACTGTTGCACACTCTGTAGTAGGAATATAAAATGTTACCTCTCCTGAGTCCAATGCTTTCCCTACAGTTGTACTGACTGGAGTGGGACCAGTAAATTTTACCCCTCCTGAATCCAACGTTTTCCCTACTGTTGCAAAGACTGGAGTGGAATAGTAAATTTTACCCCTCCTGGAATATTATATATATCATTCCTAAAAATATACAGTTTTTATATTGTTTAAAATGATATTATTATTGTTTCTGTGTCTTTTAAATTATTTCTTTTAATTAGTATTGTTTGTAATGTATGATATATTTTAGTAAAATGTATATTTTTATATTTTTTATTTTTTTATGTGTAATTAAATTGGTCTTTTGTACATTTTTTCTGAATTATATGTTACAGTTTTTACTTTATAATACATATATATATATATATATATATATATATATATATATTACTTTAAAAAATAAATTATAATGTAAATAAAAAATAAAAAAAAATAATAATAGTTTTACATTATACGGTGTGTAAAAAAACATACACACACATATATATGTGTGTGTGTGTCTATTTAAATAAGTATATATTTATAAATGTATATACATATATATTTATATTGTTTAAATATATTTATTTTACCTTATATTATTGTTACATGGTAATAGTTAAATGCTTACTATTTTTAACTATATATATTTTTAAAATGATACTTTTGTCTATTTTTTCGATATTGTGTAAAACAATATTTGTTTTCGATATTTTTGTATTTTCAATTATAAGTATAGAAAAACAATATTTTGTATCACAATATTTAGGTGTTCGATATTTTGTCAGTGAACTTGAGCTAACAACCTCCAATGAAGGAATGAAAAAGTATTATAAAGTTAAAAATGAGAATCAGACTGAGAGTGAGGGAGCTCTCCAGGCCCCTCTAATTTTAGAATGAAATCCCATCAATGTCAGCAGAAATAGCCCCTCAAGTAGATGGCTGGTGTAAAATGGTTGAAACTACAAAAACATAAAAACTGAGGTGTGTGATTTGAATTGTATTTTGGATCAAGTAGCGGCTCGAGTGAAAGTGGCCGCAGCAATTGAACTGGCCAGTGAGGATGGCACCAAGGAATTTTAAAATATACGATCCGTTGGTCATGGGGGCACAAGTGAAACCACCATGTCCTCTCTCTCCAGAAATCACAATAGTTGCCCTTAATAGTTATAAACATTCAAAATCAATTACAGTCTCAGCAACTGGAGAACCTTTATAAAAAATGTGCGTGCTTATTGAGGGCCACAATATTAATAACGAAAAGGCTTTGATTGATTGGGATGACCAAATTACCAGTAATTGCGAGTCACTCACGCCCCCTAAAACAATATGCAATTCATAGGAGGGGACCAAGCAAGCCTTCTAGTAATTCCACTGACGCTGACTACTCTCTGGAAAAACTAAAAGAACAATACATTGAAGATGAGGAGATGCTCGGGGCAGTAGATCCGTTTATCCCATTAAAACAAGACCAAATTCAGGCACCTATGATGCCAATGTCATAGGAGACAGTGATTGAACGTGGGCTTTATGAAAAGAATATCATAAAGGATGATCAAGTGATGAAGCCAGTTAAAACTTGTCTGCAATGGAAAACTCTGGAATGACCATGAAAAATAAAACAATATGATCAAAACACTCAGACTAATAATGGCATCAACTATGGCAGGAATGGACTGGGATGGTGGGACACGATGGACAAAGCACTAACAACTATTGGCCAAGCTGCCATAATGCATGCGCATAAATTAGAGATAAAAAATAAGGATTATTTTACAATCTTTGGGAACCTATGTAAGAAATATTGACAGCCAATTAGACAATTTAAAACACTTTGATCATCAAAGCCCAACAGTCTACTGACAAGTCCATGGACTCATGTCATTGTTACCATTTACTAGGGAAAATATCTGCCCTTCCCGGAATGTTGTCAGATTGGTCCAAGAATTTAAAACCATAGCCTCTGAAAAGTGCAATTTCGACTAGCAGAGACAGTAAGATGGCCCAGCGCCAACGACCCCTGGCCCCCAGCACTCCCAAACCCCGCAGCACCGCTACGACCCCACCTCCCTCCACGATCTCAACCCGGGACGCTCTAGAACCTGCTTCCAAGCCAACCCGAAACGCACTCATGGACCCTTCGCATGCCTCACCTGCAAGCATACCTTCCACTGCGACTGCACCCCGCCCGCCAGCCCACGCGCCAATAACCATCTCAAATGCATCCTCATCAACGCACGCTCCGTCCACAAGCACGCCATTGAACTATGGGACCTCCTGGACTCCACCGCACCGGACGTCGCCTTCATCACTGAGACCTGGATGAACGCCTCCTCGGCCCCCGACATCGCCATAGCCATCCCCGACGGCTACAAGATCACCAGGAGAGACCGCACCAACCAAGTCGGAGGAGGAGTCGCCATCATATTCAAGGACTCCATCAACGTCACCACCTCCACCGAAGACACCCCCCTCGCCGCCGAACACATGCACTTCCAGATCCACACCGACCCCAGGACCACCCTCAGAGGAACTCTCATCTACAGACCCCCTGGACCATGCGCCCTCTTCAGCGAATCCATCGCTGATTTTATCTCCCCGCACGCCCTAGCCTCACCGGACTACATCCTCCTCGGAGACCTCAACTTCCACCTGGAGCAGAACAACGACCCCAACACCACCACCCTGCTCGCCAACCTCGCCAACCTCGGTCTCAAGCAACTGGTGAACACCCCCACCCACATCGCCGGACACACGCTTGACCCCATCTTCTCCGCCAGCAACCACGTATCCTTCAGCCACTCCTCCCTAATACACTGGACCGACCACAGATGTGTCCACTTCACCTTCAGACGCAAGACTCTCCACCTCCGCACACATCCCATCCCACGCAGACACTGGAACAAAATCCCCACGGAACAGCTACTCTCCACTCTCAGCCACAACCAACCCACCATCTCCACCGACCCCAACAACGCAGCCCTCAGCCTCACACATTGGATCACCAACTGCGCGGACAACCTCGCACCCCTCAGACGCCTCCCAAGACAGACCGACACCAGGAAACCTCAATGGTTCACAGACACCCTCAAGGAATCCCAAAAAAACTGCTGTACCCTTGAGAAAGCCTGGCGCAAAGACCACACCGTAGAAAACATGTCTGCCCTCAAAAACGCCACCCACGAACACCATCAGCTGATCCGTGCCACCAAAAGAACTTCCTTCAAATACAGACTGGACAAGAACACTCACAACAGCAAAGAACTCTTCAACATCGTCAAAGAGCTCTCCAATCCTAATGCCAACTCCAACTCCATCACGCCCTCACAAGATCTCTCCAACTCCCTCGCTACCTTCTTCCATCGAAAGATCACTGACCTACACGACAGCTTCGGTCATCAGACCCAGCCAACCACCACAGAACCCACAACCCCAGCCATCACCCTCAACGCCTGGACTCACATCAGCGCGGAAGAGACCAAAGCTACCATGAACACCATCCACTCCGGTGCCCCCTCGGACCCCTGCCCCCACTTCATCTTCAACAAAGCCGACGACATCATCGCCCCCATCTCCAGACCATCATCAACAGCTCGTTTGCTTCTGCCACCTTCCCCGAGAGCTGGAAACACGCGGAAGTCAACGCTCTCCTGAAGAAGCCTACGGCGGACCCCAGCGACCTGAAGAACTTTCGCCCCATCTTGCTCCTCCCCTTCCCTGCCAAAGTCATCGAGAAGACCGTCAACAAGCAACTGACCAAATTCCTTGAAGACAGCAACCTACTCGACCCCTCCCAGTCCGGATTCCGAGCCAATCACAGCACAGAAACCTCCCTCATCGCAGTCACAGATGGCATCAGAACTCTGATGGACAACAGAGAAACAGCCGCCCTCATCCTCCTCGACCTCTCGGCTGCCTTCGACACCGTCTGCCACTGAACCCTAATATCCCACCTCCGCTCCACCAGTATCCAAGGACAGGCCCTGGACTGGATCACCTCTTTCCTCTCTAACCGCTCCCAAAGAGTCTACCTCCTGCCGTTCCGCTCGGACCCCACCGAGATCATCTGCGGCGTCCCACAGGGCTCCTCGCTCAGCCCGACTCTCTTCAATGTCTACATGAGCCCCCTCGCCGACATCGTACGCAAACACAACATCAACATCATCTCCTACACCGACGACACTCAACTGATACTTTCCCTCACCAAGGACCCCACCAGCGCCAAGACCAACCTGCAGGATGGAATGAAAGACGTCGCAGAATAGATGAAACTCAGCCGTCTGAAACTGAACACAGACAAAACGGAAGTCCTCATCCTCGGAAACACCCCGTCCGCCTGGGACAACTCTTGGTGGCCCACGGCCCTAGGCACCGCACCAACCCCCTCAGACCACGCACGCAACCTCGGATTCATCCTGGACCCGCTTCTCACCATGACCAAACAAGTCAACGCCGTATCGTCTTTCTGCTTCCTCACTCTCTGCATGCTCCGAAAGATCTTCTGTTGGATCCCCGCCGACACCAGAAAAACTGTGACCCAAGCCGCCTGGACTACGGAAACACCCTATACGCAGGAACCACCACGAAACTCCAGAAACGTCTTCAGCTAATAAAAAACGCCTCCGCCCGCCTCATCCTCGAGATACCCCGCAACAGCCACATCTCCGCCCACCTGAGACACCTGCACTGGCTACCCGTCAACAAAAGGATCACCTTCAGGCTCCTCACCCACGCACACAAAGCCCTCCACAACAAGGGACCCGAATACCTCAACCGTCGCCTCAGTTTCTACACGCCCACTCGTCAACTTTGCTCCGCCAACCTCGCACTCGCCGCCGTCCCTCGCATCCGCCGCACTACGGCAGGTGGGAAATCCTTCTCCTACCTGGCGGCCAAGACATGGAACTCCCTCCCCGCCAACCTCAGGACCACCCAGGACCACCTCGCATTCCAGAGGCAGCTCAAAACCTGGCTCTTCGAGCAGGAGTAACCCCCCCCCCCCCTCCCCTAGCGCCTTGAGACCCTCACGGGTGAGTAGCGCGCTTTATAAATGTTATTGATTTGATTTGATTTGATAAGATGAATTGAGGGGCAGTCACAAGCACTGGCACAATGGGGGATTTCAATCACCAAATTGATAAAGACAGAATATCCATGGATTTTGCTAAGACGTGTCACATGAAGCTGAAGAGGGAGTCTGTATTACGCTGTTCAAAAGGCCCAGGAAGTTTAAGGAATGGAACAGATTTGATATACCTAAATACGGACCTATTTGACAATGCAAGGGTGTGCATGTTGATACACAACAACATGAATGGCGACAAGCCACCGGGGATGAAACTGCAGATGCATTCCTGAAAATATATCTTTGAACTATTCAGCTACTAAGCAGCTTTGCTCCTGGAGTATTCACAGCTTAAATAATCTCGTAGCAAATGGCAATATTGTTGAAGAAATCATCAAAAATAAAATAAGTTGCCCGCACAAAATGTGGCAACTACCTGGAACAATGTGGCATGATTACTATTTTATTCATCAGCTGAGCCTTCCGTAAAAGGGGGACATTTATCCAGTGTTGTATAAATTTTAATTCACAAATCTCTGGTGCTAGTGATAAAGGTACTGGTGGGTGGTTTCTGAGCCTACATATTTGTAAAATTAGCACCAACCAATGAAAAAACATTTTATTAAAGTGACATCAATTACTGTAAGAAGCATTTATATAAATCCAAAATAACCAAAGAACCTTAGCTGCAGAAGTTTTAAAAATCATCAATGTACTAAGACAACAGTACCCAGAAGGTATGTAGGTGATAGTGGGGGACTTTCATATGTACCTTCTATAATCAGCTGAGCCTTTAATATGGCTGCAGGAGGAAGACAATGCATGGCATATTCCAAAGGTTTTCTTAGGGAAAGCCAAGAAGGACATTGCATGAAAAAGGTTCGCCATAACTCTCAACCAGCTAGTCTATAGAACCTTAAAAGGAAGAAGTGTTTTAGATCAACCACTCACATTGCACAAACAAGTTCAACACTAATTAATTCGTTTTGAGTTACCACTCAGCATTACAATCAAGTACGGACGTTTCAAGTGCACCTCAGTTTGCTAGGTGATCAAGTAATTTTGATTAGCACTCTCCCCACGACTGCACCCAGGTTACCTCAAGTAAAAACAACTGGCGACCAGGAGGGAGGATGTGACCTCCACAAAATAAAATGGCATACTGTTACATCTGTACAAATAACAGAGTAATTTAAGAAATTACTACATGCAGGGTCAAAGGACCAGCCATTAACTCCCACAGCAATGGTCAAATTTCACTGCGCAGCTGTTAAATTAATTTGCCCAAACTTAAAAGGGGCAACCTGTTTATGCTTCCCCTGAACCAAGAGCTCTTAAGCCAAAAATGAAACAGCCTTCTGAGGAGGGGTCGTACCAATAGAAACTACTGCTCACTCATTTCCGATATACGGTAGGCAAGAAAGACACATAGGTCCAAGTTATTGGAAATCCGCAAAAAAAAACAGGAAAAACAGTGAACTGAACTTTACGAAGCGTCGAAAGTAAAAAACAAATTCAAACAGATTGTGGAGGCCGGTGCAGAAATGGTCAAATGGAAATGTGCAGAACTTGGCACCGATCATTTCGGGAGCAAACTGGGTTGATTACTTAAAAAACCTATATGCTACAACGGACAAAGGAATGTGCAAGGTGAACTTGACAGCCATTGAAGCTGGGCAATGTTCCAAATTCAGAAGGAACTGTTTTTATATGTTTGTCAAATTGTAATGGTTTTAAATAGCTGAAAACAATAAAACTCCCCATATCCCTCAATCTAACACAAAAATTAGATGGCGAAAGATAGCTGACTCAAGGGTGGGTGTTTACCCATCTGTCCTTATTAGCTAATGATGAATAGGACTCTCTGTCTGCATCCTGGTTGGCTGAGGTAGAAATTTCCCATTGTGCCCTGACTATCAGGTGAGTGTTGGAAAGTTTCCTCATGCAGGAAAGGTGGGACATGAATTATGTTCCCTCATTGGCTGGCAAAGGGAAAAGGAGGGATCTCTGGGTGGTTAGTGAAAGTGCTCTTGATCCTACGACTTCCTGTAGCAGTAAGTTTCTTATGTTACTCCACTGGCAGGTGAGGGATGGAAATTTCTCAATAGCCAAGAGTGGGTATTTCCAGGTGTTCCGGATAAGGAAATTCCAAACCCTTACTAGCAAGTTACAACCCAGAGGGAGATTGACAATTCTTGCGTATGGTGATTATCATAAGAAACAGTTCCTGCTTAAAGTCTCCCCTATCAGCTGCAAATGACTCCATATGGGGGCCATTTTCTTAAAAAGAGTTGCTTGGTAAAATGTCTGTTATCCTTTCCTTCCATGTATCTAGTACTACTTGCAATTTGTTGAAGGTTTCTCTTTGTGCACTGCCTTAACTATTTTATCTTCTCTCAAGTCCCACTATGAAGAGGATTTGTATGTTATTGAAAACATGCACATAAGCTTGAACTGACGAAATGTCAGTCATAACTTTCAATTTGCTATGAGATATAAGCATTTCATTCACTGTTACCTTCGCTACTGCATTTATTTCTTTTCTTTTATTATTTTTCAACAGTACAGATATAACCGCAAAATAAGTTAGAGGACTTTACAGAGAGTGCTAATGTAGCCACATTAGCTGTATGCCACTATAAAAGGCATTGGCAATATTGACTTATACAAATATTGCATCCTTTATATAATCAAAGTAAGCATACAAATACTGCTATATCAGTATTATTTAGTGCAGTACAGGTATGACATATAGCCAAAGAAGACAATAGTCTTATTCAGTTGTGTTGTATTGGTGGTGGATGTTGTGTATTGTATTTAGGACACATTTCACACCCATACAAGAGCTATTGGCTTTGGCAACGTGTTTTTCCATGTTGTACACCAGTGTAGCGGTCTAAATCCACCAGCATGGCTGAAAGGTAGAGGTGTGGAGTGTCAGGGTGGAGTGGGTAGCAGAATGTTGTAGAGTGGATTTGTTAGAGTGTTAGAGTGAAGTAGGGGGAGTAGCACATTGTAGAGTTGAATAGAGGGGAGTAGAATTGAGTGGTTCAGTGGCAGAGAGTGTCGTAGAGTGTCGTAGAGTGGGGTGGCATAGGGTGGAGTGGGTTGGAGTGGATTGAGGTAGTAGGGTGGATTGGAGTGGAGTGGGTTAGATTTGATTGGGGTAGAGTGGGGTGGATTGGATTGGGGTAGAGTGAAGTGGACTGAGTGGAGTGGGAAGAATTGGTGTAGGGTAAATTGGATTAGAGTGGGGTGTGGTTGATTGAAATTGGGTGATGTGGATTGGATTGGATTGGATTGGGGTGGATTTGAGTGGGGTGGACGAGATTGGCTGGGGATGGGTGGTCTGTATTGGAGGGATGGGGCTGGATTGGAGTGGATTGGAATGGGGTGGGGTGGATCAGGGTGGGGCAGATTGGAGTGGGGTGGGGTGGAGTGGGTGGATTAGATTGGACTGAGTGGAGTGGATTGAGTAGGGTGGATTAAATTGAGTGGGGTGGAGTGATTCGATTACATTGGACTGGAGTGAGCTGCTTGGATTGGAGTGGGGTGGATTGAAGTGTGATGGATCGGATTGGGGTGTGGTGGTCTGCAGTGGGATGGATTGGATTGGAGTAGGGTGGGGTGGAGTGGTTTGAAGTAGGGTGTGGTGGGGTGGGTGGGGGTATTGGATTGGAGTGCTGTGTGTTTGATTGGAGTGGGTGTGTTGGATTAAATTGGGGTGGGTTGGAGTGGGTGGATTGCACTTTGGTGGGTGCATTGGGGTGGGGTGGATGTATTGAATTGGACTTGAGTAGGGTGGACTGAAATGGGATGGGGTGGGGTGGGGTGGATTGGAATGGGGTGGGGTGGGGTGGATTGGAGTGGAGCGCATTGGAATGGATTGGATTAGGTGGAATGGATTGGAGTGGGGATGAATGGAGTGGGGTAGGCTGGATGGATTGAATTGGAGTGCAGTGGACTGAACTGGGATGGGGTGGATTGGATTGGGGTAAAGTGTGGGGGATTGGAGTGGGTTGGAGTGGATTGAAATGGGGTGGGTGTGGTTTGGTGGACTAGAGACAGTGGATTGGATTTCAGTGGGGTGCGATGGATTGGGGTGGGGTGGGGTTGGGTGGAGGGGAGTGGCTTGGATTGAGGTGGGGTGGGGTGGAGTGGGGTGGATTCCATTGAGGTGAGATAGATTGGATTGGCATGGGGTGAATTGGATTGGAGTGGGGTGGACTAGAGTTGAGTGGAGTGGGAAGGACTGAAGTGGGGTGGATGGGAGTGGGGTGGATCAGTTTGGAGTGAGGTAGATATGATTTAGTGGATTGGATTGAGTGGGTGGACTAGGTTGGAGTGGATTGGATTGAGTGTGGTGGATTGGATTGGAGTGGCTTGGATAGGGGTGGGTGGATTGGACTGAGGTGGGGTGGGGTGGATTGGAGTTGGGGTGGGGTGGGGTGGCGTGGGGTAGATTGTGGTGGATTGGACTGGAATGCGGTGGATGGAAGTGGATTGGATTGGAGTGAGGTGGATTGGGGAGAGAATGTGGCATAACAGCCAGGGCTGCTGACTTTGGAGGTGGGAATAAGGTTCAAGTCTCCTCATTGGCTCAACATCCTGTGATTATGGGAAAATCATTTAATCTTCCTGTGCCTACCAAAAAATAATGGTGTCCTCATGTAATGTAACTGGTTCTCATGTAAAGCACTCCAATACCTTTGGGTCCAGTTTGCGCTATATAAAACTGCAACAAAAAAACTTGGAGTGGAGTGGATTGGATTGGATTGGTGTGGTGTGGTGTGTGGTGGGATGGACTGGACTGGATTAGAGTAGGGTAGATTAAGGTGGTTTGGAGTGGACTGGAGCAGGGTGGATTAATGTGGACTGGAGTGGGGTGCATTAAAGTGGATTGTATTGGAGTGGGATGGATTGGGGTGGTGTGGGTGTATTAGATTGGATAAAAGTGGGGTGGATTGGATAGCAGTGGACTTGATTGGGGTGGGTGGAGTGGGTTGGATTGGGGTGGAGTGAAATGCACTGGAATGGGGTGGGGTGGATTGGAGTAGGATAGATTGCAGTGGGGTGAATTGCACTGGAGTGTGGTGGATCGGACTGGAGTGGGGTAGATTGTATTTGAGTGAATTGGGATGCATGCGCTCATAGACTTGACCCTAATAAAGGAGAGAATTAGTTCTGAGGTCTCACAATGAGAAGCTAATGAAGTTAAATGGATAAAAGAGTGAGGGAAACTGAAGCCTTGGGAGAAATTTACTGAGTTTTGGGTACTTCCTTGAGGGGGAATAGAGGGAAAGTCAGGGTAATTTCTCTTGTAAGCCAGCAAGACTAAAGAACCAAATTAACATGTGTCCATGAGGGTGAGAGTACAGTTTCACTCAGAATGTATTCAACCTGGGGAGATGGAGATTTTAGGCCAGAGTTCCAGAGCTTGAGGTGGACCTAATCAGTGTAAATAAGGTTAAGTGTGAAGTTTGTAATGTCATAAGGATGGGTCTCATGCTGTGTGTTAGCATAACTGGTCTTAAAAGAAATAAATGAGTCATCTCGTTCAAGGGTGTCAAAGACTGCTTGGCTGCAGAACCAATAGAAACTTTTGTACACAAGTGTTTGAATCTCGTACATATTGGAGAACATGTGAATATTAACCTCGGTTAATTGTATCAAGTTTTAGCATTTTCATATCATTTCAGTTTATTATACAAGTGAGAAAGGAGTTGTTTAAGACTAAGGGCCTGACATAAGTGTTAACAAACAGGAAACTCAGTCACAACGCCTACAGAGTTCCCTCCCTGCCAACATTATGGTTCGCCAGGCCGACTTAGAATCGGGCAGACCGTAGGCACGACGACCACAGATACAACTTGGTCTCTGCCATGGTCAAAGCTCTCCAATGGTCCTACAGAGTAAGGGCCGTAAAAGGTTTGGCTCTATGTCCACCCATCTAATTTAGAAGGTCAGGCAAAGAACAGATATTCATTGTCCATCATCGCCTTGGAAAACCTGACAGGAAAGGTCACTGAAAAGTGTTCAATGCTCCATCTCCATGGGAAGAAACCCTCATGGTGAAAGGAGTATTGTATTTTTGATTTTTAAAAAGAAAATCCCGCTTTGTCATTTTCTTCAGTTTGCATTATGGCTCCATCATGTTGAAAAACGTACGATGCGCTGATAGGAAGCACTGTGATGGCAGTTCCAACCAATGCTAGAAATGTCTGCTTTGACAGCAGACATTTCTAAATTTGCCAGGTGGCACCTCCGTGAGGGCGATGGAACAATTTACTCTGTTGCCCCAGCAGAGAAATGTGGCCGCTCCACCAAGGACTAAATAGAGCCCTAAAGCAGTAGACTACAGTGACCAAGTTGCAATGATGATACTCTTCACTCTTCCAGTCAAACCTCTAAGCATCTGGAGCCATGTGCATGCTACAACAACATGCCTTCTAAGAGCCAGTGGCATATTTTTTTATTATCGGCTAAAGACTACTATTTTAGCTTTGTCATTGTTAACTACCAGGTTATTTACCAGGCCGTAATTATGCAAACTACTTAAAGATCTCTGGAGCCCTCAAGGGGTGAAATTCAGAAGTACTGTATCATCTGCATAGAGGGGTATACCCTGCCACTGACCAAATCGTTTGGGGGCGGGGAGTATTTGCTATGCAAAGGATATCTTGTAAGTCCACCAGATATAAAAGGTAGGTTGGGGGGGGGGGGGGGTCAAGAATGCAGCCTTGCTGCCATTGTAAGTACACTTTGCGACCTTGGAAAGTTGTGTAAATCTGGCCCTTCAGATTTTTATAGTGCAGTAACAGAACCAGAAAATTGACAATAAAAGGAAAAAAACATTCACTGTACACAAAATTAATCAAAATGTATTTTGGGATTATATTTGATAGGGACAAATTAACATGAAGGGTGTTATAAGTAGCCTGTAAAATTACTCCGCTTACCTTCACAGTCCCATCTGTACCCCCTGTCAGAAGACGAGTTCCGCTTGCATCCAGTGCCATCGTGCTGATTTCAGCTGTGCCATGGCAAGAAGTAAATTGTTTCACTTTTTGGCCCGTATCAATCATGAAAAAATTTACAGTGGATCCTGTGTCGGAGCTGATGACCTGAAACCCAAAAGATTCAGTCTTACTTTAAATTGAGTACACTATACCCCTTAAGATATGGGGTTATTAAACTTCAATGAAAGCGTTACAAAACCGGTACACACCGCATTTCTGTCCATTTTCACAACTGCATCCTTTAGAGCAGCACAAAAAACTCTCACCAAACTCATTCCTTTGAATATATCGGTTCTGATTCATGAAAAAGTAGTACATCTACACCAACTGCACTCCTACAACTGGGTGCATATTTACTACTTCTGTAATTTACATACACTGCTGATAGTTATGTGATTGGAAAGCTGCACCAGGAGAACAGTTCCTGTCTTAATTGTGGGAATGTCATGCCTCGTGTTTCCCCGCTACAATAGCTTTAATGCTCATTTGTGCACAGTATAAAAATGTCTGCCCTGGGGAAATGCTGCCTGACGTTGAGTTGCACCGTTTTACTTTTCTTTTTTCCACCGCCAAACCATTACCCCAGACGAGCAATTATTTCAGTTACACACCCTCTAAGTTTGGAGATGATCTGTTTCCCTTTAGGGGCGTAAACCTTTGACTATTTCCAGAGTGGGAAGGACCGAACTGCCAGAAATTGTGCCTGCCCACAAATTCAAGTGAGTGTGGACACTGAAAAACTCACAAGGTGAACCACGCCTGGTTGCACCCATTTCCCAGACTTTCGTGGGGGTCGCTAACGCAGCTTTCTGCACAACAGTAGCAGAGAAAACAACATTAGTAAAAACCACTTGTGTCTCTTTGTCTCTGAATTCCTGAAAGGTGTAAATAAAGGCATTTTCAACTGTAAACATATATTTGCTTTGTGATTCAGGCCCACCATCATTTATTATAAAGGTATAAACCAGGTCCAAAACACACCTAATATTACCTGCAAAGGTTGTTTTATATAGACATCCACAGGTGTGATGTGGTGGTAGGCCTCAATGGCAGAGCATCCTTATTTGATGAAGGGATTCTCACAAAGGTCTCCACCGTGACCATGAATGCAAATGTGCCACATGAGACTTGATGCAGTTGAAAAGACAAGAGAGGCAGGATTAATTTCTGACCACTGAATGCTTGGTCCTCACTTGGCACAGCAGCACTCCTGCACTGCATGAGAGCTGCTGCACAAATGTATTCTCCAACCCTTTCACAAGGGTAGAAATTATTTTTATCAGAAGTAAGCAAAATTACATTCCTTTTTCAGTTCCATTCTCCGGGGAATGGAGGCCTGCATTCCCAGCAGCACAGCAGGTATGACTAAACTTGTTCCAATCACTGTAAAGATGCTATGTGTGGCACATTCACATAATTCCGAAAACCACTGAAAAGGGAGGGAATACCAACATGCTCATATTTCACAGCGTAGTCTATTTCAGTTCTGTCCACTTGTTTAATTTATCATATATAGCCTTAAAGTGTTCTTTTAGCTTGCTTCAGAGTGTTCTAATCTTTTGGCAAGGAAAGTGAAGAAATGAACTATTAAGTGGTTTCCCAACATTAACATGAATTGGTACAGCCTATGGCAGGAATTGGAGATCTATGAGAACCATCCTCGCATCCATTAACAAGAAACCATTAGCACGCTTTTCTCTAATTATTATGTTTGTCATCTTTGCTCCATTAATTTACAAGGCGAAAGACACCTTCAGAATCCTAGGTCGTCAATTTATGCCTTCCCGGCAGTGCTATAAATGGAAAAAAAATAAGTGCAGGTGCTCATACCACTGAGCTGTGGACTACAGGTGGGCGGGGTGCGAAGACTAGCATTTAATTAATCTTCTTTCTCAGTCGTCCCCTTCTCATCATTTTATAATCAAATAAAAGCATCCCTATGTCTTTCCCCTTAGCCCTTCTTTATCTCCTAGGTCTATTTATTCCTTTTCCATTTTTGGTATTTTACCTTTCCTTGTATTTCTCTCCATTCGTTTCCTCTACTTCTTTATTTTGCCCCTTCTCTTATCACTTTCTTCCTTCCTTTTCTCCCTCTCTCTCCCCTCTTCTTCCCTTTTCTATGCTGTTTGGTCCTTCTTTCTTCTCTTTTGCCTAGTCTCTACTTCCCAGTGATCTTCCTTAACCCTCGTTCATTTATCCCTACTAGCCTTTTCTCATCCTGTTCTCCTTTCTCCTCCTGTTTCTCTTTCTTACATATCAAACTCTTTCCTCTGTTTCTAGTTTCTCTTCTTTCTGTCAATAGCTTTCACCATCTCCATTTCTTTCTAGCATTATCAGTATCTTCAACTCCTCTCTCATCTCTTGCCCTCCATTTCTCTCCTCTTTTCCTTCACACCTCATGGTGTCCACCTTTTGGCCTGTCATGACTCTCTATCCTCCCCCATGGGAGGACTGGCCTGCATATGCGTCACAGGAGAAGGACTTAGGTCTTCTGGAAAGGCAAGGAGGATGGGAATGGGTCAGTCACATCACACCCGACACAAAACTTGACATGTGAATTATTCTATCCCATCCCAGGGGGGATTTCCATGGCCCAAATCTTTGGAAGATCTCGGGGTTGGACTGAGAGAGAAAATAGACCTGAGCACCAACTCGAAAGTAATTCCCATTAGCGAATCAGCTAGCTGAAAAAAAGTATCCCACATATGCTCATTGGGGCAGGTTTGAACTTGTAGAGATATGCTGAACAGGAAAAACCACGCTGTACAGCTGCTTTGCCAGACATGGGAGACTGCATGCATTTGTGCTTGCTGCGGGCAATATTTGTGACATTAGCAGGAAAATCAATATTAAAAACCAGGCCATATTTCATGCCCAAGATGAGTAAAAAAAAAAGACAGTTTACACAGTGACCTTGTCAGGTCTGCACTTTGGCTGTTGAAACTTTGTCCCATAGGTCAGTCCCAGCATGGATTTACCTCCTTTTGTCCTGAACTGTAGCTAATGTGAGAGAGGGGGAGGGAGCTCTCTGCCTGGATTTTGTTTTCGGTTCCGTATGTGGTGCACTGCCAACTCTCACCCTCTCCTTCCTGAACATAGAATCCAGGCACTGCTTTGCGGTGGAAATGCTCTGTGCCGCTCCTATTTAGCAGAAACTTGCTCCCTCCGTGGGAACTGCATTCACTCTTCAGGCCCCAAACTTTCAGTTGTCATGCCACAACAGAACACTGAAAACCCCGTCGCATCCATCGCAGCGATTCTGCTTCAAATAGTACATCTCCGCGGTCTATTTACTAGGCCTCATAAGCAGCACTGGTGATAAGGCGCCAAGAGGTACACATACAGCGCTGTGATGGTGGCAGATTGACAGGCTGTTCTGACAACTTAATCTGCATGCCGGTTACACTCCATCCAACTAGTTAATTCTGTGCGCCCAGCTGTAGCAGGGAAAACCACTGTAGGGCTGTCACGCAGGCACAATATCCAGAATCTTTAAGCAAGGACTAGTGGTACAGCTAAGATCAGCAGGTGATGCACTGACCTGGGACCCCAACCCCAAAGGGGGCATCCTCGCTCCCCCAAATGAAGCCTACACCAGGGGACGTGGCAACATGATCGGCTACTGTATGCTTGATAAAAAAAAGCACGCCATTCACCGTGTAAGGGTTATTTGGGACCCACCAGTGCCTCAGGAACTGGGACGGACTTCGTTGCACAGGTACTGCATACAATAGGCCAGGTGTGGCACACTTTCCAGAATGCTACCACAGTAAGTGCAACTCAGCTTTCTAAACAGGCAAGGGCAGAATTGCTAGAGACAAGTTTCACGCTCCAATAATTTGTGCGCTGCAGGACTAGAGAGGTTGTAGGGCGTGTTAGTAGAAAATGCATTTCGCACCTACACCGCTGAGTCAAAAAAGGACATGTGAGTACGTAGTTCGTTCTCATGAGTCGTGGCAACTGATGCCCTTGTTGGCTGCAGGATATGCAAGTTGTTTGCCACTTTTAGCACGGCTTGTGACATGATGGGCGAAGCCACCGGGGGATGGAGAGGGGGGATAAGAGGTGTGTGTGGTTAGGTCTGCAATGGCGCTCAGCTCTCAGAGTGGCGCATATGAAAGTTCCATTCTGTTGGCGTCATTAGTATAAGTTGAGCAGCACCCGGGCTGCTCAACATACCAACTCTACTGAACATGCGCTGCTGTCATTATGAGTACCAGCACTCTCCTCGGTCGAAGAGAAGTTCCGGTACTCAACCGGAGAAAATTAAGAAGTGCCGGTACTCAGTACCGGGGAGTGCCGGCCCATTTAAAGCACTGCTTCCCGGCCATTCAAAAATTATGCTTAAGGTTTTCTTTGTATTTTTTTCAGAAATGTAGGCTCTCATTCTAACAAGGTGACAATCATCATTCGGCGGATGGGAGGAGGCTACACCCACAAAATGATTTTGATATTTGTTGTTAGTGCCTCACCCACTGTTTTTTTCTAGAATGATTTTTACCAGGTAAAAGTTGGCATGGTATTTGTGGATCAATAAAATTCACAGTCCCTGTTTGCTCATCTCAGAACTGGATAAAACATTTGGTGTTATCAGCAGGGTCAGATTGGGATCATAATTAGGCCCGGGCCGACCCAAAAATGTGGCCCATATTCCTGGACAGCGCCCTTTCATGAAATACTGTTTGCTTAGTCTCACTCCACTAATTTATAGAGAAATGTGATAGGGGCCGGGTCAGGTGAAGAACACAGCTGCTATTGCTCCAGCAACAGAAACGTGGAGGCCAAAGGCCACGAAAACAACTCGCCCAAAGTCACCTCCTTCCAGCACACCATAATGACAGGGCAATCGCCTGGCAGGGGAGGGGTTAAGAAAAACACATTTCTGCGTCTCTACGGGGCTGAGGTGAAAATGACCCAATGGTCACAAAATCACCTACCCGCCCTCCTCTCCCCCAGGGAGGCCACGCATACAGCCATGTGCTCTTTGTAAAGGCCCTGTGGGGTTGGGGGGGTGAGAGAAAAAAGAGTTGCTTCTGGGCATGGCTGTCTTGCAGGAGGTCCGAGGTGAGAATGTCCTGAGTGCAAGAGCAACACCTGGCCCCCAGCGAGGCCATGTCAGCCTAACCCCTCCCTCACCCATCATATGCTGAAGAGTGATGGTCGCCTGGCAGGGGAGGAATAAAGCAATGGCTTGCTATGGGCCAGTTAACGGAGGCCCTAAAAAAACTGTCCCACAGGTCACTCTTAGGCACCGGCCCATCGCCCAATGCCAAACTGCCCGCCTTACCAATCAGACCCTGGTTCTCGTGTTTTCTCCATTCCAGTGGGCAGAGCTCAGAATTATATGATAACATTGCACCTAGTAAGTATTGTGCCCCCAATACAGGTAGTTACCAGGTGCGCTATTATAGTGGGAAATAGATAACTCGTAATGAGCCCCAATGAATTTCTTTGCTGTGAGGTACCGACTGTCATGTAATGCCTTAATTAGGACTTAACAACTTGCCTTAGAGGAGGATGGTGAATTATAAAATGACTAACAATGAAAAAAAGTACTTTATCAAAGGATTGGATTTTATCATCATGCTCCTAATCAAGCTAGATATATGCAATCTCGACAGTTAACAATTGGCCAGTTAAGGAATCCCACCACCCTTGAAGTCTTGTATCAAGCACTGGGCAATGGTTTGAACTAGAGGCAACTAGGTTTGTTTCCATAGCACTGGAAAAATTTCAAAGGTGCCTATTCACAAAAGCAATTTTGAGTATTTTAAGTAGTACGACAATGCAGAGTCACACATGCTAATCACTGATCTGCGTGTCCAAATCTCTGTCTACACCTGTCCTATATTTGATGAGTAGAGTTCTATAAGTTCTATATATGTATATATAGTTAGGACCATTTTTTCAAAAGACAGAGTGTTTTTTAATTTGCCAGTAACTTTGGCGGCGCTTGATCAATGTTCATGAAATGTTCAAAACTTATACTTTGGTCAGTTCAGCTGCTGCCTTGAAAGTTTCAGGGTGATCTGGGAAGTGGGGGCTGAAATATGGGTGTGGTACCAAAACACTTTTTCTCCATTCTGTATGGGGATATTGCATTTTTTAAACACGCCTACACCCCGAACCGTTTAATGGAATTTCACCAAATTTTTCACGAAGCTAGATCTGTTCCACAGATTACACTCTTAATGGTTTGGTGTAAATCTGTTCAGTAGTTTTCGAGTAATTTAAGGCCAAAAGTATATATATCTCGCACCAAGGATTCTCCACATATTCCTCTCAGATCAATCAGCAGGGAGAATCTGATTGGCTGGACGCAAACTGACAGGAATGTTGCAGCCGCCATTTTATTTCATTGTGAAATGGTCCCCAGGTCTGAAATCTTAGCTGAATGTAGATGTTGGGGTCATGGTGGAGGTTCTCTGGCCCCATGGGTGTTTTATACTTGTGATAAATCAGTAAAATGGTCTTCAAATGCATTGAAACATATTTTTTTACAGTTTCTGAGATCTGCTGATCCATACGCGTGGCTCCCAGTGTGAATCGGCTTGTGGATCTGTGGATTTCCCAGAACGTAAAAAAAATACAAATAAATGCATACAGCTATTCAAACACCCAAACAAACACCCTAGCATCCACTCTCACACCCAGAGGGAGACTGTTACATCCGCTCCCACACCCACAAAGACACTCTCACACCCACCCTCACATCCATACAGACATTATCACACTCACTCTGACACTCAGAGAGAGACGCTCTTACACACACTCTCACATTGAGGCAGACACTGTCACACTCCCTCTCACACTCTGACAGATACTCTCAAACTTACTCTCACACCCAGTCAGACACTGCCACACATAGTCTCACACCCAGAGACACACTCTGACACTCACACTCACACAAACACACTCACACTCAGAGACACTCAAACCTACTTTCACATCCAGGCACATGCTGTCACACTCCCTCTCACACCCAGACAGAGACTCTCACAATCACTCACACACCCAGTCAGACATTGTCACACATAGTCTCACAACCAGAGACACACTCTGACTCACACTCTCATATCCACACAGACACTCTCATGCTAACTCTCACACTTAGAGAGACACTCTTACACCTACTCTCACATCCAGGCAGACACATTCACACTCCCTCTAGTACCCAGTCAGAGACTCTCACATTCACACCCAGTCAGACACTGTCATATGTAGTCTCACACCCAGAGACAAACTCTGACATTCACTCTCACACTCATACGGACATTCTCACGCTCACTCCCACAATTAGAGAGACAGTCTTACACCTACTCTCAAATCAAGGCAGGCACTGTCACACTCCCGTTCGCACCCAAACAATGACTCTCACACCCACACTCACACCCATGCAGACACTCTCTCTCTCACTCTCACACTCAGAGAGAGATACTCCTACACCCAGTCTCTCATTGAGGTAGACATTGTCACACTCCCTCTCACACTAATGCTGAGACTCTCAAAATTACTCCCACACCCAGGCAGACACTCTCACACCCACTCTCACAGCCATGCAGACACTCTCACACTCACTCTTACACTCAAAGAGACACTCTCACACCCATTCTCAAATCCAGGCTCAGACTGTTACACTTACTCTCACATCCAGGCTCTCTCACACTCACTCTGACACCCAGAGAGATGTTCGTATGCTTTATCTCACACACAGGACACACTCTGACACTCAGTCTGACATCCATACAGAGACTCCCAGACCCACTCTCACAGCAAGATAGCCACTGTCAAATCCACTCTCACACCCAGACAGACACTTTCACACCCATGCAGACCCTTTCGTGCCCAGTCTCACACTCAGAGAGAGATATCCTTACACCCACTCTTACATTGAGGTATACACTGTCACATTCCCTCTCACACCAAGACCGAGGCTCTCACACTTACAATCACACCCAGACAGACACTCTTACACCCACCCTCACACCCATACACAGTGAGGACTAGTGAACAAAATGAGGAAGCGACTAAAAACAACTGTGGGGCAATCTATGCAGAGCTTCTAAACGAGATCAAGCAAAATGGTGGGAGGCCACCACCCTACAAAAATATGTTGAAGTTGATCGAGTACCACGTGGATTGAGAATATTTATTTTACCAACAACATTTAATCCTGATCCGGAAATGATTGAAGAGTGGGCAATGAACAATCACAACTGTTTAATGGGCATGCTTAAAAAACTGATTAAATACGCTAAAAAGGATGTGGAAAAGGCAGCAGTGGAAATTGAGAAATTTACTATATTGCTACAAGGAAAAAGTAGTGCAGAGGAATTTAAATGTGAAATGGATAAAATTCAAACCAAATTGGATAAATTAGAAGGTGAAATTATGGCCAAAAAACAACTGAAGTTTTACAGAGATGAGTGTGACTACGAGAGAGGCCAAATTTAGACTTTTGCACGAAAATAGGAATACCTTAGAAACAATATTGATAATAAAGGACAGCAACAATCAGTATCGACTACAATTAATATAGAGGCAACATCAGTACCATCAGGCAGTGTGAATGAGAGGACCCCAGGGGACACTACGGAAAGTGAGAATAGTGAAAGTGATGTCTCCAATCAATCAAAGACAGAAGGAGTAAAATCCCAGATTTTAAAGGAGTTCAACCTGTTGGCACAAGGAAGAGTAAAGGCCCATCGCGGCAGAGGCGCAACAGGCTTCAGAGCTCATGGAAAAGGAGGAGGGAAGAAACAAAAATAAGTGGACCACGACAAAGAGACATTGAAAGCTCATGGGGGATATGCACCTGGAGACAAACTACCCTGAACCCCTAAAAGGAACAGTGGTAAATTTGTCAAATGTAACTTTGTCCAAAATACAGAAAGAGGTGTTATCTTTAGGCCTTTCCTTTTGTCCGACAGCATCTTTCGATTATACTTTGAGTAGAATAGATCTTTTTCATTTTATCAGGAAATTAAAACTTAAATATTGGTTTGCTTCCAAGGCACCATCTGTGCAGCAAGTTAGACTGGGTAGGACAACCCCTTCCACTTTAAAAATTGCGGATATTGATGTGCTTCAGACTATGGAGCACTTATTGGGAGATAGCAATTGGGTGAATGATCCCATAGCTAATTTGGAAAGGGAGGGTTTTCAAACAAATTTAGATTGTGGGACAGTTAATGTATTCAGACCCAGATTAACCTTTTGCCCCCAAGTGACATCCACACTGATTGATGTATTTGAAAAATGTGTTATCAGGGAGTTTTGGAAATTGGACAAGAAGGAGAATAAAAGATATGGACAGCGTCATTTAAATTTGGAACAATCAAAGACTGTTGTTGATTTGAAAAAGAATGTGAATATAGTTATAAAACCTTCGGATAAAGGTGGTAATGTGTTGATTTGGCCTTTGAATAAATCTTTGGAGGAGGGTTTGAGACAACTTAGTGACAGTAGACAAAATGAAAGAACGCAAAGACAACAATATCATATAGCTAACAGGTCGTATTGTGAAAAATTATGTGATTGGCTAACCAATGAAATTATTGTAAAAGAGACATTTTTAGTTTTGAGATGTACTCATCCCAAACTTCCAGAAATGTATCTGCTACCCAAATTACATAAGGATTCTAGTACTCCACCAGGTAGACCAATTGTTTCTTCCAGAGGTAGCATGTTGGAGAATACATCCAAATATATTGATTATTTCCTCAGACCATTTGTTGAAGCTCTACCATCATACATTAAGGATACTAGTGATTTTCTGAGAAGAATTCATGAGGTTCCCTGGGATGACCATTTTTTATTCTTAACTTTAGACGTCGAGAGTCTGTATACTTGTATTCCCCATGACTTAGGTATTGCAGCATGTAAACATTTTTTTAGAGCAAGATCATTATCTCTCCTTCAACATACCGAAATGCTAATATGTATGATGAAAACATGTTTAACTAACAATTTCTTTATCTTTAATAATCAAATTTATAGACAATTGCAAAGGACTGCGATGGGTACTTGCTTCGCCCCTAGCTACACAGGTCTTTTTCTTGGCTGGTGGGAGGAGCAAGTTGTCTACAATATGCAGATGTTTTGCGAGCATGTGATACAATGGGTACGTTACATTGACGACATTTATTGCATTTGGAAAGGCAGTGAAAATCAGGCTGTGGATTTTGTAACAGTTAAATGTGAATCAGATGAATCTGATGTTGACAGCACAGATACATCATTTGGAAATATAATTTTTGGACCTTAAGTTAGAGGTTAGAGAAGCTAGACTAACCAGCCCCTTGTTTCGTAAGAAAATGGCAGGGAATAGTCTTCTTCATGCAAATAGTTGTCACCCTAAAAATCATATCCACAGTATCCCCTATGGAGAACTACTGAGAGCTATAAGAAATTGTAGTGAAAACACTGATTTTCTTTTAGAAATGGAAACAATGAGAAATAGATTTTTGGAGAGAGGATATTCTAATAAGTTGATAGACAATACCTGTGATAAAGTGTTATCACTGGATCATGAAAAATTGTTGATTTCACAAGATCGCACTAAGGTAAATGATGATCAAACCATTAGGTTTATCACTACCTACAATACCCTAGCGTGGGATGTAAAACATATTTTAATGAAATATTGGAATATTCTGATGACAGACGAACATTTAGCAGATTCAATTGGCCTCCACAGGTTACTTTTAGAGGATGTCTATCTTTAAAAGACAAATTATTTAAAAGCCTAGTTCAGCCATCACAGACAAGTAGGGAACTCTCTATCCAGGGTTTCGTTACCTGTGGTAAATGTAAAGCCTGTAAGGGCAGTAGTAACTGTCATAAATTCAGGTATCACAATATACACGTCCTTCCATTATTAACAAGTACCTGAAATGCAACACGGAATATTGTGTTTATGTCCTTCGTTGTCCATGTAATAAATATTATATTGGTAGCACGATTCATAAAGCAAAGAAAAGAGTGCTTGAACATATGAGGGCTATCACTAATGAAGACAAAGCATATCCGGCTGCAAGACACTTTGCCACTGTTCATCTGAAAAACACGGATCTATTAAAATTTTGTGTACTTTATAATATCCCAGCAAGAGTGAGAGGTGGTAATAGAGAACTAAAACTAAGACAGTTAGAGTCTAAATTGATTATTAAACATTCAGCTATCTTTCTGTATGGATTTAATAAGGATGAGGAGCTCTCTGTCCATTTAAGCTCTAATTAGTTATATATTGTAATGGTTTGTAGTTTATTTGTGATAACCTTTCCACTAGGAGTAAATAAGGGTAATGTGACAAAGTTTGAAGTGTATATTGTTATTCTTTAATTCCAATTCTAATAATTTCTATTTTATATTTTTTGTTATCAGGTATAATCTTGGAATAACTGATCTGTATTGGTGAAATGCAAGGAGCTATTATACTATGGAGTGATAATTTAAATCATGGATGACTTCGTCTCATGAATCTGATTATATTAGATGAGTATTCTGAAACATTGGTTTTACATTAATTTAAAACGAAAAATTTAAAACTTCAAATTGATTGTATAGAAATATGTATATGCATTTATTCCTATTTTGATTCTGTGGTCAATTTATGAGCTATTAATATAATGTGCGACGTTTCATAAAATATGTAGTATAAGGTATGAACACCACTCCAAAATGGCCGACATACTTGCAGTACAAAGCAGGAGATCAGTAAAAGTCTGTTGTTTCTGTCGTTTGTCAAAGTTTGAGGAACATTGAAATATGTGTAATGACTGAATTTCTGTTTGACCTGTGAACAAGGAGCTGGTGCTCCGAAACACGTCAGGATTTCTTTTGTTGTTTAGCAATTAAACACGCGTCTGCATTGAGTCACAGCTCGTTGCTTTTCTACCTCGAGATTTATACCTCGCTGTGTCTTCACAACGTTTTTGATAATATATATATATACACACATATATATATATATATATACATACACATTTTTCAATGAGAAAATCAAAGGTTACAGGGATTTTATAGGTAGGTTGATGTTTTACCTCCACAAAACCATAGAAGTTCAGCAGTTATAGTTATACTTATATTTAAACTCATGTTAAGAAACTATAACTCTTGGCTTAAAGTTACTTTAGGACAAAAGTTTCCTCAGATAAGTATAACAATAACTGCTAAATTCCTATATATATATATATATATATATGCATATGTATATTACCTAATGGCGGTCCCCAGTAGGTATAGTTAGGGCCCAGTTTCTATAGGAAGAGCATTTTTTGTTTTGCCAATAACTTTGGCTCCACTTGACGAATCTTCATGAAATTTTTAAAACGTATACTTTGGTCAGTTCAGCTGCTGCCTTGAAAGTTTTGAGTGATCCATCAAGCAGGGGTTGTGGAAAAGGGGGGGTCCCAAACCATTTTCCCCATGCCTTTTCCCTTGGGATTTTGAACAGGACTACAGCCTGAACTGCTGGACAGAATTACACCAAATTTGGCAGAACGCTAGCACACTTTTTTGTGATTTGGGGTAAATCCGTTCAGTAGTTTTACAGATATTAAAGGGCAAAAAATATTATATTTGGTCATGCGGATACCCCACGGGTCCAACTGGCCCCGTGCTGATATCAGATTGGCTGCCAATACTACAACAAAGAAGTGCTGGCAGCCATCATGGGACTCTGTGTCAGCTGAGGCCCAAAAAAAGCAAAAAGAAAAGAAAAGGGGCGGGGTAGGGGCAGGGTAGGAGTAATTTTTTCCCTAAATATCAGAAAAATCTGCAGATGTGCAGATTTTTCTGACAAATAAAAAAAAAACAGGTGGTTCCCACCCTTTTCATTTCATTAGCTCCCAGGTGGACAAGGTCCCGGCGTCATTGGGGGTTTTAAAGGAAAGGGTATGCACAGGCCACACACCTAGGGCATCTATTAGCCCCAGGGCCACCACCTTCCCGGGTAGATCAGAAATAATAATGCTGGGGGGTACACAGCCCCGGTGCCCCGGGGTTCACCACCTCCCCAGGGCAAAATATTGTTTTAATATGGGGGAGGCCATATGGCCTCTCCCAGAGCAAGAAACACATTCTGCATGCAGGGTGGCATGCGCCCCCCACAGCCCCCGGGCCACCACATCCCGAGGCTAAATACATTGTGAATGTGTGGGGGTGTGTGGCCCCCCTGCAGCTCCAGGGACTGCCACCTCCCCTAGGCTAAATACATTAAGAATGCGAGGGCCACTTAGCTCCCCACAGCCCCGGGGACAACCACCTCCTTCAGGCAAAATACAATCTGTATGCGGGGATGCCACATGGACTCCCCGGACCACTACCTCCCCGGGGCAAAATATTGTTTTAATTTGGGAGAGGCCCAATGGCCTTCTCAAGAGCTACAAATACATTCTGTTTGTGGGGGGGCACATGCCCCCCCTGCAGCCCCAGGGACCACCACCTCCTCGGGGCTAAAATACTGTGAATGCTGGGGTGGTGGCGTGGCCCTCCTGCAGCCCCAGGGACTGCCACATCGCTGGGGCTAAATACATTAAAAACGTGGGGGGGCCGCAAGGCACCCCATAGCCCTGGGGACTTCCACCTCTTTGGGGCAAAATACAATCTGTATGCAGGGAGCCTACACAGTCCCGTTGCAGCCCCGGGGACCGCCATCTCCCCAGAGCTAAATACATTCTGTATGAGAGGGGGTTGCGTGGCCACCCTGCAGCCCCAGGCACCGCCACCTCCCCAGGGTTAAATACATTAAGAATGAGGTGGGGCACGCAACCCCCTGCATCTCCAGGGACCACCACCCCCTCAGAGGTAAATACATTAAGAATGTGGGGGCTGCTTGGCCGCCGCAGCCCTGGATACCACCTCCTCCCAGGGCTAAATACATTAAGAATGTCGGGGAGCCGCAGCCCCTCCCCCAACATCCTCAGGGACCACCACTTGCCCAAGGCTGCATTTAAATAATGAAGTGGGTCCATCACAGACTCTTGGGCCCGGGGACCACCACCTCCCGGGGCTGCATGAGTTGGACAGGGGGTCGCATGCCCTCCACTAGAGAAGCCGTAGACGGCCCTGGGGACCGTCAGTCCCCAGGGTTGGTTCCTGCTATGTCACTGGGTGTCCACCCCTGGGACATAGCTGTTGATAGCTATATTAAGGAAGAGTGGGAGCTGCCTTAGGAGTTCAAATGTATGACCGACGGAACAGAGGTCTTTCTGAGCGGAAGCAAATGTGAGACTACTGTTAGTCATTCAATGATTTGCAAACAAGTGTCCCTTCGTGGCTTTTACAATGCGGAGGTCGCGAACTTGGCATGCTTTCTGAAGGGTACTCCAGTCCCTTTGATTCTTCCAGCATTTCACATACTTTCAAATGGAAGTTATGTGGTTCTGAACTATCAGAATTGGTGTAGAATGAGACCTGGAATTGCCTACGCAATTTCAGTTTCTCAAATTGTAACTTGTTATGTAAATGTTTTATACCCCCACATACAAGAAATAAGAGTAGCAGAAATGTGGCCTCACATTGATACTACTAATATAAATTTTGACAAGCTAAGCAGACTAAAGGTGCTACTATTTAAAAAATAAATGATGTTGACATCGGCCAGAGAGAAGTACAATCTCCAGATAGCGAGATCAGCAGCCGAGATACAAGCCTTATTAAATACCAACTTTCCCAAGCACTTTGGAGAGCTGGTCTGCAGAATATTTAATGTCTCCAGCACTGCAGGGATTGTACACTTGTTTAAGGCTGTTGGGTCTGGATTTGTTTCCACTTTCCAGACCGTCTTCAAAGTCATTCCTTCAGTTATCCATTCCATATTTTCAAGTGTGTTTGGCAGATTTCTATAACTTTGGTGCTGATTGGTGGAATACTGCTACTGCTATTCCTGATAGTCAGTGGTTGTGCTTTCTCAGCTAAGCAGAGTGAAGGAGCTACCACCAGCCCAGCTGTGTCATGATTAGATGATGGAGTACTTTGGCACTCTGTTGCTGGAAGAATTGGAGCATGATTGGTCTCTTGTCATTCCGACCAATCCTGTGGTGCATGCAACCACTATTTCAGTGCAAATGGTGCCTCTTCAAGTGTATCTCGTTGGTGTGTCTTGCTATACAGCCAGTGCCTCTGTGGACAAGGAACTGTTAATGTTCTCAATGAGGGTTCATTCACGGTCGAGACTCAGGTTGATTCACGAGACCACTTATGAGCCACCGCTTTTGAACTACTCGGCTCCAGCGACATCTGTCACTATGGATGGAACTGCCTACGTAGGTGATTCTGCATCTAAGTCTTCTGTGCACTTCTGCTCCATGGATCCTTTTGCCAATCCTGTGATTGATTTGACATCTGCCGATGTGGAGTCCTTCCTGGACGCACTCCCAATTGATGACTTCAGGGACCTTCTACACGACCACACCTATTGTTGAATAAATTCAACATTTGGCCTTTTTCAAAAGTATAAAATGTGATACCAAATTTCCATATTAATTGGACTCGCATTTGGCTGGCCTTGCTTGTCATGGTTGACATTATGGGGGTCATTACGACCCCGGTGGTCGGTGCAATAGTGGCGGTAGTACCGCCAACAGGCTGACGGTACATACCGCCACTATTATGACATTGGCGGTTTGGTAGGCCAAACCACCAAGTTAACACACCGACCGCCACAGCGGTAATGACCGCCGGGCTGGAGACTGCAGTCTCCAGCCCGGCGGCTGTCACTATGCCGCCCATGGAATTCTGACCCCACCCACCACCATGGTTAACGTGGTTTTATTATTGTTCATTATCCTAATCATTGCAGCACATACATTTTATTGTAGAATGTAGTCTTTTCAATAAATATATTGAAAACTTTTCTGCATCTCCCTCATTGCCTTTGTCTGTAGGAGACTTATTGCTACTGAGAGAAAAGGGTAACTTCCGTTTCCCGACTTCCCTGAGAGGTCTCTTCTAAAGTCTATACCTAAGGCTGCCAGAAATCACCTTTAGTGTTTATGTTTGGTGAGGTACTTCTTGTGAGCCAGGAGGGTTGGGCCCACAACTGTGACTTGTAGGAGTGACTCAGTCACCTACAAACAGGAGTGCTGTCACCCCTAAACCAGCAGTCTTGCTAAGGAGCGAAAGTCCAACTACAACAATTTATGTTGTGCTTTTAGGTGTTGCTGTTTATTGCGATAAACATTCTGAGATCATAGGCACTGTATTTGGTGTGCAAGTTATTATTTACAAGACTGTTGAAAGAGTTATGGTGGTTAGATGGAAACAGGATCCAGGTCTGCATCCAGGAAGAGACTTTGCCATCTGAATCATGGAGAACTTTTCCCATCTCTTCTCATCCTGCTATCCATTCTTTCCAGATGCTTCGAGGTATGCACATCTACCACCACTATATTGACAGAGTCTGTCATCTCCTTCCACATCAACACTTTTACTCGTCCACTGAGGGTTTATGGAAGCAAACCATGTAGTCCTCTGTATAATCTACAACAAAGGTCACTGCAAGTTCCTTCTCCTCCTCAGTGAAGTTCCACTTCCCCTTGAATGGGGCTGGCTACATTCTTTACTAGTAGTAACTTTCCTGGTGCAATTTCAGTTGTAAGAGAATCCAGCCTCACGTTTAGGGGATGGAGACTCCCAAATCCTACTACCGTGTAAAATTTCCACTTGGAACAGGACTATACCAACTAAAGGCAATCTCCACCAAGTCAGAGGCGTAAAGATATGTGTGCAGAAATCTCGGAATGTAGATTTCCCTTTGTGAGTCGGACCCCACTCTGGTTTTCAGCCACGTAACAGCTTCTCGACAACTGTGTACAGATTTGCAGCAGACATTAAACCTGAATACGTTTCCAGTATTCCAGCAATATACTGCAAGGAAACTATGTGAAAAATAAACAACAATGCAATCTAATTGTATTCATGAGGTGCAAAATATTGCTCTGGTTCTTGTTAGCTAAATGTGCTTCTCAAACCATCCTGACAGACCGAACTGTTTTCACGTTTTAAGTAGAGCTTACGTAGGAAAGGAACACATGCAGACAGTGGTGTACAGTAAATGTTGACTCCACATTAAGATGTAGGTAATGCGGTCTGATGCCTAAGAGTGCAATGCATCATTAAAGCACAGATCATAACAGCACTCTTGCTGCATACCAAGTAAGTGCAAAACATTGATTCTGAACACACACAATGCTTCTACTGTGAACTAGCTGTATAGAAGGTGACAAGAACATGGCATATATGATGCAGAGATAACTTAATGAAGAGACTCTAAAGTCAAGATTCTGTTTTTAATGGGCAGCCTTAGAAATGCTTCATTTTTCTGTTTTCTGGTTGCTTTTCTGTTCTATGCAGTGCCATTTCTGTCTAAGCGCAGGGCATTCTAAGTGACATTACGCAGCCATGTTGACAGCTCCGACACAACCAAGCATATTAAAAATGCCTGGAACCCTAAGACAGTGGCCCGCGGGAAGATGGCTGTCAATTAGAGCTCAGGGAATACCATCCACGGTATTCACCTGCGAGGAGAACTGCCAATCAGATAGCAGAAGGGAGGTGATGAGGAGGATAGATGAGAAGCAGAAAATAGAATAGAAAAATGAAGAGGAAAAGAGAGAGAAAGAGAAAGAAGAGACGGAACAGAATAGAGGGGGAGGAGAAACAGGAAAGGAAAGTGAGAAGGAAGGGAATGAGGAAGAGATAGAAGAGAATGGAAGTTGGAGGAAGAGAAACAGAGGGGAGGGAACATTGAGAGGAAGAAAAAGGAAAAGGAAGCAAGAGAGGAACAGATGGATGATGAGCAGGAAGAAAAGGAGAGAATGAGGAAGAAGAGGGAATTTGGAAGAAGAGGGTTAGAAAGAGAATAATATGGAAACAGAACTATCTGGCAGAGGATGAGGAAAACAGGAGGAGAAGAAGCAGGCAAGAAGGAAAAGGATCAGAAAAGAGAAGCAAACAAGGAGCGAAAAAAAGATGATGATGTTTACAGATAAAATGGTTAACTTTAGAACGTGAAAATATTAGAAGAGCTGGGTGAAATAATTTGCTGAAACGCAGACAGAGGAAAGTCCACTTTTTAAGAATGTTTCCCCATCAAACAAACATAAGCCCTATCGGTGGGCGACAAGCTTATTTTGCAGGTGCCAAGGCTTTCACACTTTGCACGTGAATAAAAATGGGAATATGTGGAATCTAAGAAGTGGCACCAGAATATGGTTGCCAGAATGTCCTCCGTCATAAATATTGTATCCTAAATATGGTCTAAATCGCCATATAAAAGTTCATAATAGAAAATCTATACTAGTAGGTGGTGATAATTTTTGTAAATGATAAAAAATATATAGCATTTATGTCGGACAATATTTATTGTCGATCCATTGTCCAGTTGTTACCAAACTACTTGGGATGAGTGCTTAAACAGTTTGGCCCTGATTCACAATGGTTTTGTGTCAGGTTTCCATTACTTTTTTAAGGCAGACTGAATGCAAAAAATAGTTGAGGATTTATAAACCAATGCAAATTGATATTTGTACTGGCTTGTAAGAAAAAATAACACTAACCAGCACAAAGCGCTGCTTTGAATTACTCTGTGTCACAGGGGATCGTTCCTTGAGTGGAACAAGGGCGTTCTTGTGTAGCCTTCCATAGTTTGTAATCAATGGAAAACTCTATCTACTAGGAGTATGCACCACCAGTTAATGTCACTAGAAAGCAGGCTTTCGAAAGGAGAAATGCTTTTTATTTTTCCTAACTTTTCCAAGTTTGAATGTGTGTTGCACTGTTTAGCACACATTCCATGTGGGAAACATGTTAAAGTTAGTCTAATCATAGTATGTAGTATTGGAAAGGTACACTTCCAGTATAAAACCTACGCTGGACTCATGCAGACACTTTTTCACTACAGTGCAAAGCTTTGTATGTGGCATTCGGCAGTCTGATTGTGCATCAGCAACAGAGAAAGAGAATAGTGCCATATCTCTACAGATGTGGTGCTTTCCTTCTGCTGTCTTCCTGTCATGAAATGGAACCCACCAAATTTGGGTGCTTTGATGTGTTGTGTAACAGATTAGTACATTTCTGATCTCTGCCTGACTTTAGGTCGGAAGACTGCTGGAAGTGACCAACCAGAGTCCAGGATGGCCAATGCTTTGGGGTTTGGAAAACCTGTGGTGGGCATTACACCAAATGTTAACCAACAAATAAGTGAAGGATATTTGTACACTGAACTGCGTCAAATTGCAAAATAATGGCATGACGGCCTGGATTTACTAAGATTTCACGCTACACAGCACAGCAAAGGAAGTTGCTGCACTGGGTTGCATGAAAAGGGAGAGCAGAACTGGATCATATTTACAAAGATATGGTGCAGTTCAGCTCTCTGTTTGAGCTATTGCACTTTGGGCTGCCTAGCACCATCATAGGCACCCTTGCGCAATGGCGCAAGGAAGCCTGAGTTATGGTGAAGATAGTTTTTGTGCATTAAGGGGCACCTTCTTGCATACAAATTATAATTTGAGGCTTAGTTTCTTTGTATGCAGCACACATGCAAAGAGGAAACAGTGAAGAGAAATAAAGATATCTCTCCTTATTAGGTCAGCCTCAGTACGGTAACACCCATGCTGAAGCAAGGTAATGCAAAGTAGCACAAAGCATTGCCTGGCATTGCTTTATTCTTATGTTTTTCTACAAAGCCACTCAAATCGGGCTTTGCATTGCTTTGTTAGTCCCAAATAGGTCTAGAATTGGGCTGCGCCAAAAAGTGATGCAACCCCAGCACAACATCTTACTAAATGTGGGCCCATGTGAGCTAGGTGTGAATTGAATAGGCGTCAAACCAAAGGTAACAGTACAAATTGTTCCTGGAGCATGTGGAGGCCAAAAATAAAAATTAAAAAACAGTTGCAATTTGTGTCATGACCCAGACCACGCACTATTTGCATCATGTTAAAAAGGTGTCTCTGGTTGGGAGTCAGTTCGCACTCTGCCCAAGCAGGGACCCTCACTCTAGTCAGGGTAAGGGAGTTACACTCTTAGGACAAGCCCTGCTCACCCCCTTGGTAGCTTGGCACAAGCAGTCAGGCTTATCTCAAAGGCAATGTGTAAAGCATTTGTACCAAAACACACAGTAATACAGTGAAAACACTTAAAAATGGAAACCAAAATAGACAATATTTATCGAAATCAAACAAGACTAAAACAACAAAATGATAGATTCATTCTCCATAGAAAACAATGGAAACGTTGTTGTTACACAAAATACCTGGTTTGCATAAAAAAGCAAGTGAGGCTGTGTGTCATTTTCCAGACGGGGCACCTCAGGTCCGAGCAGGTTTACGTTGATTTTTGACACCCAGCGATGATGCGTGAAACATCAGGCTGCGCGGTGATGGAAAACTACAATGCACAGGGTTTACGTTGGTTTCAGCAGCCGCAAGCGAGTGTTGTGTTGTTTCTCCAGCCGCAATGCAGGTGATGCGTCGATTTCCCAGCTGCGATGCAGGTGGTGTGTCAATTTTAGCCACGAGGTGGGTGGCTCATTGGTTTTACCGCTGCGTTGCAGGTGGTGCGTCGAAACTTTCCCCGCACGGCTCCCTGTGTGTGGATTTCAGTCCTTGTTCTACCAGCTTCTCCTTTCAAGGGCCCAGGGACTGGAAGGGCACCACTTGGCAGGGCAGGGGTCTTAGCAGAGAGTCCAGGTGCTGGCAGAGAAAGTATTTGATAGCCCTGAGACTTCAAGACAGGAGGCAAGCTCAATAGAAGCCCTTGGAGATTCTTCATAAGCAGGAAAATACCACAAAAGTCCAGTCTTTGTCCTCTTTCAGGCAGAAGTAGCAATTGCAGGCCAACCTAGCAAAGCACAGACACGGGCAAAGGGGCAGTACTCCTCTTCCAGCTCTTCTCCTTGGCAGAGGCTCCCCTTGGTCCCTGAAGTAATCTAAAAATCTGGGGTTTTTGGTCCACTACTTATACCCTTTTCTGCCTTTGAAGTGGGAAAACTTCAAAGGAAAGTCTCTGTTGTTGACAAGATCCTGCCTTGCCCAGGCCTGGCCCCAGACACACACCAGGGGGTTGGAGACTGCATTGTGTGAGGACAGGCACTACCCATTCAGGTGTAAGTGTCAGCTCCTCCCTCCCCACTCTAGCCCAGGCGACTCATCATGATAATTAGGCTACACCCAGCTCCCTTTGTGTCACCGTCTAGAGGGAATTCACAACAGCCCAACTGTCAGCCTGACCCAGACGTGGAATGCACAAGCAGGCAGAGGCACGGAATGGTTAAGCACAAAAATGGCCACTTTCTAAAGGTGGCATTTTCAACCTGACAATCTAAAAACCAACTTGACCAAAGAGTATTTTTAAATTGAGTGCAGAGACACCAAACTTCCAAACTTCATCTGCTCCCAAAGGGATACTGCCCTTAAGTTATTTAAAGGCATCACCCATATTAACCTATGAGAGAGATAGGCCTTGCAACAGTAAAAATCGAATTTGGCAGTATTTCACTGTCAAGACATGTAAAACACATCAGTACATGTCCCACCTTTAATATACACTGCACTGTGGGCTACCTAGGGCCTACCTTAGGGGTGCCCTATATGTACAAAAAGGGAAGGTTTGTGTCTGGCAAGTGGATACATTTTCCGGGTCGAATTGGCAGGTTAAACCTACACACCGACACTGTAGTGGCACGTCTGAACCATGTTTACAGGGCTACTCATGTGGGTGGCACAACCAAGGCTGCAGGCCCACTAATAGCATTTGATTTACAGGCCCTGGGCACCTCTAGTGCACTTTACTAGGGACGTACTAGTAAATCAAATATGCCAATCCTGGAAAAGCCAATTACACATGCAATTTACACAGGGAACACTTGCACTTTAGCACTGGTCTGCAGTGGTAAAGTGCCCAGAGTACCAAAACCAGAAAAAACAGAGTCCAGAACACAGTCAAAACATAGGAAGCAGAGGCAAAAAAGAGAGGGGAGACTGTGCCAAGGATGCCAGGTCTAATACATCATACAGAAGAATATGATTTTTTCTTTTGATTTGGGCTGATGCTACCTGTTAAAAAATGGTGGTACTGTAATCTCAGTTTGAATCCACCTTGAGAGACATACACCTTGCTGTCCACCTTTATAGCAGCTTTATAGCTGGGCACTAAGCAAGGATATACACCCCTTCCTTAGAAGAGGGCAATTCTACAGTCATTTGTCCTGGTTGTGTCTGTTATTCCTATAATCCCTTTATTATCATTTTCGCATTAGCATACAGTAGAAACAACAAGATTAAACAAAAGATAAACGGTTCCTCAAACCACTGACTCCAGTTTTAATGACTTACAAACAATTTCAGTTTTGCATAAACATTATAGAGATTAATGAAGTCTCTAGTTCAATTTAAATCATCTCACATTTAGCAGTACTCTACACATAAGTTTGCTCATTTGTAATATCTCACCATCAGTATATCTCGGAATACTACCCATTGCCCTCATATTTTATGGTGTTTCTTTAGACATCCTATGCCTCATTTTTTAGGGATTCCAGTGTACAGCACTGGTCTAATACTGCCAACCGTTATGAATCAATAGGGCCCGTCAGCTTTCTTGAATTCTGAACAGTGTCGCTTTTCCCTAGGATAAGCCATAACCTCGGAAAAAGATTAGTTCATGTATATCACTTATATTTAAAGATATTGAGTTGTGTCTCCTTGGAAAGTAAGTTTATCAGATAACATGACACTCTACTGAATGTAGTCTTGGTAGACATCCAAAAGGGACAAATCAATCTTCATCACCAGATTGTATGAAGTAGGTCTCCTGCCTCAATTTGGTATCTTAAACCGTTACGGTTAGGGTTAATTCACCATTATCTCTTTGGAGTAAGAGAAATTCTACACAGATACTTGAATTATGCCAATTGGTAGTTCATCAAGATCGCTACATCTCTGGGGGGGCATTAGTGCAAACATCCACTTTTAATCCTCTAAGGAACAAATGTCTGATTCCTATGCTTCCAATGGCTTTATCTGATTTGTACAGTCCCACTGGCTGTCAGAAGTGGGTAGTTTTCCCTATTTTAACTTTTATTTTTAACACAGCCTAATGCTATGCAATGCCTCATATGTCGTTGGTCATGCACTGTTTGGTGTGGCAAAGAAAACATGGCCATCAATGGAGACAAAAGACAGTGAGCAGTTGCGACCCAACAGTCAATTGATAAACAGCCTGGCTGACTCATCAGACCTAAGAGTGCCTTGATTCCAATGAGAAGGACTGAAAGCAAGTAGGATGGTGTTAGTTTCACAGTTATGGCGAGTTCATGTTTTTAGATTTAAGAAGGGAGATCATGCTTGCACCGGAAGACACACAAAGTAGCCATAATAATGTGTTTACTCAAGTAAGCTGAAGACATTATGCTAGTGGAACCAACCTTAACCAGGCTTCCTGTTTGAATTTTGCAGGCAACAGTGGGAGCACCACACAGAAAACTGCCACCCTGCACTGGAAAATAAATTCAGGGCCTCATTTATAGGCCCTCTGCGCTTTTGCTGCATCATTATTATTTTACACAGCGGCGGTGCTAGCAGTGTAGTACACTGCTCGATATTTACAAACTAACTCAATGGGCCAATGCATCCCTTTGTAAAGCCCTGCGTCACATTATACCTGAGCTAGGCATAATGTATGCATGTAAGGTGTTGCTACAGAAAATGCCACGTAGAACTGATGCAGTAAAATGTACAACTTTTCACTGCGTCACCCTACAACTTTACTGGGTCAAAATTTTACAGCCTGCTCAGACCGAGCGTAAAATTGACATAGGGCTTTTTCCATTGGGACTATCCTCAGATTGCTGGATTTGCATCAGTTTAATGACACATCTCTAGCATTGAGTCACTTTAGCACCAACAGATGCAACAAAATTTCTGACACATATGTGAAACATGCGCCATGGAGCTCTGTATTGTAAATACAGTGCATCCATGGCGTTGTTAGGGGATGTGAGGAAAGCCGAAGAAATCGAAATCATAGATGACAATGTGGTAGTTTCTTGTAAATGAAGCCCTCAGTTTTTTAATGCTTTTATAATAGTATCAAGGCTCTATACATCAATGAAGAGCTGCACAGTGCAGAAGAAACAAAGTGAGTATTTCAAAATGAGCAAGGGACATAGAGTTAATTCTCGCAGAGAACATGAGAACCAATTATCCTACAGCCAAGGTTGATTTTTTGAATACCAGTTTAGAAGATTAATGAAAAAAGTGCAATGAGAACCCATTGAAGAAAAAGAGATGGGGAAAAAGACAAAAAAAATATTTGCTGCACCAATTTCCTCAAAGGAGTCACATGAACTTAACACGGACGATAGAGCCAACTCAGATCCTGACCTTAGAGGTAAATACAAAATTAAACAGATTTTCTGCCTGTGTTGCCCTGGTGACAGGAAGATTGAAATTTCCTCTGTGGAGGAGCTCTATCTAGGACTGCTTCAAACATTCAACTATCTTGTTACCATCAACCTACTCATGCATTGGGGTGGCAGCAACATGCAAGTTTTCTGTAGACACTATACAATCCTTTCTATCCTACCAACTGTTCTAATGCTCCAGTTTGTTGTCCAAACGCTGCTTTCATCGGGGGCCCTAAGAGCCACTGAGTTATATGGTGCAACTCCTTATGTGTGGGCTGTTCCCTCTTTGTCTCTTCAGACTAACTACTCTTGCAGATGCCTGCAGCTTCAGCAGCGCTAGGCCCTGCTGAGCTTTGTGCACACATCTGCAAAAGTAATGTACGTTCTTGATGCCTGACCAGATCAGGGGGCAAGCAGGATGACAGCAGAGCCACATAAAAATACAAACACAGCCACACAACTTGGTAGCTCCATCAACCTACAAGACTGGCTGATTATTGAGATGGTGTGTACGTGATATAGCAATGTCGGTAGTATTCAGAACCACTCCCAGGACTGTAAGAAAGGTATGTGGGTCCTTGTTTGTATCTATTTCCTGAGGCTCAAATTGTCTTTTTAAGATGAGCTTTAAACTTCAGGAACTGCTGTTGCCCCTTTAGATCCTTCAGCCCTTTTAAGTCTGGAGCACTCTGAAATCACTATGGGCCTGATTTATATCTCGACAGAGGGATTACTCCTTCACAACAGTGATGGCTATCCCATCCGCTGAAACCTAAATACCATAGAAAACAATGGTATTTAATTTTCGGTGGACGGGATACCTGTTACTGTTGCGACAGAGTAACCCCTCCACCAAGATCTAAATCAACCCAATGTCTTCTCAAGAAAGTATCCCATCAGGAGATGATAGCATGACAGCTGACCTCCTTAGAAGCTGATTCAGAACATCCAAAAAGACCAATGCAAGAGATCGTTAATGTGTTTGGGAATCAGTCTTCCATGGGGCTTCCCAGGACCTTTATAATGTAGTGACTGTTACTGGGGCTGCAGAAAAGTGAAGCGAGAGGCCAAACCATATCTAGTCCTGGGGTTAAACTACAGTCTAGGCAAAGAATCCCAGCTCTTTGGTGCAATCCAATCCTTTCTTTGGCCTCAGTATGGGTGGTTAGGAGGGAACATTTGATTAGGATTCTGATCATAAAAATAGCTCCTTTTCTAGAGGTGAGTATGGAACGCATTCCAAATCTGCACGATATGTCATAAAAAAGGTCAAAGGTCACAGGAAAAGAGCCTAGATAAAGCACTGATGATGCTATTTGTGTGCTTTTAGAAACAGAATATAAAGCAAAATGGGCACTTTCAGAAGCCTATCAAGCTAAATACACTCTATGTGTAATGAACTTTCTCTTAATTTAGTTGACTTGGCTATTGGGACTGGATCACTTTAACCTGTTCTGTGCCCAGGACGTAATGGTTACGTCCTGAGGCACAGTGCTGCTGTGCCCAGGACGTAACCATTACGTCCTGGTCACAGAGCCCAGAGGGAGCGCTAGCGCTCCCTCTGTGGGGTTCCCCTCCACCCCCCAAGTCAGGGATGGAAGGGGAAGCCCTTCCCCTTCCACCCCCGAGCCCCCCAACCCCCACTGTGACATCAGAGGGTCTCCCCCATCGCGCTGGAAGCAAATTGTATTTAGGCCATTTCTGCCTGCTTTGGGGGCAGATCGGCCGATTTTAGGTCAATCTGCCCCCAAGGGGGGCAGAAACCACTAGGCACCATGGATCTTTTTTTTTGCGTTGTCACGCAAGGGGAGCGACCTTGTAGGCAAGGGTCGCTCACCGGGGGGGGGATTTATTTTAGGCCATTTCTGCCCCCCCTGGGGGCAGATCAGTCTATTAGTATTAGGCCGATCTGCCCCCAGGGGGGGCAGAAACCTCTAGGCGCCAGGGCAATTTTTTTTTTGTGTTTTCTTTTTTTGTTTGTTTTTTTAGAGATGGGGAGCGACCCATTAGGCAAGGGTCGCTCCCCTGGGGGGCAAATTGTATTTAGACCATTTCTGCCCCCCTTGGGGGCAGATTGGCCGATTTTAGGTCAATCTGCCCCCAAGGGGGCAGAAACCACTAGGCACCGGGGATTTTTTTTGGGCGCCAATGTCACGCAGGGGGATCGACCCCGTAGGCAAGGGTTGCTCCCGGGGGGGGGGGGGGGGTTGGGGGACAAATTTATTTTAGGCCAGTTCTGCACCCCCTGGGGCCGGCTGAGCTAGAGGCCAAAATCCACAGGTAGGCACTGTTTTCTATGAAAAAATTTGATGTGTCCACGTTGTGTTTTGGGACATTTCCTGTCGCAGGCGCTAGGACTACCCACACAAGTGAGGTATCATTTTTATCGGGAGACTTGGGGGAACGCTGGGTCGAAGGAAATTTGTGGCTCCTCTAAGATTCCAGAACTTTCTGTCACCGAAATTTGAGGAAAATGTGTTTTGTAAGCCAAATTTTGAGGTTTGCAAAGGATTCTGGGTAACAGAACTTGGTCAGAGCCCCACAAGTCACCCCATCTTGGATTCCCCTGGGTTTCTAGTTTTCAAAAATGTGCTGGTTTGCTAGGTTTCCCAGGTGCCGGCTGAGCTAGAGGCCAAAATCCACAGGTAGGCACTGTTTTCTATGAAAAAATGTGATGTGTCCACGTTGTGTTTTGGGCCATTTCCTGTCACGGGCGCTAGGCCACACAAGTGAGATATAATTTTTATCTGGAGACTTGGGGGAACGCTGGGTGGAAGGAAACTTGTGGCTCCTCTCAGATTCCAGAACTTTCTGTCACTGAAATGTGAGGAAAATATATTTTTGTAGCCAAATTTTGAGGTTTTCAAAGGATTCTGGGTAACAGAACCTGGTCAGAGCCCCACAAGTCACCCCATCTTGGATTCCCCTAGGGCTCTAGTTTTCAAAAATGCACAGGTTTGGTAGGTTTTCCTAGGTGCCGGCTGAGCTAGAGGCCAAAATCTACAGGTAGGCACTTTGCAATAAACAGCTCTGTTTTCTGTAAAAAAATGGGATGTGCCCACTTTGTGTTTTGGGACATTTCCTGTAGCGGGCGCTAGGACTACCCACACAAGTGAGGTATAATTTTTATCGGGAGACTTGGGGTAACGCTGGGTGGAAGGAAATTTGTGGCTCCTCTCAGATTCCAGAACTTTCTGTCACCGAAATGTGAGGAAAATGTGTTTTTTTAGCCAAATATTGAGGTTTGCAAATGATTCTGGGTAACAGAACCTGGTCAAAGCCCCACAAGTCACCCCATCTTGGATTCCCCTAGGTCTCTAGTTTTCAAAAATGCACAGGTTTGGTAGGTTTCCCTAGGTGCCGGCTGAGCTAGAGGCCAAAATCTACAGGTAGGCACTTTGCAAAAAACAGCTCTGTTTTCTGTGATGTGTCCACGTTGTGTTTTGGGGCATATCCTGTCCCGGGCGCTAGGTCTACCCACACAAGTGAGGTATCATTTTTATCGGGAGACTTGGGGGAACATAGAATAGCAAAACAAGTGTTATTGCCCCTTGTCTTTCTCTACATTTTTCCCTTCCAAATGTAAGACAGTGTGTAAAAAAGACGTCTATTTGAGAAATGCCCTGTAATTCACATGCTAGTATGGGCACCCCGGAATTCAGAGATGCGCAAATAACCACTGCTCTCAACACCTTATCTTGTGCCCATTTTGGAAATACAAAGGTTTTCTTGATAGCTATTTTTTACTCTTTATATTTCAGCAAATTAATTGCTGTATACCCGGTATAGAATGAAAACCCACTGCAGGGTGCAGGTCATTTATTGGCTCTGGGTACCTAGAGTTCTTGATGAACCTACAAGCCCTATATATCCCCGCAACCAGAAGAGTCCAGCAGACGTAACGGTATATTGCTTTTGAAAATCTGACATTGCAGGAAAAAGTTACAGAGTAAAACGTAAAGAAAAATGTATGTTTTTTTCACCTCAATTTCAATATTTTTCTTTTTCAGTTGTTATTTTCTGTAGGAAACCCTTGTAGGATCTACACAAATTACCCCTTGCTGAATTCAGAATTTTGTCTACTTTTCAGAAATGTTGCAGTGTCTGGGATCCAGCGTTGGTTTCATGCCCATTTCTGTCACTGACTAGAAGGAGGCTGAAAGCACAAAAAATCGTAAAAATGGGGTATGTCCCAGTAAAATGCCAAAATTGTGTTGAAAAATTGGGTTTTCTGATTCAACTCTGCCTGTTCCTGAAAGCTGGGAAGCTGGTGATTTTAGCACCGCAAACCCTTTGTTGATGCCCTTTTCAGGGGAAAAACCACAAGCCTTGTTCTGCAGCCCCTTTTTCCCATTTTTTTGAAAAAAACGAAATTTTCACTGTATTTTGGATAATTTCTTGGCCTCCTTCTGGGGAACCCACAAAGTCTGGGTACCTCTAGAATCCCTAGGATGTTGGAAAATAAGGACGCAAATTTGGCGTGGGTAGCTTATGTGAACAAAAAGTTATGAGGGCCTAAGCGCGAACTGCCCCAAATAGCTAAAAAAAAAGGCTCGGCACAGGAGGGGGAAAAGGCCTGGCAGCGAAGGGGTTAATGCAGGACAGAGTAGTCAATAATACTAAGTTCACAGATGCAATATATCACTCCAGCAATGAGTGACAAGACAGGACAGAATATCAGGAAAATAGTGATCAGAAAAATTAAATGGCCTGTTCTAAATATTCCGGTGATGTCAGAGAGTGGGCAACATTTAAAGACTTAGGGGCATATTTATACTCCGTTTGCGCCGGAATTGCGTCGTTTTTTTTGACGCAATTTCGACGCAAAACTAACTCCATATTTATACTTTGGCGTTAGACGCGTCTAGCGCCAAAGTCCATGGAGTTTGCGTCATTTTTTAGCGTGGACACCTACTTTGCGTTAATGAGATGCAAGGTAGGCGTTCACGTCTAAAAAATCGACTCCGAGGCATGTGCGTCGGATTTATACTCCCAGGCAAAATTCACGCCCGGGAGTGGGCGGGTCAAAAAAAATGACGTACGGCCGCTTTTGCGCCGTTTTTTAGCGCCTGCAAAAGGCAGGCGTTAAGGGACCTGTGGGCTCTGAAGGAGCCCAGAGGTGCCCTCCAATGCCCCCAGGGACACCCCCTGTCACCCTTGCCCACCCTAGGAGGACACCCAAGGCTGGAGGGACCCATCCCAGGGACATTAAGGTAAGTTCAGGTAAGTGTTTTTTTTTTTTTTTTGTGGCATAGGGGGGCCTGATTTGTGCCCCCCTACATGCCACTATGCCCAATGACCATGCCCAGGGGACAGAAGTCCCCTGGGCATGGCCATTGGGCAAGGGGGCATGACTCCTGTCTTTGCTAAGACAGGAGTCATTTCTATGGGGGTTGGGAGTGAAAAAAAATGGCGCAAATCGGGTTGAGGCGAAAAAATTGCCTCAACCTGACTTGCCCCATTTCTTGACGCCCAAGCCCCATATCCCCCTACGCCGGCGCTGCCTGGTGTACGTCGTTTTTTTCCACGCACACCAGGCAGCACCGGCGGCTAACGCCGGCTAACGTCATTGATTAAATACGGCGCCCGCATGGTGCTTCAGAATGGCGTTAGCCGGCGCTAATTTTTTTGACGCAAAACTGCGTTAGCGCAGTTTTGCGTCAAAAAGTATAAATATGGCCCTTACTGTTAATCTAATCAAGAAGTACGTTTCGAAGACCTTGATAAGATCGACCTAGAGGCTGAAATTCAGCAAAGTGCACAGAGGATTTTTTTTAAACTCAATGCAAAACAAACAACCCTAGAAATATTTTGATTAACTTAATTAGCCCTTTCCGTAAAAGATTTAAACAGAGGCACTTAAAACAAAAACAACTCATATTGACGGGTTTGCCTATTGTCTGTGCTCAGATCTGAGTAAAACTTAGCAAAAAAAGATAATGGATTGTGGGACAAAGGATGGTTAAATTTATGCAACTGGAAGCAACAGTGCAAATTAAATTCCCTACTGTCCTTAAAATCACATACAATAAATAGCAAGATCCATTTCACTCACACATAAAGGAAGTCTATTCTATCATTGATGCAATTAAACAATAACCAGTATTATGGTAGCGGTGCTTTTTGAACTTTTTACTGGTCATTGTCAGTCAGTATTAATGTAGTTTCCCTTACATGTTCAGTGCCCACAGCACTCTGCATCAACTGCCCCGCCTCCTGCAGAGCCCGCCGCAGCGAGCCACTGTGAACCAGCCATTGCAGGTGAACACGTCGCTCCCTGCGACCGCATCAAAACCTTTCCAGTAGCGCAACAACCAGGGCGGTAAGTAGCTTCACCCTCATGTGCCGGGGTACAAATACAGAAGCGCTGTCAGTGCACACCCTCCATTACAGGCAGGCCCATTACTGGCACCTAGCTAGCCGCCATGTTCTCCCCCATCTTGTCACTATATTTGCAAATGTGCTAAGAATAATAACCATGAGGAGAAGTCCAGTCACATGTTGTAATAATGTTATTATAATAATGTAAGTTGTGAATCGTACATCAATCAAATCTACATTTGCATATTCTCAAGAAAGTTAAGGACTGAGACATTGAGAGAAGCATTTCATAAAAATAGTGCTAAAACAGGCATAAGGCATCTGTGGAACTGAAGTGTAAAGGCGGAGACCATAAAGATTCTGCAGTCTTAAAGTGAGAATGCTATTTTTCAGCTGGATGGATTGAGATCCAAAAGCATCCCTGAAAATTGTGTTACATTAGCCACCTACTCCACAATTGAGGCCTACTGAGGGAATGGTTGAACTCCAAAATGCAAATGTTAAAATAATGAGGCTACACCCTGTATTTTTACATCAGGGTCAATCACCCACTTTGTCTATGCCACCGTCCAGTATGTTTTTCAGACTAGATGTGCTTTATGAGCTTTAGCTTTATATGATTATACGCTACCACAACCAAGTCATGCTACTATATTGCGATTCAATCGCACCTAGATTCTGACTTTGCCACCCTGTACTTTCTCAGATGTATCAAAATCGGTCAAGGTAAACATATATATATATATATTTATAAAAGGGATAAACATCGAAGACAACAAAGTACAACACATATGGAAGTCTGGAAGAGAATGGTATATTTGTATATGATATGTGCCATACTAGCTTAGGTTTGTGTACTAAACATATACAAAATCATTCATTTGAAAGGGCGCCTTGTGCTAGAGAACCACATATAAAAGATGAGGATTCAAGCATCCTATGTTTTTGACTTTGGCAATTTTACCCCGGTGCTCATGTGCCTTACGTGTAAAGAAACATCTCCTGTTTCTTTCTTTGTGACAATTTGAGGCAAAAAGACGAATATGAATCATTTTTTGCTAAGCAAGTCATCAGATCCACATTTTCTCTATATATCTTCTCCACTCTGACCAGAACAACTGGGATCAGATTGGGCCAAATATCAACTTTTGAATAGTTTCACAGAAATAGTTATAAACTTAACATTGCGTTTACAGATACGTTTCTGGATGCCACCAACATTTTATCCAGATTTTGGGCTACCTTTTAGGAAGTTCTGAATGGGGTTTAACAGAATGTTTTAAAAATAGGCACTGTCCAAGGGAACACTGACTTAAAAAAGGAAATGTTTTCATCAACATTCACAAACAGGAAGGGGTAATTTGGGGACCCCTTCCCATTTGTGAATGGTTTACCACTACCTTTCAGTAGTTGGTGAAAAATGAATGTTTTGCGACCGGATGTTAATTGCAAAACATTAATACACCCCATTCGGAATCACCCTATACACATCCTAAACACGCCCATTGCTATATACAAAAAGGCTGTTTTGCAGTCTCAAATTGCCAGAAATGCAAATCGGACCCTTTTTAACCACAAATAGCCTTGGTACAGCAGGCCTGTAGAGTCTCATTTAGATTTTGGCTGACTGGATCCTCCCTCAAAATGTGGCAGATAGCCCCATCCACCGTATTATAAGGCCTTAGACTGTAGAACAGCAGACAGGATATCTGCTACACCTGTGACTGAATATCCTATTTGCCAGGGCCTTATTCCATTAATATGAGAAGACCTCAACAACATGGTTCAGCAGTATGAAAATATCACAGGGACTTAGCCTAGGAGCATGAAAATATCACAAGCATTTAGTATGTCAATGTGGATCAATCACAAAGAGTTGGCACAACAATATGGAAAGTTAATTTACCTGATTGAAGACTGAATTGAAAAGAACACATGTGACTGACTTCTCATGACTTGTAACCTTTTTTCCAATGTCCTGCTTAACTTCCAACATTGTCACATGGTTGTTGAAGGACATAAAAAGTCGTCTGTGTGCTTCATAGAAATAGAAAAACAAATGGAAATCCACATTTTTTGGGAATATGTTTGCAATTCGCTGGATGCACAGCTGATGATGAACATCCCAAATTCTTAAAACCTGTGCATAGATGACAAAATAACTGCAAATGAACTTCATTTCATGAAAAGACTGAATGACATGTTCTATTTATTAAAATGGTATGCAATGACTCATCATCATCTAAAAACATAGCAGAATATACTATTTGAATTATCTAACTACTCCAAGTTCATAAATGATCAATTATTACATATAACCTCATAACTATTAAGCTGTTCCATGGATGTTTTTCAGTCCATCAATCAACCTCATACCAAGTAAGCCAAACCACCAAGTTCTATACGTGCACCAGCACACACTTAACATATAATTACAATGATTTTCGGAATCTATCTGACATGCGCAAATTGGAATTTCATTGATAGCATTCACGGCAAATTACATCAGTAAACTATGTAGTAATACCTCACCCTGCATATACAGATACTGCTATGTGGGTGTGGCATTCCCTACAGATTCTGTGTTTTTTTTCTGCAGGGAATGGAGAACAACCAGTTGTGTCAAATGCGTTTTGTGCAACTAACATAACAGAGTTATTCTCTTTTCAAGCAGCTTTCCCGTTTGCTTTCAGACAGCTTTTACCTATCGAAATATGAAGGCAGTAATTTTCAGATTTGGCATGAAATCCACACACATCGGAATCCCGATTTAGTGTGATATTGGAACAACACCAATTTGTCAAGTATGGTGCTAATGGGAGACAAGAATGTAGATAACGGCATCATGTTGTTGAGGAATCTGGTAAACAAATGAGTTTGGATAAGTCTCAGGACTTTAAGAATATCACAAAATACCTCGGAAAGGCACAAATGTTAGAATTGTTGAAGTTCTGGAGGTGGTGGGGAAGCTGGTGGATTAGTGTCACCCTTGGTAAGCACAAGAAAATCTGCAGGAGCTACAAGAATATGCATTGACTAAAGAAATTTGATCAGATATGTTGTGGAGGACAAATATCCATACCCAATATTGCTTACATAGTGACAGTTTTAGAGGATGCTGATGTCTTGAACATGCTATCAAATCAACCTGCAAGTGGAAGATTATTTAGACTTTGCAGGATGCACTTTAGCTTGATTTCTGTTGCATGCATTTTTCAAAGAGACATACTTCACTTTCATATTTTTGGTGGCAGGTCACGGAAAGTAAGAAGCATGACAGCTGGATGAGAAGCACTGGGGAAGTTCTAAAATGATTGACAGGATGAGAAGCACTGTGGAATTCTACAAGGATTGACATGAATCAACATTTAAGCTTAGGAAAGAACGTTTCCTACAGGAAGGAGAGGGGTATGTGGCAACGGAAGGAGAAGGGTATGTGGCAACATTTGCTTTTGCCTCAGGGTTTCTTGAGGCACTATATACTGGGGCAATTAAGAAGTTTAGAAATGTTGTAAGGAGAAATAACTTAGAAATGGGAATATCTAAGAGACCACTAACCGATCAGGTTGAATAGAATTTGCAGACGTTAGCCTCAAGAATAACAGTTCACTTTCACTGTGGAATATGTTCCTGGGTCAAACAATAATGTGGCCTGTTTATTTAGGTTGTGGAAGGAAAAGGAGCCTGATTGTGAACTCGAGAGTGGGGAATGTGAACTGCGCTGAGAGCAAGCTAGCTTTAGGGACTTACTGGAAATCAATAGTAGAAGAAGATGTGTGGTTAAATAATGTATATAAGTGTTTTCTGGAAAAAAAAGGAAAGTGAAAGGACATGGTTGTACATAGTGAAAGATGAACTGTGGGTAGAAAACAATGTTTACTTTAGGGACATTGGGTAGTACCTCCTAAAAAGGCAGGAAGACCTTGTTCTTTGTGCATTATTCATATATGCACAACCCTTTTCCACTCCACTAAACTTTCTAATTTTGATTTACTGTTTATTTTATTTTTCATCTTATATCGATAAAAAGGCAAATATATTAGAATAAACAAAGTATGACATAAAAAAAATATCTTTGCCTTAAAAAACCTCATAAAACTATCTCTGTGCAAGCTCAAAGAACAGAGAGATGGCTCTGGACGCAGTAATGGTGCAGGGATGTTAATTTGATTCAACTCTGCAAAATCATGAATTTTAGAGCCTGTGAATAGTCAAATGTAGAGCTCCAATTTAACTTTTTAAGAATCCTTTGGCTATTTCCACTAAAAGTCCTTCCTAAAGTATGAGCAGATGTGTTTACTAGATGGGTAGTGCTACTATATAATGCTAGAGTGCTGTTAGGAAGCCTTGTTTTTGGAAGCTGCAAGACTGGGGTCATCTTCCACACTGGAAATAATCCAGCTGCAGGAATTTGGGTATATGATTGAGGGGCGTGAAGACCCTTCTTAAGCAACAACCACAATCCCTATCACAAAAGTCATACATTAACCTGTGCTTAACCCCCTGGTAGTTTGGCATAACAGCAGTCAGGCTTAATTTAGTGGTAATGTGTAAAATATTTATGTAGCACAAAACAGTAATAAAGTGAAAACACAACACAAGAAAAAATTCCCACGCCAATGTAATTAATTAATAATTTGACACCATAACAACAACAAACACTCAGTAGAACCAGTGTTGTGATTTTTTAAAAGGTTTTTAGTAGAAACTAGTGCTTAAAAGGTCAAAGCACCAATTCCGGGCATCTAGTTGCATGATACTGGGTTAAATTCAAAAGTCAAGGCTGACCTCGATGGAGCACAGTTTGGATACATGGAGTGGACTGGGCTAAGTCTGGGCTTATCTTCAGACTTAGAAGATATTTGAAGACAAAGTTGCTGGGAAGATAAAGGTATGTGGAGCAAGCTAGCCAGCGGTGTCCAAGGAGAAGGCACCATCACCGGGAGCCACTAGACAAAGTCACAGTGAACATTTCTGCATTTTGAATTTATCACTTTTCTGGAAGACGAAAATCTCCAGCAGGACGGAGCTGCAAGCTGTAGCCAATGAGGGCTCCTCAAGGCCATAGACCCCTTCTGAGAGGAAACACTGAATAGCATTTGCTGCTACAGAAAAGAATGTGGTTGGAGCTATCGCAATGTCAGACCAACGGCGATGCACCTTAGGCAGATCAGGGAGCAGTTAGGTCCCGGTTTACTGTCGGTTTTCAAGCCACTTTTTGGTGGAACATTTTTGAAGTCCCAGGTTTCTGGTTTTGGTTTTTTGGGCATGTTTAGCATCACTTCCATGGGTCCAGGACTGGTTGAACACCCCTTGGAGGGCGGTACTCACTCCAGGTAGGGTCTAAATGCAGGTTCATGGTAATTGGAGCTTGTTGTGTCCCTGACGCTCAGAAGGACCGAAAGGCCAGCCAAACAGCCCTTGGAGTCACGCTGGTAATCCTAGGTTCAAGCAGTAAGGCAGGCTTCAAGCAGCAAGGCAGTCCTCTAAAGCTACAAGGCTGGTTTCAAGCAGCAAGGCAGTCCTCTGGTAGTAGCAGAGCAGTCCTGTGAGGTACAAAGCAAGCCTTAAACTGCAGGGTAGCACTTGGAAGTCCTTCTGGGATTCCTCTGCAGGACCAGGAGTGAACTGAAAAGTTGGTCAGAGGAGCCATCCTTTAAAGTGAGAGAAATTTCTAGGCTTTCCTACATCTGATTCTGGATATTTTCTCCATTCCCCTGACCAGGCTCCAAAAGGTCTAGGGTGAAAGTAGGCTGATGTTGTGAGAGTGTGGGAGGCAGCCCTTTGACATGTAAGTGGGACAGGAACAGCTCTGCTCATCCCCCATCCTGCCAACACATAGGAGCCCTTTCTCTCTTTGCCCGAGAGGAATACACAAAGGCCAATTGCCACTTTAATTAAAGTCATGTTATCCAAGAAACAGACTTCAGATCCCAAATGGTTAGGACAAGAAAATGCCAACTTTCTAAAAGTGGCATTTTCAGAATTGTGACTTAAAAAACAATTTTACCATTAAAGAGAGTTTTAAATTAAAATTCATTTGAGGCCAAACATGACTTTTCTACCTGTTCCAAACAAAAATGATCACTTATCACATGTAATAAGGAAACCCAATGCTATCCTATGGGTGAGGTAATGCCTTACATGAGTGAAAAACAAATTTAAGAGTTTTTAACTACCAGGACATGTAAAACTTAAAAGTACATGTCTAACATTTTAAATTCACTGCACACTGCCCTATGGGATATTTTGGGCCTACATTAGGGATGACATGTATTAAAAAGAAAGGTTAAATCTTTGTAAAAGGTTTATTTTGCCAAGTTGAATTGGCAATTTAAAACTGCACACAGGCCATAATGGCATCCCTAGGCCATGTTTTAAAGTGCTACATAAGTGGGCGGCAAAATAAGTGCAGTAGGCCCACTGTTATCTTTTCATTTATAGGCCCTGGGTACATGTATTACTACTTTACTAGGGACTTATAGGTAAATTACATTTGCCAATTGGATGTAAGATAGTTTCCCCATGTTTAAAGGAGTGTGCATAAACACTTGTGCATTCGTTAGCAGTGGTAGAGTGCACAGAGTACTAATCCAAACAAAAAAATGAAATTCAGAAAACAGGAGGGTTGAAGGCAAAAAGTTTGGGGTGACTCTGCAGACAGGGCCAAGAACAACACCAGCCTTAGCCTGATTGGCAGCAGTAATTATTGACTGATCACCCTCCAGATAGATTTAAAGAAACTGCTAGATAGGATGGAGGCCAAACACTTATTGTGATGCCATTTATGATCTTAATATTCTCAGGCTTTGTAGCCAGGATTCAGTCAGGACATGCAACAGAATCTAACCTGGTGGCTGCCTTGGATGAAAAAGAACTATTATGAATGAGGAGGATGCAGCAGTACTGTAATATGTGAGGTCATCAGCAATACATGCAATGGACCGAGTTAAACTTACTTTAGGGCATGAGTTATAGTTACTTGAAAAAAACTATACCTTTTGAATGTCATTTTTTTCCATTTTAACACATTATGGGGGTTATTCCAAGTTTGGCGGGCGGCGGTTGCCGCCCGCCAAACTTCCCCCGTCAAAAGACTGCGGGGCCATTTCGACTTTCCCGCTGGGCCGGCGGGCGCCCGCCAAGGGAGCGCCCGCCGGCCCAGCGGGAAAGGCCCTGCAACACAGGAGCTGGCTCCGAATGGAGCCGGCGGTGTTGCAAGGGTGCGACGGGTGCAGTTGCACCCGTCGCGATTTTCACTGTCTGCTAAGCAGACAGTGAAAATCATGCTGGGGCCCTGTTAGGGGGCCCCACGACACCCGTTCCCGCCATCCTGTTCCTGGCGGTAAAAACCGCCAGAAACAGGATGGCGGGAAGGGGGTCAGAATCTCCATGGAGATTCAGCCCAGCCAGGGGTAATCTGTCGGGAAACCGGCGGATCCCCTTTTCTGACCGCGGCTTTACCGCCACGGTCAGAATGGGCAGGAAAGCACCGCCAGCCTGTTGGCGGTGCTTTCCGTCGGTGACGGCCCTGGCGGTTTTTACCGCCAGGGTCGGAATGACCCCCTATGTCACTGAACTTCTCACCTAAGTATAATGTCACTTTAATCTTTAGTTTTTTCAGTGAATGTTTGGGGCTTTTTAGATTTATAGTAATATTTTATTACTGTATATAAAGCCAACCCCATGCCGCCCACTGCCTTCTCACACCTACACCCAAGCTGCACAAAGTTACGCAGAATCAATGTGGTAGTTTGATGGCACCATGTAAACTGTAAAACAAACTAGCACACTCATTGGATGATGTCATCAGTGATGTAATCAATGATGTAATTTGAGATTTCATCAGTGATGTCATAAATTATGTCATAGAACATCATGCGTGATGTCAAAAGTGAGGTCATAAGCATTGATTGGTGTGAGCACAAGTTATATTTAGGGCTGCTAACTATAACTAGTGACTTTTTTTTTAGTTCAAAACATTAACTTTGTCAGTGAACAATTCACCTAACTATAATCTTACTTTAATCTTTGTTTTTTTCAGTTAATTTCTAGGGTTGTTTTAAAAAAAATATAGATATATTTGAAAATACATAGACACTAACTGCTCTAACAATCTTTGCTCTAGGAATGTTCAACTTCTTAGTTTTGGTAACTCACATGTACAGAAATATTCCCCGCACAGTTTTCTTAGTCTTTGTATGTATCTTTACATAAATGGCATAGTTATATTTGAAAAAGACACTGATCCATTTTTCCTATACTATAAACCATGTGTTTTCACTGTAAACCATGTGTTTTCACTTTTTGCATCTGTTTTTACGATGTGTGATCACTCTCACGGGAGGCGCGTGAGATCGCAGTTCTATTGTGCTGTAAAGAGTTCTTTTTTCACCTGGTCAGTTGTTACTGAATTCTAATGTTTACTTATGAAGTGAGTACAGTATGTTGATTGTAATAATTATTTTACATACATAGTTACAGCTCTTGCGAGATGATCGCCTGAGCCGAATACAGTGCGTGGGCGGGTTGCACTTCCTGTCCAGCTCTTGTGATCCGCTCACGAGATTGTACATTTGCAATTAAGTTCATAACAGTGTAGTTCTATCATTTTGAAGAAAGTAAGACATGAGAAATGTTGTTTAAAGTAAAAAAAAAAAAGTATGTATTTTTGAATTTGAGATATCAAGAGCTCTGTTTTTTACAATTACGAGGGGCTCTCGCGAGACACCCACGAGATGCCAGAGAAAAGACATCCCAAGGAAGGATTGTGATTGGTTCATATGGATGTCTTTATTTAGCAAAGAAATACTTTTTCCCGGTTGCTTCATTTGACTTTTTGGTTTTCCTGTGATCATACCTTTTTGCTTAGCTCTCTGACTTTTCCCATTGTCTATGATCTGAATGTCACCCTCTGATTCAGATGAGAACCCTACTCCTGCTCCTGCAAGACAGTCGCCCAGGGAGTCTTTGGTCTGGCACTTTTTTCAGTTGAGGCCTGGTGGCAAGAAAGTGTCTGCCAAATATGTAATTAGTAACATATGCCAAAAAGAGTTCAGCAGGACCAGCCAATGAACAAGCAATATTCCATGAGTACCTGAGATGTGGGCACATTTGAGAGCTATGCACTCTGAACGCCTTGCTCGGCCTGAGTTAGCCCGTGCTGCAGAGCATGTCATCCTCTCAGGTAACCTGCTAACAAAGTGCCTGGCCAGGTACTCACAGGGCAAGCAGATAACAAACTGGCATATCTGAACAAAGCTCTTTTTTTACTGTTTACGCAAGGAGGTCATTTTTTTTCTGAGACAAGCAGTGGTGTAGGGGACAAGCTTGTCCAGGTTCATAAATGCCAACCTAGGTAAAAATGACAAAAAACACAAAAAATACAGTTGTTCATATTGTTACCTGAAAACCCTCTTTTAATAGCTTCCCTATACTTTCAATATTTATGTTTCTTGTACTACATACCTCTTTTTTCCTTCTTGATGATTCTTACAAGACACTTGCGAAAGCCATGATGCTCCAATACATAGCATGGATGATTCTCACGAGCCTCTTGTGAGAGTCAGGTGCATAGTCCTCCGTGTCTACTATGAGGGTGTAGTTTTTGAGTTTGTGAGCATCTCTCAAAAATGTACTTTTATAATCAAATTTGCATTTCAATGAACATATGCTGTTGTAATAGGTATAATTTATATGCCCCAGGTTTTCACTACTGTTTTTTTAACATGACTGCGTGAGACTCTCATGAGATCGTAAAGTTTTTGTAAGTTACATAATGTACACTCTCCGTCATTATAGTACTTACAACTTTTACTTGCTTTTCCTAGGATTTTAGGAAAAGGTGACCACTCCAGTCTCATCTGTCCACAATAAGGCAGCAGTAGGAAGTAGGGAGTGAAGAGAAACTACACTTCAAAAACACCTCACCACAGAATAATCACTCTACATAGAAGATTATAATAGGGACTACAAAAATCAATGAAAGTGAGCTCCCTACCAATGTTCAAAACATCATCAGATGCCCCTCACTCATGGGAGCTGGGAAACCCTTTAGGTTTTTAAAATAACCCTCACCCACTAACATTAGTTAGTGGCATGCTTCATCAGAGGTATTCCACTCGAGACGCCAAGTGCATCTGGGTGTGCTGCAATGCATGAATTATAGCAGAACGGGTAGCTTTCATTGACTGTTGTACTTGATAAAAAAAGTGAAGTGAGTTTATTCTCATTTTACTTTCTCACATTGTTAATTTCTTCTATAATGGGGAATAGCCATTTCACTAAGACTTCTCTCCAGGATAATGAGGATGTGCAATACAGTGTGGGGAAGGACTGAGTTCAATACTGACAACTCTCTGTTGGATGAAGAGTGTGTGTACTAGGGCGTAAGAAGAAACTGGTTTCTACATTGAGACCTCTCTCATATCACAGGTGTGTGTAGTAGGGCGTAGAGAGGTACTAACTTCTTCACTGAGACCTCTCTCTGGGCTAACGGGTGCATGTTGTAGGGTATGGGGAAAGACTGGCCCCTATCATTGGATTTCTTACTTGGATGATGGGTATGCATAGTAGGGTGTTGGTAGGGACTAGCCTCCCTGCTGAGACATCTCTGTTGAATGACATAGGTACACCTATGGGGCAGAGAGAAATTAAGCTCTATACAGAGAATTTCTCTTGGATGACAAGCATAAAGACTAAGGTATAGATAGACTACTGGGGTCAGCTCAGACATCTCCCCAGAGTAACCCATCTGCAAAATAGGCGGTGGGTAGAGACTGCTATCTCTGCTCATACTTCCTTTTATGATAATGAATGTCATTAGTAGAGTATAAATTGGAGTATCCTCTCTGTTGACAACTGTGTCTTGGACAACCAGTACGCATATTTGAATGTGGGGACACACATCTCTCAGACACCTCTTTATGGGGACAGGCATGTTTAGTAAGCTGTGCACAGAGACAGACCTCTGCACTGAAACATCAAAATGACAAGCATTTATACTAAGATGTGCTAGAGAACTGCCATCTTCATCAGATGACAGCAGTGCATATTATAGTATGAGAATGCATTTGCCTCTGTGCCAAAACCTCTCTCTTATGTAAAAATCTTTATACTACAGTGGAAAGAAGCACTAATCCTTCTATAGTACCTTATACATAGACATACATCAAGCAGCAGAGTTACAGTTCTTGAAGGGGGAATTGCCACTCTAAGCTTGACATCACAAGACTGTAATAATATTAAAATCTTTAAAAGCTATTAAGGAATAGTTACAAGTTACAAAACTAACTATTTAACAACAACTTCATTACCAAATGACAAAAACAACTGTAAAAAACAACAGATTTAACATATCTATAACCTTTTTTCCTCATTCCAACACCAACACCTCCTCTTCTTTTGCTTCATTTGCCTACTGGATATTTGATGTACATAGATATTCTTTTCCTTTGTATCGGCAACCGTAAACTTTCAAACAGTATGTGCTTTAATAGACTTGGCAGGCTAGGTGGCAAAGAGTCACTTAAAATACATTTTGCAAAAAGAGTTCAGCCAGGAAATTAGAAACAACCAGTGTGTTACACCATTGCATTTTTTTGCATTTTTTTGCTGTTTTAAATAAGCAGATGTTTTTGTCATCAAAACAAGAAGAGCAACACAAAAGAGGCTTCTTTAAAGGTACAAATGTAGTTGTAGGGGGTAACATATAATAAATTGTATTACAAACCAAAAGAAAATGTAGTTAGGGACAACATCACTAAGGGCCTGATTTATACTTTTTTAGTGCCGCATTTGTGTCATTTTTTGATGCAAAAGTGTCGCAAACTTACAAAATATAATTGAATTTTGTAAGTTTGTGCCGCTTTTGCTACAAAAAATTATGCAAATGCAGCACTAAAAAAGTATTAACCAGGTCCCAAGTGTGGCAAAACATGTGTCGGCTGTGGCTTTTGCTGTGATGTATTATGTACTGGAATCTACTGAGTTTTCCATGACTGAATAAATGTACTATTTCAGAACCATGTATCACAAAATCTTATGTGATGGTTTCTTCCATTATCTGGGCTTCCAATTTTGAGTAGTGGGGTATCTTTTTGTGATGTCCCTTTTTTTTTAACTTTCCCCCAAAGATCTTGCGAGAGAGATTTATAAAACACCTTTTGGCCGGCTCCGTAATTTTCCCTCAGATCTCGTGAGCTTCTCGCAAGACTGCACATGTCCATGCAGCAAGCTTCACTCCCTGAAGCTTATGAGCTACTGTTGTGAGAGTCATGCGTAATTGCAACAAAATGTATGGAAATAGTGGTGTATGGACACATCCTCTCTGCTGAGACTTATTTCTTACATGACAAGTGTGTTTAGCAAGGTATGGGGGGACACTGCCCTCTCCACACAGAACTCTTTCTCTGATGAAAGGTGTATGTAGTAGTGTGTATGAGGGACTGGCCTCTCCGGTGAGACACCACTCTTGAATGATGAGTGTGCATGGAAGGGTGTGAGGAGAGACTGGCCTCTTCTCTCAGACCTCTCTCTTAAAGGAAAGGTGTGCATAGTAGGATGTCTACATGTACTGCACTCTATTCCCACACCTTTTTTTTAGTTAACGGGAATGGGTTGTAAAAGGGTGTACATGGATGGCCCTCTCTTTCCAGACCTCTCTCTCTCTCTCAGATGACAGGTTTGCGTAGTAGGGTGCAGGGAGAGAGACTGCCTCTCCACTAAGTCCTCTCTATCAGATGGCAGGTGTATGTATTAGGGTGTGTATATGGTTTGGCCTCTTCTGTCAGACCTCTGTCTCAGGTGATGGCTGTCTATAGTAGGGAGTGTACACGGACTACCCTCTCCTTCCAGAACTCTCTCTCAAATGAACAGTGTGTGTAGTACGGTATGTGGGGAAAGACTGGCCTCTCCAATGGGAACTCTATCTCAGGTGACAGGTGTGTAGTAGGGTGTATACATGGACTAGCAGCAGCTGTCAGACCTCTGTCTCAAATGATGACTGTATATATTAGGGTGTGTACACGGACTAGCCTCTCCTGTCACATCTCTCTCAGATGCATATTAGGCTGGGTACAAGAACTTGCCTCTTCTTTTCACAACTCTGTATCAGATGACAGGTGTATGTAGTAGGATGTGTAATGAGAGACTGGCCTCACCGCTGAGACCTCTCTCTCAGATGACAGGTGTGCATAGTAGTGAGTTGGGGGAGGCTGCCCTTTCCTGTCAGACCATTCTCTCTGATGATGGGTGTGCATATTAGGGTGTGCACATGGGCTGGCCTCTCCTGCCAGATCTGTCTCTCCTATGATGGGTTAGCATAATAAGGTGTGTGCATGGACTGGCCTCTCCTTTTAGAACTCTCTCTCAGATGATCAGTGTGAATAGTAGGCTGTGTGGAGAGAGACTGGCCTCTCTGCTGAGACCTCTCTCTTGGATGACAAGTGAGCATAATATACTCTGTAGGAACTGTCTTCCCTGTTAACACCCCTCTCGCTGATAACAGATGTACATAGTAGAGTGTGAGAAGAGACTGTACCCCACTCACAGCTCTTACAAAGTGTGCATACTACAGTGTATTCAAAGATCACCTACTCCTTTCTACTGTTCATGATCTAGCGAGATCGTAACTTTTTAGGGGAAATAGGAATTAACCATCTACACATCACAGTACTTACACTATTCATTTTAAAAACAATGACCACAATATGCATTCCTACTAATCGAGCATATTCGGAAATCATCTACCCCTTTTTACTATTCACAATCCTGCGAGAGTCCTGTGAGATTGTAAAAATTAGTTAAAGACAATATACATTTATTTTTATCACACTGTTATCCCTTAGACACCTCCTCTCTAAATCTAGGGGGATAGCATGTCTTTCTGCTGCTCACTTATATAGCTTTTTTACTTCACCTGCAAAGCACCTCAATTTTTTCACAATAAACAGTAATGGCTGCTATTTAATTTCTAACATTCCAACAGCCAGTCCATTAGGGCGCTCACTTTTGCAACAGCTTCGCACTCCCACAAGAGTGTGAAGGCTCACTGGAAAAACGTGCCTCTCGACAAATCACTGGGCTCGATTTCTTAATTCATGGTCTCGACCAGAGGCTTGTGGGTCTCTCACAAGCCCAACAGTCCAAATATACAATTATTTGATACCGCTAATTTCTCACAAAGTACTGAACAGATTTACACCACATGATACAAAGCACAATCTGCAGAACAAGATCTAACTTCCTGTCAAATTTGGTGTAATTCCGTTCAACAGTTTTTGCTGTGGCTGTGTTTAAAGCAGTCTATGGAAAATGCATGGGGATTTTACGTTTGGGGACCCCCCTTTTTTCTCAGCCCCGATTTTAATGGATCACCCCGAAACTGGATATGCACAAACTAGGCAAAAAGTAGCAACTCTTTGGAAAGCTTTGTGGAGATTCATCAAATGGCACAAAAGTTATCAGCAACACAAAAAAATCTTACCTAGGCATGGGAGAGGACCAGTAGGCTAACTCATCTCCTGAATTAGAAGTACAAAACCTGTAGCCCTGAAACTATGATCAGCTGTCTCCAACTGCCAGGCACCACCATAGCATAGTGCAAGGAGGCAGTAACCTCCCATCAGAATAGATGGGATACATTCTGGGAGAACCCCAAGCCAGCAGTGCTTTGCGCTCTGCTGGTGAATGTAAAAAACAGATGGACTTGCCAACTTTTGCATCCTCTTTGAAAGACTATAAGGTAGACCAGAAAATTTCAAACAAGGAGAGGGATGAACATCAAGAGAGTGTTTGAGTGCCTCAAAATTTCCCTCCGAGATCAGTACAGTTGCTATTCCTGTCCATGAGGTACAATATCCATGCCTTGTTTTGTATTATTAAGAAAGGCCATTAAAACAAAATGAAAAACTGTAGATTTGACCCTTCACAAAGATCAGCAAAGATTTTAAAGCATTCAAGTTGAACATAAGGCTCTTCAAATCACAAGTAATTGTGAATACTGTCTGTGACTAATGAAGTCCACTGGATGCTTTCTTCCCTCTTTTTGAGCCCGGCTAGCATGGCCCAACTTCAGAAGCATCAGTCTGTAGAATTAAGAGATAAGCCATGGCCAGAAATCCTCAGCATAGATGCAATGAACAATGTCTGCTTGATTAGTTCATGGGCCTCAGCATACTAGGTGACCTTCTGGGTTGTTTCCTTAGAGGTCTGGGCAGTCGCAATGGGCTACAACAGCCCCAAAGTTAGACACAAACCACCCTTAATAGCCAGTGGGTCACACAAGGACTCTCACCTATGTTATGGGCACCTGCCAATCTAGCACAGCCTAGTATTTGTCCTCAAGAGGTCAGATTTTACCTCTCCCTACCTGGTACATAAGATGCATACCAGAAGCCTGACTGCTGTGGATCCTGGATGCCTAACTGGTCATTGTTGCCCACGAAAGTGCTTCCAACTCCCTGTGGGGGGGCCTCAGGTGAGACTCACCGGAGACATCAAGCCACGTGGTCCTTAAACATTTTACTTCTGTTAACCTCACCAAATCATAACTGGAAGCCAAGGACCAACATGCCATTTCTATCATTTGAACCTAGGTAAAAATGCACACATTATACACACACGTCATAACTATATGAACTCAGAACATTTACTTTCCTCTATAACTACATGTTTAAATATGAAAGTGACTACACACAAGCATAAGAACCTGGTCATGTTCACAAATCAATAAGTAATAATGTGAAATGAGAGCTTTCAGCTGAAGCGATGGGACAAGAGTAACTAAATTGAATGTGGCCTGGACAGACATAGGGTAGCAATCGAGGCTGGCGTGGACAAAGCTTAAGATCATGCAATGCCTTTGTGCCAAAAGGTGACAAAGACAGTGACCACATTAAAGCTAGAAGACCCGGAGATCATTATGCCACATTACAGGATACTGGGAAGTGGTAAATCTGCCTGCGGAAATAGTTAAGCTCTGCTGAAAAATGCAGACCTTTCCCCATTTTACTGCAAGAAGTGTATGCTCTTGGAGTCTGTAAGTGCCTTTAAGTAAAGGAGTGGATGAGGGAACATGGAGCCTGTAAGGGACTTTTGGGCAGCCTACTTGTGTACACATTCATGGACCAATGAGAGCTTAGATCAGTTCAAATGTTTTTTTTAGTCAGAAGACGATTGCTAGTGAAAGTGGGAGCATGTTTGGATGCAAACAGTGACTGTGCGCATTCACATGTGCTCTGTCCTGAACTAGGAATCAACTTGACTAAAGACATTTATAAAAGGCTTATTATAAGTTTTTTTTTTAAACATATCTTTATTACATAAATCAAATACATTTGGGAGGCAATGCAGGTGACTTAAGTATTTACTGTTACCTGAAAAATCTATTGCCTTAATAGAAGGAACCACCTTTATACATTTATTTAGCTAAAAATTCTGATGACTATTGACAGAAAGTAATGGTTAGAGACAGAGAACATACAGCTCTGCAGACCCTTTGTTTAAGCTCCTCAGACACCTAGGAGTCCACAAACTACAGGATAGGAACCGTCGATCTAGCCTTCGGAATGTGACTACGTCATTATGTTTAAGTTGAGGATATAACCTTGACAGGTAGAGACCATGTAGAATCATGCACATATTTTCCTTGGGTCTGTCAGTGGGCACTGGTCAGTTCAAATGTGCTTAGAAACCACACTTCAAATTATCCATGAGCTTGCTTTTCTGAATAATGGGTATAGACGTTTTTCATCATTTTCAGCCACCAGTACATCACACAAAAACCCAAGTCAGTAAACCTTTGCTTATTAATCAAGACCACTAGTATAGCACAAGGATCCAGTGAATGTTCAATCAGAAAGTGAGCAAAGTGGTTCAGTACTGTTTTAGGTTCTGCCTGTGCCTGGATATGCAGAGATTGGGTTATCTGTGAAAGCATCTTCAAGACTATCTTTATTTGCTCTATGCAGCAGATATGAGGAAGACTCAATTTCCTCCTTAACCCCCATCCATGGTGACATAGAGTAGTCCAGAGACAAAACTACAGCTGATTGGCATGAACCATCTGTTTGGATTCTTCAAGAGACTGACCACCAGTTACTTGTCCTTCCTGAATTTCTTCGGAACAGTGCAAGGGTTGCTTAATTGGAGCTCCAGACCCCAGAGACTAATTGACTTGAGGCTAAGGACCTCACCTGTTAACATTAATTCTGAAACACTGGGATAGGTGAAGGCCAAGACTCTTCATGCTTTTCAGTATTTTGATGGAGTACTCCGCAAGGCCATTTGTCTGGGGTAAAACGGAGTGGAGAAATGATAAAACACCGCACATGCATCCCACATGGCCTTCATGTAGTTGGACATGAATTTGCTCACCTGGTCAGAGATGAACCTCTCTGGGATCCAACTTGAGAAAAGAGTCAATGAGAGCCCTAGCCAATACATAGGAATTAGTGCTTCTTAAAGGCATGGCCTCAGAAAATCTTATTGTGTGGTCTACAGAAAATACTATGCACTTTTTACCTAAGTGTGTAGAATGTTTATGAAGACCAATAGTAATGATTCTAACCTCTCAGATGGTATTCCAACCACTGATAGTAGAGCCATTGTGTTATCACTCAGTTGGTAAGTCTGACAAACAAATTCTATCTTCTACCATGTTGAGCTCTTAGAACAGAAGAAGATATAGTATTTCTCTATCCAAAGCAATCAGCAAAAGGTATCTCAAAAGCCAACAACAAATCAAGTTGATGTCGAATCCATGGACTACCATCCCCCATCTACCATATTGTTCATCATCTCACTATAAAGCTATCCATCTTCGAGTGAAACACAGAAGAGCCCAACTTTTTCACCATGAGCCTGGGTTTCTGTAATCATGGATCCTCAGTGGGGACAACGTTGACTGCAGCATTTCCACGTGGCACAGAATCTCTAGATAAGACATGAGGTGCTATGGGCTCGGATACTATTGCCAGTTCGCTAGAGGGCAGAATTTGTGGGGCATGAATAATTTAAAAGAAGGAGAAAGTCAAGGATGAGGATGTGATGGGTGGTGAGGCTCCGGAGAGCGATAGTGTGCTTGGCTCGGGAACTGGTCACATGTACTGTCTCTAGTACATAGTTATGAGTGCGGTAATAAATGGTCAACCTAAGCAATACAACTGACATGAGTCCCACATGGACTAACATAACAGATGTGGTTAGCTTTGCTTGAGTCAAAGCATACTTAAGAGAGGAGAATCATGTATCCAGAATGACAAGTGCTTATGGGCTTCTGCATGAATCCAGTGTGCGTCCTCCTGGAGATGATTCAGCCTCTTGTGATCTTGTGATCAGGATATTTTGAGTGCCTTCATGCCATAAGACATTTAGGCCCATATTTATATTTTTTTAGCACTGCATTTGCGTCATTTTTTTAAGCAAAAGCGGCACAAACTTACAAAATACCATTATATTTTGTACGTTTGCGCCGCTTTTGCATCACAAAATGACACAAATGTGGCGCTAAAATTTTTAAATATTGGCCTTAATGCAATATCTGCAAGTTGTTTGGAGCAGTTCTTTGGGAACTGCAGTAGTCAATGCAGCCGGTTAATGCCCTACCCCACCTTTTTTGCACACTGAGTTGTGTGTTAGCTCTAGACCCACAGTTGGTGCAATTTTATGGTATATGTGTGGTGGTAGTTCTCAGTGCCTGAGCAGTTCTTCCCTGTGTGTGCTAGTCATTCATGTCCCAGGCAAATGGCACCCTCCACTGCTTGGTGGCTCTCTTGGGCATTGTGTTTCTAGCAAATGTTTGAGCACTGAATGACCTATTAGTTACTATGTTGGTCATGACAGCAGATATCTAGAGTCAACTTTTGACGACCATGTTGTGGCAGGTGAGGCAGGTCTGTAGCATGTCCTCTGCAATGAGTGGGTGGACTCTGAACCAACATATGGCCTGACTGCAGCAATCGGAATCAATATCTGAACATCTTAGTGGGATATTTTATGGTGCATCTTGTCCAGATGTGTGTCTTGTATTTTGTTGAGAGTTTCTGTAAGTTGTAAGTCATGAGCCATCAGTGTGGCATTTGATGTCATGTGTTGGTATCATAAAAGAGCAGTAAGTGAGTCAAGCAAGTGTGGTGATGAAGAACTGTGTGGAACTCGCCCAGTAAGAGAAAGTTGGAGTATATTGGCCCCTAAAAAAAATGGTAAGGTATGTAGTATTGCATTCTTCAAGGGGCACAGTAAGAACTCCGACACTGGTGAAGTTACTAAAACAAGAGAAAATGTGAAACTGTAGCTGCCTTTTTGGGTTCCTCAAGAAATGCTCTCTCTTGGGAGATTTGCAGGGGCGATGCTATCAAAGCAGAGGGTGAGATTTGAACATTAATATGAATGTAAGATTTACGTACATATATGCATGTAGGGATAACTGTGTAAAAGATGGCAGGGTCTCATCGCTGTAACACATATGCATCCGAATAATATTTTATTTCTGGGGTTTCATAAAGGGCTGCTAGCTACGAAGGTAGTCTCGGGGCGTGGTTGGATTAAGTACCTATGACAGTACTCCTAAACCAAGATCACATAATAATGGAAAGCGAATAGTAATGTCTTCGGAGGAAAAGTGAAAGAAAATGAGACCCAGTGAGGTGTTCCGGTTTTAGGCATCTAACAAGACCTAATCCGGTGCGGGTGGTACCATAGGGCTGGAGTAGTTAAAAGTGGGATGGAGACACTGAGATCAGATTTTTAAATCTCTACAGTCACTCACAAAGAGTCACTTTTGTCCTGTTCATGAGTGACAGGTCAGCTGAGCAATACTCACACAGATACAACTTCAAATTACCGACCAGGGCGTGAAGTGTTTCTATAATACTGCTCTTCAGGAAATGCTTTTATTCATATTCCTTCCTGTTTGGGGACCCATTGTAAACTGTTGTGAGCTTGTGAGGAGTAATGCTTTCCATCGAATCTATCAAAAAGGAATGTTAAGAATCCGAAACTAAAGATTTAACCTGCAAACGCGTTCTCATAAAATATGAATCAGGTCAAGATTGGAAAGAAAAAGGTTTTCCATAACAATATAGCAAGGGTACAATGTTTAATACAACTACTAAAACTAAAAACAATGGGACAGATTTACTAATTTTTCAAGCAATGCTGTGTGGAAACCAAATTTGCTGTGCACATCATGCAAAAGGGACAGAACAGTGTAGAGCCATATCTCTTAAGGTCGGTGTCTGCATCTATCCCCCCAGCACTGGTCCTGTAAGGAGGCTGCCTTGCACAACACATAGCCTTGCACCATAGTGCACAAGTGAATGTGCATTGAATAGCATAGATTTGTACTGAAAGCAAACTCTTCTACTACAAGCTTTTATGACTAGAAAACTCAAACGATCCCAAGCATTGGAAGTGCATTACCACCCATGCAAAATGTTGATTTTTGGATCAATGGACACATTTACTTCTAGTAACTCCAGCTTCAAGGAGACATTATTTTTGTTTATGCAAATCCTCGTCTTCCTATCTTAGTGGATCAGGTTTTATATCAAAATCTATGGGTGAAGTGTTTGCACTGATCTGCCCAAGTAAAGACGCTAAGTGATGAAAAGTGAAGCAAAATGCTTTTTGCACTCAGAAAAAAACACATTTCCAGTGCAAAACCCTTTTTGTGCTAGAAAATAAATTACAGTGCAATTGATTGGTGTCATTTAGCAATGGTGCAAAGTCTGGTCTTGCTATCCTAGTAGATCAGGCCTTCTGTCAAAATCTATGGATGTTTGTGCTGATATGCCCAAGTAACTCCTAATAAAAATGCAAAGGGATGAAAAGTGAATCAAAGTGCTTTTTGCACTCAGTAACAAGCACCTTTTCAGAGTGAAATGCCTTTTGTGCTAGAAAATAAATCCAAATGCAGTTGCTTTATGTCACTTAGCAACGGTGCAAAGCCTTAATATGTCTGAGCCAACATATTTCCAATTTAATTTTTGGACATCAACATAATTATTCAGGATATGAAAATATGCTATAAGTCAATTCGATCTGCTAGATATTGACCATTGTAAATCTCTTCTCTACTTACCTTGTCTTTAGAGAAACTTAAGAGCTGCTTTCGCCCCACCATAAACTGGACAGCAATCACACTGGCCATACTGCCTTGTAGAACTCCAGTTGATTTTGAGATAACATATGGGTTCCAGAGGCCTACTTTGTTATCAACGCCAGCTGTAGCTGCAAAGAGAATGGAATAAAGTCTATGTCAAATGATTAAATAATAGCAAGCACATGTTATGGCTTGCATTATCAAGCCACCTGACTGATTCTAATTAGCACTAAGTTGCTTTTAAGCACCCTATATTGCATATTGCATTGGTGTGTTACTCTATTCCTTTTGATTTTCCAGCTTTAACGCACCAAAAACAATCTTTAGATTCGCCATGTAGGCAAAACGAAAAACACAACTAACCACAACTAAGACTGTTGCAATGACTTCATGGACTTCTTTGATAAAAAAGTTAGAGACATCCATATTTCACTTCCCATCAATGACCCCCTTGAAACGGTTGAGTCTCTACCATGCAAAGCAATACAGTCATGGTCATCTTTCTCTCCAATCTCTGAGCAGGATCTACTACAAACTATCTTGAAAGTAAAACCATCACCAGGATGCTATTCCAGGATCTATCAGCAAATTCCTTTGTAGCACAACTACTCCCCATATGGACCACCTTGGTCAATTCCTCTCTCAACCGGGGCCTCTTCCCTGACCTACTAAAAATGGGTCAAATCACTCTACTCTTAAAAAAACTGCTTGATCCAGAGAACCTGAACAACTACTGCCCGGTCTCCACACTCACATTTTTAGGCAAAGTAATTGAAAGCTGTGTAGTGTCCCAACTAGCCTCACACATCCAAACAAACAACCTCCTAGACACTCTCCAATCAGGTTTCCACCGGGGTCACAGTACAGAAACTGTGATCCTCCAAATAGTTGATGGCTCCCTTAGAATCCTCGATTCCGGCAACTCCTGCCTCCTGGTCCTCCTGGATTCATCCGCTGCATTTGACACTGTCAAAAATCATGGCCTTCTTCACATTCTTGAGCTATGCATGGGAAGTGGCGGAACAGTCCACACCTGTATTTCCTTTTACCTATTCAACTGTTCCCAAATTGTGAAAAGGGGAAACTCATTCTCAAGACCAATCTGCGCTCACCAAGGTGTCTCCCAAGTTTCAATGCTCTGCCCAACCCTTTTCAACCTCTACCTAGAAACACTATGTGTGATTCTCAGAAATGCTGGGATTGTCTTCCACCTCTGCGGTGACGATACCTAAATATACTTAAAAATCTCATCCTCAGAAGACTTTGCCCTGCTTTCAAATACACTCTTAAAGTTTCAAAACTGGATGTCCAACCACCATTTAGAACTCAACCCAACTAAAACTGAAATTCTTTTTTTCTCTCATCCAAAAGCAAAAAAGCCTGTACAAGATTGGATGGCCAACTTTCCTACCTTCATAGGCTGCCTTGCCATTGTCAAAGGTGACAGATCACTCGGCATCACCCTGGACAATCGTCCTAATCCTCAAAGCCACATAGCAGCAAAGGCCAACAGTGCACAACACCAACTGAGGTAGCTTTGGGGCATCAGACTAAAGATTTCAGAACAAGACCTCAAAACAGTGGTGCAGTCTCTCGTTCTCTCTACAGTAGACTATGGAATTGCCCTTCGCTCAGGCATTCTCAAAGTTCACCTAGGTCCACCGAAAGCAACACTACATGCCACAGCACACTTCATCTTAGGTCACAAGTAATTTGACCAATTTTTCCCTGCCCTAACCCTCCATAGTAGTGCGTGCCCAATTCAAAATCACTTGCATAACCCACAGAGTTCTGCACTTCTCCTCACCCTCGTATCTCAACGAGAAACTGAAAATCACCGGAGCAAATAGGCATTCCAGAAATGCCAAATTCCTGCTTCTGGAACCCCCCACCTTCAGGTGAGAATGATACAAGAATCCTCCTCTGTTAAGTCCACCTCTGGCAATGCCACTAGAATCTGGAACTCTCTGCCTCCCCCACTCCTTCTAACCACCTGTCTAGCAACCTTCAAAAGGACCTCAAATTACACCTATTTGACTGACATCTTGGTTAATTCACCCTCAACCAGACTTATTCACTTTCTCCAATGAACCCTGATCTGCCTCCGATTAACTGCTCATGTCCTCTGCCCTACTGTTGTAACTGTCTCTTGTGGTAACTCCTGTATTTATACACTGATGTAAACATCAGAGTTCAACTACTATTAATGTAACCCGCTGTAACTCTCTATTCTGTGTGTTGTAAAGTGCTCTGACGCCTTCGAGCCATGTCAGTGCTACATAAAATTGCAAAAAAATAAAAATAAAAAAATAATAGAAGTAAAACAATATACTCTTCCCTGCACAACAGGGATTTGCACAGGGATCAGAAAACACCAACTCACTCATAACAAGGTCTGACAGAACACAATACGGTGGTAACCATCACTGCAGTACATATTAGCCCACCCCAGAAGTTTGGGTTATGTGACCCAAGGTGTTTTTCTCTCATTGCTTTATACCACATGACATTATTTCTTCTGCACTTTAATACATATATTAGTTATATAGTATAATGTGTATAAAATGAGAATACCTAGAACCGTGCTAAAAACTATGAAAAATGCGAAACATCATTAATTCATATTTATTTTTTCAGCTGTACCTTCTACATATTTTGTCTTTTTTATAATTGTCTGCTTCTGCCTTGAAGTATCCAGCTTTCTATTCTTTTGTTGTTATAATTACATTTAGTTCAACCCGATCAACAACAAAGTAAAGCAAACCAAACCGCTCAACCTACTAAAAAGGGCAGAAATTAACTTTGAGAGAACGAAGTTGTCAGGATACTTGAAAAGCGTCACCTTGTTTTGAGCCCTGACACACAACACCCACCAAGGTACAAATTAGTGTATAATACACACAAATAAAGTTAACTTTGTTAAATATATACCAATCAAATTGAGTACTGCATGGTAGTCAAAAGCATTGATTCCCTGGCTGATGTTCAAAGATGTTGTTTTAAGCCGCTTCTTCCCTCTGTCTACCCAAGCTAGCACCATCGTGTTGTCGTCGCTGGTTGTGCAGGACAGGATGGCCTCCAATGAGCCATTGTAAGTTACTAGTTATGGGAAAAGAAAAAAACATTCGTATTACATTTAATAAAAGAAACAAATCTCTAAGTAATGAGGCGAAAATTCAACGACCACAACGCAATTACACATCTAAACATTTGTGTAATAATCTAAAGCCATCTCTGAAGTGTGCTTTTTATTTTATTGCAATGGACGGTGCTGCTAGATTCCACTCTTAAACTTATGGGAAACTTTTGATTCACCAATATAATCATTACATATTTCAGTAAACAAGTCTTGAACACTGCTGTGTTAGAGATATCAACATTATCAGTTGAATCCGCTTAATGTGAGTTGCTGAAATATCTGGGGGTATTTTACATTTGTTTTCTTTCGTGCAATCTGATATTAATATTGCACTTTATCTGCTGCTATATTCAGGCTGCTAAAGATTCTCATTTTCTGCGGTTTTTAATGCTGTTTGTTTTAAACAAACCAGAGCAACCACGCAGCGGGTGCATGCAGCGGGCGTGCCACCGCGCGCCAAAGGCAAACCCGTCTGCACCGTCAGCTCCCGGATGTGCCTCGCGCCAGGACCCCTAGTCCGTTTCAAGTCCAACGCTGTTTAAAGGAAGAACCTATGTGGATGAATCCTTTAGGTAAGCAGCAAAAATGCGACATAATTGTCGAAAATGAGTCCCCTAAGAGCTTTCAATGTAAAGCTAGTAAATTCTCTCTTAATGCGACTATCTCTGTTAGTATGGGTGATTCTAATAACACAGCACTGCAGGCCATATATTCCTATTATGTGATAAATATTAGTTCCTTAGTTAAACATAAACTGGATTTTTTTGGAGTTTCTTGAAACTCATTGGCAGCAGCTTGTTTTTCAAACAGAAACCTGGCTTCAAGCTTCCTCTGACTCTGATGTAGTCTCTGCTACACCTGATGATTATCCCATTAGTAGACTAGACAGGCCTGACGAACGTGGTGGGGGGGCTGACAATTATCTATCAGACTTCTCTAAATGTCACCTGTACCCCGCCTTCGATTGCCAGCTGTGAAGCCCTTTCGTTAAGTTGTAAAGTCATGGATAAGTATACAATGCATGGCCTGTTAGTCTACAGACCTCCTGGCCCTCGGGCTAATTTCTTAGTAGGGCTACACAATTTTAGTGAAACTTTACTATTTTAGGAGATTTTAACTTTTATTTAGGTGATCATGATTCTGCAGCTCTTTTGGAGTTGCTTCAGTGTTTTAGGTTGGAACAGAAGGTCAACTGGGCCATGCACAGTGCGGGTCACACTGTGGATTGTGTTTTTTCAAATGATCCTAAACTTCAATGTATCGGCACACTGCCAGTGACTTGGTCTGACCATTTTGCAATTTAATTCCATCTTACACCTCTTAGACCTTCTGTGCAATGCATACCGGTCAGACCGTGGAATAAATTAGACAGGTGGGCATTATTAGAAAGTCTTGAGTTTACTAAGCCAGATTTAAAAAATGCGCCTAATATGGTCACAGCTAAATATCATAATTGGCTGAACTGGCAACTTTTGAAATGTGTCCCACCCAAAACAATTAATTCCCAGAGGCATCATCCTTACGCTCCTTGGTTTTCTCCTGCACTTATAGGTATGAGACGGAAATGCCGCAAACTTGGAAGGCTATGGCGGTCAGACTACAGCACAATGCAGAGAAACGCATATAGAGAAGGCATTGGGGAATATAAACGGCTGATTTTTTAGTAATCCCTCAAGCTAAGAATTTTGTGATAAACTTGCATCCTTTTTTAAATATAAGATCGAGGCTGTATACAATAAGTTCCATACGGTGGCTTTCACCGCAACAGCAGATAGCAATATGATAGGTCGTAAAGCATTTTTTGCCAACTTTCCCCCAATATCTGTGGACCTAACCACTTAATTCATTGCCCTAGTCAAATCTGGTGCACCCTCTGATCCTTGTCCACCCAAAATAATACACACATTTGCTGAATATTTAGCCCCATTAGTAACAACTTTGCTGAATGTTATCATAACTGCCGGCATTTTTACAAATGACTGGAAAATGATTTCCAACTTGCCTTTATTAAAAAAATCTACTTTAGACCCAACAACTGAATTAAATTATCGCCCAATTTCCCCAGCTCCCTTTTATGGCCAAACTTTTGGAAAAACATTTGAATACGTGCCTATATCAACATCTAGAAGCTAGCAAGATGTTGGATAAAGCACAGTTTGGTTTCAGACAAGGTTTCAGCGCTAAGTCTGCGCTAATTGCGGACTCGGAGGAGATAAGAACATTAAAAGACAAAGGGGCAAGAGCAGCTGTAGTCCTATTGGATCTGTCTGCAGCTTTTGATACCGTAAGTCATTCGGTTCTGCTGCAACGCCTGGCTGATTTGGGGTTTCAAGGAGCTGCAATTGATCTCATTGCCTCCTTTTTAGACAGTACAGAACAGACAGTGACCTTGGGGAATTTTTGTTCAAAACCCTTCTCTCTTCTGTGTGGTGTGCCTCAAGTGTCTTTATTGAGCCCCACACTCTTTAATATCTATGTTGCCCCATCAGCCAAATTAATACACTTGTATGGTTTTGCCACAGTCACCTACACCAATGACACGGAGATCGTGGTCTCAGTCCCCCGCAATCTAACAAGGTAGTCAGCAGGTTCAGTTGCTATATGAATGCAATAATGTCTTGGATGATCTCGAATTGTTTGAAATTAAATTCAGATAAGACGGAGGTTCTTATCATTGGTAAAGATCCCACCTTTCAGGGTCATTCTTGGTGGCTAGATTCTCTTGGCCCACTCCCGCCCTGGTGACCAAAGTAAGAAATCTGGGCGTCATTTTTTACACTGACCTCTCTTTTAGAGACCAGGTAAATAAGGTGGTGTTCATATGTTTCTGCTTCTCAGGACACTCAGGAAAGTATTACCTTATATTCCTTTCAAGTTGCAGAAAACATTGATTGTCACCCTAATTTTTTCTAGAAACGAGTACTGTAATGCCCTGTGTATGGGCGCTAGGCTTTCATTGTTTAGGAAACCTCAAGTGGTGAAAAATGCTGCCAGAGGTGTTTTAAAAAATCTTCCCAAGCATTCATCAGCATCAAGTGCTTTGAAGGAACTTCATTGGCTCCCAGTGAAAGAAAGAGTGACCTTCAAAACACTCTTCATTGCTCATAAGACCCTATACAGCACAAAGGCCACTGGTCTGACAGATAAAATCAAATGGTATTGTCCCGCTAGACATTTGAGATCTGCCTCAACCATGTTTTTTAATGTACCCAAGAGATGTACTATGGCCTGGGTAGGCCATAGTTTTGTACATAATAGTTGCATGCATTTGAATTCACTGCCTTCATATTTTAAAAAACAAGCCAATCTTTAAATTTTCCGAACATTGATAAAAACATGGCTTTTTCGTGCTTGATTTAACACAATGATCTTTCTGTTTTAGCTTCATGCTATTTATGACTGGCTGTATATGTGGATTCTTAGCGCCAGGATACCTTCAGGTATAGCACGCTCTTTAAACTAAATCACAAAATGATTTATTAATGTATTTTATTTTATTTTGGAAATACTCATTATATTAGATGATACCATCAAAGAGGAACATGGTGCAACATTTTGTTCTAGAGATATGAAACAATCTCAAATAAATGTTATTTCGGCAATATATACAAACAGTTTACAAAAACCATCCAGAGACTTATTATTCATCTTCCCACATTAGCATACATCACATCTAATAAGGTGTCTAACTCAACAAATTAATATGCAATGGGCAGGAATTTTGAAACTGCAGTGATTATTAACCAACGATCAGGGGTCCAACCCATCCTTCTAATCCTATACCCATTCAATTTGGCCTTTTTAGTTGGATCATTTGTTGGGGTCCACGATATGGCCAAAAAAAATAAAATGGATAGGGTTTCAATGCTTGAATAAAAAAAATGCACACGTTTATAAACTACTCGATTTACCTTACTCTAAATAAATGTAAATAACCCATGTACCAGAACACCAAGGCAAACGGTAGCATACAGCATCCTTTGTAAGAGCAGTTGAATGAAACTGAAATACATTACTCTTTCTTTACAAGATTTGTTGAAGCTATTATACACAACATGCCATACCAATAGATAAACCTAGGTGCTTTGCATCACACCAAAAGGCTTCCTAAACTGTTGGAAGACTATTTTCGAGTGGCTACAATTTATCCCTCTATCAGACACTTCCTATACCTGTTAAGGGCCTTTACCACCTTAGACTGTAAAAGGGTAGTGCTATCTGAACATCTTCCGCAGACTCTTGGTAAAGGTACAGGTCTCAATTGGACTATATTCAGGGAAAAACAGATAGGTGTTTAGCACTATTTTATTTTCAATAACACTTAGGCTCAGATCCCCACGTAAGATAATTTTTTGTACAGTTTCATGGTAGGCAGACACCACAATATACTTTCGAACTTCTAGATATCAATAATATTACCTAATTACACAGAAATACTTTTATTATTAATATTGTATGTGTCAACCATAGCAGAAATAACACTCCTTCAAATCATGTTAAATCCTAGCAAAAGAGATGATCCATGTAATGATCTTGAACCATGCCCCGCAGGTTGGGGCACAAGGAGGACCCATCAAGTTAATTTTATAAAACAATTTGTAATATCTGCCAACACCATAGTCATCACTCCTCTTTGCAAGCTAATTTGAGGAAAATGCGTTATGAACATTATTTGTGCACCTACTTTTAGGGTTACCTATAACTATTCTTGAACATTTATTTTAATGTAACAACGGTGTTTGAACAAAGCAGGGTGTGTGCTCAGTACAATGGACAAAGCCGACACCCATGCCTCTTCCTTCTTTGTTGTTGTTTGACATTTAGCTAGAAGGAATGCCTGAGGAAAATTCATGTGGTTTCCTAATGGAGAGTTCTCATGTGGTCCCCCTGGAGACTGGAAAATAGGAAGAGACTCCTGTGTCCCTAGGTCCTCTGAGGAAAGACTAACACAATCTAATCAGGATGACATGTTCAATTTTGACATGCACTGGACTCTGATAGGCAGTGGACATTTACCCAACTGTCCAGAACTGTGTATATATCTCGGAGCCCTGAACCTATTAAACATTCCTTGGAATCATGACCTGTGTCCTCTCTGCTGCTGAAGGTGCATTCCAGAGTGTGTAGCACTTGTGCTGACCACATCCTCCTGGATGAACTACCATTAAGGTGTCTGCCGAAAATCTTATTGCCCACCCTGCAGCTGGACTTACATTCCCATGTGTGGTACCCCTCGAAAGTCTCGGGAATGTTTGTAAACTCCAAAAAGTAAGAAAAGTGCATTCAGGTAGACAGCGCTTTTTGCATGTACTTTTCCTATTTTTTTTTATTTTTTCTAATCTGGCCGAACACGTTTACCTGTAATTCACCATTATTATTCCCTAATGTTACCCCTCAGTATTGGTGTCACCATTGAAGTAGGTGTTCTAAATAAACTGGGTGTCCTAATATCTGCCTGTGGGGGAATAGTAGGTATGACACGTGATAAATTACCTACCACATTTTTAATAAAAATGTTACGTAATGTGGATGCCTTCACATCTTCCTGTCTAGCAGCATACTGAATGAGGAATAACGTGATCATTTACCTGGTCTGAGCATAACAGACTTGAGCAAAGTTACTACCGTGTAGAGCCTTTGTTCCATCAACCATGCACTGGTCTATATCAACCTTTTTCCTGATCCCAACGAGCTGTTCCTTTTAATGTTTTCAAACACTGTCTTGTAATCCGCAAAGACACAGAGTAGGGCTTCTGCAAGGTTGCATATGTTCTGAAAAAAGGCTTAGCTTAAAGGTCTCTTTTACTGCCCATGAGTCCCTTCTGAACTCTTCCTGATAAATGATAGGGCTGAAGCACCTACTTCAATACAAAGGCTGAACTGGTTACCCATGAGGCAACAAAGCCAATACAATGGATGATGCTTACGTTCAAGATGTGGACTGGAGAAGCACCATCACTTGTAAAACTAGCATCCAATCATATTGGCTCTCTCATGGCCCATAGATTTGTTGTTATCAACTTGCCATTGGTCTCTAGGTCTTAGGTGTTGCAAGGAATTTTGACACAAAGGATTAAAAATGAGGTCTGTGCCACATTTTCTGCTCAACTGTATATTTTTTACACTCCACATAGATTTCTCAACAGAGCCAGCAAGGCATGATATGAGGAAGAATGTGTTGACACAGAACAAGTAGGATGCATAGCACATGGGTCTTTTTTTTTTTTAAAGGTGGGAGTACGACACTGGTGGAAGTGGTGAAGGGCAGTGCATGTGATGTCAGGTTTATGGTAGTGGTTGTAGGGCCGGACTGGCTGAGGTGGGCATTGGGCATCTGCCCAGGAGACTGGAAGGATGGGGGCTGGTTTTGCAGCAGAGGTGGCTGGTTTCGTTACTGGGGGCCAGTTATGCAGCGGTGTTACAAAATTGGCTCCCAGTCACAAAATCAGTAGTGCTTCACACCTGCACTCCCTCCCCAACCCTGGGGGCTGGTCTGACAAAACTGCCAGGGCTGCTTTGAGTTCCAAGTCCGTCCCTGAGTGGTGGGGTAGTTGGTGGACACCAAGCAAGGGTTCATTTGGAGGGATAGGGAGCGGATGGCGCATTTACTAAAATAAATTATGTCAATTATTCATGGAAGGATACAAGGTGAAATGAATTTGCTTAAGTGCAAAGTTGTGAATGTACAAAGTGCAGGGATGTCTGCAGTTGGCTTTTAACCCAATTGGGCTGTCTTAAAAAATATGAAACTGATTATAAAAACAATATATTTTAATTAAGAAGAAAGATGCTGCAATAAATCCAACTTAGTGCGGCAAAGATTGGTTTTAGGACACAAAAATGTTGAAATCCATACAGCAAAATCCTTGTCTCAGGTTCAGTTGTAAACTACACACAATTATCAGGCAAATGAGAATTCACAAACATTTCCACAAAATCCACTACAACCTTGCTTTTCAAAGGAGTCACTCAGACACAAGTTACCTAATAGTACATGTGCTTAGCCGTTATTTGTACGTAATTTTTTGGCTTCAAAGGAAGAGATGGGGAATACTGTTATGATCAATTAATTAATTGCTATAAAGTTAAGCTATAAAGTTTATTTATTTATGTTTTGGAACTCTGAATGAGGTCCACATAATAAAAACAAGAATAACATACATACATGAACAATAGACGTACCTAAAAATTCCTATAAACCAAAACACTACACCATCAACCCCTCTGCGTCATAAATTGCACTATAATACAGTACATAATCAACTGCCCAAGGTACACAAATATGATAGAAGCACAACTCAATAAGAAAATCTCCCCGGGTTGAGGTAAAGTATATCAAAAACGGAATTCACACAAACCGTATTAAAACAAGGTACTCATCCGAGCCATCAACTATCTTGAGCATCTGATCAAAACATTTTACTCCCGTATCTTTCTCCATCCACCCATAAATTGCCACTGTGCATACCATTAAAATAGATGTAGAAAACATGTCAAAAAGGTAAAAATTCTAAAACAGAACACTTCATTTGGGGGGAAGTTCAAGACTTGGAAGAACTCAGGTACCGACAGCAGGGAGAGCTGGAGACAAATAGGTCTTATCCATTTACGTCAAAAAGGGCAAGGGACGGACAAACAAATAAAACATGATTTAAATCTTGTGTTTCGGCAAAGCAAAAATTGCACTCTTTAGCTGAGCCATACCATTTTGCTAACAGCGCATTCAAAGGTAACAATCCCAAGTGCAACAGCATCCAAAACAGCCTCCCCACATGTGGTAAATTCCAAATTACATAAGGTTGTGCTTTTTTTTACTACTAAAGAATAAAGACCATGTCGCCTGTTTTGGGCCGCTTTTCAATTTCGAGTGAGGATTATGCAAGACCTGATTAAGCTCTACATCAATGCATTTCTAGGGCGTATGTTAGATTCTTAAAAAATGTACACTTAAAACTATTATTTTCTGCAAAAACTTCTTTGCTGCACAGCAAGACCCTTAAAGTATTGGCCTTGATAAAGGGAGCAGCCCAACGTACAACCCCGACTAGTCCCTGGACAAACGCACTTCTTAAGCACAGTTCTAACCTTAGGGCTCCACCGACACAGCTGTACTTACAGACAGAAGCTTTCTGAGGATCTTACCTTCCAGACAATTCCAGAGCCCCCATTTGGAGGAATCTATAAATTCCAAACCAAAAAGGAGAGAAGCGGGAATCTTAGCTCGGTCGACCACTAAAAGGTGAGCAAAATGCCTTCTTCCCATGGCCGTATACAACGCTATCAAGCCTCATGCTTTACCATCAGCTTTGGATTTATTAGAAGCAATGTGGGCTACATCACTAAGATTTCTGAATATGATTTTTCCTAAAAAGGCATATGAGTTCACAATTTCAAATTTTTGACTACCTAATGCCCAATGGAAATTAAGACATTTCGCTTTCTTATTTCCATGGAAACATAAATTCTTGCTTTTCGAAACATTTCCTTTAAGAAGTGGGACAACTGTAACAGGGATTGAAGACGGTTCTGCAAGCCTTTAGGAGTTAGATCAAAAATAATAATGTCATCGGCATACAGTAGACAACAGAGCGAGCGACCACCCATTTGTGGGGGGAAAACCCTGACTAGGAGAGAGAAAGGAGGGCAGATCCAAGATGTATAAGGAAAAGAGCAAGGGAGCCAAAAGGCATCCCTGCTTTAGTCCATTCAAAGTGGGCATCTCATGCGAAAAACCTCTATCCCCCTCCCAAGAGAATTCTGCACCAAGTAGAAGAGTGAAGGGCTATCAGAAGCTCAAGACGGGTGGAGGGGATACCCAAATTAGCCAGTTTTCTCCGCAATAGGGCTCTATCAACTTTATCGAATGCCGTTGAAAAATTGATAAAAGCAGCATAAACCGCTCTGCCTCTTAGTCTCACATATTTTTCTGTAATGACTTGTAACATTCCAATATTATCTATTGTACCATGATTATGCCTGAACCCAGTTTGCTCTAGAGGATAATATTATTCTCCTCTGCCCAGTCAGTAAGTCTAGAAAGCACACATTTGGTAAACATTTTTCCTACTGCATCCAGAAGGGCGAGCTGCTGATAACTGGCAGGGCAGTACGGTCACCCTTCTTAAATAGAGGTATTATAATGCTACCGGACCATGAGGGAGGAATACTTCGAGAGAGGAAACACTTACGAAAGACCACATATAAAATCTTTCTCCAAGAGCAGATATCCGGTTTTACTACCGAAATGGGCACCTTATCAGGACCCACTGTGGCAGAGAAACGCATGGAGCAAATGGCCAGTTCTATCTCTTTCACTGTCGGAAAGGAGATGGGATCCACCTCCTTACTTTCCAGGGGCCGAAACAATTCAGCCCCATTTGGGGCATACAGGAAGGCAATATATTCTGACCAACGTGTAACAGATATGGCAACAGGAAATAACAGAATTCTAACCCCACACCCCTCCCTGATCAGGGCCCAGAAACGTCTAGCTTGACCTATTACTGCTGCTTCCCTAAGAGGCGTTCCCATCCCAAGTATCCAAGACTGCAACCGCAGACTCTAGCGAATTCCTAACACCTAGCATCCTTCTGGGGTCCCACTGGATCCTTCCTGTCTTTTTATCAAAGACCGGGATTGCCCCATCCAACTCCCAGGGCCCCCGTCATTGACATATTCATTTCTAATGAAAATAAAATAGGGTTATGATCACTGACCAAGGTGGTTATAACCTGCGGAATAAGCGCAATACACTAATATCACACAATCTAAAATTGCTTTTCCCCCTGGAGCAACATGAGTAAAAGAGGCAAGATAATCATATAAGTATATTCCATTCGCGATAATACAATAATTTTCCCTCAGGAGTTTAAGCAGGAGTTTCCCTCTTCTATTTGTTCCAACCAATGAGGGGAGGAGACAAGCAGGGATTCGCATGGCTGCCTCTCTCTCAACCTCACGAGCTTGAGACATGGCATGGTTGGATATCTTACAATTTAAGTCACCTACCAGTACTCTGAATGGAGGGGACTCACTAACTGTAGCATGTTCTATAGACACAAAAACCTTTTGTAACGAGGCCTCGTAAGACGAATCAGGCGGGATGTATGCATTTACCAATAGCAGGGAGATAAAACACCCTGTGCTAATTTGGAACTGGAGGGATAACCCCAGAAAAAAGGTAACTAGGGTCTTTAAAACATTCAAAATTCCACCTACATCTAGTAGACAGCAGGCAAGCAACACCTCCCTTGGCATGCTCCATCCTAGAGGGAGTGGCCTTGAAATCAATAACATAATAATCGTCCCATTAGATCTCTATCGGACCATGTCTCCTGAAGACAAATCAAATAAAGTTTTAAGGAGCTAAGGGACGATCATTTTTCCCTAGCATGCTTTACCCCTGCTATATTCCATGAAATTATGTTTAAGCCTGCACTAGTTAGAAAAACTCAAAACGCCCGGGAGCCAACTCCAACCATTACAAATCAATAAAACGTTTTTGCTCAGGGACAGCCCACATCTCCCGCCAAAACACCTGCTTATTATTCCCAGCTTGGGAAACTTTAAGAGCCTGTACGTCCATCCTAGGCCTAAACTCATAGTGGCCAAGTTGTTTGAAGGACTCAGAGACTGTATAACAATCTGTAAGACCATCTGGAAGCTTTTCCCCACCCCTCTTATCGCCCACCCCAGTATGGTTAGAGCCTTAGGAAGGAACCACATCAATACCCCGGCACTGCAAAAAGTCTGCATTTTGGAGGACCAAGTTCATCATATGCTTACAGCGAAATGTAATCCTTGATTTACAGCCTACATCTGAGTCCAATAGCAAAACCAAGGCAATGTTTTCACTTTGGATTGACTTCAGTGAGCTAGAATCTGAAAAACAATTTAACATGGTAGATCTATTCAAGATTAAGTCAACATCAAAGAGTGAAATAAGATCTAGGTCCCCATAGTATCCAACCGCTGGGGTACCCACCCAAAATGGTGTGTCATTAGTGTTTCCCAAGAGCCTTGGAGGCCAAAATAGTGGAGCTGTTGGATTAAGAGCAGGAGACCAACCAAACTCCTTTGAAGATGGCAGAGTTGGAAGAGTTGACCCTGTGGTGGATCGGGGCTCCAAAGTAAATTGTGAGACAAACTTGGGAGGAATCAATTATCTCAGGAAAATGAACTTTTCTACTGCCTTATTTGTTAAACCTTCGAATAGGTTTCTTCGAGTTTATCTCCCTTTTGAGATTCTTCCTCTTACATTTCTTGTTTTTCTTATGTTTTCCTTTCACTCTTTTTAAGGGAGACTGCATATCTGAGGAACCCTTCTTATGATGAGAAGAAGTTTGGATGATAGGAAATATCTCCTGGGCGGGCTGTTAAAACTTTTCCTCGTGATTACTGATGACTTGGGGTGAGTCAAAGATAAATCTAATAAAGTCCACTGGACTATCCTGCAGAGGCCTTTTATCACGAGACTTATTACCATGAAGTTTAACAGTTTGTGTACTCACCTCGGCTCTGGAGCCCCTACTGGGAGAAGCCTGATCCTTTGTTGATCATGCTGACGTAGTCTGTGCCCCCAACAGGGCTAGTGGTGGGCGCCAGTTTTTCTTATCTTTGGTCAATTCCTTCAGGATAGCCGTCACAGAGACAAGAATACAAGCTTCACCTCCTGGTCTGGAGGATGACTAAGCAAGACACCACTTAAATCTTGAACTGGAATCATGGATAAATCTTGTAGAGAAGTAGATCTATTAAACAGAAGTGATCCTGTAGACAGAAGCGCCGGCAAAGGCCCCCCAGAGGGCGAAGAATAGTTATTTTCCGGATGTCCATTTCTACTACAAAGGTTTAAGTCCAAATTGGGCAGGGTAAAATCTTGGAAGCCATTAACTGACAAATCCACAGCTTTTGGCAGAACACCAGGTTCTTGAGGTAATGACTTAAGCTGTTCCAGTGGGGAAGAATTAGCAAGAGACAGAAGGAGGTAGGGAGAGGGGAGGGGAAGGGAGACTGTGTTCCAAACAGGCTTTGAGTGTTCTGAGAACTTGAGTATGCTCCATAGTCACTAGTGGGAAGAACAGGGTAACTAACTCCTCTATATCCTCCCCTGAGCTTTTCTCCACTGGACAGACATCTTTTAAGATCTTTTTTGGCAAGGATTCACTTAGCTCCAGACCCTCTGTCAGGCCAAAGGAAGGGTCACGCGTTGACTCAACCTGGGAGATTTGACCTTTTTCCCCAGAGGGAAAATAATTGAGTCTGGCCTTTCAGCTGGAAAGCCGATGTACCCTATTTTGAAGAGGATCAGACTTCCAGGCAACAAATGTCCTGAGCGAACTTTCTTTAAGGTCATCATTTTCCCCTTCTGTAGGATGCTGAGATAAAAAAGTATGATGGTGGGAAGTAAATCGAGAGCGGAGAGCAAAGGCGGTAAACAAAAGCTCCACACCACTCCGTTCCAATCCACCTCACCCTGCTCCTATAATGTCACTGCGTTCACTCCACAGCCTCCGTAGATTCAGACCTTCAGAGTAGGACAAGACAGATCACACCTAAGTCCTTACAGTCTTAAGTGTTTGTGTGTGTCTAATCAAAAGATATATAATACAGAAGTACTGATCAAATTAAGCCAATTTGGCCTTGCCACTTGACTCCTACCACTGCCTCAGCACAATCTGAGCACCGCCTCGCCCCCTGCCCCTCAACCACTATGTTCCATTTTTCTGTCATCGTAGGCCGGGGGCACACAAGCATGTTCAATGAGTACTCAAAGAGTACTCAATTGCAATACCAAGCAATGCTGGAGTAATACTGGTTGATGATATTGGCCTGTGGGGCATTTTGTGAGGATTAGGTGGCCTTTAAAGGGGTGGGATGGTACGTGGTGCGCAACTTACAAGACTCAGTGCTCCATGAAGCAAGCTATGCATATATTGATCTCCGCCCAACTCTGCCCAAATTCCGGGACTCACCAGCTCCAGCTCCAGCACCGGCGTTCTCCAATGGCCAGCCAGACGCCACCACTCCAGGTCACACCCAGCCACAGCCACAAGTCCACTGCCTCAGGACCACGTCCAGCCCCCAGGTCCTGGCCCCAGACCTGGGGGAAAAACAGGGAACAAGGAGCAAGGGCACACCGCCAAGCCCCTTGTCCACCACAGCCTTGCTAGGTCCTGCTGATCTTCCCCTGTCAGCAAGAAACCACTGCCCCCACTGTCCGCTGTCTGTTGAGGGTGGAGGGTGTAATGTCGGCACCTCCCGACATTAAAACAAAGTTGAATTAACTCACAGTGCACCGTATGTTATGTGTTCTGTGTCGTGGCCGCTTTAGGGTGCAGCAGCACTTTAAATTACGGAGACAACCCTCTGGCTCGCTCTGCGTTGCCTGCTTCTGCCCTCGCAGCCACGCCCGTTTATTATATACCAGCCCTGACGACAGCAGGGCAAAACCACACAAAAACGTGAGATAGCGTAGGGGGAAATACACGTGGTGTGAATGAAGACCTCCACACCCTTGACCCCCACTAATGGTAGTGTCCTGGCACCAGTTTCGTCACTGGTGCGCAACACTACATTCCTCCAAAAAATCAAACGAAGAAAAACACATTGGTATACATATATGTTATACATCTACAAGATGATCACACAGTCTGGTGGAGGGAGTCGGATTGCTGCGCAAATTGTATCTGGTGGCATTTGACATCCCCGGGACAGAGCTTTGACTTGTATCTCTGCAGGTGACATCACTAGGAACAGGGGCCAGCACTGGATCAGTCGAGTGAGGCACACAGAGGTCACCCGTGGCATCACTACTATGTAAGGACCCACCGTCGTCGTCAAAAACTGAGAAATCTGGATCTTGCACCTCGGTGGCTGGAAGACGGAATTTCATGAACAGGGATACGTTTCAGGTAACAACAGCAGATCCTCGTTGTGCCACAACTGAGGATCCATTCCGACAAATGACAGTCCACGGAACTGTGTCGAAAGGCATTTGAAACTTGCTGCCAGATGGCGTGTCTTTTAGCAACACTTTGTCACCTGCCTGAAGGCCAGAGCGTTTAGCACGTCTTTTGTAGCTGGCATACTTGTTGGTGGCCAAATGTCGTTCAAAAACCTGGACATTGTTTAAAGTCGGCGGGACCCAGGACCTGCGATGTGGGATGGAATCAAGTATTGCTCACCCAAAAACTACATGTCCAGGAGCTTGGTTAGTAGTTGAGTGAGGGGTCTGGCGATAATTAAGTAAAAAGGAATAGATGGCATAGTCGCTGGCTTGACCACTCGAATGAGCAATAAGGATTACTTTGTTAAGAGTCCTCATAAAACGCTCTACCTCTCCATTGGCTTGAGGCCAACGGGCGTGATTCGACGATGTCGAATGCCAGTGTTTTTAAAATACTCAGCCATTTCTCAACAACGACGCCTCCCGACATTATAACAAAGTTGAAATAACTCACAGTGCACCCTATGTTATGTGTTCTGGGTTGTGGCCGCTTTAGGGTGCAGCGGCGCTTTAAATTACGGAGACGACCCTCTGGCTCGCTCCGCGTCGCCTGCTTCTGCCCTCGCAGCCACGCCCGTTTATTATATACCAGCCCTGATGATAGCAGGGCAAAACCACACAAAAACGTGAGATAGCGTTAGGGGAAAAACATGTGGTGTGAATGAAGACCTCCACACACTTGACCCCCGCTAATGGTAGTGTCCTGGCACCAGTTTCATTACTGGTGCGTGACACTACAGAGGGAAGAGCAGCGGCAGGGGCCAGAACAGGTAAAAAAGAACGCTGTGGACCTCGGCGTTCGGCATTCGGGGCTCGGCACCCGTTCCTCACTGCTACTACTGTCGGACCCCAGGGGGGAAAGAATGCCGCGGTTCTCTGCGTTTCGGTGTTCAAGGTTTAACACCCGTTCCTGCTGCTGCGACTGCTGCCGGACCGTCCACCTGTGTCTCCACATCACGTCACACACCGTGCTACGCAGAATGAATTAATTGCCTTAATGTGTCTTAAACTAATTTTATTACATTTTGTGTGATTAATGCCTATATTATAAATAAATTATGTAAAAGGTGTACTGATTTTAGATGTTATACTTTTTTATACCCCGAAATAAACTTATTTCAGTTACACTCCTAAAATCCTAAAGCTTTCCAGAAGCACTCTTGAAAATGTATGGGAATTGCAAAATAAAAGTGTATATCTTCACCCAAAGGCAGGAGTAAACGTTTCGGTGTAAATCTACCTTTTTTTTTTTAATTGGTCCTAAACAGCGCTGTTTAATGTAGTTTATTTCACAATCTTCGCTGTTCAAATTAGGAATATAAATGATCATTTTCGCTGTTACAGCTTTAGATTTTTAGTGTTTTCAAGGATTTCACTTCTTTCCTGCAGAACTGTGAACAATATTTCTGCAGATTTCCACGTGTTTTAAGTAGCATTAACCTTCCCCTGTTTAGAAGGGTTATTGCACTGAACTGATATGCTGTATGCAGCCTCGTGACTGTTGAAAGAGGTAGGTCTCGTCCGCTTATCTGACAGTGCAGCTTCCAGCTTTACATCATCAGCTAAACCCGCCAGCCTTCCTTAAATGGAGTCAACGGAGTGGTCTTAACTGGAGCTTGTCGAATGGCAGCAGCTGCGCTTAGCCACTTTCGGAAGGTCCAGACCTGCCAGCCCCTGAAGCCATTGCCATGCAGGCCCACATTGTAGAAGAGGAACGTGGGCGATTTTAAAAAACATGGGCCCATATTTATACTTTTGTAGTGCCGCATTTGAGTCGTTTTTTGACGCAAAATCGGCTCAAACTTACAAAATACAGTTGTATTTTGTAAGTTTGCGCTGCTTTTGCGTTAAAAAATGACGCAAATGTGGCGCTAAAAAAGTATAAATATGGACCATAATATGGGGAATGTATTTCCCCCACTGGCTTCTATTGAAGCAGAGGCAATTTTAAAATAAAACATAAATTGGGGTCTGCTGCCCAAATCGGGTCTATTGGCATGTATGTACTGCTGACAACAAGAGGAGATCTCGAAATGCTCACATTTTAACCCAAACTGGACATTCAGATGCCTGTACAGCATCCATTTTAGGACATCCTCGTTCCTCACTCCTCATCCCTACTTCTCAACCCTGCTTCTCATCCATCATCCCTACTTCTCATCCATCATACATCATCCCTACTTCTCATCCATCATCCCTGCTTCTCTTCCATCATCCCTACTTCTCATCCATCATCCCTACTTCTCATCATCATATATCATTCCTACTTCTCATCCATCATCTCTACTTCTCATCCATCATCCCTACTTCTCTTCCATCATCCCTACTTCTCATCCTTGCGTCTCATCCCTGCTTCTCATCCATCATCCCTACTTCTCATCCATCATCCCTACTTCTCTTCCATCATCCCTACTTCTCATCCATCATCCCTACTTCTCTTCCATCATCCCTACTTCTCATCCATCATCCCTGCTTCTCTTCCATCATCCCTACTTCTCATCCATCATCCCTACTTCTCTTCGGTCATCCCTACTTCTCATCCCTGCTTCTCATCCATCATCCCTACTTCTCATCCATCAGCCCTGCTTCTCTACCATCATCCCTACTTCTCATCCGTCATACCTACTTCTCATCCATCATATATCATCCCTACTTCTCATCCATCATACATCATCCTTACTTCTCATCCTTCACCTCTACTTCTCATCCATCATACCTGCTTCTCTTCCATCATCCCTGCTTCTCATCCATCATACATCATCCCTACTTCTCACTTCTCATCCATCATCCCTACTTCTCATCCATCATACATCAGCCCTACTTCTCATCCATCATCCCTGCTTCTCATCCATCATCCCTACTCCTCATCCCTGCTTCTCATCCCTACTTCTCTTCCATCATCCCTGCTTCTCACCCCTCACCCCTGCTTCTCATCCCTACTTCTCACCCATCTTCCATCATTCCTACTTCTCATGCCTCAGCCATCATCCCTACTCCTCACCCATCATCCCTACTCCTCATTCCTCATCCCTCAGTCATACCAACACATTTTCAGTTTTGTGAAACACACCTTCACACTGATTGGTTGGGAACAGCCAATCAGAGTTATGAGAGAGAGCTGCATTCTATTTCAATGAAATACAGCCTCCTCATTGCACATGGTGGGTGAAGAGGGGGGAGAAGAAATGCAACTGTGTGTTTGTTTCAAGTGAATTCAAGACTGCACAATATTTAATTTTATTTAACTCAGTGTTGTTCTGTTTGCACAGGCCTCTGCAGAAAGCTCTGCTGGTTTGGGAAATACATGGAGTGCACAGCCTGGGCCATAAATCAGCTCATGGAGAAAGGGTTATACAGGTCATCTACAGTTCAACCAAAAACCTTTCTGGCTTCAGTTTCATATGTAGAAACAAAATGTTTAAAATCAACCCTAGTGACAGTGAAATCCAGTTCAGCCAAACCTTTTCTGGTTTCATGTTTATTTGTAACAAATAAAATGTTTAAATCTGAGCCTGCTTTTTATTCGTAACATATAACATGTTTACATCTGAGGCTGCTTTTATCTCTGAGAGCTGTTCTTTTTTTCTTTTCTGAAACCAGAAATATTTTCGATGAACTTTAGATGAACTGTATAACCCTTTCTTCAAGAGCTGATTTATGACCCTAGCTGTGGGCTCCTTGTATTTCCCAAACCAACAGAGCTGTAAGAATGCAGCTCTCTCTCATAACTCTGATTGTCTGTTCCTAACCAATCAGTGTGAAGGTGTGTTTCACAAAACTGAACATGTGTTGGAATGACTGTGGGATGAGGAATGAGGAGTAGGGATGATGGATGAGGAGTAGGAATGATGGATGTGAAGTAGGGATGAGAAGCAGGGAAAAGGGATGAGGGATGAGAAGTAGGGATGATGGAAGAGACGTAGGGATGAGAAGCAGGGATGAGGAGTAGGGATGATGGAAGGAAAAGCAGGGATGATGGATGAGAAGTAGGGATGATGGATTAGAAGTAAGGATGATGTATGATGGATGAGAAGCATGGATGATGGATTAGAAGTAGGGATGATGGATGAGAAGTAGGGATGATGTATGATGGATGGGAAGTAGGGATGATGGATCAGAAGTGAGAAGTAGGGATGATGTATGATGGATGAGAAGCAGGGATGAGGAGTAGGGATGATGGATGAGAAGCAGGGATGGTGGATGAGAAGTAGGGATGATGGAAGAGAAGCTGTGATGATGGATGAGAAGTAGGGGTGAAGGATGAGAAGTAGGGATGATGGATGAGAAGTAGGGATGATGGAAGAGAAATAGGGATGATGGAAGAGAAGCAGGGATGATGGATGAGAAGTAGGAATGATGGATAAGAAGTAGGGATGAGACGCAGGGATGAGAAGTAGGGATGATGGAAGAGAAGTAGGGATGATGGATGAGAAGTAGGGATAATATATGATGGATGAGAAGTAGGGATGATGGATAAGAAGAAGTATGGATGATGGAAGAGAAGTAGGGATGATGGATGAGAAGTAGGGATGATGGATGAGAAGCAGGGATGAGAAGTAGGGATGAGGAGTGAGGAATGAGGATGTCCTAAAATGGATGCTGTATGCCTGGTCTTCAGAGGGCCTCTCATTCACCAGTTTCAGTATCACGGAAGTGTAAAGAGGTGTAATTACAACATTACATAGGTCATTAACTGGCACTCACACTACAGTCTTTAAATATTCAACTTCACAAAGACCTTCCCACTTGAAAAAGACAGCTGACCAGGTGAAGGTATCTCAGGGCTTCAAGGCCCAGCTGGGTCTGAGCACCAGCAGTAATGAAAAACTGGCAACTTTAACAATTTCCTTTCCGGCTCTATATTTTGCCCACTAATTTAGCCACTGGCATACTGCAGCAGGTGGAACAAACTAAGAACACATTTCCTTGAGCGACTGGCAGGCAGTTACCTGGCTCATTGTTGTACTGGGGCATGTACTAAAGAGAATGAACAACAGGAGGGAGAAGGCCTGAGATGATTTTGTTTCTGTTCTTGTGGAAATAAAGATCATCTTTACCCAGGACTTCACTCTCATAGTGGACTCATCTCATGGCCTTTGCATTTCTCACTGTGTATTGTTGGAAATGGCCCCTTCTGCAGGTCCATCCCCAGACTTTTTGCCTTCCTCCTCCTGTTAATCTGACCTATTTTTACTGCCCTTTAGGGATCTATGCATTATACCACTGATGACCAGTGCTAAAGTGTTGGTGCTTTGTTCTCTAAAACATGGTAACATTGGCTTCTCTAGAATTGGCATATTTAAATTTACTTGTAGGTCCCTAGTAAAGTGCACTATATGTGCCCAGAGCCTGTAAATTAAATGCTACTAGTGGGCCTTCAGTACTGATTGTGCCATCTACTACAGTAGCCTCTCAAACATGTCTCAGGCCTGCCACTGCAGAGCCTGTGCGTGCAGTTTTAAACTGCCCTTTCCTGCCAAACCTTTTCTTTTATTACATTGTCACCCCCTAAGGTAGTCCTGAGTTACCCCCAAGGGCAGGGTGAAGTGTATATAAAAGGGTGTACAAGTTTAACATGTCCAGGCAGTGACAAACTGTTAAATTCATTTTTCACTATTGCAAGGCTCTCCCATAGAATAGCACTGGGGTTGCTTTTAACTATAACCTCCAAATGGTGTTTTGTGTCCCTGGACTTACAAATTAAAATCACAACTTATGGTGAAAGCAGATCTTAAATTACTTTAACCGTCTATGCCTCTGCCTGTCTCTGGATACATGTCTGGGGTAGATGACAGCTGTGCCTTGTGCATTCCCACTAGAGAGTCACGCACAAAGGGAGCTTGGGTGTGGCACTACCATATGTATGGTCCATCACCATGCTGAGGGGTCTTCCTGAGCTAGGTAGGACGGATGGGCTGAAACTTTTGAATAGGGCTGTGCTTCTCCTGACACAAATGGCTGCATATAACCCCCTGCCTAGTGTTTGGAGCCAGGGAGGGCAGGGGAGTGACCTGTGGACTTCAAAGGAAGTTACCCCAACCTTCCAGAACCTGGGCACCAAAGTATAAATGTTGGCCCCCAAATTCCACAAGATCAGCAGTCTACTGGAACAAGGACTCCCTGCCAGGAAGGACTAGCGTGCTGCCAGGAGGGACTGCCACTCTGCACTATATTGCTGTGTTGGCCTACTGCTGCTGTGTGCTGGACTGTAGGAGGGACTGCCACTTTGCTGTTGCCCTGTGTGTTGGCCTGCTGCCTGCTACTTCTGTCCTGCAGGAGCCCTGACTGTCCTGTCCCCCACCAATTGTCACCAAGGACTTGTTGGCTTGCCCCTGGTTTTTCTGTAAAGTCCCTGGGACATCAAAGACCTTCCATCACTTTCTTCCCCTCCTTGCTGTGTGCTTCAAAGCAGGAGCGTGCCTGGACGTGGACGTGGACAGGAGAAGATCCCAGTGCAGGGCCTTTCTTCAACTCGACCCTGCACTTGCAATTGAGAAGACTGTGCTGGGCAGCCCCCTTCCCCCTCAGGGGCTCCCTAGGTCTGCCAGCTTACTTTGTGGCCCCAGTTCCCAATCCCCAAGGAAACACCCTGAGCGCCGCCTCACTGCCTCACTAAAGCTGTACCTGCCCTTGTGAGCCTGTGTTTTGTGCCCCCCGCCCTGCCTTGAGACTTGCCATGTTGCATGCAGACAACGCTTCTCACTCTGAGAACCTGAGCGTGACTGCAGGGTTCACGTGCACACTGGCAGCATTGGCGATGCCGACCGTGATCAGAGCTCAGCTGGCCTGGGTCGCGCTCTCTGCCCAGAAACTGCCAGCATGGCTGCAGCTTGCTCACAGGACTTCCCTGTGCCCAGCCGCTATACAATGACTCCCCCCTCCAGAGGCCCGGTTTACAAATCAGGCAGCCTACCTACCTCACCTGTTTCAGGGGACCACCACAGTTGCGGCCGAGGCCGTAAGAACCAGAGGAGGAAAGCCTTCAACTTCCTTCCTGGCCAGAGCAGGGAAACGCTTCGTGCTCCTACCTTAATCTCCCTTAAGGGAGCACCATGTAATTCCCCTAACGCTTTGAGACCAGCTACTGACCCCGGGTCCCACCATAACTTGGGCAAAATACTTCTCTGACACCACTGGGAGATTTGCAGCAAACTTTCCTTAAAATTGTTTAATGCCTAATTAATTAATTGGACATTTTTTCTGCCATTTTTGGTCTTAATTTAAGCAGATAAATACCATCTATTTTCCTTAACTGGTGTTGAGTCTTTTGTGGTGTCTTTCACTGTTACTGTAATTAAGTGTTGCACAAATACTTTACACATTGCCTTCTAGGTTAAGCCTGACTCTTCTGCACCAAGTGAACCGGGGGTGAGCACAGGTTAATTTAAGGAGTGTAACTAAATTACCCTTACTAGGATTGTGGTCCAAACTTTGACAAGGTACATAGCTTGCCAACTATGGTCAATAGACCAACTAGTTTCTAACATGTATTCATACTGTTTTGAGCCTGGAGCCTGCTTGCAGTCCAACACAGTATTAATTTTCTTTATTTTGCAGCTGCAGGAGGCAGGTGTTCTTGTGTCTATGTTTTGGGCCCTGCATCAGGTGGGAAGGGAAATAATGTATTTATGAAAGGAAGAACTTTGTCAGACCAGCAACACTGGGCAGGGGAGTAGCTTCCATTGATGCAACAGGTGAAGTGGCACTAGGGCAGATGCCTAAGGAACCCACTGAACCATGATTTTTGTAGTATTCTAAACCGCAGTCAGGGTGCCCTTTCCCTTCCTTGCACTGGAGCTCATGACACACTTGCTACACTTCTAACAATGGGTCTGACAGAGAGATATGATAATGGAAATTAGTGTAATTTTTTTGATTTTATCGTTTCTCCTACCACATCCTGTAGAAGGACTGTGCCATTACTCAAACGAAAGGAACAAAATGTCAGTCTGAATATTTCTCAAATTGTAGAAGGCACGATCTGCCTCTGATCCCTATCCATATTTTTTTTAGCCATATCTTAAGGCCTGATTAGGACGTTGGTGGAGGGGATGACAGATATCCCGTCCGCTGTATTACAAGTTCCATGGGATATAATGGAACTTTTAACATGGCGGGGGGAAATCCGGCACGTTTGTGACAGAGTAATCCCCTCCCCTAAGTGTGTTCATTTTTAGGACTGCACCATGGTGTCCTTGTATTTTCCAACATCTCATGCTCACTTTTAAAATGTGTAAGTCACATGATTCTACATTTACAGATTTAAGCCAAATCCTTAATTATACTGGCCATACCCATTGTAAAGGACTCCTAGTCACACCTCTATGGCCATACTGCAGTTAGAGACCACCCACTTTTTTCACCTAAAGAACTGGGTATACTAAATACCCATGCAGTAACACCTTAAATGGATACACAATATCAATACCACATTTGTAAGTCCTGAAACGTGACATTCTGATACACACAGGACACTAGCCAAGTGGCACTAGGTTATGGTGAACTCAGGACAAGGAGATACCAGGAAATGGAGACACTGGGGTTGGGGAGAGGGAATCTGAGCGATTCAAAACAGGGGAATCTGGGGTATAGGCACTGAGTCAGGGAGGCAAACTCCAGGAGGGTTAGGGGCAGGAGTCTTGGAGCCAAGGACACATGGGGCAGTGACTGAAGAAATACAGGAACAGGGCGACACTGGGACAGTGAGGATTGGAGGTACCCTGACTGGGAAACAGAAATGGGAGACACTACAGAGAAATACAAAAATTACAGGCTTTTACACTGACACAGGGGAATGAGAGACAATAACACTGTGATGTGAAAGTGAGATGTTGGCACTGATACATGGGAGAAGAGACACAGGGAAACAAGCAATGCAGACAGGAAGCAATACATGCAGGAAACAATTGTGATCCTTTTTGCTATGTTATGCATTCAATGGCCTTTCAATGAATCCCAGAATAACAAGGTCTGCGTCTTAGGTACAAATCATCTCTCGGTCTCATAGCCGGCAGTAGTTAACAAGCATTGGCACAGTCAATAGGTCTCACCTATCCGGGATCTATCAGCTTTGTCAATGTCTTTTTAGACATGCTGCACAGCAACGCAGGCTGCTGCACAACATGGCTTAAAGTTACGTAAAAAAAGCACTATGACACAGCCAGTGTTGACCGTGTCATAGAGTTTATTTTTTTGAAGCCATGTTTCAAGGCAGCTTCGCTGATGTGCGCTATGTTAACAAAAAAAGCAGGAAAGGGAAGCAACATAAGGGAGGCGAGGAGGAGGGTGGGAGCAGGAACAACAGGAGGGGGAAAGCAACTTAAGGGAGGAGGAGAAAGGGGAACGGAACAGAAATAACAGAAAACGGGAGGAGAGAAGTATGTGGAAAGGAAGTGGGATGGTGAAAGGAAAATAGTACCTGAAACAAAGCACAAGCAGCGGATGGGCATTAATTAAGTTGAATAACCTTGTGCTTGGTCCATGCTCGACCGAAAGGAAGTGATGTTTGGCCTTCGATGGCCAATTAGGATACCGGAAAGAAGGGTGACAACAAAGCCAATGAATGGTAAGTAACTGTCAGGCTCTAAGCCCTTTACTGTAAACAATATGTCTCGCAAGCGAGAGCATATACTGCACATGCGCTATCACTGGCTCAACTTAAAAACTGACATTGACATGAGTCCCTATCAGGCCCTATATTCAGGGCATTAAGAATACTGGCAAAAACACTGATCTAATTATGATCCATGACTGGAAAAACTGCTAAGGTAATCAATGTCCGGGATGCAATCTTCGGTTATATTTCACATATTTTACTTAATCTTTCATTCCCTAAGCATGTTTGCTTTTTCCAGTATGTTGTCAGTTTTTTTGTGCAGCTTATTACTCTTGTATATTGTGTACTGAGTATTGGCCTCTAGGTGTATGTGTAATGTCAGATTGTGGTTGAGCCTTTATAATAGGTCCTGACTGAGAGCTCCAGAGATGAGACTCAAGGCAGTACACATTTCTCACAATGGCTGTCATTGAGCCCTAAACACAGTTTGGAATATAGGACCATTCAATCCTTGTTCTCTCTGCAGAGCTCACACAGCAATGGTCAAGCTTGCCAATTGTAGATCATATACAACATAGTGGAGGGAGTACGCACCTGTCCAAATTTGAACATGACAAAAGTAAAAGAAAATGCAATGCTTGCAGTTGAGTGGTTGTGTTGTGTGTGTATGGGGGTGGTGGAGGAGATCCAAGGAAGCATATACAGGGGAAATAGAGAAGAGGATGCTGCAGATTAATGAGATGAGGTGTGACATAAGCAGATAGAGCTGTGTTTACCAAACCTTTTAGAACCACAACCCAATTTAAAAATGTTGTATCTTAGGGCTGTTTTTCTTTTTCCTTTTTCTATAGGATCCAGGATAGGATTCTGAAATTCCTTAGGTGCAGCGCCTTGATACCGGCAGATTAAGGGCACTTTATAAATCTTTTTTTCATTTCATTCAAAGAAAAAACAAACCTCCATGACTCACCTAGCTTAAATGGACATGAGGTGTGCAATGTTTTTATGTAACTAAAGCGTTTTGTGGGAGTGCCCTTTAATTTACAGACAGCATATTTTCTGTTGAAATGGTCACTAAATATGCACAGGCTTATGTTTACTGATAAAACTATATTGCACATAAATAATAATATATGGAAATTGGGTTTCATGATATTGATCATGTGTGCATCACCGTATAAAGTGTCTTGATTTGTTTTGATGCTATTAAAATCTTTGTTTCCATCAAACTCTAGAATTCCCAAAACAATCTTCATTTTTGCTTTCCCAACTCCTGAATGTGTACAGTTAATTTACAGGTAGTTACATTTTGTTGTGTGTTGCAAAACAATGACATATTAAAGCCTTTCCTTTCACACTCCCTGAACCCCAGCAAGACTGTCCCATAATTACCTTTGATTTTCTTTCTCTGACTGAAAATCGAGAGGCGCTTTGAAATACAAATCCCATTTTTACAAAAATCAGCAAAATATTGTCAGAAGACATAGCCTGACATTTGAACTCTGTCTTTGAAACACAGCACATGTGACAAGATAAATACAGAACTTGAAGCCATCTCTATTTGGTTTGGACTTTCATGACCAACCAAAAATCAGCTTGCGACCCATAGGTTGGGAAACAGTGAGGGGGAGGATTTCAGAAATATGTGGGGAAAAAATTACACAAGAGGCCAGCAAAGAGACAGCAGAGAAAAAGTGATGTGTAGAAGAGAGCGGGAGTGATTGAGACACTCAGAAGACTAATACCCCTTCCACAAACATTAGTAATGTTTAATGTTACTCACTTACGTGATATTGCTAAGGAGCATAGGCAAAGCCAATAGGTTTGGATTCTTTTAGGTGCATGCCTGTTACTTTGTGAAATGCCTCGAACAAAAACAAAAAGCTCATAGAGAGGCAGCAAAATACAGGTTGGAAGGTATGCTATGAGAAGCACAGGAGTTTGGTTTACATGTTTTAAGCCAACCCCTTTATTATATAGGCCAGATCTCTCCAACAGGATTCCTAGTTATGCTTCTTAGGCACTGCGTTTTTATTTTCAACCCAAATAAATCCCTTCCCAAAACTGAAATAAAAACACACACACCTCCATGTGTCAAGAAAACGTTTCCATTATGGGATCGTACTCCCTAAATTGCTAATTGCGTATCTCCTCTTGTAGTTAACATGCCGTTTCTGCATAGTCACCCATGATTATTGCCTTTTTGTGACCCTATTTTAGCTAGCTTTAGAACTTTTACCCCCGCTAACCAGGAGAAAAGTGCCTGTGCACATGGTTATACTGGCTTGTTCCTGATTGGCACATTTAACTTTTCCATAAGTCATCAGTATAAGGAGTAGAAAGTACACCCAGGACCTGGAAGTTAAATGCCACTTGTGAACTTCAGTACCTACTGTGCTACCCACAACAGTGGCAGTACAAACATGGTTTCAGGCCTACCCCATGTACCCTGACTGACTGTTCCAGTGTCAAACCAGTAGTGCAACCTGTGAAAATACCCCTTGACAGGTAACTCGCCCTCTTAAATATGAGTAAGTTACCCTTATGTAATCATAATCAAGTCCTCTTTCGACTCCCCCACCTACCCAGACCCCTGGAAGCACGCGGAAATCACTGCTCTCCTAAAAAACAAACAAGCCGACCCGGAGATCATCTCCAACTACCGCCCCATCTCCCTCCTCCCTTTCCCCGCCAAGGTTGCCGAGAAATTAGTCAACGCCCGCCTATCCCACTTCCTCGAAGCAAACAACACTCCTGACCCCTCACAATCTGTGTTCCGCAAGAACCACAGCACGGAAACCGCCCTCATCGCATGCACTGACGACATCAGGACCAAAGTCGACAAAGGCGAGACCGTCGCACTCATCATCCTAGACCTCTCCACAGCCTTTGACACCGTCTGCCACCACACACTTCGCACACGCCTCCACAACATAGGGATTCGCCACAAAGCCTTAGACTGGCTCACCTCCTTCCTCACCGACCGGACCCAGAGAGTCCGCCTTCCACCCTTCCAATCCAACACTACCAAGATCACCTGTGGAGTCCACCAAGGGTCCTCCCTCAGCCCCACACTCTTCAACATCTACATGATCCCCCTAGCCAACATCCTCTGAGCACACGGAATCACTATCCTCTCCTATGCAGATGACACCCAACTCATCCTCTCCCTCGCCCGCAACCCCACCACCGCCAAAACCAACCTACACGCTGCTCTCCTCGACACCGCCAACTGGATGACCACTAACCACCTCAAGCTCAACTCCAACAAAACCGAGATCATCATCTTCGGCCCCACCAAAACCACATGGGACGACTCCTGGTGGCCCACCGCCCTAGGCCCCGCACCCACCCCCGCAAACCACGCACGCAACCACGGCATCATCCTGGACCCCTCCCTTTCCATGACACAGCGAAATCAATGCTCTAACCTCCTCCTGCTTCCACACACTCCGCACTCTAAAAAAATCCTTCAAATGGATTCCCCCAGAAACCAGGAAGACAGTCATCCACGCACTCATCAGCAGCAGACTGGACTACGGTAACGCCCTCTATGCCAGCACCACACTCAAACTCAAACGCAAACTCCAGAGAATCCAGAACACAGCCGCACGCCTCGTCCTTGGCCTCCCCCTCCACGAACGAATCTCACCACACCTCAAATCCCTTCACTGGCTCCCCATAGACAAGAGAATCCCATTCAAGATACTCATCCACGCACACAAATCCCCCCACAACACCGGCCCAACCTACCTCAACGAAAGAGTAAACTTCCACACTCCCACACGCAACCTCCGATCAGCCGACCTCGCCCTAGCCACAGTCCCCCGCATCCAACGCACCACCACACGAGGCAGGTCCTTCTCCTACCTCGCCCCCAAAACCTGGAACTCCCTCCCCACCAACCTTCGCAAAACCAAAGACCTCCTGCTTTTCAGAAAGAACCTCAAGACATGGTTGTTCGATCAGTGACCCTCGCTGCCCTCCCGTTGATTTCCCCCCACCCCAGCTCCTTGAGACCCTCACGAGTGAGTAGCGCGCTCTACAAATTGTTATTTTTTTTGATTGGTTGATTGATGTAGGCTTTGTAGCCCACAAGGTAGGGTGCCCAGTATTTAAATACAGGACTTATTGAACAATTAATGGTACCATGTCCCTATAGAGACGCGCTCCAAAATGCTGTTTTCACTGTGGCAGGCCTAGCTGTCCTAAATAGACAACCAGAGTACATTTATAAAATACTAATACTGTATCTTGGGAATGGGACCAGCTAAAAAAATGTAAACAGCTATTTTTAGTAGTTATTAAAAAGCCATTCAGTGATGAAGTGGGGTATTTGATAAATATTAAGGAAAAGTAACTGTTTATCCTGGCCCTTTTTGTAGGGTCATTCCCAATCTTTTTGCCTCCTTCCTCCTATTTTATCTGACCAGTTTTTGTTGGCTTTAGGGCTCTGGGCATCCATGATTGGCATATTTGATTTACTGGTAAGTCCCTAGTAAAGTTCACTAGAGGTGGCAAGGGACTGTAAATCAAATGCTACTAGTGGGCCTGCAGCACTGGTTGTGCCACCCACATGAGTAGCCCTGTAAACATGGCTCAGACCTGCCACTGCAGTGTCTGTGTGTGCACCCACTTGCCAGGCCTAAACCTTCCCATTTTCTACTTGTAAGACACCCCTAAGGTAGGCACTAGGTAGCCCCATGGGCAGGGTGCTGTGTATGTTAAAGGGGGGACATGATGTGTTTTACATTTCCTAACAGTGAAGACTGCTAAACTCAGGATTCACTTTTGCAAGGCCTATCTCTCCCATAGGTTAACATGGCGGCTGCCTTTAAGTAATATTTAAGTGCAGATTCCCTTGGGGAGCAGATAGAAATATGGATTTTGTTGTCTCTGAACTCATAATTTAAAATATATATTTTGGTAAAGTTGGTTTTTAAATTGTCAGTTTGAAAATGCCTCTTTTAGAAAGTGGGAATTTTCTTGCTTAAACCATTTTGTGACTCTGCCTGTTTGTGGATTCCCTGTCTGTGTCAGACTGACAGTTGGGCTGTTGTGAATTCTCTCTAGACAGTGAGACAAAGGGAGCTGGGGAGTAGCCTGCATATCCTGATGGGCCATCTGAGCTAGAGTGGAGGGATGACTGGTCACTTACACCTGAATGGGCTGTGCCTGTCCTCTCACAATACAGTCTCAAACCCCCCGGCGTGTGTCTGGGGGCCTGGCCTGGGCAAGCCAGGATTTTGTGAACAACAGAGACTTTCCTTTGAAGTTTGCCAACTTCAAAGGCAGAAAGGGGTATAAGTATTGGAACCACAACCCCTTAAAATCAGATTTTTTCAAGGATTCGAGTAACCTCTGCCAAGGAGAAGAGCTGAGGAGAAGTGCTGCCCCTGCCCGTGACTGTGCTTTGTTGGGCAATCCTGCAGTTGCTGCTTCTGCCTGTGAAAGGGGACAAAGACTGGACTTTGTTGTGCATTCCTGCTTGAGAAGAATCTCCAAGGGCTTGAGTTGAGCTTGCCACCTGTTGTTGAAGTCTCAGGGCCATCAAAGACTTCCTCTGCCAGCACCTGGACTCCCTGGTGAGACTCCTGGACTGCCAAGTGGTGCATCAGCCAGTCCCCGGGCCCTTGAAAGATGAAGCTGTTGGAAAAGGCCTGAAATCCATGCAAAAACCGCCGTGCAGGGACATTTTTGACACAACATCCGCAACGTGGCTGATAAACGATGTGCCGCCGGCATCGCGGAAGGAATCGACGCTCCGCCTGCATCGCGGCTGGGAGATCGACGCTTTGTGGCTAGAGAAATTACACACAACACCCGCTAGCTGCTGCGGACAACAACGCAAACCCCATGCAGCGCGGTTTTCTGACACTGTGTGACTAGATTTCGACGCAACATCGCTGGGCGTGAAAAATCAACGCAAAGCCTGCCAGAACCCGAGGTGCCCATCCAGAAAGCGACGCATCACTCTCTTGCGAGGGATAAAAATGACGCATCGCCGACCTGACTAGAGAAGGAAACGACGCACGGCCTCACTTGTGAGTAAGGAATCAACCCATCACTGACTTTTCTGACACACGCACGCACCCACACGCAGCTTTATTTTTTTATGCAAACCAGGTACTTTTGTGTAACAGCAGTGTTCTCATTGCTTTCTATGGAATAAGACTCCTATTCTTTTTAAAATTCATATCTTGACTTGTGTATGTTGGGTTTTTGTTGTTTTGGTATTGTTTAATTTAGATAAATATTACCTATTTTCATAAACTGGTGTGGTGTCCATTTTGTGGTGTTTTCACTGTATTCTATGTGTGTTGGTACAAATACTTTACACATTGCTTCTGGGGTTAATCCTTTCTGCTCGTGCCAAGATACAAAGGGGGTGAGTGGGGGTTACCCAGGTGTGTCTCTCCTGTACCCTGAATAGAGTAAGGGTCCTCGCTTGGACAGAGTGCAAACTTACTGCCAACCAGAGACCCTATTTCTAACAGTAACGTTTAAAAAAAGCACACTTTTTCAATGCCTGAATTTCCGTGAGCCTAATTTGCATCATCTTCCAGCTTCTCCCAAGCAGTACTCGGCCTGAATAAAGTTTGAAAGAGGCGTGAAATGCCTCCCAAAAGTAAACAATAGGGTGACCTGAATGGGAAAAGATGTCTCCTCTGAACTCCACAGAATATGTAGAGTGAAAGCTGTGTGCATCATTTGACATCACACTGTCAAATGCAACACATGTAATATGTGTAGTGCACTTGAAAGGGAGGGAATAGGGTGCCAAGGCAATTCTTATGAATCACGTGTCTGGTCGCTGAAGGGCCCTGCTTTTGTCCAAAAAGGGCTTCTGTCTCTGGTTTGTTGTGGGTAGGGTGCCTGTTTCAAACTGGATTTTAGTCTTAGATATGGGAGGATATTAGGATTACCATAGTACACTCCCAACACACCCCCAGCACTCTCTGCCAAGGTTAGTGTGCACAAAGACGTCCGTCATCTTGAAAATGTTCTGACATATGGCATTTTGGGTCTGTGTGCAGGAAAAGCAGTGAGCAGGGGAGGGAACATTTACTCAGAGATGGACTAGGGGTGTCTTACGAGTGCCTCCAACCCATAGGCTGGTGAACCCTCAAACCTGGACCCTCGCCAAGCCTTCCACAGCACACCTCTGCCCCAACAGAAGGGGTATGGGGATATGGGTTCAAAGACCGATGTATAACCTGAGTCAATAATCCAAAGAAGATAGGTCACATGCAGCCACTAATTTGGGGGTGAAAGTCTGAAGCCAAGAAGGACAGTTCCGTCCCAACAGACTCAGAACGTAGAACAAGAAGCAACTACATTATCCAGTGTTATAGAAGACGTCTGTTAGAGGTCATTGAAGGATTTTATTTTCAGCATGCATGGTGGAGGAACCCAGTCTCTATGGGCCAGAGGGAGTCCTGCCAGTAATGTTTCTGAAATTCAGCTAATAACAGATCTGTCTTACTACCGTTGAGTTTACACAAGATGGTACCCATCCACTATTGAATAATAAGGGTAAAGTCACTCAAGTTGGATGCTGAGCTTGAGGCCATAGTGGTCTAAGTTAACAATGTGCCGGATGTGATGTCTGCCATAGTGTAGCATCCAAGTGACATGATAAGTTGTGCCAGAGGTCTGACATTAATGTTGAGGAACATATGGGAAAGGGTTTGGTACCACAATATTGTTGCTTAAATTGCGTCTCACAAAAAATACTGTGTCCTAAATACAAATGTTTACTAAAGTGTTGCTGTGAAGGAGTTAATAAAATAAAATCTACACCTGATGGAGAAATACATTTGCAAATGTTATTTGGCCCACAATATTTGTGTCAGACAATATTTAGTCAACGATATTCTGACATTCAACCTGGGAAAGGTTTAACTAACCCATGTCGAACCTCAGACTAAATCTATGTCGAACCTCAACTTCTAAACTTCCTGGAACAATAGGGAAGCTGCATGAGCAATAGTGAATGGTTCATCGGGAACGAGGCCTCTGCTCCTTACATAATTTTCCTTCGTGCAGAAAGCAGTGTGATGGGGCAGTAATTATCCAAAATTGTCGGAACCAAATAATCCTCTTTGGGGAAGAAAAGATGGTATCTTTTCCCGCCTTCTATACACCAAGTACTGCCCTGAGGATGAAAGCAAATTACCAACATTTGTTCACATCAAAGGTGTTGTTGTGTCGCAGTGTAAGAGAACAGAATTATGGTACCGGTCATCCAGGGAGACTGATTTGAGGCATCTAATTGAAAATAATCTACTGATTTGATCATGCCATGCGGGTGGAAGTGTGTTACGTTTCTAAGATGTCTTTAAGGATATGGGGTTCATTTATAGTTTGGGGGAAGCTGCATCTGACATAAAAATGCAGATGACCATTCCACTGAACTCACGGTTCACCCACCACATTTGGAGGTGGGGAAACCATAGAGTTTTCACAGATCCATCGGTAGAAACCCTTGGCCTGGCAGTCCATCCACCCCAGGACTCCAGGGTCACAGTGGTACTTGCACCACTCTATTTAGAATAGGGTGACTGTCACTCTAGTTTTTCTTACCACTGACATTTATGAAAGACATGGTGGACTGGTCGGAAAATGACACCCTCCCTAAACTTCCTACACATTGAGACTACTTTTATTTTGTCCTGCAAGAACAAACTCCCGCTTTTGGAGTTTGTTCTTCCAAAGGAGAGTTTACATCACACCCATGGCACCTCCTCGACAAAGTGAGCAGCACAGAGTTAATCTTTTAATTAGAAGGGTGGTCCTATGACAGGAGAGTAGAGGCCACAATCTGCCCAAGTCTGGAGGGCCAGAGGACCGTCTGCCAAGCCTTAAACGAAGCCCTTTTTCCTCTCTGATATATGGTTGTCTTCTATGGACATTTAATTTAGTAGTTCATTGTGTTCTGTTCGTTATAGCTGTTAATTTATACAGATCCTAATTTTTGATTTTACTGTAATTGATTTATTGTAAGTTATTGTAAATTCTAAAGCTATACCTTATATTCGGATGCTATTTTTATATTTTTTATCAGACATTTTGTGTCATTTTAGAATGCAAACAAATATTTTCAATAAAACATATTCTTCGATGTATATGACCATCCTCTATCTCACACTCTTAACACAGCTCCAATGTCCTCCTGGGTAAATTTCATCTTTAAAAAACAGGCTAGGGTAATGTTTCAGTTTTTCATGCTTTCATAAACACGACTAAAACGTGAATGTAATAATTGTAGTTGGACTAGCAACTTGAATATTTTGATACCTTGCCGAACCCAGCTGTTCTCGTGGAGCTTGTGTTTTAGAACGTAGCAGCACTTGTGACGTCCAGCAACCAGTGCAGGCCAGTTAATGGTCATTGTAGTTTCTTGGTCTGTTGTCGAACTGGCGGGTCTTTCAAAGAGAGAGATCAGGGCCGTGGTGAAAACAAGAGCTTGTACCTGTAATAGAAACACATTGTTGAAGAACCAAAAAAGGCGATACACGTCACATAAAAGCAGAACTTAGAGGTAGCTTCTGTTGTGTTGTCCAGGCCACCAATCCTATGTAAGCCAAGGGATGGTTATGTTTAGTCTGTGAACATTATAATATTCAAAATACATGGCTAAGGCTACATCATGGACCCTTGTTTCACTTTTTTTGCTACTTCTTTCCTGCATTTAATTCGGGGCAGTTTATTGAGAGTTGATCAAAAGCCACATTTTCCAAGAAAATTAGCACAACACACAAGAACTTAAGGTTCTCTTTTCATGAGACTTTCTTTTCATTAGAATGAATCGGACTATTATAATCATTACAATAGTTGCTATTATTATTATTGTTATCATCATCATTATTATCATTCTTATTATTCTATGATTAAACTAGTCACATGGTTACAGAAGATGTTTGCAAAATCTTCTATTTCTTTTATATGATTTCATGAAAATTAAGCTAAATTTCAATTTTTGTGAGAACTTTGCATGACTTTTTTTTTACTCGAGGGCATACCTTGCTTAAAAATTCACACAAGCTGCAGGCAGGATACTGTTTTGAGCAGAACATCACATTTTCTGCTTGAATCAGTCTTCCATGGGAGGAAATTACATGCAGTTGTCTTAGATTCAATTTTTAATTATTTAGCGAATTTCATATAATGCGAACATCAGGAATTTTGCAAATTTCCACCAGCATAATATAAATGTCACCCAGGCATGATCCTGAGCTCACCACCGGGTAGAACAGTATCCTGGAATGGTCATTGTGTAGGGTGGGGGAAAGGTGAGTTTAAGAGACCATCAACTCTGCCACCATGCTGACACATGGGTGCATCATCTGTGTGATGTGATACTGTGCCATCACATCGCACAGTTGAACATGATCTGAAAGCAAGAAGGCCTGAAGACACCTGCATTCAAGAAAGAAGAAAAGAGACAGTGGAAGAGTGCGGCATTCTGGGGCTGACCCAAGCAAAAGGATATAGCCTGGAAGTGCAAAAAAAAGGAGAGAATTTTAGTGGAGATTTTTGTAGAGTGGACTGGAAGGCAGTAAATCATATTGCATTCTTTCTCAGCAGCGTTGTGATCTTTGGTACCTAAGGTCCTCAGCGACCTAGGATTTTTTTTTATTTTTTATCATTGTGCTTTTTCTGATAAAGAAGACTTGAAGAAGAATAGATGAGGACCTCGTACAGAAGATACAAGCGGTGGCTACAAGCAGAGAACGTACTAAATAGGGTGTCGATTTAAGCTGTCTTTTACCCGAGATCACCCCAGAGATCCCTACAACAATCAACAAAAAATTGTGTGTGGTTAGGATCCAGAATGGGATGGGCGTGAGACAAGCATTTTCAGAAATCACAAGACCACTAGGGTACCTAGTGGGTATGATCCTATTGAAGCTAGTGCCAGAGAAACAGAATAAAAAACTAAGTAGCACCAATATAGCACCAGACAAACCAGAGTCTCCCAACCTTAAGGGGCCAGTGGTCGACACAACCAGACACCGGGGCTGATTACGAGTTTGGCAGTCAGCAAGACCAGTGGTGAGGAGACCGCCGTCGAGGTGGCGGGCTCCACACTGGCCCTATTACAACTTTCCCACTGGGCTGACAGGTGGGAGCCAAGGTTCCTGCCCGTCAGCCCAGTGGGAAAGGTGCAACAGCATTGCCACCAACTCATATTAGAGCCGGCGGCAACGCTGCCGCACACAGAGCGCACCAGCTCTGTGCAGTCAGTGTGCATTTCAAGGATGCTGGCCAGGGGGGACCCTGCACTGCCATGCGTAGTGCAGGGGCCCACTGTGGCCCCCTGCACTTGTTCTCCGCCAGCCTTTTCATGGCAGTTGAGCCGCCATGAAAAGGCTGGCGGAGAACAAAGTTGTAATCAACAGGGCGGCGCTGACTTCAGCGCCACCCTGGGTGATTACAACCTGCACAGCCGTCATCACATTGGAATCGGAGATCCTGGCGGGTATGGCAGTAGGTTGGCGGGTCTGCCCGCCAACCTCGTAATGTGGCGGTCGGACCGCCACAACCGCGCCTGTCTGAGTGCCACTGTGAGTCTGACGGTCTATTGACCGCCAGACTCATAATAAAGCCTTAAGTTTGTTAAAAAAGGAAGTAGCTTACCACTATCTTTTAGGTCCTGTCCAACAGGGCCAAATAAATTGGCACACCCAATGGTTCTAGGATAGATCATCTGGACACCATGCTATCCTGGGAGGCTTCTTGGTCTTTTATGGGTTGGAAACAGTGGGTCAGTGGGTTTGGATCACAAGGGCATCAATGATTTACAAAGGGCTTGATATGTATTGCACCTCTTCTATGCAAGAGAAGGAAGGTATTAGTGAAACACTAATATGAGGTTGCCATGAACATGCATGATAGAGACTGAAGTGGGCCTGTGGAGTGGAAGCCTTAAGTTGTATGAGGCTATCAACCACAGGGAGGTTGCAACTCCATAGTGGGAGTGAACCATTTTAGAGTCAATGGTAGATGCAAGGAATATGGTTATCCGGAATCTTGCAACAGTACAACTGGATATATAAATACAGAAAGGATGGGAGAGCAGGAGTAGTGGATAGGACATCAGAGGTGTAAGCATTAAACATAGCAATAGAGGATGGCTCATAGGAGTTGGATAGTGAAATGGCATATTGGCCAATATGGGATCCTACAGTATAGCCATCTCTGGGACAAAAGGAAAGCAGGATAAGAAAAGTGGAAAAGCAGCATATGATGGAATAATGTTGGTTGTGAAATTTAAAGAGTGCAAGATTACGATTACAGTAGCAATAAGAGCTAGCATGGAAGGTAAGTGTCACACCCATTCTAGTTCATGTTGCACAGCATCAACAGCAGTTAATGCTAATTTTACCCAAGCTCTCAGAGCCTTGCTATCAAGGCAAGATTGCCAGGGGAAGGGGAAGTGATACTCTGAATAACTTTATTGTCAAGGAAAATCTGGTGGAATGGTTCAATGTGAAGATCGTGTTCCAGTATCGGAGTTTCTCTCCAACCTTCATTGGCCTTCCTATCTTACTAAGCAGTGACAAATCCCAGCTGTGTTACATGTAGGTGGTGTCTGAGCAGGGGTCTTGCAACGACCTTGATTATTGGTGCCTTTGCTTGATGTATCTCAGCATCACAGTGAGTGTCCAAACCCAGGCCTTCGAGTTGAACTGCGAAAATGTATATAAATATGTTTCTCTTTTTTCTGATATGCTAATGGTGAGCATATCTGAACCTTAAATTGCTACTACTCTGCGATTATCAAGTCTTTTATGTACTTTTATACATTCTCATGAAGTATTACGTCTCTGACAGATTGTGAGTGAATTATTGTCACTGCACTGGTAATGTGGTGAATTTCAGTTGAGGTTCGTGAAAAGGTCAATTTTTGTGTGCTGCTTTCTGAGTTATGATCTCAACCACATGCCCTTGCACACTAACCTTGCTCTTTAGTGTTTATTTTCTTCCATATTACGTTGTTCCTTTACCGGCTGCAGGACAATGGCAACCGAGTGCTGCTGAGCTGTTACACACTACCAGAAACCTGTATGCATGGCCACCTCCAAAGAACTGTATTTGTAGAGCAGAGTGAAGATGGTAATTGCACAGTAATGGTGGTCAAAGTTCGTGAAATACCTATGCTCCAGTGGAAATGAAGACAAAGCCAGTTGATCCCCTCTGAATTTCCTTCTAAATGAATTAAAGGTGACCAGTATCAGTTTAAAGTAAATTGCAAAAAAATATCAGCATAGTCTTGAAATGAAAATCGAAGTTGAGGGATCAAATTAGCTCACTTAGGGCTTGCACATACACCTTTAAAAGCAAAGGCAAAGAGCTATGACCTCTTGGGGGCTCCAGAGGTTACTGAAGCCCAGACAGAGGAAAAGCAATCACAGTCCACATAAATTAAGCAACCAGTCAAAAAAAGATGCAAATCAGCATCATGTTCAACCTCCTCACCACATTGCGGAGATGGTCCACCAACAACCCATGGTGAAGGCTGCTGAACATGAAATAGAGCAAAATCAGCATCACTGGTCCCTATTCAATATGTTCAACACGCTGCTTTGAACATCTATCAAGGCTGTCTCATTTCTTCTCTGGGATTGAAAACCTGACAGATGATCATCAATGATTAATTTAGACTCCAGGTCTGACTGAGACTGAATAGTAGCTAAGGTATACATGAAAATCGTCTACATTGGAGGTTCACTACTTTTTAACAGAATATACACGTAAGGCTTATTTGCTAATGGTGTAATATAAGCTTTGTTTATCGTCTCAGAACATGGGCTGAAATAAATGGATTATAGATAGTTTAAGCCTTTGTTTATTATCCGAGATAGATTGGGGGAATTATGGATAATTCAGAACGTTTCCATTCCAATGAAATCTTCCAGGGAAAGAAATCTAATTTGGTCACAGCGGAAATAAAGACTGCTTTCCTTGTTGCGTTTTTACACAGACAACTATCACCTCTCCAGGTTTACCAGTGAGGGACTCCACTATAATAGCAGGAGTTTTCCTAAGGGTCTGCTGTTTCATGTTGGGTTTCAAGCAGTTTCTCAACTTACTTGAGTATTTGTGTTGGAAAGAAAGTGTGTTTCGAAAGGTTGAAGGGAAGGACTGATGACTGTGTGTGTGGATCTAGATAAAAGATGGTTTTCATTGCAGTAATGTCTCTAGGGTTATTACAGAAAGTGCTCCAAGAACTAATGAATGCCGGAAGAGTGTGAATTAGGAACTTGGCAGTAAACCCCACCATCCCTCAATATCCCAAGGTAAATATCGACAGTTTAACGAGAACAAACGCGGAGAAAATACTGGATTTGCAGATTTAAGTGTGGTAAACGAAATCCACATGATATGCCTATTATTTGGAGTAATTTAGCTCATCCAATAAATGTTCAGGGAACTGCTATTTATCGGATAAGATAAGCGAGAATCCATTGCCAGTGAATTCATAACCAGGTCCTTAGACTCTCTTCTATTTATTGTAGGGAGGAAAGTATGTTTGGTTGTGGCCAGTTTAAACTGTTTCATGACTGCAGTATTTGTGGGTGGAGTCAGCAGTAAACAAGATTGCATGAGTTTAGGCACCTGGACCGTCGGCATGACAGCGAGAAGGGGAGTGGCCCCACCTGTTTGTCCAGTCTCAGCACAACGAACAGTGTCACATTAAACATTGCTCCGTCAGCTACAGACATGTGTCCCAAACAGTGCAACAAACACAGATGCATTTTGCCCTTTTCCAGTCTCATTCTTAATATGATTAGGTGACACACTTTAAAATGGAGGCAGCAAGAGGAAAAGCTTAACGTTATGATGAACAAAAATATGGGAAACATAAAGCCAGTATACTTCACCCTGTAATCTCCACCCAACTCAAAACACCCCATAATCAACGCGATACAAAAGAGATCAGTGACCACATTTGCACTAAGAAAATGTAATATTTTTGCTTTAGGGATTCCAAGCAAAAGGTACAAATAATTGCAGGATATATATATACTGTATAGTAAATCGTTTAACCTACTGTGCTAGTTAATGACAAATACATTTTGTCCTTCTTAAAAGTATTTTAATTGTCCATCCGTAGAGCACAACACAAGGGCCCTGTGCATGAATACATTCCAGTCTGTGCTGTAGCTCCTATTACAGCATATATCAGATTTCAGTCGTTAAAGCAGGACCTGCAATTTTCCCAGGTAAATTTCGCAGTTCAAACCTGGTGAAATTTACTGTGGGAAAATACCGACGAAATAAGATTACACGTGGAATTCTTTGCGACATGCATCAAAATGAGTATGCTATGTCCCATTTTCCAAGTGGAAACTCTGAAAAGGATGCAACAAACGCACCTAGTAAATACCTCACTCCACGGTGCCTGTATTTACTGTGAGGGGTAGAAAGTCAGTCATCATTCCCGCCCACTCGAATTTCGGTTGAAACCATATTAAACTGATAATGAACAAAAACGACAAACATTGAGTATTTTCTTATACGTACCTGTCCTAAGACATCCCCAAACGTAAGAACAGCTTCATTGCCATCGTCAGGGTTGTTCCAATAGTCCAGACAGACAGGGGTTCCTTCTAAACCCTGTACTTTGTACACACAGACACAGCCAAATTCTTGCTTGGAATTCAAGTCATAGAAACAAATTTCTTTACTTGTAAACGCAACAGCAATCTGCAAAAGAAGGACGAATGTCAGAATTCAACAAAAGTGCTCATTTTCTCACTGCACTTCAATTAGGGTTCATTGAAATGATTAGACCATGTGTAGACTGGAAGACCCTTTGGGTAAGTGTAGTACACATATCACCTCTGATCTGGTCTGACCACTTAGGAATTCCATTTTCCTTTATCTGGACGCCACTTTCAAATTCTGATATTTCAAACTTTGCATCCATTCTTTGAAGACTGTAGAGCAGGGGACATTTTCCTTCCTTTTCTACCGCACACTCCAAGCATGCATACGAAAACAGCGATTTGATCTCTTTGCCATCACGTCACTGTTTTACAACTCGTTTGAAACGGCTCTTAATGAAGCAGTACATCTGAAAACTTTAAAGTACCACAGAGGAAACTCTGTGATCATTTGTCTTGCGTCTTTGGCCACATTCAAGCAGCACTGTACATCACTAGAAAGAACGTGCAGGCAATGGAACAATGAGAAGGACGCTCTAGATTGATAATTACCAACTTTTGGACTCCACACAATCCAGGTTCTACTCCCTGCATAGAATGGAAACTGCAGTACTGGCACTCATTGAGAACCTTCGTGCCATAGCGAGGAGACCAAGACCCGCCTTATCCCTTTAGATCTCAGTACAGCATTTGATGCTGTACCTAATCTAACATGACTTGATTGACTTACTCATATTGGGTTTTGTGGGACAGCTCTTGACTTGTTCCACTTGTTTCTGTCAGATAGTCATCAAGCTTTTCGACTTACCCCCTTCTGAACTTTTTTCAAGCCCCTTTTCTGTGGTGTTCTTCTGGACTCAGCACAAAGCCCCACTCCTTTTAATGTGCATATTTCCTATACAGCAACATTTATTAAGTCATCTGACCCAACTCTTGTCTCTTATGGAGACAACACTGGGATTGTTGTAGAGGTCTAAACAATTTCAGCAGCTCCCAGCTCAACTTCAAACTCTGTATGTCTGCAATTGCTAAACTGATGCAACTCAACTCACTCAAACTTAACAGTGACAAAACAGAATACCATATTCTTGCGGGAACTCACATTCTGAGGCCATATTTTTGGTGGCCAAAGGTGCAGGGTCCCTTGGCCTCATCTGTTTCTACAGCACATAACTTTGGTGTCACTTTTGATGTCTCCCTGATTTATTTCAGCAAATTAACAAAGCTGCATTCTCCTGTTTTTCCTACCTAAGGGTTCTTTGAAAAATGGTCCCCTATATTACAGCTGACTGTCAAAACCTATTGTGCAATGTACTATCCTGTCCCAATTAAACTATGGGCATGTAATCTATCTTCTCCTTGTGACATATCTTGTTTATTTACTTAAAATGGTCCAAATCGCAACTGCTTACTCCATTCTTGGCCTTTCTGCTCTGCTTCCATTTCTCACTCTCTCAAGTCCCTGCACTGGCTCACAGAGACAAAACCATATATCTTTGGCTTTGCCATTGAACCTTCTTTGGACAAGGTCCTGTTCACCTTCAGCATCTTTTCTGTCACTATTCTGACGTGAGATCACACGAGGATTAGGACACCTTGAGCTGGTGGCCTAACTTTCGCCTACTTCGGCGCTAAACCGTGGAATGTTCTTGCCATAAAAATTACATTTAATCTCTAACCACTATTTCCACAAATCTCTCAAAACATGGTTGTTTTCTAGTGATGCTCAAAGCCTCTGCCCCCCCCCCTCATCCCACCACCCCATAGTCACCAGTTACGTATCCTTTAGCACCAAATGGCCCCGTTTTTATTGTAGCACTCCATTCCTCTCCGTTTGGTACCACTCGTCGATTTGCAAATATAATTCATTCATTCGTTTATGACCTTGGGTATAATCATTTTGCAACTGGAATCTCTTAAATTACATAGGGTTTAACTTTATGTGGACTTTAACTACAAGGCAAAGTAGGATAGATGGCTCAGATGGGGTTTGGGCTTTTATAGAAAGAAGGGAGACTGTGTGCAACATGTATTCCCCATTACACGTGAACAAGCAAGAAAAGTCCCAGAAAGGTGTCACAACTAATAAAATAGGCATAAACACAGAAGTATCGGGGGTGATTTAAATGATGATCATCTACTGGTGGCTGGAACTGCCATTTTTTAAAATAAAAATAAAAAAAGCTCAGGTACTGTAAAGACATAGCAATAAAAATAAAGATGATTAGCACCCCTTTATGGTATGGCACACCTAAAGTGTTGACTCACTGGGATTGGCAGCCACTGAGGCGTTGTGGCACTCTGGGGAGGTGTAGTGGTAAACACAGTATGTACTAGAGCAGACATGAAGAAACTTGGCAAAAATGTAAAAATAAAAAGCTAGGCTTAACTTCTCAGTTTAGGGTCTGGGGGTAGGTAATCGTTCTACGACAAGAGATAAGAATGGGGACTGGCATCTCCAGTCAAGACGCAAAAGGAGCCGGTACTGTTTGTAGAAGGCACTCCAAGTGTAGGACGGTATGGGGCTTACCTCTTTTGCTAGATTTTACCACAAGCGCCATGGTAGGATGAGGAAATTAATAGGTTCCTCAACTTAGACTTTTAAAATACAGGATTGCGGTTTGCATGAAGTCACAGTGGGTCCAGGAGACCCAAGATGTATTTAAGAAATGAAGTTCAATATTGCGAGCATTAAATGTGCTCCATTGGAAATACATATACAGCTCTCTCCATTACAAGGCATGTTCTAAGCGCCCAAGTGGCTTGTGAATGGGAAAAACAGGGAGAATTAAATGACTATTAGGGAAGTTAGTTTGTTGTAATCGAGCTAATGAGCATGCTCCCTCTTTAAAAAAAGGACGAATGAAAGAGAAAGTGCAATTTGATCATTAATGTGTACTTATAGACATGATAAATGCAGAGATACTTCTTGCCAAAGGATACCAGCACTGAGAACCTATAGTGGAAGAATCCAGTCACATTAAAGCATTTTTACTTATATTGAAAAAATAAATTAAAGATCAAGTGCATGTGGGAAACAACAAATGGCCCAGGCACGGTAAGTTGGAATGCGTCAATGCGTGATGTTGATGAAGGACCATAACTATGTACCCAAAGGTGGGCTTTATACGAGTCAGGGCAAAGGACACATACTAAAGGAGAGCCCAGCTATGTCGTGATAACACTCATAAAACATCGTCATTTAGTCCATTAGTATGTGCACTCAGCCTACAAACCCACTCCTGTTGCTTAAGGCGAAGAAAATGGCTCAGACCAAAAATTAGATCATAATTTTCTTTTCATACTACTCCTAAAAAATATTTTTGTCAACATTAACAATGGGGAACCGGTCCCATAGGGACCCTGTTCCCATTTGGGACCTACCTTTACTTAGTTTCTAAAATATTAATGTTTTGGAACTGGATTTCTCACAAAACATTATTACATCTCATTGCAAATCGTTATTTTGAAGGCAAAAGGTCACCCGAAACACACCACTTCCTAATAGCGATTTGGTGTGTAACTGCAAACCCAAATTGCGATTCGGTAACATGTTACGAAAAAGCAATTTGAATTGATTATATCTCATAATGTCATTTTGCAATCACAAAGGCTGCGATTTTGACAATTTTGTGATAACAAACTCCCTCCGTACATTGGGCCATAGTTCTTAATATCCTGTATCTTTGGCTCAAAAAGTGAATCTTAGATACACAATTTGTCATTTCTGGAGCTAGACCAAATAAAAACCAAAATATTTGAAAATATTCACAACTGTGAAAAGGAGGTAAAATCTGCAGAAAAAGAGTGATGCTAAAAATGAAGAAAATACATCACACTGCAATGAGTGTATTTATTTTCATCTTTCTTTAGTGCTCAGAAAGTAATGTTTGAAAAAAGTAGGGTCTCTGCTACCCTCATGGACAGATCTCTTTAACTATTATGTTTGAATCATCGCATCAAGGTTTCCATCTCCCTCACTCATCAGCTTTGCACCCATGTCTCAGCAGCCTGTCTGTATGCTGATCCTAGGGAATCACTACCCTTAACCTATTTTCTTCTGCCACTTGTTTGCATGGTTGTGCGCATGTTAGCGCAAAGATGCTTGATGTATTCAGTTTTATCGGATCAGTCTCTGGGTGTCTGAAGGAATTTCGCTGGACAACTTTCCTGCACTGAAGGGACCTCGTCTCCTTTGTGAATGTTGACAAAAAACATTTTTAGGTGTAGGCAGTGGTCCAAAGGAACACTGCCTAGTCTTAAAAAAGGTTATAAAATCTTAAATTTGTGAAAGGGTTACCACTACCTTTATGTAGTCAGTAAAATATTACTGTTTAGAATGCGGGTGAAGAATTTAGGCGTGAAGCCTGTGCCGGCACTCTGGAGAGGCAGTTGGGAGATGGGTGGCTCTTATCGATATACAATAAAACTTTACTTATCTACATTTCGTGGTCGTTATTCTGGTAATCACCAGATTTCAATTGCAAAACATTTATACATGCCATTGAGAATCACTATTTGAAAGGGACACACTAAACACACACACCCGAATCGCGATTCAGTATGTACATGCAAATCCAAAAATCAAGTAGCAATTAAAAAATGTGTACCTTGTTCACATTGGCCAAGAACACCAAACTGATTACCCAGAGGTCTTTGGGTTTGACACTGTCTGTTGCAATGCGTAGAGTTCTTTGCAGCTTTAAATTCTCTCCCCAGACTCCAAGTACGCCATCTTTGCTCAGAGTCAGATAGCGGCCAGAACCTTTCAAGAAAACAATTTTCTGAACAATGTCTTTGTGGACTGGCATCAGGAGCCGGATATCCTTCCACTGGGGAACAGCTAAGGATTTGGTACGCTCGTCTTTCTCATATAGTTCGAGAAGCATGTAAGAGCTCAATTTGTCCCAATTAATGAATCCATCTCGCGTCACGTCTATTTTATCAAATAGCTCACCGTACTCTTGTTTCTTGCCTTGGCCAATGAACGTGTGGGTCAGCTTCACAAATTCTTCTCTGTTCATGCATGCCGGCGTGCTCAACTTGGAAGACTTGGAAAAAGGCAAATATTCAGTGAGACACCACCAAGGTTACAATTGTTTCACCAACATTTACAAGAGTAAATGATCACGGCCATGTGTTGTCAGACTTATAAAGATAGGATCTAAGGTTCCATGACTAATTGATCTGAGACACACTACAATGGGGACCACTTGAAATTTGGATATACTGTACTACTATTATTAGTTTTAATCTATTACGTCCACTACACATGAAATGTAATTAAACTACTCATGTCTACTATGAATCCCTCAAGTTCTGTGCTTATTAGTGCCGGATCACTATTTCTAGATTCAAATATTAAATGATAAGATAGCAGTGCTTTACTTGCATGACCACTTCCATGACTGCCTGTATGACCACCTGCATGGCTGCTTACATGACCACATCTCCTGTCCCCAAGCATCCTCCCACTCCCTTCTTTCAATTTTAATTTCATGCAATGGTCAGCCAGAATAAAACATGATATTGGCAAGGTTCTTATCCTCTTGTACGGCAAAACCCTAAAAGCCCACATGACAGCCACACTCCTCCACCCATGGCACTGGCAAGGAGTAGCATGCTACTTGTTCACAAAGCGTTTCAGCGCCTCCTCCGGGCGGAGAAGTGATATATACCTGTAATTGAAATAAAAATACAAATAAAATACTTGTAGGACATAACAAAGATAGTATAAATGGAGCACAATCTTGAGCACACCTGTCCCCAAACCTTACCAGACATCTTTTCATACTGATGAGATCACAAAATAAAACACAAAAGTATTTAACAAAACAATTTGGGTGTCCATCAAGGAGCTACTCCGGCCAGAACATCGTCACCTCAGTAGTGGCTTGGTGTGTGGTATAATTAAAAGCCACCTGGTTATTTACTAAGTACTGTCTGGCATGGCCGCAGTAGATGACGTAGTAGAAAACTCTTGTGCACAGGAGAACACGTTTACATTGTGTACGATGTAGATTCTGCCCTCTGCCTACCTCTCCCCAAGGAATCAGAAATAAAACACGTGGTCAGGATATAGCTAATGAACAAGTGGTAGGCATCTTCAATTAGTGTAAAATCTCACAAAATCATCTCAAGTTCAGAAAGAGACCACTCACATCCGATTTAGTGACAAATGGATCGAGCAAGGCAACAGCACACACCTGTCAGATTGAAGGGCACTTGTATTGGAGGATGCTGGACCACACTAAAATGGAGAAAGATCTGAAATGTAACACTTCAGTCCAAATGACCAAGACAATGTCTTGGACCACACTAAAATGAAGAAACGGGCTACTCTCAATACTAAGATGTAGGAATCAGGGCAATATATTTGACTTTTAGTAGTCATGGCTGCAAGTAAACCAGCGAGAAGAACATATGTTCTTTCTGACCAATATTAGATTTTTTTATTGCTTTGACTGGTCTTCATCATACGTCCCTATGCTTGAACACGAAGATAAGTTGAAGAAACTTTTTTACATTCCTTTGCCCAGACAGTGTTAATGTGTACAAAAACGACAACATAAGGTAATAATACTACCATAAAATGTGGCTCATTACACCTGATAATTTGCCTCTTCTTGCGGCGTAATTTAGTCATACCTGATGCACAGTGTTTAATTTGTAAATTCAAAGGTGCCGGTGCCCAAGGTCCTTATCTTAAACATGCGGCTGCTGCAATTGACTGTGCGAACACGGAATATTGAGTCAGTGTAATGCTGAAGCCATCTCGGGCCCCATCAATCCATTTAAAGCCACTCCCTGCCCCTTCAGCTCACCCCTGCAGCTTTCTACTTTCTATCACTGTGACGCTTTTTCGTTTTTCTCTTCCTCCGTCTTTCCCAAATGTGTCTTTTGCTCGCAGCAAATGCTTGAGGCAGAAAACTAAGCGCCGGCCCTTAAAAATAAGTGCCGGTGCTCAGCACCGGAAACAACAAGCCCAAATTAAGCACCGCTAATGCATAATTTGGTCATCCTCTGCCGCATAATTCCAGTGGGCCTAGTCATACTAGGTGTATAGAGCATACTGAATCTAGAGCACAACTTTCTGCTGCTACAAAGCGAAAAACGGGTTGAGACAGTTTCCCCCAAAACAGAAGGTTACACTGGGAAACAGCAAAGTTTTTGGATGCTTGCAGAATAGGATCATATTACTACTCTCTAAAGTAGAATATCTTAAGGTGTCACTGATTCTTTCAGCTACAACCCACAACTTACAACCACATTTTTACTATATTTGAGGCACTTTCTGATAAAGAAAGTGAATGCTGTGATTGAAGAAGGCTTCTTTTGCAGCCTTAAACTCAATTATTTATGGCACTGGCGGCCAGTGCAATTCATAGAGTGCCAGGTAGATGTGATCCCTGCAGGTGAGGTGAAAAGACAAGTATCTGTCTCCATGCTTATAGGCTATAGAAATGAACCACATTTTATGGCATTCCTGGGTGACAGTGTGAGGGAGACCACTTACTGGGTATCCTCGGCATAAGAGAGCAAGGACTGACAAAGCTGATAGGCCTGGTTTGCATTTTTATTGTGACTGCGGCAAAAGAAAACAAGAGAAAATAGTTTGCTTTCTACATATAGGGCTGATGCCTTATCTGAGATAAAGAATGTAATGTGTGACAATTCAGTGTACTTCTGAGATGTAAAATAGTCCCTCGTGCATTAGAATGCAAGCATTCAATAGGCGGTTGAATGCTACACCAAACACCCAATTGCATGAGTTGGAGGAGCCAAAGCCCAATGATCTAAAGGATTGTTAACAAAAGGTTTGCAGACAGCTGCACTGTCAACCTAGACCTAAAAAGGAGAACCCGTAGTGTGGAGCCAGTTATATTAGTTGGATGAGAAAAATGTTACACAATAATGGAGATCTGAAGAAGCCTAAGACATCCTGCAGGAAAACGTTTCACATTTAGACGTGAAGGGATGTTGATGGCATAGTTTTATTTTTCCAAGACCATTTTAAAAGACAATAAATCTTTGTCTTGAGTCTTAATTCAGCGAGGCTATACATGACTATGACCATGAAGAGTCAATGTGCATCATGAGTCAGGAGTATCTACTTTAAGGAGCTATCACGACACATTCGATGACACAGGAATGGACAGAGCCGGGGCACACTGCCAAAAAGATGGGTGAACAGATGATGGATGGTCACACACGAATTTATATGTATAATATGTGCGCTCCTATATGTGGAATCTGAACCTTTTACAATGTTGTCATTTTCCATTTTTCTAGCGCCGACTTCCATTGTTGAGGCATGGCAGCACATTTTCTATGTGAGTGCTGTGGGAAGAGCATCCCTCGAAACTGGAGGGAAGATCACTATATTGTGCACCTTGTTTTGTTGCGTGGTTAGCATTTTTGGTATTATTTTTTTTGTACAAAAGTTTTGTACTCCAGTTTTGCTTTCTCACTCACTACTGGTGACATTCCTACAATATGGTGGTGGGAGACGTTTTCCTCTGGAGACAGTGCCTTCAGAATAACATCAAATCCTAAAGCTTGAATACATCACGAAGATCAGAGGGTTTGTGTGAAGGCTAAACTGAGCTAGGAAATCGTTATTTGTAAATCCATAATCAGAAAGGAATGTAAAAAAAACAAGAATTCGTCAGGCGGTATTGATAGTGAGAACTAAACACTCAACTGTGGGTTGGCTCTCAGGTGTACATTCAAGATCTGAGTTGTGTTTAAATTGTTATTGGCAGTGAACGGAGTTTTGCATTTTCTAAATCAGTTTTCTTTGCGTTTTCTCCTCCCCGGGTATTTTGGACTGCACAAAAACCCTAATAGAACTCACAGCGTATTGTCAGCGTTACAGATAAATGACAACCCTTTTAGCTTCACAATATCTAATAGATCAATTGGCGGCCTTCCGAAATCCGCAGGAACGGGCCCGGAGCTGGACAATGCGCTTCGATGCCATGTCAACGGCCGGTAGCGCTATAAAAAAAGCGAACAACATAGCACTGTACTGTGATTCCTTGTCAACGGAGCATGTGAATGATAAACATTGGCATTCCATTGTTTCCCACTTACCATAAAAAGCATCTGAAGTTTCACAAACTCCTCAATGCCTAGTCTGTTTTCGATGTGTTCTGTTGCATGTTGTGGTTCTTTGTCGCTTTCTGCTCTGGGCGGGTTATTTTTTAGACTGGCTCTACTTTCGGACTGAAGGGAAAGGTGTTGGGTGCTCATGCTGTTTCACTTTCCCAAGAGTCCGTGCGCTCTTTTGGAGCACTTGTCGGTCGCCTTCTCTTATCATCAGCGAGTGTGGTTTCACCTCCGCAACAGCATTTTCTTTATTTAAGCTCTAAAGATGGCAAGCTTCCAGCACTGCAGGGGAAGTGAAACACGTGGTATGAGAAATGCTGAAATTCAAGTACATTTTGCACGAAGGCGTGGAGTCGGAGGTGTGCACCGGCCAGAGTGCAAGAAAGGAAGTGCCCTCCTGCCCCAACTGTTAGTAGGTTAGAAAAACACAGCAATAACTAGGGCTCAGTAGGCCTTTGGGGTCTCTGGGCCCCGGCGCTACTCAACCTGCTGGACCATTGATAACTACGCACCATTTGACGCCGCTCCCAATAACTTCTTGCTCGGATGGTAACAGAAAGCAAACACTGTCAAGCTTGTGATGGGAAAGCAGGCGGAGCTTCTCTTCAGACCCACTGCGGCTCACTTTCATAACTTATATATATTCTGGGAGGGGAGTCGGGTTTTCGCAGGACACGTCAACAGTGTATGGAGTTTGCAACGCATTCGACAAGAGCGGAGTTTACTTAAGGGTTGTCATACACCGCTCTGGTGAGAGGTGCCTGCTTTCTGCTTCTGCTTCTTACTGCCTGTGAACGTCTCCTGGCAACCGACACAAAGCTTTCCGAGTTTCCGCCCACACTCCCCCCTCCCGTCCATTCACGTCAGACATTCCAATACATGCAACTGCAGGTGGACGGAACAGTGGTTTGCCTTCTTCCTTTAAAGAATATTTTAGAATTTTAGAATTTTTTTTCTATGACAGATATGTTTATTGCGTTATTACTTAAAATTATTGCACCAGCAACATTAACCATTTCGCTGTCAGGCCTTTTCCCCCCAGGTGCCGAGCCTTTTCTGGCTATTCGGGGCAGTTCGGCTTAGGCCCTCATAACCTTTTGGCCACATAAGCTACTCATGCCAAATTTGTGTCCTTTTTTTCCCCAACATTCGAGGGATTATAAAGGTACCCACAGTTTCCGGGTCCCCCTGGAAGAAACCAATAAATTAGCCAAAATACAGCTATAATTTCGTTTTTTTAAACAACAAATAGGAAAAAAGGGCTGCAGAAAAAAACACGTACTTTTTCCATGAAAATGGCATCAACGAAAGGTTTATGGTGCTAAAATCACCATCTTCCCAGCTTCCAGGAACAGGCAGACTTGAATCAGAAAAACACATTTTCAACACAATTTTGGCAATTTACTGGGACATGTGCCATTTTTACAATTTTTTGTGCTTTTAGCCACGTTCCAGTTAGTGACAGAAATGGGTGTGAAACCAATGCTGGATCCCAGACAGTGTTAACGCTGAAGTTTTACTAATGAATATTCATGTATCCTGAGTGTTGAATCTGCATAGCAAATGAGTTAAAATAGAAAAATAATACACACATTTGAAAATGTACCTACTTCAGTGACCACCAATAATCATGAAGTGTACTTATTAACAGCTCATTAATGTAAGCTCAGGTCATTAATTATGACTTTAATTATATTATGAATGTCGAAACTATGTTTGGATTATTGTAGTAGTATGTTATATTAATGTTCATGTATTATGTACTTGCCATATTAATCATAGGCCTTAATTTAGCAAGGTCTTGGGCCTGGTTGCCCGGCCTCATGTCAAGCTGCATTGGTTAGGCAAATTATAAAATGGCTGCTTAAGAGAATTAAAGTGTGATTATTCATTGCATGGACTGAATGTTAGTAACTAGAGTCCTTTCCCATGATAACTGCTTGCTAGAACATGTTGTACTAGCTAAGGATACTTGGTATAATTTAGTGTGTGTAAAGGAGGAGACAATGGATGCACTGACTGGAGTATAAACTGTTACTAATTCATTACCTGACAAGCCAACAACGGGAACAGGAGGACAGGAGCTAATCATTGACATGTGAACAGTGGTCTAGTAAATTCTTAGATTTGGGGTTCTACTTTCATTGGACTAAACATAAACGTACAATTCTTTGACCAATAGCAACGTGGGAAGTAGTTTTAGGGAATCTAACGTAGCTAGACTGCACAGAGAGGAGAGATGTCATTCTCCCCATTCTTCTTGAGTGTTTATATATTATTCTTTCTGAACTGCAAGAATAGACTTTGCTTTCCTGAACCTTAATGCTGAATCCTGATGCCTTGCTGACCAAACAGATGTCCAGTTGACGAAGACTTGTCACAGCTTCCTGAACCATACTGAGGCAAGGTATAAGACGATGTTCCTGATTGTTATGTATATTTGCTTTTGTCCCTAGGCACCAACTGCTAATTTTGACACAGCCATAGTTTGATGTTTTTCCAAATTTGTGTTGGTTAAATTGTTTTGCATGAAGCCCAAACATGCTATTCTAATCTGAAGGTTAATTAGGATACTCAATGATGATGCTCGCTACATGTAATAACAGTTGATGTCTTTTCTTTTCTGAATCTAAATGTATGCCATTTCTCTTGCACAGTTATTCTTGCTACTGATTTGTACTGTAACCATAGAATGTGTACGCTCCAAGCCTTTATTAAATTGCAATTATTTATGCTTATCATTTGATTTTGAGACTAAGGGCCAGATGTAGCAACCCTTTTGCGAGTCGCAAACGACGAAAATCGCCGTTTGCGACTCGCAAACGTGGGTTTGCAATTCAAAATGCATATTGCGAGTCGTTACCGACTCGCAATATGCATTTGCGACTCGCAAATAGGAAGGGGTGTTCCCTTCCTATTTGCGAGTCGGAGTGGTATGCAACTCCATTTGCGACCGCGTACGCGGTCGCAAATGGAGTCGCAGTTACCATCCACTTGAAGTGGATGGTAACCCTCTCGCAAACGGGAAGGGGTCCCCATGGGACCCCTTCCCCTTTGTGACTGGACCCCATATTATTTTTTCAGGGCAGGGAGTGGTCCAAGGGACCACTCCCTGCCCTGAAAAATCCAAAACTAAAGGTTTCGTTTTTTTTTGTAGTGCAGCTCGTTTTCCCTTAGGGAAAACGGGCTACACTTCAAAAAAAAAAAAACTGCTTTATTGAACAGCAGGTCGCTAACATGGAGGCCTGCTGACGTCAGCAGGCCTCCATGTTAGCGAGTGCCTATACTCGCAATGGGGCCGCAATTTGCGACCCACCTCATGAATATTCATGAGGTGGGTCATTGCGACCCCATTGCGAGTTGCAGTCGGTGTCTGAGACACCGTACTGCATAGCAATTTGCGACTTGCAAATTGCGAGTCGCAGGGACTCGCAATTTGCAAGTCGCAAATTGCATTTTTGCTACATCTGGCCCTAAGTTACTTGGTATTAGCATTGTTAATATAGGGAAATAAGCATTTGAACTTTTACATAAGGTGTGGTTATTCATGGTCAAGAGGTCATGGTGCGTGGACATTATTGACTCCTAAGATTATTGATGCTACTGATTGTCATTGCTATTGATTTGTATTGGTACTGAGTTTTATGGTGGGAACTACTCTAAGTGCACTGAAAAGGTCCATCGAACCTCTAACGCGTCCCTTTCTAAACTAATGATAAATAACCAAATAAGGTCAGACGCGCTAACAACAGATAAACATTTCTGAAAAGTAGACAACATTCTGAATTCAGCAAGGGGTCATTTGTGTAGCTCCTTCTGGGTTTTCCTACAGAAAGTAACAGCTAAAATAAAAAAATTATTGAAATTGAGGTAAAAAAAAAGAGCCATTTCTGTCCACGTTTTCTTCTATAACTTTTTCCAGCTCTGGCAGATTTTTAAAACCAATATAATGTTACGTCTGCTGGACTCTTCTGGTTGCGGGGATATATAGGGCTTGTAGGTTCATCAAGAACCCTAGGTACTCAGAGCCAATAAAGTAGCTGCACCTTGCAATGGGTTTTCATTGTATACCGGGTACAGAGCAATTAATTTGGTGAAATGTAAAGAGTAAAAAATAGGTATCAAGGAAACCTTTGTATTTCCAAAATGGGCACAAGATAAGGTGTTGAGAAGCAGTGGTTATTTGCACATCTCTGAATTCCGGGGTCCCTATACTAGCATGTGAATTAATGGACATTTCTCAAATAGACATCTTTTTTACACACTAACATTTGAAAGGAAAAAATGCAGAGAAAGACAAGTGGCAATAACACTTGTTCTTCTATTCTGTGTTCCCCCAAGTCTCCAGATAAAAATGGTACCTCACTTGTGTGGCCTAGTGCTTGCAGCAGGAAACTCAACATGGACACATCACATTTTTACATTGAAATCTGACATGTTTTTTGGAACGTGCCTAGCTGTGGATTTTAGCAACACAAAAGGATGATGGATGGAGTGCTGAACAATGAAAACACTCACCCCAGTCATAGATCTGGGTTTAATCCATCGTTCTTTTGCTCACCATGCCACCCCAGTTTGGACCCAGCCATATGCAAATCAGTCTTGACCCTGTTCCTCATGTGAACATCCAGCCCGAACTTCCAGACCAGGTCCTCCCCTGGACCGTAAACAAGCATCCTGGGACCGGTTTCTGGGTATCACCCTTCATCAGCCAGGCTAGTTTGAATCCAGTGGCACAGTGAGCAAGGGACCCACGTCTGGGCATACCCTTCCCACTTGGGGGCAACTTTAGCAACACAAGAGGATGATGGACGGAGTGCTGAACAATGCAAACACTCACCCCCAGTCATAGATCTGGGTTTAATTCATCGTTCTTTTGCTCACCATGCCACCCCAGTTTGGACCCAGCCATATGCAAATCAGTCTTGACCCTGTTCCTCATGGGAACAGTCCAGCCCGAACTGCCAGACCAGGTCCTCCCTGGACCGGAAACAAGCATCCTGGGACCGGTTTCTGGGTATCACCCTTCATCAGCCAGGCTAGCTTGAATCCAGTGGCACAGTGAGCAAGGGACCCACGTCTGGGCATCCCCTTCCCACTTGGGGGCAACTTTAGCAACACAAAAGGATGATGGACGGAGTGCTGAACAATGCAAACACTCACCCCCAGTCATAGATCTGGGTTTAATCCATTGTTCTTTTGCTCACCATGCCACCCCAGTTTGGACCCAGCCATATGCAAATCAGTCTTGACCCTGTTCCTCATGGGAACAGTCCAGCCCGAACTGCCAGACCTGGTTCTCCCTGGACCGGAAACAAGCATCCTGGGACCGGTTTCTGGGTATCACCCTTCATCAGCCAGGCTAGCTTGAATCTGGCGGCATAGCAAACACGGGACCCACGTCTGGGGATACCCTTCCTACTTGGGGCAACAAATGCAAAAACAACAGATGATGGAAGTTTGTCTCCATTTATTTGGGGTGGGGGTATGGCCAGACCCCACCCTCTTTTTTTGAAAAATATTCTTCCCTGGTGTCTGGTGGGCTTTCTGCTCCCCTTGGGGACAGATGGGCCTTACAAAAATGGCCAATCTGCCCCAAATGGGGGCAGAAATGACCAACAGTAATGTGCCCCCATGGGGAGTGATCCTTTCCCAAGGGGCTGCCCCCCCCAAACATAACACACACACCAATCCCTGGTGCCTAAGTGGTTTCTGCCCCCCCCCCGGGGGCTGATCGACTTAATAGAAATAGGCCAATCTGCCCAAAGGGGAGGCAGAAATGGCCTAAAATAAATTTGCCCCAGGAGAGCGACCCTTGCCTAAGGGGTCACTCACCATCTGAAAAAAATGAAAGTCTCTGGTGCCTAGTGGTTTCTGCCCCCTTTGGGGCAGATCGGCCTAATTAAAATAGGCAGATCTGCCCCCAATGGGGGCAGAAATGGCCTAAAATAAAGTTGCCCCCCTTGCCTGAGGGGTCGCTCCCCCTTTAGTGAAATTGTCGTGAAAAAAATATCCCTAGTGTCTAATGGTTTCTGCCTCCCTTGTGGGCAGATTGGCCTAAAAATAATTTGTCCCCCAGGGCAGCGACCCTTGCCTTTTAATTATCCCCGGTGCCTAGTGGATTCTGCCCCCCCGGGGGCAGATCGGCCTTACTAAAATAGGCTGATCTGCCCCCGAGGCGGCAGAAAAGGCCTAATAAAAAAATGCTCCCCTTATACAAAAACAAAAAAGAAGAAAACTCCCTGGTGTCTAGTAGGCATTCCTGCAGCCTAATCGCTATGTGATCGGGCTGAAGGAATGCTCAAAAAGACATGAAAGGAAAGGAAAAGCCTTTCCTTTCCTTTCATGTCTCTCTGACCTCCCCCACCCCCGATCAGAAGAGAAATGCAAGCAGTGCTCTTCCAATTATGCTGGAAGCTGAGCTTCCAGCATGATGAGGGCGACCACTGACGAGGTAAGCGCACAATCACACACTGACGTCACGTGGGAGGGATTCGGGGGTGGAAGGGGACTCCCCTTCCTTCCATGCCCAGTGGAGGGGTGGGGAGTCTCACATGGTGGCAGGGGGTGCTAGCGCTCCCCGTGGGCTGGGTCAGGGATGTAACGGTTACATCCTCGAGGCCCGAGTGGTGCAGCCGAGGACATAACCATTAAGTCCCTGGCACCCAAGGGATTAAAAGAGGAAACGCACAGCAACATAAATAGAAAATGAGGAAAATAAAAAAGTTTCGATTTTAGCTACATAAAATTGTTTAAAATGGTATACTGGCAACAAAATTTGACTGCCTAAAAGTATCACCCAAAGTAAAAACAAAAAAAGAGGGCCTCATATTTTATGCCCAACTCCACCCAGCATAGTCTCGCTGCAGAGACCTAGCTGGTCATACGGGTTAAAATTCATGTTATAACATCAGCGAATTAAGATCGTCATTCTGGTGTGAATATATACAAAGCGTGCGTGTTTGTGCCATTTTCGGGTGAGTTCTAAAATGGTTATGTTATGGATATATACATATCAATATTAATATTCATGGTACAGGTATAAATAGCTACAGTACATAGATGATATTTACCCTTTCCCAGGATTCTAAAATTCAAAATCACTTTGGATGAAGTGTAACTACAAAATGCAGCAGAAAGTAATCGAAATTTAGTCCCTGTCAATGTAAGAGATTAGTGTGGTTGGAGCAGCCATTAACTAAAGAAGTATTTTCCAAAACCAGGTTGCCCAAACCAATTGTTAACCTCCATTGATGACAAACGTCCTGTAATGCCCTGCCTGCCCTGGAGAATTTTTTTCCAAAGCAGACCAACTCCACAGGGGCTTCTGCAGTGAATATATATTTTATAGCCTCTGTGCTTGTTCTCACTCCGTTTTTCAAAAATATAGGTTTTAATAGTAGATGTCTTTCAAGGACCAAGCCAGAACAGCTACATATAAGATGTAAGATTGATGCAGTGTGATATTTGCATAAAGAACATTGTTGCTGATAGCCGTGCGGAGACTTCCATTGGAATTTGTACTCCTAAATGGGAAGAGTTAAAAGCCGCATCCGCTGAATAAGCTGGAAGGCACTGGCTCCCAGTGCCATTTTCATGTATGGCTGCCCATTTTTGGTTGTGTAGGACTCCACAAGCCCCTCGGTGCCCCTAATGTTATTGATGCCGCTTACACATTCCTGTGAGGCACACACCCCATGCTCCCTCAGAGTCTTTTTTAACAGATCCATCGTTATAAGTGGTTCAAGAACATAAGTAGCAGACAAATTCAGGAGTTCTTCTGCACGTCTGAGATATGTGGTCCAGATACTGGAAGTGTCTGTCAATATTGCTTTCAGGGATCCTCTCAGGTTGTCTGCATTGGCCCTACAAAGGCAGTAGTAAAGCTTAATAATGTCCATTTTACATTCAATGTCTATGCTTACCAGATCAAATTCCAGAAGTATCCCAGCCTGCCTAGTAGATCTGGGGATCTGGAAGATCTTCTTGTAGGCTTTCACCTGACAGTTCTCTAACAATGCAGTCAGCCTACCAGGATATGCCAGGTGCCCATACAAGATCATTGGTAGTAATCTAGCCTTGATGAGTCCCCTGATTGCCTCAGAGGTCGGAGAGTTAAGTCGATGATAGAGTTTGGAGAGGACATATGTGGTTCTTTTCGCCTTTGCTGCCAGAGCCGCTGTGTGCTATGAAGGCTTCCCAGAATTTGACAGCCAGACCCTAAGGTAGTTGTATTTTGATTCCACCTCTATTTTTTGCGGACCAGGTTTCCAGTCAATTTGAACTCTTTTTGCTCGGCGGCTAAAGATCATGACTTTAGTTTTAGTCACATTTGACCGTAGTGCATTCTTTTCACTGTAACTGTGTAATATATCCAAGCCCCTTTTCAGCTCTATCTGTGTCTGAGCAAGCAGGACCAAGTCATCTGCATATTGAATTATAGGAAGCACCGTCTGTCCGAGCTTCAGGGGAGATGTGTTTCCTGTGAGCATTCCTCCCCCAAGTCGACTGTGTAAAGATTAAAAGGAGTGAGGGCGATAACACTACCTTGTTTTAATTCTCTGTTAGTATAGATTTTCTTTGTTCCATGCATTTGCAAAATCTTAATCCGTACCAATGTATCGAAATAAAGCGCTATTATCGATGCCAGCAACTTTCTGGGTATCCCCATCTGGCTAGTTTCTTCCAAAGTATATGGCGCTCAACATCATCAAAAGCAGCGGTGTAATCGATAAAGCAAGCAAAGAGCAGCTGGGATAATGACTTGTGTGCTTTGGAAGTCAGGTAAGAAAAGGCGAGTTCATGGTCCAATGTGGAAGCGTAGGTTCTAAAACCAGTTTGGTATATAGGAATAATATTTTTTTCATTGATCCAGTTTTCAAGCTCTTGTAGGAGTACATTTGCAAATGCCTTGCCATCCACGTCCAATAGTACTACCAGTCTGTAGTTCTCGGATCGGGTAATATCCCTTTTTTTATGGACCAGGTGTAATATTGACCCTTTCCAGGCCTCTGGAATCACAGAGAAATGTAAACAGTTGTTAAATAGCACAGACAAAGGCTCAGCCCAAAAGTCAGGATCATCTCTGAAAACAATACCTGGAAAGCCATTTGGCCCAAGGGCCCCATCACGCCGTATACTGCAAAGTATGAACTGCACTGTTTTGACTGTAGTACTTATCGACCTATTGTCGAGGCCGTCCAATAGGTGTTGCAGACCTATTGGACCTATAAGATCTGAGTCCAAGTACAGTTTCTTAACATGGCACCCCAGTCACAAGCAGAGATTGCACCATCTTTACTGGCAGATTGTATAGCAGAGTAGAAACATAGGCCCAAAATTCTTTATTTTTCCTTGGAAGCCACAATGCATGTAATCTTTTCCAAGAATCCTTTACATCCTGCGTCTTCAGTTTCCACTTTAATTTCTTGTGCTCTTTTCTTACCAGCCTTCTATGTGCTTCCGCAACTGGAATTTTATTTTTCTTGTATTCTGCCTGCAAACCTTTTTACTATGCCAATGTTCCCTAGATGCAAATAATGTATCACCTACTCTTCTATTCGCACCAGTGCACCTATGCTGTATAGAACTATTAAGTGAATCATGCAATTTGTTAACCGTAATTCCCGACTGGGTAATTGCCCGACATGCCCCAGTTTCTGGTTTTAGCACACCATTGACCTGTTTCCAGGATTCATACTTGACAGAGTGGGCATACTCCATTTTATCCGTTTTGTAAGGTGCATAGGCTAGATGATATTAGCTTTCCCCTAGCCTTGTAGGGCGAATGCCGCACTGCTCCAAGGTCAATTTCTATTGCTACGAGGTTATGATCACTTTCGGGTCTATTAATAGCCTTGTGGCTTAAGCATCTAGTCATTAGTATTCTACCTAAAACAAAATGTAATCTATTGTTGAGCTATTTCTGAAAGTTTATATGAGTGTACCGGTCACGTTTTGACTATGATTAGTCCTTCTCAGCTCAAATTCGTTGAAGAAAGATTCCAGAGTCATTCTTACATGATCACCTGGGAGCCCAGTCTTGGGGCCTAAATTGAGGATATTAAAGTCTCCAGAAATCACATATTTGTGATATGGGTGTTCAAAGAAACATGATTTTATTAAAGAAAGTATTGATACCACCCTCACGTTTAATTTCTCGACTTTGGTGAGGATCTAAAGTTATAATGGATACAGGCGTTGATTTATTTGAAAAAGCCAGGCCATATATAGTTAGCACATGAAAATCCCTTGTTGGTTTCTCCCAGGCCTCCACCCTGACTACAAGATCCAATTTAACATATGTTGCTAGAGCACCCATGTGCCTTCCAAACAGATTTTTCTTTTTCTTTTGTGCAGGAATCGGAGTAGTTAAATAACCTGGAGTAGAAGCTCAACCGACCAGGTTTCTTGAAAGCACAGAATATCAGCATTGCTCACAACATCCTCAAAGATAGGACTGGCAATTAGCGAAGTCAGACCATCCACATTCCAACTTACTAACCTGATCACATTTATAGGGGTATTTGAAAAAAGGCCTTTGTGGCTAAAGATGCGTTTTCCCTTTTATGTTCAGGGCTACGGGAATCCAGTCCCATTGACCCTGTTCCCTACAGTTGGTTCTTACATCTGCATGTTGAGTGCCTCCAAAATTCCCTGTCACCTGTTCAGTAATTTTTTTATCCACTCTCAGAGGTTTAATGTCCGAGGTGCCTCGCAAGGTACTGGATGATTTATTATTTGAACACAATATTTGGCTCCCCTTTGGATAGTACAAGAGGGTATGATTCTATTTCTGGTTTGCCGATTGTCAGCAAGCCTTCATGTGCCGATATTCTTTCTACATAGCTCCGATCAGACCATCTTGTCAGGGTAGATTCTCTCTGACTAATCCACACAAAGGTATTAAAGTTTACCGAGAGGTGATCTCGTTTTGTAATATCCAAGGGGGATGGTATGTTATGGAGCAAGCGCAGTATGTTTGATCTATTGAGAATATCCCATGGCCCTCATGATGCATATAATGGGGTAAATAATACTGCTAATATCTTGGAGTTTTCCCTACAGTTTGTCCTCTCTATGCAAAATTTCCCCTGGCGTTCCTGAGAGTGTGCGGACCCATGTCTGTTAACAGATTCCCTGTTACTTATGTGAGCGGGCAGCCAATGGTCTAGCCCTGCACTCGAGGTGTGTGCCTGGCCCACCAATACTCCCTTCGTGGATGGGGTTGCCTCTTGCGTGGTGCCAAGTTCCTGGTAATCGCATAGTTGTGCAGCCTAAGTCAATGTGTGGGAGTTAACTTGTGGCATCTCCTGGAAGTCTTGATATTCACATAGTTGCACAGACTACATCCATGTGAGGGAGTTAACTTGTGTTATCTCATGATTATCATATAGTTGCACCTTCAATGGTTTATTTTTACATATAGCTAGCAACTCTTTGTTTATAAATCTCTGGTTGGGTGATACCTGTCCCTTACTCAGTGACCTTTGCCCCTTACTCACTTTATGTGTGAGTGGCTGTTAGACCTGACAGCCTTAGTGTATCATCCCTAAACTTTTTGCCTGCCTCCCTCCACTTTTCTGACACTGTTTTTGCTGGTTTTAGGACTCTGCGTACTTTACCACTGCTAACCAGTGCTAAAGTGCATATGCTCTCTCCCTTAAAACATGGTAACATTGGCTCATACCCAATTGGCATATATGATCTACTTGTAAGTCCCTAGTAAGGTGCACTACATGTGCCCAGAGCCTTTAGATTGAATGCTACTAGTGAACTTGCAGCACTGGTTGTGCCACCCGCATAAGTAGCCCCTTAACCATGTCTCAGGCCTGCCACTGCAAGCCCTACGTGTGCAGTTTTACTGCCACTTCTACCTGGCATTTAAAAGTATTTGCCAAGCCTTAAACAACCCTTTTTATACATATAAGTCACCCCTAAGGTAGAGCCTAGGTACCCATAGGGCAGGGTGCTGTGTAGGTAAAAAGCAGGACATAGACCTATGTGTTTTACATGTCCTGGTAGTGGGAAACTCCTAAATTTGTTTCCACTACTGTGAGACCTGCTCCTTTCATAGGCTAACATTAGGGCTGCCCTCATATACTGCTTGAGTGGTAGGTTCTGATCAGAAAGGGGTAGACAGGTCATATTTAGTAAGGCCAGAGTGGTAATACAAAATCCTGCTGACTGGTAAGGTTGGATTTTATATTACTACTTTAGAAATGGCGCTTTTAGAAAGTGAACCTTTCTCTGCACTTAAAATCCTTCTGTGCCGTACAGCCGGTCTCCAATCCACATCTGGGCTGGGCTGGTTGACAGCTCCCCTTTTGCATTTCACCCAGGCAACTACAAACACAGGATGTTTAGTCACACCTGCACACATCTGCATATTGAATGGGTCTTCCTGGGTTGGAAGGGTGGAGGGCCTGACACATTTCAAAGGAAAGTGGCTTGCCCTCACACAATGGACTGCCAAACCCCCTTTTGGGACCCTGGCATACAGGGTTGGACTGAAAGGGGACCTTGTGCACTTCAAAATCACTCTTTGAAGTATCCCCCACTTCAAAGGCACTTTTGGGTAAATAAACTGGGTCCCTGACCCTAGAAACTCAGACACTTCTGGACCTGAACCTGCAACCTGTCAAGAGGAACTGCCTGGCTGCCCAAAGGACTCACCTGACTACTTTCTGTGAAGGACTGCTGCCTTGCCGTTGCTCTGCTGCCTTGTTGCTCTCTGGCTGTGGTGAAGAAGTGCTCTCCAAGGGCTTGGCTAGAGCTTGTCTTCTGTTCCCTGAAGTCTCAGGACCAAAAAGACTTCTGTCTTGCAGGATGCAGGTTCTGGTTCCAGTTTTCTTCTCCAGGAAGTGTCTGAGTTGGAAGGGGCAGAGGCCCTGTTTATATACCCAAATGTGCCTTTGAAGTGGGGGAGACTTCAAAGAGTGGCTTAGAAGTACACCGGGCCCCCTTTCAGTTCAATCCTGTCTGCCAGGGTCCCAGTAGGGGGTCTGGCAGTCCTTTGTGTGAGAGCAGGTCCTCCACCCTCCCAGCCCAGGAAGACCCATTCATAATGCAGATGTATGCAAGTGTGGCTGAGTATCCTGTGTTTGGGGTGTGTCTGTGTGAATGCACAAGGAGCTGTCAACTAAACCCCGCCAGATGTGGATTGGAAGGCACAGAAAGATTTAAGTGCAGAGAAATACTCACTTTCTAAGTGGCATTTCTAAAATAGTAATATTAAATCAAACTTCACCAGTCAGCAGGATTTTGTATCACCATTCTGGCCATGCTAAATATGACCTCCCTACTCCAAATTATGTTGACTACTATTACTTCCCTCTCAAGCCGCATCTGCCATCTCTATCAATTCCCCTATTATTGAAGCACCCAGACGTGAGCCTGTAGCACTGCTACCAGGGTCTTGGACTTCCTCAGCTAATGTTGGAATAGTTGAGTAACCTACTTCTGTAATCGGTGTTAGAGTTGGGGTCATGAGAATGGACTGCGTGTCTTGTTCACCCGGGGGTATGACCTCCTCACCTATACTTGGTTCTCCCCTTTTCTTACAGGCTGCGCCCCTTGTCCTTGTAAAGTAGTTGTGAATAAAGGTGTTTCTAGTATTTTCTAGCATTCAGGGGCTCTCCCTTTGGACCCAGCTTATTCTCACTCTGCTTTTTAGCTCCATCTGTCGGCCCCTGGGCTTCTTCCGTTCCCACCATCAAAGTGTCTCCATTATCATTATGAGTTTTTATGTGATCTATGGGATCTATAGGTTCTACTATTTCAGCAGGTTCTGTGGAAATACCCGGGGCCCATCCTGTTCTTATCAAACATCTATTATCTTGTAGACGATTATTCCTCCCCTTATTCCCCCCCTCCAACTTTATTGGTGGACACGATGAGCAAGCTCTGATCTTTGCTGATATCCCACAGCTTGGTACTAGACTACTTGGCTGCTGCGAGTTGCCCCTTCACTTTTCTGCAGTCTCTGCATGATGAAAAAAATCTATGTGCCAGTTTCCAGTTACGCCCAAAAATCTTGAAAATTCTTTGCACATTGCAGATTGCTTGGGTTTCTCGTGTCTTAACCTTCCCAAAAGCCAGCTTCCAGGAATCCAAGCCTCTTGATATGCTTGATTCTGATAGGTGAGCAGCCACTGTTGCTGGTACTGACCCTGTTACTCTAATCAGGGGGCCTCTCCCCCTGCCACAATTCCTGCTCCTGCTCCTGCTCCAGAGAAGAAACAATGTACCAACCACCTTGGTTCTTGGTCTGAGCACCGCCTCACCCCCTGCCTATTGGTTCAGTCGCACTTTCCTCTTCTCCGAGATACCTCTCCGGGCACCTCAGGCAGAAGGGGCATGAGCACGCTCCGTATCTAAATGCCAATATCCGCCGTCTGCCGCTTCAGTGCACATGAACAATCACTCCAGGATCAGAATTGATCCGGCTGTAGGGCAGGCCGCACCAGCATAGCTGTGGCCATTTCCAGGGAGGACCTGGCTTGGCAGTTCGGGCTGGACTGTTCCCATGGGGAGCAGGGTCAAGACTGATTTGCATATGGCTGGGTCTAAACTGGAATGGCATGGGTGGCAAAAAAAACAATGGATTTAGGCCCAGATCTCTGTACTGGGGTGAACGTTTGACATTGTTCAGCATTCCATCCATCACTTGTTCTTTTTGTATTTGTTGCCCCAAGTGGGAAGGGTATGCCCAGACATGGGTCCCTTGCTCCCCATGCCACTGGAGTCAAGCTAACCTGGCTGATGAAGGGTGATACCCTGAAACCGGTCCTAGGATGCTTGTTTCCAGTCCAGGGAGGATCTGGCTTGGCAGTTCAGGCTGGACTGTTCCCATGGGGAGCAGGGTCAAGACTGATTTGCATATGGCTGGGTCCAAACTGGAATGGCATGGATGGCAAAAAAACGATGGATTTAGGCCCAGATCTCTGTACTGGGGGGTGAATGTTTGACATTGTTCAGCATTCCATTCATCAATTGTTCTTTTTTTGCATTTCCATCGCAAAAGCAGCAACCGGAGCTGGGGCCCAACAAATCCCGAAAGGACCCGAGCGGTCCCAGAAAAGGTCCGTGACAGCACAATGGCTACGGGCAGAGCAGTCGGGCGGAGCAGGATCTGGATGGGATGGATCTGCAAAGCCCCCGGTGGCACTATAGTGCTGTGGCTCCCTTAGTCCGACGGTCACTTAATTAGGGACTGAGCTGTTCACTGAACTGTGCCTTATACATCCCAAGCCATTGGTTGCGCTGCTCAGAACTGTGAAACACCAATGGATTTGTGTGTGTACCCTCTTTCTGTTTTCTGCTCAATGTTTTGCGCCATGCACTGTGCGCTGTGCAGCTCACTGCTCACCAGCCGCCATCACCATCACCAGTTCATCGGGTGGAATCAGAACCTTTGGAATTTTCCTCCCTCGGCTCCCTCCTGTTCGGTCCTCGGAATATCCTCAATTTTAGGATTGGTGTTGTGGGTAGTCAGGCTCCATGCTTCGTCACCAGGGTCGGAACTGTCTAGCTGTCATCTAGCTGCCTCATGGGGCAGTGATGCGGGCCCACCCCCGGCTTGCAGCACTGGCTCTGGTCCACGCCACTGGTGCTGAGCCACAGAGTACGGTCTGTCGAGAGCCGGGACCCATGGGCCCGAAGCCTCTGCTGGACCGCTCCGGCAACCGCTGATTAGACGTCAGCACATCGGTAAGTCAGACGGAACCCAGACAGATCTATGTTTTTTTCAATAAACTATCAGCTTAAGGCAAAGGCATTTAAACACTATTTTGTTATTGTTTCCACTCATGTTTTTTTTTACTATAGTTCTTATTGTGGGGAAATAGAACAAGCATTTGCAGTGCAATAGGTCTCGCATTTGCTGGAATTAAAGGTATTGGCATTGTAAATTCATGACTGGACTTTTCTTGCCACATAAATTGGGCAACATTGCCTCATAATTGTGTTTTTTCCTGCCACATAATTCCAGTGGCCCTGCATATAACTAAAGCGCTCCCATTTACCTACTTCCTCTATCTGCAGCCAAAAAGGAAAATGTTGCCATTTAGCTTCCTAAACTAAATCTGCTATGCTAATTATAATAGGATACCACTTTCACCACCCCACCATCAGAGTTGCTGGCTAGTAAACAATCCCCTCAAAAAAGACTACCAGCCAAAGAAGAGAAACAAACTAGAGAGGTCATCCAAATATATCAAGAGTGTTCAAACAGTCATAGTGTAATAAGGATGTTAAGTTGGCCCGAATCATGGTCATAATTGTAATAAGGAGAGATTATTAAAACATAAACTCATCATAATAACCTTTATCAGAAAAGAAACTTTTAGCATAAGACTGTAATGCTCTAAACATCCCCTAGAGGGCACCATAACAAAAATACCTTTTGCAAGAAACATGGCCACATAACCATATTGTTAGCCCCTAGAGGGCATAACCCCATAAAAAAAACAGGAGAAAGGTAATGCAGTGTAACCATATACTTAGCCCTTTGAGGGCGTTCTTAGGGCTAGCAGGTCTACTGCAATGATATTACAAACAAGGTCTTTAAATCAAAACTTCTGCTAGCTGCAAAACAAAAGTACTCACCATGAGAAAGTTTAAAAGACACTGAATGGTGGGAGGGGGTTATTATTTTGGGGTCCCCACTAATCTAGTGTGGGGACCCAGAGATGATGTAGAAAGAGCATTTTGAAGGTGGCCCCATTGTCCTAGGACCACCACATGCTGTTATGAGCAAAAATGTTTGGTAAAAGTAATGCCCTTCAAAGCATTATAAGGCAAGTTTTCATGCTGCAAATATTATAGTATGTTGACTGCAATGCTCAGAACAGCCCCAAGAGGACACCACAATATAAATAGCATTTGGAAGAAACATGGTCATGTAACCACACAGTCAGTCCATAGAAAGTATAACCACATGAAAAATGAATGGGAGTAAGTAATACGGTGTAACTATATATTTAGCCCCTATAGGGCGAAGTGCATTGCATATTTTCAAGGCTAGCAGGCCTCTTTCGATTATATTACAAACAAGACCCATAAAACATAACATCACCCAGCTGTAAAACATCAGTTTCAGCAATGAGAGAGCTTAAAAATAAAATGAATTATGGTACAGGTTATTGTTCTGTAGTCCCCACTAACGTAGTTTGGGGACCCAGAGATGATGTAGACAGAAATAGCTTATTGTGGGTAATGTTTTAAAGGTGTTCCCATTGTCCTAGAACCCCCATGGGCTGAGTTATGAGCAAAACTGTTACATAAATATAATGCCCTGCAAAGCATTATTGGGCAAGTTTCCATGCCATTAATATTTGTGTATGTTGACATGACTGGAATGCTTAGAACAGCCTCAGAGGACACCACATTGTAAATAGCATCTGTAAGAAACAATGTCATGTAACTATATAGTCAGCCCCTAGAGAGAATAACCACACAAAAAGAAAATGGCAAAAATAATAAAGTGTAGCCATATATTTAGCCACTAGTGGGCATAGTGAATTACATATTTTCAGCTATAGCAGGCCTATAGCAATGAAATTACAAACAAAGCCCTAGTGCTTAAAAAGACACTGAATAGTGGGAGGGGTTATTATTTTGGGGTACCTCATAACTCAGTGTGGGAACCCAGAGATTACCTAGACAGAAAGAGTATGTTGTGGTGCATGTTTTGGAGGTGCTCCCATTGTCCTAGGACCACCAAAGGCTGAGTTATGAGCAAACATGTTTTGTATAAGTAATACCCTGCAAAGCATTATGGGGCTAGTTTCCCAAGTGCAGTGAATATTGTACCCACTGTGCCGGGAGAGACGCTTTTGCTTTTGAGGATATGTACAGAGTTTACCAAATTTCAAGTGTTTTAAGGGAAGAGCCACTAGAAATTACTCTGACTAGGTAACTGTGAACAACAATGTTACCAGAGCTCCAATACTGCCGATCGAGTTCACGCTGTTGTGCCTGGTCATGCTATGAGAGCCATGGCCACCATGCAGCACAAAGGGGCAAAAGAACAATGGGGTTGAATGCACCCCAAGCCAGTGCCTTTAGTTATACTTATTTCAAGCATCTAGCCATTACGTTTTCTGTATCTGGCATTTTAAGATAGCAGGAGGTTAATGTACCATATGCTGAAATCCTTATGTATCCAGCTAGGTTCAGAGTAACAAGATCAAGCTGCACAGATGCGCAGTTTGGTGGCTCCTCGGCATCTCAGCAGTTTGGTCCGGCTTGGGTCTGGCATTTTGTACAGTTCTGTTGGTAGCCTAATACACGTGAAAAATCAAAGTTGCCTAAAGGTAAAATGATAACAATAATTGACAGAAGAAAGATGAAACAAAAAACACAAACAGCACACAGTGGAAGTTGGAGCCCCTTAATACTGGTGGGGATGGTATGCCATGAGAGCCATTATTTTGTATTGAGAAAGTTTTATCCTCCATCTTTTCACTTCTGGAGAAATCTAGTCAACTTCAGATCATGTATCAGATGTATTGTCCTCAAACTTAATGAGGGTTCAAAACCTTACTTTGCCTGGAATCACTAGAATCCCACAAAATGCTAAGGAGTTAAAATCAAATGCAACTGAAGTTACACCTGAGGTTAGTTATGTTGTTGTTCATGTGGGCAAACCGAGTAAGTTAGAGGGTTGTCTAAGCATGGCAGACTCTAATAACTCAAAATTAATACAATAATAAGTATACTGTTTAAAATCACTATTTGAAGACCCAAAGCAAATAACACCATTAAAGCCTACAGAGGTAGAGTGGTTCCGTATTTTTAGGAAAGGGATAAAATCAACTATTTCTGCAAAGTCTTCAGCTACATTAATGGATGCTCCCGATCCTACAACACAGGAATGTAAAACAGAGCATAATCTAAAAAGACACCCAGGAAATAAGCAAAGGAAAGCAAGTAGTAAGAAGAAAAGGCACATTATGAAACATAAGGTGAAGAAAATCAGATTTGGGACTATCCCAGATGTGGGTAAGTATCAGCAAGATTCGTCATGGTCTTCTTCGATTGCTTTGGCCAACACTCCATCTATGGCATCCCATACTGTTAATAGTCATTTAAGTCGGAGGTTGATATGGCCAAACTTTTTACTGACATCCAGAAAACTTCATCATCACAGTCCATTGATGGATTGATACTTTATAATGCCTTTATAATGCTGTGGGTTCTTCTTCAAATGTTCACTCTGGTGCTCGGGACAACAGGAAAAGTTTAGATCTTTCAAATACTGCAGTTGATGTATTAGCCAATCAAAATTGGATTGCAGTGTATGGCTAGAACATAAGACTATCCAAGGTGAAGAGTTATCTATCCAAAAGATCCCTGTAGAGATCAAGATGCATTTATGAATTTGCTGGAGCGTTCTGTGTGAAATCTCTTACTAAAGGTTTTGACCACCTAAAACTGCCCACAGAATTAATGTATCTGCTGCAGTGCATTGCATGTAACACTTGGGTCACAGATTTGTATCTTATACAGGAGAACTCAATGAACTAATGTTTTTGTAGCAGAAGTCCCTATGTTATGTCCAAGTTACAATTTATAACATAGGTTTAAAAAAGCTTAAGTCTTGCATCCCTGCAAATAGCAGCATGTAACCTGCTAGGTGTATACTTGACTTCTTGCAGATTTTATCTCAACATGTCATTATTCTAAGTTGATAAAATGCATTCTGTTGAGTAGTAATAAACACCTATGATTAAGGACAAAAATATTCATATGATATTGGGCACTATATAAATTATCAATATTCGTATCATAATGGACAGATTCAGCATTCATTCAGAGCAATATCATACATAGTGCTTAGAAAAGTTAAAAACATTCTGAAATCTCACTTTATATTTAGTGAACTTGTGAAGTTACAAGCTGGTTATATCTTTATTTCACTGGAGATCCTGATGGGTGATGCAGCAAGGTGAGAGGCTCCAGCTTTTCTCTATTTGACCTTCTTCCGATCCTTGCCAGGACACTGCCCGGACATAAAATAATAAAATTTGTCTGTGAAGTGAGGCATTTGCTACTGGCCAAATAGGAAAATAAATTAACAGTCCTCCATTGCAGGCTGTATCTTGATGCAGTGAAGTATACTGAATTAGCATGGGGCCTCCCCCTGGATGTGTCCCATGTCTGACAATGCAGTGAGGTAATTGTTATGGACTCTCTTAACGGGGTGCAAAAAAGGGTTCTTTGGTTTCGGGCAAGAGGCATCCTTCAGGTGGCCAACTTAGGCATCCCTAGGGCTCAATGGTACATTTTCCCTGGATTGAGAGTGACTATGAGCCTTATGTCACTGCCTAAATTTCACAAAGAGAACCTCATCTCTGGGGCGTTTAATACTAAAATGTATTGGATCCCAAGGGACAGACAGGTCTAGATATCAATATCTTTAAAATACCATGAGTGATAATTGAGTCAGATTGTTATTTGAAACAGTAAGATTTTATAATTTATCAATGAGTAACCAGGCACTGAGATGTTTGGTGTGATACCTCCAACATTCTGAACTTTAAGCCACAACACAAAGAGGAGCCACCATCTTTCTTTTCCAAGCTAGCTCTCTTCCAGGTAATTCCTGCCAAAACACCAAATATTCTATCTGCCTTCCAACAAACTTTACCATCAATATGCATTTCGAAGGTAACAAGCTTGAGTCAACTACTCTTGGACTCTATCTTCACTGCTCGCAAACTTAAAAGTGAATATAATCCAGAATCTGAAAAATATTTCCCAGGAACAATGATTGTGACCCAGATCTACTATTCAACTTTAGGCCAATATCAAGCTTACCTTTCTTGCTCATATCACTGAAAACAATTCGTATCAGTCAACTTGCTGCTCATCTAGAGTCACACTGTATTCTGAGTGATTATGCGGCTTGCTTCCGCAACAGGAAAGAAACCAAAGCTACTGTAGGATGGGACTACTAATGTGCATGGATTATGGACAGATTTGATTGTGGATCATCCGGATTCTCATGCCAAGATCAACAAATGACTAAGATGGTTTGCACCTTCCCTGGAGAACCAGAGACACCAGGTCTATGACAACTTACTTTACAAAACTACCTCCTTCACTTATGCCATGCCTCTAGGATTGGAACACACCTCATTTTATGTAATGTGTTCACGCCCAAAGTGGTCTAGATCTTTGCATTCTATGATACTGAATATCAAATGTTTGGCAATGACATTCAAGCTACACCTGTAGCTGCAGATACGTTCAGGTGATCAAGAATTAATCAGGCCCTTCTTGGTGGTGATTCAGGAGGGCATAAAACAAAGCATGCTTTGCTTCATTGCTGAGAGTCTACAAATGGGTCCAAGTGTCCTTCCAAAAGCTCACTGAGTTAAGTGACATCTTTGAAGTCCTCTCTCCAGTCATCCCAGAAAGAGTAGAACCTAGAATTGAAATAGAACAAGACCTTGTTCTATTCCAGTCCGTCATATACTCTCCCTCCTCTCTGCTTCTATGAGAAAACATCAAATACACAATCTTGAGGCACAAAAATATTATTTAAAAATATTGACAACCTTAAAATCATCTTTAACTGTATTAAACACAAAATTAAAATATATAGCTGTAAAATGTAGAAATACATATAACATTTAAAACAATTCAGAAATGTACAACATCAGAAACACATTAAAAGCAATGAAACATGACCAAAACAATGAAAACAAACATATCACCAACTGAAATAGTGATAAAATGAATACCAAAATATATATTTGTATATAAAGCACATTATCGAACAAAATACATTTCAAGTATATGTACATATTGAAAGACAGACTAAAAAATATTAATCATTGGTTGCCATAAAGAGTACAAAAAAAACATTAAACGTTTAACCAATTAAATAAAAAATAAAAATGTTTAGCAAATAGAAATTCTTGCTGAAATAAAGACTATAAAAAGGGAATTAAAAAGTGCAACAAACTGCTGTAGAAAAAGCCACCTCTGCTCAAAAGTATCAGTCTGCCCGACCACAAATTCAGGCTGCATCAACCTGAAGGAGAAAAGGTCCAACAGCCACCAAGTATGTATCTAGATAATAATGTAAACCAAAACTAACTCAATAATAAAAAAAAACAAATTTAAGGAACATAAATACCACTAACAATTATTTAGTTTGATAATATTTCCAAAACACAGACACCAAGGCTTGAAAACACCTAACCTAACAAAAAAGATGACAGCACCAATAATAAAATTCAAAATAGAACAAAAAAATAACCAAAATGTAAATACAACTAGTACACTAAAAGAACCCATAAAAAAAAACCAAAACTTCTTAAAAGAAAATATGACGCAAAACATAACACTGGAACATATAAATAAATGTAAACAAAAATAACCAATACAAATGTCTTGTTCAACAGTAAAACTGAAAACGTATAATAATGCAAACAAGGAAAACAAGAAACCTGCAACAAACAGAAAAAAACTGAAGAAAAGTCAAAATTGCAACCATATATTATAAAAACATACTAAAAATGTAATAGCAAATATAGAATTATTTAACAATACACATATTGTAACATATTTTAATACATATAAAACTTCACAAAAGGGAAAGCATCTCTTAAGCTACAAGGGATCCACTTACAGTAAAGAAAGCTCTTCTAATGAAAGTGCACATTGGAAAAGCACTAAACAGAATTTCTGTGCATGCCATGGTAGAGAAATACAAGTTAGAAAAGTCCTACAATACTCAAGAGAAGCAAGTACTAGTTCCCAAGCAGCTACATAAACAATAATAAAATGACTAATTACCCAATTTCTTGCGGAAATCAGAGGACAACTCCCAATGATAGAAACTCTAACAAATCAGGAGGATAACAAGGTAAGCCCCAAGAATTCCCAGGAAATACCAAGAAATAAAAATCCTTGAACCCCTTGAAAAAATATAAGTAACACACCTCAGTAAATACACTGTTGCCAAACAAGCCAAGTACAACATGCAACAAATTCTTAACAGTAATAAAACTAAAAAAAAGTTACAACTCACAAAAAAGGAATTATAGACCATGATCAAGCCATGAAATCCATCATTTTAAAAATGTACCCACACATAGCCATGTGAGGGCGCTAATACCATTTTAACCGAACGATATGGCGGCACCTATACAAATCAAGACTTAGCGCAGATAAGATAATAGTTGTAGTCTGTGTGCCTGTCACAAAGGTGACAAAACACTATGCCATGCTAACAGAATTCCCATTCTATCATGAAAATGAATCCAAACCGTTTCCACTATTGGATAATTTTGAAGACACATGGGTTGTTCGCCCACACCAATCATTTTACAGACATTAACTCAAATTTCAAATTCCACGGTGGAACGTATGTGACAGTAAAATCTCATAAGAGCCAAAAACCAACAAAACAGTGCAAGGGAGGCATAATTCCTTCCAAGGAACATTTGGAAGAAGCCACCCAAGTCCTAGAGGTATTAAAAGAGAACAAAGGTACCAAGAGCTACGAATAGAACAATGCCTAACACAAATTAAGCCAAAAATATCCTAACAGTCTACCCGAATGCACAAAATGCTAGCTAATAAGTAAAGAGCTTTTGTTTCCAAACATCCAAGGCCTAACCTACCTTGAAACAATAGCAAGAACACTACTCAATAAATCACCATAAACAAACATCAAAATATAAATTAACCATACAAATCAAAAAAGTACAACTTCAATGACACATAGTTAACCAAAAGCATAACATTAAAGCAAATTACAATATACCAACCCTACCCCAAAATTAATTATTAAAAAATGTACTTCTAATTCCGTAGCAGAAGTGTTTTATTGAAAGTGCATATACAAATTCAAAATAATAATCCACAAAAACTGTAAAAAGTAAGCAAATCTCAAAAAGATTGTAAAAATCCACTAAAAGTTGAGTAATCCATTTTATTCAACAATATCAAATCTATACAAAACAAAAAAAAACTGAAATATATGTAAAAATAGAACACACCCAAGCAAACTGAACATAAACAAGGACATAAATCAATAGTCGAAAAACCCAACCTATTCCCCCTAAAAAAACATAATAACGAGCAACCAACATCCAAAAATAAGTTTTCCATAATGAAAAAATCCAGTCAAGACGAAAACACAGAAAACACTCTCAAAATAAGAAAAGATAAGATAAAAATGTATAGAGCGCAGCTAAACTCAAAGGCATCATAGCACTGAGTGAGTGTCCAGGGAACTAGGGCTATCTTCCAGGAAGGCTAAAACTGTCTTAGTTATAAAGAGAAAAGCCATGTTTTTAATGCTTTCCTAATAGGAATGTGAGGTTCAATTTTGACGATGTGACGGGAAGGGATGTCCAAATTGTTGGCGCAGCCAATAAAAAATGCTTTTCCTTTCCATATCCTCATACATACTTTGGGGATAATAAAATTCTGAGATGCTGATCTGAGAGACCTACACAGTATGAACCGCTGGAACATAGTTTTAATCCACTGTGGAGTGACCCTGTAGAGTGCTTTGTGCACAATACACATAGTTTTGAAGGTAACCCATTTCTAAATCTGGGAAGCCAATGAAGTTCCAGCAATCAGTTGGTGGAAGACCTCTGTTTACGGATATCAAATACAACCCGTGCTGCTTCATTTCGTACCAGTTAATGTTTGGCCAGTTAGGACTTATTTGCTTCTAAGAGAAGGGCATTACAGTAATCCACTCTGGATGAAATTAAGGCAAGGGCTATCTTTTTCCGAGCTGTTATGGGGATATACTGAAATATCTATTGCAAAGCTCCGATGATCCACGTGGATACAATGCAGTTAATCTGATTGTCAACGGATAGACCACTGCCCATAATCACTCCTAAGTTTTTTGGTGACTTTACGGGGCTGGGCAGCATCCTTAAATCCTCAGGCCACCAACTCTAACTCCAAATACATAAGGGACGTTAAAAGATTAGCACCTCAGTTCCCCCTCCCCGAGTTCAAGGCAATTTTTCTTCATTCATGAGGCCACAGCTACCATACAGTTCTTGAAATTGGCTGCTGTGGCATCAGCATCCTTTGAAATGGAGAAGATGATTTGAATGTCATCAGCATATGACACTACCTGAAGTCCAAAGGAGTGGATAAGACTAGCCAGGGGAGAGATGTAAAGATTAAATAATGTTGGACTCAGGGAGGACCCTTGTGGCACCCCGGAAGGCAGACAAAAAGGATCACATTTAAATTTGTCTAAAAACGCCATCTGGGTTTTGTCAGATAAAAAAACAGAAGCCAACATTGTTTAGGACACCCCCCTAGGGACTACACAATCAAGAAGAGTGAGAGGGATGGTATCAAAGGCTGTAGATAGTTCCAAAAAGATCAAAGCTCCATCTTGACCAACATCCGCATGCCTCCAAATGCTATTGTTTGCTGCAAGTAGGGTGGTTTCAGTGCTATGTTGACTTCTAAACCCGAACTCAGTATTGGTCAGCAGACCTTGTTGTCCCACATGCATCATAAGATGTTGATTAAGATGGTGCTCCAAAATTGTAGCTGGTGTACGGAGCAAGGAGATAGGTCTATAGTTTTTTAAGTGACAAGAATCCAGATTAGGTTTTTTTGAGTAGCGGTCTAACCGAAGCCTTTTTCCATAATTTAGGAAAGCAGAAAGAGATGCTAGCTATGTTCATAATCTCTGTAAGGAGCAGTACCATGAGGCTGCTTGAAGCATCTTAAGATCTTAAGAGGGCATGGCTCTAGTGGGGAGCCTGATTTGTGACCCCAGAGATAACAATCCATTTGCTCCAGCACTATAATAGGAACATTTTCCAAGGGTGCAGACTGAGTCTCCTGCAATTTCTTGAAGCCAAAGTACTCGACTGCTGAGAGCTATCTGTGTGGAGATCTCCAGTCTCCACTTGTTTGTCAATTCTTTGTAAATATTCACCACTTTGGTCTGAAAGAATTCTGCTAGTGAATTATAGAACTCCCTTGAGCGCTCAACCTCCGAAGAGGAAGCCAGGGCTGCTGTCACATGTATTTATTAAAGAGTTCTTTAGAGGAACCTGATAATTCAATCTTCTTCATATAAAAACAAGATTTTCTTCTCTGATGGGCAATATATATTCTTTAATAAGGCTTTTATATTTGGTTTTCTCTTGCTCCTTACACAACTTTCTCCAACGACGTTCTTGCAGTCGAAAGGCCTGCCTCAATCATCTTAGTCTGCAGGGGATCCAATTAATTTTAATGGGAATCAGGAGATTATCTCAGCCTTTGGCTTGCAGGCCTGTGCCCCAGTCACCTAGTGACTTTTAACCTACTTAGCTTGCTCTGTTTTAGCACATGTATTTAATTATTTCTTCCAAGATGGCTGCCATATTTATAGTTATGAAGATGTTTTAGTTTCACTTTATCAGTGCCACTCTGTAAAGGTGTCACTATCATCGTCAAAGATAAATGAGATACGTAGGTATTCATATCACATACTTTCCCACTTTCGTGTGACAGTAACATAATGTACCATTTCAGGGAATTGTTTATATAATTGCCGCCCCAAGCATGCCTTCTTATCTATTATTTGGTAACATACCTGTGTCAGGGGTCCTAAAAGATCTGTATAAATACATCTCACACAGACAAGATATCAGGGATTTCTACCAGATGCCATCAACGCTATCTATGCTACACGTCGCCTTGATCTGACCCAGTCTTCGTGTCCCCATGGAGTCTGATCTTGAGACTTCATTCCAAAGTAACGAGGGTTGGAGAGCTCTTCTTGTGGACATGGTACTGGCAGATTAGGTTTAACACACCTAGCTCTCTTTAGGTTATAGATGAGGTGCATCATGCTAGGGCAGTAGGGCCTATTTCACATCTATTTCATATAACATGTTATTTCAGGATGGTGGGGATCTTCATATTCATGACTCTTGTTTTCACAATTCTGTTTCTTGCATTGTTCATTATCCTAATCATTGCAGCCCATGCAATTTATCGTTGATTGCAGTCATGTTAATAAAACCTATTAAAACTTTACTGCCTGTGTTTGACTGAGACATGTTGTTCATGTGAGAAAGGGGTAACCTCTGTTTACCCACAACCTCCCTGAGATGTCACACTCTTGAGTCGATGTGTGAAGGCTGCCACAAATCATCATTTACTGTTTGGGTTTTTGGTGAGGTACTGCTTCTGAGCCGAGAGGGTTGGGACGACAGTTGTGACTTGTTTTAAGTTTGGCCTAGTCACCTACAAACAAAGTACTGTCATCCTTAAACCAGAAGTCTTGCCTTGAGCAAGAGTCAAACTACAAGTCTATAGGTAAACCACGGGGGGACCGACCCCTCTTGCACAAACAATCTCTGCTGGGAGGCACAACCACCTGTGATACTGGGCTCAGCCAATTGTCTAATATGGCTGCACCCGAGTCGCCATCTTCCGTTACTGAACAGGGGGTATGTCCTAATGCAGTGACAAAAGATTCTGCTGACACCCCCTTCCAATTTCTCTTAGAAAAGTTGGCTGAAGCTACCAAAGTCTTGTTCTGGTACAAGAGGGGCTCAGAATTAAATGTGACTGATAGGCGGTCTGCCCATATTAAAAGTAAAACCTCTTGCGTCGACAACCTAGTGTCGTTAGAAAAGATCCCATCTACAGTATATCTCCAATGAGGGACTTTAACAGTTTTTCAAACAACCTAGAGGCAAAGGTCTCAATTAATGGCCTTTTATCCATGCAAATGGCATCCTCCAAATAAAAATTAAAGTCCCCTTAACTGTCAGAAATGAGGACCTGGAACCTGGGGGTCTATGTACAGCGATCCCTGTGAAAGTCTCAGTGGTTGAAATTTTTATTGAAAAATAAAAGGCCTCGCACAGATTAGTATTATTAAGTAGCTCAATGTAACAGCGGTGTTCCTGTTTATGAACTGGAGGTAGTCCACCCACGGCCTCCCCTACCTTATCCACTCGGGAAGTCTACCAAATCAGGGCCTGAAGCAGCATTAGCTCAATTCTCTGTTACAAAGTCTCAATCAGGGTCCTGGAATAGTAAAAGGTCCGCAAATTCATTATTGTGTTTGATTAAATATCTGGAGTTGATTAAGAACCTTTAAACTTCTCCTTAGCAGTTTTAGACTACTGTATGACTGCTTTTTGTTCTAGAGCACCAGTTTTCCTGGGCATGTTTACTCTTCTAAAAGGCCAGCACAGATAACCTGAACCCACATGTGGGGCATGACTCATTGCCATGATCATAAAGAGCAGGCATTGGCAATCTAGTGCACAAAGAAGACTCACCCTTCTGTTCTCAGCTAATAAGAAAATCAAGCACACAGAGCAGTTGAGCAGGCCTTTCTAGTATGCGGGGACCTGGGGTCCTGGCGCATGGTGCAGTACAGGAGCAGACGGGTCTTTGACATGCCGGCAGCGTGACCGGGCACACATGTGCAACTAGTAGAGCTTTCAATTAGTCCAAAGTCTAGACCGCTAACCAGGCAAAGAACCAGAAGCCTGGAAGCGTAAGATCTGCGACCAGACACTCCCTCTGCAACAATCGACTGGCACACAGTCGCAGCGGACTGGGGAGGCGGGAAAACAAATAAAGCCCTAAATAAGGTCCCACAAAAACATTGCCCCCCAAGATTAGAAACAATAAAAAATAAGTAAAACCACATAAAGTTTAGTTAAAAACGAAGATGTTTCACCAGATTAACTTGGTACGCACACATCCACAAAAATATCATAAAAAACAAATAATTACTTCAAAAAAAACCCTACAAATCGAACATACATGCCTAAACTATATGCACATGACCATTAAACAATAAAACACAAATTATAAAACTACAAAACAGCCTTAACTGTAAAACAACACTGATCTACAACGCCTAACCTAACATGTAAAAATTTAACACCAACAACACATCGATCTATGTTATAAAATAATTAGAATTTCTTATTTTTAATGGAGACCGTACAGAGGAGCTGTTACATTGGAAAACCGCTGCTGAACTAATATGACTTAGGCAGGCTACAAAACAGCAATTAAAACTGGCAGAAAATGAAATTAAAATCTACTTTTTTTAACTTTGAAAGTATTGTAAAAATGAACGGCCATTTTATATATAATGTTTACATAATGGTGAAAATGGTAAATGCTAAAAAATATTAACAAATGTTATATTACTGTAAGGATGTAATAACAAATATTGATAAACAAAAACAAATATTTACATTATTTATTGATATATAAAAATATAAAACAATAGACATATGTCAAATAAATTACAAAAACATTAAAAATGTTACGAATACGGTTGTGATAACATTGTGACCAAATGTAACCAAACATTTATATCTATAGGACTGTAGTTATTATATCTTATGAACCTTTCTTCATCACAGTAAATGCATACAATTAAGATATATAAATTGTTAAATTAAAAAGGTCCTATTTTTATGATCATAAAGTCTAAAAAATGATAAACTGGTTTAAAAAAGAATACAATTATTTTTTAAGTTTGAAAAAATATATGTTAATCATTTTAATTCCAAAATTAGCCACACTGGTGTAAAGACCAAATTTTGAAATATATATATTTACTCTTCTTCCTCTAATCTTGGCCACATTGGGGAAAGAAGTGTTTTTTGGGTGGGCCATGTATAATATTCCCACTCCAATCAAATGTAGTGCAGAAAGGGTTGGACTTAGGGTATGTTATAATTACTATTCCGATTCGAAACGTGGCTACACTAGAGAAAGTGTTGGACTTTTGGGTTGGGGGGGCGGTTGATTTAATATTCCCACTCCATACTAAGCCATGTTAGAGAAAGTGTTGACTCAGGATGTAAGATTTACTACCCCTACTTCAACCTACTTAGCCACATTGGGAAAAGTGTTGGGGATTTGGTGGGGTATATTAAGTATTACTATTTCAAACCTAGTGCCTCATTATGATGTTGGTGGTCCCACAGTAGCAACGCCAATATGAGGGTGGGGGGGCAGCCGCCAAGCCATCGGGTCTCCCCACCACCACATTATGTTTTCTCTGCCGGGCTGGCCGGTACAAACAGTGCGCCGGCATTGGCTCTCCCTGAGAGCCCAGACCAATGCTGTTGTACAGATAGCACCCCCTGTTAGCACCCTTGGAATGCACACTGTTTGCCATGGCAGACAGTGCGCATTCCAAGGGTGCTAACAGGGGGTGCCACTTCACTGCCTGTGCCTTGTGCATGGGCAGTGCAGTGGCCCCCCTGTGGTCCCATCCCTGCCTTTCCGCCAGCCTTTCCATGGGCAGGGTCCCTGCCATGGAAAGGTCTGTGGAAAGGCAAGTCTTAATCAGCATGGTGGTGCCAAACTCGGCACTGCCACGGCTGACCACGACTTGCACCACCACCAGCACACCACTGCCTGACTGTCGGTGGCAGTAGTGTGCTGGCGGTCTGACCACCAGCATCGTAATGTGGAGGTCAGACCGCCAAGGTTGAGGCGGTCTGACCGCCACCCCGGGTACAGCTGTCCATGAACTGCTGTACTGGTAATAAGGCCCCTCAGACACGTTAGAGAAAGTGTTGGACTTTAGGGGTGTTAGATTTACTACTCTCACTCCAAACCTAGCCACATAGAGAAAAGTGTTTGAATTCCAACCCCAAATCTAGCCGCATCAAAGAAAGTGTTAAACTTTGAGAGAGCAAGATTTACTTTTCCCACTACAAACTTAACAAAATTGAAGGAGAAGGTTGGAATTTTGGTGAAGTGTTGTTTTACTGTTCCCACTACAAAATTAGCCAAGTTGGGGAAAGAGTTGAACTTCAGGTGGGGGCCAATGTGGGTTAGATTTAATACTTCCCTTATAAACATAGACACATTAGGGAAAGCACTGGACTAGCACCTGTCAGATTTAGCAATCCCAGTATAAATGTAGCCAGATGAGAAAATGTGTTAGAATCTGGAAGTACCACATTTACTGTTGCCACTCCAAATTTAGCCATGGGGAGAAAGCATTGGATTTTGGAAGATTATATTATTTATTCCCACCCCAAATTTAGCCACATTAGAGACAGTGTTTGAATTTAAGGTGACTCATTTACTATTCCCACTCCAAATATAGCCCAACTGAGGAAGGTGTTACAACCTACCTGATGGTATCAGGTTTACTTTGAGAAGAGAGGGTAAGATGTAATATTCTCACTCCAAAATTAGCCACATTAGGGAAAGTGTTGGACTCCAGAGGTATCTAATTTCCTATTCCAACTCCACACTAAGTGTCAGAATTTGAGGAGTGGGGGTAAGACTTACTATTCTACTCCAAACTTAAGTAACTTAGGGACAGTATAGGACTCTTGGCGTTTAGAATTCAGCATTCCAACCCCAATGCCATAAGGAGAAAAGGGTTGGACTATTAGGAATTAAGGGCCACATGTACGAAATTCAGTCAGGTTGTGCGACTCGCAAATTGTGAGTCATAGCGAGTCGCAATTTGCGAGTCGCAAAACCTGATGTACAACAGTGTCAAAGACACTGTTTGAGATTCCCAATGGGGTCGCAAATGACCTACCTCATGAGATAGGGCGCAATTTGCGACCCCAGTGGGAATGGCTGCCCTCACAGGGATGGTGGCCTGCTGGAGACAGCAGACCATCATGTCTGTGACTGCTTTTAAATAAAGCAGTTTTTTTTGTTTTTAAATGCAGCCAGTTTTCCTTAAAGGAAAATGAGATGCATTGCAAAAACTCAAATAAAAAGTTTTCTTTTCATTTTTTCATAGCAGGCAGTGATCTGTGGGACCACTGTCTGCTCTGAAAAAATATTTTCACAGCCATTCACAAAGGGGAAGGGGTCCCATGGGGACCCCTTCCCGTTTGCAAATGGGTTAGCATCAGTTTGAAACTGGTGCTAACTGCGATTGTTTTGCAACTGCATTTGCATTCACAAAACAATCATACATAATCTGGATTCGGTATTAGGAAGGGACGCCCTTGTCACGCCCCTTCCTAATACCGAATCACAAAACCCAAACTGCAATTCAAGTAACAGAATCGCAGCTTGGACTTTGTACATCCCAAATAGCATTTTTCAAGTCGCAAACGGCCCGATTCACCATTTGCGACTTGAAAAATGCTTCGTACCTCTGGCCCTAAATGTATTACTGCCACTCTAAAATTGGCCAAATTGGGAAAATGTTGGGACTTTAAAATGATAATATGAAACATTCCCATACTAAAGTTAAGCAAATTATAAAAACTATAAACTTTGGGGAAAATTAATTCAATATACCTGTTAAAAAGTAACCCAAATTAATGATTTGACTAGAAAATATTTATTAACAATATGTAAAATGATATCTAAAAATTCTGAAAAGCATACAATTAAACATCAACAAAAAACCATTTTAAAGAATCATAAAATTATATCAATAAAGTAACCTCAATAAACCCACACATATACTTCAAATAAATATTTACAGCTATGGAAATAAAATATTTGGAATATGAATAAATCATATTGTATTTATAAATATCTTTGTGAAAAATACACAACCAATAATCTATTCGAAAAATTTAAAACAATATAATATAGTAACAAAATATCTTCCCACCCAAAAAACACCCAAAAATGAAAATGTAAAAATACCACTTTAAAATTTCCACACAAAACAATTCAATATATAAAATATATTGCACAAAAAAGTATGCAAAATTATCTAAACACAGCTCAAATGTTCTAAAAAATGAAACACTAAGTTTATTTTACAAATTAAATTTTTTAAATATGCAACCCTTTACATAATCTACAACCCATTCCTAAAATATAACAATAAAAAATAACGTAAAATAAATACAATAACAATATAGAAAAAATATAATCCAATAACAAAAAAGCACAGTTTGTATCCCACACAAAAAAGAGGTAATATACGATATTTTAGAACTCAGTATTACTGATATTAAAAAAAAAAGAATGACATTTTACTGCCACTTTTATAGAACACTCACTACTGTTTTGTGGGGCCCTGAAGTGCTTGCTAAATGATTAGCATTGCTGCACTGTGTAGCGTGTATGGTTGGAAGTGTGCTCTCTTTGTTTGGATCTTATGTGGGTAATTTTTCCATTTCGTGCATAATTGCCACTGAGGTGCTGTGATATTGTATATGAATTTCTGAAGGCTGGTAACTTTAGACAGCTCTGCATGTCCCTTTGTAGTATTTCTCATTATCATAATCCACGTAGCTGATTACTACACTGTGAAGTCCATTCTTATATATTTTGTTTAAAGCCCATTGTACTGAGCAGGCATAGTTTGGAGGAACACATGGTGAAGAGATCTGCTGGGATGGACAATGGTAATATCATCCAATATCTGATTGTCACTGTGAGATGCCAAGAAACAGTCATAGTATGAAGCTTATTGGGACCTGCAGTGATGGACCATGTTAAAGTCCTCAGTTGGCCAGTGGCATATTTCTTCAGTTAATCCATGCATGTTCAGTTGGCAATGGGCGATATACTTCCACGGAACGGTAGAGCCCTAGATGCTGGACATGATCCATGGCAGTTTTATTTTATGTGAGAGGGTCAAGCACTATGAGGAAATTATTATGAAGTCTGTATGAATTACAAATGGCTGCCCGACCACTGAGTGTTATGGTACTAGTGTTAGTGTAGGCTATGAGTTAAATATTTTATTGTATTGTATTGTAATTGCATTTATATAGTACTTACTACCTATGATGAGGCATTGAAGCACTTTATGTAAGGCAGTGCGTTGCAAAACCTACGGTTAGTGTTTTTTCAGTGGTGATTGGGATTAATCTGTGTGGTTTTATGAAAACCATTCCCTGCATTTATTCTGTCTCAACGTGGTAGACTACGTTAATAGGAGATAGTTGTATTCTTTGATGGGAGGGGTATGTGAACATATTAATCGCTTGTAGCACATCTATTAAGTATTGTTATGCTGAAGGGGTATGGCTTTTAAAAGAGAGGTTGTGATCTTTAAGAATAGGTGTGGGCAATTAAAAAAATATATAAAAATAGGGATTAAGGCATACATGTATGTGACTTATAGTAGGCTGTGGTCAAAGAAAAGCGGCATGCAGAGGATGGAAAGCAAGGGGAGGTTCATATTAAAGAAAAAGTGGAGGAAACAATTCGAAGTTTTATGTCAAGGTCAATAGATGGGAGGCTTAATTAAGATTGCATGCAATTTTAGAATGTAAAACTGTAGACAGAAACACAGGTTTTGCATGTGAGATAGATACTCTTGATAAGCACTGCACACGTGAACAGCCTATCCCTGAAAGGCTACAGCTGGATCAGCTGAACAAGAAAAGCAGATCAGCTCAAGGGCTGTAAGCACACATTGATTATTAGTACATACTTGGGAAAATAGTGAGAGGTTTAGGCTGTGCCCCAAGGCAGTGCAAACCTCACCATCATAGTAATGTGAACGATTATACAGAAAAGAGATTCTACAATCCAGAACAGATGTTTTCTGATATTCATCCTTAAAGTTGGGCTCACAATATTAATTATGGATGCAATTAATTTGGGATCCCCTTGGTTGTGGCGTGGCACAGGATGTGGGTGAGGATAGCTTCTAAAACAGTGGAGGGTTTTGGCTGCATTCCTGTGTCTGGAGGGTGGAGACCCAGACCAAGTGAGGAGGATGTAGACTAAGTTACATTTAGGAATTCCATGAAGCTTTTTAGAAGGGGATTGCTGATTAGCTCTTCCTTTGCTCTCTTATTTTTGTAGTTGGCAGGGTGATTAGGGGGACTGTAGTTTTTGTTGTTCAAAGTGAGGAAGTTTCTAGGTCAAGCCTGCCTTGGTCGATCCCCAGTTGCTGCTACTGAAAGATTAATGGCAGCTTCAAGGATCTCACACTTCATCATAACCAGGGATTACTATTGGTTAACTATGGAGTGATCAATGGTCATGCCTAACTCTGGTAGATCATTCAGCAAGTGACTCCACCCTGGTCTTATCTGTATTGTGATTGGCAGATCCTTGGGACACAGGATCTTGCAGGCTGGTCTTCCTAGACCAGATTGCTTCCTATTGGCTTTATTTGGTGTGAATGGGCTTTGCTTCTCACAGTGGTGGTCTGCTGCTCTTTGTTATGGCAGGAAAGGGGTGCATGCAATGACCCAGAGTCTGGAACACTGATTGGGATCCACATTTTGAATCATAATGTGCAAGGTCACCATACACAGCACTGGATCCATCTGTTCAGCTTTTTGAATCTTTACTTCTTAAATCATCATACAGGTCCTACCTATAAGCAACTACATCAGTTTAGGAGTCCACTCAGGTTTAAAACAGTTACTTTATTGTGGAGTACTTTGAGTTCCAGGTATTATTGTCCTGGCTGCAGTCATCACCCTCATACCTCATTTCAGTGTGCTACCTTACTCAGGAAGAGTAACCAGAAAAAATAATTCAATTTGGATAGAAACATTAAATATGTTGGTAGTCTACATTAGTAGATGAGCCTATGTTGCAAAACAAACCACTGAAAGAACAAGTTCATAATGCCCACAGCCTCATTCAAAGCCAGCATAACTTACAATTCAGAAGCTGTGTGGAATGTTTAAAGTAGTTGTAGCCATAGTTATGATCAATGTGGAAAACACATCCCAACTAAAAGGGAGGATTATGACCATGAAGGTTGACGTCAGACAGGCTAAGGACATATGCCCACTAGAGAAATGTGGAGTTTCACGGGGAGACCTCTTATGGGTATTCTGGATAAGCCTGCCTTCTCTTTCCACTATAAAGAACTACACATCTTATCCATCCCAATTTTACCCTCACTGTCCAGTTCAGGATAAGGTTTAATCAGTCAAGAAGAGTGAAAGAAAAAAGCCCTGCAGGAATGGAGTTCCCAGTATGCTGTGCCTTTTCTGACAACACTCAACAATGAACGCACCTTCTTCTACTGCAATATGAAAGCAATAGAAATCTTTCAGAAAAATGGTAGTCTGAGGTTTTACGGGGGGTGTAGAGATCATTTGTGCCACAGGTGCAGAGGATACTAGGGTCCAGAATGGGATGAACCTAATGCATCCAAACAAGTTACTTACTTTCAGAAACACTCTTCCAGGGGGATACACTATCAATAAAAGGCAGATTTCTCTCCTTTAGAATATCACCTGGAACCAGACTAACGCTGGAGATTTTTGTGGCAATTCTCCAGTCCAGCTTACTGGTATGGGAAATCATGCAGCCCAGTACCACTTTGAAAGTGATGATAGGGAACCACATAAAAACACAACTTGTGCATACTGACCTGAGTTTCATCAGCTTTTCTCCTTCCACACCTACAGGTGCAGAGTAGCAAACAATATGTTGGGGCAGAGTGTCACATTCTAACTTGGAACCTTTTTGTGTATTAAAAAGGACATCTTAAAGAAAAGGGGGCAAAGAGGGTAGTGAAGAATCTGCGGTTAGATGATCCACTAGTGCATTTCTGAAGGAACTTCTGGCAGATACTTCTGAGATTCCTCACCTTTCGCTCACAGTTACATTGCCCAAAACCTGTAAATAATCAAATGCAACAACTTGGGATCAAAAACCAGTTCCCCCAAACGAGGATGCGGAAATCGTATCCCATCGTATGAGTAAAATTTACAAATCACAGTTATATGAAAGGAAGATTAAACTGATGGGGATTTGCAGTAGCATGTCTGAACACCAGGTCTCCCTACTAGGAAAGGCCACTAAGAAATGTAGTGCGTTAAGACAAAATCTAGTTAAAAGAAACTTGTGCCATTCCCTTCAACTACTTGTAAATAAAAAGCTGGTTGCGCTGTCCCAGTTCTGATTAAATCTCCCCCTCCCTTACTGCCAGCATGGCTATGATTATTACACATTGATTCTAGTAGAAGACCTTTCAGTTTAATAGTGGAAACGTTCAGGAGACTATCTGGGAAATGATCAAATTAAAGGACACCCAGCCTCCCAAAACATTTCTGAACATAGGCCAGCCATGGCACTCCTGAGGCGTAGTCCAGCTGCATACAATCTGCCAGGATGAGCCTACTTAAGTATACCTCTGGGCACTTCCAGACTCGTGCCCATAGCAGAAGGGGTTGAATTTGGATAAACACATCTAATCTTAACAATCCCACCTCCTGATGGCAGAAAGAAACAGCTGTAGACTGAGGGATTGACAGCAGCCTATGTATGAACTTGTTTTGTATGGTCTGCACTGGAGTACAATTAACGTGTCCCCATATACCAGTTCCAACTGAACCAATGGACACAAATGTGTTCCTATATACAGACAATAGCTCTGTTACAGGCTTGTGACCCAGTCATTTCTTTTTGAAAAACCTAAAGATGGCATATATAGACCCCTGAAGTTGCAAAACCCGTATATTCAAAAGATATCTCCAGTTAAGGCCGATGTCAAATGGATTCACTAAGTAAGTAAAATGAGTGATTTTCTTAATTTCTTCCCCTGCAATCAAAAACGTTCTAGTTTTAGTCAAACTAGGACCACATTTCATTCTAAACGACCTAGTGCGATTAACTGTTGGCCTAGATTCTCCATATAAGCATGAAAGGCATTTAACAGGACCCCTAAACCATTGGCTGTCTGCGCCAACAAGACAGCATCATCGGCATAAAGTAAAACTGGTATTTCACGGTCACCGAGTTTGGGAATGTGCTCTAGCACCAATCAAATGATCCTCCAGACCGTTGGTATAAAGTTGGAAAAGAAATGGGGCCAGAACACAGCCTTCTCTCACTCCAGTGACTGTTGGAAAGTTTTTTATGAGGTCTCCCTGCCTGGTATACCATACTCTAGCTGAGGTGTGCCCATGCAGTCTTTGGATATAATAGGAATAATAGCAAAAATAAAACTGTTGATGCCCATCTGTGACATTATTCCCCATAGTTTAGCACGGTCAACTGAGTCAAACGCACAAATCAGATCCATAAACGCTAAATGCAGGTTGCCTATCCTAGCCTTAGTGTACTTCTGAATTATTAAGGACAGATTTAGAACCTGTTCAACTGTGCCAAGACCTGGGCGGGAACCAAACTGCACATCAAATAACCCATGGTTCTCTGCAGCCCAACTTTTCAATTTCACCAAATGCACCCATCCTAAGATCTTTACTGCACTATCTAAAAGCGAATCTGGTTGCTAGCATTTAGGTTCCTTTTATATCCCTTTTAAAAATTGCCACTATTGGGGCCTTCTCCCATGTTCGTGCTAAGGGGCCACAAATGGGGGGGTCCGATGCGAGTACAATTTTGTTATTTAGGTCAGTGGGTTCCCAACCTGCGGTCCAGGGACACCTGGGGGTCCGCAAAGCCGCTTCAGGGGGTCCGCAACTGCTAGAAAATGAAATAATATTAACAGATTCAGTCCCCAGCACTCAGTAATGACCCAGTGGCGGAGGCGGGGGGGCGATTCCAAAAATGATTCAGTGGGGGTCCGCGGATTCCAGTAATGATAAAGTGGGAGTCCACGGAAGTCAAAAGGTTGGGAACCACCGATTTAGGTCATCCGCTAATGTCTTTGGCCCAAATATTGATGAAAGGTGGCTAACCCGGTCCTCCTTGAGAACCAGACACTCAACCTTGGGGGATAAGTCATCTGAAAAGGCATGGGAGTTCACTATTTGCCAGAACACCCCTGAACCTTTGCTCTCACTTGCAAGGCCTTTTCTCTTATCTCTGCTTTACTTCTCCGTATCACTTCCCTATATGTTTGCCTGGCCTGCACAATAGCTGCCCTCTCTCAAGGGCGTTTCTTTAGGCTTGCTTTAACGCTTTATGGGCTTTTGTGCAAGCAACATCAAACCGCCTCGGGCTGTTCCTCTCATTTCTGGATCTTATAGCTAAGTTGCTTGCCATATACTTTTTTAAAGAGGTAAAAGCTAGGATTACATCATAGGTACTGGCATCCTTTTGGAGGATACAATTGATCTCACCCCGTTTTTGGACGTATAAGCCATTACGGACAGCTTCCTTATCTATTTTACCCTAAAAGATACCGGGGAGTTGCTGAATTTCCCCAGTGGCCTTAGCTGGAAACAAATTGTGACACACCAAAATTAGGGGGTGTGGTTGCTCATGTAGGAAGTAAGTGTTTTACATTCTTGCAAAGCTGATACCAACTCCCTTGAAATCAGAACATTATCTATAAAAGAGCCTACCCCCTTTACCAGTGAATGAGGGGCTCAAAGGCCTCGCCCTCTGCCCCTGGTGTTGAGCAAATACCAGATCACTTGCACAGAGTAGTCGATTCAATGCCCCTCCGTAGGGAGTATGTTTAAAATGTATCAGCGGGTTGTCCAAGTCATCACAAATACCACAAATGTATTGGTGAAATTCTCACAGGGTTCAATATTAAAGTCCCCCACCCAAATAATCAATGTCTCCCTCCTTAAGTCAGTTGCGATCTTGCAAAGTGTGTCCTCCAACCAATCTACTATTTTTGTCACTGCCAGGTGGAAGATGTTATAATAATTAACCACCAAAAAGTCAAAAGACTTGTTAAATGACAGCTACAAGATCCGGTATTGTGGCGAAATTATCACTTCGGTAACTTTGCAATCTGCCAGGACAACGGCAATAAACATCGCCAGGCCCGCTCTGGCATAACCTGAAGTGGGTGGAATTGCTGCCACCTGATGGGTAATGAATCTGTCCAGAAATGGGGGCTCGGACAACCAAGTCTCCTGGCAGCAAATTATGTGATAATGGGTCACTACACCTACCCAGTCTGGGTTCTCTAACTTAGTACGCAGACCTGCTAAATTCCACAAAATTTATTAAAAAGCACCTCTGCCCTGTGAATCTCCTATCAAAGGGTAACTGGGTGGCACTTCACGGCAATGGGGCCTTCTGTCTGGGTGTGTAAAGGGATGACTACCATTGTCCCCCTGTTGATCTGCATAAGCTGCTCAGTCTAACTCCTCCAAGGGTGCCAGGGATAAAAACCTATTGAAGGCAGGGACTGTCGCTGTCAAGCAATTCCCTGTTGTGACCTGGCTGGACTCGCTCTTAGCGGGCATAGAAATACCAAAGGCATGATTCAAAACAGCAGGGGGCGGGTAACAAAAAAAAAAAAAAAAAAAAAAAAGGGAGCGCTCTAATGCCCCCGTCAGGTTAGCTTAAAATGTGTATTAGGGTTTGAACTAGACTGAGCATTTTAAAGTTCACAATTATGCAGTCTCCTCAAGAGGTTTTCGGTGCTGGGCCAATCCAGTGTGCCCTTCGCAAGGAAATGATTTCTTGGGAGAGGTCAAATTCCCATCAAGAGTGCTTCCACAGCCAGTAGTGGACCTTATTTGTAAGAGACACATGCGATTTGGAAGTGGCCGTTGGCAGTAGAGGAGCATTCTCTAAAATAATAATACAAGGAGTGCACACCGGTGGGATATGCAGCCTCTCGCTTGGCCGTTGGCAAATACAGAACGCCTGCGTAGCCGTGGCCTCATGAGCCGGTGTCATCTCCTTTGGGTACCTTGGGCCTCGGGCCTTAGAGCTGCCACCACTGCCCAAGGGATTGTAGAGCCCACAATCAGTTGCCCCTCAACGATGGCATTTGTGCTAGCACCAGTTGCACCGCTTGCTGCATGTAAGAAAGTGCTCCTCCCCATCAACTGAGGCAGGGCGCCTGGAGGGACGGAAGGGGTCTCGCCCGCTGAGGCCTCTATTATATGTGGGTGATTGAGATTGGCAATTACAGTAGTCTAAGTGTGATCCCCCCGGTTCCTCCAATCGAGCAGATTCATAAGCTCTAATTCAACTATATTTAAACGCTCTGCTAAAGGCTTTAATTTCAAGCTCTGGGCAGACTTTTATCATGTCCCTCATGCTTTTTGAAATGTGGGAGGTTTTCTGATTTGGGTTGCGTTAGCCTTCGAGTGCTTGGAGATCTTGACCAGCTCCTGTCTCTTTCTCTTTCTTCCCACATGTTTTTCTCTGTTCCCAGAGTGAACTATCAGAATCTCTGGGTCCAAAGATATAGTGGTCTGGCAGACTTGTGGGGGCTAGGATTCTTTCCATTAGTGTGCTGTTGACTTTGCAGTCCTTGGGGAGAAGATGGGGGCGAGGAGACAAAGGGAGCAAATGTGTCCCTCTAAGGGCTGGCGTATCATCAGGTAGTCTCCGGTGGAGGGGAGATGGGAGCTGGTTTGAGTGGCAGCGTTCACCAACTCAATTTCCTTATCTATTATGCCAGCAGCAGGTGTTAATAAACTGTCCATACTCGTTCTCTGGAGGGCTGGTAAAATGCACATCGCTATCTTGCGCGTCCTCATTTGCAAATTAGGCATATTGACAGAGTCTAAAGCGAGTAAAATAGAGAGCATGGGCGTGGCACAATAAAAGTAGCAGTAGAGAAACAATGTTTGAACCTTTCCCATAGTCAGACCCGATCTCAGGCTCCCTCCGGAATCCTCGTTTGTAACAATATCCTATGCAGCAGGAGCAGCGCTGGATTAAATGTGCCTCCGGCCACAAGTGACATGTTGCAGGGGGCGGGCCTCCTGGCCACGTTGTGGTCTGGGCCCCGTAGTAAGCGCCAATCTCAGGCTTCCACCAGAGTCCTTGTTTGCAACAGTGCCCCTTTGCGATTGTGGCGGTATGGACCCTAGTATAGTGAGCTTGTAAGCCATCGGGTGGTTTCTTGGCTTTCGCATAGATAAGATTGATACTGAGGACTTTCCACCTTGACAGGGTCTTGTTTTGCACAACCTTCCCTTTCTCTTCCCCAGAGAAACCTATAAAAAGCTGTCCATCCATGCCATGCTCTTTTGCATCATCGATGTAAAATTCAAGGGCTCTCCTAGGATCACGTTGATGGAGTCTCATCTCCTATTTTGGGAGGCGAGGCAAAGCAAAAAATGCTGGCAATGTAATATACTGGCCTAACATGGGAGGAAGTCACAAACTTCAGTAAGAAGGCTGCCCTGGTCATTAGTAGCAATTTCTCTGAAAATAAGGTGGTTTAGGTGGTTGCACTGAAAGCATCTATAGTTTACTTACTAGCTGTGTGGACTTAACTGCATCAGAGTCATAAAGAACAGCTTTTTATTGGCTCGAAGGGCATGATTATTAAGACAAAGTTTAAGTCCATTGTGGCTTGGGAGGAAAGTGAGTGAGTCAAACCTTTCAAGAAACACATGACAACATAAAACTAAAAAATATAATTGTTGTTCAACCAAGGATGGCCGAAAAGGCTGACAATAAAAACCTTTCAGCGTGCCCAATGCAAGTCCTTGCTGGGCTAACGAAAGAACAAACAAAAGAGCATCTGAAAGTCTGGCTTGTTAGAAACCAGTTCTTTGGGCCCACACAAAGCAACAAATTTGCTCCAGCTAATTAGACTTTGTGGAACGTTGTCTGGGAACAAGGATGACATCCACCAACTCAGTCAGCAAATCAAAAGCATTCAATTGGCACCTTTCAATATCCATGCATGGAGCTGTAGGTTGTGGAGAATCAGATGCAAGACCCTGCCCTTTTGCTGAGACAGGAGGTCCTCGCAAAGAGGTAGTTTGATTGGGGACAAATGCTCAGCTCATTGTGATCAACATCCTCCTCCTTGCTCAGTCTAGGGCAACTGAGATCGCATGTGCCCAGTCCTTCCCGATTTTACTCTGAACCTGAAGCAGGCGGCTAACAGTGGAAATGCATACAACATCCCTTCGTACTATTCTAGCCGGAATACATTGCCAAGTGAATGCGTTGCAGGAAGCTCTAGAAAAAGAAAAGTTGACACAGCACTTTCGATGTTGGCATACAGATCTATTCGGGGCAAACCTCCCACTGGTTGAAATCAGTCTCTGCCACCTCAGGATGAAGATACCATTCATGGTCCACCAGACAATGTCTGCTGAGTTTATCCGCTGTGGCATTCAGGCACTCCTACAAGTGACTGTCTGCCAGGAAGATGTTCTGCCGCTCCAACCACCTCAAAAGATGTAGAACCTCTCGGCAAATGAGCAAAGACCCTACGCCACCCTGCCTGTTGTAATACCACATTGTGTATGTGTTGTCTGCCAGAACCTGCAACAGCCTCCCATTGATGGATACCAGGAAGGATTTTAATGCCAGATGGATTGCTCCTGCTTCCAGTCTATCGGTGAGATGACAGTCACTGCTATGAAGTTGGTGTAAGAGGGAGTATGGGGAGCAGCTTGCAGTAGGTTGTGTTGGCATCTGAATACCCTAACAAAAGACTCTGAGCCTTTTCATGTGAAATCTGGACAGAGTTAGTGAGGTCCTGATGTATAATTCACTGAAATATGAGGTTCTACTGCAAAGATTAAATAGGCTATCAGACTAAGAAGCCTCAGATCCGTCTTCACAGAGACTGTGGATTGAGACAAAACATTGTGATCATATCCTAAATGTTTCAAACTCACTGCAGCGGTAGAAAGGCCCAGAACACCACTGTGCCCAGAACAGCCCCAATGAAGAGAACCCCCTCTGCAAGGAAAACTTTGACGATGTCAGGTGTTCAGCCATCTTCTAGAGGTGGACTACGACTGACTGCAGTGACCCCACCTCTAGCAGCCAGTCATCAAAGTATGGAAATACATGTATTCCCAGTCTTTGAAGATGGTTGGTGATCACCATCCTTTTGTGAACACCCGAGGGGCTGAGGTTTGGCTGAAGGGGAGCACAGTAAGTTGAAAGTGTTCTTGGCCCACCTTAGGTTGCAGCTAATGCTGGTGGTACTGCAGGAAGAGAATATGGAAATACATGATTGTTAGTCCAGGGACACCGTACAGTCTCCTGGATTCAGATCTCAAAGGACCTGAGCTGAGGAGAAAATTTTGAACTTGTGCTTGCTAATAAAGGCTCTCAATTGGTGGAGATGTAAGAGTGGTCTAAGGTCTCTGTCCTTCTTCAGAACGAGGAAGCAACACAAATAGCACCCTTCCCCCCTCACCAAGTTCGGCACCTGTTCAGTGGCACCCTTGGGGAACAGAAGAATGACTTACTGCATCAAGATTGCGAAGTTCTCTGAAAGCCACTCTGTCATAGGAGAATGACAGGGTAGAGAAGAAATTAAAGGAAGGCATGGCATTTTCAACAATATGTAGGACCCATCTGTCCGGCATAATGAATCACCAGCCAGTATTGTGAATTTACTGGCCCTGCATGTGCCTTTGAGGGCAAAATCATAGGCCAGCCACTGAAGCAGAGAAGGAAAAGTGAAAGGATTTTCATACCCTTCACTTCGAAAGAACTGGGTCAGTTGCTGTAGTGGAGGTTGAGAAAGCTGGTGTTATCTGCAAGTTAGCCCCCTAAATTAACCCCATACATCCTGTATTGGTGTGGAAACTGCTGAGCTTGTGATAACAGACCCAAGGACCTCACCGTTGAGACAGTCAGACTTTTCACTGAATAGCCTGGAGCCATCAAAAGGCATTTTGTTAGACCTGACAGCCTTAGGGTGTCTTCCCCCAACTTTTGTCCTGCCTCCTTCCACTTTTCTGATCTTGTTTTAGGACTCTGCACAATTTACCACTGCTGGCCAGTGCTAAAGTGCTTGTGCTCTCTCTCCTAAACATGGTAACAATGGTTTCTACCTAATTGGCTTATTTAATGTACTTGTAAGTCCCTAGAAAAGTGCAGTACATGTGCCCGGGGTCTGTAAATTAAATGTCACTAGTAGGCCGGCAGCACTGATTGTTCCACCCACATGAGTGGCCCCTTATCCATGTCTCAGGCCTGCCATTGCAAGGCCTGTGTGTGCAGTTTCACTACCACTTTGTCTTGCCATTTAAAGCTACTTGCCAAGCCTTAAACTCTCCTGCTATCATATGTCACCCCTAAGGTAGGCCCTAGGAAGCCCACAGGACATCTACCTGTATGTTTTGCATGTCCTGGTAGTGAAAAGCTCCCAAAGTCGTTTTTCACTGTTGTAAAGCCTGCTCCTCTCATAGGCCAGCATTGTAAATTCCCTTATATACCTTTAAGTGGTTATTTCTGATATGAAAGGAGTCATATAGTCTTGTTTTGTATGGCTGGAATGGTAGTGAGAAATTCTGCCTACCTATTGCTGAAGTTGGATTTAACATTACTAGTTAAGAAATGGCACTTTTATAAAGTAGGCATTTCTCTGCACTTACTGCTCTGTGCCTTACAGCCTGTCTCCAATCCACATCTGGTCTGTGCTGGTTGAAAGCTCCCCTTGTGCATTCCACCCAGGCAGCTGACAAATTATTACAAATTTTAATGAAGTAGTAATGGTATCTACCAGTCTCAATGCATCTATTTATTAGCTACAAAGCCCCGCAATGACATGGAGCACTTTTCATCAATACAAGCAACTAAAGCCTTCTTGTGAGAAATCAGTGCTTTGATTACACCACTTCCCAAACTGAAGGTGTTCAAGTTTTATAGTCTGCCAGCAGTAATACATAAAATATTGGATACAAGGTGTGGCCTAATTTGTTTCGGTCATGAATGGTGCAATCATAGTTGGAACCTTCAATGTCCCCAGTACTGGTAGAGCCAAAATAGTAATGTTTCTTAGGAAAATGGAACCTTCATAAGCATTAAACTGAACTCATTTCCCAAATCAAATACATATACCATCAAAAATATGGTTATTAGATGGGGACCAGGTAAACCTTACCAATTTGATAAACGCACTTAGGTTAGGTCAAACAGCAGGATAAAATTCCCAAACCAACTTAAAAAAAAAAAAAATTGATGAGCAAAAAGTCACATGAACATTAGAAAAGATTAAGATTTCTGAGACGTTTGCATCTTTAAAGGTTTATGACACAAATTGGCAAGAAAAAATAAAGCCCAATCAAAAGACACTACTTGTGGTTGACCAGAACCTACGTGTCATTTTAGGCCGACTGTGATCGAAGTCGAAGCTTTTATCCTCAGGGTTACTCTATGAAATGAAACTCAAATTCTTATATGGGGCACGGTCATTATCTGATAATGAAAAGGTCCCTTTATGTCTGATTCATTGTTGGGGTCTCACTGAAGCAACTGGTTTGTGCACCAAAAAAACATGAGTGGGACATACCTGGATTTCTTATCTGAGGTTGCTTTTCCGGACAGGTTTTCCCCCTTGCCCTGGTTTGAGTCCAAGTCACTTTTTTTTAAGCTAAAATCCTTCACTAAGGCAAGGCTGGGGCTCCCAAGACTTCTTACCTCTGCTGAGAGATTCTGCAGAAACAGTTGTCAGCACAACAAAAAGCTTCAAGCATGCCGAATCTCATTTTCCTGCCCACTATGGCTGCAACCTCCCAGAGAAATACTAGTGCTTGCCCTCGGAAGGTGGAAAAAATTACTATGTCCCAGCTATTTGCAAGTGGCAGAAAACTTCCTCCTAGTCAGTCTTGTAGCGCCTCGCTCCCCAGACCAACCTCTAGACACAAGGTCACTCCCCACCTAGGTCTCCTGCAGGGTCTATTCCTCTGTGATCAGATGGGTCATCTTGAAGTCAGGAGTCATTCAGATTTTTGTGTCCTGAAGCAGGCAAACAAGAGGCCAACTAAATGACATTTTGCTCTTCCTGACCTCTCAGGGAGGATTTGTCCTCTAAGTCACAGTTGCTTAATCTCCAAGCCAAGGATGTGCATTCCAACTCTAGAGGTGACAGGAGTTGCAGAACAGGCTTCAAGTAGTTCTTGCTTAGGAAATCTACAGTGTAATTCTACGACTGATGTTTGTTTGATCGAAAATCTGATTTTGCCATTGAATGAGATTTTGAAAATTAAGTTAGAAATAACAAACATTTTCAAGCCATTCTCAAGCGGAAACAGGACAAAGATTTTAATCTAGGCTTCTTCATGAGAAAGTCTACCTAGGCCTATAGAGTGAAACGGCTTTTAGTTTTTTTTTTTTTTTACTTTGAGAGCTTTTTTACACCAATATGCAGTGTGCCATACTGTTATTTATTAGCACCATGACGTGAGATTAGGAGGAGGATTTTAGGGAAGTATGAGAATACAAAAATATGCTTCTACTACATGGCACAGTAACATCTCCCTGTCATGTTCAACTGAAAAGTATACAAAGAGTGATTGATGGAATTCTTGAATACATCTCAGCCACTAATAATTATTCTTGGCCGCATCCCAACTGTAGTGATTTTTGTGTGTTGACCACTGACTTCGTGTCCCACCACTTTGCACTAGGCTTAGCTGCCCACTGTCACTTGTTATAGACTCCGTTTTGTATACAGCCTAGACTCAATTTTGTGTTCAGCTTAACCTCACTGCCACATTAGAGGTGCAAGTAGTTTTCCGTACAAACGTTATGAAACGTGTTTTCTACTTCTGCGTGTTCTCTTTCTCATTGAAGAGCTAGGACATATTATCACCTAAGAGCTAGTACATAATATGGAGGAGTTAGGCAGTCGGCGTGATAAGAATGTACCGGCCGATGTTTATAGTGCAAGCAGGGAACGGTTTGACTTTGGGAGGGGTGCCTTGGGATTTTGGCCAAGTCCAAACAAATTTCTTTCAAAGCTTACCTAAACTAGCCAGCATTTTTGATTATTTCTTTTTTATGGAAGGGTTTTTTCTAGAAAGCCCCTTCTCCGGTTCTTTAAGATATAAAAGATGGCCCTGCTCGGCAGTCATTGATTCCAAGACCTCGGTCAGGATTTAGACACCCAATGCCTGACAATTGTCCCGTGAGTGGAGATCTCTTTTTCACAGTCGAACAGGGTCATCGTCTTTGCTGGCATGAGAAAGATAAAGCATCTGGCAGTCCCTACGGTGATGAATTTTTATTATTTGCTTTGATTTGTGTATAAATATATAGCCATATATCAATAAGTGTTTGTATCCCTGCATGTATATATTTGCTGTTTATAGATTGAAGATTCTTCATACATGATCTTACTTCATTGTTGCACATTTTGAAAGTACACTTTTTTTACTATTCAAGCCTTCCTTCACGAACCTTCCAAAAAGCTATATTAAATGTCTTCTTCAGATTAAGAAGTGCATTACAGAGAATCTTTGACTCCTTTTAGTGTGTATATTTTGGCTCAGCCAAAAGTAAAGCAAAACACCAACCCATCTTTATTTTGCACACCATGTCACCTCAGGTGGGACCCAGCCTTATGAAAATCAGTCTTGACCCTGCTCCAAAAGGAATAGCCCAGCCTGAATTATCAGACCAGGTCCTGCATCAACTGGAACACAAGCAACCCAGAACCAGATTCACCATAGTTAGGGTTCATCAGCCAGATATGGCTTAGTTGCAGTGACAGTGTGCATGGGACCCATTCCTGGGCATACCTGTCCCACTTACGGAGACACAGTAAAGTATGCAAAAGTGATGGATGGAATGCTTGAATTAATCTCAATCACTGGTAATTAGTAGGGGCGCAACTCAGTCTGTTATTTTGCACAGCATGCCACCTCAGCTTGGACACAGATATATGCAAATATGCCACTGTAGTATCTTTAAACTGCAGCCAAGGTAGAGCACAGCGGTGCTCCTGGCAGACATTCCTATATATACGTCATTTAAAATTTGCCCTACACAATCTCTAAGCACTTGTTTAATGAAATAGACTCTGTGGTGAAACAGTTACTGTGGCACAATTCGGGCTCCTGCTTACCATTTTCTACCTGCCAACGGGCTCCTATGAAGGGGGGAGCTCAGAATGTCTCACATATCTTTATTACCTAGCCTTACAATTGATGGTGGTCAATGACTGGCTGGGAGGTGGGTGGTCGGATCCGGCATACCAGCCAGAGCACCTTCTGCTCTATGGCGCCACTCTTCCCAACAGCATTCCTGAGATGACCCAGAAGGTGTTTATTGGGAGGAATGAATTATGCTTCATGGGCTGGCGGTCTACACTTATGAACAGACCACCTTATGGCAAGATACGTGGCTTGGGGCGATATCCGCTCTTGAGGGATTTGGCAGAAAGGATGCCTTTGGTATCACACTTCTGGGAGACATGTGGAGCGGCTCACATATTCTATTGTTTCAAGAACTCAAACATCTATACTCCCTCTCAAATGCCTAATTTCATAAATATCTGCAACTGCAACACACGTTGAGGGTTCATATTCCGCCAGATACAGTGCTTCCCAAATTTAGTCCGATGGAAGCCAAGGTTATGATGGGTGCAATGGACAAGGGCGGTGTGTATCAATTGTATCACACCCTGAGTATTAACACCGTGGACCCTCTGATAGGCCTTAGCTTTCAATGGGAGGGTTGGCTAGGACAGCTCAGTGACGAGGACTGGCAGGAAGACCTGATGGCTCCTAGTGTTCTGACCATATCGCAGCTTAGACTTGTCCAGACCTACTACCTACACTGGCAATATCTTACTCCAGATAGGATGCAAAAGGCAGGCCTCAAGGCCAGCTCTGTGTTCTCGCTACCCCGGGCTGATATTTGTCATATGGTGTGGGCCTTTCCTAGAATAGCACGCTACTGGGTGGTGACTGTTGCTGAACTTTCCGCCACCATGGGCTTTGATATAATTGTGGCTCCATTACTAATCTTGCTGGGTATCCTTGAGGGTGCGAAGTGCTATCGGGCAGATCAAGCCTTTCTGGGGGATGGCTCTGCTGGTTGCAAAACAAGACATTGTGGCCCAGTGGACCCTCGCTGACCCAGTGGAGGTGTGGTGTTGACTGGTGGGCCCAACAGAAAAATCTGGTGTAGGAAGCACTAGGTTGCCCGGCCAAACATGATAAAATATGGGGTAAATGGAATGGTAACTGAGCCGGACAGGTCATGTAGACTGCCATGGGGAACCAGAGTACTGTTGTAAGATCTGTTGACTATCGCACTGTATGGGCACGGATGGGTCCAATTGTGACATGTGTATGTCCTTTGCTGATGGATCCTAATGTGACATGTTCTACTGTTTAAAACAATAAAAATTGTTTATTAAAATAAAAAACAATTAAAAAGTTATCCACATTTTTAAATTCATACAAGTGCATAAATAATACAAAAGGGAAAAATAAATGTATACATATTTGCACACTGTTAAAGCTGAAAACTGAACAAGGTCACGCTTATCTAGAGCAGGGGTCAGTCACATGTCTTACTAAGGGGTTCGTATGTACCAAATAGTTAACAAAATAGTTAGTGCTATCTCTAAAGTAGCTAGTAGGTCCCATATTTTGGTATGGATAATAATAGGGAAAGCAGTGACAGACCGCTTTGTAGAAGGTACTGGATAGCTGTGAAGAAATTGCTTTTGCAGAAGAATTAGAATTGTTTTCTTCTCATTATCATCAGGAATATTTAATGAGAATAGTGTGGGATTATGGTAAAAACAGACGGTTTGAACTGGTAAAAATGCTTATTTATTTTTTATATACAGTACATACATTTCACAGAGAGATTACAGGTTGTAGCCCATCTCCCTTCAGCTATGATCTAAGTCCCTTACGCTGCACATAAAAGCCTTGCACAATATCTATTCCGTGTTTGAAGAGAAAAGGCATAACAAAACACAGGGCTCTAAAGTTAACAACTTAAAGGTCAAGTTTTGATAAATCTTGGCAAAAAAAATGAATGTAAGCGGTGTTTGCAAACTTGCAGATCATTCCGAGTAACAAAACAGAATATTTCTCTACTGCAACTCAATAAGAGATGTTCCCGCAACTAAAAGCTGTGGAGAAAAGATACTGCGAGGATAGAAAAGACAAGTAGGAAAGGAGGGAAGAGGAGGGTAAGAATTGTATGATGCCATTAACGGAGGATTGCAAGGCAGCAAAGAAAATGCGAAGTAAAGATACATCATGCATGCATTACAGCACAGCAAACTGGTGTTTACTTTATTTTAACAGTAGTTAACAAATATGTATTTTGAATCAAATATTTAAACCAAAGGTTTCTTTAACAATTTCAAAATAAGAACTTATCAATGAATTGTTACCGTCCCCTTAGACATTGGTGTTCCAGTGACCACTTCCAGAAATTGCAGAGATAAGCAACAGAGTTAAGAATGCATAGGGAGTGGAGGGATACAATGAGGTGTGAGAATAGCTAATTCTAAGGAATGGAGAAGTCATGGTGGCCGATAAAGCAAAAAATGCTCTGCTTTGGAAAACAGCAGCACTTTGTCTACTGAGGTCAACATAACACTTGAAGTTGGTGAGCAGGGAAAATGAACACCAAACAGATTTATAATTTCTTTGTAACCATACCTAGGAAGCAGTAGTGGTCTAGGTTCATTGCCTATTATGGATGAGAAATGCAAATGGGGCAGGCAGGCAGAAGATAACCAATCATATGGTGAAGAAGAAAGTATTACATCATGAATGCAGTATTTACATCAGTGAATAAGAGCAAAGGTGAGGTCTGGGAGGAGAAAAGGTCAGATGGGAAGAAATAGAAAGGGCACCGGGTATAGATGGAAGATGGAGAAAAAGAGGAACGTTTCAGGAGCTTTGGGGGGTGGGGGGGAAGGGGGAATGGAAAGAGGGCTGAGATCTCTAGGTAACAAAAAAAGGCAGTAGTATTTAAACTTAACATATCTCAGATATCTAAGCTCTGCAAATAACTGTTTGCGAGGAAGATTCTTTGGATCCCATAATAACGAGTCCAGAAAATACACCAGATGAGCAAACGGTAGAGACTTGCTTTTGGGTAATGTTTGTGATCTCTGATGATACAATATCTTTTCACCGTTCACCAAATTGACAGTTACAGACATATTTCAGAATAAAGACATTTTCCAGCTATAACATATCTGTACTTTTGAAACCCAATATTATTGAATGTGCTGAGATGAGAATTTGTGATAAGCAAACTTCTTACTTTAAAGCACAAAATTAGAAAGAAGACAATATGATCAAGTGACAATCACTAACAGGAAAGCAAATTTAACACATCTGGTACAATCCATTTATCAATACATTAAATGAACATATATGTGGTGGCAGTTATTGCATCAGACATATTGTGCTTTTTGATCATTTATTTTTTTACTCAGAATGGCGATGACGTTAAACAGATTTTGAAACGAGGAAGTCAACACTATTTTCTAACCAGCCACTGGCCTATCTCCAAACTAAAAGGAACTAGCCTAAGAAGCCTATGAGCAAAAGAAAAAAATATAGGTAATCTTGGCATGAAATTAGCAACTGCAGATGTAACAAATGAAGATTTTCATGGTCTGTAACACCAAACTAGGCAGCTACAACTCTTTGAAGTTGAAATTATGCTTTTGCATAGGAATCTACTCTGAAATTAAGTACGGAATGCAGGACAGAAATTGTTTCCCAATTGTAAAAGTATGTTAGAAGTGTCTACAATGAAACTACTTTGAGAATATTTAGCTATCCACCTACATGTGCATAAGGAAACTATCTTTCAGCTCATTAGGCATTAATAACATACCCAGCTGATCACTTGATGTTTTTATGAATGGTTCAGTGTGGACTACAGTTATACATAAATGCGCCATATAGTATGTGGAAACCGACACTAGTAACTATTTGAAAAACAAATGAGGGTTACTTTTCGGTGTACTCAGATTTACAGTACCAATTAACTAACAAAGATACACAATCATACCTTGGGCATACCTTCAAGCAAAACATATAAAGACAACTATCAGTGGAGGGTAACAATAATAGGGTAGATCTGTTCAAACGCTCACATGAAATAATATAACAAATTCGGATCACTATCACCTTATACATTTTGGGTAGAGTGCTTCAAGATAACTATAACGTAGGATATCACAGCCTCTATACGGATAAAATATCTGTGCCACAACAGGTGCTGCTCTTAAGGTCCTCTAAAAAATATAAAAAACACCTCGACTTGGCTTGACTATCCATTCACTGCAACGCTTTAATGCTCTACAATACTACTTTAATTATTAAGAAACTGAGCTATCCTAGATTCCATGTTGAGATCATAAACCACAATCATCAGCACTAAAACGCAAAGAAAAATTACAGTTGGTGGGCCAAAGACCCCCAACATAGGTAACTAAACATTTCTGAATAATCAACACTGTGAAACAGTTCACAGAAAATTATGATGCTCTCTCTCTCGGTTCCATTACCAATGGCAGTAAACCTCATGTGCACTTTCAAAGAAGGGCAACTTCTGTGCGGACTACAAAGTACTATCCTAGTCTTAATACTAGCTGTGCCCACACGAGCATCCACTATAGCAGGAAGGTGCTTGTGAGGTATGCCAAGGAGTATTAGTGGCACTCTGCGGTACACACAGGATAACTAACTGCACTTTTCATTGCTTACCACATCGGGAGAGTTGCAGATGTTTGATATCAATTTACGAGCCCTACCATACTACTATCATAGAACAATTTAGGTTTTTTAAAGCATATTTAATAAAAGAGTCATAAGAATATGCGTGGAGATATATATATATATATATATATATATATATATATATATATATACACACACACACATATATTTACTTCCTGTGGTGTTGTCGGAGAAACCTAAAAAAAAAAAAAAACACAACAGCAGCTCTTGCAATACACCTGGGCTGTGTTTTTATGGTCGAGTTGTCAAAATTCAGTTCACTTTAGCCTAAAAAGATACAGGTTCATACGATCGCACCTGGGAAGACAAAACCTAGCACTGGCATTCAACCAACTAAGATTCCATTGTGCAGAGCTCAGGCATACATGGGAAATGCAATGTACAGAGCTCTGTGATGGGAAGGGGTTGCATGCTCATTAGCTCTAGAGGTATAAAGTCTCTCTTTATCATGGGGGAAAAGACAATAACTTCAATGTCTACATTACAATCATCATAAAAAAACTGCTTGTGTGCTAGGTTGCACAGATGCTCAGTAGGTGTGGTTTGCTTCTAGAGGGCTAACAAAAGAACACTGAATGTTAAATAAAGTAGATGTAGATCCGGTGCAGGTGAAGTGGTGGGAGAGAACTGGGCCTTACGTAATTGAACTGATGGGTGCCTCTGCTTCAAATAAAGGTCAAAGAGAGAAGAAAGTAGACTGATATTTTTGGACACAAGACCTTTGTTTGTCCCTGGTTACATTACCATTTATTATGAGATATGATGAAAGTAGTTTATTTTTATGTTATCTGTATTTCATGAACAACAATATCGTGGTGGGTATTAATTCAGTTTGTGGCCATATGATCTAAAGATCCTGCTCATGCTTGACCAGTTGTACCCAATGACAGACCAGGACTTCAAGTGTATATGCCGCAATGGGATGGTAAGGGTCACCTGAATGCAGGTACTTTTATGTGCATTCTCTGTGACACTTCAGGAGATCCACAAGATAGTGCAATGAAGGCAACAGCTAATTACCATATGGTGCATTATGTATATAGGAGGCAGACTTCACTGTATGCGTTCCTCAACCTAAGGTACTCCTATGGATTGTGGGTGCTGTTTGTTTATAGGTTTCACCAGGGGTGAAGACAAACATTGAAGTTAGAATGTAAACAGGGAATAAAAGGCAAAGGGGGTTATTACAACTTTGGAGGAGGTGTTAATCCGTCCCAAAAGTGACGGTAAAGTGACGGATACACCACCAGCCGTATTACGAGTCCATTATATCCTATGGAACTCGTATTACGGCTGGTGGTATATCCGTCACTTTTGGGATGGATTAACACCTCCTCCAAAGTTGTAATAACCCCCAAAGTTTGTAGTGTCACAATCGAAGTTCAAGAAATGAAAGTTAAGGTCAAAATATCTGCTGAAGCCACCTCCTTTAATATTCCTAGTACCCACTTTTGTCAGACATTCCAGAATAAGATAGTGTTAATAGTCTAAACATATTAACTAAACACATGGGGATAATGTGACAGTCAAAATCTTGCAGAGACAAGTTTTTAAGAAAAGAGACTATTTCAATTCAATACAGCATTAAGCCTGAAATATCTAAAAATCTGTTCTGCTTAAGACAATTGTTATGTATTAAAGGTGTACCCAAGAACAAGTGTTGTGTGAATGCACATGCTGTATAATTGAAAACTTGAAAAATAGTATTGTCTTTCTTATGATGATGTTAAAGGTACACCCAAGTATGCATTGTAATCTCACATGGAGTACTAATCTTCACACCTGGAGCAAAATAAAACAGTGTAACGGCCTTTACAATTCATTTTCTGTAACCAATCACTACCTACAACTCTCCTGTAGCATTTCTTTCAACTGCTGAATTTCCTCCTCTTAAAAAGGTCTTATTGGCCAGACTAGGCAAAAAGAGAAAGGAATAAGTCCAACTATCCCAACCATTTGATGCACCAGTATGTTGCTCCGAGATGAAGAACGCGGTCCCGCTCTTACAATGCCTCAAACCAAAAACGGACCACAATAGCAATAATACATTACGTTTCAAAACCCTTTCCTCAAGGAAATTAAACATGACTTCATATGCACAAACATGTCCTGGCAAACTTTCTCAGTGCACAAGTTGTTTGAGTTGGCCAAACAACCAAAATAATCGCTCTTTAAAATAACATCACCATTTTTAAAACACATTTTTCAACTTGTGCGACCTATATTAAAGTTAGGAAACTAGAGCCCTTTTGTTTAATAATAAATTAGGTGTAAATTTTACATACTGCATATCACAACAAATTACAGCAGCATTAACTTAGTTTTAACAGTTCTAATTAATGTAATTCTCTCTTAAGACGTATATGTGTGTCCCTTTTAATTCTTACAGTGTTTTCCTTAACTTTACAGAACCTTGATACACTGTTCACATATTTGACAATGGAATTTAATTTGTTGTATTTTATAACAGTTCCCTCTTTCTGTATGTACCCTTTGTGCTGCACGTGTAAAACCCCAAAAACATTTGGAAAAAAAAAGCTGATTTAACAGATGTAAACTATTTATTGAATATTTGCCACCAAATATTGTTAAATACATAATCTTGCAGCTCTTTGCTTTCAAGTTAAAATGTCAGAAACAAAACACCAATATTTACACTTTTTATAAGGAATGTTACATAATGACACATTAAGGCGTAAATTCTTTTGGCTTATAATTCTGAAAAGAATGATAATAGCAAAAAGTGATGCAAAATCTTCATAGTGAGATTATGATTAAGCTACAATAAGTCTTACAAAAATATGGTGTAAGCTGGCAATAATCCCATTCAACATTCTGCATTTTGTCCCTCAAAAGGGACTGATAATTTATACAGTCCAAGCTTTAAAATTTACAGATGAAGGTAGTTCTTTTGACTATTGAAAATTACAGCTTTTTTTCATGTACAGATGTTCAGGCCACAGTTTTGAAGGTCTGGAGTATCAAGTTGGTTTGATGAATTAGTCGGTTGGCACTAACAAACACGTTTATTGCCCTGTTATGAAAAAGAAAGGAAAACAATAAATGCAGTTGTCTTCACAACTATTTTATCCGCAGATTAAACCTTATGAAAAATGTTGCTTAGACAACAAGAACACCTTCACAACTTAAGGAAAAAATAATACAAACGGTGATTATTTAATGATAATTTCCATTCTTCCCATCCAGTCTGGAACATGACAATTTGCTGGCATTAACAAAAACAATAATATGGTCACAAAGTGCAACCACCTGATCAGATTTGTTAAGGTTTAAATTGCATAATGCAATAGCATAGATTACATTTCAACAACAAATGATGTACACAGTAACAATTCCATGGTACATATCTAATAATAATTTTGAATAGAAACAAAGATCGGGTTATGAAATTGATGGGTGGTTAATGATTTTAACACAGATATGATAATTATAAACATCTTTACACAGCTAGAGTGGGAAGGAGAGGTTTGATTGGTAACTAAAATTCATTACCTTTAGGTGATCCTTGAGAACGCTCTTGAAGATTAGCATATTCTGCTGAGAAAGTGCTCCAATGCAGGGATCCCAGTAAATAGAAGGCCATAAGCAATAGCACAAGCTACAACCTAGCACGGAGTCTCTTGGTAAATATTCTAGCAAAAATACTCAGGGTGTTGTGAAGAACTGACTAGTAGGATGACCTGTAGTTTTCAGTGATTACTGCATAGTTTGGAACGTTATATCACTTGCTGCCACATATGTTTGTTGCCATTCACTTCCTGATGTTTGCAGAAGTAAGAAACAAGTTACTTACTGTTGGACTTTTTTCCTTACGCAGGGTCATCCCCATTTTTTTTGCCTCCTTCCTCCTGATTTTTGTGACCTCTCGCTGTTGGCTCTAGGACTCTGAGCACTTTATCACTGCTGACCAGTGCTAAAGTGCAGGTGCTCTCCCATCTAAAGTTGGTATGATTGGCTTATACCTAATTGACATATTTAATTTACCTGTAAGTCCCTTGTACAGTGGTATCTCTATACCCAGGGCCTGTGAATTAAATACTACTAGTGGGCCTGCAGCTCTGCTTGCACCACCCACTGAAGTAGACTTTCAAACCTGTCTCAGGCCTGCTAGCACAGGGCCTGTGTGCGCAGTTTTCTGCCACAGGGACCTGGCATCTAAATTTACTTGCCAGGCCCAGAACTCCCCTTTTACTACATGTAAGTCACCCCCTAAAGGACGACCTAGCTAGCCCTATGGGTAGGGTGCCATATATGTAGAAGGCAGGACATGTGCCAGGTTGCGTGGCCTGTCCTGGTAGTGCCCAACAGCCTAACTTAGTGTCTCACTGCTGTGAATGCTGCCTTCTCATAGGATTGCATTGAAATGCCCTGCCTTATGTGTAAGGGGTATTGTCTGATTTATGAGGGGTAGCGTAGGCTTGTTTGGTATGGTTATGATGGTGCTAATAAATGCTGCTTACTGGTGTGGGTGTATTGTTTATTACTATCACAGAAATGCCACTTCTAGAAAGTGCGCATTTATCGGTGCTTATGACTCTGGTGTTTTGCAGCCTGACTCCAATCCACATCTGGGCAGAGTGACAGTTGGGGCTTTGTGCTTGCATACTTTTCAGACATCCTGTACACAGGGAGGGTGGGGGGTGTCACAGAGATGCATCTGCATACTGAATAGTCTTTCTGGGCTGAGAAAAGGGAGAGGTGGGGCAACACCTACATTTGTAAAGGCTGTGCCCTGGCCTCACACAATAGGGTCGTTATCCCCCACTGATGTTTGGAGCCTGTGCTGAAGGAGAGAGGGGGTACTCCCAGAACCAGATGTAACTGGCTGGAACCTCCTCTCCCTACCATTGCAAAATATTGTAAGGACTGAGTATAAGTACAGGGGAATTTTCCACACAATTTGGAGACTCTTAATCACCTTTGAACTGGACACAGAAATGCTGGAAGAACTCACCAGGAACCGCCATGGACTACTGCTGCTGTGCTGACCTGTGACCTGCTTGGTCACTGAAGAGGACTTTCCACTTGCTGCATACTCCTTGAGCTGGCCTCCACCTGTGGGCTTTCCTTGTAACTTGGCTCCCCAGGGGCAGGGTGCTGTGGCCCCTGACCCCTGCATTTCACCCTGAAGCATGAGGGGTGCTTCACCTTGTTGAAGAGCTAAGCGCTTGGGAAAGCGCTCCTGAGAGGATTTCCTTAGCGCTGGAACACGCTTCCTCCTGCTGGTGTTTCGCACTGTGAAAATCGCTATTCCTTTTTGTCTCCCTCCTTCTCACCTTGTCTCGAGGACGTTGGCCCCCCCTCGTGAGGGCCGGTTGAGGCCCGGGGCCCCTAGTGATCATGGGTCCCCGGAGGGGCCCGTCCACAAAAGAGAGGAGGTGCGTGCCACCCTCCTCTGGTCTAAGGATATGGGAGGCCCCCGTTTTTGCACAGAGGATCGCTGGGGGGGCCATTTTCTCATCTTCTAGGCACAGGAGAAATAAGATATATTCTCAGTTCTGACATATATTGCCTACCTGCTTGATGATGATTATGTATGTATGCAAATGTTCCTTTCATGGACATGATTTGCTAATATGTATTTTTTATGACTTGCCATATGTTTTCTAATGTTCCTACTATGGGCATTCATGATATTCTTATGACAAGTGCCTTGGTGTAATAACGTGTTTCCTGACTACTGCTTAAGTTGCAGAACACTGAGTAACCTATGTGTTATTTGTGACTACTACTAGTTTGCAGAGTAACTAATGTGTAATGTTCTGACAACTGCTACAGTGGCAGGATAGTACTAACGTGTGATGTTTGGTCTAATAACTGCGTTGTGTGCAATACAGCATATTTTCATATAATCTGGTGTTGTGTTTCCTTTGTGGTGGGGATAGTGCGTCACGTGTGTTGTAACATTGCCTCTGGGATAGGCCTGACTGCTCGTGCCAAGCTACCAAGGGGGTAAGCAGGGGTTATCTTGGACATGTAACTCCTTTGCCCTGACTAGAGTGGGTGGGTTCTGCCTGGCTGAGGTGCATACCCTAGCCAACCAGAAACACTTACCTTAGCTAGCAAACTAGCAAACTTTCCAGTAGACGTTAACAGCATATCCCTAACCTTAAGAATATCCCAGCACAAGACTAGATGGATAAATTACTTACCTGTAAATCCTAGTTCTCTTCCAGGGGTATCCTCATCAAAGTCGTAAACATTGAATATTCCCGCCCTCGTGCCGGGACCCCGGATCATATATAAAATACACACATATAAAGTATGAAATATGCACGAAATAAAAAAATAAAAAATATATATATATATATATATATATATAGCATTTTTAGTAGACAAATTTTCATACTAAACTCATATATATACGTGTGTAAAACAGCAATGCAGACTATAATCATAAACAGGTTAAAATGCTTTATTTCTATGGAGTTTTTTTTTTTTTTTTTAAACCGTCCTTTTCCAAATTACATTCTGAGAAAAAACACTTTCCAAAGCCCCATAACTGGTCCTAGGGAAAGAAGCAGTAGCAACATCAGAGAAAAAGAGAAAAAAAAAATAACTACATTGAAAACAATGGAGCATTCTTAGCCAATAGGCTGCATGCAGGTTAACACAGGAGAACCATGAAAAATTCTGGCACCGTGCCTTTAAGACCCTGAGCACCTCCAGTATCCCACCATGCCTCAGGGGTGAAGGAGAGGTGACAGTTGGTTCACAGTTAGGTCAGTACTTTTTTACGGTGACAAGCTGTGCAGCAGATCCGAAAGATAGTGTGTCCTGCACTTCTAGGAGACTTGCGTCCGGGGAGGAGGGTGGGTTGTTTATGACTTTGATGAGGATACCCCTGGAAGAGAACTAGGATTTACAGGTAAGTAACTTATCCTTCTCTTCCAGGTGATCCTCATCAATAGTCATAAACATTGAATAGATTAGCAAGCCCATCCCTTAACTCTGCGAACTGTCTAATAGAAGTGCAGGAACAGATATGTAACATGCAAACAAATTTCTCAGAGATGCTTGCCCAACTTGGGCGTCTGCTCTGGCATCTGAGTCCAAACAGTAATGCCTAGTAAATGTATGTACAGACTTCCATGTAGCAGCCTTACAAATTTCAGAGATTGGAACATTATTAAGGAGGGCAGCCGTAGCTGCCTTTCCTCTTGTCGAATGCGCCTTAGGCCTAGCAAGTAGATGTTTATTAGCCAATTGATATGCAGTAACAATACATGAAGCTATCCATCTAGATATGGTTCGTTTTTGAGGCCGCCTCGCCTGTTCTCAAATGACCGTAATTTACAAATAAGTGGTTAGATTGTCTAATTAGTTTGGTTTTGTCCAAGTAAAATTTCAGCACTCTTTTCAAATCTAGGGAGTGCAAAGCTATCTCCGCCGGAGTATCCGGATTGGGGAAAAAAGTTGGTAGTGAAATAGTCTGATTGATGTGAAAATCTGACACCACCTTTGGTAAGAATGATGGATGAGTTCGTAGAACCACTCTATTCTCGTGGAAGACTGTGTATGGCTCTTTGGAGGACAAAGCCTGAATTTCACTAACCCTCCTTGCGGAAGTAATAGCTACCATAAAAGCCGTCTTCCACGTAAGGTGTTGCAAAGAGGCTTTGTGTATAGGTTCGAAAGGAGGGCCCATAAGTTTCGATATTACTATGTTCAGCTCCCATGGAGGGGAGGGTTTCCGAATGGGTGGAAAAACTTTTTTCAAACCTTCTAAGAAATCCTTGACTACTGGTCTTGTAAAAAAGGATTCCTGAGAAGGTGACTTACGATAGGCTGTAATGGCAGATAAATGTACCTTAATAGATGACACTTGCAGACCCGATTTTGCAAAATGGAGTAGGTACAACAGTATGACCTCCTCCTGAGCCAGTATAGGATTCTGACCTTGCTGACGACACCATATGTAGAACCTCTTCCACTTGAACGCGTAAGAACGCCGCATGGAAGGTCGTCTGGACTCCTTTAAGATGCTCATGCACTCCTGCAAGAGCCCTAGGTGCCCATACTGCAGGAATTCAGGAGCCATGCCGTCAAGCTCAGAGAGGGAAGGTTGGGGTGAAGTATCCTGCCTCCCAGCCTGCAAAGGAGATCCGGTCTGCACGGCAGCCTCCTGTGAGGTTGTTCCAATAGGTTGAGGAGATCTGTGTACCAGAACTGACGAGGCCACTGCAGAGCTATGAGAATCATTCTGGTGCTGGATCTGTAGAGTTTGTTGATCACCGCAGGTATGAGGGGGATTGGTGGAAAAGCATAGAGAAATATCCCTGACCAGTCGATCAACAGGGCATTCCCTCGAGATCCCGGACGGTAGAACCTAGACGCGAAGTCTGGGCATTTCCTGTTTACCTCGTTTGCGAAGAGATCCAATTGAGGCCAACCCCATTGAGCGAAGATGTCTTCGACGACCTCGTCGTGAAGGACCCAATCGTGGGCGTCCGAGATTTCTGCTCAGGAAGTCCGCCTCCACATTTTGTTGCCCTGGTAGGTGAACTGCTGTAAGCGACATTCCTCTCGCTAAGAGCCAATGCCAGATGGCCTGAGACTCCCGAGATAGGGGCAGGGATCTCGTTCCGCCTTGTCTGTTCAGATAATACATGGTCGTGGTATTGTCCGTTTGCACTAGAAGAGATTTCCCCTGAATCGATGGAGCAAAAGACTTGAGAGCCAGATGGACTGCTCTGAGCTCCAGCAGGTTGATGTGGTACTCTCTTTCGTTGTCGGACCACAGGCCCTGAGCTTGAACAGAACCCAGATGAGCTCCCCATCCCTGAAGCGACACATCCGTTACCAGAGTGTCGGTTGGGATTAACTGGTGAAAAGGAGCTCCTACTGACAAGTGAGGTCTGTGCATCCACCATTGTAAAGATTGTCGTGCTCCTATCGGAAGACGCACTCTGTCCTCCCAGCGGCCTGTGCTCTGGTTCCAGTTGTTTTCCAGCGCCTCTTGAAGAGGCCTCATATGTAGCCTGGCATTCGGGACAGTGAAAATGCACGAGGCCATGGAGCCCAGTAGAGATGTCACCTGACGGGCCGTAGGTGCTTCGGACTTCAGAAGGTCTTGACACTTTCTCTCTACTGATAATAGTCGCTCCTCCGAAGGATACACTCTTTCGAGCTCTGTATCCAGTACTGCTCCCAGGTAGTGGAGATTTTGCATTGGAATCAGGGTGGACTCTTGGTAGTTGACCTGTAGACCTAGAGACCTGAAAACACTGAGCACAATGTCTCGATGGCTTCTTGCCTGCTCCGGAGAGGAGGCTTTCAGTAGCCAGTCGTCTAGGTATGGGTAAATTAAGATTTTTTGCTTTCTTAGATGTGCCGCTACCACTGCTACGCATTTTGAGAAAACGCGAGGGGCAGATTTCAGGCCGAATAGAAGCACTTTGAACTGATAGTGCTGGGAAGCTATCCGGAAGCGTAGGAATTTCCGATGTTTGGGAATGATCGGGATATGAAAGTACGCGTCTTGCAGGTCTATGGAGCACATCCAGTCTCCTCGATGTAGCTGAGGGAAAATCTGGTGGAGAGCCAGCATCCTGAACTTTTGCTTTTTTATGTACTTGTTCAGTAGTCGTAAGTCCAGAATTGGTCTGAAAGCTCCTTCTTGACCCTTTTTTGCTACCAGAAAATAGCAGGAGTATACTCCCTTCCCTCTGTGCGCGACTGGGATTTTTTCTATTGCCATTTTCCGTAAAAGGGCGTGAGCCTCTTTGCGTAATAGGCTCATGTGAGCCGGATTGCATTTGGTTGGTGGCAAGTGAGGAGGAGGCTGGCGGAAAAGAAGAGAGTACCCATTCTCTACAATGATGAGCACCCAATTGTCTTTTGTTATTGCACGCCACTCGTGAATGAACGCTGTGATACTTCACCCCACCGGAGTGGTGCACGGTGTTAAGGGAAGCGAGTCCTCATTGCTTTGCCGGAGCTTTGGGTGTGGACTGCTGTGTTCTGCTGGACCCTCGGTCTCTCGTGGTCTTGCAAGATTGGAAAAGTGGGCACCCTTGTCTCTGTTGTGGCCTCTGGGACCAATGAGGGGTTTGAACCCTCTGCTGAAAAGGGCGCCTGTCATAAGGTCTATACCTTCGCCTGAAGTCCATTTTTCTCTCTAGGCCCACTGCTCTCATGGTGTCCACTTCCGTCTTCATACGCGCCATCTCCTCATCTGTATGTGTACCAAAAAGCGAGTTTCCGTTGAACGGAAGGTTTAGGATATGCTGCTGCGCCTCCTGCTTCAATCCTGTTAGTCTCAGCCAGGAAGACTTTCTTGCACAGACCCCATGCGCATAACGTGTGCAGCTAAGTCTGCCCCATCTGCTGCTGCACTGATGACCTGATTGGAGACCAGACACCCCTCCTGAAGGATCTCCTGAAAATCCTGCCTGTCCTCCCTAGGCAATTTCTCTGTGAACCTGCTCAGTGAGTCCCAGAGTGAGCGGTCATATCTGCCTAGGAGTGCGGAAGCGCTGGCAACCATCATGGAAGCCGCCGTGCCACACATCTTCCTCCCCAGAGAGTCCAGGTGCCTACTCTCTTTATCCGGTGGAACCGTGGAGGATGATGCCACGAGTGCGTCTTCCGGGCTGCGGCCAATATGACTGAGTCCGGCGGTGGATCAGTCCTGAGAAACAAAGGATCTTGCTCAGGTGCCTTATATTTCTTCAAGATCCTAGCAGGAGCTGATCTGAGGGTGGCTGGTGCTAAAAAGGTGTCCATGGTTGGTTTTAGAAGACCAGGCACTAGCGGCAGCAATTTCTTTGAAACCGCTCTATGTTGCAGGGTTTCAAAGATCACGGATGAGGAGGTCGAAGGTTCCGGGACCTTTAAATTTAGTTTTTGTGCCTCCCTGAGAAGCACCTCGTTAAAGGTAGTGATATCGTCCACCGGGGAAACTCTAGCTGGTGGAGAATCCGTTAAGGTCGGAGAGTACTCTCTTACTGAGGACCCAGATGATGACCAAGAAGGAGACCTTCTACGATGGTGTGACCGTGATCTAGATTGTCTCTGGGATCGTGACCTGCTCCGAGATGCTGTAGCAGCGCGTCGAGGCCTCGTGGGCGACTGGTGAGACGCAGAACGAGCCCGTCCTGCCCGCGCTGTTGGCGATGGTGTTCTCGGGAGAGAGGCTGAGAGTATCCTTGAGTACTGCGAGTCTGGGGAGGCAGTCGTTCTATTAAGGCTCTCCAACCACCTCGGCGACAAGTTGATGGGCGAGACATGCCCAGACGATGCAGCTCTCGACCGCCCAGATGAACCACTCCTTATGGAGACCACCAGAGATGTTGGAGTGGCCTTATCCGCCGGCGGAAGCCGACGCTCTTCCGAGACAGGTAAAACCTATGTCGACGTAGACAGCTGCAACGACGTCGAAGGGAGTGACGTGGGTTGTTCTGGCCTCAACGTCGAATGCCTTGACGGTGACCGGCGATCCCTTGACTGCGACCTGCTCGACGTCATGTGCCTCGCCGTCAAGAGATGTGCAGTCGGCGGTGGATGTCTCCGCTCTCGCCGCTGAGGCGATTTCGACATTGGTTTCCATGCCGTCGAGGGGTGAGAGGCCTTTGACGGCGAATGAGCACACCGATGCTGGCTCGACGTCGATCGGTGGGTTGCCGTCGACAGAGATTTGCCCCTGTGGTGGCCATGTCCCTTCAACGTCGTATCCTTCGACGTCGGTCGCGTCGCCGGCGATCTATGGCGGTGTGGCAGTGGCAGCGATGACGTCGACGGGGAACAAACAGGTACCTTCCTACCTGCTGACGTCGATCTAGCCTGTCTCTCCTGAGACTGGCTTGATGGCTGCCTGGGAAGCGAAGAGGACGATGTCTTCTGCCTCTCATGAAGACCATGAAGTCTGATCTTCTCCCTGTCCTTCAGAGTCCTTGTTGACATGTTCTTGCAGTGTCTGCAAGTGTCAGGGCAGTGACTCTGAGGCAAACACACAATGCAGAGAGTGTGTGGATCTGACTGGGCCTTCTTCCCACAGGAAGGGCACTTCACAAAAAGAGAAGGCATTTTTCAGTCAGAAAAAAAAGTGTCTTGACTCAGACAAAGGTGATAAATGTCGAGTGAAAGCAGAAAAAAAGCTGTTCTGAAGTATTTTTCTGAGAAAAATACTCAGAAAAACTGAGAGCTCAATGCTCCAGGATCCTCTCAGAAGAAGCCGGAAAAAAGAACTGACCTAACTGTGAACCAACTGTCACCTCTCCTTCACCCATGAGGCATGGTGGGATACTGGAGGTGCTCAGGGTCTTAAAGGCACGGTGCCGGTATTTTTCATGGTTCTCCCCATTCTGACTGGAATGAATGGACTGACTCCTGTGTATATTTCCAACTCTTTCTCCTAACTCTGGTTCTGAAGAGCTTTAAGACAGACCATACGCCCATCATTCTCCTAGCCCTGGACTAGCCAGGAGATGTGGTACCCATACCTCCTAGGCCTCAGTATCTGTCTTCCCGTCAGACTTCGGCTTCAGAAGGATCTTCTGTACCAGCAGCAGGACAGGGTCCTGCACCCTATGTCTCCACAGCTTATGTCTCACTGTGTGTAGACTGAGTGGCAGCAACTAAATGCATCTGGCTTGCCCAGCGAGTCTTCCACAAAGTCGATATATGGTGAGACAAATATTTTTTCCAGCTGTAGCGCTCGTAACTCCAATATCTTACATGCTAATATTAGAAATTTTTTCAGGTGTTATTTCATGACCCCAGTTAGACAGTGCGGTGCGCATGGTAACAATATCTGGATCTACCAATTCGAAGTGCATTGAAACTGACAAAAAGCATTCAGTGCTGCCTCTAAACCCAAGAACGAAAAAAATAATCTGAAAAAAGGTTTCTACACGCTGGGGCACTCTGGGCTTACATTAAACATTATAGTGGGTCATGATGACAGCTCTGGTCAACACCTAGAAAGAAAGAAAAGAAAAAAAAAGGGAACATTGGGAAACTTGCCAGATCCAACCACTGGATGGTGGAATAATGGACTGCACTTGAATCTACAATAAGGTTTACTCTTCAAAATCTGAATCCCACCTTTGGAAGAAATTCTTAATGAAAAATGTGAAATCAACCAAGAAATTATCAGTGAGTGTAACGTACCTTTTCTTTTTTCTAGGGCAAAAAAGCTATCAGACAAAGGCCATCAGTAAAACAGTTTTCTCAGATTTATGGCATAGGATTACTTCGAGTCGTCAGAACTCTGAATAACTGCAGTCATAAGCAAACTAATGCGTCATTGAGGGGGTCCAGTGTTGCATAGACAGATAAATGTGAAGTAATCCAGCGATAAGGAAGGGGCCAACATGGCTAAGCTTTGTACTGTGTGGTTGAGGTATACAACTGCACAAAAGCACACTTCAAGATCTTTCAGTAGGTTAACTGTGCTCCACCAGCTCCGGAAACTGCCACATTGTCAACCTGACTTTTTTTGAAGAACAAAGTGAACATGCTAGGTAAAATAGCCTAGCATACTGGGTAAGCCATCAGGGGCTGGTTTCTAGCCAGTTTGTAACAGATCTTTTAACCTCAACAGGGTCTTCTTTGGTACCAGAAAATGCCACAAAGAGCTGATCATTCACACAATGTTCCTTTGTGTGGTCGATGTAAAAGCACAACACCCTCTTGGGGTCCAGTCGATGAAGCTCCAATTCCTCCTTAGAGGGACGATGCAGGGCAAAACACTCCAGAGTGATGAGTGACTGAACAACGTAAATGGAAGTCCTGTCCATGGTAGAAGACAGCCTGGGCCCTAAGCACTAATTTGTTCGGAAAGAATGTGGTGTAGGGCAACTGGACCAAAAGCCTCATGCCATTTGCCAGTGCGATGTGAATAAAAAAAACTGTTTACTATTAAAAGACTTAAGGAGTAGATGTGCAAAGGCTCAAAAGGCATGCAAAATAGAAATGTCAAGATCAGATTCAGATCCTACTGAGGCAACACAAACCAGGAAACATCTGTTGAACATTTATTAAAATGCATCACAGCCAGAGAGATAAACAAGGAAGGTTAGTCTGGAGAACACAAAAAGGCAAAGAGCAGACAGAAAACCCTTCACGGTACAAATGGAAAAACCTGGGGGGAGGGGGTTGGGGGTGGGGCTGGAAGGTTTTTTCTCCATTGATGCTATACAGGTGGGAGACAACTAAAATTAAACCAAGCTTCAAAAAAATGAGTCTCCTTGCCTGAATGTGGTCTATTGGCACATTTGCAATAGTGTTGTTCACAAGGCAATCTCCAACATTCCTTTGATAGATGGTAGGAAGGCTGCCAAAGCCAAACAGACCGCCTAAAGCTTCAGAAGACAGATGTGGAGTTTACCCTTCGCTAGGACTAGAAGCTTCTGATCGCCACTTCCCACATATGGTCCCCTCCAACTCTACAGTGACATCTGACACCACTATGATGTCTGAGTGAACAAGGGAGCACAGTTTGCTGCAGATCGGGTTTGCATCTGTATGGCCCCACAGAAGATCCCGAGCCCTCTCTTGCCAAATGTTGGTAATTTGGTACAAGGTGGCTAGAGGAGACCAAGAAGGCTTACAGCCATTCACACAGTGATCCAACACTGAATCCAAAGTATTGAGAACACATCATAAGTAGTCTATGGTTTGCTGCAGTGGAGAATAGCTTCTGCACGTCGACGAGGACGTCACAATTGCCCACGCGACGCCGCCTGATGTCATTCAGGCAATAAGAGGTCCTCGCCGACGTCAGTACCAACATTTTTTACGTGCCTGAGAATAATAGGCCATTGAGATAAATGAACAAATAGCAATATTTAATGAAATACCATATAAATACATAATTCTAAGAACTTAATTCTTTTCTTCTTCTTTTGTTTTCTAAAAACAAAACAAGTAAATGAATATACGAACAATTATATATACATATGAACATAAATACAGAATATGTACAAGTCCTCAAAACCAAGAGGAGCGCACTCAAGAACTACTTGGTTAGACCAGACAGGCAACGGGGAGGCGGGTGGGACCGTGAGGAATCCACAGGTAGCTAATGTATGCACCAGAAAAGTCGTTACCGAAGGTAAGTAACTCGTTCTTCTGATGGATACAACTACCTGTGGATTCCTCACCTAATGAATAGAGTCCCAAAGCAGTACCGCACACGGTGGTGGGTGCCTGAATGGTCAAACCAAGAAATCCTGCAGCACTGACCATGCAAAATGGCCATCCCTTCTGAACTCAGAGTCCAAGCAGTAATGCTTCGCAAAAGTGTGAAGGGATGACCAAGTTGCGGCCTTGCAGATGTCACCACAGGAACACCCCTAGCCAAGGCCGAAGAGGCTGACTTAGCTCTGGTGGAATGAGCTCTTATACCATCAGGGGGTTCTTTCTTTGCTAAAGAGTAACACATTTTAATGCAAAGTACAACCCACCTGGAGAGTGTTCTCTTGTGGACTGCCTTTCCTCTCCTCTTTCCCACGTACCCGATGAAGAGCTGATCCTCCAGCCTGAAATCCTTTGTTCTATCTATATAAAAGCTTAACACTCTCCTTGGATCTAAGCGGTGAAGTCTCTCTTCTTCCTTTGAAGGATGACGCGGAGGATAAAACGTGGAAAGAGTAATCGCCTGGGCCATATGAAAGGGTGAAACAACCTTCGGTAGGAAAGCAGCCTTGGTCCTCAACACCACCTTATCCCCATAAAAAGATGTATAAGGGGGTTTTACAGATAGAGCTTGCAACTCACTCACTCTCCTTGCAGAAGTAATTGCAACCAGAAAAACCGTCTTAAGGACCAATAATCTTATGTGGCAAGAATGCATAGGCTCAAAAGGGGACCCCATAAGAAAAGTTAGAACCAAGTTTAAATCCCACTGAGGCATAATGAAAGGAGTAGGAGGGAATTTATTAACAAGACCTTTCAAGAATCTAAGTACTATAGGGGATTTGAATAAAGAAGGCTGGTCTGGAAGACAAAGAAAGGCTGATAGGGCAGACAAGTCTCCCTTAACCGTAGCCACTGCACAACCCCTCTGTGCCAGAGACAATGCGAAAGATAAAATATCTGACAAGTGAGCACGTAAGGGATCAATTTGCCTCTCTCCACACCAAACCACAAATTTAGACCACCTATTAGCGTAGATAGATTTAGTGGAGTGTCGCCTGGCCGCTAAGATAACATCCACTACATCAGGTGGGAGAGAGAAAGAACTCAAGTTGCCCAGTTCAATCTCCAGGCATGAAGGTGCAGGCTCTGGAGGTGGGGGTGTAAAACCTGCCCCTGCGACTGCGAGAGGTCTGCCCTGAGAGGGAGACTGAGCGGAGAGCACAGTGAGAGTTGGAGAAGGTCTGTGTACCATACCCTCCTCGGCCAAACCGGAGCTATTAAGATAACTGGGGCCTGGTCTTGGCGAATTTTCCTCAATACACGAGGAATCAAGGGTATGGGGGAAACGCGTAAAGCAACTGGTCGCACCAGGTCATCTGAAACGCGTCCCCCAATGCTCCTTGTCCCAGATACTGGAGGCTGCAGAATAACGGGCAGTGCGAGTTCTCCCGAGTGGCAAACAGATCTATCCGAGGAAACCCCCACATCTGGAAGATTAGACGGATGGAGACGCCACTCGTGATCAGCCGAGAAACGGCGACAGAGTGTCCGCACGTACATTCAAGACTCCGGCCAGATGATTTGCTACCAAGCAAATCTGATGATCTTTTGCCCAGGACCATAGCCGAAGAGCTTCTCTGCAGAGAAGGTACGACCCTACTCCTCCCTGTTTGTTTATATACCACATTGCGGTAGTATTGTCCGTCAGGACCTGAACTGACTGACCGCGAAGGGATGGGAGGAAGGCCTTGAGAGCCAGACGTACAGCCCGTAACTCTAACAGATTTATATGAAACATCTGTTCTACTGGAGACCAAAGACCCTTGATCTCCAGGTCCCCCAGATGAGCTCCCCACCCTAGAGTGGAAGCATCCGTTATTACCGTGGCCACAGGCCGAGCATGCAAGAACAGCCTTCTTTGGGTAAGATTGCCGTCCGCAATCCACCATTTCAAATCCGTGGCAGCATCTCTGGAGATTCTCACCGAACCATGGAGGTCTCCTTTGTGTTGAGACCACTGCTTTCGGAGGCACCACTGAAGAGCCCTCATGTGCCAGCGAGCATGAGTGACCAACAGTATGCAAGAAGCAAACAGGCCGAGCAGGAGTAAGACCCTGAGGACCGGAATAACCGCTCCACTTCGAAACATTGGAACCAACGCCTGAATGTCCTGAATCCGCTGAAGCGGAGGAAAGGCTCAATTTAATGTTGTATCCAGTACTGCCCCTATGAACAGGAGGCGCTGAGAGGGCTCTAGGTGAGATTTGGGCACGTTCACCGAAAAACCCAGGTCGAACAACAACTGAGTAGTCGACTGAAGGTGATGCAACACGAGCTCCGGAGACTTGGCTTTGATCAACCAGTCGTCCAGATAAGGAAATACTGCTACCCCCTTTCTTCTGAGCTCCGCTGCAACCACCGACATCACCTTCGTGAAGACTCGAGGTGCTGAAGTAAGACCAAACGGGAGGACCGCTAACTGATAGTGCTGCGACCCCACCACAAACCGGAGATACTTCCTGTGCGACTTGAGTATCAGGATATGAAAGTAAGCATCCTGCAAGTCGACAGACACCATCCAATCTCCATCGTTCAGCGCCAAAAGCACCTGAGCTAGGGTCAGCATCTTGAACTTTTCCTGTTTGAGAAACCAATTCAAGATCCTCCGGTCCAGGATTGGCCTCAACCGACCATCCTTCTTGGGAATCGGGAAGTATCTTGAGTAACAACCCTGACCCCTTTCCTGCTCTGGAACCAACTCCACCGCGCCCTTTGAAAGGAGGACTTGAACCTCCTGTTCTAGCAACAGGAGGTGTTCTTCTGAACAATAGGAAGGACGGGTGGGATGGGGGGCGGAAACTCCCGAAAGGGTAGGGTATAGCATTTTCTCACAATGCTGGTAACCCAGGAGTCTGATGTTATGACCTCCCACTTGTGGAGAAAATTCAGTAACCTCCCCCCTACAGGAGTGGAGTGAGAAGGAATTGGCGGAAGCCTAAGGCTGCTTCCCATGCTGCACCCCTCCAGAGGATGAGGAAGAGGCAGAGTGCTGCTGAGTGGCTCCCGTGGTACGGACCCTACCCCTCCCTCTGAAAGATTTATAGGAGAGAGCAGAGGTGGGCTGCTGGAATTTTCCTCGAAAGGAGGAAGAGGAACCACGACCAAATCCTCGAAACCTCCTAAAAAATCTGGAGGAAGCCGAAGAAGTGGCTTGCAAGCCCAACGACTTTGGCAGTGGCAATACTCTCCTTGAAACTTTCTAAGGCAGAATCTGCCTTGGCGCCGAAAAGCTTGTCACCATCAAAAGGAAGGTCCAAGAGGGTCGATTGCACATCAGAGGAAAAACCAGAGCTACGAAGCCAGGCCTGCCTCCTCGTAGCCACAGCAGTGCCCATTGCTCTAGCAACCGAATCAGATGTATCCAACCCAGATTGAATAACCTGGGTTGCTGCTGCCTGAGCATCAGAGACCAGGGTCAATAATTCTTGAGGAACCTCTGTGTGCGTCGATTTAATCTCGTCCATCAGGGCGTAAATGTATCTCCCTAAGATGCATGTAGCATTGGTGGACTTCAAAGCCACGCTACATGATGAGAAGACCTTCTTCGACGACATGTCCATCATTTTAGAGTCTCTATCCGAGGGCACAGCTGGAAAGGACCCAGGAGCAGATCGAGCTGAGCACGAAGCCTGAACCACCAGGCTTTCAGATGTTGGATGCCTGGAAAGAAAGCCTGGATCAGCCGGTGCCACCCGATACCTCCGAGCCACAGATCTATTCACGGCTGAAGAAGACACCGGCTTCTTCCAGACTTCCATAATGGGGTCCAGCAGTGCCTCATTGAAAGGCAAAAGTGGCTCTGCAGATGTAGAGGCAGGATGCGACACTTCCGTCAAGATATTAGGCTTGGTCTCAGTCACTGGCAAAGGGAGGTCCAGAAAGTCAGCCGCCTTTCTAATGACTGAATGAAAAGAGGCTGCCTCCTCTGTGCACTCCACAGGTGATGACAAGTCCCATTCAGGAGAGGTGTCCAGGCAACTAGCAGTGTCCAAGCCATGGAGACCCTCACAAGAGTCCTCAATCTCCCCTTCCTCCAAAGCTTGTCTCCGGTATTCCTGTTCTTCAAGGAGGCGAAGAGCAAGCCTCCTCGAATGCAGTCTCTCCTCTAGCCTCGGCGTCGACATGGCATCAGCGGACATCGAAGCCTGACGCCGATCTTCGGATCCGTCAGACGCCGGGTCTAAAGGCACCATGGTTTTCTTCGGCGCCGTACGTGGAGCAGGACGAAGCGAAGACTGTTCCGGAGTCGGAGGAGGTAGAGTCGGCGTCACTGGCTGAGACGCCGAAGCCGCAGGAGCCGAAGCCGCAGGGGCCGAAGCCACCGATACCGGCGCCGAGCCCACGTTTCCCAGGGGAAGAAAGGGCATAAAGGGTGCCGGTCGAAGTGGAGCCGGAGCACCCATGTTAAAGGCCAAAGGGCCTGAAGGACCAGCCGGTCCACCACCTGGAGCCATCTGTTGGAAGATGGAGAACATTGCATTCAAGAATGCGGTACGATCAGCTCCAGGGGCCGGGAAAGCTGGGTACTGAGGTGCCTGGTTCGAAGGCGACATCGACGCCGGTCTCGAAGTCTGCATAGACAGAGAAAACACCTGAGGCTGTGGAACCTCGAACACTGAAGGAGGATTAACCGATGACATGGGTGAAGTCGGAGAAGCCGGAGAAGGTAACGGCGTCGTCGGCTGGGGAGAGACAGTGGGACTAACTTCCCAAGTCTTCCGACGTCGAGTCGAAGGTGATCTCGATCGAGACCTCTCCCTGCTCGACCGGCACCAAGATTCTCGACGGCGCCGGGAGTCCCAATGACACCGATGCGACTTCGGTGACGACGACTTTCGGTGATGTCTTTTCTCCTTCTTCTTTGATTTTGCAAGAAAAAGTTTGGCCTCACGTTCTTTCAGGGCCTTAGGATTCATGTGTTGACAAGAATCGCACTTGTCAACATCGTGGTCGGAACTCAGACACCACAAACAGAATGTGGGTCCGTTACCGACATTTTGCCTCCACACTCTCGGCAGGGCTTGAATCCTGACTTTCTTTGCGACATTGTAATGTCTCAAAGTAAAAATAACCAAAAACACACTAACTGTCGAACAGCAACAGTAGCTCCCTCGAAGATAAAAGTTTCGAATGGCACGGAAAAAAGGGAATAAACGTCGGCACGTCGGCGAGGACCTCTTATTGCCTAATGACGTCAGACGGCGTCGCGTGGGCAATTGTGACGTCCTCGTCGACGTGCAGAAGCTAGGAAGAAGATTTCCGTCGAATGCTGGCGCAATGGGAGTATACATTAGGTGAGGAATCCATTAGGTGAGGAATCCACAGGTAGTTGTATCCATCAGAAATCACTTTTATAATAAACCCAAGGGGCTCTAGTAAGGCCAAAGGGAAGTATGGTAAATTGTGTTACTGGTTCATTTTAACTGCAGGTTAACTTCTGCGGAACTACATGACAAGTATACAAAAATATGCATCCTCCAAGTTCAAGGACACCATTCAGTCTCTTAGGTCTAGATCCACCATAAGCGTTTAGAATCTGTACTTTTGTAGAAAGGCATTTAACTGGTAGGTGTACAGTTTAGGCCTGAGGCCCCCTGTTGACCTTCAGAACAAGTACGTAGCAAGAAGAGCACCAATCCTTTCTGAGTTCGGTACCTGTTCAATAGCATCCTTTGAGAATGACCACATGCATCAATATTGCAGACTGCTCGTTCAAAAGGCCCTCCGATGTGGGTGAGGGCAGACTAGTGTTGACTCCAGTTTCTCTAACTGCACCACACCTTAGTCTGTGTCGGTGGGGCGGGAATCAAACGAGGCTTACCGCCAGCATGGAAGTCTGCCCTGAAGCAGAGGCCCTGTAGTGTATTCAGAGAAGGAAGACTGAAAATCCATGGCTTGGCTTCTAAAGACACTCAAGAGTGAGCAAGAAGCACACCAAAAATCTGTAGCATGGCCTACTTGAAGATCAGTTATTTGCTGAGGAGTCCACCGCCCAGAAAACTCATGAAGCATGAGATCGAAATACAAAAGCAGTTCAGATTCAGGGGACACAAATGGTGTGATTTTAATCCTGGCACTCTTGCACTTCCTTTAAATCTTGAGTGGTGGGATGGGGCCGAACCCCACTTTGTAGTCTTATGTTTGGATTTATATTTTGACTTCCTGGAAGACTAAGTGCAACGAACACTTCTCACAGGAACCATCTCGGACGGGGGACTAAAAGTGGGCCTGTGTCTTGCAGTGGCTGTGGGACTTATGCTTTGTTCATGAACCCTTCTTTTTTCGACCTCCTGGCTACAGATCTCCTTTGGGTGCATGAAGGCCCATTTGATGCACACCCTGGAATCATACCTATAGCCCAAGCGCCAATGGCATACCTTATGTGGGTCCACCGCCAACATTTGCTTCCTGCAGTGTTGGCATGGTTTGAAGCCTTTTATTTTTGGAGGGGGACATTGTCCCTTGTATTGTTCTTTCCAGAATTCTCACATCGTGGGAACACCAACAAAGTTGGGAGCAAAGCTCCAGATCTGTGTCAGAGGCACAGAAAGCAAGGTAATGAAAGACGTCAGCGCATATTGATGGCACTTATTTGAAGCTCCCCTTATGTCACTTCCAGGGCAGCATGGAGTTACTGCATAGCCACAAACCACCAGCAGCACGCAGAAGTATTGCTGAGAAAAATCTTCAGAACCAATATGGCACCTAGGGGAATATGCTAAAGCTGTGGAATCTGTAGTTACAAGTGTCCATTTTAAATACAGTTTAGATCTCAAGAGGCTATTTAATTTGTGCAGCGTACTACATAGTCTATTTCAACTTGTAAAGGGGTAGACTGCCTTGAGAAACTTAAGTTAAAGAAGGAATAAACAATGGATTCACGCTTTATAAGTCAAAGTTGCCACTGATTAACTTAGTCGATAAGGGCCATCAGATTATTCTCAGTTATAATGAATAGAGCAGAAAAAGCACAAATAGGCTCTCCCACAGCCAGATCAAATATTGTCAGCCAGTGTAGATAATTATATAAATAAGACATTCTGACCATATTAAAAGTCAGGAAGAGCAGTTTTCCAAGGAGAGTATACCACATCTAGTAACAACTAACTCACAGTGCCAAGATTACTGTATGAGAGAATACCACTGGGCTAAATTTTACTGCACAGAAACACATCTGGCAAATCAAATGTGCAGTCTTGGCTGGGACTACAATCAGAGGCACATCCAAGCGCCAATCCAATCCTCCTCAACACCAGAGGTGGGGGTGAAGAGGGAGAGCAAGTGTGAAGGGGCAACACAGAAAGCTTCACCCAGTGAACCCAAAACTTGTCCTTCCCCACATGCCCTTAACACTCCTTGGTCACTGGCAAACCTCCAGCTCCCATTTACCTCTTGCTCAAAGTAGGTGGTAAATGCGATTTGAAACTGACCCATTTTTATGCCCCGAGAAGGGATCCCTATGCAGGTGGTTTTATTCTGGTAAAACCCAGGCTCTATGTTATTCCGCATTTGGGCCAGAACAATTGGAAATTTTAAGATTTATGTGCAAATATATCATCTCAAAAAATCCAGCCTACTCGTAATTGAGATCCATGTATTTGATGTAGGGAAATGCTGGTAGGTTGAAGGGAGGGGGGGGGGAATTATTACACACAGGCTAAGGTGGAGAAAGGACCATATCAGAGGTGGCAGAGGGGAGTGAGTTAGCATGCTTTGTAAAACGATACGTAATCCACCTTTGTACATCTATAATTCTCCCATGCCAGCTACTGAATCTGGAACATATAAAAAAACTGAAAAAGCACAAAGGCGTGGCAAAAGATAGTCACATTGTTTAACATAGCGCCTTCCATGGAGGAAGGAAGAGAGTGAGCAAGAGAGAAATGTGTTTCCCCTTTTTAACTGGCCATGACCCTACAAGTGAATCGATCTCTCACGCACCAGCAAATCACTAGAAAGCAGTGTGGTACGCTGAAGCAAGTGGAAAATTTCTACGATGGGAGACCATGCTCATCTCGTCTCCGCAATAGCTCCCACTTCAAGGAAGCACAAGATTAGTAGTGCAGGGAAAGCCCCCTAATTTTGAGGTTCCTCTACACTCACACTAAACCCTCCGCCTGCCTCTATGAGAGCAGGCACTAGGACTTGAAGAGATCAACATCTGCATAGGTCTTATTTAAGCTGAACCATGATGCGCTATCTAAAACTGGACCATCTTCAGTCAATAGATAAGCATCCGACCTGGATGAAGTTCGACTAGCTGAACAATGACAAAATAGAAGTTCTGCTACAAACCCAAGCACAAGTTGGCATACTGAACACCTTTTCTCTCTCTATTAGCTTTGAAATTTCTTGATATTCTATTAAAGTTAAAACATGTAGAGTATATCTGACAACCATTACATTCAGTGGTCAGTATTTGAAAAATATTCTCGGATCAGACTTGTGAAAAAGAAGAAAACGTGCAAAAAACAATCTCACTCAATTTCTCAAAAGGATTTTCCTCAAACCTATATATAGTGCAAAGAAAATTAGCATTTTTTTCTAATACAACAAGATTAATATTTGGAGTGGAAAAACAACCTGCTGAATTTGTTTCCGTGGTTTATGAATTGTTTGCAAGGTAATGGGCTGGTATTGACTGGAGCAATGATGTCAGGGAGAAACTAAGTCTAATAGTGTCATTTTTTAGAATGCTGGAGGGCTTCGTTCCTCCTTGCTACGTTATACAGTTAAACATCAATGGGAGTTTCTTGGCATTAAAACGTATTTTTCTCTGAGGTACAAGTGAACTGTTTGAGTTCTAATATGGTCTTGGGAGAAGATTCCTCAGGGAATAGGAAAATGGTGTAAGAAGTCTTCAGTGAGTGTATGCCAGCCAACCCTGGAGGGAGGCATCTGCTGAGGAGTCAATACTTTACATTAAAAAAAAAGTATAAGATTGATTTTTATGTCAGTTCTGCAGCGAAGCAAATGCAGAATGAATACACATACAGTGTCCTCAGTCATCCTTTACCTATACAATGTTCAGCTAGGCACATCGATCTAGTGGTAATATTGAACATTACTATGTGACAATAACAAAAGTGGCATCAACTGTAAATGGTGTACGCATAGTTACATGTGGATACAAAATGCTGAAGAAGCCTAATTCTCAAACTGTTTCACAAGATCTAATGAAGGGAATGAAAACTAAATCAACTTTCTAACTTAAACAGATCAGTATTGGCAAAGCAGTATTTTCTTGGATGATTTGATGGGTATACACTCATTAGGCAGCTGCATTCACTTAAAACAGGAACCAAACAAAACACTAATCCGATGTGCCAGCAACCCTGATACTCGCAAAGAAATGAAAAACGGTATAGCTCGAGTTTTTTTTTTGTTGTTTTTTTTAAATGAAACATCAATATTGTAATTCTGGCTTCTAGTGCACATTTCTGCATTTCACTAATTAGATTTGTGTCAAAGTTTTCACAATTACTACTCAACTCAATTCTGGCAGTACACAATTACGTTAAATCAATATATCTAGGAAAACATACAAAAATCATGTTTTTGATTAATACAGTACATCTTAAATTTTGTCTTTCTGTGAAACCCTTTCAAAAAGGGGAACAACCCTAACGCTAGAAATCTGTCCGCAAAGCAGGGAGGCATGGTTGGGTCTGTAAGGAATCTGCAGCTAGATATTGACTATACCAGATCATGCATTACCGAAGCTAAGTAGCTTGTTCATCTGATATAGACTTCTAGATGCAGATTCATTACCTCTGAATAGATACCCAAGCCATATCCTTCCGGTGGTGGCTGCAGACAAATTTTCTAAACTAGAAAGTCCTGCAGGACCAAACGGGTGAAATGCCTGTCCCAGCGGACCTGACTATCCGGACAGTAGTGTTTGGCAAACATGTGCAGGGACACCCACACTGCTGCCTGGCAGATGTCCAGGACTGGAAATCCACAAACCAAACACCGTGGTCACAGCTTTTTCTCTGGTGGCATGGGCTCTTAAGCCCACAGGAGGCTGCTTTTTAGCCAATGATTAGCAGATCTTGATACATTGAACAACCCACCACAAAATAGTTCGCTGCTGTACTTCTCAACCTTTTTTAGCACCAACATACCCTACAAAGAGTTGGTTGTCAACCTGGAACTCGTGTGGTCAATGTATAACAACACTCTTTAGATCCAACCGGTGGAGTCTCTCCTCTTCTTTAGAGGGATGTGGAGGAGCATAAAAGGTGGGAAGGGTGACAGACTGTACCAAATGGAATGGGGTCACCACTTCAAGATGGAAAGAAGCCCTGGTGTGAAGCACCACCTTGTCAGGGAACACAGTAAGATAGGGGGACTTGGATGTTAAAGTCTGCAGCTCACTCACCATCTGGGCAGATATTCTCACCACCAGAAAGGCTGTTTTGAGTCCCGGAAGCGACAATTGTGTAAATGCTCGAAAGGAGCACACCTGAGGTACTTGAAAACCAGATTCAGGTCCCACTGAGGCATGAAGGAGGGCTATGGGGAAACATATGTACAAGCCCTGTGAGAAACCTATTTACAATAGAGGACAAGAGAGGGTTGGGTCGGGTGGCCGCAGAAATGCGGACAGAACAGACACAGAACCCTTAAGAGTGCCCAGAGCAGAGCCCTGTTGGGCAAGGACAAGAATGAAGAGTTGACTATCAGAAAGAGGCAGAAAAAGGGTTGATAGACTTTTCTGTACAATATAGGCACATTATTTTATTTTTATTTTTTAAACGGCAGGCGTATAACTCTCTTGGCGGAGGGACATTTGGCCGCAAAGATAACTACAGACTTGTTTGGGCGAAAGGTCAAATGCTATCAACTGTCGCCAGTCAATGTCCATGCAAGGAGGCGGAGAGATGGCATGTTCGGGTGGAGGACCCTCCCCTGCTGCTGCGACAGAAGGTCCTGCGGGAGGGGCAGCCTGATAGGAGAATTTATGCTCCTTCTCAGAAGCTCGGGATGCCAGACTCTCTGTGCCCAGTCCGGAGTCACAATAATGACTTCTTACTGATCTTCTTGGGAAATCTGGGCACAAGTGGTATTGCCGGAAAGGCGGACTGGAGGGCAGAACTCGAGACAAAAAGCGTCCAAGCGATAGCCACCTTAGAAACTCCAACGCGCAATACTGACATTGCACATTCTTTTCGGGGGCGAACAGATCTAACCAAGGCTCTCCACACTGCTTAAAGATCCTTGTACCACCTCCAAATGGAGGCACCCCATGTGATCTGATGGCAGTCAAAGAACCTGTCAGGTGTTAAACCATCAGGTTAATGTCCTGCTGTTTCAGCCAAGGCCAGAGGCGCAGGGCCTTTTGACATAGGGTCCACAATCCCACCCTGTAAGGAAATGCCTCCTTGGCATGGTTACCCCCTGACTTTTTGCCTTTGCTGATGCTATGTTTTGAATTGAAAGTGTGCTGAGGCCTGCTAACCAGGCCCCAGCACCAGTGTTCTTTCCCTAACCTGTACTTTTGATTCCACAATTGGCACACCCTGGCATCCAGGTAAGTCCCTTGTAACTGGTACCCCTGGTACCAAGGGCCCTGATGCCAGGGAAGGTCTCTAAGGGCTGCAGCATATCTTATGCCACCCTGGGGACCCCTCACTCAGCACAGACACACTGCTTACCAGCTTGTGTGTGCTGCTGAGAACAAAACGAGTAAGACGACATGGCACTCCCCTCAGGGTGCCATGCCAACCTCACACTGCCTATGCAGTATAGATAAGTCACCCCTCTAGTAGGCCTTACAGCCCTAAGGCAGGGTGCACTATACCATAGGTGAGGGCACCAGTACATGAGTACTGTGCCCCTACAGTGTCTAAGCCAAACCTTAGACATTGCAAGTGCAGGGTAGCTATAAGAGTATATGGTCTGGGAGTCTGTCAAACACGGACTCCACAGCACCATAATGGCTACACTGAAAACTGGGAAGTTTGGTATCAAACTTCTCAGCACAATAAATGCACACTGATGCCAGTGTACATTTTATTGTAAACTACACCCCAGAGGGCACCTTAGAGGTGCCCCCTGAAACATTAACCGACTATCTGTGTAGGCTGACTAGTTCCAGCAGCCTGCCACAACCGAGACATGTTGCTGGCCCCATGGGGAGAGTGCCTTTGTCACTCTGAGGCCAGTAACAAAGCCTGCACTGGGTGGAGATGCTAACACCTCCCCCAGGCAGGAGCTGTCACACCTGGCGGTGAGCCTCAAAGGCTCACCCCTTTGTGCCAGCACCGCAGGACACTCCAGCTAGTGGAGTTGCCCGCCCCCTCCGGCCACGGCCCACACTTTTGGCGGCAAGGCCGGAGAAAATAATGAGAACAACAAGGAGGAGTCACTGGCCAGTCAGGACAGCCCCTAAGGTGTCCTGAGCTGAAGTGACTAACTTTTAGAAATCCTCCATCTTGCAGATGGAGGATTCCCCAATAGGATTAGGGATGTGACCCCCTCCCCTTGGGAGGAGGCACAAAGAGGGTGTACCCACCCTCAGGGCTAGTAGCCATTGGCTACTAACCCCCCAGACCTAAACACGCCCTTAAATTTAGTATTTAAGGGCTCCCCTGAACCTAAGAATTTAGATTCCTGCAACTTACCGAAGAAGAAGACTGCTGAGCTGAAAACCCCTGCAGAAGAAGAAAGAAGACACCAACTGCTTTGGCCCCAGTCCTACCGGCCTGTCTCCTGCCTACTAAAGAACCCTGCTCCAGCAACGCTTTCTCCAGGACCAGCGACCTCTGAATCCTCAGAGGACTGCCCTGCTTCCAAGAGACCAAGAAACTCCCGAGGACAGCGGCACTGCTCCAAAAGAACTGCAACTTTGTTTCAAGGAGCAGACTTAAAGACCCCTGCAATTCCCCGCAAGAAGCGTGAGACTTGCAACACTGCACCCGGCGATCCCGACTCGACTGGTGGAGAACTAACACCTCAGGGAGGACCCTCCGGCGACTCCGAGACCGTGAGTAACCAAAGTTGTCCCCCCTGAGCCCCCACAGCGACGCCTGCAGAGGGAATCCCGAGGCTCCCCCTGACCGCGACTGCCTGAACTCCATTTCCCGACGGCTGGAAAAGACCCTGCACCCGCAGCACCTAAAGGAACGGAACTCCTGTGCAGGAGTGACCCCCAGGAGGCCCTCTCCCTTGCCCAGGTGGTGGCTACCCAGAGGAGCCCCCCCTTGCCTGCCTGCACCGCTGAAGAGATCCCTTGATCTCTCCTTGAAATCTACAGAAAACCCAACGCTTGTTTGCACACTGCACCCGGCCGCCCCCGCGCTGCTGAGGGTGTACTTTCTGTGTGGACTTGTGTCCCCCCCGGTGCCCTACAAAACCCCCCTGGTCTGCCCTCCGAAGACACGGGTACTTACTTGCTGGCAGACCGGAACCGGGGCACCCCCTTCTCTCCATTGAAGCCTATGCGTTTTGGGCACCTCTTTGACCTCTGCACCTGACCGGCTCTGAGCTGCTGCTGTGATAACTTTGGGGTTGCTCTGAACCCCCAACGGTGGGCTACCTTGGACCCAAACCTGAGACTTGTAAGTGATTTACTTACCTGTTAAAACTAACAAAACTTACCTCCCCCAGGAACTGTGAAAATTGCACTAAGTGTCCACTTTTAAAACAGCTTATTGTGTTTTATGTAAAAGGTATACATGCTAGTGTAATGATTTAAAGTTCCTGAAGTACTTACCTGCAATACCTTTCAAATGAGATATTACATGTAGAATTTGAACTTGTGGTTCTTAAAATAAACTAAGAAAAGATATTTTTCTATAACAAAACCTATTGGCTGGATTTGTCTCTGAGTGTGTGTTCCTCATTTATTGCCTGTGTGTATGTACAACAAATGCTTAACACTACTCCTTTGATAAGCCTACTGCTCGACCACACTACCACAAAATAGAGCATTAGTATTATCTCTTTTTTCCACTATCTTACCTCTAAGGGGAACCCTTGGACTCTGTGCATGCTATTCCTTACTTTGAAATAGCACATACAGAGCCAACTTCCTACATTGGTGGATCAGCGGTGGGGTACAAGACTTTGCATTTGCTAGACTACTCAGCCAATACCTGATCACACGACAAATTCCAAAAATTGTCATTAGAAAATGTTTTTGCAATTTGAAATTTTTCTAAATTCTTAAAAGTCCTGCTAGGGCCTTGTGTTAGTCCCTGTTAGCATTTCCTTTTAGAGTTTAAAAGTTTTGTAAAAGTTTGAATTAGATTCTAGAACTAGTTTTTAGATTCTTAAAAAGTATTCCAACTTTTAGAAGCATAATGTCTAGTACAGAGATGAATGTGGTGGAACTCGACACCACACCTTACCTCCATCTTAAGATGAGGGAGCTAAGGTCACTCTGTAAAATAAAGAAAATAGTAATGGGCCCCAGGCCTTCCAAACTACAGCTCCAGGAGCTGTTGGCAGAGTTTGAAAAGGCCAACCCCTCTGAGGATGGCAACTCAGAGGATGATGATGATAGTGACTTGGAGGGTGATTCCCCCCTACCAGTCCTATCTAGGGAAGACAGGGCCTCTCAAGCCCTGACTCCACAAATCATAGTCAGAGATGCTGGTTCCCTCACAGGAGGGACCAACCTCTCTGAAATCACTGAGGATAACTCCAGTGAAGAGGACATCCAGCTAGCCAGGATGGCCAAAGGATTGGCTTTGGAAAGACAGATCCTAGCCATAGAAAGGGAAAGACAAGAGATGGGCCTAGGACCCATCAATGGTGGCAGCAACATAAATAGGGTCAGAGATTCTCCTGACATGTTGAAAATCCCTAAAGGGATTGTAACTAAATATGAAGATGGTGATGACATCACCAAATGGTTCACAGCTTTTGAGAGGGCTTGTGTAACCAGAAAAGTGAACAAATCTCACTGGGGTGCTCTCCTTTGGGAAATGTTCACAGGAAAGTGTAGGGATAGACTCCTCACACACTCTGGAAAAGATGTAGAATCTTATGACCTCATGAAGGGTACCCGGATTGAGGGCTTTGGATTCTCCACTGAGGAGTATAGGATTAGATTCAGGGGGGCTCAAAAATCCTCGAGCCAGACCTGGGTTGACTTTGTAGACTACTCAGTAAAAACACTAGATGGTTGGATTCAAGGCAGTGGTGTAAGTAATTATGATGGGCTGTACAATTTATTTGTGAAAGAACACCTATTAAGTAATTGTTTCAATGATAAACTGCATCAGCATCTGGTAGACCTAGGACCAATTTCTCCCCAAGAATTGGGAAAGAAGGCGGACCATTGGGTCAAGACTAGGGTGTCCAAAACTTCCACAGGGGGTGACCAAAAGAAAGGGGTCACAAAACCTCCCCAGGGGAAGGGTGGTGAGACAGCCAAAAACAAAAATAGTAAAGAGTTTTCTACAGGCCCCCAGAAACCTGCACAGGAGGGTGGGCCCAGAGCCTCTTCACAAAACAATTCTGGGTACAAGGGTAAAAACTTTGATCCCAAAAAGGCCTGGTGTCGTAGCTGTAGTCAGTCTGGACACCAAACTGGAGACAAGGCCTGTCCCAAGAAAGATACCACTTCTAACTCCACTCCAGCTAAAACTGGAATGGCCAGTCTCCAAGTGGGATCAACAGTGTGCCCAGAGCAAATCAGGTGTCACACTGAAGCTACCTTAGTCTCTGAGGGTGGGGTGGATTTAGCCACACTGGCTGCCTGGCCCCCTAACATGCAAAAATACAGGCAGCAGCTCTTAATTAATGGGACAAGTGTAGAGGGCCTGAGGGATACAGGTGCCAGTGTCACTATGGTGACATAGAAACTGGTTTCCCCTGGCCAATACCTGGCTGGACAAACTTATCCAGTCACCAACGCTGACAATCAGACTAAAGTACATCCCATGGCTATGGTAACTTTAGAGTGGGGAGGGGTCAATGGCCTGAAACAGGTGGTGGTCTCCTCAAATATCCCAGTAGACTGTTTGCTTGGAAATGACCTGGAGTCCTCAGCATGGGCTGAGGTAGAACTGAAAACCCATGCAGCCATGCTGGGTATCCCTGAACTGGTGTGTGTCAAAACAAGGGCACAGTGCAAGGCACAGGGTGAAAAAGTAGAGTTGGAGTCTGGAAGAAAGGCCCAGCCTACCAAGAGAAAAGGAAAGTCAGCTGGGAAACCAGCTGCAACGCAGCAAGAAAAAGAGAGCCTCTCTTCTCAGGAAGAAGTTCTGCCCTCTGAGGGAACTGAGCCTATGGAGCTGGAACCTTATCAGGTTGAGCTCTTGGGCCCAGGGGGACCCTCGAGGGAAGAGTTGTGTAAGGGACAAGAAACCTGTCCCTCTCTTGAAGGCCTTAGGCAGCAAGCTGCTGAAGAGTCCAAAGGCAAGAAAAATGGAACACATAGGGTCTATTGGGAAGATGGACTCCTGTACACTGAGGCAAGAGATCCCAAACCTGGTGCCACTAGGAGAGTGGTAGTGCCTCAGTCGTTCAGAGAGTTTATTCTGACCTTAGCCCATGATATTCCCCTTGCTGGGCATTTGGGACAAACCAAGACGTTGGAGAGGTTAGTCAACCACTTCTACTGGCCCAACATGTCCCAGAAGGTTAAGGAGTTTTGCACCTCCTGTCCCACCTGTCAAGCCAGTGGTAAGACAGGTGGACATCCAAAGGCCCCCCTCATTCCACTTCCAGAGGTGGGGGTCCCCTTTGAAAGAGTGGGTGTGGACATAGTGGGTCCACTGGAACCTCCCACAGCCTCAGGAAATATGTACATCCTAGTAGTAGTGGATCATGCTACTAGGTATCCTGAAGCTATTCCCCTTAAGTCGACTACTGCCCCTGCAGTAGCCAAGGCCCTCATTGGTATCTTTACCAGAGTGGGATTCCCTAAGGAGGTGGTGTCTGACAGAGGTACCAACTTCATGTCAGCATACCTAAAACACATGTGGAATGAATGTGGAGTGACTTATACATTCACTACACCATATCATCCACAAACTATTGGCCTTGTTGAGAGATTCAACAAGACATTAAAGGGCATGATCATGGGGCTCCCAGAAAAACCCAAAAGGAGATGGGATGTCCTCCTGCCATGTCTGCTTTTCGCTTACAGAGAGGTGCCTCAGAAGGGAGTAGGGTTCTCACCCTTTGAACTTCTGTTTGGCCACCCTGTAAGGGGACCACTAGCTCTTGTGAAAGAAGGCTGGGAGAGACCTCTTCATGAGCCTAAACAAGACATAGTGGACTATGTACTTGGCCTTCGCTCAAGGATGGCAGAGTACATGGAAAAGGCAAGCAAAAACCTTGAGGCCAGCCAACAGCTCCAGAAGTGTTGGTATGACCAAAAGGCTGCACTGATTGAATTTCAACCAGGGCAGAAAGTATGGGTTTTGGAGTCTGTGGCTCCCAGGGCACTTCAGGACAAATGGAGTGGCCCTTACCCAATCCTGGAAAAGAAGAGTCAGGTCACCTACCTGGTGGACCTAGGCACAAGCAGGAGCCCCAATAGGGTGATCCATGTGAACCGCCTTACGCTCTTCCATGACAGGGCTGATGTAAATCTGTTAATGGTAACAGATGAGGATCAGGAAGCTGAGAGTGAGCCTCTCCCTGATCTTCTGTCATCAGACCCTAAAGATGGCTCAGTGGATGGAGTGATCTATTCAGACACCCTCTCTGGCCAACAGCAAGCTGACTGTAGGAAGGTCCTACAACAGTTTGCTGAGCTCTTTTCCCTAACCCCTGGTCAGACACACCTGTGTACCCATGATGTGGACACAGGAGACAGCATGCCTGTCAAAAACAAAATCTTCAGACAGTCTGATCAAGTTAAGGAAAGCATCAAGGTGGAAGTCCACAAGATGCTGGAATTGGGAGTAATTGAGTACTCTGACAGCCCCTGGGCTAGCCCAGTGGTCTTAGTCCCCAAACCTCACACCAAAGAAGGAAAGAGAGAGATGAGGTTTTGTGTGGACTACAGAGGACTTAACTCTGTCACCAAGACAGATGCCCATCCAATTCCTAGAGCTGATGAGCTGATTGATAAATTAGGGGCTGCCAAATTCTTAAGTACCTTTGACTTAACAGCAGGGTACTGGCAAATCAAAATGGCCCCTGGAGCAAAAGAAAAGACAGCATTCTCCACACCTGATGGGCATTATCAGTTCACTGTTATGCCCTTTGGTTTAAAGAATGCCCCTGCCACCTTCCAAAGGTTGGTGAATCAAGTCCTTGCTGGCTTGGAGTCCTTCAGTGCAGCTTATCTTGACGATATTGCTGTCTTTAGCTCCAACTGGCAGGATCATCTGGTCCACCTGAAGAAGGTTTTGAAGGCTCTGCAATCTGCAGGCCTCTCTATCAAGGCATCCAAATGCCAGATAGGGCAGGGAACTGTGGTTTACTTGGGACACCTTGTAGGTGGAGGCCAAGTTCAGCCACTCCGGCCTAAGATCCAGACTATTCTGGACTGGGCAGCTATAAAAAACCAAGACCCAAGTCAGGGCATTCCTTGGCTTGACTGGGTACTATAGGAGGTTTGTGAAGGGATATGGATCCATTGTGACAGCCCTCACAGAACTCACCTCCAAGAAAATGCCCAAGAAAGTAAACTGGACTGTAGAATGCCAACAGGCCTTTGACACCCTGAAACAAGCTATGTGCACAGCACCAGTTCTAAAAGCTCCAGATTACTCCAAGCAGTTCATTGTGCAAACAGATGCCTCTGAACATGGGATAGGGGCAGTTTTGTCCCAAACAAATGATGATGGCCTTGACCAGCCTGTTGCTTTCATTAGCAGGAGGTTACTCCCCAGGGAGCAGCGTTGGAGTGCCATTGAGAGGGAGGCCTTTGCTGTGGTTTGGTCCCTGAAGAAGCTGAGACCATACCTCTTTGGTACTCACTTCCTAGTTCAGACTGACCACAGACCTCTCAGATGGCTGATGCAAATGAAAGGTGAAAATCCAAAACTGTTGAGGTGGTCCATCTCCCTACAGGGAATGGACTTTATAGTGGAACACAGACCTGGGACTGCCCATGCCAATGCAGATGGCCTTTCCAGGTTCTTCCACTTAGAAAATGAAGACTCTCTTGGGAAAGGTTAGTCTCATCCTCTTTCGTTTGGGGGGGGGGGGGGGGGCTGTGTAAGGAAATGCCTCCTAGGCATGGTTACCCCCTGACTTTTTGCCTTTGCTGATGCTATGTTTTGAATTGAAAGTGTGCTGAGGCCTGCTAACCAGGCCCCAGCACCAGCACCAGTGTTCTTTCCCTAACCTGTACTTTTGATTCCACAATTGGCACACCCTGGCATCCAGGTAAGTCCCTTGTAACTGGTACCCCTGGTACCAAGGGCCCTGATGCCAGGGAAGGTCTCTAAGGGCTGCAGCATATCTTATGCCACCCTGGGGACCCCTCACTCAGCACAGACACACTGCTTACCAGCTTGTGTGTGCTGCTGAGAACAAAACGAGTAAGACGACATGGCACTCCCCTCAGGGTGCCATGCCAACCTCACACTGCCTATGCAGTATAGATAAGTCACCCCTCTAGTAGGCCTTACAGCCCTAAGGCAGGGTGCACTATACCATAGGTGAGGGCACCAGTACATGAGTCCTGTGCCCCTACAGTGTCTTAGCCAAACCTTAGACATTGCAAGTGCAGGGTAGCCATAAGAGTATATGGTCTGGGAGTCTGTCAAACACGGACTCCACAGCACCATAATGGCTACACTGAAAACTGGGAAGTTTGGTATCAAACTTCTCAGCACAATAAATGCACACTGATGCCAGTGTACATTTTATTGTAAACTACACCCCTGAGAGCACCTTAGAGGTGCCCCCTGAAACCTTAACCGACTATCTGTGTAGGCTGACTAGTTCCAGCAGCCTGCCACAACCGAGACATGTTGCTGGCCCCATGGGGAGAGTGCCTTTGTCACTCTGAGGCCAGTAACAAAGCCTGCACTGGGTGGAGATGCTAACACCTCCCCCAGGCAGGAGCTGTCACACCTGGCGGTGAGCCTCAAAGGCTCACCCCTTTGTGCCAGCACCGCAGGACACTCCAGCTAGTGGAGTTGCCCGCCCCCTCCGGCCACGGCCCCCACTTTTGGCAGCAAGGCCGGAGAAAATAATGAGAATAACAAGGAGGAGTCACTGGCCAGTCAGGACAGCCCCTAAGGTGTCCTGAGCTGAAGTGACTAACTTTTAGAAATCCTCCATCTTGTAGATGGAGGATTCCCCAATAGGATTAGGGATGTGACCCCCTCCCCTTGGGAGGAGGCACAAAGAGGGTGTACCCACCCTCAGGGCTAGTAGCCATTGGCTACTAACCCCCCCAGACCTAAACACGCCCTTAAATTTTGTATTTAAGGGCTCCCCTGAACCTAAGAATTTAGATTCCTGCAACTTACCGAAGAAGACTGCTGAGCTGAAAACCCCTGCAGAAGAAGAAAGAAGACACCAACTGCTTTGGCCCCAGTCCTACCGGCCTGTCTCCTGCCTTCTAAAGAACCCTGCTCCAGCTACGCTTTCTCCAGGACCAGCGACCTCTGAATCCTCAGAGGACTGCCCTGCTTCCAAGAGACCAAGAAACTCCCGAGGACAGCGGCACTGCTCCAAAAGAACTGCAACTTTGTTTCAAGGAGCAGACTTAAAGACCCCTGCAATTCCCCGCAAGAAGCGTGAGACTTGCAACACTGCACCCGGCGATCCCGACTCGACTGGTGGAGAACTAACACCTCAGGGAGGACCCTCCGGCGACTCAGAGACCGTGAGTAACCAAAGTTGTCCCCCCTGAGCCCCCACAGCGACGCCTGCAGAGGGAATCCCGAGGCTCCCCCTGACCGCGACTGCCTGAACTCCATTTCCCGACGGCTGAAAAAGACCCTGCACCCGCAGCCCCCAGCACCTAAAGGAACGGAACTCCTGTGCAGGAGTGACCCCCTGGAGGCCCTCTCCCTTGCCCAGGTGGTGGCTACCCCGAGGAGCCCCCCCCTTGCCTGCCTGCACCGCTGACGAGATCCCTTGATCTCTCCTTGAAATCTACAGAAAACCTGACGCTTGTTTGCACACTGCACCCGGCCGCCCCCGCGCTGCGGAGGGTGTACTTTCTGTGTGGACTTGTGTCCCGCCCGGTGCCCTACAAAACCCCCCTGGTCTGCCCTCCGAAGACGCGGGTACTTACCTGCTGGCAGACCGGAACCGGGGCACCCCCTTCTCTCCATTGAAGCCTATGCGTTTTGGGCACCTCTGACCTCTGCACCTGACCGGCTCTGAGCTGCTGGTGTGATAACTTTGGGGTTGCTCTGAACCCCCAACAGTGGGCTACCTTGGACCCAAACCTGAGACTTGTAAGTGATTTACTTACCTGACAAAACTAACAAAACTTACCTCCCCCAGGAACTGTGAAAATTGCACTAAGTGTCCACTTTTAAAACAGCTTATTGTGTTTTATGTAAAAAGTATACATGCTAGTGTAATGATTTAAAGTTCCTGAAGTACTTACCTGCAATACCTTTCAAATGAGATATTACATGTAGAATTTGAGCTTGTGGTTCTTAAAATAAACTAAGAAAAGATATTTTTCTATAACAAAACCTATTGGCTGGATTTGTCTCTGAGTGTGTGTTCCTCATTTATTGCCTGTGTGTATGTACAACAAATGCTTAACACTACTCCTTTGATAAGCCTACTGCTCGACCACACTACCACAAAATAGAGCATTAGTATTATCTCTTTTTGCCACTATCTTACCTCTAAGGGGAACCCTTGGACTCTGTGCATGCTATTCCTTACTTTGAAATAGCACATACAGAGCCAACTTCCTACACACCCCAACCTGCTTGTTGCAGTACCACATAGCAGTGGTGTTGGCCATGAACACCTGCACTAACTTCCCCTTGGCTGATGGAAGAAATGCTTTCAATGCTATCAGAATCGCCCGGATCTCCAGCAAGTTCATGTGGAGTCCAGATTCCACCAGAGACCAGAGTTCTCGGATCTCCTCCTCTCCCAGATGGCAGCCCCACCCCAGAAGTGATGCATCTGTCACTACTGTAAGATCAGGTTCGGAAAGGGAGAAGAGTCTGCCCTTGACTTGTAACCCACCACTGCAGGTCTTTTTTCAGTTCCCTCTGAGATTTGGACCATGTCGGAGAGATTCCCCCGATGATGCACCCACTGGAATTTCAGGTCCAACTACATTCGCCATCGGGCATGATTCACCAGCAAGGCGCTGGAGGTCATGAGGCCCAGCCGCCTTACAGTCATTCTCACAGAAATCCAGGGCAGAGGCTGAAACATCAGTATCATGGCCTCGCTGCTCGGGAGGATAAGCCTGAAACTGCACTGTGTCCAGAACTGCTCCGATGAAAAGGAGCATCTGAGAAGGAGTCAGGTGTGACTTTGGCATGTTTATAGTGAACCCCAGCAAATGCAGCAGGTCCACTATAGTCTGAAGGTGGGAGACTACAGCCTGGGGCGAGCCCTCCTTCAGCCAGTCATCGAGGTAGGGTAAGACTGAAACCCCTGACCCTCACAGATTAGCTGCGACCACCGCCATCACCTTGGTGAACAGGTGCGCTCGTAGGGCCAAAGTGCTTGTGGCCTACTTTTAACAGCAGTTAACGCCTGTGGGCAGGCAGGATGGGGATGTGAAAATAAGCATGCTGCAAGTCCAACACTACCAACCAGTCTACTTGGTCTAGGGCAAACAAGTTCTGAGCCAAAATGAACATCTTTAATTTCCCTTTTTTGAGGAAGAGAAGCGGAGGCATACCCCTTTTGTAGCCACAAAAAGCGTGAAAGGCAGATTGGGGGAGAGGTGTAACTGAGAGGCCCAAGAACTTGGCCGTAGCCCGTGAGTCCTTGCAACACTCCATCGAAGTCTGCCTTCTTGCCAAAGAAACTGGTCCATTTGAAGGGCACATCTGAAGTTGGCCTGGACAACCCCCAAAAAGCTATATGTTCTCAGCCAGGTGTGGTGCTACAAGGCCACTATCAATTAAACTGCTCTGCCTAGGAGTTAGCTGTGTCTAAACCACACCACACGGTAAACTTTGCTGCATCTCTCGAGTCTTTCACAGCTTGGGAGAGGATGACCCAAGCTTTGACAGCACTTGCACAACTGCATCCCACAAGGTATGGGAATAACAGCTCAACACGCATGTGGTGTTCACAGACCGCAATGCTAGGCTGGTGGAAAAAACATTTTTCTTGTTTTATCTATCCAGCATCTTGGATTCCCTGTTCAGAGGAGCTGCAGAGAGCGTGTCATGGGAAGTTGAGGCTTGGATTACCAAGCTCTCAGGGGTGGGGAGTTGGGTGAGGAAAGTAGGATCACCAAGGGTAGGGCAATTGTCCTGTTTAGAGGAGCCCTAGTAAGGGGCTTTGACTAAGTTTCCAGCAGGACATCAGTCAGTGCTTCATTAAAGGGCAAGAGGGGTTCAGGTGAGGAAGCCTCGGCTGAAGCACTTCAGTCAAGAAGTTAGTCTTCAATGCCACTGAGGGAAGCTAGAGATCAAGGACCTGCACTGCATTCTTCATCACCCCTGCGTAAGATGCTTCCTCCTACGTAGCCACAGTAGGTGGCGAGAGCAAGCCAGTATCTAGGGAGGTGTCCAGTCCTCTGGCATCTTAGTTCCTAATACCGATCCCAAATTCTCTTTTGGGGTGTATAACTGGTATTCCAAAGAATCCAGTGACCCCTCCTACTCTTCTCATATGCATGGCTGTTCCAAACAATGCTCAGGCAATGACGTAGAGCCACTGGGCCCTGTTGGCTTTGGAATCACCGATCAATGCCGTTTTGACTCTGTTGTCCGGGAAGAGAATGGGCCTGGCACAGTCGATGGGCACCAACCGAGCCGGGAGAATTTGCGTGGGATCAGCACCGGAGGTTGCACTGGCACAACCAGTGTGATTCAGATCGGAGATCGCATCCCTGAGACCCCATCAGAGTAGAGGCCAGAGCTGTCGGCTCAGAACCTGATGGGACCTACGCCGACCCTGCGGACCCAAAGCGCTCCAAAGGGTCAGCTTGTTCACAAACGAGCTGCCTAGACAGGTCTGAGGAGCTTAATAGGTCGCAAGTAGATAGATTGTTTAATCCTTTGACTATAACCAGCTTCTAGAACGTATTAATCAATCGTCTGTAATAATGAAGTAACTGAGTGACCAGCATTCTCAGTCACAATCAAGACTTTCATAGTAATTTTATTGAAAGAAACACCGGAGATGGGCATGTTCATCTGAATAATACAAAGTAAGGATTAAAGGGTCAAAATTAATAAAGAAGGAGAGGGCAACCTTGTCTAATGCCCCTTTTGAGATTAAAAAAAGGACATTAGTCCTCCAGTTCTCACTTTGGCAGAGGGGCAACTGTAACAAGCCATTACCATTTTAGTAAAGATTTCACCTAAATTTAATTTTAGAAGAGTTTCACGTAGAAAAACCCAGGAGACTCTGTTGAATGCCTTTGACATCTAATGTGATCGCCACGGTGTTGGAATTTATAGATTGAACCTAATTTATATATTGTGTCATAAAAGTAATGTTATCACTAGAAAGGGGTTTTTCCATGAAACTCACTTGTGTGTGACTGATCAGGCAAAGTAAAAGAGGTTCTAACCTCTTACAGAGGATTCTGCATTATATTTTTGCACCCAAATTGATCAATGAAACTGGCCTGTAGTTTTAGGTCTGGGTCTCTTTAACCTCACTACAATGGTGGTTTCACTTGCCGTGCCTACATTGGAGCCCAATTTGAAGAAGTGATAGAAGAGATCAAGAAGTATAGGTCCAAGGGTGGAGACAAAAACGTTATAAAAGTTAGTCTAAAAGACGTCCAGCCCGAGGGCTTTGTGCAGTTTAAGAGATTCAATAGCCTTCTTGAATTTCTCTCCAAGGTAACTGGTGAGCCAAGTGTTGCTTTTCTTAGGTCTGCAATTGTAGGAAGTTGTATACTATTTAGATATACCCTATATTTCTCACTGTAAGAGGCGTTTGTAGAGGGATGTATACAAATCTTTGAAGATGCCCATGATTTTTTATTTTAGGGTGTTTCTGGAAAATGTTCAGTGTATCTTTAAGAGAAGTGACACTCTTGTGGGACTGTCTGTTTTAAATATGATGCCAACATTTTCCCGGCTTTATTTGCCTCACAAAGTTTTACATTTTTTTATTGGTTAACCAAGAACCCCGCCCTCTCGCTCATAATCCCACTGTATTCATATTTCTTATTGGTAAGGGTAGAAAGGGTGTGGTCATTTGGGCTGGAAATGTGAGAAGCCTCTAGGGACTTTGTCTCCTTTTCAAACTCTAACAAGCTGTTACAGGATTTATTTAATTTAGATTGAATCTCAATTAGTGAGCCCCTAATATCAGCTGTTAGTGGATCCCAATAGGTTGAGGGTGAATTATCCAAGGGAGAAATTTAATTTATATAATTGAGTTTGGTAATTTCAATGAGTTCTTTGAAGAAGTATCTCTATTGGATTCATCGTTAAACCTCTATAATTCAGTATAAGGTCTCTTGTTGGTTCCTAGAAGCAAAAGGGTGATGGCCGAGTGGTTGGAAACTAGTCTCAAGAGGATTTCTGTTTGGTCAATCAGATGATTGTGTTTTCAATTCTAGAGTATGAATTGTGAGGGGTGGATAAAAAAGTGTAATCCCTGGGGTCAGAGTGTTGTAGTCTTTAAGTGTCCTGTAGATGCAATGTAGAGCATAATTTAAGTACTGACATATGTGATTTAAAGAGCTGCATTGTTGATCTGGATTGCCTAACAAGAGTGAAATCCATGATAAGATTGAGCTCCCCAGGCCTGATAGTTAATTCCTGATTGGGAATTTGGTCGAAAGGAACGGTCAAGGAGTCCCAGCAATCCAGCTCATTGATATTTGGGCAATATACGTTGAGAACGTGAAAAGAGCTTGTGTTTGGGGAGAATTTTGTTAGGATCCATCGCCCCCCATCATCAGAAATGTGAGATTCTACTGATAGGCCTGAGGTTTTGGAAATGCATTATCAACCCTCTTTTTTTTGTTGATGGCAGAAGAACAAAGGGTGCTACTGATCCAATTTCACCCAAATGATATCATCTCCTTAGTTATCCTAGTCTCTTGTAACAGTACTATGTCTGCTTTAAGTTTATAAATCTAGTTCTCTATCTTTTTCCTTTTAACAAAGAGGGGACACTCTTCTCTAACAAAAAAACGTTCTGTTCAGGACTATTAATTTGCAAAAACTGGTAGACTGCCCCTGCACTTCGAATCAACAACCTAGGACAGGGACAGTAGAAGCATGTTGACAAATATAAGGCACACTTGGTGCCCCACTCCAGGTTGTAGAACCGGTTCTGGGTCTTGGCACTAGCGGGGACAGGCCGAGACTCATTACGCATACTGGATTATCATTCTAGCTGAGATGCAAAAGAGTCGGATACTAGAGTCACATGCTGTAGGGTCACTGAGAACAAGAGTTCACATCTGTACTCCATGCAGAGAACATTCCCCTTCCAACACTCTACATGTGCTGCTGTGTTCTGTACCTAATGCAGATGGGGGGGGACTGCAAAGGCTGGCAAGAAAAGGTTAAGGAAGATTCACATAATCTAGGCTCGCCAGGATAACCACCTTCCATTAAGTACAGCAGACACAACCTCATGTAAAAGTCACAATAGGCTCTTTATTTAAAAAAAAAAAAAATACACCTGAAGTGAGAAAGCAAATCTCATATAAATAAACAAGGGAATGCTACCAAGAGCAGTGCAAAAAATATGCAGTATCAGCAGCTGTCACACATACATTTTACTTTACTAATTATTCTAATTGATAAGTGCTTTCTTAAACTCTACTGACCTGGCTGCGTCTAAAATTGTACATTGAGGGTTAAAACACTTTTTAACTGCTGCAATTTTATACATCCATGCATATTTTCACTGATGCTTTGAGTATTGCCGCAAAACAAAAGTTACAGACTACATATCAATCAGCCAAGTTTCAACTATTTTGGGAAAAAAGGTACAATTAACTGATTGATGTTATCATAATCCAGATTGTAGTGCGTTACATGCATTAGCTAACTAAAGTTTATGGTTGGGACTATACACAACTTAGATAATGCTGCCTGATCCTTTTACCGAATGGCAAATGTTATGTTAAATGTTATAATGTACGATGACATGAATAGAGAAAACTACCATTAATAAATTCTGTTGTCGATCTACTTTCTAGCATAAACTTAAATCTTCAAAATTTACAGTTGTTTGATAGGAGGAGAAAAAGACAGCCATTTAAAACCGCAAGGGAATACAGCATGGAAGGAGCATTTTACATTTTTGTATTGCTAACCCAGTAGTCAACTTGTAGCAATAGTGGCAGCAACGGACACAAGTGTTTGTAAATAAGTTAAGAAGTTGATTACTTACTTTCCATCTTTAAAATACGTTTTCAAAGTGTCACTGAAACTTTTGGAATATTTTACAAACTCTTTCTTTTGATGCTCAAGTGCCTAAAACAGAACAGAACATTATTAAAATGAAAATGTTCTCAGCACAGAAAGCAATGCTGAGTATATCGACGTTTTATACCACAAGCTAATCAGAATGGCAAAGAGTAAAAACTTTAGTGAAATATATTTTGTTGACAAGCATTATAGAAAATAGAAATTACAACCTTTGCTTCTGTCTATGCATTTACTAAACAAGATTTAAAAAATAAAAAAAAAAACAGAACAAGCTGTTAAATAAGACCCAATGGTTGTGTGACTAGTACTACACCTTGAACACTCAAATCCTTCTAGTCTGACAACTAAACCAGTTAATTATATTTGTTAAAAGTTATTTCTGGTTGATATTCCATCTAACTGAAGACTCCTCATCTTTTTAATATTCCCCAGTCGTCAGACTAGATCGGAAAAAACCTTTAGCAGAAATACAGCGTGAAGTAAGGGGCATCACGCAGCTCCGCGCGGAGGTCGTTCTGCTCTGGAAATGACATGCTGAGCCACATACAAGCGCCACCCATGCATGCCGTCAGTTGCTTTTTAGGCTGTCTGCAATCCCAGACGCAGAGCCCATTAGCAGAATTGTTCTGACCTGTGTACAGATCTCTAGACATGGGACCTTTTCAGATGGAGAAAAGAGCACAAATCACAGAACAGTAAGGATGGCTGGGTATGTGAGCAATCTGTGGTTAAATATCCACCAGAAAATGTCTGGATGGTGAGGTTTTACCAGACATGAAAAGCGTCAACACTTTTGTAACAAGGGAGGCTAGGGTCCACAATACCAACCTGTTTGGAAAGAAAGCAGAGTATGGCTTGCAGATCACTCACTCATAGCCCCGATGTTATGGCAATGTGGAAAACTGTCTGGAGGGTGAGAATCCATAATAGACAGTTGGGGCAGAGGTTTGATATCAGGTCCCGCAGGGGCATAATGAAAGGAGAAGGTAGATTTGAAAGTTGCAAACCTTCATTTAAAAAAAAAAAAAAAAAAAAAAAAAAAAAAAAAAAAAAAACACGCACACATCACAACAGCCAATTTTAATAAAGAAGGTTAATCCGGCAAATTCAAAAAGAATAAAAAAAAAAACAAAAAAAAAAAAAGCAAACAAAAAACTTCTAATGTGCCCAAAACAAGTCCATGCTGGGGCTAAGAGCTCAATAAAAAGCAACAAGTCTGGTCTGAAGAGTGTCAGCCTGCAGAACCTTAGGTAAAGCCACCAATCTGTTCCAACAACAAACATAAACAAGTTTTGTGGAGGGATGCCTGGCTGCCAAAATGATAACAATCTTAGAAGAGAGTTTGAATCCAGTCAACAGCGGCTGCTCATTCTCCAAGCATGGAGGTGAAGATTGCGTAGGCCTGAGAGCAAGACCCTGCCCTGCTGTTATATTACGAGATTCCCCTGAAGCAGCAGCCTGATCAAAGGGTGGAAACGGATGCCAACAAATTTCGGCTATCACACTCTCCTTGCCCAACCTGATGCCACTAGGACAACTTGGGCCCAGTCACTTCTGAACTTCATCAGAACTCAGCTTAAGAGAGGTAGTGACAAAAAGGGGTACAGGAGTCCCGAGCTCCACTCTAGCCGGAATAAATCTCAGAGTCACCTGGGAAAATCCAGCACTCCAAACTGTTGGCATTGCGAATTCTCAAAATGGTGAAAAGATTGAGCCGGGGTTCTCCCCATTTATGAAAGATAACTTGCACAATGTAGGAAGTTGGCTCTGTATGCACTATTTCAAAGTAAGGAATAGTATGCACAGAGTCCAAGGGTTCCCCTTAGAGGTAAGATAGTGGCAAAAAGAGATAATACTAATGCTCTATTTTGTGGTAGTGTGGTCGAGGAATAGGCTTATCCAAGGAGTAGTGTTAAGCATTTGTTGTACATACACACAGGCAATAAATGAGGAACACACACTCAGAGACAAATCCAGCCAATAGGTTTTGTTATAGAAACATATATTTTCTTAGTTTATTTTAAGAACCACAGGTTCAAATTCTACATGTAATATCTCATTTGAAAGGTATTGCAGGTAAGTACTTCAGGAACTTTAAATCATTACATTAGCATGTATACTTTTTACATAAAACACAATAAGCTGTTTTAAAACTGGACACAGTGCAATTTTCACAGTTCCTGGGGGAGGTAAGTTTTTGTTAGTTTTCACAGGTAAGTAAGTCACTTACAGGTTTCAGTTTTTGGTCCAAGGTAGCCCACCGTTGGGGGTTCAGAGCAACCCCAAAGTTACCACACCAGCAGCTCAGGGCCGGTCAGGTGCAGAGGTCAAAGAGGTGCCCAAAACGCATAGGCTTCAATGGAGAGCAGGGGGTGCCCCGGTTCCGGTCTGCCAGCAGGTAAGTACCCGTGTCTTCGGAGGGCAGACCAGGGGGGTTCTGTAGGGCACCGGGGGGGACACAGGTCAGCACAAAAAGTACACCCTCAGCAGCGCGGGGGCGGCCGGGTGCATTGTGCAAACACGCGTCGGGTTTGTAATGGTTTTCAATGAGAGATCAAGGGATCTCTTCAGCGTTGCAGGCAAGCAAGGGGGGGGCTCCTCGGAATAGCCACCACCTGGGCAAGGGAGAGGGCCTCCTGGGGGTCACTCCTGCACAGGAGTTCCGTTTCTTTAGGTGCTGGGGGCTGCGGGTGCAGAGTCTTTTCCAGCCGTCGGGAAAGGGAGTTCAGGCAGTCGCGGTCAGGGGGAGCCTCGGGATTCCCTCTGCAGGCGTCGCTGTGGAGGCTTAGGGGGGACAACTTTGGTTACTCACGGAGTCGCCGGAGGGTCCTCCCTGAGGTGTTGGTTCTCCACCAGTCGAGTCGGGGTCGCCGGGTGCAGTGTTGCAAGTCTCACGCTTCTTGCGGGGAGTTGCAGGGGTCTTTAAATCTGCTCCTTGAAACAAAGTTGCAGTTCTTTTGGAGCAGTGCCGCTGTCCTCGGGAGTTTCTTGGTCTCTTGGAAGCAGGGCAGTCCTCTGAGGATTCAGAGGTCGCTGGTCCTGGAGAAAGCGTTGCTGGAGCAGGGTTCTTTAGTAGGCAGGAGACAGGCCGGTAGGACTGGGGCCAAAGCAGTTGGTGTCTTCTTTCTTCTTCTGCAGGGGGTTAAAGCTCTTTTGATGTCTAATGTATGTAGTGCTCTTTCAGTTACAGAGTCTGGCTGTGGGAAGAACACTGGTAATTCTACTGTTTGATTTAAGTGGAACGGTGATATGACTTTTGGTAAAAATTTAGGATTTGTCCGTAGAACTACTTTATGCTTGTGTATTTGAATAAATGGTTCTTGTATGGTAAATGCTTGAATCTCACTTACTCTTCTTAAAGATGTGATGGAAATTAAAAATGCAACTTTCCATGTTAAGTATTGCATTTCACAAGAGTGCATGGGCTCAAAAGATGGACCCATGAGTCGTGTTAAGACAATGTTGAGGTTCCATGAAGGAACTGGTGGTGTTCTTGGTGGTATAATTCTCTTTAGACCTTCCATAAATGCTTTTATGACTGGTATCCTAAATAGAGAAGTTGAGTGCGTAATTTGCAGGTAAGCTGAAATTGCTGTAAGATGTATCTTAATGGAAGAAAAAGCTAGCTTTGACTTTTGCAGATGTAGTAAGTATCCTACGATGTCTTTGGCAGATGCGTGTAAGGGTTGAATTTGATTATTATGGCAGTAATAAACAAATCTTTTCCACTTATTTGCATAGCAATTGTAGGAAGTTGGCTCTGTATGTGCTATTTCAAAGTAAGGAATAGCATGCACAGAGTCCAAGGGTTCCCCTTAGAGGTAAAATAGTGGTAAAAATAGATAATACTAATGCTCTATTTTGTGGTAGTGTGGTCGAGCTGTAGGCTTATCCAAGGAGTAGTGTTAAGCATTTGTTGTACATACACAGACAATAAATGAGGTACACACACTCAGAGACAAATCCAGCCAATAGGTTTTGTCATAGAAAAATATATTTTCTTAGTTTATTTTAAGAACCACAGGTTCAAATTTAATATGTAATATCTTGTTTGAAAGGTATTGCAGGTAAGTACATTAGGAACTTTGAATCATTTCAATTGCATGTATACTTTTCAAGTTATTCACAAATAGCTACTTTAAAAGTGGACACAGTGCAATTTTCACAGTTCCTGGGGGAGGTAAGTTTTTGTTAGTTTTACCAGGTAAGTAAGACACTTACAGGGTTCAGTTCTTGGTCCAAGGTAGCCCACCGTTGGGGGTTCAGAGCAACCCCAAAGTTACCACACCAGCAGCTCAGGGCCGGTCAGGTGCAGAGTTCAAAGTGGTGCCCAAAACGCATAGGCTTCAATGGAGAGAAGGGGGTGCCCCGGTTCCGGTCTGCTTGCAGGTAAGTACCCGCGTCTTCGGAGGGCAGACCAGGGGGTTTTTGTAGGGCACCGGGGGGGACACAAGCCCACACAGAAATTTCACCCTCAGCGGCGCGGGGGCGGCCGGGTGCAGTGTTAGAACAAGCGTCTGGTTCGCAATGGAAGTCAATGAGAGATCAAGGGATCTCTTCAGCGCTGCAGGCAGGCAAGGGGGGGCTTCCTCAGGGAAACCTCCACTTGGGCAAGGGAGAGGGACTCCTGGGGGTCACTTCTGCAGTGAAAGTCCGGTCCTTCAGGTCCTGGGGGCTGCGGGTGCAGGGTCTTTTCCAGGCGTCGGGACTTCGGTTTCAGAGAGTCGCGGTCAGGGGAAGCCTCGGGATTCCCTCTGCAGGCGGCGCTGTGGGGGCTCAGGGGGGACAGGTTTTGGTACTCACAGTCGTAGAGTAGTCCGGGGGTCCTCCCTGAGGTGTTGGTTCTCCACCAGCCGAGTCGGGGTCGCCGGGTGCAGTGTTGCAAGTCTCACGCTTCTTGCGGGGAGATTGCAGGGTTCTTTAAAGCTGCTCCTTTGGATAAAGTTGCAGTCTTTTTGGAGCAGGTCCGCTGTCCTCGGGAGTTTCTTGTCGTCGTCGAAGCAGGGCAGTCCTCAGAGGATTCAGAGGTCGCTGGTCCCTTTGGAAGGCGTCGCTGGAGCAGAGTTCTTTGGAAGGCAGGAGACAGGCCGGTGAGTTTCTGGAGCCAAGGCAGTTGTTGTCTTCTGGTCTTCCTCTGCAGGGGTTTTCAGCTAGGCAGTCCTTCTTCTTGTTGTTGCAGGAATCTAAAATCTTAGGTTCAGGGAAGCCCTTAAATACTAAATTTAAGGGCGTGTTTAGGTCTGGGGGGTTAGTAGCCAATGGCTACTAGCCCTGAGGGTGAGTACACCCTCTTTGTGCCTCCTCCCAAGGGGAGGGGGTCACATCCCTAATCCTATTGGGGGAATCCTCCATCTGCAAGATGGAGGATTTCTAAAAGTTAGTCACCTCAGCTCAGGACACCTTAGGGGCTGTCCTGACTGGCCAGTGACTCCTCCTTGTTATTCTCATTATTTTCTCCGGCCTTGCCGCCAAAAGTGGGGGCCGGGGCCGGAGGGGGCGGGCAACTCCACTAGCTGGAGTGTCCTGCGGTGCTGTGACAAAGGGGTGAGCCTTTGAGGCTCACCGCCAGGTGTTACAGCTCCTGCCTGGGGGAGGTGTTAGCATCTCCACCCAGTGCAGGCTTTGTTACTGGCCTCAGAGTGACAAAGGCACTCTCCCCATGGGGCCAGCAACATGTCTCTAGTGTGGCAGGCTGCTGGAACTAGTCAGCCTACACAGACAGTCGGTTAAGTTTCAGGGGGCACCTCTAAGGTGCCCTCTGGGGTGTATTTTGCAATAAAATGTACACTGGCATCAGTGTGCATTTATTGTGCTGAGAAGTTTGATACCAAACTTCCCAGTTTTCAGTGTAGCCATTATGGTGTTGTGGAGTTCGTGTTTGACAAACTCCCAGACCATATACTCTTATGGCTACCCTGCACTTACAATGTCTAAGGTTTTGTTTAGACACTGTAGGGGTACCATGCTCATGCACTGGTACCCTCACCTATGGTATAGTGCACCCTGCCTTAGGGCTGTAAGGCCTGCTAGAGGGGTGACTGACCTATACTTGCATAGGCAGTGAGAGGCTGGCATGGCACCCTGAGGGGAGTGCCATGTCGACTTACTCGTTTTGGTCTCACTAGCACACACAAGCTGGCAAGCAGTGTGTCTGTGCTGAGTGAGAGGTCTCCAGGGTGGCATAAGACATGCTGCAGCCCTTAGAGACCTTCCTTGGCATCAGGGCCCTTGGTACTAGCAGTACCAGTTACAAGGGACTTATCTGGATGCCAGGGTCTGCCAATTGTGGATACAAAAGTACAGGTTAGGGAAAGAACACTGGTGCTGGGGCCTGGTTAGCAGGCCTCAGCACACTTTCAATTGTAAACATAGCATCAGCAAAGGCAACAAGTCAGGGGGCAACCATGCCAAGGAGGCATTTCCTTACACAACCCCCCCCCCCAAACGAAAGAGGATGAGACTAACCTTTCCCAAGAGAGTCTTCATTTTCTAAGTGGAAGAACCTGGAAAGGCCATCTGCATTGGCATGGGCAGTCCCAGGTCTGTGTTCCACTATAAAGTCCATTCCCTGTAGGGAGATGGACCACCTCAACAGTTTTGGATTTTCACCTTTCATTTGCATCAGCCATTTGAGAGGTCTGTGGTCAGTTTGAACTAGGAAGTGAGTCCCAAAGAGGTATGGTCTCAGCTTCTTCAGGGACCAAACCACAGCAAAGGCCTCCCTCTCAATGGCACTCCAACGCTGCTCCCTGGGGAGTAACCTCCTGCTAATGAAAGCAACAGGCTGGTCAAGGCCATCATCATTTGTTTGGGACAAAACTGCCCCTATCCCATGTTCAGAGGCATCTGTCTGCACAATGAACTGCTTAGAATAATCTGGAGCTTTTAGAACTGGTGCTGAGCACATTGCTTGTTTCAGGGTGTCAAAGGCCTGTTGGCATTCTACAGTCCAGTTCACTTTCTTGGGCATTTTCTTGGAGGTGAGTTCAGTGAGGGCTGTCACAATGGATCCATATCCCTTCACAAACCTCCTGTAATACCCAGTCAAGCCAAGGAATGCCCTGACTTGAGTCTGGGTTTTTGGAGCTACCCAGTCCAGAATAGTCTGGATCTTGGGTTGGAGTGGCTGAACTTGTCCTCCACCTACAAGGTGGCCCAAGTAAACCACAGTTCCCTGCCCTATCTGGCATTTGGATGCCTTGATAGAGAGGCCTGCAGATTGCAGAGCCTTCAAAACCTTCTTCAGGTGGACCAGGTGATCCTGCCAGGTGGAGTCAAAGACAGCAATATCATCAAGATAAGCTGTGCTAAAGTACTCCAAACCAGCAAGGACTTGATTCACCAACCTTTGGAAGGTGGCAGGGGCATTCTTTAAACCAAAGGGCATAACAGTAAACTGATAATGCCCATCAGGTGTGGAGAATGCTGTTTTCTCTTTTGCTCCAGGTGCCATTTTTATTTGCCAGTACCCTGCTGTCAAGTCAAAGGTACTTAAGAATTTGGCAGCACCTAATTTGTCTATGAGCTCATCAGCTCTAGGAATTGGATGGGTGTCTGTCTTGGTGACAGAGTTGAGCCCTCTGTAGTCCACACAAAACCTCATTTCTTTCTTTCCATCTTTGGTGTGAGGTTTGGGGACTAAGACCACTGGGCTAGCCCAGGGGCTGTCAGAGCGCTCAATTACTCCCAATTCCAGCATCTTGTGGACTTCCACCTTGATGCTTTCCTTAACATGGTCAGACTGTCTAAAAATTTTGTTTTTGACAGGCATGCTGTCTCCTGTGTCCACATCATGGGTACACAGGTGTGTCTGACCAGGGGTTAGGGAGAAGAGTTCAGGAAACTGTTGTAGGACTCTCCTACAATCAGCTTGCTGTTGGCCAGAGAGGGTGTCTGAGTAGATCACTCCATCTACTGCGCCATCTTTTGGGTCTGATGACAGAAGATCAGGGAGAGGTTCACTCTCTGCCTCCTGATCCTCATCTGTTACCATCAACAGATTTACATCAGCCCTGTCATGGAAGAGCTTAAGGCGGTTCACATGGATCACCCTCTTGGGGCTCCTGCTTGTGCCCAGGTCCACCAGGTAGGTGACGTGACTCTTCCTTTCTAGCACTAGGTAAGGGCCACTCCATTTGTCCTGGAGTGCCCTGGGAGCCACAGGCTCCAGAACCCAGACTTTCTGCCCTGGTTGGAACTCAACCATTGCAGCCTTTTGGTCATACCAAAACTTCTGGAGCTGTTGGCTGGCCTCAAGGTTTTTGCTTGCCTTTTCCATGTACTCTGCCATTCTACAGCGAAGGCCAAGTACATAGTCCACTATGTCCTGTTTAGGCTCATGAAGAGGTCTCTCCCAGCCTTCTTTAACAAGAGCAAGTGGTCCCCTTACAGGGTGACCAAACAGAAGTTCAAAGGGTGAGAATCCTACTCCCTTCTGTGGCACCTCTCTGTAAGCGAAAAGCAGACATGGCAAGAGGACATCCCATCTCCTTTTGAGCTTTTCTGGGAGCCCCATGATCATGCCTTTTAATGTCTTGTTGAATCTCTCAACTAAGCCATTAGTTTGTGGATGGTATGGTGTAGTGAATTTGTAAGTCGGCCCACACTCACTCCACATGTGTTTTAGGTATGCTGACATGAAGTTGGTACCTCTGTCAGACACCACCTCCTTAGGGAAACCCACTCTGGTAAAGATACCAATGAGGGCCTTGGCTACTGCAGGGGCAGTAGTTGACCTAAGGGGAATAGCTTCAGGATACCTAGTAGCATGATCCACTACTACTAGGATATACATATTTCCTGAGGCTGTGGGAGGTTCTAGTGGACCAACTATGTCCCCACCCACTCTTTCAAAGGGGACCCCCACCACTGGAAGTGGAATGAGGGGGGCCTTTGGATGCCCACCTGTCTTACCACTGGCTTGACAGGTGGGGCAGGAGAGGCAAAACTCCTTAACCTTGTGGGACATATTGGGCCAGTAGAAGTGGTTGACTAACCTCTCCCACGTCTTGGTTTGTCCCAAATGCCCAGCAAGGGGAATATCATGGGCTAAGGTCAGAATAAACTCTCTGAACGACTGAGGCACTACCACTCTCCTAGTGGCACCAGGTTTGGGGTCTCTGGCCTCAGTGTACAGGAGTCCATCTTCCCAATAGACCCTATGTGTTCCATTTTTCTTGCCCTTGGACTCTTCAGCAGCTTGCTGCCTAAGGCCTTCAAGAGAGGGACAGGTTTCTTGTCCCTTACACAGCTCCTCCCTTGAGAGTCCCCCTGGGCCTAAGAGCTCAACCTGATAAGGTTCAAGCTCCAAAGGCTCAGTTCCCTCAGAGGGCAGAACTTCTTCCTGGGAAGAGAGGTTCTCTTTTTCTGACTGTGTTGCAGTTGGTTTCCCAACTGACTTTCCTTTTCTCTTGGTAGGCTGGGCCTTTCTTCCAGACTCCAGCTCTACTTTTTCACCCTGTGCCTTGCATTGTGCTCTTGTTTTTACACACACCAGTTCAGGGATACCCAGCATGGCTGCATGGGTTTTTAGTTCTACCTCAGCCCATGCTGAGGACTCCAGGTCATTTCCAAGCAGACAGTCTACTGGGATGTTTGAGGAGACCACCACCTGTTTCAGGCCATTGACCCCTCCCCATTCTAAAGTTACCATTGCCATGGGATGTGCTTTAGTCTGATTGTCAGCGTTGGTGACTGTATAGGTTTTTCCAGTCAGGTATTGGCCAGGGGAAACCAGTTTCTCTGTCACCATGGTGACACTGGCACCTGTATCCCTCAGGCCCTCTACACTTGTCCCATTAATAAAGAGCTGCTGCCTGTATTTTTGCATGTTAGGCGGCCAGGCAGCTAGTGTGGCTAAATCCACCCCACCCTCAGAGACTAGAGTAGCTTCAGTGTGGACCCTGATTTGCTCTGGGCACACTGTTGATCCCACTTGGAGACTAGCCATTCCAGTGTTACCTGGATTGGAGTTTGGAGTGGAACTTTTCTTGGGACAGGCCTTGTCTCCAGTTTGGTGTCCAGACTGACTACAGTTTCGACACCAGGCCTTTTTGGGATCAAAGTTTTTACCCTTGTACCCAGGATTGTTTTGTGAAGAGGCTCTGGGCCCACCCTCCTGTGCAGGTTTTTGGGGGCCTGTAGAAGACTCTTTACTATTTTTATTTTTGGCTGTCTCACCACCTTTCCCCTGGGGAGGTTTTGTGACCCCTTTCTTTTGGTCACCCCCTGTGGAAGTTTTGGACACCCTTGTCTTGACCCAATGGTCCTAGGTCTACCAGATGCTGATGCAGTTTATCATTGAAACAATTACTTAACAGGTGTTCTTTCACAAATAAATTGTACAGCCCATCATAATTACTTACACCACTGCCTTGAATCCAACCATCTAGTGCTTTTACTGAGTAGTCTACAAAGTCAACCCAGGTCTGGCTCGAGGATTTTTGAGCCCCCCTGAATCTAATCCTATACTCCTCAGTGGAGAATCCAAAGCCCTCAATCAGGGTACCCTTCATGAGGTCATAAGATTCTGCATCTTTTCCAGAGAGTGTGAGGAGTCTATCCCTACACTTTCCTGTGAACATTTCCCAAAGGAGAGCACCCCAGTGAGATCTGTTCACTTTTCTGGTTACACAAGCCCTCTCAAAAGCTGTGAACCATTTGGTGATGTCATCACCATCTTCATATTTAGTTACAATCCCTTTAAGGATTTTCAACATGTCAGGAGAATCTCTGACCCTATTTATGTTGCTGCCACCATTGATGGGTCCCAGGCCCATCTCTTGTCTTTCCCTTTCTATGGCTAGGATCTGTCTTTCCAAAGCCAATCTTTTGGCCATCCTGGCTAACTGGATGTCCTCTTCACTGGAGTTATCCTCAGTGATTTCAGAGTTGTTGGTCCCTCCTGTGAGGGAACCTGCATCTCTGACTATTATTTGTGGAGTCAGGGCTTGAGAAGCCCTGTTCTCCCTAAGTAGGACTGGAGGGGGGGAATTTCCCTCCAAGTCACTATCTTCATCCTCTGTGTTGCCATCCTCAGAGGGGTTGGCTTTTTCAAACTCTGCCAAAAGCTCCTGGAGCTGTACTTTGGTAGGTTTGGAGCCCATTGTTATTTTCTTTAGTTTACAGAGTGACCTTAGCTCTCTCATCTGTAGATGGAGGTAAGGTGTGGTGTCGAGTTCCACCACATTCACATCTGTGCTAGACATTATGCTTCTAAAAGTTGGAATACTTTTTAAGAATCTAAAACTAGTTCTAGGTTCTAATTCAAACTTTTAACAAACTTTTAAACTCTAAAAGAAATGCTAACAGGGACTAACACAAGGCCCTAGCAGGTCTTTTAAGAATTTAGAAAACTTTTCAAATTGCAAAAATCTATTTCTAATGACAATTTTGGAATTTGTCGTGTGATCAGGTATTGGCTGAGTAGTCCAGCAAATGCAAAGTCTTGTACCCCACCGCTGATCCACCAATGTAGGAAGTTGGCTCTGTATGTGCCATTTCAAAGTAAGGAATAGCATGCACAGAGTCCAAGGGTTCCCCTTAGAGGTAAAATAGTGGTAAAAATAGATAATACTAATGCTCTATTTTGTGGTAGTGTGGTCGAGCAGTAGGCTTATCCAAGGAGTAGTGTTAAGCATTTGTTGTACATACACAGACAATAAATGAGGTACACACACTCAGAGACAAATCCAGCCAATAGGTTTTGTCATAGAAAAATATCTTTTCTTAGTTTATTTTAAGAACCACAGGTTCAAATTTAACATGTAATATCTTGTTTGAAAGGTATTGCAGGTAAGTACATTAGGAACTTTGAATCATTTCAATTGCATGTATACTTTTCAAGTTATTCACAAATAGCTACTTTAAAAGTGGACACTTAGTGCAATTTTCACAGTTCCTGGGGGAGGTAAGTTTTTGTTAGTTTTACCAGGTAAGTAAGACACTTACAGGGTTCAGTTCTTGGTCCAAGGTAGCCCACCGTTGGGGGTTCAGAGCAACCCCAAAGTTACCACACCAGCAGCTCAGGGCCGGTCAGGTGCAGAGTTCAAAGTGGTGCCCAAAACGCATAGGCTTCAATGGAGAGAAGGGGGTGCCGCGGTTCAGGTCTGCTTGCAGGTAAGTACTCGCGTCTTCGGAGGGCAGACCAGGGGGGTTTTGTAGGGCACCGGGGGGGACACAAGCCCACACAGAAATTTCACCCTCAGCGGCGCGGGGGCGGCCGGGTGCAGTGTTAGAACAAGCGTCGGGTTCGCAATGGAAGTCAATGAGAGATCAAGGGATCTCTTCAGCGCTGCAGGCAGGCAAGGGGGGGCTTCCTCAGGGAAACCTCCACTTGGGCAAGGGAGAGGGACTCCTGGGGGTCACTTCTGCAGTGTAAGTCCGGTCCTTCAGGTCCTGGGGGCTGCGGGTGCAGGGTCTTTTCCAGGAGTCGGGACTTAGGTTTCAGAGAGTCGCGGTCAGGGGAAGCCTCGGGATTCCCTCTGCAGGCGGCGCTGTGGGGGCTCAGGGGGGACAGGTTTTGGTACTCACAGTCGTAGAGTAGTCCGGGGGTCCTCCCTGAGGTGTCGGTTCTCCACCAGCCGAGTCGGGGTCGCCGGGTGCAGTGTTGCAAGTCTCACGCTTCTTGCGGGGAGATTGCAGGGTTCTTTAAAGCTGCTCCTTTGGATAAAGTTGCAGTCTTTTTGGAGCAGGTCCGCTGTCCTCGGGAGTTTCTTGTCGTCGTCGAAGCAGGGCAGTCCTCAGAGGATTCAGAGGTCGCTGGTCCCTTTGGAAGGCGTCGCTGGAGCAGAGTTCTTTGGAAGGCAGGAGACAGGCCGGTGAGTTTCTGGAGCCAAGGCAGTTGTTGTCTTCTGGTCTTCCTCTGCAGGGGTTTTCAGCTAGGCAGTCCTTCTTGTTGTTGCAGGAATCTAAAATCTTAGGTTCAGGGAAGCCCTTAAATACTAAATTTAAGGGCGTGTTTAGGTCTGGGGGGTTAGTAGCCAATGGCTACTAGCCCTGAGGGTGAGTACACCCTCTTTGTGCCTCCTCCCAAGGGGAGGGGGTCACATCCCTAATCCTTTTGGGGGAATCCTCCATCTGCAAGATGGAGGATTTCTAAAAGTTAGAGTCACCTCAGCTCAGGACACCTTAGGGGCTGTCCTGACTGGCCAGTGACTCCTTGTTATTCTCATTATTTTCTCCGGCCTTGCCGCCAAAAGTGGGGGCCGGGGCCGGAGGGGGTGGGCAACTCCACTAGCTGGAGTGTCCTGCGGTGCTGTGACAAAGGGGTGAGCCTTTGAGGCTCACCGCCAGGTGTTACAGCTCCTGCCTGGGGGAGGTGTTAGCATCTCCACCCAGTGCAGGCTTTGTTACTGGCCTCAGAGTGACAAAGGCACTCTCCCCATGGGGCCAGCAACATGTCTCTAGTGTGGCAGGCTGCTGGAACTAGTCAGCCTACACAGACAGTCGGTTAAGTTTCAGGGGGCACCTCTAAGGTGCCCTCTGGGGTGTATTTTGCAATAAAATGTACACTGGCATCAGTGTGCATTTATTGTGCTGAGAAGTTTGATACCAAACTTCCCAGTTTTCAGTGTAGCCATTATGGTGTTGTGGAGTTCGTGTTTGACAAACTCCCAGACCATATACTCTTATGGCTACCCTGCACTTACAATGTCTAAGGTTTTGTTTAGACACTGTAGGGGTACCATGCTCATGCACTGGTATCCTCACCTATGGTATAGTGCACCCTGCCTTAGGGCTGTAAGGCCTGCTAGAGGGGTGACTGACCTATACTTGCATAGGCAGTGAGAGGCTGGCATGGCACCCTGAGGGGAGTGCCATGTCGACTTACTCGTTTTGGTCTCACTAGCACACACAAGCTGGCAAGCAGTGTGTCTGTGCTGAGTGAGAGGTCTCCAGGGTGGCATAAGACATGCTGCAGCCCTTAGAGACCTTCCTTGGCATCAGGGCCCTTGGTACTACCAGTACCAGTTACAAGGGACTTATCTGGATGCCAGGGTCTGCCAATTGTGGATACAAAAGTACAGGTTAGGGAAAGAACACTGGTGCTGGGGCCTGGTTAGCAGGCCTCAGCACACTTTCAATTGTAAACATAGCATCAGCAAAGGCAAAAAGTCAGGGGGCAACCATGCCAAGGAGGCATTTCCTTACAGCAATGTCTAGTGGTAGGTTTCCTAGCTTGTTTTATGACCTCCATACATTCATGTGTAAGGTCTAAGTGTCCGAACTCTAGGACTTCAGGAGCCAGATTGCAAGATTCAGCGATGCTGGATTTGGGTGTCTGATCTGTTGTTTGTGTTGCGTTAACAGATCTGGTATGTTTGGTAGTTTGACATGAGGCACTACTGAGAGGTCTAGTAGTGTTGTGTACCAAGGTTGTCTTGCCCATGTTGGCGCTATTAGTATGAGTTTGAGTTTGTTTTGACTCAACTTGTTTACTAGATATGGAAAAGGGTGGGAGAGGGGGAAAAGCGTAAGCAAATATCCCTGACCAACTCATCCATAATGCATTGCCCTGAGACTGATCTTGTGGGTACCTGGATGCGAAGTTTTGGCATTTCGCGTTTTCCTTTGTTGCAAATAGATCTATTTGTGGTGTTCCCCAACTCTGGAAGTAAGTATTCAGTATTTGGGGGTGAATCTCCCATTCGTGGATCTGTTGGTGATCCCGAGCGAGATTGTCTGCTAACTGATTCTGAATTCCTGGAATAAATTGTGCTATTAGGCGAATTTAGTTTAGTTTAGTTTAAGAATTTATAAAGCGCGTAGTGACCCGAAGGCATCCCAGCGCTAACCTAACCTGACCGGTGCTGTCACTAGGAGAGTTGAGAGCGCTACCTACAGAAAAGAATGGTCTTGAGTTTTTTCCTAAAAAGTAGTTCTGAATGTTCCTGACGTAGATCGGAAGGAAGATCATTCCAAAGACGGGCGGCCTTGGTAAGGAAGGAGTTGGCCCCCCAAGCTCTCTTGGACCTCAAGATGGTCACAAGACGAGAGGAGGAGGACCTCAGACTTCGAGAAGGAACATAAAGACATAGCCGCTTTCTAAAGAACATTGGGCCCTTATGTTGAAGAGCTCTATGAACAATGCATAGGGCCTTAAAATAGGTACGTTGCTTGAAAGGGAGCCAATGAAGCGAGGAAAGAGCAGGTTTAGCGGATACATGTCTGGGAAGATTGACAAGAAGCCGGGCGGCTGCGTTCTGGACTGTTTGTAGCCTTTTTATAACATAAGCCGGGGCGCTGAGGAAAAGTGAGTTCCCATAATCCAACCGGGAGAGGATAAGAGTTTGAACGAGGATTCTTCTGGCCATAGGGGGAAGAAGAATCGAGATTTTCCTAAGAACTCTTAAGATGCCAAAGCATATAGAGGAGACTCTTTTTGCTTGATAATCCATGGTCAGACGAGAATCCACCTAGAAACCAAGGCTTTTTACCTGGTCCTTAGGGGGAGGAAGATTATTGAAAGCCTCAGAGTACAGCGGAAGCGAAAGAGCTGGGGGGGAATTGCCTAGTACGATGACTTCTGACTTTCTGTCATTGAATTTGAGCTTAGACTGGACCATCCAAGCTCCAATGTCTTTCATACAGCACGAGAGGTTAGCTGCCGACGAGTCCCCGGAGCTGGATAGGGACACCACAAGTTGAGTATCGTCGGCGTAGGTGACCAAAGACAAATTGTAGGGAGCGATCACCTTAGCCAGCGGGGATAAATAGACATTAAAAAGAGTTGGGCTCAAAGAAGAGCCCTGAGGAACTCCACAAGTCAAAGGAAAAATGTCAGAGAAGTAGGCTCGATCCAGGACTTGAAAAGATCTGCCTTTGACAAAAGCGGACAGCCAGGACAATGCCAGGCCTCCTATCCCCAATTCTGAGAGCCTGCGGCAGAGAAGGTTGTGGTCCACTGTATCAAAAGCAGCGCTGAGATCAAGCAGAATCATGGCCACATGGGACCCTTGGTCCAAAAGCTGCCTGGCTGACTCAGTCACTGCAAGGAGGGCTGACTCCGTGCTATGATGGGCTCTAAAACCCATTTGGGTGGGGTGGAGGAGTTCATGGGTCTCTAAGTAGCTGGTTAATTGGTGATTAACGTGTTTTTCCAAAATTTTTGTTGAAATAGGGAGAAGAGCAATGGGTCTATAATTCTCCAGCAGAGATGGGTCCAGTTTCGGTTTTTTTAACAGAGGCTTAATAATGGCATGCTTAAAAAGAGGGGGGAGAAGACCTAACGATAGGGAACGATTCAGTATTTCTGTGAGGGGAGGTACAACAATATCTGAAACTCGCGAGAGGATGGGGGGAGGAGCGGGGTCCAGGGGGGAGCCCGATTTAATCTGAAGAAGAAGTTTAGTGGCAACAGTATCAGTAAGAGGTGTGAAGACAGTTAATGTGGTTCCGGAGAGGGAGGGATTTGGTTGTGAATCGCCCAATGCCATATTTTCTGTGCCAGGAGACACAACTGTGTTGAGTGTGTCCCTCCCCGTTTGTTTAGGTAATACATCGTTGTCATGTTGTCTGTTTTGACAAGAATGTGTTTGTGGCTTATTATGGGTTGAAATGCTTTCAGCGCTAGAAATACTGCCAATAGTTCTAAGTGATTTATGTGAAACTGTTTTTGGTGAGTGTCCCATTGTCCTTGGATGCTGTATTGATTGAGGTGTGCTCCCCACCCTATCATGGAGGCATCTGTTATTACATATTGTGGCACTGGGTCTTGGAAAGGCCGCCCTTGGTTTAAATTTATACTGTTCCACCATTGAAGCGAGGTGTATGTTTGGCGGTCTACCAACACCAGATCTAGAATTTGACCCTGTGCCTGTGACCACTGTGATGCTAGGCACTGTTGTAGGGGCCGCATGTGCAACCTTGCATTTGGGACAATGGCTATGCATGAGGACATCATGCCTAGGAGTTTCATCACCATTTTGACTTGTATTGTTTGATTTGGATACATGGCCTGTATTACATTGCGAAATGCCTGAACGCTTTGTGGACTTGGAGTGGCAATCCCTTTTGCTGTGTTGATTGTCGCCCCTAAGTATTGCTGTGTTTGACACGGCAGAAGGTGTGACTGTGTAGTTGACTGAGGAATCTAGTTTGTGGAGGGTTTCTATGACATACTTTGTGTGTTGTGAACACCTTTCTAGCGTGTTGGTTTTGATTAACCAATCGTCTAGGTACGGGAACACATGTATTTGCTGCCTTCTGATATGTGCAGCTACGACTGCTAGGCACTTTGTAAAAACTTTTGGCGCAGTTGTTATTCCGAATGGCAACACCTTGAATTGGTAATGTATCCCTTGGAATACAAACCTTAAGTACTTTCTGTGTGAAGGATGTATCGGTATATGGAAATATGCATCCTTTAGGTCTAGTGTTGTCATGTAGTCTTGTTGTTTGAGTAGTGGGATTACGTCTTGTAATGTCACCATGTGAAAGTGATCTGATTTGATGTAGGTATTTAATGTTCAGAGATCTAATATAGGTCTCAGACTCTTGTCTTTTTTGGGTATGAGAAAGTACAGAGTAAACTCCTGTTCCTTTCTGGTGTTTTGGTACTAATTCAATTGCTTCTTTTAGTAGTAATGCCTGAACTTCTAGTCCTAGAAGATCTATATGTTGTTTTGACATCTTGTGTGTTTTCGGTGGGACGTTTGGAGGGAATTTGAGAAATTCTATGCAATAACCATGCTGGATAATTCCCAGTACCCAAGTGTCTGTTGTTATCTCCTCCCAATGTTTGTAAAATTGGCTTAGTCTCCCCCCCACAGGTGTTATGTGTTGGGGATGTGTGACCTGGAAGTCACTGCTTGTTTTGAGGGGTTTTGGGGCTTTGGAACTTCCCTCTATTTTTTTGGAATTGTCCCCCTCTATATTGCCCCCGAAAACTTCCCCGCTGATATTGGCTTTGATATGTGGGCCTTGCTTGTGAGGTTGTGGCCTCTGTAGGTTGACCTCGAAATCCTCCCCTAAATTGTGTTTTGCGAAATGTGCCTCTGCTTTGTGGGGAGTAGAGTGCGCCCATGGCTTTTGCGGTATCAGTATCTTTTTTGAGTTTTTCAATAGCAGTGTCGACTTCCGGCCCAAACAACTGCTGTTCATTAAAGGGCATATTCAGCACGGCTTGTTGTATTTCCGGCTTGAATCCTGACGTACGCAACCATGCGTGTCTCCTTATTGTTATTGCAGTATTTACTGTCCTTGCAGCCGTATCTGCTGCGTCCATTGATGACCGTATCTGATTATTGGAGATACTTTGTCCTTCTTCTACCACTTGTTGTGCCCTTTTCTGGAACTCTTTGGGTAAGTGTTCTATGAAATGCTGCATTTCGTCCCAATGAGCTCTGTCGTATCTTGCCAAAAGTGCTTGTGAATTGGCAATACGCCATTGGTTTGCTGCTTGTGCTGCAACTCTTTTACCCGCAGCATCGAATTTGCGACTCTCCTTGTCTGGAGGTGGTGCATCTCCCGAGGTATGAGAGTTTGCTCTCTTGCGAGCTGCCCCAACAACCACAGAATCTGGTATTAATTGCTGCGTAATATAAACAGGGTCTGTTGGTGGTGGCTTGTACTTTTTCTCCACCCTTGGAGTTATGGCTCTGCCTTTTACAGGATCCTGAAATATTTGTTTGGAATGTTTTATCATTCCTGGGAGCATAGGTAAGCTTTGGTATTGGCTATGAGTGGAGGAGAGTGTATTAAACAAAAAGTCATCCTCAATTGGTTCTGAATGCAAGGTGACGTTATGAAACGCAGCTGCCCTTGAGACCACCTGCGTGTAGGATGTACTGTCTTCAGGTGGCGACGGCCTCGCAGGGTAACAGTCTGGGCTGTTATCTGATACGGGAGCATCATAAAGGTCCCATGCATCAGGATCATCTTGACTCATTGCAGTATGAGTCGGGGATTGCATCAGTGGTGGAGTGGCTACCGGTGATGTGTGCATTGATGGTGGTGGAGATGGTGGTGGAGTTGTTTGTCTTGCCACCTTTGCCTGTGGCTGCTTGTCCTTTTCTTGAAAGGCAAGTCTTATTTTCATTTTAATTGGGGGAAGAGTGCTTATCTTCCCTGTGTCCTTTTGAATGTGGAGCCTTCTTGGAGTGTAGTCTGGCTCAACAGATTCAAGTTCCTCTCCGAACTTATGTCCTTGCATCTGGGAGGACAATCCCTGTTCCTCTGTGTAGGAACCTGTTTTCGGTTCAGAGGCTGGATGTTTCGGAATCAAAATCTTTTCGGTCGCCTTTTTGGGCTCCGAGGAAACCTTCTTTATTTTCGGCGTCGTGGTGTCTCGGTGCCGAACCGTTTCGGTGCGAGTCTGCTCGGAGCCGCTGTCTCGGGCCCGAGATTGTTGTGTGGCGGTATCTCGACCGGAGTCGGATGACTTCGCCACATGCATGACCTTTTTCGGTGCCGATGATCGGTCACCTATTTTTCGGGTTAAGCCATGGCCTGTTGGCGGTGACGTCCCCTGGGCTTTTGTTGTCTTCTCGTGAGTCTTATGTTTCGACGTCTTACTCACGGTTTTCGGCGTTTCTTCTGGATCGAGCTCGTCCGAGTCCGATTCCTGGATGGGGAAGGTTTCTTCTTCCTCCTCGAAACGCCCTTGTCATGTCAGCGCCAACGACATCTGCAGTCTTCTCGCTCTTCGGTCTCTTAATGTCTTCCTCGACCGAAACGCTAGACAGGCTTCACAGGTATCCTCCTTGTGCTCTGGAGACAGACAAGGTACAGACCAGATGCTGATCTGTATATGGATACTTATGACATTTTGGGCAGAAGCGGAATGGGGTCCGTTCCATCAGCCTTGAAGAGACATGTGGCCGGGCCGACCAGGCCCCGACGGGGGGATCTAAAAAACCCCGAAGGGCCACCGGAGCTCTTCAAAAGTCAGTGTCGATCTGTTGTAACTAACCCGATACCGAACGCAAACAATACCGACGATTTTTCCGAGATTCTAACTAACTTTCCGACCCGAAACACGGAGCGAAAAGGAACACGTTCGAACCCGATGGCGGAAAAAAAACAATCTAAGATGGAGTCGACGCCCATGCGCAATGGAGCCAAAATGGGAGGAGTCCCTCGATCTCGTGACTCGAAAAGACTTCTTCGAAGAAAAACAACTTGTAACACTCCGAGCCCAACACCAGATGGCGGGATGTGCACAGCATGTGTATCTGCAGCTACACGTCATCGAATATGAATATATATATATATATATATATATATATATATATATATATATATATATATTGAAAATGTCACTTACCCAGTGTACATCTGTTCGTGGCATTAGTCGCTGCAGATTCACATGTTTCGCACAGTCCGCTGCCTGGTGTTGGGCTCGGAGTATTACAAGTTGTTTTTCTTCTAAGAAGTCTTTTTTGGTCACGGGACCGAAGGACTCCTCCCTCTTCGGCTCCATTGCGCATGGGCGTCGACTCCATCTTAGATTGTTTTCCCCGCAGAGGGTGAGGATGGAGTTGTTTGCTATAAATAGTGCCCATGCAATGGAGTGAATACGTATGTACATAAAAAGTTTATAATAATTATTTACAAATGTACAAATGTTTAAGATTTAAGATCTACTTCTAAACGGCTACAGGCTTCCCGGGGAGGCGGGAGGGCACATGTGAATCTGCAGCGACTAATGCCACGAACAGATGTACACTGGGTAAGTGACATTTTCAGTTCGATGGCATATGTTGCTGCAGATACACATGTTTCGCATAGACTATAAAGCAGTTACCTCCCCTAAAAGCGGTGGTTTAGCCTGTAGGAGTTGAAGTCGTTTGGAATAATGTTCTTAGTACAGCTTGGCCCACTGTAGCTTGTTGTGCATTTAGTACGTCTACACAGTAGTGTTTAGTAAATGTATGAGGCGTAGACCAGGTTGCAGCCTTACATATTTCGCTCACAGGAATGTTTCCTAGAAAGGCCATTGTAGCACCTTTCTTTCTGGTTGAGTGTGCCTTTGGTGTAATAGGCAATTCTCTCTTGGCTTTAAGATAGCATGTTTGAATACATCTGACTATCCATCTAGCAATGCCTTGTTTAGAGATTGGATTTCCTATGTGTGGTTTTTGAAAAGCTATGAACAGTTGTTTTGTTTTCCTGATTAGCTTTGTTCTGTCAATGTAGTACATTAGTGCTCTTTTGACGTCTAATGTATGTAGTGCCCTTTCAGCCACGGAATCTGGTTGTGGGAAGAACACTGGCAATTCTACTGTCTGATTTAAATGGAATGGTGAGATTACTTTTGGTAGAAATTTTGGATTTGTTCTTAGAACTATTTTATTTTTGTGTATTTGAATAAATGGTTCTTGTATGGTAAATGCCTGTATTTCACTTACTCTTCTGAGGGATGTGATTGCAATGAGAAATGCGACTTTCCAGGTTAGATATTGCATTTCACAGGAATGCATGGGTTCGAAAGGTGGACCCATGAGTCTTGTTAAGACGATGTTAAGGTTCCATGAAGGTACTGGTGGTGTTCTTGGTGGTATAATTCTTTTTAGCCCTTCCATGAATGCTTTAATAACTGGTATTCTAAATAGAGACGATGAATGAGTAGTTTGTAGGTAAGCAGATATTGCTGCGAGGTGTATTTTTATAGATGAAAAAGCGAGATTCGCTTTTTGCAAATGTAGTAAGTATCCCACTATGTCCTTTGTAGAGGCATGCAATGGTTGGATTTGATTGGAATGGCAGTAGCAAACAAATCTTTTCCACTTAGATGCATAGCAGTGTCTAGTGGAAGCTTTTCTAGCTTGTTTTATGACCTCCATACATTCTTGTGTGAGGTCTAAGTGTCCGAATTCTAGGATTTCAGGAGCCAAATTGCCAGATTCAATGATGCTGGGTTTGGATGCCTGATCTGTTGTTTGTGTTGTGTTAACAGATCTGGTCTGTTTGGTAGTTTGACATGCGGTACTAGTGAAAGGTCTAGTAGAGTTGTATACCAAGGTTGTCTTGCCCATGTGGGTGCTATCAGAATGAGTTTGAGTTGGTTTTGACTCAACTTGTTTACTAGATATGGAAGGAGAGGGAGAGGGGGAAAAGCGTATGCAAATATCCCTGACCAACTCATCCATAGAGCATTGCCTTGTGATTCGCGGTGTGGGTACCTGGATGCAAAGTTTTGGCATTTTGCGTTTTATTTTGTTGCGAACAAATCTATCTGGGGTGTTCCCCAAATTTGAAAGTACTTGTTCAGAACTTGGGGGTGAATTTCCCATTCGTGGACTTGTTGGTGGTCTCGCGAAAGGTTGTCTGCTAGTTGGTTTTGGATCCCTGGAATGAATTGTGCTATTAGGCGAATGTTGTTGTGAATCGCCCACTGCCATATTTTTTGTGTTAGGAGACACAATTGTGTTGAGTGTGTTCCTCCTTGTTTGTTTAAATAATACATTGTTGTCATGTTGTCTGTTTTGACAAGAATGTATTTGTGTGTTATTATGGGTTGAAAGGCTTTTAACGCTAGAAATACAGCTAACAGTTCTAGGTAATTGATATGAAATTTTGTTTGGTGTACATCCCATTGTCCTTGAATGCTGTGGTGATTGAGGTGTGCTCCCCACCCTGTCATGGAAGCATCTGTTGTTATAACGTATTGAGGCACTGGGTCCTGAAATGTCCGCCCTTTGTTTAAATTGTTGCTGTTCCACCATAGAAGCGAGAGGTATGCTTGGCGGTCTACCAACACCAGATCTTGAAGTTGACCCTGTGCCTGTGACCATTGTGATGCTAGGCACTGTTGTAAGGGTCGCATGTGTAGTCTTGCGTTTGGGACAATGGCTATGCATGATGTGTCATACCTAGAAGTTTTAGCACAAATTTTGCTTGTATCTTTTGGTTTGGAAACATAGCACTTATTACCTTGTGGAATGCTTGCACTCTTTGTGGACTTGGAGTGGCAATTCCTTTTGATGTGTTGATGGTTGCCCCTAGATATTGTTGTGTCTGACACGGTTCGAGGTGTGACTTTGTATAGTTGATGGAGAAACCCAGTTTGTGAAGGGTTTGTATGACATATGTGGTGTCGTTTGTGCACTTTTTTACTGTGTTGGTCTTGATTAGCCAATCGTCTAGGTAAGGAAACACATGTATCTGTTGTCTCCTGATATGTGCTGCTACTACTGCTAGACATTTTGTGAATACTCTTGGTGCAGTTGTTATTCCGAATGGCAACACCTTGAATTGGTAATGTATTCCTTTGAATACAAACCTTAGGTACTTTCTGTGAGAAGGGTGTATCGGTATATGAAAGTACGCATCTTTTAGGTCTAATGTGGTCAGGTAATCTTGCTGTTTGAGCAGTGGAATGATGTCTTGTAGTGTGACCATGTGAAAGTGGTCCGATATGATGTAGGTATTTAGTGTCCTGAGATCTAATATTGGTCTTAATGTTTTGTCTTTTTTTGGAATTAGAAAGTACAGGGAGTAAACTCCTGTGTTTTTTTGTTGTACTGGTACTAACTCTATTGCATCCTTTTGCAGTAGTGCTTGAACTTCTAGTCCTAAAAGTTCTAAATGTTGTGGTGACATTTTGCGTGTTTTGGGAGGGATGTTTGGTGGGAATTTGTGGAATTCTATGCAATAGCCATGTTGGATTATTGCTAATACCCAATTGTCTGTTGTAATCTGCTGCCAAGATTGGTAGAATTGGCTTAGTCTTCCCCCCACTGGTGTTGAGTGAAGGGGTTGTGTGACTTGAAAGTCACTGTTTAGGTGGAGGTGTTTTTGGAGTCTGGAATCTTCCCCTACTCCTTGGGAATTGACCCCCTCTATATCCCCTGAAACCTCCCCTTTGGAATGAACCCTGATATGGTGTGGTTCTTGTTTGTTGGCTGGTGGTGTCTGTGGGTTGGCCACGAAACCCCCCTCTAAATGGAGTTTTTCTAAAAGAGCCTCTGCTCTGCGGGGAGTAGAGTGCGCCCATGGCTTTGGCCGTGTCTGTGTCCTTTTTAAGTTTTTCAATGGCGGTGTCCACTTCAGGGCCAAAAAGTTGTTTCTCGTTGAAGGGCATATTAAGGACAGCCTGCTGGATTTCAGGTTTGAAGCCTGAAGTGCGGAGCCAAGCGTGTCTCCTTATGGTGACAGCAGTGTTGACTGTTCTCGCTGCAGTATCGGCTGCGTCCATTGAAGAGCGGATTTGATGGTTTGAGATCGTTTGTCCCTCTTCAACTATTTGCTGCGCCCTTTTTTGGTATTCCTGGGGAAGATGGTCTATGAGAAGTTGCATCTCATCCCAGTGTGCGCGGTCATATCGGGCCAGCAGCGCTTGAGAATTTGCGATGCGCCACTGGTTGGCTGCCTGTGATGCTACTCTTTTTCCTGCCGCATAAAATTTTCTGCTTTCTTTGTCCGGAGGTGGGGCGTCGCCAGATGTATGGGAATTTGCTCTTTTGCGAGCTGCCCCTACTACTACGGAGTCAGGTGGTAACTGCGAAGTAATAAACACTGGGTCTGTGGGTGGTGGTTTGTATTTTTTATCCACCCTTGGGGTGATGGCTCTTGATTTTACGGGCTCTTCAAAAAATTGTTTTGCGTGCCGTAACATCCCTGGTAGCATTGGGAGACATTGATATTGGCTATGTGTAGCCGAGAGGGTGTTAAATAAAAAATCATCCTCTATAGGATCGGAATGCAGTTGGACATTGTGGAATTCTGCTGCCCTAGCCACCAGTTGCGAGTATGAGGTACTGTCCTCTGGCGGTGACGGCTTTGTGGGGTATGAATCGGGATCATTGTCCGGCACTGGGGTATCATATAGGTCCCAAGCGTCTTGATCCTGATTATCTTGACTTATGGTAGTTTGCGCTGGTGAGTGCATTTGTGGCGGTGTTTGTGCCGGCGATGCCTGTTGTGGTGGAGAGGGCGGAGGCGTGACTTTTTTAACCACTTTGGCTTGTGGTTGTGCGTCATCCTTGAGAAGTCCGATCCTTCTTTTTCTCATTATTAGGGGAAGGGTTGATATCTTCCCTGTGTCTTGCTGGATGTACAGTCTCTTTTGTGTGTAGTCTGATTCTACACTTTGGAGCTCTTGTCCAAATCTGTGCATCTGGCCACTTATTCCTTGTTCCTCTGTGTAGGATGGAGGTGTGGAACTTTTCGGCGCCGAGAGAGAATCTTTTTTCTGCTTCGGCACCGACAGAATTTTTGTGGCTTTCGGCAGTGTGTCTCGGTGCCGATGTTTTTCGGTGCCGGCATCTTGTTTTTGCCTCTCGGAGCCGCTATCTCGGCTCGGAGGTTGCTCCATGGCGGTCCCTCGACCTGAGTCGGGTGTCTTCGCTATGGGCGTGCCCTTTTTCGGCGCCTTCGACGGCTCGCCGGTTTTATGGGTCGAGCCATGGCCTGTTGGCAGTGGCGTCCCCTGGGCTTTTGTCTTCTCGATGGTTTTAATTTTCGACGTCTTACTCACTGTTTGTTGCTGTTGTTCGACGTCGGAGTCTCCGGATTCTGATTCCGGAACCGAGAATGTTTCCTCTTCGTCGTCGAAACGTTGTTTTGTCGGCGTGGACGCCATTTGTAGACGCCTGGCTCTTCGGTCCCGGAGTGTTTATCTGGACCGGAAGGCTCGACAGGCCTCACAGGTATCCTCCTTGTGCTCGGGGGACAAGCACAAGTTACAGACCAAGTGCTGATCTGTATAAGGATACTTACTGTGACATTTTGGGCAGAAACGAAACGGGGTCCGTTCCATCGGCTTCGATGTCGCACGCGGTCGGGCCGACCAGGCCCCGATGGGGGATCGAAGCTACCCCAAAGTCTTCCGATGATCGGTGTCGATGTACCTAACTATCCCGATACCGAACGTAACAATACCGACGCTTTCTTCCGAGATTCTGACTAACTTTCCGAACCGAAACACGGAGCGAAAAGGAATACGTCCGAACCCGACAGCGGAAAAAAACAATCTAAGATGGAGTCGACGCCCATGCGCAATGGAGCCGAAGAGGGAGGAGTCCTTCGGTCCCGTGACCAAAAAAGACTTCTTCGAAGAAAAACAACTTGTAATACTCCGAGCCCAACACCAGGCAGCGGACTGTGCGAAACATGTGTATCTGCAGCAACATATGCCATCGAACATATATATATATATATATATATATATATATATATATATATATATATATATATGGAAAATGTCACTTACCCAGTGTACATCTGTTCGTGGCATGAGTCGCTGCAGATTCACATGCTGTGCACAGTCCGCCGTTGGGCTCGGAGTGTTACAAGTTGTTTTTCTTCGAAGAAGTCTTTGAGTCACGAGACCGAGGGACTCCTCCTACTTCGATTCCATTGCGCATGGGCGTCGACTCCATCTTAGATTGTTTTCCCCGCAGAGGGTGAGGTAGGAGTTGTGTATATTAGTAATAGTGCCCATGCAATGGAATGAATATGTATGTACATAATAAAGGTTAAAGTAATATATTTACAAATGTACAAATGTTCAAGATCTACTTCTAAACGGCTACAGGCTCCCGGGGAGGCGCATGTGAATCTGCAGCAACTCATGCCACGAACAGATGTACACTGGGTAAGTGACATTTTCCGTTCGATGGCATGTGTAGCTGCAGATACACATGCTGTGCACCGACTAGTAAGCAGTTATCAGTAAGTAAGCAGGGGTTCAGCCTGTAGGAGTTGAAGTAGTTTGAAATAATGTTCTTAGTACAGCCTGACCTACTGTGGCTTGTTGCGCAGTTAACACATCTACACAGTAGTGCTTGGTAAATGTATGAGGCGTAGACCATGTTGCTGCCTTAAATATTTCGTTCATTGGAATATTTCCTAGAAAGGCCATGGTAGCCCCTTTCTTTCTGGTTGAGTGTGCCTTTGGTGTAATAGGCAGCTCTCTTTTTGCTTTAAGATAGCAGGTTTGAATACACTTAACTATCCACCTAGCAATGCCTTGTTTTGAAATTGGATTTCCTGTATGAGGTTTTTGAAAGGCAATAAATAGTTGTTTTGTTTTTCTAATTAGTTTCGTTCTGTCAATGTAGTACATTAGTGCTCTTTTGATGTCTAATGTATGTAGTGCTCTTTCAGCTACAGAATCTGGTTGTGGGAAGAACACTGGTAATTCTACTGTTTGATTTAAGTGGAACGGTGAGATAACCTTTGGTAAAAAAATTGGATTTGTTCTCAGAACTACTTTATTTTTATGTATCTGAATAAATGGTTCTTGTATGGTAAATGCTTGAATCTCGCTCACTCTTCTTAGAGATGTAATGGCAATCAAAAATGCAACTTTCCACGTTAAGTATTGCATTTCACAAGAATGCATGGGCTCGAAAGGTGGACCCATGAGTCTTGTTAAGACAATGTTGAGGTTCCATGAAGGAACAGGTGGTGTCCTTGGTGGTATGATTCTTTTTAAGCCTTCCATAAACGCTTTAATCACAGGTATTCTAAACAGTGAAGTTGAATGAGTAATTTGTAGGTAAGCTGATATTGCGGTGAGACGTATTTTTATGGAAGAGAAAGCTAGATTTGATTTTTGCAAATGTAGTAAATATCCAACTATATCTTTTGGAGATGCGGTTAATGGCTGAATTTGATTATTCTGGCAGTAATACACAAATCTTTTCCACTTGTTTGCGTAGCAGTGTCTAGTGGTAGGTTTCCTAGCTTGTTTTATGACCTCCATACATTCTTGTGTGAGGTGCAAGTGTCCGAATTCTAGGATTTCAGGAGCCAAATTGCTAGATTCAAAGATGCTGGATTTGGATGTCTGATCTGTTGTTTGTGTTGTGTTAACATATCTGGTTTGTTGGGTAGTTTGACATGAGGTACTACTGACAGGTCTAGTAGTGTCGTGTACCAAGGTTGCCTTGCCCATGTGGGTGCTATTAGTATGAGTTTGAGTTTGTTTTGACTCAACCTGTTTACTACATATGGAAGGAGAGGGAGAGGGGGGAAAAGCGTATGCAAAGATCCCTGACCAGTTCATCCATAGAGCATTGCCTTGGGATTGATCTTGTGGGTATTGATGCGAAGATTTGGCATTTTGAGTTTTCCTTTGTTGCAAATAGATCTATTTGAGGTGTTCCCCAAATTTGAAAGTAGTTGTTTAGTATTTGGGGGTGAATTTCCCATTCGTGGGTTTGTTGGTGATCTCGAGAGAGATTGTCTGCCAAATGGTTCTGAATCCCTGGAATTATTAGGCGAATGTGGTTGTGAATCGCCCAATGCCATATTTTCTGTGTTAGGAGGCACAACTGTTTCGAGTGTGTCCCTCCTTGTTTGTTTAGATAATACATTGTTGTCATGTTGTCTGTTTTGACAAGAATGTATTTTTGGGTTATTATGGGTTGAAATGCTTTCAGCGCTAGAAATACTGCTAACATTTCCAAGTGATTTATGTGAAACTGTCTCTGATGTATGTCCCATTGTCCTTGGATGCTGTGTTGATTGAGGTGTGCTCCCCACCCTGTCATGGAAGCATCTGTTGTTATGACGTATTGTGGCACTGGGTCTTGGAAAGGCCGCCCTCGGTTTAAATTTGTACTGTTCCACCATAGAAGCGAGATGTATGTTTGGCGGTCTATCAACACCAGATCTAGAAGTTGACCCTGTGCTTGTGACCATTGTGATGCTAGGCACTGTTGTAAGGGCCGCATGTGCAATCTTGCATTTGGGACAATGGCTATGCATGAAGACATCATGCCTAGTAGTTTCATTACCATTCTGACTTGTATCTTTTGTGTTGGATACATGGCCTGTATTACTTTGTGAAATGTTTGAACCCGTTGTGGACTTGGAGTGGCAATCCCTTTTGCTGTGTCGATTGTCGCTCCTAAGTATTGCTGCGTTTGACATGGCAGAAGGTGTGACTTCGCGTAGTTGATGGAGAAACCTAGCCTGTGAAGGGTTTGAATGACATATTTTGTGTGCTGTGAACACTGTTTTAGCGTGTTGGTTTTGATTAGCCAGTCGTCTAAGTACGGGAACACATGTATTTGCTGCCTTCTGATATGTGCAGCTACTACCGCCAGGCATTTTGTAAAAACTCTTGGCGCAGTTGTTATTCCGAATGGCAACACTTTGAAGTGGTAATGCATTCCTTGGAATACGAACCTTAGGTATTTCCTGTGTGAAGGATGTATTGGTATATGGAAATACGCATCTTTTAGATCTAATGTTGTCATGTAGTCTTGCTGTTTGAGCAGTGGTATTACGTCTTGTAACATGACCATGTGAAAGTGGTCTGATTTTATGTAGGTATTTAGTGTTCTGAGATCTAGTATTGGTCTCAGAGTTTTGTCCTTTTTGGGTATTAGAAAGTACAGTGAGTAAACTCCTGTGTTTTTTTGTGGAGTTGGTATTAATTCTATTGCGTCCTTTTGTAGCAATGCTTGAACTTCTAGTCCTAGAAGATCTATATGTTGTTTTGACATATTGTGTGTTTTCGGTGGGACTTTTGGAGGGAATTGGCGAAATTCTATGCAATAACCATGCTGGATAATTGCTAAGACCCAAGTGTCTGTTATTATTTCCTCCCAAAGTTTGTAAAATTGGCTTAGTCTTCCCCCCACAGGTGTTATGTGGTGGGGGTGTGTGACTTGTGAGTCACTGCTTATTCTGAGGGGTTTTGGGGCCTCGGAATTTTCCTAGATTTTTTGGGAATTGGCCCCCTCTAAATTGTCCCCGAAAACCTCCCCTTTGATATTGACCCTGGTAGGTAGGCATTGTTTGTGAGGTTGTGGTTTCTGTGGGTTGACCTCGAAACCCTCCCCTAAAAGGTGTTTTCCGAAATGTGCCTCTGCTCTGCGGGGAGTAGAGTGCACCCATGGCTTTGGCTGTATCGGGTCCTGCTTGAGTTTTTCGATGGCAGTGTCTACCTCCGGCCCAAACAATTGCTGTTCATTAAAAGGCATATTGAGCACAGCCTGCTGGATTTCCGGTTTGAACCCAGAAGTGCGCAGCCATGCGTGCCTTCGTATTGTGGCTGCAGTGTTTATTGTCCTTGCAGCTGTATCTGCTGCATCCATGAAAGACCGTATCTGATTATTTGAGATACTTTGTCCCTCTTCCACCACCTGTTGCGCTCTTTTTTGGAACTCCTTGGGTAAGTGTTCGATGAAATGTTGCATTTCATCCCAATGAGCCCTGTCGTATCTTGCCAAAAGTGCTTGTGAATTGGCAATACGCCACTGATTTGCTGTTTGTGCTGCAACCCTTTTTCCCGCAGCATCAAATTTGCGGCTCTCCTTGTCTGGAGATGGTGCGTCGCCTGAGGTATGAGAGTTGGCTCTCTTACGAGCTGCCCCCACAACTACTGAGTCTGGTGTTAGTTGTGTTGTAATATATATTGGATCAGTGGGCGGTGGCTTATATTTTTTCTCCACCCTTGGAGTTACGGCTCTGCCTTTAACTGGATCCTGAAATATTTGTTTTGAATGTCTTAGCATTCCTGGGAGCATGGGAAGGCTTTGATATTGGCTATGGGTGGAAGATAGGGTGTTAAAGAGAAAGTCATCCTCAATTGGTTCCGAATGTAAGGACACATTGTGAAACTCGGCTGCCCTTGCGACCACCTGTGTATAGGATGTACTGTCCTCAGATGGTGACGGTTTTGTAGGATAAGAGTCTGGGCTACTGTCAGACACTGGAGCATCGTAGAGGTCCCATGCATTGGGATCATCTTGACTCATTGTGGTATGAGCTGGTGAGTGCATCAGTGGTGGAGTTGTTGCTGGTGATGCATGTATTAATGGTGGCGGAGACGGTGGTGGGGTTGTTTTCTTTGCCACCTTTGCCTGTGGCTGCTTGTCCTTTTGTTGAAAGGCAAGTTTCCTTTTTATTTTGATTGGGGGAAGAGTGGTTATCTTCCCTGTGTCCTCATGAATATGAAGCCTTCTTTGTGTGTAGTCAGGCTCTGCAGATTGAAGCTCCTCTCCAAATCGATGTAATTGGGAGGTTAGTCCTTGTTCCTCTGTATAGGAACTAAGTTTCGGCTCCGAGGTTGGCTGTTTCGGAACCGAAACCTTTTCGGAGGTCTTTTAAGGCTCCGAAAAAACCTTCTTTGTTTTCGGCGTGTCTCGGTGCCATAATTCTTCGGTGCCGCTGTCTCTGTGCCGAAGTTTCTCGGAGCCGCCGTCTCGGCTCCGAGGTTGCTGTGTGGCGGTATCTCGACCGGAGTCGGATGACTTCGACACCAGCATGCCCTTTTTCGGTGCCTTGGATGGGTCACCTATTTTTCGGGTTTAGCCATGGCCTGTTGGCGGTGGCGTCCCCTGGGCTTTTGTAGACTTCTCGTGAGTCTTGATTTTCGACGTCTTAGTCACGGTTTTGGTTGTTTCTTCGGCGTCGAGTTCTTCCGAATCCGACTCGCGGACGGAGAAAGCTTCTTCTTCCTCCTCGAAACAATCTTGACCTGTCGGCGTGGACGCCATTTGTAGTCTCCTGGCTCTTCGGTCTCTCAGCGTCTTCCTCGACCGAAACGCTCGACAGGCTTCACAAGTATCCTCCTTGTGCTCGGGGGACAAGCACAAGTTACAGACCAGATGGTGATCCGTATACGGATACTTGTGATGGCATTTTGGGCAGAAACGGAATGGGGTCCGTTCCATGAGCCTTGAAGTCGCACGTGGCCGGGCCGACCAGGCCCAGACGGGGGATCGAAAAAACCCCGAAGGGCCACCGGAGCTCTTCAAATTTCGGTGTTGATTTGTTCTAACTAACCCGATACCGAACGCAAACAATACCGACGTTTTTTTCCGAGATTCTAACTAACTTTCCGACCCGAAACACGGAGCGAAAAGGAACACGTCCGAACACGATGGCGGAAAAGAAACAATCTAAGATGGAGTCGACGCCCATGCGCAATGGAATCGAAGTAGGAGGAGTCCCTCGGTCTCGTGACTCGAAAAGACTTCTTCGAAGAAAAACAACTTGTAACACTCCGAGCCCAATACCAGACAGCGGACTGTGCACAGCATGTGTATCTGCAGCTACACATGCCATCGAACACATATATATATATATATATATATATATATATATATATATATATATATATATACACACATACACATATATACATACACACACACACACACACACACTTTCATATGTTTCGATTCTGGACCCAACCACCAGATGGCAGAATAATGTACAGCATGTGAATCCAGAAAAGATTCATGCTGCAAAACTAAATACAGTATATATGCCTTACTTTGGGCTCTCTTCAACCCCTTAGTGTTTCTTCAAACTCCTCAAACTGATGGCAGAAGCTATTAGGTCCTGGTGGTGCAGAAAATCATATGGCATGGTATCATCAACATATAATAGCAGGAGGAAAACTGCACGACAGTCTCTACTCTGAACTTCTGGGAAGGCTGAGATTCATCATAAACCGAGAAAGGCATTGCAACCTCTCAGCTACACTAAGGAGAATTCTTGTTGATCAAGGAAGACAAGGAAAACACAATCCAGAGATGCCAAACTGAAAGGATCGGAAAAATCACGAAGTATTTCAAAATAGAATAGTCTGCTTATCAGCCACTTCCATTCAGGCCATACTTCTGGGACTCTTTCACCACATGACCGAACACAAACAACTTGATCTTGCAGAACAGCTAAGCAAAACAGGAAAGGACGGTCTAGAATAGCACGAATATCTTTGGGAGAAGTGTGTGGTGCTTGCCTGTTAGAGTGCCAGGAGGCCACTGATGGCATTTGTGTCACACAAAGACATACCCTGCTGCGGGAGATGGTTTAAAGTGGACTGTTCAGGGAATTTATTTACTTTAAATGCAGTTGGCATCAATTAGAACTCATTTCTTGGCCCCCGCAACTGCTTCTAAAAGCAACTGTAATTTTGGATTTTCTCTCTCCACAAGCACTGGCAAAGCCCAAATTCCCTTTCAAACACAAAAAAAAAAAAAAAAAAAAAAAAAACAACAACCACACACCAGGAAGATTTTCCACTTACTGTGTACAATGTGGGAATTTTACCTACCTCTTCTGGGAGTCTGTTTTTAAGATGTTTTAATTTATAACAATCAAACGCATGGGTTTGTTGGATTTTGAGTACAATAGTATGCTCACCTCCAGACTTGACTTGGCAAGTAGGTTTTTCTAAAAAAAGTTTAAAATAAAGCTACAATCCATTAACGAAATAGGAAGAAATTAATCACTATTTCACTGAATAGTCCATGAGATGCAAATAAAAATAATTGCAGCTTGTCCAAACCATTGTTGCAAGATTCAATATGGTAGTGGACTCCGAAGAAACTGCAGCACTAGGGCCATCACAGAAAAAAAAGGTGGTGATATGAATAGAGCATAAAGTAGAGGATACCATAATTCTACTGATGTGCTGGATCACCGTTTTCTGTGACTGCATTTAAAGAACTTGGCTGTAGAGCACATCATGTACATGAAAGTCCTCTTTAACTTATTTTTAATGCAAAGTCAACTTGATGAATATGAAGTTTGTTTCTCACAGCTTGATGGGGGACAATCAAAGTAGTTTCTATTGCGTGAGGTTCAGGTTTGAGTTTGCAGAAAGATTGGGGGATGCCTACAAATCTGTTTTTTACTGGGAAAATAATATAACAAGTCAAAGTACATTAAGAACTCCCTTCAAATGTTTTTAACAGAGTGCCGGTAAAACTATGCTGCAATGTAGCCACTGGGTGCCAGGAAAGATCAAATGCTAGCCTTAAAATAATCTGTTAGTTATTGACTCCTATCCTTGCAGAAAGAGGAGCTTAACACTGAAAAAGAAGTGTTTCCATCTCACAAGGCAACCAGCAGGCAGATATATTGATAGTGATGACCTAGTGCTCATCACCTTGTGCTCATCACCTCTGACAAAAGTTCACCTAGGACATCTCTTGCCCTCAAATCTCCAGCCTTTTTGGACCTTCAGAGGTAGCCTCTCTGACCGTACACATTGGTCATTCAAAGTTCGATAAACAGTCCTCACGTAACCCAGTTTTCAATGAAGCGCTTAAAATGCAGTGGCAATTTCAGTGATGTAAATCTAAAATTTATGGCAAGCTGCTTCTTAAAGTTAGACTGTTACCCACCCCACATAACCGTTCGCTTTCTCATAGCAGGGAACAGAGACCAAAAAGAAAGCCAACCAGTTACCACCAAAATATATATATAGTCACTTACCCGTGTACATCCGTTCGTAGCATGTTCCGCTGCAGAGTCACATGCTGTGCATACGTCTGCTATCTAGTGTTGGGATCGGAGTGTTACAAGTTGTTTTTCTTTGAAGAAGTGTTTTCGAAACTCGGGATCGAATGACTCCCCCTCTTCGACTCTATTGCGCATGGGCATCGACTCCATGTTAGATTGTTTTCCCGCAGAGGGTAAGGTAGGAGTGATCGAGTATAAAGAAAAGTGATGTCCATGCAAATGGTATAATATAATATAATATATACACACACACACACACATGTACAAGTGTTTGTTTAACTTAAACGGCTACAGGCTTCCGGGGAGGTGGGAGGGTGCAGGTGAATCTGCAGCGGAACATGCCACGAACAGATGTACACTGGGTAGGTGACATTTTCCGTTCAACGGCATGTGTAGCTGCAGATACACATGCTATGCATAGACTAGAAAGCAGTTAGTCCTCCCAAAAAGTGGTGGTTAGCTTGTAGGAGTTGAAGTTGTTTGAAATAATGCCCTTAAGACAGCCTGGCCTACAGGCTTGTTGCTGTGAGAAAACATCAACACAGTAGTGTTTTGAAAATGTATGGGAAGTTGACCATGTGGCTGCTTTACATATATCAACCATGATGTAGAATGTCTTCTAGAAGTGATCAAAAGCTGTCTTTTTGCTTTGATATAGCACGTTTGTATGCATCTAACAATCCATCTTGCTAAACCTTGTTTTGATATAGGATTGCCTTAATATGGCTGTTGGAAAGCAATGAAAAGTTGCTTTGTTTTCCTAAAATCTTTAGTTCTGTCTATATAGTACATAAGAGCTATTTTGAGGTCTAGGGTATGAAGAGCTCTTTCTGCCACAGAGTCTGGCTGTGGAAAGAAGACTGGCAATTCCACTGTTTGGTTGATGTGAAATGGAGATACTACGTTTGGCAGAAATGTTGGATTTGTTCTAAGTACAACTTTGTTTGTGCACTTGGAAAAAGGGTTCTTCAAGAGTGGATGCTTGTATTTTACCAATTCTTCCTTAAAGAAGTAATAGCTACAAGGACGGCGACCTTCCATGATAAAAATTGAATTTGACAAGAGTGCATGGGTTCAAGAGGTGGTCCCATGAGTCTGGTAAGTAAGATATTTAAATTCCACGATGGAACAGGTGGTGCTCTAGGTGGAATATTGCATTTTTAATCCTTCCATGAACACTTTAATAACAGGAATTCTGAACAAAGAAGTATGTTGAATAGTCTGTAAGTATGCAGATATTGCAGTAAGGTGTATCTTGATGGATGAGAAAGCCAAATTTGATTTTTGAAAATGAAGTAGGTAGCATGCAATATTTTGTATAGATGCTGTAAGTGGATCAGTGTTTTTAGATTGACAGTAGTAGACAAATCTTTTCCACTTGTTTGCGTGGCAATGTCTGGTAGTAGGTTTACGTGCTTGTTTAATTACTTCCATACATTCTGGTGGAAGTTTTAGGTAACCAAATTCTATGACTTCAGGAGCCAAATAGCTAGATTGAGAGCATTGGGATTTGGATGCCTGATTTGACCTTTGTCCTGTATTAACAAATCTGGTCTGTTTGGGAGTTTGGAATGAGGTACTACAGACAGATCTAGTAGTGTTGTGTACTAATGCTTGAGAGCCCATGTTGGTGCTATGAGTATCATGGTGAGTGACGTTTGACGTAGTTTGCTGACTAGAAAGGGAAGGAGTTGAGGAGGCAAGAAGTATGGGGGGGGGGGTGGCCAGGGGGAAAAGCGTAAGCAAATATCCCTGACCAATTGATCCATAGAGCATTGCCCTTGGATAGGGGATGTGGGGGTCTGGATGCAAAGTTCTGGCATTTTGCGTTTTCGCTCGTTGCGAATAGATCTAGGTCTGGTGTGCCCCACTTTTGAAAGTACTTTTGAAGTACTTGGGAGTGAATCTCCCATTCGTATGTTTGTTGGTGATTTCTGCTCAGGAGATCTGCTTGCTGATTGTCTATCCCTTGAATTTATTGTGCTAGTAAATGAATTTGATTGTGAATTGCCCATTTCCAAATTGTTCAGGCTAGAAGGGACAGCTGAGATGAATGTGTCCAGCCCAGTTTGTTGAGGTAATACATGGTTATCATGTTGTCTGCTTTTATGATAACATTCTTCTGTTTGAGAAGAGGTTGAAACGCTTTTAGGGCAAGAAACACAGCTAATAATTCTAGGTGGTTTATGTGTAGCTGTTTCTGTTTGAAATCCCTTTGCCCTTGAATGGTCTGATTGTTGAGGTGAGCTCCCCAACTGATCATTGATGCGTCTGTTGTGATTATGGTCTGAGGCACAGGGGCTTGAAATGACCGCCTCTTTATTAGATTGCTGCGATTCCACCATTGAAGAGACATATGTGTTTGGCAGTCCATCAACAGTAGATTTTGAAGTTGAACATGTGCTTGTGACCATTGTTGCGAGAGGCACTGTTGAAAAGGCCTCATGTTTAGTCTCATATGTGGGACTATAGCTATGCAAGATGCCATCATTCCTACAATCTTCATGATAAATCTCAGTGTATTGTTGATTTGGCTGTATGAGTGGTATGAGAATTTGGAAAGCTTGTATATCCTTTGTATATTTGGATAAGCTAGGGCTAGTTGAGTATTTAGGATGGATTTTGGTTGAAGGTGTGATTTTTGGAGTTTATAGTGAACCCTATGGTGTGCAAGGTTTCTCTCACGTATCGAGTGTGTTGTTGCCATTGTGTAAAATTGCTTGATTTTATTATCCAATTGTCTAGATATGGAAAGACATGGATGTGCTGTTGTCTTAAGTAGGCTGCTACTACTGCTAGACACTTTGTGAACACTTCTGGAGCTGCTGTTATGCCAAATGGCAACACCTTGAACTGGTAGTGTTTTCCTGCTATGCCAAACATGAGGTATTTTTTGTGAGCTGAATGGATGGGTATGTGGAAATACGCATCTTTGAGGTCTAGAGCAGTCATGTAATCTTGTTTTTGTAGCAGTGGAATAATAATATCTTGCAGACTTGCCACGTGAAAATGCTCTGATAGGATGTATAGATTGAGGGGCCTGATGGTGCCGTCTTTTTTGGGTATCAGGAAGTATATTGAGTATACTCCTGTTCCTTGCTGAGAATGTGGAACTAATTCTATTGCTTGTTTTAATGGTGGAGATTGTACCTCTTGCTTTAACAGAACGGTGTGTTCTGGGGACAATTTGTGATATCGTGGTGGATTGTTTGGAGGGGTGGAGATTAATTCTAGGCAATAGCCATTGTGGATAATTGATAATACCCAATTGTCTATGGTGATATTTTGCCAATGAGAATGAAAGTGCTGTAGTCTTCCCCCCACAGGAGATGTGTGGAGTGGAAGGGAGGGAAGGAAGTCACTGTTTAGGTTGTGTTGTGGTCTGTTTAGAGATTTGGAATGTAGCTCGGTTTCTGAAATATTAACCTCTTTAGTATCCTCCAAACCCACCTCTTTGATAGGAGGTTTGTTGTCCCTGCTTTGTTTGGAAGGTGGAAGCATCTGAGGATTGTGGCTTAAAACCTCCTCTAAACTGTGGTCTGCGAAAGGAGCCTTTATATGGGGTGGTGTATAAAGCGCCCATTGCTTTCGCAGTATCTGAGTCCTTCCTCAGTTTCTCAATAGTGGTGTCTACTTCTGGGCCAAAGACGTGCTTCCTGTCAAAAGGCATATTAAGTACTTCCTGTTGAATTTCTGGTTTAAAACCAGAGACGCGTAGCCTTGTGTGTCTTCCAATTGTGATGGCAGTATTTACACTCCTTGCAGCTGTATCTGCAGCATCGAGGGCAGATCTTATTTGAATGTTGCTGATAGCTTGTCCCTCTTCCACCGCTTGCTGTGCTCTTTGATGCTCCTTTGGGAGATGCTGTATAATATCTTGCATTTCATCCCAAAGGGCGCGGTCATAACTGGCTAGAAGTGCCTGAGAATTTTCAATTCTCCACTGATTTGCTGCTTGTGTGGCAACCCTTTTCCCAGCTGCATCAAATTTTCTACTCTCCTTATCAAGAGGCGGTGCGTCTCCTGATGACTGGCTGTTTGCCCTTTTTCTTGCTGCACTGACTACTACTGAGTCTGGAGTGACCTGATGAGTGATGTAACCTGGGTCAGTAGGGGCAGACTTTTTATCAATTCTAGGGGTGCTGATCCTAGCTTTGACAGGTTCATTAAAAATTTGGTCTGCATGTTTAACCATTCCTGGTAAAATTGGGAGATACTGGTACCTGGAATGAGCAGAAGACAATGTATTAAATAAAAAGTCTTCTTCTAATGTCTCAGAATTGAAAATGTCACTTACCCAGTGTACATCTGTTCGTGGCATTAGTCGCTGCAGATTCACATGCTGTGCATAGTCCGCCGTCTGGTGTTGGGTCGGAGTGTTACAAGTTGTTTTTCTTCGAATAAGTCTTTTCGAGTCACAAGACCGAGGGACTCCTCCTACTTTGTTTCCATTGCGCATGGGCGTCGACTCCATCTTCGATTGTTTTCCCCGCAGAGGGTGAGGTAGGAGTTGTGTATGTTAGTAATAGTGCTCATGCAATGGAATGAATAAGTATGTACAAAATAAAGTTTAAGTAATATATTTACAAATGTACAAATGTTGAAGATTACTTCCATACGGCTACAGGCTCCCGGGGAGGCGGGTGGGCGCATGTGAATCTGCAGCGACTAATGCCACGAACAGATGTACACTGGGTAAGTGACATTTTCAGTTCGGTGGCATGTGTAGCTGCAGATACACATGCTGTGCATAGACTAGTAAGCAGTTATCTCCCCAAAAGCGGTGGCTCAGCCTGTAGGAGTGGAAGTAGTTTGAATGAAAATGTCACTTACCCAGTGTACATCTGTTCGTGGCATCAGTCGCTGAGATTCACATGGTATGCATTAGCTCGCCATCTGGTGTTGGGTCGGAGTGTTACAAGTTGTTTTTCTTCGAAGAAGTGTTTTCGAGTCACTGGACCGAGTGGCTCCTCCTTCTGTGCTCATTGCGCATGGGCGTCGACTCCATCTTCGATTGTTTTCCCCGCAGAGGGTGAGGTAGGAGTTGTACTATAGTAATAGTGCCCGCGCAATGAAGTGTGTAAGTATGTACCTATTAAAGGTTTAAATAATATATATACAAATGTACAAAATTGAAGGTAACTTCTGAACTGCTACAGGCTTCCGGGGAGGTGGGTGGGCCCATGTGAATCTCAGCGACTGATGCCACGAACAGATGTACACTGGGTAAGTGACATTTTCCGTTCGATGGCATCTGTCGCTGTAGATACACATGGTATGCATAGACTAGTAATCAGTTATTTCCCCATAAGCGGTGGATTAGCCTGTAGGAGTAGAAGTTGTCTGAAATAGAGTTCTTAATACAGCTTGACCTACTGCGGCTTGTTGTGCGGATAGCACATCTATACAGTAGTGTTTGGTGAATGTGTGAGGCGTAGACCATGTGGCTGCCTTACATATTTCATGCATTGGGATGTTTCCTAAAAAGGCCATTGAAGCACCTTTTTTCCTGGTTGAATGTGCCCTGGGAGTAATGGGCAGTTGTCTTTTTGCTTTAAGGTAGCAGATTTGGATGCATTTGACAATCCATCTGGCTATACCTTGTTTTGATATTGGGTTACCTGCATGAGGTTTTTGGAATGCAATAAATAGCTGTTTAGTCTTTCTGATGTTCTTTGTTCTGTCAATGTAGTACATTAATGCTCTTTTGACATCTAATGTATGTAGTGCTCTTTCAGCCACAGAATCTGGCTGTGGGAAAAAAACAGGTAGTTCTACCGTTTGATTTAGATGGAACGGTGAAATAACTTTTGGTAAAAATTTTGGATTAGGTCGTAGGACGACCTTATTTTTATGTATTTGTATAAAAGGTTCCTGTGTTGTGAACGCTTGAATTTCACTTACTCTTCTCAGAGATGTAATGGCGATGAGAAAGGCAACTTTCCAGGTTAGGAATTGTATTCCGCAAGAGTGCATGGGTTCGAAAGGTGGGCCCATGAGTCTTGTTAGGACCACGTTTAGGTTCCATGAAGGAACAGGTGGTGTTCTTGGTGGTATAATTCTTTTAAGACCTTCTATGAATGCTTTGATGACTGGTATCCTATACAAGGAAGTTGAATAGGTAGTCTGCAGGTATGCAGATATTGCTGCAAGGTGTATTTTAATAGAAGAGAAGGCTAGCCTTGCTTTTTGTAAATGGAGCAAGTAATTTATTATATGTTTTGGAGTTGCGTCTAGTGGTTGTATCTGATTATGATGGCAGTAACAAACAAATCTTTTCCACTTACTTGCGTAGCAGTGTCTAGTGGATGGCCTTCTGGCCTGCTTTATGACCTCCATACACTCTTGGCTAAGTTGTAAGTGTCCGAATTCTAGGATTTCAGGAGCCAGATTGCTAGATTCAGCGATGCTGGATCTGGGTGTCTGATCTGTTGGTTGTGTTGCGTTAACAGATCTGGTTTGTGCGGCAGTTTGATGTGGGGTACTACAGAAAGATCTAGCAGTGTTGTGTACCAGGGTTGTCTTGCCCACGTTGGTGCTATTAAAATGAGTTTGAGTTTGTTTTGACTCAATTTGTTCACTAGATAAGGGAGGAGAGGGAGAGGAGGAAAAGTGTAAGCAAATATTCCTGACCAGTTCATCCATAGGGCATTGCCTTGGGATTGCTTGTGTGGGTATCTGGACGCGAAGTTTTGGCATTTTGCGTTCTCTTTTGTTGCAAATAAGTCTATCTGAGGTGTTCCCCAGAGTGTGAAGTAGGTGTTCAGAATTTGTGGGTGGATTTCCCATTCGTGGACTTGTTGGTGATCTCGAGAGAGATTGTCTGCCAGTTGATTCTGGATCCCTGGAATAAACTGTGCTATGAGGCGAATTTGATGGTGGATTGCCCACTTCCATATGTTTTGAGCTAATAAGCTTAACTGCATTGAATGTGTTCCTCCTTGTTTGTTTAGATAATACATCGTTGTCATGTTGTCTGTTTTGACAAGGATGTATTTGTGGGTTATGATTGGTTGGAAAGCTTTTAGTGCTTGAAAAACTGCTAATAATTCTAGATGATTTATATGCAGTTTTGTTTGATGTATGTTCCATTGTCCTCTTATGGTGTGTTGATTGAGATGTGCTCCCCACCCTGTCATGGAAGCATCTGTTGTTATTACGTACTGTGGCACTGGGTCTTGGAAAGGCCGCCCTTTGTTTAAATTTATACTGTTCCACCATAGAAGCGAGAGGTAAGTTTGGCGGTCTATTAACCCCAGATCTAGAAGGTGACCCTGTGCTTGAGACCACTGTGAGGCTAGGCATTGTTGTAAGGGCCTCATGTGCAGTCTTGCGTTTGGGACAATGGCTATGCATGAGGACATCATGCCTAGGAGCTGTAGTATTGTTCTTGCTTGTATTGTTTGATTTGGAGACATGTGTTGAATGACTCTGTTGAAATTGTGAATTCTTTGTGGAGTTGGCGTTGCTACTCCTTTTGTCGTGTCTATTATGGCCCCTAGATATTGCTGTACTTTGCTTGGCTGAATGTTGGATTTTGCAAAGTTGACGGTGAACCCTAGTTTGTAGAGGGTTTGTATAACTTGATTTGTGTGGTTTGAGCATTGTGTGAGCGAACTGGTTTTGATTAGCCAGTCGTCTAGATACGGGAATACATGTATTTGCTGCCTTCTGATGTGTGCAGCGACTACTGCTAGGCATTTTGTGAATACCCTTGGAGCGGTTGTTAAACCGAAAGGCAATACTTTGAATTGGTAATGTATTCCTTTGAATACAAACCTTAGATATTTTCTGTGTGATTGATGTATTGGTATATGGAAATATGCGTCTTTGAGGTCTAGGGTTGTCATGTAGTTGTGTTTTTTGAGCAATGGTAACACTTCTTGTAGTGTGACCATGTGAAAGTGGTCTGATTTGATGAATGTGTTTACTACTCTGAGGTCCAGAATTGGTCTCAGTGTTTTGTCCTTTTTTGGTATCAAGAAGTACAGTGAATAAACTCCTGTGTTTATTTGTGTGCTTGGTACTAATTCTATTGCATTTTTTTGCAGTAATGCTTGAACTTCTATCTCTAGAAGCTGTGAATGGTGTTTTGTTAAATTTTTTGATTTTGGTGGTATGTCTGGAGAGAATTGCAGGAATTCTATGCAATAACCTTGTTGGATAATGAAAATGTCACTTACCCAGTGTACATCTGTTCGTGGCATCAGTCGCAGTAGATTCGCATGTTATGCAATAGCTCGCCATCTGGTGTTGGGCCGGAGTGTTACAAGTTGTTTTTCTTCGAAGAAGTCTTTCGAGTCACGGGACCGAGTGACTCCTCCTTCTGTCTCCATTGCGCATGAGCTTCGACTCCATCTTCGATTGTTTTTCCCCGCAGAGGGTGAGGTAGGAGTTGAATTGTAGTAAAAGTGCCCATGCAATGGAGTGACTAAGTATGTACCTACTTAAGGTTGAGATGATACATATACAAATAGTTGAAGGTAACTTCCAAACTGCTACAGGCTCCCGGGGAGGCGGGTGGGCACATGCGAATCTACTGCGACTGATGCCACGAACAGATGTACACTGGGTAAGTGACATTTTCAGTTCGATGGCATCTGTCGCTGTAGATACGCATGTTATGCATAGACTAGTAAGCAGTTATCTCCCCAAAAGCGGTGGATCAGCCTGTAGGAGTGGAAGTAGTTTGAAATAATGTTCTTAATACGGCTTGACCTACTGTGGCTTGTTGTGCGGATAACACGTCTACACAGTAGTGCTTGGTGAATGTGTGAGGCGTAGACCATGTGGCTGCCTTACATATTTCTTGCATTGGGATGTTTCCTAGAAAGGCCATGGTAGCACCTTTTTTCCTGGTTGAGTGTGCCCTTGGTGTAATGGGCAGCTGTCGTTTAGCTTTAAGGTAGCAGATCTGGATGCATTTAACTATCCATCTGGCTATACCTTGTTTTGATATTGGGTTTCCTGCATGAGGTTTTTGAAATGCAATAAATAGTTGTTTAGTCTTTCTGATTGTAGGAAGTTGGCTCTGTATGTGCTATTTCAAAGTAAGGAATAGCATGCACAGAGTCCAAGGGTTCCCCTTAGAGGTAAGATAGTGGCAAAAAGAGATAATACTAATGCTCTATTTTGTGGTAGTGTGGTCGAGCAGTAGGCTTATCCAAGGAGTAGTGTTAAGCATTTGTTGTACATACACATAGACAATAAATGAGGTACACACACTCAGAGACAAATCCAGCCAATAGGTTTTTATATAGAAAAATATCTTTTCTTAGTTTATTTTAAGAACCACAGGTTCAAATTCTACATGTAATATCTCATTCGAAAGGTATTGCAGGAAAGTACTTTAGGAACTTCAAGTCATCAAAATTGCATGTATACTTTTCAAGTTATTCACAAATAGCTGTTTTAAAAGTGGACACTTAGTGCAATTTTCACAGTTCCTAGGGGAGGTAAGTATTTGTTAGGTTAACCAGGTAAGTAAGACACTTACAGGGCTTAGTTCTTGGTCCAAGGTAGCCCACCGTTGGGGGTTCAGAGCAACCCCAAAGTCACCACACCAGCAGCTCAGGGCCGGTCAGGTGCAGAGTTCAAAGTGGTGCCCAAAACACATAGGCTAGAATGGAGAGAAGGGGGTGCCCCGGTTCCGGTCTGTTTGCAGGTAAGTACCCGCGTCTTCGGAGGGCAGACCAGGGGGGTTTTGTAGGGCACCGGGGGGGACACAAGTCCACACAGAAATTTCACCCTCAGCAGCGCGGGGGCGGCCGGGTGCAGTGTAGGAACAGGCGTCGGGTTCGCAATGTTAGTCTATGAGAGATCTCGGGATCTCTTCAGCGCTGCAGGCAGGCAAGGGGGGGATTCCTCGGGGAAACCTCCACTTGGGTAAGGGAGAGGGACTCCTGGGGGTCACTTCTCCAGTGAAAGTCCGGTCCTTCAGGTCCTGGGGGCTGCGGGTGCAGGGTCTCTCCCAGGCGTCGGGACTTTAGGTTCAAAGAGTCGCGGTCAGGGGAAGCCTCGGGATTCCCTCTGCAGGCGGCGCTGTGGGGGCTCAGGGGGGACAGGTTTTGGTACTCACAGTATCAGAGTAGTCCTGGGGTCCCGCCTGAGGTGTCGGATCTCCACCAGCCGAGTCGGGGTCACCGGGTGCAGTGTTGCAAGTCTCACGCTTCTTGCGGGGAGCTTGCAGGGTTCTTTAAAGCTGCTGGAAACAAAGTTGCAGCTTTTCTTGGAGCAGGTCCGCTGTCCTCGGGAGTTTCTTGTCTTTTCGAAGCAGGGGCAGTCCTCAGAGGATGTCGAGGTCGCTGGTCCCTTTGGAAGGCGTCGCTGGAGCAGGATCTTTGGAAGGCAGGAGACAGGCCGGTGAGTTTCTGGAGCCAAGGCAGTTGTCGTCTTCGGGTCTTCCTCTGCAGGGGTTTTCAGCTAGGCAGTTCTTCTTGTAGTTGCAGGAATCTAATTTTCTAGGGTTCAGGGTAGCCCTTAAATACTAAATTTAAGGGCGTGTTTAGGTCTGGGGGGTTAGTAGCCAATGGCTACTAGCCCTGAGGGTGGGTACACCCTCTTTGTGCCTCCTCCCAAGGGGAGGGGGTCACAATCCTAACCCTATTGGGGGAATCCTCCATCTGCAAGATGGAGGATTTCTAAAAGTTAGAGTCACTTCAGCTCAGGACACCTTAGGGGCTGTCCTGACTGGCCAGTGACTCCTCCTTGTTTTTCTCATTATTTTCTCCGGCCTTGCCGCCAAAAGTGGGGCCTGGCCGGAGGGGGCGGGCAACTCCACTAGCTGGAGTGTCCTGCTGGGTTGGCACAAAGGAGGTGAGCCTTTGAGGCTCACCGCCAGGTGTGACAATTCCTGCCTGGGGGAGGTGTTAGCATCTCCACCCAGTGCAGGCTTTGTTACTGGCCTCAGAGTGACAAAGGCACTCTCCCCATGGGGCCAGCAACATGTCTCGGTTTGTGGCAGGCTGCTAAAACTAGTCAGCCTACACAGATAGTCGGTTAAGTTTCAGGGGGCACCTCTAAGGTGCCCTCTGGGGTGTATTTTACAATAAAATGTACACTGGCATCAGTGTGCATTTATTGTGCTGAGAAGTTTGATACCAAACTTCCCAGTTTTCAGTGTAGCCATTATGGTGCTGTGGAGTTCGTGTTTGACAAACTCCCAGACCATATACTCTTATGGCTACCCTGCACTTACAATGTCTAAGGTTTTGTTTAGACACTGCAGGGGTACCATGCTCATGCACTGGTACCCTCACCTATGGTATAGTGCACCCTGCCTTAGGGCTGTAAGGCCTGCTAGAGGGGTGTCTTACCTATACTGCATAGGCAGTGAGAGGCTGGCATGGCACCCTGAGGGGAGTGCCATGTCAACTTACTCGTTTTGTCCTCACTAGCACACACAAGCTGGCAAGCAGGGTGTCTGTGCTGAGTGAGGGGTCTCCAGGGTGGCATAAGACATGCTGCAGCCCTTAGAGACCTTCCTTGGCATCAGGGCCCTTGGTACTAGAAGTACCAGTTACAAGGGACTTATCTGGATGCCAGGGTCTGCCAATTGTGGATACAAAAGTACAGGTTAGGGAAAGAACACTGGTGCTGGGGCCTGGTTAGCAGGCCTCAGCACACTTTCAATTGTAAACATAGCATCAGCAAAGGCAAAAAGTCAGGGGGCAACCATGCCAAGGAGGCATTTCCTTACACAACCCCCCCCCCAAACGAAAGAGGATGAGACTAACCTTTCCCAAGAGAGTCTTCATTTTCTAAGTGGAAGAACCTGGAAAGGCCATCTGCATTGGCATGGGCAGTCCCAGGTCTGTGTTCCACTATAAAGTCCATTCCCTGTAGGGAGATGGACCACCTCAACAGTTTAGGATTTTCACCTTTCATTTGCATCAGCCATTTGAGAGGTCTGTGGTCAGTTTGAACTAGGAAGTGAGTCCCAAAGAGGTATGGTCTCAGCTTCTTCAGGGACCAAACCACAGCAAAGGCCTCCCTCTCAATGGCACTCCAACGCTGCTCCCTGGGGAGTAACCTCCTGCTAATGAAAGCAACAGGCTGGTCAAGGCCATCATCATTTGTTTGGGACAAAACTGCCCCTATCCCATGTTCAGAGGCATCAGTCTGCACAATGAACTGCTTAGAATAATCTGGAGCTTTTAGAACTGGTGCTGAGCACATTGCCTGTTTCAGGGTGTCAAAGGCCTGTTGGCATTCCACAGTCCAGTTTACTTTCTTGGGCATTTTCTTGGAGGTGAGTTCAGTGAGGGCTGTCACAATGGATCCATATCCCTTCACAAACCTCCTGTAATACCCAGTCAAGCCAAGGAATGCCCTGACTTGAGTCTGGGTTTTTGGAGCTACCCAGTCCAGAATAGTCTGGATCTTGGGTTGGAGTGGCTGAACTTGGCCTCCACCTACAAGGTGGCCCAAGTAAACCACAGTTCCCTGCCCTATCTGGCATTTGGATGCCTTGATAGAGAGGCCTGCAGTTTGCAGAGCCTTCAAAACCTTCTTCAGGTGGACCAGGTGATCCTGCCAGGTGGAGCTAAAGACAGCAATATCATCAAGATAAGCTGTGCTAAAGGACTCCAAGCCAGCAAGGACTTGATTCACCAACCTTTGGAAGGTGCCAGGGGCATTCTTTAAACCAAAGGGCATAACAGTAAACTGATAATGCCCATCAGGTGTGGAGAATGCTGTCTTTTCTTTTGCTCCAGGTGCCATTTTTATTTGCCAGTACCCTGCTGTCAAGTCAAAGGTACTTAGAAATTTGGCAGCACCTAATTTATCAATGAGCTCATCAGCTCTTGGAATTGGATGGGCATCTGTCTTGGTGACAGAATTGAGCCCTCTGTAGTCCACACAAAACCTCATCTCTTTCTTTCCATCTTTGGTGTGAGGTTTGGGGACTAAGACCACTGGGCTAGCCCAGGGGCTGTCAGAGCGCTCAATTACTCCCAATTCCAGCATCTTGTGGACTTCCACCTTGATGCTTTCCTTAACATGGTCAGATTGTCTAAAGATTTTGTTCTTGACAGGCATGCTGTCTCCTGTGTCCACATCATGGGTACACAGGTGTGTCTGACCAGGGGTTAAGGAGAAGAGTTCAGGAAACTGTTGTAGGACTCTCCTACAATCAGCTTGCTGTTGGCCAGAGAGGGTGTCTGAGTAGATCACTCCATCTACTGTGCCATCTTTTGGGTCTGATGACAGAAGATCAGGGAGAGGTTCACTCTCTGCCTCCTGATCCTCATCTGTTACCATCAACAGATTCACATCAGCCCTGTCATGGAAGAGCTTAAGGCGGTTCACATGGATCACCCTCTTGGGGCTCCTGCTTGTGCCCAGGTCCACCAGGTAGGTGACCTGACTCTTCCTTTCTAGTACTGGGTAAGGGCCACTCCACTTGTCCTGGAGTGCCCTGGGAGCCACAGGCTCCAGAACCCAGACTTTCTGCCCTGGTTGGAACTCAACCAGTGCAGCCTTTTGGTCATACCAAAACTTCTGGAGCTGTTGGCTGGCCTCAAGGTTTTTGGTTGCCTTTTCCATGTACTCTGCCATTCTAGAGCGAAGGCCAAGTACATAGTCCACTATGTCCTGTTTAGGCTCATGGAGAGGTCTCTCCCAGCCTTCTTTAACAAGGGCAAGTGGTCCCCTTACAGGATGACCAAACAGAAGTTCAAAGGGTGAGAATCCTACTCCCTTCTGTGGCACCTCTCTGTAAGCGAAAAGCAGGCATGGCAAGAGGACATCCCATCTCCTTTTGAGTTTTTCTGGGAGCCCCATGATCATGCCCTTTAATGTCTTGTTGAATCTCTCAACTAAGCCATTAGTTTGTGGATGGTATGGTGTAGTGAATTTATAAGTCACCCCACACTCATTCCACATGTGCTTTAGGTATGCTGACATGAAGTTGGTACCTCTGTCAGACACCACCTCCTTAGGGAAACCCACTCTGGTAAAGATACCAATGAGGGCCTTGGCTACTGCAGGGGCAGTAGTCGACCTAAGGGGAATAGCTTCAGGATACCTGGTAGCATGATCCACTACTACCAGGATATACATATTTCCTGAGGCTGTGGGAGGTTCCAGTGGACCAACTATGTCCACACCCACTCTTTCAAAGGGAACCCCCACCACTGGAAGTGGAATGAGGGGGGCCTTTGGATGCCCACCTGTCTTACCACTGGCTTGACAGGTGGGGCAGGAGAGGCAAAACTCCTTAACCATGTTGGACATATTGGGCCAGTAGAAGTGGTTGACTAACCTCTCCCACGTCTTGGTTTGTCCCAAATGTCCAGCAAGGGGAATGTCATGGGCCAATGTTAGGATGAACTTCCTGAACAGCTGAGGCACTACCACTCTCCTAGTGGCACCAGGTTTGGGGTCTCTGGCCTCAGTGTACAGGAGTCCATCTTCCCAATAGACCCTATGCGTTCCATTTTTCTTGCCTTTGGACTCTTCAGCAGCTTGCTGCCTAAGGCCTTCAAGAGAGGGACAGGTTTCTTGTCCCTTACACAGCTCCTCCCTTGAGGGTCCCCCTGGGCCTAAGAGCTCAACCTGATAAGGTTCAAGCTCCAAAGGCTCAGTTCCCTCAGAGGGCAGAACTTCTTCCTGAGAAGAGAGGTTCCCTTTCTTTTGCTGTGTTGCAGTTGGTTTCCCAACTGACTTTCCTGTTCTCTTGGTAGGCTGGGCCATTCTTCCAGACTCCAGCTCTACTTGTTCACCCTGTGCCTTGCACTGTGCTCTTGTTTTCACACACACCAGTTCAGGGATACCCAGCATTGCTGCATGGGTTTTTAGCTCTACCTCAGCCCATGCTGAGGACTCCAGGTCATTTCCAAGCAGACAGTCCACTGGGATATTTGAGGAGACCACCACCTGTTTCAGGCCATTGACCCCTCCCCATTCTAAAGTGACCATTGCCATGGGATGTACTTTTCTCTGATTGTCAGCGTTGGTGACTGTGTAAGTTTTTCCAGTCAGGTATTGGCCAGGGGAAACCAGTTTCTCTGTCACCATGGTGACACTGGCACCTGTATCCCTCAGGCCCTCTATTCTAGTCCCATTAATTAAGAGTTGCTGTCTGTATTTTTGCATGTTAGGCGGCCAGACAGCTAGTGTGGCTAAATCCACCCCACCCTCAGAAACTAGAGTAGCTTCAGTGTGGACCCTGATTTGCTCTGGGCACACTGTTGATCCCACTTGGAGACTAGCCATACCAGTGTTACCTGGATGGGAGTTTGGAGTGGAACCTTTCTTGGGACAGGCCTTGTCTCCAGTTTGGTGTCCATGCTGTTTACAGCTATGACACCAGGCCTTTTTGGGATCAAAGTTTTTACCCTTGTACCCATTGTTTTGTGAAGAGGCTCTGGGCCCACCCTCCTGTGCAGGTTTTTGGGGGCCTGTAGAAGACTCTTTACTATTTTTAGTTTTGGTTGTCTCATCACCCTTCCCCTGGGGAGTCTTTGTGACCCCTTTCTTTTGGTCACCCCCTGTTGAAGTCTTGGACACCCTTGTCTTGACCCAATGGTCCGCCTTCTTTCCCAATTCTTGGGGAGAAATTGGTCCTAGGTCTACCAGATGCTGATGCAGTTTATCATTGAAACAATTACTTAACAGGTGTTCTTTCACAAATAAATTGTACAGCCCATCATAATTACTTACACCACTGCCTTGAATCCAACCATCTAGTGTTTTCACTGAGTAGTCAACAAAGTCAACCCAGGTCTGGCTCGAGGATTTTTGAGCCCCCCTGAACCTAATCCTGTACTCCTCAGTGGAGAATCCAAAGCCCTCAATCAGGGTACCCTTCATGAGGTCATAAGATTCTGCATCTTTTCCAGAGAGTGTGAGGAGTCTATCCCTACACTTTCCAGTGAACATTTCCCAAAGGAGAGCACCCCAGTGAGATCTGTTCACTTTTCTGGTTACACAAGCCCTCTCAAAAGCTGTGAACCACTTGGTGATGTCATCACCATCTTCAAATTTTGTCACAATCCCTTTGGGGATTTTTAACATGTCAGGAGAATCTCTGACCCTATTTATATTGCTGCCACCATTGATGGGTCCTAGGCCCATCTCTTGTCTTTCCCTTTCTATGGCTAGGAGCTGTCTCTCTAAAGCCAATCTTTTGGCCATCCTGGCTAACAGGAGGTCATCTTCACTGAGAGCATCCTCAGTGATTTCAGAAATGTGGGACCCTCCTGTGAGGGACTCACTATTTCTGACTAACACAGTTGGATACAGGACTTGAGGGGTCCTGTTCTCCCTATTTAGGACTGGAGGAGGGACATTGGCCTCCAAGTCACTAATTTCTTCCTCTGTGATGTCATCATCAGAGGGGTTGGCTTTTTCAAACTCTGCCAACAGCTCCTGGAGCTGAATTTTGGTAGGTCTGGAGCCAATGGTTATTTTTTTGATATTACAGAGAGACCTTAGCTCCCTCATCTTAAGATGGAGGTAAGGTGTGGTGTCGAGTTCCACCACCTGCATCTCTGTATCAGACATTATTCTGCTAAGAGTTGGAATACTTTTTTAAGAATCTAAAACTGTTTCTAGAATCTAATTCAAACTTTTAACAAACTTTTAAACTCTAAAAAGACAATGCTAAACAGGGACTTAACACACAAGGCCCTAGCAGGACTTTTAAGAATTTAGAAAAATTTCAAATTGCAAAAATGAATTTCTAATGACAATTTTGGAATTTGTCGTGTGATCAGGTATTGGCTGAGTAGTCCAGCAAATGCAAAGTCTTGTACCCCACCGCTGATCCACCAATGTAGGAAGTTGCCTCTGTATGTGCTATTTCAAAGTAAGGAATAGCATGCACAGAGTCCAAGGGTTCCCCTTAGAGGTAAGATAGTGGCAAAAAGAGATAATACTAATGCTCTATTTTGTGGTAGTGTGGTCGAGCAGTAGGCTTATCCAAGGAGTAGTGTTAAGCATTTGTTGTACATACACATAGACAATAAATGAGGTACACACACTCAGAGACAAATCCAGCCAATAGGTTTTTATATAGAAAAATATCTTTTCTTAGTTTATTTTAAGAACCACAGGTTCAAATTCTACATGTAATATCTCATTCGAAAGGTATTGCAGGTAAGTACTTTAGGAACTTCAAATCATCAAAATTGCATGTATACTTTTCAAGTTATTCACAAATAGCTGTTTTAAAAGTGGACACAGTGCAATTTTCACAGTTCCTAGGGGAGGTAAGTATTTGTTAGGTTAACCAGGTAAGTAAGACACTTACAGGGCTTAGTTCTTGGTCCAAGGTAGCCCACCGTTGGGGGTTCAGAGCAACCCCAAAGTCACCACACCAGCAGCTCAGGGCCGGTCAGGTGCAGAGTTCAAAGTGGTGCCCAAAACACATAGGCTAGAATGGAGAGAAGGGGGTGCCCCGGTTCCGGTCTGTTTGCAGGTAAGTACCCGCGTCTTCGGAGGGCAGACCAGGGGGGTTTTGTAGGGCACCGGGGGGGACACAAGTCCACACAGAAATTTCACCCTCAGCAGCGCGGGGGCGGCCGGGTGCAGTGTAGGAACAGGCGTCGGGTTCGCAATGTTAGTCTATGAGAGATCTCGGGATCTCTTCAGCGCTGCAGGCAGGCAAGGGGGGGATTCCTCGGGGAAACCTCCACTTGGGTAAGGGAGAGGGACTCCTGGGGGTCACTTCTCCAGTGAAAGTCCGGTCCTTCAGGTCCTGGGGGCTGCGGGTGCAGGGTCTCTCCCAGGCGTCGGGACTTTAGGTTCAAAGAGTCGCGGTCAGGGGAAGCCTCGGGATTCCCTCTGCAGGCGGCGCTGTGGGGGCTCAGGGGGGACAGGTTTTGGTACTCACAGTATCAGAGTAGTCCTGGGGTCCCGCCTGAGGTGTCGGATCTCCACCAGCCGAGTCGGGGTCGCCGGGTGCAGTGTTGCAAGTCTCACGCTTCTTGCGGGGAGCTTGCAGGGTTCTTTAAAGCTGCTGGAAACAAAGTTGCAGCTTTTCTTGGAGCAGGTCCGCTGTCCTCGGGAGTTTCTTGTCTTTTCGAAGCAGGGGCAGTCCTCAGAGGATGTCGAGGTCGCTGGTCCCTTTGGAAGGCGTCGCTGGAGCAGGATCTTTGGAAGGCAGGAGACAGGCCGGTGAGTTTCTGGAGCCAAGGCAGTTGTCGTCTTCGGGTCTTCCTCTGCAGGGGTTTTCAGCTAGGCAGTTCTTCTTCTTGTAGTTGCAGGAATCTAATTTTCTAGGGTTCAGGGTAGCCCTTAAATACTAAATTTAAGGGCGTGTTTAGGTCTGGGGGGTTAGTAGCCAATGGCTACTAGCCCTGAGGGTGGGTACACCCTCTTTGTGCCTCCTCCCAAGGGGAGGGGGTCACAATCCTAACCCTATTGGGGGAATCCTCCATCTGCAAGATGGAGGATTTCTAAAAGTTAGAGTCACTTCAGCTCAGGACACCTTAGGGGCTGTCCTGACTGGCCAGTGACTCCTCCTTGTTTTTCTCATTATTTTCTCCGGCCTTGCCGCCAAAAGTGGGGCCTGGCCGGAGGGGGCGGGCAACTCCACTAGCTGGAGTGTCCTGCTGGGTTGGCACAAAGGAGGTGAGCCTTTGAGGCTCACCGCCAGGTGTGACAATTCCTGCCTGGGGGAGGTGTTAGCATCTCCACCCAGTGCAGGCTTTGTTACTGGCCTCAGAGTGACAAAGGCACTCTCCCCATGGGGCCAGCAACATGTCTCGGTTTGTGGCAGGCTGCTAAAACTAGTCAGCCTACACAGATAGTCGGTTAAGTTTCAGGGGGCACCTCTAAGGTGCCCTCTGGGGTGTATTTTACAATAAAATGTACACTGGCATCAGTGTGCATTTATTGTGCTGAGAAGTTTGATACCAAACTTCCCAGTTTTCAGTGTAGCCCTTATGGTGCTGTGGAGTTCGTGTTTGACAAACTCCCAGACCATATACTCTTATGGCTACCCTGCACTTACAATGTCTAAGGTTTTGTTTAGACACTGCAGGGGTACCATGCTCATGCACTGGTACCCTCACCTATGGTATAGTGCACCCTGCCTTAGGGCTGTAAGGCCTGCTAGAGGGGTGTCTTACCTATACTGCATAGGCAGTGAGAGGCTGGCATGGCACCCTGAGGGGAGTGCCATGTCGACTTACTCGTTTTGTCCTCACTAGCACACACAAGCTGGCAAGCAGGGTGTCTGTGCTGAGTGAGGGGTCTCCAGGGTGGCATAAGACATGCTGCAGCCCTTAGAGACCTTCCTTGGCATCAGGGCCCTTGGTACTAGAAGTACCAGTTACAAGGGACTTATCTGGATGCCAGGGTCTGCCAATTGTGGATACAAAAGTACAGGTTAGGGAAAGAACACTGGTGCTGGGGCCTGGTTAGCAGGCCTCAGTACACTTTCAATTGTAAACATAGCATCAGCAAAGGCAAAAAGTCAGGGGGCAACCATGCCAAGGAGGCATTTCCTTACACTGATGTTCTTTGTTCTGTCAATGTAATACATCAATGCTCTTTTGACATCTAACGTATGTAGTGCCCTTTCAGCTACGGTATCTGGCTGTGGAAAGAACACTGGAAGTTCCACTGTTTGATTTAGATGGAACGGTGAAATAACCTTTGGCAAAAATTTAGGATTGGTCCTTAGGACGACCTTATTTTTGTGAAGTTGTATAAAAGGTTCTTGTATAGTAAACGCCTGAATCTCGCTTACTCTTCTTAGGGAAGTAATGGCGATGAGAAATGCCACCTTCCAGGTTAGGAACTGTATTTCGCAGGAGTGCATGGCTTCAAAAGGTGGACCCATAAGTCTAGTTAGGACCACATTTAGGTTCCATGAAGGAACAGGTGGTGTTCTTGGTGGTATAATTCTCCTAAGTCCCTCCATGAATGCTTTAATGACTGGAATCTTATATAGGGAAGTTGAATAGGTAGTCTGCAGGTATGCAGATATTGCTGCAAGGTGTATTTTAATGGAAGAGAAAGCCAGGTTAGATTTCTGTAAGTGAAGCAAGTAACCCACTACATGTTCTGGAGTTGTGTGTAATGGTTGTATTTGATTAATATGGCAGTAGCAAACAAACCTCTTCCATTTACTTGCATAGCAGTGCCTGGTGGATGGCCTTCTGGCTTGCTTTATGACTTCCATACATTCTTGGGTAAGTTGTAAGTGCCCGAATTCTAGGATTTCAGGAGCCAGATTGCTAGATTCAGCGATGCTGGATCTGGGTGTCTGATCTTTTGGTTGTGTTGTGTCAACAGATGTGGCCTGTTGGGCAATTTGATGCAGGGTACTACTGATAGGTCTAGCAGCGTTGTGTACCAGGGTTGCCTTGCCCAAGTTGGTGCTATCAATATGAGTTTGAGTTTGCTTTGACTGAGTTTGTTTACCAGGTAAGGAAGGAGAGGGAGAGGAGGAAAAGCGTAAGCAAATATCCCTGACCAGTTCATCCATAGGGCATTGCCTTGGGACTGTTTGTGTGGGTATCTGGATGCGAAGTTTTGGCATTTTGCGTTCTCCTTCGTCGCAAACAAGTCTATCTGAGGTGTTCCCCAGAGTTTGAAATAAGTGTTCAGAATTTGGGGGTGAATTTCCCATTCGTGGACCTGTTGGTGATCTCGAGAGAGATCGTCTGCGAGTTGATTTTGGATCCCTGGTATAAATTGTGCTATTAGGCGAATTTGGTTGTGAATTGCCCAACGCCAAATTTTTTGTGCTAGCAGGCTTAACTGCGTGGAGTGCGTCCCCCCTTGTTTGTTTAAATAATACATTGTTGTCATGTTGTCTGTTTTGACGAGAATGTATTTGTGAACTATTATTGGTTGGAAAGCTTTTAGTGCTTGAAAAACTGCTAGAAGTTCTAGGTGATTGATATGCAGTTTTGTTTGATGTACGTTCCATTGTCCTTGTATGCTGTGTTGATCGAGGTGTGCTCCCCACCCTGTCATGGAAGCATCTGTTGTTATTACGTATTGTGGCACTGGGTCTTGGAAAGGCCGCCCTTTGTTTAAATTTATGTTGTTCCACCACAGAAGCGAGAGGTAAGTTTGGCGGTCTATTAACACCAGATCTAGAAGGTGACCCTGTGCTTGAGACCACTGTGATGCTAGGCACTGTTGTAAGGGCCTCATGTGCAGTCTTGCGTTTGGGACAATGGCTATGCATGAAGACATCATGCCTAGGAGTTGTAACACCATCCTTGCTTGTATCCTTTGTGTTGGATACATGCGTTGTATGATGGTGTTGAAATTTAGAATTCTTTGTGGACTTGGAGTGGCTACTCCCTTTGATGTGTCTATTATGGCTCCTAGGTATTGTTGTACCTTGCGCGGCAGAATGTTGGATTTTGTGAAGTTGACGGTGAACCCGAGTTTGAAGAGGGTTTGTATGATCTGATTTGTGTGATTTGAGCACTGTCTGAACGAATGAGCCTTGATTAGCCAGTCGTCCAAATATGGGAACACATGTATTTGCTGCCTTCTTATGTGTGCAGCGACTACCGCTAGACATTTGGTAAAGACTCTTGGTGCGGTTGTTAATCCGAAAGGCAGTACCTTGAATTGATAATGTATTCCTTTGAATACAAACCTTAGGTATTTCCTGTGCGATGGGTGTATTGGTATATGGAAATAAGCATCCTTGAGGTCTAAAGTTGCCATGTAGTCGTGCAGTTTTAGCAATGGTAATACTTCCTGTAGTGTGACCATGTGAAAGTGGTCTGATTTGATGAAAGTATTCACTACTCTGAGGTCTAGGATTGGTCTCAGTGTTTTGTCTTTCTTTGGTATCAGAAAGTACAGTGAGTAAACTCCTGTGTTTATTTGTGTGTTTGGCACTAGTTCGATTGCGTTCTTTTGCAATAGTGCCTGCACTTCTATCTCCAGGCAATTGGAATGATGTTTTGTCAAATTCTGTGCTTTTGGTGGTATGTTTGGAGGGAATTGTAGAAATTCTATGCAATAACCATGTTGGATAATTGCTAGAACGCAAGTGTCTGTAGTGATTTCCTCCCATGCTTTGTAGTACTGACTTATTCTTCCCCCCACTGGTGTTGTGTGGAGGGGGTGAGTGACATGTGAGTCACTGTTTAGTAGTAGGGGTTTTGGGGCTTTGAAATCTTCCTCTATTTCTAGGGAATTGCCCTCCTCTATATTGTCCCCGAAAACCTCCTCTATACTGTCCCTGGTAACTGGACGGTGTTGCCTGTGAGGTGCTGGCTTGTGTGCTCTGACCCCGAAACCCCCCTCTAAAGGGTGTTTTACGAAACGTGCTGTAATTTCCTCTGCTCTGCGGGGAGTAGAGTGCGCCCATGGCTTTGGCAGTGTCTGTGTCTTTTTTGAGTTTCTCAATCGCTGTGTCCACTTCTGGGCCGAACAGTTCCTTTTCGTTAAAAGGCATATTGAGAACTGCTTGCTGAATCTCTGGTTTAAAGCCAGACGTTCTGAGCCATGCATGCCTTCTGATAGTTAGATGTATTAATTGTCCGTGCAGCTGTATCTGCAGCGTCCATGGAGGAGCGGATCTGGTTGTTAGAAATGGTCTGTCCCTCTTCAACCACTTGTTTTGCCCTATTCTGTAGATCCTTGGGCAGATGTTCAATGAGATGTTGCATCTCATCCCAATGGGCTCTGTCATAGCGCGCAAGTAGTGCCTGGGAGTTCGCGATGCGCCACTGGTTTGCAGCTTGTGCTGCGACTCTTTTACCAGCTGCATCGAACTTGCGGCTTTCTTTATCTGGGGGTGGTGCATCTCCAGATGTGTGGGAGTTGGCTCTTTTTCTAGCTGCTCCTACAACGACAGAGTCTGGTGGCAGCTGTGTAGTGATGAAAACCGGGTCCGTAGGAGGCGCTTTATACTTTTTTTCCACCCTTGGTGTGATTGCCCTACTTTTGACCGGCTCCTTAAAGATTTCTTTTGCGTGCCGGAGCATACCAGGGAGCATAGGCAGGCTTTGGTATGAGCTGTGGGTGGAGGAGAGTGTGTTGAATAAAAAATCATCCTCGACCTGTTCTGAGTGGAGGCTTACGTTGTGAAATTGTGCTGCTCTGGCCACCACTTGTGAGTATGCAGTGCTGTCCTCTGGTGGAGATGGCTTGGTAGGGTATGCCTCCGGACTGTTATCTGACACTGGGGCGTCGTATAGGTCCCATGCGTCATGATCTTGGTCACCCTGGCTCATGGTGGTGTGAGCTGGGGAGTGTGATGGAGTTTGTGCTGGTGAGACGTTAATCACGGGCGGTGGAGTAACTCTTTTCACCACTTTTGGTTGTGGTGTCTGTACAGTCTGGAACTCCAACCTTCTCTTTCTTCTAATAGGGGGAAGGGTGCTTATCTTTCCTGTCCCCTGCTGTATGAAAATACGCTTTTGCGTACGGTCCACATCCGTTGATTGTAGCTCTTCCTCAAACCTATGCTTTTGCATTTGTGAGGTTAGCGAGTGCTCTTCTGTATAAGAGCCTGAAGCTGGGTCGGTTGCAGCTTGTTTCGGTACCGAAACCCTGTCAGCGTCCTTTTTCGGCTCTGAGGTGACCGAAACCTCTCGGCGCCGATCTTCGTCGGGCCCGCTGTCTCGGCGTCGAGCCGTGTCAACACCGGCATCTCGGTGTCGACGCTTGTCTCCAGCACTTTCTCGGTCCCGAGAAGGCTGTGTGCCGGTGTCTCGACCGGAGTCGGACGATCTCGGCACTGTTTGGGCCTTTTTCGGTGCCGACGGTCGGTCACCGAATTTATGGGTCGAGCCATGGCCTGGTGGCAGTGGCGTCCCCTGGGCCTTGTAAATGTTCCTCTGAGTGGATTTCGACGTCTTACTCACGGTTTGTGTATCGTCGAATCCTTCGGAGTCCGAGTCTTGAATCGAGAAGGTACCTTCCTCTTCTTGTTCCTCGAACTCCCGTTGGGCTGTCGGTGCGGACGCCATCTGAAGTCTTCTGGCTCGACGGTCTCGAGTGTTTTTCGGGACCGGAACGCACGACAGGCCTCGCAGGTGTCTTCACTGTGCTCAGGTGACAGGCACAGGTTGCAGACCAAGTGTTGGTCTGTGTAGGGGTATTTATTGTGGCATTTGGGGCAGAAACGGAACGGGGTCCGTTCCATCGGCGTTCTTCAGCACGCGGTCGGGCCGACCAGGCCCCGACGGGGGATCGAAAAAACTACCCCGAAGGGCACCGGAGCTCTTCGATCCTTCGACGCGGTGTTGAATCTAACTACGCCGAACCCGAACGCAACAATACCGACGAAAATCTTCCGAAATTTAGCTATTTTTCCGTTCCGAAACTCGGAGCGACAGAAACACGTCCGAACCCGATGGCGGAAAAAAAACAATCGAAGATGGAGTCGACGCCCATGCGCAATGGAGACAGAAGGAGAAGTCACTCGGTCCCGTGACTCGAAAGACTTCTTCGAAGAAAAACAACTTGTAACACTCCGGCCCAACACCAGATGGCGAGCTATTGCATAACATGCGTATCTACAGCGACAGATGCCATCGAACTTGCTAGGACCCATGTGTCTGTAGTTATTTCCTCCCATGCTTCGTAATATTGACCTATCCTTCCCCCCACTGGTGTTGTGTGGGGGGGGTGAGTGACGTGTGAGTCACTGCTTGTTGGTAGTGGTTTTGGGGCTTTGAAATCTTCCTCTATTCCTAGGGAATTGCCCTCCTCTATACTGGCCCCGAAAGCCTCCCCTGTACTGTCCCTGGTAGGTGGACGGTGCGGACTGTGAGGTACTGGCTTGTGTGGCCTGACCCCGAAACCCTCCTCTAAAAGGTGTTTTGCGGAAGGTGGTATAAGATCCTCTGCTCTGCGGGGAGTAGAGTGCGCCCATGGCCTTGGCAGTGTCAGTGTCCTTTTTGAGCTTTTCTATGGCTGTGTCGACCTCCGGACCGAACAGCATTTTTTCGTTTACTGGCATGTTAAGTACTGCCTGCTGAATTTCTGGCTTGAATCCAGACGTTCTGAGCCATGCGTGCCTACAGATGGTAACCGACGTATTAATGGTCCTTGCGGCTGTGTCTGCTGCATCCATAGAGGAGCGTATTTGATTGTTGGAAATGTTTTGACCTTCTTCAACAACCTGTTTTGCTCTTTTTTGTAGATCTTTTGGGAGATGTTCAATGAGATGCTGCATCTCATCCCAGTGGGCTCTGTCGTATCGCGCTAGCAGAGCTTGTGAGTTTGCGATGCGCCACTGGTTTGCTGCCTGGACAGCGACCCTCTTCCCGGCTGCATCAAACTTTCTGCTTTCTTTATCTGGGGGAGGTGCATCCCCAGAAGTGTGTGAATTTGCCCGTTTTCTGGCAGCCCCTACCACCACAGAATCTGGTGGCAGCTGAGAGGTGATGAATACAGGGTCCGTAGGAGGCGCCTTATATTTTTTGTCCACTCTAGGCGTTACTGCCCTGCTTTTGACTGGCTCTTTGAAGATCTCCTTTGCATGGCGAAGCATGCCTGGGAGCATAGGCAGGCTCTGGTAGGAGCTGTGGGTGGAGGAGAGGGTGTTAAATAAAAAGTCATCCTCTACTTGTTCAGAGTGTAGTTCCACATTATGGAACTGAGCTGCTCTAGCCACCACTTGTGAATAGGCTGTGCTGTCCTCAGGTGGTGATGGCCTAGTTGGGTATGTGTCTGGGCTGTTATCAGACACTGGTGCATCGTACAAGTCCCACGCGTCTTGATCTTGGTCATCGTGGCTCATGGCGGTGTGAGCTGGCGAATGTGACGGGGTGTAAGTTGGTGAAGCCGGAGTTACAGGTGGAGGCGAGGGAGGAGGTGTTACCGTCTTTGCTGTTTGTTGCTGAGGAGCCTCTCGTGCTACAAACTGAAGTGTTCTCTTTCTTTTGACAGGTGGAAGGGTACTGATCTTCCCTGTCCCCTGCTGAATAAAGATACGCTTCTGCGTGTGATCCACTTCAGTGGATTGCAGTTCCTGTTCGAATCTGTGTCTTTTCATTTGTGAAGACATAGAAAGTTCTTCAGTATAGGAGCCTGAAACTGGGTCTGTTGGTGCTTTTTTCGGCTCCGAAAACCCTGTTGTTTGTTTTTTCGGCTCCGAGGTAACCTTCCTCTTCTTTTGTGCCGAAAAATCTTGGCCTCTATGATCTTCGGCGCCACTGTCTCGGCGTCGATGCGTGTCGACACCGAACTCTCGGTGTCGATGCTTCTCTTTAGCACTCTCTCGGTCCCGAGGAGGCTGCGTGCCGGTGTCTCGACCGGAGTCGGACGATCTCGACACTGAATTGTCCTTTTTCGGTGCCGATTGTTGGTCACCGTGAATTTGGGTTGAGCCATGGCCGGTTGGCAGTGGCGTCCCCTGGGCCTTTTTGCCTTTTTTAATTTCTGATCTCGACGTCTTACTCACTGTTTTTGGATGGTCGAGTTCGTCGGAGTCTGAATCCTGGATGGAAAAGGATTCCTCCTGTTCCTCTTCTGTCTCGAACTGTCGATGCTCTTTTGGCGTGGACGCCATCTGCAGTCTTCTCGCTCGACGGTCGCGCAGAGTTTTTCGGGACCGGAACGCCCGACAGGCCTCACAGGATTCTTCGCTGTGCTCGGGTGACAGGCACAGGTTACAGACCGAGTGTTGGTCCGTATGAGGATATTTGTTGTGGCATTCAGGGCAGAATCGAAACGGGGTCCGTTCCATCGGCGTTGTTCTCCACGCGGTCGGGCCGACTAGGCCCCGACGGTGTGCCGAAATCTACCCCGAAGGGCACCGAAGCGCTTCGATGTTCAATGCGTTGTCGTATGTGTTTATCTCGAACCGGATCGCAACGATACCGTCGAAAATCTTCCGTTTTCAGCTATCTTTCCGTTCCGAAACTCGGAGCGACAGGAACACGTCCGAACCCGATGGCGGAAAGAAAACAATCGAAGATGGAGTCGACGCCCATGCGCAATGAGCACAGAAGGAGGAGCCACTCGGTCCAGTGACTCGAAAACACTTCTTCGAAGAAAAACAACTTGTAACACTCCGACCCAACACCAGATGGCGAGCTAATGCATACCATGTGTATCTACAGCGACAGATGCCATCGAACATAAAGTTCTTAGTACGGCTTGACCTACTGTGGCTTGTTGTGCGGATAGCACGTCTACACAGTAGTGCTTAGTAAATGTGTGAGGCGTAGACCATGTGGCCGCCTTACATATTTCGTTCATTGGAATATTTCCTAGGAAGGCCATGGTAGCGCCTTTCTTTCTGGTTGAGTGTGCCTTTGGTGTAATGGGCAGCTCTCTCTTTGCTTAAAGGTAGCAGGTTTGGATACACTTAACTATCCATCTGGCTATACCCTGTTTTGATATTGGGTTTCCTGTATGAGGTTTTTGAAATGCAATAAACAGTTGTTTTGTTTTCCTAATTAGTTTTGTTCTGTCAATGTAGTACATTAGTGCTCTTCTGATGTCTAATGTATGTAGTGCCCTTTCAGCTACTGAGTCTGGCTGTGGAAAGAACACTGGTAGTTCTACTGTTTGATTTAAGTGGAACGGTGAAATAACTTTGGTAAAAATTTAGGATTGGTTCTTAGAACTACCTTATTTTTGTGTATTTGAATAAAAGGTTCCTGTATAGTAAACGCTTGAATTTCGCTTACTCTTCTTAGAGATGTAATGGCAATGAGAAATGCAACCTTCCACGTTAAGAATTGCATTTCGCAAGAATGCATGGGTTCGAAAGGTGGACCCATGAGTCTTGTTAAGACGATGTTGAGGTTCCATGAAGGAACAGGTGGTGTTCTTGGTGGTATAATTCTTTTGAGGCCTTCCATAAACGCTTTAATGACAGGTATCCTAAATAGTGAAGTTGAATGGGTGATCTGCAGGTATGCAGAAATTGCTGCGAGGTGTATCTTTATGGAAGAGAAGGCCAGATTTGATTTCTGCAAATGTAGTAAGTATCCTACTACATCCTTTGGAGATGCATGTAATGGTTGAACTTGATTACTATGGCAGTACCAAACAAATCTTTTCCATTTACTTGCATAGCAGTGTCTAGGGGATGGCCTTCTAGCCTGTTTTATGACCTCCATACATTCTTGGGTGAGGTTTAAATGTCTGAATTCTAGGATTTCAGGAGCCAGATTGCTAGATTCAGCGATGCTGGGTTTGGATGCCTGATCGGTTGTTTGTGTTGTGTTAGCAGATCTGGCCTGTTGGGTAGCTTGACATGGGGTACTACTGACAGGTCTAGTAATGTTGTGTACCAGGGTTGTCTTGCCCATGTTGGTGCTATTAGTATGAGTTTGAGTTTGTTTTGACTCAATTTGTTTACTAGGTATGGAAGGAGAGGGAGAGGGGGAAAAGCGTATGCAAATATCCCTGACCAATTCATCCATAGAGCATTGCCTTGAGACTGCCTGTGTGGGTACCTGGATGCGAAGTTTTGGCATTTTGCGTTCTCCTTTGTTGCAAAAGGTCTATTTGAGGTGTTCCCCAAAGGTGGAAGTAAGTGTTTAGAATTTGGGGGTGAATCTCCCATTCGTGGACTTGTTGGTGATCTCGAGAGAGGTTGTCTGCTAGTTGATTCTGGATCCCTGGAATAAACTGTGCTATTAGGCGAATGTGGTTGTGAATCGCCCATTGCCATATCTTTTGTGCCAGGAGGCACAGCTGTGTCGAGTGTGTTCCCCCCTGTTTGTTTAGATAATACATTGTTGTCATGTTGTCTGTTTTGACAAGAATGTATTTGTGGGTTATGATGGGTTGAAATGCTTTCAACGCTAGGAACACTGCTAACAATTAGAGGTGATTTATATGCAACTTCGTTTGATGTACGTCCCATTGTCCTTGGATGCTGTGTTGATTGAGGTGTGCTCCCCACCCTGTCATGGAAGCATCTGTTGTTATCACGTATTGTGGCACTGGGTCTTGGAAAGGCCGCCCTTTGTTTAAATTTATACTGTTCCACCATAGAAGCAAGATGTATGTTTGGCGGTCTATCAACACCAGATCTAGAAGGTGACCCTGTGCCTGTGACCATTGCGATGCTAGGCACTGTTGTAAGGGCCTCATGTGCAGTCTTGCGTTTGGGACAATGGCTATGCATGAAGACATCATGCCTAGGAGTTTTAATACCGTCTTTGCATGTATTTTTTGTGTCGGATACATGGCTTGTATAACCTTGTAAAAATCTTGAACCCTTTGTGGACTTGGAGTGGCTATCCCATTTGTTGTGTCGATTGTCGCTCCTAAGTATTGCTGTGTTTTGCACGGCAGAATGTGTGATTTTGCATAGTTGATGGAGAAACCGAGTTTGTAGAGGGTTTGTATGACATACTCTGTGTGGTGTGAACACTTTGTTAGGGAGTTGGTTTTGATTAGCCAATCGTCTAGGTAGGGGAACACGTGTATTTGCTGCCTTCTGATATGTGCAGCTACTACTGCTAGGCATTTCGTAAATACTCTTGGTGCGGTTGTTATACCGAACGGCAACACTTTGAATTGGTAATGTATTCCCTTGAATACGAACCTTAGGTATTTCCTGTGCGAGGGATGTATCGGTATGTGGAAATACGCGTCCTTTAGATCTAAGGTTGTCATATAGTCTTGTTGTTTTAGCAGTGGTAATACGTCTTGTAGCGTGACCATGTAAAAGTGTTCCGATTTGATGTAGATGTTTAGTGTTCTGAGATCTAAGATTGGTCTCAGTGTTTTGTCTTTTTTTGGTATTAGAAAGTACAGTGAGTAAACTCCTGTGTTCCTTTGTGTACGTGGTACAAGTTCTATTGCGTCCTTTTGCAGTAATGCCTGAACTTCTAATTCCAGAAGGTCTAAATGCTGTTTTGACATGTTTTGTGTTTTTGGTGGGACATTTGGAGGGATTTGGAGAAATTCTATGGAATAACCATGTTGGATAATTGCTAAGACCCAAGTGTCTGTTGTTATCTCCTCCCAAGTTTTGTAAAATTGGCTTAGTCTTCCCCCAACTGGTGTTGTGTGAAGGGGTTGAGTGACTTGTGAGTCACTGTTTGGTTGTAGGGGTTTTGGGACCTTGAAATTTTCCCCGGTTTCTAGGGAATTGTCCCCCTCTGTACTGGCCCCGAAAGCCTCCCCTTTGGTACTGTCCCTGGTAGGTAGACGGTGTTGATTGTGAGGTGCTGGCTTGTGTGGCTTGACCCGAAACCCCCCTCTGAAGGGTGTTCTGCGAAATGTGCCAAAAGTGCCTCTGCCCTGCGGGGAATAGAGTGCGCCCATGGCCTTGGCTGTGTCAGTGTCCTTTTTCAATTTCTCAATTGCCGTGTCCACATCAGGTCCAAACAATTGTTGTTCGTTGAACGGCATATTGAACACTGCCTGTTGTATCTCGGGTTTAAACCCGGAAGTGCGCAACCATGCGTGCCTTCTTATGGTTACCGCGGTATTTATTGTTCTTGCAGCTGTATCCGCTGCATCCATAGAGGAGCGTATTTGGTTATTCAAGATATTTTGTCCCTCCTCGATTACTTGTTTTGCCCGTTTCTGTAATTCTTTGGGTAGATGCTCGATGAGATGCTGCATCTCATCCCAATGGGCTCTGTCATATCGCGCTAGGAGCGCCTGAGAGTTCGCGATGCGCCACTGGTTTGCAGCTTGTACAGCAACCCTTTTTCCAGCTGCGTCGAACTTGCGGCTCTCTTTGTCCGGAGGTGGGGCGTCGCCTGATGTGTGCGAGTTGGCTCTCTTGCGAGCTGCCCCTACTACAACTGAATCTGGTGGCAGTTGTGATGTGATAAAAGCAGGGTCTGTGGGCGGTGCTTTATATTTTTTCTCCACCCGTGGAGTTATCGCTCTGCTTTTGACAGGGTCTTTAAAGATCTGTTTTGCGTGCCTTAGCATTCCCGGGAGCATAGGCAGGCATTGATAGGTGCTATGGGTGGAGGAGAGGGTGTTGAAAAGGAAGTCATCCTCAACAGGTTCTGAGTGTAACGACACGTTATGGAACTCTGCTGCCCTAGCTACCACCTGTACATACGCTGTGCTGTCCTCAGGTGGTGAGGGCTTGGTAGGGTACGACTCAGGACTATTGTCTGATACTGGGGCGTCATAATAGGACAATAGGTCCCAAGCGTCCTGGTCATCTTGGCTCATGGTGGTATGAGCTGGTGAATGTGACGGAGTTTGTGCCGGTGATGTATGAGTTACAGGTGGAGAAGAGGGTGGTGGAGTTACTTTCTTCACCACTTTTGCTGGTGGTGTTTGTTCTTGAGTTTGGAACTCGAGTCTCCTTTTCCTCCTGATTGGGGGAAGAGTGCTGATCTTCCCTGTCCCACTCTGTATGAAGATCCGCTTTTGGGTGTGGTCTACGTCAGTGGTTTGTAACTTCTTCAAATCTGTGTTTGCGCATTTGAGAGGACAGTGATTGTTCCTCTGAATACGAGCTGGCAGTCGGTTCGGTTGCAGGGCGTTTTGGCACCGAAACTGTGTCTTTGCTTGCTTTCGGCTCCGAGGAGAATTCTCTTTTTTGTAGTCGAGCTTTCTCTGCGTCGATCATCCTCGGTGCCGCTGTCTCTGCGTCGAGCAGCTTCGGTTCCGCTGTCTCGGCATCAACCCTTTCCGGCAGCACTTTCTCGGTCCCGAGATTGCTGCGTGCCTGTGTCTCGACCCGAGTCGGACGATCTCGGCACCAGTTCGCCCTTTTTCAGTGCCGATTGACGGTCACCTATTTTATGGGTTGAGCCATGGCCTGTTGGCAGTGGCGTCCCCTGGGCCTTGTCTGTTTTCCCGTGTGGTGTTTGTTTCGACGTCTTACTCACGGTTTCTTCGACGTCGAACTCCTCCGAGTCCGATTCATGGATGGAGAAGGCTTCTTCTTCTTCTCCTTGTTCCTCGAACTCTCGTTGTCCTGTCGGCGTGGACGCCATTTGCAATCTTCTGGCTCTTCGGTCACGGAGCGTCTTTCGGGACCGAAACGCACGACAGGCCTCACACGTTTCTTCCTTGTGCTCGGGCGACAGGCACAAGTTACAGACCAAATGTTGGTCTGTATATGGATATTTGCTGTGGCATTTAGGACAGAATCGGAACGGGGTCCGTTCCATCGGTGTCGATGTTACACGCGGTCGGGCTGACCAGGCCCCGACGGGGGGTCGAAGTTACCCCGAAGGGCTACCGGAGCTCTTCACGATTCGGTGTCGATTCTATCTAACCCGATACCGAACGAAACAATACCGACGTAGTTTTCCGAAGTTTTGACTATCTTTCCGTCCCTAAACCCGGAGCGAAAAGGAACACGTCCGAACCCGATGGCGGAAAAAAAACAATCGAAGATGGTCGACGCCCATGCGCAATGGAAACAAAGGAGGAGGAGTCCCTCGGTCTCGTGACTCGAAAAGGCTTCTTCGAAGAAAAACAACTTGTAACACTCCGACCCAACACCAGACGGCGGACTATGCACAGCATGTGTATCTGCAGCTACACATGCCACCGAACGCATTGTTACTCCATGATAAGCTGCTGCCCTAGATAGTACATTGGTGTATGCAGTGGTGTCTTCTGGAGGAGGATAAATGTCTGGATCACTATCCGGGATGGGATCAGGGTCATAGAGGTCCCATGGGTCTGCTTTATCTCCATGTGAGTATAAAGAATGTGTTGGAGAAGGCAGTGGTGGTGGGCTATTCTGAGGTGAGAGAGAGAGAGCTGTGGAGATTGAAAGGAGAAGTATTAAGAGGTAGTGGCTTCTCCTTTTGTTTTTGCACCTTCGCTAGTAGTTGCACAGAGTCTAGTTCCTCTGGGAAAGCCAGCTTTCTTTTGGTTTGAAAGGAGGTGCAGTGATGATTCTTCCTGTCTCCTAATGAATATGGATTCTGGACTGCCTCTCATCCATATCCTGTAATATTGGTTCAATCTCAGGCTCTTCAGAAGTCTTATGAGATTCCATGATTGGCCTTGCAATCTGTTTTAATTTTTTGGCCTTGTTCCTCTGTAAATAAGGATTTTTTCGGCTCCAGTGTTTGTAGCTTTTTCGGTCCTGAAAAAGTAGTCTGAGGTCTCGGCTCCGAAGCCGATTGCCGAATTTTCGACTCCAAGGAATGGGGTCTTTTACTGGAGTCTGAAGTGGTGCTTTTAACAGATTTGCTTGACTCTGAAGAGGACGGAGGAGTGGCCTATTTTGGCACCGACCCCGAAGGATGGTCGCCTGCAGTCTTTTTTCGGACTGAACCATGGCCTTCCGGCAGTGGTGTACCCAAGGCCTTTGAATGATTTTGTGCAGGGGTGTAGGGACAGAGATACTCACATTCTGGCCAGCTGTGATGGGTCTGTCGTCTTCCGATGCCTGTTCGGAGTCTGCGTCTCGGATGGAGACTGCTGTCTGCGCCTGCTCTTTCTCCATGACGTCGAGATGTTCGCTGCTTTTCGACACCATTTCAAGTCTTCAGGCTCTGCGATCTCTCAGAGTCTTCTCTGATCGAAATGATCGACAGGCCTCACAATCTACCTCCAGATGGTCTGGAGAAAGGCACATATTACAAACCAAGTGCTGGTCTGTATAGGAGTACTTCGCCTGGCACCGGGGGCAGAATCGGAATTGAGTCTGATCCATTAGGCTTCCCACGCGGTAGGGCCAAAGGGCAAAAATGAAGGTTTCGACTGTACTACCGGTTCGGTGCTAGATGGGAAACACAATCAAAACAATCAAAACAATACCGACGAATAAGGTGGTTTTCCGAATCGAAATCTCGGAGCGAGAGGAAACATGTCTGAAACCGACCACAGAAAGAAAACAATCTAACAATGGAGTTGATGCCCATGCGCACTGAAACCGAGAGGAAGAGTCACTCGATCCCGTGACTCCGAAAAGCCTTCTTTGAAGAAAAACAACTTGTACCACTCCGAGCCCAACACTAGATGTTGGAAGAGCTATGTATAGCATGTGTATCTGCAGCTAAACATGCCATATTGTGTGTGTGTGTGTGTGTATATATGCTCCCTTTCCTTTAGCATTCAATCAGCTCTGCAGCGCTTCACAAAGCTCTGGGGTAAGAGGAAATCTTCGATCTTTGGTCCCTCAACCAGTGATCTAGATCAACACAATTTCCTTATGGTTGCATATCCTCTTGTCCACAAATGCCTTACTCTCAGAGTAAACCTCCGTATCAAGGCATGCCTATTGATTGGTCACTGCGCATCATGAAGGACTCTAAGGTGTTGGATACATAGCTTGTATCACCTTGTGAAAATGTTGAACCCTTTGTGGACTTGGAGTGGCTATCCCTTTTGTTGTGTTGATTGTCGCTCCTAAGTATTGCTGTGTTGGACACGGCAAAAGGTGTGACTTTGCATAGTTGATGGAGAAACCCAGTTTGTAAAGGGTTTGTATAACATAATCTGTGTGGTGTAAACACTTTGTTAGCGAGTTGGTTTTGATTAACCAAACGTCTAGGTACGGGGACACGTGTACTTGCTGCCTCCTGATATGTGCAGCTACTACTGCTAGACATTTTGTAAAGACTCTTGGTGCTGTCGTTATTCCGAATGGCAACACTTTGAATTGGTAATGTATTCCTTCGAATACGAACCTTAGGTATTTCCTGTGCGAGGGATGTATCGGTATATGGAAATACGCGTCTTTTAGATCTAAACGTTGTCATGTAGTCTTGCTGTTTCAGTAGTGGTATTACGTCTTGTAACGTGACCATGTGAAAGTGGTCTGATTTGATGTAGGTGTTTAGTGTTCTGAGATCCAATATTGGTCTCAGACTTTTGTCCTTTTTCGGTATTAGAAAGTACAGTGAGTAAACTCCTGTGTTCTTTTGTGTGTTTGGTACTAATTCTATTGCGTCTTTTTGCAGTAATGCTTGAACTTCTAGTCCTAGAAGGTCTATATGCTGTTTGGACATCTTGTGTGTTTTCGGTGGGACGTTTGGAGGGAGTTGGAGAAATTCTATGCAATAACCATGTTGGATAATTGCTAAGACCCAAGTGTCTGTTGTTATCTCCTCCCAAGATTTTTAGAACTGGCTTAGTCTTCCCCCCACTGGTGTTGTGTGAAGGGGTTGAGTGACTTGTGAGTCACTGCTTGTTTTGAGGGTTTTTGGGCCCTTGAAATTTTCCCCGGTTTCTTGGGAATTGGCCCCGAAAGCCTCCCCTTTGATACTGTCCCTGGTAGGTAGACGGTGTTGTTTGTGAGGTGCTGGCTTGTGTGGCTTGCCCTCGAAACCCTCCTCTGAAAGTAGTTTTGCGAAATGTGCCAAATGTGCCTCTGCCCTGCGGGGAATAGAGTGCTCCCATGGCTTTAGCTGTGTCAGTGTCTTTCTTTAATTTTTCAATTGCAGTGTCCACTTCTGGTCCAAACAATTGTTGTTCATTGAACGGCATATTGAGCACTGCCTGTTGTATCTCAGGTTTGAAGCCGGATGTGCGCAGCCATGCATGCCTCCTTATCGTTACAGCAGTATTTATAGTTCTTGCAGCTGTATCTGCTGCATCCATAGAAGAACGGATTTGGTTGTTGAATATGTTTTGTAACCTCTTCAACCACTTGTTTTGCCCGTTTTTGGAATTCTTTGGGGAGGTGCTCGATGAGATGCTGCATCTCGTCCCAATGGGCTCAGTCATATCGCGCTAGGAGTGCCTGCGAGTTGGCGATGCGCCACTGATTTGCAGCTTGTACTGCAACCCTTTTCCCGGCTGTAGGAAGTTGGCTCTGTATGTGCTATTTCAAAGTAAGGAATAGCATGCACAGAGTCCAAGGGTTCCCCTTAGAGGTAAAATAGTGGTAAAAAGAGATAATACTAATGCTCTATTTTGTGGTAGTGTGGTCGAGCAGTAGGCTTATCCAAGGAGTAGTGTTAAGCATTTGTTGTACATACACATAGACAATAAATGAGGTACACACACTCAGAGACAAATCCAGCCAATAGGTTTTGTTATAGAAAAATATATTTTCTTAGTTTATTTTAAGAACCACAGGTTCAAATTTAACATGTAATATCTTGTTTGAAAGGTATTGCAGGTAAGTACATTAGGAACTTTGAATCATTTCAATTGCATGTATACTTTTCAAGTTATTCACAAATAGCTATTTTAAAAGTGGACACTTAGTGCAATTTTCACAGTTCCTGGGGGAGGTAAGTTTTTGTTAGTTTTACCAGGTAAGTAAGACACTTACAGGGCTCAGTTCTTGGTCCAAGGTAGCCCACCGTTGGGGGTTCAGAGCAACCCCAAAGTTACCACACCAGCAGCTCAGGGCCGGTCAGGTGCAGAGTTCAAAGTGGTGCCCAAAACGCATAGGTTTCAATGGAGAGAAGGGGGTGCCCCGTTTCCAGTCTGCCAGCAGGTAAGTACCCGCGTCTTCGGAGGGCAGACCAGGGGGGTTTTGTAGGGCACCGGGGGGTACACAAGCCCACACAGAAATTTCACCCTCAGCGGCGCGGGGGCGGCCGGGTGCAGTGTTAGAACAAGCGTCGGGTTCGCAATGGAAGTCAATGAGAGATCAAGGGATCTCTTCAGCGCTGCAGGCAGGCAAGGGGGGGCTTCCTCTGGGAAACCTCCATTGGGCAAGGGAGCAGGACTCCTGGGGGTCACTTCTGCAGTGAAAGTCTGGTCCTTCAGGTCCTGGGGGCTGCGGGTGCAGGGTCTTTTCCAGGCGTCGGGACTTAGGTTTCAGAGAGTCGCGGTCAGGGGAAGCCTCGGGATTCCCTCTGCAGGCGGCGCTGTGGGGACTCAGGGGGGACAGGTTTTGGTACTCACGGTCGTAGAGTAGTCCGGGGGTCCTCCCTGAGGTGTCGGTTCTCCACCAGCCGATTCGGGGTCGCCGGGTGCAGTGTTGCAAGTCTCACGCTTCTTGCGGGGAGATTGCAGGGTTCTTTAAAGCTGCTTCTTTGGATAAAGTTGCAGTCTTTTTGGAGCAGGTCCGCTGTCCTCGGGAGTTTCTTGTCGTCGTCGAAGCAGGGCAGTCCTCAGAGGATTCAGAGGTCGCTGGTCCCTTTGGAAGGCGTCGCTGGAGCAGAGTTCTTTGGAAGGCAGGAGACAGGCCGGTGAGTTTCTGGAGCCAAGGCAGTTGTTTTCTTCTGGTCTTCCTCTGCAGGGGTTTTCAGCTAGGCAGTCCTTCTTGTTGTTGCAGGAATCTAGTTTCTAGGTTCAGGGAGAGCCCTTAAATACTAAATTTAAGGGCGTGTTTAGGTCTGGGGGGTTAGTAGCCAATGGCTACTAGCCCTGAGGGTGGGTACACCCTCTTTGTGCCTCCTCCCAAGGGGAGGGGTTCACATCCCTAATCCTATTGGGGGAATCCTCCATCTGCAAGATGGAGGATTTCTAAAAGTTAGAGTCACCTCAGCTCAGGACACCTTAGGGGCTGTCCTGACTAGCCAGTGACTCCTCCTTGTTATTCTCATTATCTCTCCTGGACTTGCCGCCAAAAGTGGGGGCTGGGTCCAGGAGGCGGGCATCTCCACTAGCTGGAGTGCCCTGGGGCATTGTAACACGAAGCTTGAGCCTTTGAAGCTCACTGCTAGGTGTTACAGTTCCTGCAGGGGGGAGGTGTGAAGCACCTCCACCCAGAGCAGGCTTTGTTTCTGTCCTCAGAGAGCACAAAGGCTCTCACCGCATGAGGTCAGACACTCGTCTCTCAGCAGCAGGCTGGCACAGACCAGTCAGTCCTGCACTGAACAATTGGGTAAAATACAGGGGGTATCTCTAAGATGCCCTCTGTGTGCATTTTTTAATAAATCCAACACTGGCATCAGTGTGGGTTTATTATTCTGAGAAGTTTGATACTAAACTTCCCAGTAGTCAGTGTAGCCATTATGGAGCTGTGAAGTTCGTTTTTGACAGACTCCCAGCCCATATACTCTTATGGCTACCCTGCACTTACAATGTCTAAGGTTTTGCTTAGACACTGTAGGGGCATAGTACTCATGCACATATGCCCTCACCTGTGGTATAGTGCACCCTGCTTTAGGGCTGTAAGGCCTACTAGAGGGGTGACTTACCTATGCCACAGGCAGTGGGAGGTTGGCATGGCACCCTGAGGGGAGTGCCATGTCGACTTAGTCATTTTCTCCCAATCAGCACACACAAGCTGGCAAGCAGTGTGTCTGTGCTGAGTGAGGGGTCCCTAGGGTGGCATAAGACATGCTGCAGCCCTTAGAGACCTTCCCTGGCATCAGGGCCCTTGGTACCAGGGGTACCAGTTACAAGGGACTTACCTAGGTGCCAGGGTTGTGCCAATTGTGGAAACAATGGTACATTTTAGGTGAAAGAACACTGGTGCTGGGGCCTGGTTAGCAGGGTCCCAGCACACTTCTCAGTCAAGTCAGCATCAGTATCAGGCAAAAAGTGGGGGGTAACTGCAACAGGGAGCCATTTCTTTACACCGGCTGCATCAAACTTTCGGCTCTCCTTGTCAGGAGGTGGTGCGTCGCCTGATGTGTGCGAGTTGGCTCTTTTACGAGCAGCTCCTACGACAACTGAATCTGGTGTCAGTTGTGATGTAATAAAAGCAGGGTCTGTGGGTGGTGCCTTGTATTTCTTCTCCACCCTTGGGGTTATTGCTCTGCTTTTAACTGGCTCCTTAAAGATTTCTTTAGCGTGCCTTAGCATTCCCGGGAGCATAGGAAGGCTTTGATAATTGCTATGGGTGGAGGACAGGGTGTTAAAAAGGAAGTCATCCTCGATAGGCTCTGAATGTAGCGATACGTTATGAAACTCTGCTGCCCTAGCTACCACCTGAGCATACGCTGTACTGTCCTCAGGTGGTGAGGGCTTAGTGGGGTACGACTCAGGGCTATTGTCCGATACTGGGGCGTCATAGAGATCCCATGCGTCCTGGTCATCTTGGCTCATGGTGGTATGAGCTGGTGATTGTGACGGAGTCTGTGCCGGTGATATATGAGTTGCCGGTGGTGGAGAGGGTGGTGGAGTTACCTTCTTTACCACTTTTGCTTGTGGTGTTTTTTCTTGTTGTTGGAAATCTAGTTTCCTTTTTCTTCTGATTGGGGGAAGGGTGCTGATCTTCCCTGTACCACTTTGTATAAAGATCCGCTTTTGCGTGTGATCTACAGCTGTTGTTTGTAATTCCTCCTCAAATCTGTGTTTTTGAAGTTGGGAGGACAGTGATTGTTCCTCTGATTAGGAACTGGCTTTCGGTTCGGTTGCTGGGCGTTTTGGCACCGAAACCGGGTCTTTTGTTGTTTTCGGCTCCGAAGAGATTTTCCTCTTTTTCGGTGTCGTACCTTCTTGGCGTCGACCATCTTCGGTGCCGCTATCTCTGTGCCGAGCAGCTTCGGTGCCGCTGTCTCGGTGTCGACCCTTTTGTGCGGCAGTTTCTCGGTCCCGAGATTGCTGCGTGCCTGTGTCTCGACCTGAGTCGGACGATCTCGGCACCAGCTAGCCCTTTTTCGGTGCCGATGGACGGTCACCTACTTTATGGGTTGAGCCATGGCCTGTCGGCAGTGGCGTCCCCTGCGCTTTGTCTGTTTTTCTGTGATGCTGGTTTCGACGTCTTACTCACGGTTTCTTCGACGTCGAATTCTTTGGAATCCGATTCGTGGATGGAGAATGTTTCTTCTTCTCCCTCTTCCTCGAACCGTTGTTGTCCTGTCGGCGTGGACGCCATCTGCAACCTTCTGGCTCTTCGGTCTCGGAGCGTTTTTCTCGACCGAAACGCTCGACAGGCCTCACACGTTTCTTCTTTGTGCTCGGGTGACAGGCACAAGTTAGACCAAATGTTGGTCTGTATAGGGATATTTACTGTGGCATTTAGGACAGAATCGGAACGGGGTCCGTTCCATCAGTCTCGATGTTGCACGCGGTCGGGCCGACCAGGCCCGACGGGGGATCGAAATTACCCCGAAGGGCTACCGGAGCTCTTCAAGATTCGGTGTCGATTATAATCTAACCCGATACCGAACGAAACAATACCGACGAATTTTCCGTTGATTCTGACTAACTTTCCGACCCGAAACACGGAGCGAAAAGGAACACGTCCGAACACGATGGCGGAAAAAAAACAATCTAAGATGGAGTCGACGCCCATGCGCAATGGAACCAAAGTAGGAGGAGTCCCTCGGTCTCGTGACTCGAAAAGACTTCTTCGAAGAAAAACAACTTGTAACACTCCGACCCAACACCAGACGGCGGACTATGCACAGCATGTGAATCTGCAGCAACACATGCCACCGAACACATTGTTTAGATTCTGCTGCACAGGCCAAGTCCAAGATGGGCCAAAAAACATTAAGAAATCTTTTAAAATATAACTTTTTTTATTTTTTGGCTGCCAACTGCTGCATTTCTGGTTTGCATAAGCTTGCTATTCGGTGTTTATGACTATCAATAAAAATCCTATGATGCAGAAGAAAAGGTTACCTGTAGTTCTGGTTCTCCATTAAAGTCAAACAACCCGCCTCCCCAGTCTTTTTAATGTTGGGTAATGGAAAGCACTTCTTTGCATACATACCGTAAAGAGGAACTGTCTCGCTTAGAGAAACTACAAGTAGGGTGAGCACTTTGGGCCGAAAAGCCTCATGGATTCTCAAAGGGTGGTACCTTTTTTTAATTTCTTTACAATACAGGCATATCTGTCTGCATTTTTTCTTTTTCATACTATTTCACCTTTAGGAGCAATAATGATGCAATGCAGGTTTTAAACTAGTATTCTATATATTGCTCTGGAGTCCACACAGGCTGCGCAGAATTATTTAGTGTTTATGACCATCAATGAAGTTCCTATTTGCACAGCCAATTTATTTCCATCTAGTGCATGAAAGCACAGTCATTGGCTCCTTCAAAGACAGTTTAACTGGTTATGTAATGGACTGACTGGAAAGGCAACCCAATAGAGTTTTCTGGTTGCTTGATGGACCTAATGCCAGAAAAAATACAGAGAAACAAACTAATGGATGTTGTACTTCTCGCTATTTCGGAGCGTGTAGATATGTAACATAAAGCGGTACCAGGACACCACTTTGAGGCTTGGGCAATGGATTAATTAACTTTTACACTGGCTGTACTAAAAAGAATAAGAAAAAACAAAGGATGTGTGGATGGAGAAAAGGTCAGTGGCTGTGTAGAACACTCTACTCTGCAAACCTTTTTACGACTGCTGTTATGGATAGTTGTAGTTCGGAAGTTTAACATTTATACATACTGCCTGAATGGTGCAAAGTAATGCAATACTGATGAAAAGTGGGCAGTCTAGGGTGAAGGGGTAAATCACAATGTCAAATCATAATTTTGCTCTGTACAATAATGTGGACACCAGTAGACTGCAACCCAAATTGTGAACTATCTGTACGACTAAACACCAAATTAAAATTAACTAACCTTGAATTATGTAATGAGATGATTGTATGGCTAAAAGTTAACCGAGGTAGCATTTACTTGGAAAAGTACAAAACATTCAAATAAAAAATGTTTATACATACCCTGCGGTTCTGGTACTGATACTTCTTAAATACATTATTCACTGTATCAAGGAGTTCCTTTATTGCACTTGCGATGTCCCTATTTGTAAAGACACACATGCACTTTAATCACAAAATCAAACTGATAAAGATTAATATTTTAGCCTATATCACGTCTAAACGAAAAACAATATGCATGCAATCTACAAAATGTATTGTATTGCGACTAAATTAAAACAGGTTTTGCAAGGGTTGAAATTACGCTAAAATAAGTTACAATGAAATCAGCATAACCGGTTTGCCAAGCCTAGCATTGAAATAAAGACCGAATTGCACTGCACCATGTTTTTAAGGAAAAGGTGTTCCCAAGGCAGTTAGATAGGAGATTAAAACCCTGCACAACATCTCCAGGACAGTGTGTGTGTGTGTGTGTGTGTGTGTGTGTGTGTGTGTGTGGTCTTGTACTGCTCTAGCACAAACATTCAGAAAAAGACAGACAGTCAGACTCAAACAGAAGTGTTTCCGAAATCTTCTGTTGTGTCCGGAGCCAATACAAGCTGGAAAGCACCTTGAGCAAGACTAAGATGCCCATCTCCTGCAAGTCCAACGTTACCATTCAGTCTCCTGGGTACAGGGCAGATAGAACCTGAACCAATGTGAGCATCTTGAACTTCTTCTTGAGGAAGGAGACTGAGGGACCAAAGTACTTGGATAGGGTGAAGACCCTTGTCCTTTTTGGGAACCAGAAAGAAGCGGGAATAGCAACCGCAGCCTACTTTTGGTGCAGGAACCCCCTCTATAACACCCTTGGCCAAGAATGCCATAACTTCCTCACAGAGAAAGGACAAATGATCCTCAGTCATCCGATCATAGGACGGTGGCATGGATGGAGGGGTAGTTTCGCAGGAGAGGGAGTAGCCCCTTTGGACTATCTGCAAAACCCACCTGACTGATGTGACTGATGTAACGGAGCAGATGATGGCGAATCCAGCTGCCAACTGGCCCATTGTGGGGGGAATCTGACTAGGAAGGTTTAGGGCTGCTGCACTGGAGGGTGGGGCCATACTGAACAGGATGATGTCCACCCAAACCACAAAGTCATTAAGTCCCGCTACCTCAGCCACACAAGAGGCTGTGCAGCATGTACAGCACATAGGCAGAGTGGGAATAGGTGCAGCTGGAGACCCCTGCCGTATCCACGAAAACAGCAAAAGGCAGAATGAGGGGGAGGGGGAGCGGAGCAAGGGGTCACCACAAGGCCCAAGGACCTGGCCGTAGCCAGACAATCCTTGAAGCACTCGAGCACAGAGTCTTCCTTGTCCCTGAAGAGACAGGTGCCATCAAAGAGCATGTCCATCAAGGATGCCTGAACAGCCCCTGAAAAGCCAGACGTCCTCAGCCAAGCGTGGCACCTCAGGGCCACTGTTGAAGAAACCGCTGTGCCTAGCAAGTCGGTCGTGTCCAGGCTAAAACAAATTGTGAACTCTGCTGCAGCTCTCCCATCGGCAACAGCCAGAGTGCAGTCCAGGCCTCCTCTAGGAACTCTGGCAGCACTTGTGTAGCTGTGTCCCACAACGTGTGGGAATACCAAACAGACAGCAATGCAAGGCTGGTGAAAGTAAACATCTTCCCAAGCAAGTCCAACCTTTTGGATTCCCTGTCCAGGGAAGCGGAAGGGAATGACCACCAAGCTCTCAGAAGCGGTGTGTTGCATCAAACACATTGGCTCCCCAGGTGCAGGCTATGGCGGCAGGCAATAGTTCCATTCAAAGAGTCCCTTTGCTGGGTTTGGACCAGGTACCCAGTAGGACGTCAGAGAGGGAATCACTGTGCAGCAGCAGGGGTTCAGAGGAGGAAACTCCCTTTTGCAGCACCTCTGTCTAGAGGTTAGTCTTGATGGCCACAAGGGGCAGTTGAAGGTCCAGGCATTAGCTACACTCTTCACCACCATAGCATAAGAAGCTCCCTCCTCTGTAGCCATGGTAGGAGGAGAAAGCATGCCAGTATCTGGAGAAGTATTAAGTCTGCCGACTTCACCCAAGACTTCATGGTAGTCCACTTCTTCGTGGGGCTGGTATTTTGAAGGGACCAGCGACCACTTCGGTTCATCCCCAAAGCCTTGTCCATAGGAAAAGAGCTCAGGTTCCAAACGAGAAGGGAAAGCTCCAGCTGGCATAGTCTCAGCATTGTACGACTCCTACCTGGCTCCACATAGGAGATGGCGATGATAGAGATGGTGCCGTCTGTAAGCACGGATGGCGGCAGAGAGGGTCTAGGTGGTACGACCGGAGCTGCTGCGGATCCAAGACTGGATCACTGGGAGCCACTTGCAGCTGAGGCTAAAGCCACATGCACAGAACCCGAAGGGGTCCCCTCTGACTCTGCGGGGCCCCTAGGCACTCCAGCTGGGTCGAGCTGCCCAAAAATTAGACGCATGGCCTCATAGAACTCTCACAGTTGGGCAGGGGTCGCTCTAGCTCCTGGAAACTCGGGGAGGCACGGAGCTAATCCAGGCACAGGTTCCACAGAACAAGGCTTAGAGACAGGGTGTAGCTTTGTCATTAAGACTGGGGTAGGTTGGGCATTGTAGTACAAGTTACTTCCCTTAGGCAACGCATTATCTGGTAGACAGGTTCTAGCCGCAGATTTCCTACTTTAGAATCTTCTTAGGCGCAAGACTGGATCCTAAAACGTTTTTCCCATGGCACATTCCACGTGTCAGAAGAGGGTGTTGAGCTACTCCATATCGATGTTGTCCACAGAGTCCATATAACACTCTCGCCGACATCAGTATCTTCTGTGACTATGTGGCTCCATGATTTGAGCACGGAAAATAGAGAAACTGGCTATCGAAACAGTGTGCTAAAATAAGAGGGACCCTAGTGTCAAATAGTTACTGAATTCTATATTCAATTTCCATAACAAAATATTTAAGTCAAAGAAGGATTCAATTTTCCGAGAGGGAAGGATTGTTAAGGAATCTGCGGCTATATCGGTCTCTACCAGATAATGAGTTACAGAAGGTAAGTAACTTGTTCATCCGATAGAGACATCTAGCCACAGATTCCTTACTTTAGAATCAGATACTAAAGTCATACTAACCCCGGAGGAGGGACTGCGAACTGAGACCTTTAACGAAGTCTCTAAGTATAACAAAACTGGTCTAGAACAAAAGAAAAAGACCGGATAATCATAATTTTGGTGATTAATAACATACTCCACACATAAAAACCTGTGGAAGGAACCACACGTAAATAAAACCATAAGACATTAAAAAACATGGGAATAAACTAAGCCAAGTCAGTATGACAAATGTGTGTCAGGAGACACCGAACAATATTGCAAGTCTCTAAGCAGAAGAAAACTGGACCACAGCAAGAGAAATAGACCGTGCATTCAGAAGAATACCTATGAATAATCACATACTCTTTTCTAAAATAATTTTTAAAGGATCACAGTAAGAAAAAGTCTTAAAAACATTAAAAGCATGCAGATATCAGCAATGATTGAGACCATCAAAAACATCTCACTAGAACAAAACTGATCTAGAACAATTCAAAAAGACTGGATAGTCATAATAACGTAGGTGATCCATAACATATTCCACAATGCAAAACTTGTGGAAGGAACCACGGGTAAGAGACAAATATACATTGGAAAAAACATGAGAAACCAATCAGTGTCAGAGGCGAACTAACAAAATGAATATAAAATGACTTGCTCCCTTAAAGGGATCAGAATCCCTGCATGAGCAACCCATAAGTACTGTGGAAAGGACCATGGCAATGAAAGTCAAAGAAAAAGAAAACATAGTTAAAGAACCACTACCCAGGACAGTACTGCCAAATGACCCAGTGAAGATAAATCTATTTTTTCTTACATGTAGACCTGAACTGCATGTTCTACATTGTTGGAGCATAGAGCAGCCTAGCAAGCCACTGAGCAACCTCTTGCCATGTAAAAGTGTATCCTAACCAGGTCTACTCTATAATAAACACTGAGAATGCCTATCTCTTGTAGGAAAAACGTAAAACTGCCCTCTTTAACCTGTTGGGTTTGGTGCGGCACTTAGGCCCGGGCACCCAACAATTTCGACATGTTTTTGGCTCTTCCCTGCCACGGGCACTTGGCCCACCTACACAAGTGAGGTATCATTTTTATTGGGAGACTGAGGGGAACGTTAGGTGGTAGGAAATTTGTGCCGGTGTGGCGATCCCACACAGAAATGTGGGGAAAATGTCATATTTTAGCTAAATTGGAGGTTTGCTGATGATTCTGGGTAAGAAAACGCTGGTAGATCCATGCAAGTCGGACCTCCCTGGACTCCCTCAGGTGTCTAGCTTTCAGAAATGTCAGGGTTTGGTAAGTTTCCCTAGATGGCTGCTAAGCCCAGGTACCCCCCCACCCCCCCTTTGCAAAAACAGGTAGTTTTGTAATTTATAACCTTGATGTGCCCACGTATTTTTGGGGGTATTTCCTGTTACGGGCACTTGGCCTACCCACACAAGTGAGGTACCATTATTATCGGGCGACATGGGGGAATGCTGGGTGGAAGGAAATTTGTAGCTCCTCTCAGATTCCAGAACTTTCCAGCACCGATATGTGAGTGAAAAGTGTTTTTATTGCCCAATTTTGAGGTTGCAAAGGATTATCAGTAACAGAACCGGGTGAGAGCCCCACAAGTCACTCCACCCTGGATTCCGCTAGGTGTCTAGTTTTTAAAAATGCACAGGTTTGGTAGGTTTCCCTAGGTGTCGGCTGAGGTAGAGGCCAAAATCCACAGCTAGGCACTTTCCAAAAAAACGTCAGATTTCAATGTAAAAATATAATGTGTCCATGTTGCGTTTCCGGTCACGGGCAGTAGGCCTACCCACACAAGAGAGGAAAAATGTTTATCGAGAGACTTGGGGGAACACAGAACAGAAGAACAAGTGTTATTGCCCCTTGCCTTTCTCAAAATGTTTTCCTTCAAAATGTAAGACAGTGTGTAAAAAAAGACATATATCTGAGAAATGCCCTGTAATTCACATGCTAGTATGGGGACCCCGGAATTCAGAGATCTGCAAATAACCACTGCTTCTCAACACCTTATCTTGTGCCCATTTTGGAAATACAAAGATTTCCTTGATACCTATTTTTCACACTTTATATTCATCCAAATGAATTGCTGTATACACAGTATACAATGAAAGGTGTAGCTCATTTATTGGCTCTGGCTACCTAGGGTTCATGATGAACATACAAGTCCTATACATTCCCGCAACCAGAATTTTCCAGCAGATGTAATGGTATATTATTTTGGCTAATTTCTTGGTCTCCTCCAGGGGAACCCACAAACTATGTGCACCTCTAGAATCCCTAGGAGGTGGGGGAAAAACAAAAAGGATGCAAATATGGCATGGGTAGCTTAGTAGACAAAAAGTTATGAGGGTCTAAGCACAAACCACCCCAAATAGCCCAAAATTGGCTTGGCACAGGAGGGGGAAAGGCCTGGCAGCAAAGGGGTTGCAAAGAAACAGAAGACAACAATATCCCCAGGAAAAGTAACTAGAGATGATAAAAATATCTTCAGAGTATTCTTAATACATATGATGACAAATGAGTAAAATAAACAAAAGCTTATGTAGTAACAAAGGGTATATAGATGGAAAATGTCACTTACTCAGTGTACCCCGTGGCATATAGTGCTGCAGATTCACATGCTATGCATAGCTCTTCCATAGTTTTTCCGACATCTAGTGTTGGGCTCGGAGTGTTACTAGTTGTTTTTCTTCGAAGAAGTCGTGCAGTAGGTTTACGTTTTTGTTTAATTACTTTCATACATTCTGGTGGAAGTTTTAGGTAACCAAATTTTATGACGTCAGGAGTCAAATCACTAGATTGAGAACATTGGGATTTGGATGCCTGATTTGACCTCTGTTCTGGTTTAACAAATCTGGTCTGTTTGGGAGTTTGGAATGGTTACTACAGACAGATCTAGGAGTGTTGTGTACCAATGCTGGCGTGCCCATGTTGGTGCTATTAGAATCATGGCGAGATGTTTGACGTAGTTTGCGGACCAGAAAGGGAAGGACTGGGAGAGGGGGAAAAACGTAAGCAAATATCCCAGACCAACTGATCCATGAGTATTGCCCTTGGATAGAGGGTGTGGGAGTCTGGATGCAAAGTTTAGGCATTTTTGCATTTTCGCTTGTTGCAAATAGATCTGTGTCTGGTGTTCCCCACTTTTGAAATTACTTGGGAGTGAATCTCCCATTTGTGTGTTTGTTGATGATTTCTCCTTAGGAGATCTGCCAGCTGATTGTCTATCCCTGCAATGTATTGCGCTAATAGATGAATGTGCTTGTGAATTGCCCATTTCCATATTGTTTGGGCTAACAGGGACAGTTGAGACGAGTGTGTCCCGCCCTGTTTGTTGAGGTAATACATGGTTGTAATGTTGTCTGTATTTATTAGAACAGTCTTCTGTTTGAGAAGAGGTTGAAACGCTTTTAGAGCGAGAAATACAGCTAATAGTTCTAGTTGGTATATATGAAGTTGTTTCTGTTGGGCATCCCATTGCCCATGAATGGATCTGATTGGTTGGGGAGCTCACCTCTACAATCACTGATGCGTCTGTTGTGATTATGGTCTGAGGCACAGGGTCTTGGAATGACCGCCCCTTCCTTAGATTGCTGCGATTCCACCACTGAAGGGACATATGTGTTTGGCGGTCCATCAACACTAGATCTTGAAGTTGACCGTGTCCCCGAGACCATTGACGTAAGAGACACTGTTGTAAGGGTCTCATGTTTAGTCTTGCATGTGCAACTATGGCTATGCAAGATGCCATCATTCCTAGAATCTTCATGCTAAATTTTACAGTATATTGTTGTGTGGTATGAGATTTTGGAAAGGTTGTATCCTTTGTGTATTTGGATAATCTAGGGTTTTTTGTGTATTTAGGATAGCACCCAGGTAAGGTTGTAATTGTGCTGGTTGAAGATGTGATTTTTGATAATTGAGAGTGAACCCTAGTGTATGCAAGGTTTTTATCACTTAACAAGTGTGTTGTTGGCATTGTGTAAAATTGCTTGATTTTATTAGCCAACAGTCTAGATATGGCAAGGCGTGGATGTGTTGTCTTCGTAAGTGGGCTGCTACTACTGCTAGGCATTTTGTGAACACTCTTGGAGCTGCTGTTATGCCGAATGGCAAAACCTTGAACTGGTAATGTTTTCCTGCTATGAAAAACCTGAGGTATTTTCTGTGAGCTGGATGGACGGGTATGTGGAAATATGCATCCTTGAGGTCTAAAGCAATCATGCATATCTTGTTTTTGAAGTAGTGGAATTACATCTTGCAGAGTTACCATGTGAAAATGTTCAGACAGGATGTATAGATTGAAGGGCCCGAGGTCCAAGATTGGCCTGAGAGTGACGTCTTTTTTGGGAATGAGGAATTATAGTGAGTATATTCCTGTTCCCTGCTAAGAATGTGGAACACATTCTATTGCTTGTTTTAATAATAGAGATTGTACCTCTTGTTACAAAAGAACAGTGTTTTCTGGGGCCAACTTGTGGTATCGTGGTGGAATGTTTGGAGGGGTGTAGATTAATTCTAGGCAATTGTCATTGTGGATAATTGATAATACTCAATTGTCTGTGGTGATATTTTGCCAATGAGAGTGGAATTGCTGTAGTCTTCCCCCCCCCCCCCCACAGGTGAATTGTGGAATGGAAGGAATGCAATGTTTAGGTTGTGCTGTGGTTTGCTCTGAGGTTTGGAATTTACCTCTGCTCCTGAAATATTGTCCTCTATAGGACCCTCTAAACCCCTCTCTTTGATATTGGGTTTGTTGTCCCTGCTTTGTTTGGGAGGTGGAAGCATCAGAGGATTGTGGCTTATAACCTCCTCTAAACTGGGGTCTGCGAAAGCAGCCCCTAAATGGTGTGGTGTATAAAGGCCCCATGTCTTTTGTAGTATCAGAGTCTTTTCTCTGTTTCTCAATAGTGGTGTCTACTTCTGGGCCAGATAGATGTTTCTTGTCAAAAGGCATATTAAGTATTGCCTGTTGAATTTCTGGTTTAAACCCAGAGGAGCAGGTCTTCTAATTTTGATGGCAGTATTGACACTCCTTGCGGCTGTATCAGCAGCATAAAGTGCAGACCTTATCTGGTTATTGCTGTTAGCTTTTCCCTCTTCCACAACCTGTTGTGCTCTCTTTTGATGCTCCTTTGGGAGGTGCTGTATAAGATCTTGCATCTCGTCCCAGTGGGCCCGGTCATATCTGGCTAGAAGTGCCTGAGAATTGGCAATTCTCCATTGGTTAGCTGCTTGTGTGGCAACTCTTTTCCGAGCTGCATCTAACTTCTTCAGAAGTTTTATGAGATTCCGGCATGGGCTTTCAGATTTGCTTTAATTTTCTTGAAAGTCCCTGTTCCTCTGTGTATGAGGATTTTTTCGGCTCTGAAGCGTGTATCTTTTTCAGTCCCGAAAAAGTAGTCTATCGTCTCGACTCCGAAACCGATTCCTGAATTTTCGACGCTGAGGAATGAGGTCTTTTACCGGAGTCTGAAGTGGAGGTTTTACATTTACTCGACTCCGAGGTGGATGGAGGAGTGGCCTTTTTTGGCGCCGACCCCGAAGGTCGGTCGGCAACAGTCTTTTTTCGGGCTGAACCATGGCCTTCCAGCAGTGGTGTACCCAAGGCCTTCGATGTTTTTTCTGTAGGGGTGTAGGGGCAGACATAGTCACATGCTGGCCAGCTGTGATGGGTCTATCGTCTTCCGATTCTTGTTCGGAGTCGGTGTCTCGGATGGAGACTGCTGTCTGCGCCTGCTCTTCCTCCATGACGTCGAGATGTTCAGTGCTTTTCAGCGACATTTCAAGACTTCGGGCTCTGCGATCTCTCATGGTCTTATTTGATCCAAATGACTGACAGGCCTCGCAATCTTCCTTCCAATGATCTGGAGAAAGACACAAATTACAAATCAGGTGTTGGTCAGTATAGGGGTACTTTGCGTGGCACAGAGTACAGAATCAGAATGGAGTCCGATCCATTAGGCTTTCCACGCAGTAGGCCCAAACATGCCAGAATTGGGCACGCATGCGCCCCTAAAGGCAAGATGAAGGTTTCGACAGTGCTATCAGTTCGATGCTAGATGGGAAACGCGATCAAAACAATACCGACGAATAAGTAGGTTTTCTGAAGTTTACCAAATCGAAATCTCGGAGCGAGAGGAAACATGTCCGAACCAGACCACGGAAAGAAAACAATCCAACAATGGAGTCGATGCCCATGCGCACTGTAACCAAGAGAAGGAGTCACTCGATACTGTGACTCCAAAAAGACTTCTTCACAGAAAAACAACTTGTAACACTCCGAGCCCAACACTAGATGTCGGAAGAGCTATGCATAGCATGTGAATCTACAGCTACACATGCCATCGAACATATGCACCCACACAATTTTTTTATTTTTATTTTTTTTAAGAAGATGCTGAATAAAATAGCAAGTAAAAAAAAGAAACCCTGGTAGTGTGATGGAAACCAATGGAAACTCTCATACACGACTAAGACCCATCTACAGATAAACTAGAAAAACTCTCAAATACTTGAAAACAAATAATTGTAAGGATTATGAACTAAAAAGAATCCATCCGATTTTGTATATTCAATCTTGGGACAACACTTCACAAAGTGTGAACCCAACCTACAACAACTAGAGTCAGGTACACTGTGAAAACAGCTGTAACAAGATGAGGCAAACACACAACCTCCTCGTGCACAACAGATATGAACATCTTCAAGGAGAAGAAAAATTACCCATTCCAAGGTTAAAACCCTTTAGAAAAGAAGGAAGTCTTAAATGCAAACGACAAATTGCAGAATAACTCCTAAACAGTTGATTCTATACAAAACAGTGAACAGAATCTACAAAGATACATCTCAATGGAGACCCATGATAACCTGACATATGCCAGAAAAATGAAAGAATAATGTTCAAAGAACATGTCTAAACCATACAAATGCCTACAGTAAAGTGCAGAAAATCCATCAAACTGTGATGGATATCCGATATAAAACCTTTAAAACCAAAATAAAGAAAGTCTTAAAGTCCCCAATATGATACTTTCTGGTTTCTAATGTATCAAATCTACCAAATATAAAATTCTGATTCTAGCATATCATAGGTAAAAGTAGAACATACGTAACAAATAGTGTAGATCAACAGCTAACTTGTTTGCCCGTATAAGAAGGACTTAGTAGTTAGTAAATAGACACCCTGGGTGCTGGATTATCCTTATAAAGAAACCTAAAGTTGCCCATTACAAATTAGAAGAAACACTTCTTCAAAACAACCCTGCATAAAAAGAGGATTATGTTAATATTACATGGTTACCTAGAAGGGATACTAGACCTTACAAATTCATGATCTCACAAGTTAGAAAAATAACTTTCTGCAGCGGAGCAACTCTGTACCCACCAATGAAGGTGTAATAGCCCACAAGATATATATATATAGATAGATATAGATATAAAAAAAATACTCACCAGGTATACAAAACAAATACTCCACTTAGAGTAAGGTACATAGCATGAAGGTATCAACTCTTAAGCGGAAGCTCTTCTTCAGAGAAATGTAAACAATATCACCTTTATAGCAGGTATTGTAAAAAAACAAAAAAACAAAAAAACAGCTAAGAGCTGTCATTGACAAACTTGAAGTGAAGAACTGCCACTCACATGACACGATTAATAATAATAATAATAATAATAATAATAAAAGTAGCCTTGAAGCATTAGGCAGGAAACCTCCAAAGATTCCCAGGGTAATGTACACACTAATAATCTATCCTATATAAATTAGGGTAAAATAACACCTGCCAACAGCATGAACACCCACTATTAGATGAAAGAGACCTAGAACTGAAAAAGACTTACGGCACTGCCAAAGCATGTGCAGTAAGTAAAGACAAATAAATCCCTACAAGCCAGTACAGAAGGTACTAACTAGGCAAAAGGGAAGAGAGGAACCAAGCTAATTCACTATTCCACCCTTAATGTTACGAAAATGCCTTAAAGCGTAGTCACCCTGTGCACCAAATGTATAGACACCATCAACAGGCATGTCAATGTGGCTTGAACTGCCTCCGAAAATCCAGAGGTACGTAACCTGGCACAGCATGCAACTGAAGAAGATATGGCCCACCCCACAGAGTCAATAGTGTCCATACCAAGCAAATGATTTGTTTAGCTGCTTGCTGGCCACCTTGAATCAGAGGGGCTAGAGTGCTCCTGATATCACCCGGAAGTGCAGACAAGATGCTTGCCAATGAGTTCCATAATGAATGTGAGAAACATCCAAGAACGCAAGATGTATTAATGGAGCGTAAAGCGGAACTTGTGGAGGAAAAAATATGTCTGCCACAAACGTCAAGGCCCCTGGAATGTCTATCAGATGAGACATGTGGGAGAGACAACATCATGGGAGGCAAAAGAAGCCTGTACCACCAAACTTTGTTGAGTCGGATGTTTTAGGAGACAAGCCGAATCACCAGTGACAGGTTGGTGCCTATCAGATATAGCCCGATCAACAGGGGCCCCTGTATCAGGCTAAGCCAAAGCCCCCCAAACATATATCATGTAGGGTTTCACTGTAAGGAAGCACTGGTTCAATCCTTATTTGGCCTTGGTGGAGGACATCAATTAGAGGCTCTGAAGTTAATTCCACTGAAGTAAGTGTTAAATTCAAAACTACAGCAACTCTTCTCAGCATGTCAGCAAGAGAGGAACTTGCCTCCATAGAAAGGCCAGGAGACACAAGTAGGCCTGAGGCTGAAGAAGAGTCCACACCACTAGCCACAGCTAAGTCAGCCAGCTGTCCTCTTTAGGAGGCTGGTAAATATCTGAAATGGGTGGTATACTCTCCAACTCTTCCACAGCCTCTCCACCATGTCCCTCAGAAGGATAAGCATGAGGGTATTCCCCAGAGTGTGGAGGGAGGGCAGGGATAACAGGCATGACTGGCACCACACCAGATGTTCAGAAAGCGATTACTCACGTCGATTTCGACTTCAGAAGGTGAGATGGATTTGACGCGGATAGGCATCACAGGAATCGGCTGATCAGATACCGGCACCAGAGGTTAAAACCCTAAAGGTCTGTGTACTGGTGCTGTAAAGGCTTCATCAGCTGAAGCTGAAGGCCGAACCCACTGATGAGGACATAGTCAAGGCACTTTGCACCTCCTTGGGACTCACAGGCACTCCAGAGAAAGGTGACATCCCAAAGTTAGCATGAAGAGAAACATAATACATATTGAAAATGTCACTTACCCAGTGTACATCTGTTCGTGGCATCAGTCGCAGTAGATTCGCATGTTCTGCAATAGCTCGCCATCTGGTGTTGGGCCGGAGTGTTACAAGTTGTTTTTCTTCGAAGAAGTCTTTCGAGTCACGGGACCGAGTGACTCCTCCTTTTGTCTCCATTGCGCATGGGCGTCGACTCCATCTTCGATTGTTTTTCCCCGCAGAGGGTGAGGTAGGAGTTGAATTGTAGTAATAGTGCCCATGCAATGGAGTGACTAAGTATGCACCTATTTAAGGTTGAGATGATACATATATAAATAATTGAAGGTAACTTCCAAACTGCTACAGGCTCCCGGGGAGGCGGGTGGGCACATGCGAATCTACTGCGACTGATGCCACGAACAGATGTACACTGGGTAAGTGACATTTTCAGTTCGATGGCATCTGTCGCTGTAGATACGCATGTTCTGCATAGACTAGTAAGCAGTTATTTCCCCAAAAGCGGTGGATCAGCCTGTAGGAGTGGAAGTAGTCTGAAATAATGTCCTTAATACGGCTTGACCTACTGTGGCTTGTTGTGCGGATAACACGTCTACACAGTAGTGCTTGGTGAATGTGTGAGGCGTAGACCATGTGGCTGCCTTACATATTTCTTGCATTGGGATGTTTCCTAGAAAGGCCATGGTAGCACCTTTCTTTCTGGTTGAGTGTGCCCTTGGTGTAATGGGCAGCTGTCGTTTAGCTTTAAGGTAGCAGATTTGGATGCATTTAACTATCCATCTGGCTATACCTTGTTTTGAAATTGGGTTTCCTGCATGAGGTTTTTGAAATGCAATAAAGAGTTGTTTAGTCTTTCTGATGTTTTTTGTTCTGTCAATGTAATACATCAATGCTCTTTTGACATCTAATGTATGTAGTGCCCTTTCAGCTACGGTATCTGGCTGTGGAAAGAACACTGGAAGTTCCACTGTTTGATTTAGATGGAACGGTGAAATAACCTTTGGCAAAAATTTAGGATTGGTCCTTAGGACGACTTTATTTTTGTGTAGTTGTATAAAAGGTTCCTGTATAGTAAACGCCTGAATCTCGCTTACTCTTCTCAGGGAAGTAATGGCGATGAGAAATGCCACCTTCCAGGTTAGGAACTGTATGTCGCAGGAGTGCATGGGTTCAAAAGGTGGACCCATAAGTCTAGTTAGGACAACATTTAGGTTCCATGAAGGAACAGGTAGTGTTCTTGGTGGTATAATTCTCCTAAGGCCCTCCATGAATGCTTTAATGACTGGTATTTTATATAGGGAAGTTGAATAGGTAGTCTGCAGGTATGCAGATATTGCTGCAAGGTGAATCTTAATGGAAGAGAAAGCTAGGTTAGATTTTTGTAAGTGAAGCAAGTAACCCACTACATGTTCTGGAGTTGTGTGTAATGGTTGTATTTGATTAATATGGCAGTAGCAAACAAACCTCTTCCATTTACTTGCATAGCAGTGCCTGGTGGATGGCCTTCTTGCTTGTTTTATGACTTCCATACATTCTTGGGTAAGTTGTAAGTGCCCGAATTCTAGGATTTCAGGAGCCAGATTGCTAGATTCAGCGATGCTGGATCTGGGTGTCTGATCTTTTGGTTGTGCTGTGTCAACAGATCTGGCCTGTTGGGCAATTTGATGCAGGGTACCACTGATAGGTCTAGTAGCGTTGTGTACCAGGGTTGCCTTGCCCAAGTTGGTGCTATCAATATGAGTTTGAGTTTGCTTTGACTGAGTTTGTTTACCAGGTAAGGAAGGAGAGGGAGAGGAGGAAAAGCGTAAGCAAATATCCCTGACCAGTTCATCCATAGGGCATTGCCTTGGGATTGTTTGTGTGGGTATCTGGATGCGAAGTTTTGGCATTTTGCGTTCTCCCTTGTCGCAAACAAATCTATCTGAGGTGTTCCCCAGAGTTTGAAATAAGTGTTCAGAATTTGGGGGTGAATTTCCCATTCGTGGACCTGTTGGTGATCTCGAGAGAGATTGTCTGCGAGTTGATTTTGTATCCCTGGTATAAACTGTGCAATTAGGCGAATTTGGTTGTGAATTGCCCAATGCCAAATTTCTTGTGCTAGCAGGCTTAACTGCGTGGAGTGCGTCCCCCCCTGCTTGTTTAGATAATACATTGTTGTCATGTTGTCTGTTTTGACGAGAATGTATTTGTGAACTATTATTGGTTGGAAAGCCTTTAGTGCTTGAAAAACTGCTAGAAGTTCTAGGTGATTGATATGCAGTTTTGTTTGATGTACGTTCCATTGTCCTTGTATGCTGTGTTGATCGAGGTGTGCTCCCCACCCTGTCATGGAAGCATCTGTTGTTATTACGTATTGTGGCACTGGGTCTTGGAAAGGCCGCCCCTTGTTTAAATTTATGTTGTTCCACCACAGAAGCGAGAGGTAAGTTTGGCGGTCTATTAACACCAGATCTAGAAGGTGACCCTGTGCTTGAGACCACTGTGATGCTAGGCATTGTTGTAAGGGCCTCATGTGCAGTCTTGCGTTTGGGACAATGGCTATGCATGATGACATCATGCCTAGGAGTTGTAATACCATCTTTGCCTGTATCTTTTGTGTTGGATACATGCGTTGTATGATGGTGTTGAAATTTTGAATTCTTTGTGGACTTGGAGTGGCTACTCCTTTTGATGTGTCTATTATGGCTCCCAGGTATTGTTGTACCTTGCGTGGCAGAATTTTGGATTTTGTGAAATTGACGGTGAACCCTAGTTTGAAGAGGGTTTGTATGATCTGATTTGTGTGATTTGAGCACTGTCTGAACGAATGGGCCTTGATTAGCCAGTCGTCCAAATATGGGAACACATGTATTTGCTGCCTTCTTATGTGTGCAGCGACTACCGCTAGACATTTGGTAAAGACTCTTGGTGCGGTTGTTAATCCGAAAGGCAGTACCTTGAATTGGTAATGTATTCCTTTGAATACAAACCTTAGGTATTTCCTGTGCGATGGGTGTATTGGTATATGGAAATAAGCATCCTTGAGGTCTAAAGTTGCCATGTAGTCGTGTAGTTTTAGCAATGGCAATACTTCTTGTAGTGTGACCATGTGGAAGTGGTCTGATTTGATGAAAGTGTTCACTACTCTGAGGTCTAGGATTGGTCTCAGTGTTTTGTCCTTCTTTGGTATCAGAAAGTACAGTGAGTAAACTCCTGTGTTTATTTGTGTGTTTGGCACTAATTCGATTGCATTCTTTTGCAATAGTGCCTGCACTTCTATCTCCAGGAGATTGGAATGGTGTGTTGTTAAATTTTGTGCTTTTGGTGGTATGTTTGGAGGGAATTGTAGAAATTCTATGCAATAACCATGTTGGATAATTGCTAGAATCCAAGTGTTTGTAGTGATTTCCTCCCATGCTTTGTAATAATGACCTATTCTTCCCCCCACTGGTGTTGTGTGGAGGGGGTGAGTGACCTGTGAGTCACTGTTTAGTAGTAGGGGCTTTGGGGCTTTGAAATCTTCCTCTATTTCTAGGGAATTGCCCTCCTCTATATTGTCCCCGAAAACCTCCTCTATACTGTCCCTGGTAACTGGACGGTGTGGCTTGTGAGGTGCTGGCTTGTGTGCTTTGACCTCGGAACCCCCCTCGAAAGGGCGTTTTACGGAATGTGCTGTAATTCCCTCTGCTCTGCGGGGAGTAGAGTGCGCCCATGGCTTTGGCAGTGTCCGTATCTTTTTTGAGTTTCTCAATCGCTGTGTCCACTTCTGGACCGAACAGTTCTTTTTCATTAAAAGGCATATTGAGAACTGCTTGTTGAATCTCTGGTTTAAATCCAGACGTTCGGAGCCATGCATGCCTTCTGATAGTTACAGATGTATTAATTGTCCGTGCAGCTGTATCTGCAGCGTCCATGGAGGAGCGGATTTGGTTGTTGGAAATGGTCTGTCCCTCCTCAACCACTTGTTTTGCCCTATTTTGTAAGTCCTTGGGCAGATGTTCAATGAGATGTTGCATCTCGTCCCAGTGGGCTCTGTCATAGCGCGCAAGTAGTGCCTGTGAGTTCGCGATGCGCCACTGGTTTGCAGCTTGTGCTGCGACTCTTTTACCAGCTGCATCGAACTTGCGGCTTTCTTTATCTGGGGGTGGTGCATCTCCAGATGTGTGAGAGTTGGCCCTTTTCCTAGCTGCTCCTACAACGACAGAGTCTGGTGGCAGCTGTGTAGTGATGAAAGCCGGGTCTGTAGGAGGCGCCTTATACTTTTTTTCCACCCTTGGTGTGATTGCCCTACTTTTGACCGGCTCCTTAAAGATGTCTTTTGCGTGCCGGAGCATACCAGGGAGCATAGGCAGGCTTTGGTAGGAGCTGTGGGTGGAGGAGAGGGTGTTGAATAAGAAATCATCCTCGACCTGTTCTGAGTGGAGGCTTACGTTGAGAAATTGTGCTGCTCTAGCCACCACTTGAGAATACGCGGTGCTGTCTTCTGGTGGAGATGGCTTTGTAGGGTATGCCTCCGGACTGTTATCTGACACTGGGGCGTCGTATAGGTCCCATGCGTCCTGATCTTGGTCACCCTGGCTCATGGTGGTGTGAGCTGGGGAGTGTGATGGAGTTTGTGCTGGTGAGACGTTAATCACAGGCGGAGGAGAGGGTGGTGGGGTAACTCTTTTCACCACTTTTGGTTGTGGTGTCTGTTCCGTCTGGAACTCCAACCTTCTCTTTCTCCTAATGGGGGGAAGGGTGCTTATTTTTCCTGTCCCCTGCTGTATGAAGATACGCTTTTGCGTATGGTCCACATCAGTTGCTTGCAGCTCTTCCTCAAACCTATGCTTCTGCATTTGGGAGGTTAGCGAGTGCTCTTCTGTATAAGAGCCTGAAGCTGGGTCGCTTGCAGTTTGTTTCGGCATCGAAACCCTGTCTGCGTGTTTTTTCGGCTCCGAGGTGACTCTTTTCTTTTTCGGGCCGAAACCTCTCGGCGTCGATCTGTTTCGGTGCCGCTGTCTCGGCGTCGAGCCGTGTCGGCACCGGCATCTCGGTGTCGAGGCTTGTCTCCAGCACTTTCTCAGTCCCGAGAAGGCTGCGTGCCGGTGTCTCGACCGGAGTCGGACGATCTCGGCACTGTTTGGGCCTTTTTCTGTGCCGACGGGCGGTCACCGAATTTATGGGTCGAGCCATGGCCTGGTGGCAGTGGCGTCCCCTGGGCCTTGTAAATGTTCTTCTGAGTGGATTTCGACGTCTTACTCACGGTTTGTGTATCGTCGAATCCTTCGGAGTCTGAGTCTTGGATCGAGAAGGTACCTTCTTCTTCCTGTTCCTCGAACTCCCGTTGGGCTGTCGGTGCGGACGCCATCTGAAGTCTTCTGGCTCGACGGTCTCGGAGTGTTTTTCGGGACCGGAACGCACGACAGGCCTCGCAGGTGTCTTCGCTGTGCTCAGGTGACAGGCACAGGTTGCAGACCAAGTGTTGGTCTGTGTAAGGGTACTTATAGTGGCATTTGGGGCAGAAACGGAACGGGGTCCGTTCCATTGGCGTTCTTCAGCACGCAGTCGGGCCGACCAGGCCCCGACGGAGGATCGAAAAACTACCCCGAAGGGCACCGGAGCTCTTCGATCTTCGATGCGGTGTGGAATCAAAGTACGCCGATCCCGAACGCAACAATACCGACGAAAATCTTCCGAAATTAGCTAATTTTCCGTTCCGAAACTCGGAGCGACAGGAACACGTCCGAACCCGATGGCGGAAAAAAAACAATCGAAGATGGAGTCGACGCCCATGCGCAATGGAGACAAAAGGAGGAGTCACTCGGTCCCGTGACTCGAAAGACTTCTTCGAAGAAAAACAACTTGTAACACTCCGGCCCAACACCAGATGGCGAGCTATTGCAGAACATGCGTATCTACAGCGACAGATGCCATCGAACATATCTTTTTTAGACTCGCTCCGGCCCCTGGAATGGGAGGGAGACGCAGGGCAGACTCAGGCCTCGACTCCTCAACCGCGGAATGGTGAGCAGCCGTACACAGTCAAGTTGGCAACTTCTGCAACTTTGAACGTCTGCATCGGGACTTACTTTGTGAAGTCTATGGTGAATGACGTCCACGAGAACTACTCCTTGAACTGGCCCATGAACGGACCTCAGTATGAGAAGGAGACCATAGACCATATTTTACAGTAAGCCTGGAACAACTCCAACATGCACGTCACTAGCAGCTTCATACGACACTACCGCAGAGCTTTCGGCCGAAGTTGACGACATGAGTCGCACTCTTTGACGTCATGGTGCTTGCCCAGGCACCACATACAAATTGAGTGGAGGTCCATAACCAACATTTGTCGTCGACAGGACCCACAAGGTTTCAACCCTGAAGACGTGTACAGGAAAAAGCACACTGTTCTGTTGACGAAAACGTCAAAGTAGCCAGAAAACGGCCTGACCAACCGTTATTGGATCTGCATTGCAAGCACGGAAAAGAAGGAACGGACGATAGCGAGGGGGTTATATGGACTCTGTTGAAGTCATATCTGGTGGACGACTTCGATATGGAGTCGGGCGAGATCCTCTTCCGGCACATGGACATGCTATGGGGAAAAGGTTTCCAGGTCCAGTCTCGTTCCTGGGGAAGATTCTAAAGTAAGGAATCTGGGGCTAGATGTCTATCAGGTTTTTTTAAAATTACTGGACAAAAGGGGCGCATGAAAGGGGACTAATAGGCAGTGGAAAGAAAAGGGAATGCAGACTGGTAAGAGTACTAAGAGACAAAAAACAGTATTTTGTAAAATAACCAATGTTTTTGAGGATTTTCAAAACAGAGTGAGTGTGTGTGTTTTTATGTGTGTATGTAAAATTTCCTACTAAAAACTGACTGAAATCTCACAATACACGAATGAAAGCACTTGTACCCAACTAATTATCAGAAACTGCATTTATTAAGGGGTGTGTAAAACCCCAAACACCCATCCTGAAGCTACAACCCTGCCTAGAACGTCAATGTTCCCTTGTCTCGTTGGGGGACGGACGAGAGTGCTTCGACTACTTGGATTTTTCTTGTGCCTTTACTTACTCAATCATCCTGAGAACTTGGAGTAGGACGACAACGACTTTGGACTCCAGAACTGATACCGGGACCATCCTCTCAACTTGCGTGGAGTTGAGTGTATCACCTTCAGGGACCGCTCCCTCAAAGCCTTCGGATTCACGACCTCAGGTTGTGGTCATGCTCCAGACACCAAAGACACACAACGTGTGGATCCGTTTCTAACATCTTCCAATGACAGGAACCGCAGGTCCTGAATCCGGTCTTCTTAGAAGACATCTGTCGATGCACCAGGAGTGAAACTCAAAAAAACACTTGACAAAAAGATTGAAAAAAGGCAGTCAAAAATCGACTGAGGGGTAGCTCTTTTCGTATCAGTGCTGGCTGGCACGGAAAGAAAATAACTGACGTCAGCGCACCTGGGCAGGTGCCTATATAGGACCCACAACATCTCATCCGGTGTGGACGTCGCAGATGATGGATGCAGAGCCAATCACTCCATCTAACATGTAGGGGTGCTGCCCACACAAATCTTCCAGATCCAGTCTGATGTCTGGGGAGAATTCAAAAGGTATGGAATCTGCAGCTAGAACTCATTTTCAGATAAATTGCAGCACATGTTAAATTCAGATACCGGTGGTCCCTGATTTTAAATGGTTATCTTTCACAGGCTACTCACAATAAGGGTCTAAGTATTAAAGTATGTTGTAGTTTCAGGTGACAGATTGTCCAGCATTGGTTCCTGGCTATGGTGTTCTGTAAACAAAGCACAGAGACCAATAGCTTCAAAAGGAAAATCATACTCTGAATCATATGGATACAAGTTATTCTGCAGATGAATGCCCTCCTTTATATGTAAAGTTATATCACTTGCTTTGGTCAGTTGTACTATTTAGTGGTGTTGTACCTTTTTATTTTTTTTTCATGAAAAAGGCGAAAAGAAATTAGAAGAAAGCTCCAAGATCCTAAAACAGTCTTGCCGCGTGAACATAATATGCTTACTAAGTGTTGTTTCAAATGAAGTCTAGAGGCAACCATACAGGAGTCTGCAACTAACACTAATGAAAGATCTGTATAATCTTCAAGCAAAATCATTATAATAATTCTGGCATACAAGTTTTGAGAAACCACAATCTTGCCCTTCAAATCTCTCTAGAACTGATTACAATGGGTCCGCAAAACTATCCTTAAGCAACCTGATCCTCAACCTTTCCAGGGACTTGGCAGATATAAGTACTTAATTACTTTCAAATTAGCTGAAAAAGAGTGATCATTTAATATACTATACGCCTTGTCCATAGCATAGAAGGTTTTCAACATTTCAATGTCCAACACATTGAAATAAACTGTTTTTTATTCAATGTTGCAGAGAGAATTTCTCCACAAATTTTGAGAGCCACAGGACAAGCAGTATGTTTGCTAGTTTGTTGCTGATGTTTTATGGCCAAACTATGAGATGAGAGCTGCAGGAGCCAATCATCAAGAAAGGGACGTAAACCACAGTTCTGAAGGTAAGCAGCTACCAGCCACCTTGTTGAGAGGATACTTTTATTAAAATCCAGGGTAGTTGGAAGACCATGTTGGATCCTTAAAGCCTCATTCACCTTTCTAGGGCTCTCTACATTAAACCTGTGGACAAGAGTCCCCAAACGACTAAAGTCACAGCGCTCCCTTCACTACATCAGAGAAAGTAGGACATCTATTGGTGTTTGATTGATACCACCATTTGAGGGACCTTGGAAGTATCAGAATGAGAGTCTCTTTTCTTGGTCTTTTACGAATATGGAAGTTCTCCAAATGCAACTTGGAGTCCCTCAGAAATTGCCAAATGGACCCAAGTCAAATACCCTCCATCTCTCAATTTCCCGAAAAACATTGTAGGAAGTTGGCTCTGTATGCACTATTTCAAAGTAAGAAATAGTATGCACAGAGTCCAAGGGTTCCCCTTAGAGGTAAGGTAGTGGCAAAAAGAGATAATACTAATACTCTATTTTGTGGTAGTGTGGTCGAGCAGTAGGCTTATCAAAGGAGAAGTGTTAAGCATTTGTTGTACATACACACAGGCAATAAATGAGGAACACACACTCAGAGACAAATCCAGCCAATAGGTTTTGTTATAGAAAATGAAAATGTCACTTACCCAGTGTACATCTGTTCGTGGCATCAGTCGCAGTAGATTCGCATGTTCTGCAATAGCTCGCCATCTGGTGTTGGGCCGGAGTGTTACAAGTTGTTTTTCTTCGAAGAAGTCTTTCGAGTCACGGGACCGAGTGACTCCTCCTTTTGTCTCCATTGCGCATGGGCGTGGACTCCATCTTCGATTGTTTTTCCCCGCAGAGGGTGAGGTAGGAGTTGAATTGTAGTAATAGTGCCCATGCAATGGAGTGACTAAGTATGCACCTATTTAAGGTTGAGATGATACATATATAAATAATTGAAGGTAACTTCCAAACTGCTACAGGCTCCCGGGGAGGCGGGTGGGCACATGCGAATCTACTGCGACTGATGCCACGAACAGATGTACACTGGGTAAGTGACATTTTCAGTTCGATGGCATCTGTCGCTGTAGATACGCATGTTCTGCATAGACTAGTAAGCAGTTATTTCCCCAAAAGCGGTGGATCAGGCTGTAGGAGTGGAAGTAGTCTGAAATAATGTCCTTAATACAGCTTGACCTACTGTGGCTTGTTGTGCGGATAACACGTCTACACAGTAGTGCTTGGTGAATGTGTGAGGCGTAGACCATGTGGCTGCCTTACATATTTCTTGCATTGGGATGTTTCCTAGAAAGGCCATGGTAGCACCTTTCTTTCTGGTTGAGTGTGCCCTTGGTGTAATGGGCAGCTGTCGTTTAGCTTTAAGGTAGCAGATTTGGATGCATTTAACTATCCATCTGGCTATACCTTGTTTTGAAATTGGGTTTCCTGCATGAGGTTTTTGAAATGCAATAAAGAGTTGTTTAGTCTTTCTGATGTTCTTTGTTCTGTCAATGTAATACATCAATGCTCTTTTGACATCTAATGTATGTAGTGCCCTTTCAGCTACGGTATCTGGCTGTGGAAAGAACACTGGAAGTTCCACTGTTTGATTTAGATGGAACGGTGAAATAACCTTTGGCAAAAATTTAGGATTGGTCCTTAGGACGACTTTATTTTTGTGTAGTTGTATAAAAGGTTCCTGTATAGTAAACGCCTGAATCTCGCTTACTCTTCTCAGGGAAGTAATGGCGATGAGAAATGCCACCTTCCAGGTTAGGAACTGTATGTCGCAGGAGTGCATGGGTTCAAAAGGTGGACCCATAAGTCTAGTTAGGACAACATTTAGGTTCCATGAAGGAACAGGTAGTGTTCTTGGTGGTATAATTCTCCTAAGGCCCTCCATGAATGCTTTAATGACTGGTATTTTATATAGGGAAGTTGAATAGGTAGTCTGCAGGTATGCAGATATTGCTGCAAGGTGAATCTTAATGGAAGAGAAAGCTAGGTTAGATTTTTGTAAGTGAAGCAAGTAACCCACTACATGTTCTGGAGTTGTGTGTAATGGTTGTATTTGATTAATATGGCAGTAGCAAACAAACCTCTTCCATTTACTTGCATAGCAGTGCCTGGTGGATGGCCTTCTTGCTTGTTTTATGACTTCCATACATTCTTGGGTAAGTTGTAAGTGCCCGAATTCTAGGATTTCAGGAGCCAGATTGCTAGATTCAGCGATGCTGGATCTGGGTGTCTGATCTTTTGGTTGTGCTGTGTCAACAGATCTGGCCTGTTGGGCAATTTGATGCAGGGTACCACTGATAGGTCTAGCAGCGTTGTGTACCAGGGTTGCCTTGCCCAAGTTGGTGCTATCAATATGAGTTTGAGTTTGCTTTGACTGAGTTTGTTTACCAGGTAAGGAAGGAGAGGGAGAGGAGGAAAAGCGTAAGCAAATATCCCTGACCAGTTCATCCATAGGGCATTGCCTTGGGATTGTTTGTGTGGGTATCTGGATGCGAAGTTTTGGCATTTTGCGTTCTCCCTTGTCGCAAACAAGTCTATCTGAGGTGTTCCCCAGAGTTTGAAATAAGTGTTCAGTATTTGGGGGTGAATTTCCCATTCGGGGACCTGTTGGTGATCTCGAGAGAGATTGTCTGCGAGTTGATTTTGTATCCCTGGTATAAACTGTGCAATTAGGCGAATTTGGTTGTGAATTGCCCAATGCCAAATTTTTTGTGCTAGCAGGCTTAACTGCGTGGAGTGCGTCCCTCCCTGCTTGTTTAGATAATACATTGTTGTCATGTTGTCTGTTTTGACGAGAATGTATTTGTGAACTATTATTGGTTGGAAAGCTTTTAGTGCTAGAAAAACAGCTAGAAGTTCTAGGTGATTGATATGCAGTTTTGTTTGATGTACGTTCCATTGTCCTTGTATGCTGTGTTGATCGAGGTGTGCTCCCCACCCGGTCATGGAAGCATCTGTTGTTATTACGTATTGTGGCACTGGGTCTTGGAAAGGCCGCCCCTTGTTTAAATTTATGTTGTTCCACCACAGAAGCGAGAGGTAAGTTTGGCGGTCTATTAACACCAGATCTAGAAGGTGACCCTGTGCTTGAGACCACTGTGATGCTAGGCATTGTTGTAAGGGCCTCATGTGCAGTCTTGCGTTTGGGACAATGGCTATGCATGATGACATCATGCCTAGGAGTTGTAGTACCATCTTTGCCTGTATCTTTTGTGTTGGATACATGCGTTGTATGATGGTGTTGAAATTTTGAATTCTTTGTGGACTTGGAGTGGCTACTCCTTTTGATGTGTCTATTATGGCTCCCAGGTATTGTTGTACCTTGCGTGGCAGAATTTTGGATTTTGTGAAATTGACGGTGAACCCTAGTTTGAAGAGGGTTTGTATGATATGATTTGTGTGATTTGAGCACTCTATTAACGAATGGGCCTTGATTAGCCAGTCGTCTAGATATGGGAACACATGCATTTGCTGCCTTCTTATGTGTGCTGCGACTACTGCTAGACATTTGGTAAAGACTCTTGGTGCGGTTGTTAATCCGAAAGGCAGTACCTTGAATTGGTAATGTATTCCTTTGAATACAAACCTTAGGTATTTCCTGTGCGATGGGTGTATTGGTATATGGAAATAAGCATCCTTGAGGTCTAAAGTTGCCATGTAGTCGTGCAGTTTTAGCAATGGCAATACTTCTTGTAGTGTGACCATGTGGAAGTGGTCTGATTTGATGAAAGTGTTCACTACTCTGAGGTCTAGGATTGGTCTCAGCGTTTTGTCCTTCTTTGGTATCAGAAAGTACAGTGAGTAAACTCCTGTGTTTATTTGTGTGTTTGGCACTAATTCGATTGCATTCTTTTGCAATAGTGCCTGCACTTCTATCTCCAGGAGATTGGAATGGTGTGTTGTTAAATTTTGTGCTTTTGGTGGTATGTTTGGAGGGAATTGTAGAAATTCTATGCAATAACCATGTTGGATAATTGCTAGAACCCAAGTGTCTGTAGTGATTTCCTCCCATGCTTTGTAATAATGACCTATTCTTCCCCCCACTGGTGTTGTGTGGAGGGGGTGAGTGACATGCGAGTCATTGTTTAGTAGTAGGGGTTTTGGGGCTTTGAAATCTCCCTCTATTTCTAGGGAATTGCCCTCCTCTATATTGTCCCCGAAAACCTCCTCTATACTGTCCCTGGTAAGTGGACGGTGTTGCTTGTGAGGTGCTGGCTTGTGTGCTTTGACCCCGAAACCCCCCTCGAAAGGGCGTTTTACGGAATGTGCTGTAATTCCCTCTGCTGTGCGGGGAGTAGAGTGCGCCCATGGCTTTGGCAGTGTCCGTATCTTTTTTGAGTTTCTCAATCGTTGTGTCCACTTCTGGACCGAACAGTTCTTTTTCATTAAAAGGCATATTGAGAACTGCTTGTTGAATCTCTGGTTTAAATCCAGACGTTCGGAGCCATGCATGCCTTCTGATAGTTACAGATGTATTAATTGTCCGTGCAGCTGTATCTGCAGCGTCCATGGAGGAACGTATCTGGTTGTTGGAGATGGTCTGTCCCTCCTCAACCACTTGTTTTGCCCTATTTTGGAAGTCCTTGGGCAGATGTTCAATGAGATGTTGCATCTCGTCCCAGTGGGCTCTGTCATAGCGCGCAAGTAGTGCCTGGGAGTTCGCGATGCGCCACTGGTTTGCAGCTTGTGCTGCGACTCTCTTACCAGCTGCATCGAACTTGCGGCTTTCTTTATCTGGGGGTGGTGCATCTCCAGATGTGTGAGAGTTGGCCCTTTTCCTAGCTGCTCCTACAACAACAGAGTCTGGTGGCAGCTGTGTAGTGATGAAAACCGGGTCCGTAGGAGGCGGCTTATACTTTTTTTCCACCCTTGGTGTGATTGCCCTACTTTTGACCGGCTCCTTAAAGATGTCTTTTGCGTGCCGGAGCATACCAGGGAGCATAGGCAGGCTTTGGTAGGAGCTGTGGGTGGAGGAGAGTGTGTTGAACAAGAAATCATCCTCGACCTGTTCTGAGTGGAGGCTAACGTTGTGAAATTGTGCTGCTCTAGCCACCACCTGAGTACGCGGTGCTGTCTTCTGGTGGAGATGGCTTTGTAGGGTATGCCTCCGGGCTGTTATCTGACACTGGGGCGTCGTATAGGTCCCATGCGTCCTGATCTTGGTCACCCTGGCTCATGGTGATGTGAGCTGGGGAGTGTGATGGAGTTTGTGCTGGTGAAACGTTAATCACGGGCGGAGGAGAGGGTGGTGGTGTAACTCTTTTCACCACTTTTGGTTGTGGTGCTTGTTCCGTCTGGAACTCCAACCTTCTCTTTCTCCTAATGGGGGGAAGGGTGCTTATTTTTCCTGTCCCCTGCTGAATGAAGATACGCTTTTGCATATGGTCCACATCAGTTGCTTGTAGCTCTTCCTCAAACCTATGCTTTTGCATTTGGGAGGTTAGCGAGTGCTCTTCTGTATAAGAGCCTGAAGCTGGGTCGCTTGCAGTTTGTTTCGGCATCGAAACTTTGTCTGCGTGTTTTTTCGGCTCCGAGGTGACTTTTTTCCTTTTCGGGGCCGAAACCTCTCGGCGTCGATCTGTTTCGGTGCCGCTGTCTCGGCGTCGAGCCGTGTCCACACCGGCATCTCGGTGTCGAGGCTTGTCTCCAGCACTTTCTCGGTCCCGAGAAGGCTGCGTGCCGGTGTCTCGACCGGAGTCGGACGATCGCGGCACTGTTTGGGCCTTTTTCGGTGCCGACGGTCAGTCGAATTTATGGGTCGAGCCATGGCCTGGTGGCAGTGGCGTCCCCTGGGCCTTGTAAATGTTTCTTTGTGTGGTTTTCGACGTCTTACTCACGGTTTGTGTATCGTCGAATCCTTCGGAGTCTGAGTCTTGGATCGAGAAGGTACCTTCTTCTTCCTGTTCCTCGAACTCCCGTTGGGCTGTCGGTGCGGACGCCATTTGAAGTCTTCTGGCTCGACGGTCTCGGAGTGTTTTTCGGGACCGGAACGCACGACAGGCGTCGCAGGTGTCTTCGCTGTGCTCAGGTGACAGGCACAGGTTGCAGACCAAGTGTTGGTCTGTGTAGGGGTATTTATTGTGGCATTTGGGGCAGAAACGGAACGGGGTCCGTTCCATCGGCGTTCTTCAGCACGCGGTCGGGCCGACCAGGCCCCGACGGAGGATCGAAAAACTACCCCGAAGGGCACCGGAGCTCTTCGATCTTCGATGCGGTGTGGAATCTAAGTACGCCGATCCCGAACGCAACAATACCGACGAAAATCTTCCGAAATTAACTATTTTTTCCGTTCCGAAACTCGGAGCGACAGGAACACGTCCGAACCCGATGGCGGAAAAAAAACAATCGAAGATGGAGTCCACGCCCATGCGCAATGGAGACAAAAGGAGGAGTCACTCGGTCCCGTGACTCGAAAGACTTCTTCGAAGAAAAACAACTTGTAACACTCCGGCCCAACACCAGATGGCGAGCTATTGCAGAACATGCGTATCTACAGCGACAGATGCCATCGAACATATCTTTTCTTAGTTTATTTTAAGAACCACAGATTCAATTTCTACATGTAATATCTCATTTGAAAGGTATTGCAGGTAAGTACTTTAGGAACTTTGAATAATTACAGTAGCATATATACTTTTCATATAAAACACAAATAGCTGTTTTAAAAGTGGACACAGTGCAATTTTCACAGTTCCTGGGGGAGGTAAGTTATTGTTAGTTTTAACAGGTAAGTAAATCACTTACAAGTCTCAGGTTTGGGTCCAAGGTAGCCCACCGTTGGGGGTTCAGAGCAACCCCAAAGTTACCACACCAGCAGCTCAGGGCCGGTCAGGTGCAGAGGTCAAAGAGGTGCCCAAAACACATAGGCTTCAATGGAGAGAAGGGGGTGCCCCGGTTCCAGTCTGCCAGCAGGTAAGTACCTGCGTCTTCGGAGGGCAGACCAGGGGGGTTTTGTAGGACACCGGGGGGGACACAAGTCAGCACAGAAAGTACACCCTCAGCAGCGCGGGGGCGGCCGGGTGCAGTGTGCAAACAAGCGTCGGGTTTTCAATGGTTTTCAATGAGAGACCAAGGGATCTCTTCAGCGGTGCAGGCAGGCAAGGGGGGGGGGGCTCCTCGGGGTAGCCACCACCTGGGCAAGGGAGAGGGCCTCCTGGGGGTCACTCCTGCACAGAAGTTCCGTTCCTTCAGGTGCTGGGGGCTGCGGGTGCAGGGTCTTTTCCAGCCGTCGGGACTTTAGGTTCAGGCAGTCGCGGTCAGGGGGAGCCTCGGGATTCCCTCTGCAGGCGTCGCTGTGGGGGCTCAGGGGGGACAACTTTGGTTACTCACGGTCTCGGAGTCGCCGGAGGGTCCTCCCTGAGGTGTTGGTTCTCCACCAGTCGAGTCGGGGTCGCCGGGTGCAGTGTTGCAAGTCTCACGCTTCTTGCGGGGATTTGCAGGGGTCTTTAAATCTGCTCCTCTGTAACAAAGATGCAGTTCTTTTGGAGCAGTGCCGCTGTCCTCAGGAGTTTCTAGTCTTTCTTGAAGCAGGGCAGTCCTCTGAGGATTCAGAGGTCGCTGGTCCTTGGGAAAGCGTCGCTGGAGCAGGTTTCTTTGGAAGGCAGGAGACAGGCCGGTAGGTCTGGGGCCAAAGCAGTTGGTGTCTTCTTTCCTTCCTCTGCAGGGGTCTTTCAGCTCAGCAGTCCTCTTCTTCTTGTAAGTTGCAGGAATCTAAATTCTTAGGTTCAGGGAAGCCCTTAAATACTAAATTTAAGGGCGTGTTTAGGTCTGGGGGGATAGTAGCCAATGGCTACTAGCCCTGAGGGTGGGTACACCCTCTTTGTGCCTCCTCCCAAGGGGAGGGGGTCACATTCCTATCCCTATTGGGGGAATCCTCCATCTGCAAGATGGAGGATTTCTAAAAGTTAGAGTCACTTCAGCTGAGGACACCTTAGGGGCTGTCCTGACTGGCCAGTGACGACTCCTTGTTTTTCTCATTATCTCTCCTGGACTTGCCGCCAAAAGTGGGGGCTGTGTCCAGGGGGCGGGCATCTCCACTAGCTGGAGTGCCCTGGGGCATTGTAACACGAAGCTTGAGCCTTTGAAGCTCACTGCTAGGTGTTACAGTTCCTGCAGGGGGGAGGTGTGAAGCACCTCCACCCAGAGCAGGCTTTGTTTCTGTCCTCAGGGAGCACAAAGGCTCTCACCGCATGAGGTCAGAAACTCGTCTCAGCAGCAGGCTGGCACAGACCAGTCAGTCCTGCACTGAACAACTGGGTAAAATACAGGGGGTATCTCTAAGATGCCCTCTGTGTGCATTTTTTAATAAATCCAACACTGGCATCAGTGTGGGTTTATTATTCTGAGAAGTTTGATACTAAACTTCAAAGTATTCAGTGTAGCCATTATGGAGCTGTGGAGTTAGTTTTTGACAGACTCCAGCCCATATACTCTTATGGCTACCCTGCACTTACAATGTCTAAGGTTTTGCTTAGACACTGTAGGGGCATAGTGCTCATGCACCTATGCCCTCACCTGTGGTATAGTGCACCCTGCCTTAGGGCTTTAAGGCCTGCTAGAGGGGTGACTCACCTATGCCATAGGCAGTGTGAGGTTGGCATGGCACCCTGAGGGGAGTGCCATGTCGACTTAGTCTTTTTCTCCCCACCAGCACACACAAGCTGGCAAGCAGTGTGTCTGTGCTGGGTGAGGGGTCCCTAGGGTGGCATAAGACATGCTGCAGCCCTTAGAGACCTTCCCTGGCATCAGGGCCCTTGGTACCAGGGGTACCACTTACAAGGGACTTACCTGGGTGCCAGGGTTGTGCCAATTGTGGAGACAATGGTACATTTTAGGTGAAAGAACACTGGTGCTGGGGCCTGGTTAGCAGGGTCCCAGCACACTTCTCAGTCAAGTCAGCATCAGTATCAGGCAAAAAGTGGGGGGTAACTGCAACAGGGAGCCATTTCTTTACAAACATTTTTAACAATTTGAAAAGGCTGCCACATTTCAAATCTCTTTTGGACAACAAATGGAGGTAAAGGGCTGGCAAAGTCAAAGCAAGTTACAATTAGGGTAAAGTTTCACATCTGCCAAATCAGCTTTTTTGAACAATGCATTAAAATTCAATAACTATATGCCTATCCAGTTTGTGTGCATGAGGATTTGGGTGTATTACATGGTGTGGTTGTAGGGTCTTATTGAGCAGTACGCTCTCACATTCAGTCTTGGGTCCAGTCAAGCTTGTTTACCTAACCTCAAGTCCAACCCTAGATAACTGTGGCTGCGAGCAGTGGGGCTTAGCAAAGGAACTGTGTGTAAAAGCATTTGACAGCGCCAAACAACGGAATATGAAAGTCATACAACAAGAAAGTGACACAACAACAATTTATAAAAATAGAACATTTTTATTTTTAGAGTCTATAGTCCTCAAAATTCACTGGAGATATGAAACTTTTACATCAACCGCAAACAAGTATTGGGCAACAAAAAGTTTGTATACTTTTCAAACATTTTTAAGAGATAGTATGACAATTCTGACCCAAGTTGGGCAACCAAGTCCAACGGGGCAGAGGTCTAGGAGGCCAGTAAGGAAACTTTGGACAGTTACCTGGCCACCAGAGCCTCTTTGAATTGAAATCTGATCTTAATAGGATAACTGCCATAGACAATGGAGCAGACCTTATGCTACGAGATGACGGAAAAAGGAAGCTCCAGATGCAGTGTGGTTGACCGGGCTAAGTTCCAGGTGAGTCCTCAGTCCACGGTGAAGTGGGATGACTTTGGTCACAGATTTTGGGGTTCCGCAATGTCCTCTTTGCACTGGTAGAAGGGATACTGCAACAGGCCTTCAGTTCTTGTGACAACAGTCAGGCTGCAAACTTTTGGTGGAGGTTAGTGTTCCCCATGGGCAAACAATCCTAGCACAAACACCCCCCATTGGTCCAGCAGACATGGGGGCAACTTTTGGCTATCTCGGATAAATGCTTTGAAGAGTCTGGCATCCAGATGCAGCAAAACTTCTGCAGTGGCCACCAACCTGGCGATTTGGGCTCTTCCAGCGTTAATGTCATTGGTGCTGTTCCATGGGGCCAGACAACTGACCCTTAGAGACAATGCTGCTATCTGGGAATCCACCCTCCCCCCCCTCCCCTGAGCCTGGAGCCACAGACATGATCCAAACTTTACTAGCCCAAAGGGCAGCAGTTGTAGTCCATCCGATGGTGCAGCCTCTCCGTGTGCTTCAGACACCAACAGGATGGTCCTCTTTCGGTCCTTTCTCCAAATCAACGGCGTACTAAAGTCTAGGCTGCCAGGGATACCATATTTATCCTGGGAATATGCCCAGAGGGGATAACGCTGTCACTAGTTAATGGGCTTGTGGGTCCCCTCCTCTTGGGTGATGAAGTTTCTGTCTCTTGTGACATCTATCAGAGTTCAACACTCCTGCCCCTTCCAAGATGGCACGACGTACCTTGGTCGTCAGGAGCTTGGTAGTCCACCCCAGAGGTGTGGCTACTTAAGGGCTACACACCCACGGGAAAAATGGTTCTGACACTGGGTTTCCCTCTCTCTACCAGTCTCCAACCTGTTCACAGGAACAAAAGGCAGTCTGCTTGCAAATGTTATCCCCATTTCCCCATGCATAGGTGGCTTTGAATTTTAGGCTCAGCTTTTGGGCCAACACCCAGAGGCCATACTGGGGGTGTAGGTCACACTTCACTCTGCAGCAACTGCCTTGTGCCTCAGCCCCAAAGTCATTCACATGTTTCCCCAGGCAGTCCAAAAGCTGTCTGTGTGCCAGGGCCTTTGTGAGGCCACAGTACTTGCTGAAGGACAGAGTGGCAACTAAAATTAACTTACCTTTAAAAAGTGACATAAATGTCTACTTTACCACCAAGCCACATTTAATGCCACGATTAATTTGATAACTTACATGACCCAGTTAGGTGGTCCCAATCAGGAGTTAACCAGGTTGAGGTGCCAACCAGTAACCCTGTGTTAGCCAATGGGACTACCAACTTTATCCGCAACAAAACGCCAGTTTGGAAGTGTTGCTGTTAAAACATATCAGAAATATACATCTTACTTAAAATACAGCTCCCTGCTGTGGGGCAACATAGGCCTCACTGAGGGGAGCCATATATATACTGTTAAAGGATATGTTACTTTGCCATTAATGGTAATGGCAAAGTCAAATTGGCAGTGTGACACTTTCTAGTCTGCAGTGGCAGGCTGGGGACAATGTTTTCATATTGTCACACACAGGGTGACACAGTCAATGCTGCAGCACTGTGGGTACACATCCCCTGGGTACCATATACTAGGGACTTATAAGTAAGTCAGGTGGAGATGGAGGTTGAAAAGGATGAGACCTGCTTTCGCCTCATGATTCTAACTCCTGCATACAAAATGGAACCAATATCTTAAAATGCTGTGCGGCATTGTTCAGCAAGGCAGAGAGGTTTTCTATTAACCAAATACAGGCATGGCGGTCCCTCCACAAATACAGAAGAAATACAGGGCATTAACACCGATTTCCTAATATATTTACGTCCATGTCGAGCCTGACTCACTAATTGTTTCCACAGCAAGAAAGAGTCTCATGTCCCCGGCATCCATGGGGCCTCTAAAGGACAAAAAGTTTAAAATAAATAAATTAAGGCTGTAGGGAGAAAAAAACAGAAAAGGCTGCAGCCACACAGTGGTGTATTGCTAATTTCAATGCACTGTTGAATTGGCATGCTCACTGATACTGGAAAGATATGGAAGACCTCATGTCACACCTCCAGTAAGAATATTTTAAAGAGCGAAAAACATTACTTTGGGCGGAACAAACATTGCCACCTCAAACCAAAAAAAAAATATATCAAATCACAGCACATGGTGCTACCAGTGGCAGATCCCTTGCTAAAGTTACCTGGTCACCTTTCACGTGATAATTGCTTTATTCCGATGTTAAACTATAAAATGATCAGACAGTATTAATGTGGGCTAATATCACAAATAAGCAAAAGAGACAGCCTGTAGAATGTGCTGCTTAATATGCTTTTTCTTGCCTCATGATTTACCAAGCACTGCCACATAACTAAGCACTCCGTTGCCGCATAATTCAAGAGGCCCCAAAAATATACTTTGATATGCAGTCCTTACTGAAAGGGAAAATAGATTTAACTGGTAGCCACATCAGTCTGTTAGAAAACATACTCAAGAACGTTGTTTCAGGATAGGACATGAGTGTCATTTGTTTGGGAACCTAGATACAGTGAAATCCAATCTAATTTAATATAGGGGTGAAAAGTGAAGCATCTTAACTAGTTCATTCTTCCCTCTTTAAGAAAATCGTAACTGTGCTTTTTGTGGTTGGAATTTCAAACAGAAGTGGGATTGCACTTTGTGTACAATTATGCAGACTAATCCAAGACCATTTCGGCTTAACTAACACATGAACAACTGCATGGTAGCTTACTTGATTGTCTGTAGGAACCGCACTCGGTCATTGATCTCATCAGGAATCTTACTGAGAATATGCTTAAGTGCTCGTGCTTTCTCATTCAGTTCTAGGAATTCTGGTTCTGGTCGGTCAATCATGTATTCTGAAATAAAAAGAAAACACAGGTGCTGTAAAATCATCTAACTAAACATTAAAGTTCTTTGTGTCTACCAAATAATCAACATACTTATTTTCACCTTAAACCCCAAATGTCCCATGAGAGCTGACAATATAGCATGGAACTAAATTTTCAAAATACTGTTCTCCTGAAAATATTTTTTTGACCAAACAGTAACCTGGCAGGATACGGGTTGGAAGAATGTGTTACCGCTGGGTCAGACAATACGCGAATCCCACCAGGAAATGTAAAGTGCAGGTTGCTCCGACCCACCAGTCTACACATCTTGGAGGACAGCAGAACAGCCAGAGTGTATAGTGATCAAATATAGATGCAGCTGCAGTCCTGCAAGTGTCATGGGGACTGTCCTCCAGGATCCTATCAAGTTTTTAAAGTGAAGAAAATGAACACATTATAATATCCACTTTCTTGAACTGCAGAGTGACAAACTACAGCTGTTTTTCCAGAATGCACAGATCACACCGAAAATATTACTCAGGTTTGTGACTTTTACTCATCCTTACCTTTTGAATGGCCTAGGAGTCAATACTATCTTTAAAACTAAAGAGAACCAGGTGTAGCTTGTACCCAGGCCATGTCCACAAACAGTGCATGCAGCTGTCCATCTCGCTAACCACTGCAGAGTCTGAAGCCTCAGACAAACTGAGCAAAATTGGCAGGAGGCTCACATGGAAGAATGGTGACAAAGGACTACGAGTACCAGAGTCAAGACTGGGAGTAACTTGTACATGGTTGCAACACCAGTCCAATATTCCAAACTGTCACAATATATTGATGATAATCTGATGTGAGAAGGCTCCTGCAAACTATAAAACAGGCTAGGCAAAAATATTTAGGCTTGCCTAAACTAAGAACCTTAATGAAAGCTATTAATTATCAATATGAGGCCTTTATTAAACTCACTCCTGCACCGTGTGGTTTACAAAAGCTTTTATGAACCAAAATAAACTGATGCTGTTAAGTATTTTTGCAGAGTAGTCCAAGTCACAGCTCTGCAGTGTTTGGGTGCCACACCCAATCACGCTATTCCATGTAACTCTAATAATCCTCAAACGCGGTCAGTTCCATATAAATGATAAAAAAAATCATAAATAGGCCTGCAGTCTTGAAGAAATGGTATACGATTGTACAACACACAGAACAGGTTTGTATAACTTCCCCAAAATCCCAGACATTTCCCCAAGTGCTTACCCTCTACATCGTCAGCTGCCATTCGTAGCAGAGATTCTGTGAAGTTAACTTCTACACTTTTTTTCTCCAGAATTTTCATTATTATGTCTTGTGTGAGACCAGGATTCTCCTTCTCAGCCTGAGCAAGAAAGGGAAATGATTCAGAGCACAACAGTAACAAGCAGACATGTACAAATATGAACTTACATAAAAACAGAGTGTAGAAGGAAACTACCAGACCAATCACAGATCAAACCACTCAGGATCCATAAATGGGGCCACAGTCACCCAGTGTCTCTTCTAGACTTCCTAGTTTAATTTCTACCACTTCTTGGAGATTATACAATATATTACGTGCTCTTTCTGAGAGCACCCACAAAACAATATTACACCTAGACGTCTTATTTCTAAACTTATATTACCACATCTACTTATACACTAAATACCCTGAAAATGCATACCTCTGTGTAGTGTTCCTTACTTGAAAAAACATTCTCCTTTCTTTTTCTAAAGTTACACTTCAAACTTCTGGGGTTTAAACTATGGGGTCTGGTTTGGTTTCAGGCTGGGATTCAGAGAGACAAACACAAGGCGAGGCAGAGAAAAACAAATGATTGGAAGGAGCCAAACGAGGTGTGGAGAAGGGGTTGTGGGCAGTGAGGGTTTCAACACTTGTGGTGTGGTTGGCACTGGCATTGGTCACCCAGAGGCGGATAGAAATAGGACCGGAACACAGTACTCTGGCTCAAACTTTAAAATCACAGAAATATGGCAGTTTTGGCATGTAACATGCACAACTTAACTCCCATTGTCTGCCATGTACAAAACACGCTTTTCGAAATGCCACTGAACAATATAATCATGCAAGAGTCTACAGTAACTGTCGATTTTAATAGTTTTGCAACTTTAAGCCAGTTTTTAACTGTGGTTTTCAGGGAAAATATAATATATATATATATACACACACACACACACACACATGAATATTATCTCACCTTTATAAAGGCTGATCGAAGAGTTTGAGCAGCTGATAAGTTCACTCGTTCCAGCTGAAAAATAAGGTAAAAGATAAAAACAAATTAGTACTAGACGGGCTAGTAAGGGGTACATTTCCCAAAACCATGAAATGCAAATTCTGAACAGTTTTTGCTGCTATATTATATAGAGCACTTCCACATAGCCATGATTCATTGATTATACTAAGCATCTTGTGAACACCTCCTCCCCAACATTAGTATCCTCTCATATATGCATCTTCACCTCCACATCTTGTGCTACTACTTTTTATTAAATTATCTTTTCCTCTCTGTATTGCAGCAAAAAAACACATGTTGGTATCACATTTATGCATTTCCTACACAGCATTCATTCAATTTACATAATACGCAAGATTTGGGGAAGCACTTTCCAAAAATGTAATTTTTCATCTTTTCTGTCTCGCTCTGTTTTTTTTACGTTTGTAGTTTTTATTCTGGATATCTGTACTTTACTATCCGACACATACTTCCACACACCTTCTTCAGACCTTAGTATCATAACAACCATTTAGAACCTTGTTTTTAGATGAACAACTCAGTCTCTGGTCTTTGTAGGCACACCTGACAACATAACCAGGATAGCTAATCATAAGAGGCTACCAATCTTCTTAAGAGATCTGCTTTGAAAGCTCAAGCTCCCACACAGTCATTCCCCAAAACATGAACTCGGCTAAATTCCACTGCAGAAGACTACAAATCTTACAGCTTTCTTTACCTTGAGGAACTCTGCATTCCTATTCGCTGATGAGACTGAGCATTTTTCCACTGTTTCACTGGGATATACTCCTGAATGTGCACCCTACCTGGAAAACCATGGACGTCCTCTACACCTGTGTTCCCTGCCATCAGATGCACCTGAAGCAACCAGAGGTCTCCGTCTTCATATGATTAGTGAACATGGTATTGCCTTTATTTACACTGTACACCCACTAAAAGATTTGAACTTCTCCTATAGCGGTGTGGCCAGTAACGTGTCCGATAGAACACGCTCTTAGGGAGCTCCTCCGTCCGCCTTCCTGAATCCTAAACAATCCCGCAACAGAGAGCGAATGCGTTACTGAATTACAGCCTCATGTGTTGCTTTGCCTGCCCCGCCCAGAGGTGGCAGCCGAGGTCGAGTAATAGCTCCTGAGGGGAAAGTGATGCGACAACCGCTGTGACGCCTCAAGAGCCGGGCCAAGCGACTGAGGCCTCGGAGTAGAGTGGTCAGAGAGGGCTTTCCGCTGGACAGTGACCTGCCGCATCGTGGTCACAATGCGGCGGGCCACAGGAGAATTTATTTTCAGCCGCACCTGGCCTTCAGCAGGAGGTGCGGCCCCACCACCCTCGTTAGAAAGAAGACCGGAATGTTGCGGCCTTCTAGAGCTTGGAGTAACATCAGGGTAGCGGCGGGTGGTGCTGCGGGAAGCAGTCCAGCTGAGAAACGATGTGGTCTGCACCTTGGAAAGGAATGGCCTGATAAAGGTCCCACCATTTTAAACACCCCAAGAATGGGTGTATGTAAACATTAGAGGCCCCCTGCTCCGGAACCAAGCATAACATGAGTACAGGAATTAAGCCTGATGACCTGCCTGTAGCGACAGCAAAGGGCTTTTCCCGGTGAGGCCTGCAATCGGCACGCAACTATAGACTATGGAGACAGAGGTGGGAGCACGACTTAGGGCACTAAATAACCAACAGTTGCAGGGGGAGACTGGGGCTCCCTAAGCCACATAATTCACCACAACCCCTCTTAATTACTGGAGGACCTGTGAAAGCACAGACATAGCGCTGGTGCAGGGGTACCTGGAGCCCAGCACTGTGGGGTCCGGGAACACTCAACGTTATACAGAGATCTTTGTGATCGCACAGACACTTTGGGATACATATAGCAGCACACCTTTGCTCTGATGTCCTTGAACTTTGTCACAGACAGTGTAAACCGGGACTACAACGTGGGGGAGAGACGGAGTGAATCACCTAACGAACGGAAATACTATAGCTAAATACACAACCATGCGACAGACCACGCAGCGTCTAACAGGGCGTCAGGATTGGCTGCAGGGCAGGCTGGGAGCCTGTGCCTGCAGCAGCGACAGAGACCGGGAGAGGAGCGGCACGCAGACCGAGATACTTAATTTTTATTTATTGTTTAATAATTTTAATGCCCCCACCCATGCCCTTTCCCGTGCCCCCTGCCACCGCTCGCCTCGCCCCCTGTGACCTCCTGCAAGCTGCGACTGGATACTTGTTCTTACTAGGAAGATTGGGTGGGCTGGACGTGGCCTTTTTGAATTCCTATGGGACAAACACTGATGACAGCCAATTTTATGGTACACTACTACACACGTTGCCTCTGTAGTGGATACCAAGTTGATCTGGGCTGGGGATTTTAACTGTATAGTGGATGGAGACTTAAACAGACATACACGTAACTACAACACAACACCCCCATATGACAGCGCAATTATCTGAGGTGATGACACTTGTCACTCCACGACGTCTGGAGGGAAAAACACCCAGGACAACGAGAGCAAGCACACGCGGCACATTTAGCTGGTTAGATAGAATATTGATATCAGATGAGCTGGGGGCGGAGCAGCTCTCTCTTTATCAGACCACACTTCAGAAGTTGAGTTGAATGGGGGCTGGCCACGAGGACTAACTTCTTGGAGATTTTCCACTGACATTTTGCAAGTCGCCACGGCTGTGAAACTCTGACAGAGGATTTACAAAATTACTTTACAGGTAACTTGCAGGGTACATGCAGCAGAGTAATGGAGTGGGAAGCCATGAAAGCAATTATAATAGGGCGATGTATAGGACTTACCTGCGGGGTATGGAAGACACTACAAATAGCACTTTCCCAAAAAAAGGAGGCGCTGGCAGCATTGCAACGATTGTCCCTTGATGAGATACTGAGGAGGGGTGACGAGACCAACATGAAAGAAACAAGTAATGGAAATTAGGGATAGGCTTGAATGGTACACGTTGAAATCATATAGTCAGTTGTTGGATAGAGAGGGGGGCAGCTCGGGGGTCTCCTTGCTTAGATTCAGCACAGAGAGTTGCTACGTCACACCATTATGCACCTCTGAACCCCACAAGGGGGAGATGCCTACACACAGATAGACAAGCTGATGGTACTAAGAGATCACCTACAGCAGGTATACATTAGCCCACCTACACAGCATACCACAAAGATGACGGAATTTCTTGTGAATATAGACCTCCACAACTAGAGGAAGGGGTGACGAGATCTAAATGCAGATCACGCTAGAAGAGGCACTAAATAGCCTTCCGGAGGGTAAATCACCTGAAAGTGACGGCTTTCCAGAAGTATTTTACTGTACATATACAGTAGATATTTCCAAACAACTACTAGAGGTTTATCTCAAATACAAGGAATGTGGAGTCTTGCCCCCGTCCATGAGGTAGGGGTATGTAACGACGGTCTCAAATCCTGGCGTGGGCCCTTAAGATTCCTCATCGTACAGGCCATCAAGCACTACTATAATTGAATTAGCCATACTATCGCCAGTCCACTCGCGACAGAGGCAAAACTAAGACTTCAGACTAAAGATCTGAGCGCAGCTCTATTCTGCCCCAGTTCTTTTCCTTATTGCTACAGATATTAGGGTTCCAGTATCGCCAGATGCTTCTTCATTTTCACACATGCATTGTACCATCTGCATCACCAGCCTTGATGTACTCTCCAGGGAAGATTGAGAGCTTGACCATGCTGTTGGCAGACCAGATGAGTTAGGGAGTTCTCTCATTGGATAACGAGATTTAAAGGCAGACCCACTGAACTGGCTAAGACCAGGCAGTGTAGCATCCTGGATGCTAAAACCATTATGCCAGCAAAAGGACAATCAAGAACGCCCATTTTCACACACATGAATGAAAATGTCACTTACCCAGTGTACATCTGTTCGTGGCATCAGTCGCTGAGATTCACATGTTCTGCAATAGCTCGCCATCTGGTGTTGGGTCGGAGTGTTACAAGTTGTTTTTCTTCGAAGAAGTGTTTGAGTCACGGGACCGAGTGACTCCTCCTTCTGTGCTCATTGCGCATGGGCGTCGACTCCATCTTCGATTGTTTTCCCCGCAGAGGGTGAGGTAGGAGTTGTACTATAGTAATAGTGCCCGCGCAATGAAATGTGTAAGTATGTACCTATTAAAGGTTTAAATAATATATATACAAATGTACAAAATTGAAGGTAACTTCTGAACTGCTACAGGCTTCCGGGGAGGTGGGTGGGCACATGTGAATCTCAGCGACTGATGCCACGAACAGATGTACACTGGGTAAGTGACATTTTCAGTTCGATGGCATCTGTCGCTGTAGATACACATGTTCTGCATAGACTAGTAAGCAGTTATTTCCCCATAAGCGGTGGTTTAGCCTGTAGGAGTAGAAGTTGTCTGAAATAGAGTTCTTAATACAACTTGACCTACTGTAGCTTGTTGTGCGGATAGCACATCTATACAGTAGTGTTTGGTGAATGTGTGAGGCGTAGACTATGTGGCTGCCTTATATATTTCATGCATTGGGATGTTTCCTAAAAAGGCCATTGAAGCACCTTTTTTCCTTGTTGAATGTGCCCTGGGAGTAATGGGCAGTTGTCTTTTTGCTTTAAGGTAGCAGATTTGGATGCATTTAACTATCCATCTGGCTATACCTTGTTTTGATATTGGGTTACCTGCATGAGGTTTTTGGAATGCAATAAATAGCTGTTTAGTCTTTCTGATGTTCTTTGTTCTGTCAATGTAGTACATTAATGCTCTTTTGACATCTAATGTATGTAGTGCTCTTTCAGCCACAGAATCTGGCTGTGGGAAAAAAACTGGTAGTTCTACCGTTTGATTTAGATGGAACGGTGAAATAACTTTTGGTAAAAATTTAGGATTAGGTCGTAGGACGACCTTATTTTTATGTATTTGTATAAAAGGTTCTTGTGTTGTGAACGCTTGAATTTCACTTACTCTTCTTAGAGATGTAATGGCGATGAGAAAGGCAACTTTCCAGGTTAGGAATTGTATTCCGCAAGAGTGCATGGGTTCGAAAGGTGGGCCCATGAGTCTTGTTAGGACCACGTTTAGGTTCCATGAAGGAACAGGTGGTGTTCTTGGTGGTATAATTCTTTTAAGACCTTCTATGAATGCTTTGATGACTGGTATCCTATACAAGGAAGTTGAATAGGTAGTCTGCAGGTATGCAGATATTGCTGCAAGGTGTATTTTAATAGAAGAGAAGGCTAGCTTTGCTTTTTGTAAATGGAGCAAGTAATTTACTATATGTTTTGGAGTTGCGTGTAGTGGTTGTATCTGATTATGATGGCAGTAACAAACAAATCTTTTCCACTTACTTGCGTAGCAGTGTCTAGTGGATGGCCTTCTGGCCTGCTTTAAGACTTCCATACACTCTTGGCTAAGTTGTAAGTGTCTGAATTCTAGGATTTCAGGAGCCAGATTGCTAGATTCAGCGATGCTGGATCTGGGTGTCTGATCTGTTGGTTGTGTTGCGTTAACAGATCTGGTTTGTTGGGCAGTTTGATGTGGGGTACTACAGAGAGATCTAGCAGTGTTGTGTACCAGGGTTGTCTTGCCCACGTTGGTGCTATTAAAATGAGTTTGAGTTTGTTTTGACTCAATTTGTTTACTAGATAAGGAAGGAGAGGGAGAGGAGGAAAAGCGTAAGCAAATATTCCTGACCAGTTCATCCATAGGGCATTGCCTTGGGATTGCTTGTGTGGGTATCTGGATGCGAAGTTTTGGCATTTTGCGTTCTCTTTTGTTGCAAATAAGTCTATTTGAGGTGTTCCCCAGAGTGTGAAGTAGGTGTTTAGAATTTGTGGGTGGATTTCCCATTCGTGGACTTGCTGGTGATCTCGAGAGAGATTGTCTGCCAGTTGATTCTGGATCCCTGGAATAAACTGTGCTATTAGACGAATTTGATGGTGGATTGCCCACTTCCATATGTTTTGAGCTAATAAGCTTAACTGCGTTGAATGTGTTCCTCCTTGTTTGTTTAAATAATACATCGTTGTCATGTTGTCTGTTTTGACAAGGATGTATTTGTGGATTATGATTGGTTGGAAAGCTTTTAGTGCTTGAAAAACTGCTAATAATTCTAGATGATTTATATGCAGTTTTGTTTGATGTATGTTCCATTGTCCTCTTATGTTGTGTTGATTGAGATGTGCTCCCCACCCTGTCATGGAAGCATCTGTTGTTATTACGTACTGTGGCACTGGGTCTTGGAAAGGCCGCCCTTTGTTTAAATTTATACTGTTCCACCATAGAAGCGAGAGGTAAGTTTGGCGGTCTATTAACACCAGATCTAGAAGGTGACCCTGTGCTTGAAACCACTGTGAGGCTAGGCACTGTTGTAAGGGCCTCATGTGCAGTCTTGCGTTTGGGACAATGGCTATGCATGAGGACATCATGCCTAGGAGCTGTAGTATTGTTCTTGCTTGTATTGTCTGATTTGGAGACGTGTTGAATGACTCTGTTGAAATTGTGAATTCTTTGTGGAGTTGGCGTTGCTACTCCTTTTGTCGTGTCTATTATGGCTCCTAGATATTGCTGTACTTTGCTTGGCTGAATGTTGGATTTTGCAAAGTTGACGGTGAACCCTAGTTTGTAGAGGGTTTGTATGACTTGATTTGTGTGGTTTGAGCATTGTGTGAGCGAAGTGGTTTTGATTAGCCAGTCGTCTAGATACGGGAATACATGTATTTGCTGCCTTCTGATGTGTGCAGCGACTACTGCTAGGCATTTTGTGAATACTCTTGGAGCGGTTGTTAAACCAAAAGGCAATACTTTGAATTGGTAATGTATTCCTTTGAATACAAACCTTAGATATTTTCTGTGTGATTGATGTATTGGTATATGGAAATATGCGTCTTTGAGGTCTAGGGTTGTCATGTAGTTGTGTTTTTTGAGCAATGGTAACACTTCTTGTAGTGTGACCATGTGAAAGTGGTCTGATTTGATGAATGTGTTTACTACTCTGAGGTCTAGAATTGGTCTCAGTGTTTTGTCCTTTTTTGGTATCAAAAAGTACAGTGAATAAACTCCTGTGTTTATTTGTGTGCTTGGTACTAATTCTATTGCATTTTTTTGCAGTAGTGCTTGAACTTCTATCTCTAGAAGCTGTGAATGGTGTTTTGATAAATTTTGAGATTTTGGTGGTATGTCTGGAGGGAATTGCAGGAATTCTATGCAATAACCATGTTGGATAATTGCTAGGACCCATGTGTCTGTAGTTATTTCCTCCCATGCTTTGTAATATTGATTTATCCTTCCCCCCACTGGTGTTGTGTGGGGGGGGTGAGTGACGTGTGAGTCACTGCTTGTTGGTAGTGGTTTTGGGGCTTTGAAATCTTCCTCTATTCCTAGGGAATTGCCCTCCTCTATACTGGCCCCGAAAGCCTCCCCTGTACTGTCCCTGGTAGGTGGACGGTGCAGACTGTGAGGTACTAGCTTGTGTGGCCTGACCCCGAAACCCTCCTCTAAAAGGTGTTTTGCGGAAGGTGGTATAAGATCCTCTGCTCTGCGGGGAGTAGAGTGCGCCCATGGCCTTGGCAGTGTCAGTGTCCTTTTTGAGCTTTTCTATGGCTGTGTCGACCTCCGGACCGAACAGAAGTTTTTAGTTTACTGGCATGTTAAGTACTGCCTGCTGAATTTCTGGCTTGAATCCAGACGTTCTGAGCCATGCGTGCCTACGGATGGTAACCGACGTATTAATGGTCCTTGCGGCTGTGTCTGCTGCATCCATAGAGGAGCGTATTTGATTGTTGGAAATGTTTTGACCCTCCTCAACAACCTGTTTTGCTCTTTTTTGTAGATCTTTTGGGAGATGTTCAATGAGATGCTGCATCTCATCCCAGTGGGCTCTGTCGTATCGCGCTAGCAGCGCTTGTGAGTTTGCGATGCGCCACTGGTTTGCTGCTTGGACAGCGACCCTCTTCCCGGCTGCATCGAACTTTCTGCTTTCTTTATCTGGGGGAGGTGCATCCCCAGAAGTGTGTGAATTTGCCCGTTTTCTGGCAGCCCCTACCACCACAGAGTCTGGTGGCAGCTGAGAGGTGATGAATACAGGGTCCGTAGGAGGTGCCTTATACTTTTTGTCCACTCTAGGCGTTACTGCCCTACTTTTAACTGGTTCCTTGAAGATCTCCTTTGCAGGGCGTAGCATGCCTGGGAGCATAGGCAGGCTTTGGTAGGAGCTGTGGGTGGAGGAGAGGGTGTTAAATAAAAAGTCATCCTCTACTTGTTCAGAGTGTAGTTCCACACTATGGAACTGTGCCGCTCTAGCCACCACTTGTGAATAGGCTGTGCTGTCCTCAGGTGGTGATGGCCTAGTTGGGTATGTGTCTGGGCTGTTATCAGACACTGGTGCATCGTACAAGTCCCACGCGTCTTGATCTTGGTCATCGTGGCTCATGGCGGTGTGAGCTGGCGAATGTGACGGGGTGTAAGTTGGCGAAGCCGGAGTTACAGGTGGAGGCGAGGGAGGAGGTGTTACCTTCTTTGCTGTTTGTTGCTGAGGAGCCTCTAGTGCTATAAACTGAAGTGTTCTCTTTCTTTTGACAGGTGGAAGGGTACTGATCTTCCCTGTCCCCTGCTGAATAAAGATACGCTTTTGCGTGTGATCCACTTCAGTGGATTGCAGTTCCTGTTCGAATCTGTGTTTTTTCATTTGTGAAGACATAGAATGCTCTTCAGTATAGGAGCCTGAAACTTGGGCTGTTGGTGCTTTTTTCGGCTCCGAAAACCCTGTTGTTTGTCTTTTCGGCACCGAGGTAACCTTCCTCTTCTTTTGTGCCGAAAAATCTTGGCCCCTATGGTCTTCGGCGCCACTGTCTCGGCGTCGATCCGTGTCGACACCGAACTCTCGGTGTCGATGCTTCTCTTTAGCACTCTCTCGGTCCCGAGGAGGCTGCGTGCCGGTGTCTCGACCGGAGTCAGACGATCTCGACACTGAATGGGCCTTTTTCGTGCCGATTGTTGGTCACCGGTAATTTGGGTTGAGCCATGGCCGGTTGGCAGTGGCGTCCCCTGGGCCTTTTTGCCTTTTTTAAGTTCTGATCTCGACGTCTTACTCACAGTTTTTGTATTGTCGAGTTCGTCGGAGTCTGAATCCTGGATGGAAAAGGATTCCTCCTGTTCCTCTTCTGTCTCGAACTGTCGATGCTCCTTTGGCGTGGACGCCATCTGCAGTCTTCTCGCTCGACGGTCGCGCAGAGTTTTTCGGGACCAGAACGCCCGACAGGCCTCACAGGATTCTTCGCTGTGCTCGGGTGACAGGCACAGGTTACAGACCGAGTGTTGGTCCGTATAAGGATATTTGTTGTGGCATTCAGGGCAGAATCGAAACGGGGTCCGTTCCATCGGCGTTGTTCTCCACGCGGTCGGGCCGACTAGGCCCTGACGGTGTGCCGAAATCTACCCCGAAGGGCACCGAAGCGCTTCGATGTTCAATGCGTCGTCGTGTGTGTTTATCTCGAACCGGATCGCAACGATACCGTCGAAAATCTTCCGTTTTCAGCTATCTTTCCGTTCCGAAACTCGGAGCGACAGGAACACGTCCGAACCCGATGGCGGAAAGAAAACAATCAAAGATGGAGTCGACGCCCATGCGCAATGAGCACAGAAGGAGGAGTCACTCGGTCCCGTGACTCGAAAACACTTCTTCGAAGAAAAACAACTTGTAACACTCCGACCCAACACCAGATGGCGAGCTATTGCAGAACATGTGTATCTACAGAGACAGATGCCATCGAACATCTGTTTTCTTATATCTGAATACGAGCCTTAAGGACAATGAAGTCGCCAGAGTTAAGTGGCGAGTATGCTCTATTGTATTAGATCAATTCAGTTCAGCATATCGTTCTAATGTTTCAACTGTCACCGAATGTGAAGAATCAAATACTATGCACGATTATATGGGGTTACAGGAAGGTACTATATTTTTAAAATGTTACCTAAAAATATATGCAAATCCTGTATTAATCTGATATGGGATACAGTTTTAAGAACAGTGTTTGGGAACTGTTGACAAAAGATTCAACATAATTGAAAGCCACTAAATTACCTCCACCATTGCTCTAAATAGCTGTGTCTCTAATGCTTGCTGGCATCACATAATTATTTTGCTTGGTCAACTCCATCATCCACCTGTTGAAGTGAAGAAGCTTCAATGGAACGTCCCTCTAGGTGCTGACAATGTTGTTGCAAACAATATCTTGGAAGATAATGCACTCCTTGTGCAAATGGGCCTCCTCATCCTGCTGTGTCAGTCTCCAATGTGGGTCTGCAGGTGCTTCAAGAAGATTACTTTAGCCTTGCAGTTATTGATCTTCTTCAAAACTCAGGGCACGAGAAGCAGCATCAGGAAGGCATACTGGAGTTCTGAACTCCACGGAAGAAGTCTTTTAGCGAGAGCTGCTTTGGAAAGTCCAATGTGCAGAAGAGAGGACATGTATTCTCAGCAGGGGCGAAAATGTAGTCAGGCTTCTCCCCATTGCTAGAAGATGACCTGTGCAGTCTCAGAAAGTAACTACCATTTGTGACCCAGGAGACGCCTGCGGCTGTGTTAGTCCGTCCTCGTGTTTAAAGGTACAGGTAGGTAGTTCACCACAAGATAAAATCACTCAGTGGTTCAACCAATGCCATAGGCACAGGACCTCTTGACATAAGGTTCAGGATCTCCATCCCGCTTACTACAGACTCACATGGCGGTGGTGTTGTCCATGAGCACCTACACCAGCCTTCCTTAGATGGTGGGGAAGAACGCCTAGCAAATCACCCTCAACTCTAAAAGACTGATGTGGAGCTGAGTATCCGTGGGAGAACAGAGACCTCTGATCTCACCTTCTCTCAAACTGCCTCCCTAACCAAGCAGTGAACCGTTTGCGACCACTGTCAACTCTGATTGGTATAAGAAGAGGGATCTGCCATTGACCTAACTGAGGTCCAGCAACCCCCTCTGCACATCTTTTGCAGTCTCCTTTAAAATATGGATTGAATCCGAGAGAGTTCCTTGATGCTGTGCCACTAGGATTTCATGTCCCACTGCAGAGCCCACATGTGCCACCTGGCATGTTTAGCTAGAGCGATGTCAACAATCCCAGCTGCCTCAAAGCCAACCACAAGGAGATCAAGGACTGGGGCTGAACCAACGGGATCATATCCCGAATGTTCTTAACTCCCCATTCTGGAACAAAGACATAAAACCTTATCATAACCAGAATAGCTCTGACCTCAATGAAGTTACCTTTTTCCACTATCTGGAGGTGGTTGAAGACTACCTGGGTCAAGCGCACCTTCAGGAACCAGTTGTTGATGTAGGAGGAAGAGTGGTACCTCTGACCTCAGAAGGTGAGGAGCTACCATCCCCAGCACTTTAATGAACACCTGAGGGGCACCTGTGAGGCCAAAAGGGAGCAGTGCAAACTCAAAATTTTCTCAGCCCACTGTGAACCACAAATAGACACAACCTCAGCTAGCATTTTGAATTTCTCCTTCTGCAGGAAGGCGTTGAGAGAGAAAAGTTCTAAACTAGGCCTCTGTCATACATCACCATCAGAAAGGTAGCATGATTGACATCCAGTTCCCACTTCGGAGGCCAGGACTCTCTCTGTGGCAGCTTTGGTCAAAATGGCATGTAGTTCTTTCCATATGACAGACAAATGGTCCATCGTCATCTGCCCTGAAGGTTGTGAAAGGTGCGACAGCCTAGAAAGAAAGGGAAGGGCATAAGCCCAATGGTTGAGTTTGAGGACCCATTTGCCTAGTGTGATGACCTGCCACCCTTAAAGAAAATATTTTATCCTGCCTCGTAACAGGTGGCTTTGTGCCAGGAAGGACACACTAACATGGATTTGAGACTGGTGGATGGACAGCGACTAAACTGACATTGTCTCTCCTGTCTAGTTTCACTGAGGACCATTATTTTTGCCACAAAAAGGTTAAACAGCCTGCTGGGATGGTGGACGACTCTGAAATGGAAAACCTGTACCCTATCCGGGGGACTGGGCTTGAGATTGCTGATGGAATTTCCTTGTGGGAGCAGAAGGGCACAAGGAATGCACTGTGGCTCGGCTTGAAATGTTCCAATGTCAAATGCTTTATCACCGAAAAGGCGTGAGCCTCAACAGCATGCCCACTAATGATGCCTGGACTTGTCCAGAGAAGCTTGTAGACCTTACCCAGGTGCAGCACCGAAGAACCCCACAGGTACCCATAGCTTATCCCACAAACCAATCACGTCCAGGGCAGAACAAATTACTAATTCTGCCACATTGCAACTATCCTGAATAATCTGGGTAAGAGACACACACAAAGGTGTAAGATTTGGGCCACCATGTCCCAAAGGGAAGGGAGTAGTGGCTGTGGAGGCAGCCAACATTGATCTACCTCATTCACTTAAGGAAAGAAAAATTCTCTTACCAAACAGCTCAATTCGCATTGACTCACGGTCAGGTGGAGTGGGAGTAAAGGCATTGGGGTTGACTATGCTGGTGAAGGGCTGTACCACCAGACTTAATGCTGTCAAGTGCTGCATCAGAAAGGTAGGGTTATTGGGAGTAAGACTAGAGACAAGCATCCTGTTTAATAATTGGTGGTCCTGAAGAGAGCTTAGCTCAGGAGCCTAAAAGATTGTTCCTGAGAGCCCTAAGGAGTGGTAATAGTCACTGTATTTTCACTTCCATGCCTGATAATTGTAAATCCAAAACTTCAGCTGATCTTCGTATCACAACGGCAAATAACACATTTTCCTCTGTGGCAGGTCCTAGCAAGACACAGACAGTTTCTGGTGTCAAACCCCCTTTCACCGTGAAGCCCTTTATACCAGTTTTCTTCATCATACTGGGGAACATATGACCATCATAATTATAGCTTTCATTGTCTGAAGGATAGCACTATGGGTTGTAATCCACAACCTATGTCAGTAAGTTGATGGGCCCCAGTCAAAGACATCAGGTGGAGATTAACGTCGGGTACAAATATGAACTCACCTTCCTATTTAGAAAGTTTAAAATCTTAAAAAGGGATTCTTCATTTACTGGCCTAATTATTTTAGTTTGTCATTTTGGACTCTTTGAGGAACTGTACATGAATTAGTGGCTGATGCTGAAATAAGTCTGCCTGTACACAATGAAAAGTAGCTGGTTTCTCTAAACAAAATGGTTACCAGTAGGAGTAGTTTTGCAGCTTTAAGGGCTTTCTGGATTCACATGATGGGTATTTCTCTGCCATTTAGTGGTTGGGTCCAGAAACATTCATGTTTTTCTTTGTTTTTGTTGTTTGGGTGTCCTCGACCACCATTTCCAGGTAGGTCGCTCCACTGTGTAACTTTAAGTGGAGCCCCAGAAGTTCCAGTGCATAGTCATCCTCATCAGATTCTTTTTTTTTTTTTTTCCTTTTCCATCTCCCACCTGGTTGCTTTATCTTCCAATTCTAGGGAGGCGGGTGGGTCACATGTGAAGCCACAAAACTCTTCAAGCTGCAAAACTACTTCTACTGGAAAGTAACCATTGTTTTGCAGCATGATCCCTTTCTTGAGTCACATGCTGTGCACCAGATTACACAGTGGTATCAGTTACCTTGGGTTGGTGGGGTGGAAATGAGGAGTTAGTTAGTAAACAGGAGTTGTAGTACTTAGTGCCACCTGTGTTTCCTTGTTCATCTGAATGTCCACACAATAATGTTTAGCAAAGGTGTGTGGGGATGCCCCGGTTGTGGCTGTGCAAATTTATCAATGGGGGCATTTGCGAGGCATGCCAGTGAAGTACCCTTTTTCCTAGTTGAGTGTGGTCTGTCACGCACCAGTAAAGTTTTCCCCGCTATGGAGTAGCAAGTATGTACTGGTTTCACTATCCACCTTGCGACTGTTTCTTCTGTCATCGGTGATTCCTTGCTTGCTCTGACAAAGGAAACAAATAATTGATTTCCCTTAAAAAACTCCTTTGTTTTCTGTAGAAAATACATTAATGTTCTCTGCACATCCAGTGTGTGAAGGGCTCTTTCGGCCTGTGTCTTTAGCTCTTCGAAGTTAGCTAGTAGTTGTATGTTTTGGTTGACATGAAATTGGGTCACCTCCTTGTGTAGGAAGTGTTGATTGGTTCTGAGAACCACTTTGTCCTTGTGGATTTGCAGGTATGGTTCTTGTATCATCAGTGCCTGTAGCTCGCTGACTCTGCTGCTAAGAGTTTGTTGTTGATGTCCTGATGTGAAAGGCACCTGTGGATGTTCTGCTTGTGGCTTCTCCTCTTCTGAAGGAGCCCCTGAATTGTGGTGCCCCATTGCCTTTGCCATCTCATTACCCTTCTTTATTTGCTGAAGGGTATCACCTACTGCTTGACAGAACAGGGGGTCATGTATGACTGCCATATTGATCCTAAATTGATTAAGTTGTGTGTCCTTCATGGAAAGTAGATGTAAAGAAATGGCTCCCTGTTGCAGTTACCCCCACTTTTTGCCTGATACTGATGCTGACTTGACTGAGGAGTGTGCTGGGACCCTGCTAACCAGGCCCCAGCACCAGTGTTCTTTCACCTAAAATGTACTTTTGATTCCACAATTGGCACACCCTGGCATCCAGGTAAGTCCCTTTTAACTGGTACCCCTGGTACCAAGGGCCCTGATGCCAGGGAAGGTCTCTAAGGGCTGCAGCATATCTTATGCCACCCTGGGGACCCCTCACTCAGCACAGACACACTGCTTGCCAGCTTGTGTGTGCTGATGAGAAAAAAACGAGTAAGTCGACATGGCACGCCCCTCAGGGTGCCATGCCAACCTCACACTGCCTATGCAGTATAGATAAGTCACCCCTCTAGTAGGCCTTACAGCCCTAAGGCAGGGTGCACTATACCACAGGTGAGGGCATATGTGCATGAGCACTATGCCCCTACAGTGTCTAAGCAAAACCTTAGACATTGTAAGTGCAGGGTAGCCATAAGAGTATATGGGCTGGAGTCTGTCAAAAACTAACTCCACAGCTCCATAATGGCTACACTGAATACTGGGAAGTTTAGTATCAAACTTCTCAGAATAATAAACCTACACTGATGCCAGTGTTGGATTTATTTAAAAATGCACACAGAGAGCATCTTAGAGATGCCCCCTGTATTTTACCCAATTGTTCAGTGCAGGACTGACTGGTCTGTGCCAGCCTGCTGCTGAGAGACGAGTGTCTGACCTCATGCGGTGAGAGCCTTTGTGCTCTCTGAGGACAGAAACAAAGCCTGCTCTGGGTGGAGGTGCTTCACACCTCCCCCCTGCAGGAACTGTAACACCTAGCAGTGAGCTTCAAAGGCTCAAGCTTCGTGTTACAATGCCCCAGGGCACTCCAGCTAGTGGAGATGCCCGCCCCTTGGACACAGCCCCCACTTTTGGCGGCAAGTCCAGGAGAGATAATGAGAAAAACAAGGAGGAGTCACTGGCCAGTCAGGACAGCCCCTAAGGTGTCCTGAGCTGAGGTGACTAACTTTTAGAAATCCTCCATCTTGTAGAAGGAGGATTCCCCCAATAGGGATAGGAATGTGACCCCCTCCCCTTGGGAGGAGGCACAAAGAGGGTGTACCCACCCTCAGGGCTAGTAGCCATTGGCTACTAACCCCCCAGACCTAAACACGCCCTTAAATTTAGTATTTAAGGGCTCCCCTGAACCTAAGAATTTAGATTCCTGAAACTACAAGAAGAAGACTGCCGAGCTGAAAAACCCCTGCAGAGGAAGAACAGATGACACCAACTGCTTTGGCCCCAGTCCTACCGGCCTGTCTCCTGCCTTCCAAAGAACCCTGCTCCAGCGACGCTTTCCAAGGGACCAGCGACCTCTGAATCCTCGGAGGACTGCCCTACTTCAAGAAAGACAAGAAACTCCCGAGGACAGCGGCACTGCTCCAAAAGAACTGCAACTTGGTTTCAAGGAGCAGACTTAAAGACCCCTGCAACTCCCCGCAAGAAGCGTGAGACTTGCAACACTGCACCCGGCGACCCCGACTCGACTGGTGGAGAACTAACACCTCAGGGAGGACCCTCCGGCGACTCAGAGACCGTGAATAACCAAAGTTGTCCCCCCTGAGTCCCCACAGCGACGCCTGCAGAGGGAATCCCGAGGCTCCCCCTGACCGCGACTGCCTGAACTCCATTTCCCGACGGCTGGAAAAGACTCTGCACCCGCAGCCCCCAGCACCGAAAGGAACGGAACTCCTGTGCAGGAGTGACCCCCAGGAGGCCCTCTCCCTTGCCCAGGTGGTGGCTACCCCGAGGAGCCCCCCCCCTTGCCTGCCTGCAACGCTGAAGAGATCCCTTGATCTCTCATTGATTTACATTGAAAACCCGACGCTTGTTTCTACACTGCACCCGGCCGCCCCAGTGCCGCTGAGGGTGTACTTTTTGTGTGAACTTGTGTCCCCCCCGGTGCCCTACAAAACCCCCCTGGTCTGCCCTCCGAAGACGCGGGTACTTACCTGCTGGCAGACCGGAACCGGGGCACCCCCTTCTCTCCATTGAAGCCTATGCGTTTTGGGCACCTCTTTGACCTCTGCACCTGACCGGCCCTGAGCTGCTGGTGTGGTAACTTTGGGGTTGCCCTGAACCCCCAACGGTGGGCTACCTTGGACCCAAACCTGAGACTTGTAAGTGATTTACTTACCTGACAAAACTAACAAAAACTTACCTCCCCCAGGAACTGTGAGAATTGCACTAAGTGTCCACTTTTAAAACAGCTTATTGTGTTTTATGTAAAAAGTATACATGCTAATGTAATGATTCAAAGTTCCTACAGTACTTACCTGCAACACCTTTCAAATGAGATATTACATGTAGAATTTGAACCTGTGGTTCTTAAAATAAACTAAGAAAAGATATTTTTCTATAACAAAACCTATTGGCTGGATTTGTCTCCGAGTGTGTGTTCCTCATTTATTGCATGTGTGTATGTACAACAAATGCTTAACACTACTCCTTGGATAAGCCTACTGCTCGACCACACTACCACAAAATAGAGCATTAGTATTATCGCTTTTTGCCACTATCTTACCTCTAAGGGGAACCCTTGGACTCTGTGCATGCTATTCCTTACTTTGAAATAGCACATACAGAGCCAACCTCCTACAGTAGACTTCTGTAAATGCTGGTGTAGAAAACTGGGATTTATGTGGATGATCTTGCCATGCACTGGAAATGTACAAAAAACTATTGGAATACATTTTACCTATCTACTAACATTCTAAATGATTCTTCATAAATGGGTTGTACAAATTATCCAAAGTTGTATGCATGTTATCAAGCGTGAGTGCACTTTTAAGAAGAATGTGGAAATTATAAAAACAAGACAAATGCACCTGCTAGCAAGTGAGTAAGTCTTCTTCAGTAATAATTGGAACTTTTAATCTATATTAGATGTCAGACTGCACTGACATCAACCTATATGATTAAATGTCCTAATTCTCCAGGTTTTATGTTCAATTGAACTTACTGAAGCTGTTACAACAATACAATAATGAAGTCTTTAAGGTAGCAGATTGTCATTTTATATGAAGGCTTATATTTCGTATTATCTAAGCATAATATTCCCAACAGTCCAAAGATAGGCATTACAACTTGAGCATTTGCATTTTACGACTGAACTATGTTGTAATAAACCCTTGTTTGATTATGATTTTTTAAATTTAATTTACATGACCTTTATATATTACACATTCACCAATCACTTGGTCCCTTAGCACTTTGGTGCAGCACTTGTCTGCAGTTATGGATTTACAAAGGAGGCTTTGTGGGAAATAACATGTTGCATGCCTTAATCCAGTGAACAGTGCAGTGTGAACGAGTGTAGGGTGTTATTCGTAGATGGGGTCCAAAGAGGTCTTCGACTTGGGGCATGCTACCAAAAGTAAAGTTGATATGTAGTTAAGATGTTTGGGTTGTCACTTAAAGGTGTAACACAGTGGGCTTGTGGGTCCTCTGTCCCTCTGCCTAACAACTGAAAACTGTAGTACAGCCAGTTAGTTTGTGTCTTCCTTGCCTGTGTACTACACAGTTGGACCACTACGTTTTCTGTGTTCCATGGGTGACTGTACTTGTGATAAAGGGAAGGTGACAGATCTTGTGAAGTTCAGCATAGTCGGAAAGCTGTATTGAATCTTCTGCATTTTCTTTGTTAGTGGGGCTGGTTGGATTATCTAATTTTGCTGTGGTACTTTAATTCTTCTGGGATATATATCAAATTCAACTTAGCCCCTTCCAAAGTTTCCATGTTTCCTTTGCTATCACAGGGTTTCCTAAGGACCACGTTATCATTCTCATAGGGGTATATTCAGTGGTTTGAGTAATTATTCTGTTATATTGTTCTAACAGCATGTTCTTCACCTTGTGATATTCCCAAGGTGTCAGACTCGATCCAGAAACTTTTAGAGCTGTTTTACTTTGTTGCCGATAGGCGGTGTCATATAGTTCCACACCAATGTTGTTCCACTTGCAGTGACAAGCTGTGCCACATACAAGTGTCAGTAATTGACAGCAGTTATTTTATTTTTGTGTTTTCAGATGCATATCCAGAGCTTTGTTTGGTCTTTTTACAGGAATCATAGCAAAATTCTTCTACTGTGTGGAAGGGAAGATGTCGTCCCCACCCTCCCTTTTAAAAACCACATTGTTCAGGGACCGTCGCAAACAGATGTCTGTAACTGACTCTCACAAAAGTTGTCTGAGGTACCTGGGGGTAGAGCAAGACTTCAGGGCCTGTGCGGACTGCGCCCAGATAAATCTGATGTCCATATGGGTATGGGACCGTGAGGCAAACCTCTAAGTCACCAAACATAAGATGACTCCATGCTGCAGTTGGCTGTCGTCAAAAGGAAGGTCCCATGCAGGCAGCTGAATTTGTTCCCCCTGCAGATTGTCACCTCAGTCAGTCTTAGGGTAAGCTGAAGATAAAAATGCAAGCAATCTAACTGAAGAATAGTCCCATCTCTCCACCCTTGAACTCCAGAGAGGGCACCACAACGTTAACATGTTTCTTGCTCTCACTCCCAAGCCCTATCAGAGTTGGGTCTCAACACCCACCGAGGATCTAAGTCCGGAGAATTTGCAGTAAGTAGTCTTTCAGAGAGGCAATGCTGAGGATATTTGGCATTTATTAGTTCCTTCTGCTGTGCTTTCCAGCCTCAAGTATCCATATAGGCTTTTAAGATGGACTTACACCATCTGTTCGCCCTCATACTCCTCCTGCTCCTCCTGATGAGGCTCTGGGGTTGCTGGGGCCTCCATGCATGAGAAGTTTTCCTATGCTTTGGTGGGCGTCAAAGGTTTTGTAGGGATACAAAACGCACTCAAGGAATTATAGAACACCTCTTATTTGTATTAGGAAAGCCATTAAAAAATAAAACAAGAACGTTACAGGACCTAACCACTAGGTGGCGGAATAATGCACGGCATGTGAATCCAGAAAAGGATTAATGCTGCAAAAATAATGTTTCTGTGGGCATGCATTCAGCTCTCACAATTAAGGAAATAAAAAATTACATCTTGTAAAATTCCTCTACATCGAGATGTGCATTCACTGAAAAACTATAGTTTTTCAAAATAACTGCTACTCCACAAACCCTTTCCCCATAATTTCAACTGAATTGGTGCATTGCGCTGTAATCCTCCTGTCTCTTCTTTCACCCAGACTTTCAACTCTGGTAACAAAAACATCACCTAAAAGATAACTAAAAGCTTCTTTATATTTTCATCAATACTTGCCTCGTTAAACACTGGATACATTACAGCATACAAAGGCATGGAAACCATAGAAGTGGTCTCTGCTTCATTCTTCATCTCTTCCATTGTCATCCTCATTCAAAGACCCTGGTAGTGCTGGAAAACAAGGCTAGAAAAGCAAAGGAGTCTTCATTCAGAGCTTGGGTCTTACTTTCCTCCTTCAAATAAGAACCCTTCAATATGCCCCTGAAAACAAAATGTTATAATTGATTAAATCTGAAAGCATGAAATATAATTAAAAATAGATTATGGTGAGAAATTACAAATGCTTAAAAGTTTAGGGGTTGTAGATTTCAGTTTCTGTTATTGTGAATTATGGTATGATTTAGACAGTGTTTCCAAAATGTATTATCAGTCCGTTCAACAATTTTGTGCATTAAAAAAGTGAAGGCATGGTGTTCCTCCAGGCATTGCTCTGCCTCCAGTGGCTCCACCCTCTAAGTAGAGCCCTTTCCCTGGCTCCTCTGAACTCCTGACCCCTGTCAGGAGTTCAAGGCCCTCCTCCACCCGCAGGCTTCTGCCTGCGCCTCATCCCTGGTGTCTAGTGGGAGAGCTCTGCTCTCCTACTAGGCTACCTTCTATCTCGCTCCTCCTCTGCGTTGCTCTCTGCTCCACTACTGTCCATTAGTGCTCCTTTTTCTTGTTTCTCTCTCACTCCACTCTCTCACTTTCGCGCTCTCTCTCTCCCCCCGCAGCCCACCCCCTTTTTTCAGCTCCACCCCCTTTTTCACGCCGTGTTTCTGCCCCCTCCCTCCTGTCCTCACCCCTCTACTAAATGGTGGCCGCTGCGGCGCCCGACCCCTGTCAGGAGTTCAAGGCCCTCCTCCACCCGCAGGCTTCTGCCTGCGCCTCATCCCTGGTGTTTAGTGGGTGAGCTCTGCTCTCCTACTAGGCTACCTTCTGTCTCGCTCTCCCTTAGTGCTCCTTTTCCTGGTTTCTCTCTCACTCCACTCTCTCTCCCCCCACAGACTACCCCCTTTTTTCAGCTCCACCCCCTTTTCACGCCGTGTTTCTGCCCCCTCCCTCCTGTCCTCCCTCCCCCCACCTCTCTACTTAATGGCGGCCGCTGCGGCGCCGTGCCAAAGGCAAGCCTGTCTGCGCACATACACGCCTGGACAGCGCCCAGTGCCAGATATCCCTGGCTCCTGCCCCCCCCAACCGCTGCCACTCACATCTTCACTACAATGCCGCCACTCTAAACACCGGCCGCTCACCTGTCTGCCTTCAAGCCTCCCCGCAGACCACCCGCGGACCCTTCTCCTGCCGGAACTGCACCTTCACCAGCCTCCACGCGAACGAACCACCACCAAGGCAGGACGCAACTATCTCGGACATATCCTCCTAAACACCCGCTTCGGCCACAAGCATGAGGTAGAGTTATGGAAACTACTCGACTTAGTCTCCCCAGACGTCACCTTCCTGATTGAGAACTGGATGAACCCCTCCTCAGTGCCTGACATCGCCATAGCCATCCCACACAGCAACAAGATCATCCGCAGGGACCGCTCCAACAAACCAGGAGGAGGCATTGCCATCATCCACAAGAACATCCTCAGGATCACGACCAACTCCGAAGACACCCTCAGCACGCCAAACTCCTGCACTTCCAAATCCACACTGACCCAAACATCACCCTATGAGGGACCCTCGTCTACAGACCACCCTGTCCACAACAGCAGTTCAGCAACTCCATTACAGACATCCTCAGCACGCACGCTCTCGCATCTGCTCAACACAGGAAAACACAAGATGGTTGGTATACATGTTTTAACTATTGTCTCTTATTTGCGGTTTTCACCCCACCATCTAGTTAACCAATTTACACACTTAAACGCATCAGTCATTTGAATGATATCCAAGTAGAGAAACTATTTGATAAAATTTTGTTTCATAAAATACAGCACTTTATCACAATACACATTTCCCAACAGAAGCACACCAACAAAGATGACAAATGCTATTTTTCTCAGTTATGGATTTAATGTGGAATTTCAATGTCCTAAATAGCAAAATTAAAAGTATGACAATTGTGAACCAAATAAAGAACAAGCATTTGCAAAGCAATTGGTCATGCATTTGTGAGAGTTAGAGCTATTGGAGTTGTAAATGAGAATGTGTTTTGGTTTGGGTGTAGTGGATGTGTGCCAAGTGCCACAGCAACCCTTCTAGGCCCATCGCTTAAGTGTGTTTTCTACCCTTTTTAGTGTCTTTACCTAAACTTTTATAGCACCAAAGATGCCACAAAGGCACCTTTGTGGCATTTAACCCGGAGAATGAGGGGAAGAAAAGGGTGAGGAGCAAAGAAAAGGGAGAAGCCATATGTTTCTGTGTATTAAACTTTTAAAGGAATGATTCCTCTACATTGGCAATACCAGCCTATCTTTTAAAAACATTGACTGTTTACAAAGAGAATAACAGAAGGGCAAGCTTAACTGCTAAGTAATTATAGTGATTTTGTTTAGAATGGCACCTGCTTTGCAGCGCTATGAAATGGCAGAAACTGTATTACCAAGCGCTTTATAAAAAACGAGTTATTCTCAGACTGAACCAAAACACACCAGACACAGAATACTAGGGGAGAGGATGTGGTGTAAGGGCCAGAATTGCTGACTTTGGAGCTGGGGAACACGGTTCAAGTCTTGCCGTCGGCTCAACATCCTGTGATTCTGGGCAAATCACTTAATTCCCATGCTACCAAAAAAATGAATGTGTTCTTGTGTAATGCAACCGGTGCTCATGTAAAGCGATGTAATACCTTTGTATTGAGTTTGCACTATTTAAAACTGAAAAAAAAAAAAAAAAAATGCTCCAATACCTTTGTGTTGTGTTTCTGCTACATAAAACTGCAAAATATATATATTTTTTTTAAACCAGACGACATTGCAAAGAAACAGCAAGATGCCGGAAACCAAGGAAGAAACAACGTACCGCCATGAATGAGACGCAGCGAGGCAAAATAAATAAAAAAATAGTGGGCCAAACTAAGGTATCTTGTCAATTGTGCAATATTCCATGTAAAAAGGTAAGTCTTCAAGCCGGTAACAAAACAGCCTCAAGGCAGGGCAAACAAAAGCATTTACCAACGACAAAGAGATTTTTAAAAAGGAGGTCCAGGAACGAATGAAAGTGATGAGCGTGGTTAAAGCCTACAGAATAGATTACAGCATGCTGAGAAGAGCAACGCTTGCGTGCTGCTATGCTCAACAAAAAAAAACACAACAAAAAAAGTTAAATCCTTCTACCTACTCCTCTGCCTCTCACTAAATGTACTATTCTTAGCACAGCATCTAAAAACAGCACTCAAGAAGGATACTTTACAAACAAAATTAAAAGCATTATTCAATTTGCTGGGGCACACTGAAATCTGTAATAAATCAAATTGTTTCTGTACAAACCGTGACTTGTTAAAAAAGATGAAAGAATGGGAAGAACATATTTGAGCCTCCAAATTTCAAAGTATGCAGAAATCTAAGCAAAACCAGAAACTGATGGCACTATAATTTGACTTTAGCAATGATATTTGGTACCATATCAAGGAGAGGTGTCATGCAGAAACGACACCAAGAAGATTTTTTTTTGCGTTTAACAAATATCAAGACAAGTGATTCAGCCACCAGGGATAAATGCATTATCAATATATTTGTTGTTTTACCTACAGTATCATACAAAACATTTCCACAAAGATCTGTACATCCCTCATCTAAAACTGCCTAGGGTGGGAACACTTTTGCACTGCATGCCGATCCGAAAGTTAAAATTAATACAGCAATACCATGCAAATACCACTCAAGCTGACAGAGGACTCCCTGCCAGCTGAATAGCATTCCCGCTGTATTCTACACAGTAATCTCATCTGAAACATCACTAGAGTTCTTAATGTTTTTCTGAATGCATCCACAAATATTGAAGGCAAAGGCCCATTTACAGAAGAAATCATACAAAAAATTACAGACCCATATCAATAATCAATAAGGCCAGAAAGATTAATCACAGAAATACTGGCAAAACGATTAAACTAGTTTTGTTAAGTGGAAGGTTGGTTTTACAACAAACAAACAAAGAGAAAAATGCCTTTTGCTATTTAGTCATCCTTCGTTTTCCTCCATCTCAAGAGCTATACTTCTCTGATGCTTTTGCTTATTTGTTAGTCACCCTGGCACTACATCGCCCAAATCATTGCCAATTTAAATTAATCTTCAGAATCTATGTATATTAAATTAAACACCCAAAAATCTAGACTTTACCACAACAGTAAATTGTACTGAAGGTAGAGGACCGCAAGCTCAGTGTGACTTGATGAAAAATCACTACAACTCTGTTCAATTTAATTTAAAGAACAAAGCCCATGCCTACACTTATCACCCAAGTTGAAAAATGTTCAACCCTCAAACTATGTTAGTGGGACAGATTAGGAGAACAAAAATAAATATCACCTCATCTACTTTTATACATCGCTGTCACAACTGTCACGCGCATCAACATTAATAATCATGGTAATATATATCACCCCTACACTGACCAATGGACTCTCAGCTATTGCTTCTGGTCAGCATTATCACAATTCTGTTCCCTCACCTCTCTTTGCCCCCTCAACTCTTTCATCCTGCCCCCTTGCCTAATTAATCCCAAAAGTATCCTGAATAAGCACTGCAGGTCGCCTGTGGCACAAGTAATGAGTCAGAGCTAAAATGCATTTAGTTTTTCTATTACGTGTTTTCCATGGTCAACCTCAGAAAAGTGTCTCACTGTTTCTTTATGACTCCATCATATTTAATAAACCCTCTTGCCTCAGAGGTGTAGCAACACTCTAATGTGCCTTCATCATCCTTACAATCTGACCTGCTACTTTCTCTGGTTTCAAAAGCACTTCCCTCTTATGTTGGAACAGTTCTAGAATATAAACCTTTTTAGGTCTGTCCTTTTGGAGACTACTGCAATCGTACAGTCAATGGGCAGGCTTAGGAGCCTGCCCATTTCATACCATTTGTTGGCTTGCGTGGAACTCATCTTTACAGTCTCATAATTGATAATTGCAGGCTTAGCATAATTTCCATTCCTGTCGTGGAGCAGGGACCAATCATTGATTGATTTAACTTAATCACTGCTCCCGATGTGATTGACACTATTTTTTTAAACATCCTGTGCCCTGCAAACAGAAGGTGTGTGAGTGACAAAAAACGTGCCTAGCAGGGCAAAACAAATTACTTTTTATTTTTTATAGTTACCCTGTTTCTTTTATTTAGCACTTTGCATTCACATTTTGTTTTTACAGGTAGGTGCTGTTCTCAAAAGATTACAACTGTTTTATTCTAAACATTGCAAAGCAATATTGTTTCTTTCTTAAGTGTAATTACAGAAATTATGGTTGAACACAATCCTACACTTCACTGTAATCCATCCGATCCAATCCCACATCACCCACACCAATCCACCCTACTCAATCCAGTCCACTCCCAGAGACAAAACCAGTCCACCACGCTCCAATCCACTCCGCTCGAGTCCATCCCACTCACACCTGCCCCCATCTTCCCCGCTCCAACCCACCCCACTTAAATCTCCCCCATCTGCCCCTCTCCAACCTGCCCTCACAAATTCAAAACAACTGGGCCCCATCTGCCCTGCTCCAATCTGCCTACTCCAGTCCAAAACAATCAGCCCGGTCTGCCCTACCCCCGGTCCCCCCGCCCCCATCCTAAACAGCTGGCCTGCTCCCATCCAAAACGGTCGGCCCGCTCCCATCCAAAACAATCTGCCCTGCTCCCACCCAAAACAATCAGCCCGTCAACCACTTAACGCCCTGAAAACAAAATCGAAGGAGGATTTGGGGGTACCATTCCTGCCAAAGACTGAACAAATATCCTGGTCAGAGTCCCAAAAATATCTACCAATGCTTGAGTTATACTGATTAACTACTTTATTCTACATAGTGCCTACCTCACAGTCATAGCAATAAACATTTTCATACACTAGAAGCAACATATCCATGCTATGGGAAAGGGGCAGCTGATATTAAACATGTTCTGGGATTTCCCACACCAAGGGACACACTGGATAGAGGTCACAAGAGTTGAGGCAGAAGTTATTGATATGCAGTTCCTATGCATGCTACTGGCACTGCCTCCTGGATTTGTTACCCCATTTTTTCAAGACAAACGTCACCAGCAGGTTTCAGGACCTGGCATGCGTTCTCGCAAAGAGATGACTCATACGCCACTGGAATGCACTGGGGGTACCAGCAAAGCAGTATGCTGAGAAGAACTTGAGAATTGGACTATCTACGAAGGTGCAACACAACTCGGGGAAGCACAGAGGGGGCCGAGTCCCTTAGATATAGCACAAGCTTGGGAGGTGCTGTTAGACTGTTTGAAAAAAAAAAATATGGAGAGGCAGTCTTGAGGGTCCCCGGCAGGCCGGTCTCCAGCTTCGACCCCTTACCTGCCGCTGTGACATGAAACATGAGAGGCCTGAGCATGGGTATGAGAGGACTGTCCATGCCCCTTCCGCTGCCCTATACTACCCAACCCTGTATATACAATATACTAGTGTGACTGTCCTGAGGTGTGTATGTATGTGTGTATATATATATATATATATATATATATATATATATATATATATATATATATATATATATCAACTCAAGGGGGCGGGTAGGGGGAAGGGAGTTGCTAACTATGGTTACTGTGTGGTTGAACGATGTACTGGTCTTGATTGAACTGCAAATCCCTAATGAATATACAATGACATTCACACCCAATCTCAGTTGGGGAAGGATTGTATTAAATGAACATTTTTCAAAAAAATCTGTTTATAAAGGCATGACAGAGGGAGGTGGAAGAACACCTGCAACAAGGCCTCCTTAAAAGCTAAAATTTACAAGTGCATTGGCGATGGCCTGGGAAAATTGGAGTTGCACCAGGCCCAACTTAGGAATCCAGTCCGGTAGAACAAACACTGCCTCCCCACAACTCTGTGACAACCTTTCCAATTTTTTTCACAGCTAAATCACAAATCTACAGTAACTTAACACACCAACACAACCCTCAAGAACTCAAATTACCTAAACACCACCAACCAAAACCAAAACAGCCACATGACTGAATGGAAAACCCCCACCAGAAATGACAGAGGCAATCATGTGGACCATCCGCTCAGGACCCTCATAACATCCATGCCCCTACATGTACAACCTGGCAAAATCGCCAAAAAGCACCACTCTAACCCACATTAACATCTATATCAGGTCTGTCACTTTCTTGGATGAATGAAAACTAACAGAAATCAATGCCCTCTTCACAAATCCTACAGCCTACCAGTATCACCTGGGCAAATTCCAACCCATCTCCCTGCTTCCCTATCCAGCCAAAACGATTGAGAAGGCCATCAACAAGCAACTTACATATCGCCTTGAGCTTTTATCTTCTAGATAACAATCAGGGTTCAGAAAAAATAACAGCACCTGAACAACACTCATCACAGCCACAGACGACATTACAATTATCCTGGACAGAGGAGAAACAGCAGCCGTCATCCTGCCAGACCTCTCTACGGCTTATGACACTGTCTCCCACAAATCCCTCATCAGAAGACACGCTCGACGAGACTGGCATACAAGGATCCACTCTAAAATGCATCTTTTCATTCCTCATGGGAAGAACCCAAAGGGTCAGACTGCTCCCCTCCATATCAGAGGCAGAAACTGATATGTGAAGTCCCACGACAATCGTCCCTCAGCTCCACCCTTTTCAACATAGGACACTGTTCACCAACATCATCCAATCACAAGACATCACCGCCATCTCCCACACGGATGACTCTCAACTGATGCTGTCCCTGACGGACAAGACAACCACCACCAGAACCATCTTCATCAACTGCATGATCATTGTAGCAGACTGGATGAGAACTAACTGCCTGAAGCTCAACTCAGAGAAAACAGAAGTACTGGTCGTCGGCAAAAAGACTTCTCCAAGGGGCCCCACCTGTTAGTCAGAGCTACAATGAACACCCACAGGCTACACAGGAAATCTAGGGATCAACCTAGATGATGAGCTCAACATAACAGCTGAAGCCAAACCAGTGAACACCTCCAGCTTCCACATCCTCTTCATGCTGAAAATAATCGTAAAATGGTTGCCTCAATACCAGATGGACCACTATACACAGAACATCCAAAATGCCACTGCAAGACTCATACTCTACACCTCCCACCCAGCACTCACATCAGACCACACCGCTGGAAGCTTCAATGACTCTTCAATCACAAGCGCAACCAATTCAAACTTGCCATATACACATAGAAAGCCCTACACCACAGGACCAGAATTCCTGTGCAGCCGCATACACTTTCACCAATCCACCAGATTCATACGTTCTGCCTCACTCTCACACACTCTGCTTCTACAAAAGCAAAGAAGGAGGTTGTCATTCTCCTCCATTGCACCCAAGAAATTGAATGACCTCCCTCAATACACCAGCAACTCCTCCTCTAGTTCCACAAGAAGCTTAAGACCTGGGTCTTCATATAAGCACCTTGGAGACCAGACACCTGCCCAAGTCCCTGGATACCCTCTGCAGCGATTAGCATGCTATACAAATTGACATAACATCAAATTCATAAAAAGGCAAACCGGAAAAAAAAATTAACAAGCAGGTTTGGAAAAGGCACAATAAAATTCATATGGGTCTCAGCAGGCATAGCCAGTTTTGGCACACACAATACAAGTCCTTCAATGTCTCTATAAGTGTCTGAACAAAACAAGCACAGAAAATGCCAGTCCTCATCTTCAAGGCGGAGCTGTTCGTCTTTGGTAATGATTTCTGCCGCTTGCAAGTGATGTGTCATGATGTATGCGCAAGCATAGTTGGCAATTTTGCAATGGGTATTTTATTACACAAACCCACTCCAAGCTCGTAGATGTGTACACGTGTCAATGCACGATAGTCATTTTAGTACCCATTTTTGTAATGCACCTATGTGAAAAAGAGCGAGCAGTCAGGCAGCACTTTCCAGCTAAGATATCTGTGCCTTACAATCATATAAAAATACCCCATCCATCAAATATGGTTTATTTCACCTTTATATTCTGAAGATCATAAACAGTTAATCCTGCCCTATTACAATAATAATATTTATGTTCTAGTATTTTCTATTCCGAAGCCCAAACCCCCAATAGATGTTGACTGATCAAAGCATTCAAACATACCAGTAGTCGCTGTTCCCAGCTAGATCTCACAAGAGCTCTCTGGAAGTCTTCACCCAGCCAATATTCTAAAATATACCATCAACAACAGCAACAATAATAAAAACACAACACACATAGTAATACAATGATGCTGCAGTCAAGATAGTGCTTCAGCACCAGTGAACATAAGATCAGCTGCTCGGAAAGGAAACCGCCATTCATCTAGAGTGACTACCCACATCTGGCAATACGAACCTTGCTGTTTCGGACAATGCACTCCATTACTGACTCTTAGTGAAAGCAAAAAAGTTTCAATTTGTAGGGCTTGTAACTAGTATATTCTTTGTGTAAAGCAATGTCAAGCCATTGGACCATTACTGATTATGTGCAATACTGAGTGCTGAACAAAGATCCCACATTGTCTGATTACGGAGTTACAGGATTCTTAGGTCCAAGTTCCAGCCCTTCTGGCTTTGATCATTCTAGACAGAAGTTCTCAGCTAAGCCCATTTGCTTCCGATACCAGAATCAAAAGCATCATCCACAGCTGGTGACTTTCTAGCTGTGAACAAGGCACCAGACCTAAATTAATGTTCACAGCCTATGGATTCAATCCAATACAATGCTTGCTCAAGATTTATGAAAAACAGTCAACATTTTCTACCAAATTGAGCGACTGATGGAAATTAAGGGCATAGGTTTGACATTTATCGCTCTCAGATCTCTTTTCACAGCATCAAACGATAGTTGTTGCTTTTGCACAAGTTGCGTACGAACAGGGAATAACAGCAGTGTTGTATTTCATATTGTAAGAGACTCATTGCCCAGCCTCCTACAGTATAGCACTGCTATCCCTATAGTTCAGCATTTTCCAAATTAACATGCAACACCTTTTTGGGGTTCAGGAGAGCCGGTGGGGGAACAAGGCAATAGAGGACATCCCAGAGCACCTTTCAATAGAGAAAAATGTTGACAAACCCTTCAGTTTCACGTCTTGAGTCACCCCTCCAAATATCAAAATATGCTTTAGCTCTCAGTACTTTCCTGGAGTCAGATCAGGCATGTTTTACTCTTACGAGGCCTGCCTTCAGCTTTCTCCAACCTCATTTCCACCTTTTTTCGTGGACACCAGTCTAGCGAACAATCCACCACCTTCTGCAATCATATGACCACCTCAGGCAGTTTCTTCACAGTTTTCTCTACATTAGCAACCTCATCTGTGTCCTTATGCAGATCTGCTCTTACTAGATTGATTGCATCTATTAGGTTTCCAGCGACTTTCTAGTCTCTTTCATTGAAGCTAATATACTGTGGATGGAGAATTCCTGCATTGCCCTTTGAATGTTTCGACACCAGAGATGTACTACGTACAGGGTCCCTAACAGGGTCTTTCTTGGAGTTATACATTCTTGTTTAATTACTCATTTTATTTGGGTTTTTTTTCCCACCTTTTCTTTCACCGCTCTGCTAAGGCTGTTGAGCCAAGTAGCTCAGAATTTGTGTGTTTCCTTACTACTCCGAAATTTACTGACAATTGATCACTGCACTAACTCAGATGAATTTCAGTATTCTTTGTTTTCAATACGTCTGCATGAGCCTTAGTTTCCAAGAAGCGAGAGAGCTGCTATTCAATGCTGCATCAGTGTGAAAACTTTCCCACTGAGTAGAACATCACCATTCTATAATCTCTCACTACAGGCAGGATAACTTTCATACAACTACTTTGGCAAAGAACTCCTGCATATTCCAGCTACAGATGGTCCTTCAGTCCCACAACAAGGTGTGTGTGTTTGCATGGCGAGGGTTGAACTGGAAGGTCGTGTGGAATGTGCACCAGCAAGCACCGACAGGAAGACAGCAATTCAGTGCAACCTCTAGTACAACATGTTCTTCTAATTCCTTACAAGGGGGGTCTGTATAAATTGCACATAGATTAAGCTAGCACCTACTTCACTGCCAGTGGAATTGCAACCATGCACCAAGTACTTGAGACATTTTCTTTAATCATTCTCTACATCTCTCCAGTTCTATTCTCAATTAGCAGCATCTATGTAGTAATTTACTAATGAAAAAAAACACATCTCTCTGGACCAAAGCATTTATCAATTTATCATTCAAGATCCTTCTTGCCACATTCATCTTGATCTTGTAGGAAACTTCATGTTCTTATAAATGGATCTAAAACCTTGAACAAGCGAGTTCCCAAGCGATCACTTTACAATCACGCCTAGGCAGAAATCAACAAATCCCTGTGTTACCCAGAGCATATTGTTTTAGCTGCCATCATACCAATGCACACCAAATATGAGGGAGGGCTTTTCTTCATGGATTTTCAGTTAAAGATCCAAGTCAGTCCCACTGTACACTGTCTCCCAATGCTCAGGCAATTTAGATATTTCACAAGATGCCTTTGGATGTATACAAATATGCCTTATTCCAAGTATTACTTCTGGTCACCTGAATGGCATGCAACAGTACACATTTGTAGAATGTAAAGAATGTTGTGCATAGAAAATTACTCCAGATGTAATCCCTTCACAATGCAATACATAAACATTTGTTTATTGTGTTAAAATAACATATTATACTAACTGTGTGGTAAAGTGCAATTGCCAAGCGCCTTGCATACTGGATTGCGGCTTATAATGTGTTCTGAAGTAATTATCAAAAGTATTTACACACCAATCAGATCTAGTGGGTATCGGTAATATGTACCGTGTTTCTAGCACACACAAAAAAAAAACTGAAATTATCAAAACACATTTGTCTCAAATCAACATGCAGTAGAGTCAACAATCAGGGTCTCTCGATAACACAAAACCAAAGCATATTGGTCCAACAACTCTAGAAACATCAATCTCTCACCCCCAGCTGTGCAAAGAGAAACTTATCAAACTCTCACAGAAAATGTGCAACAAAACCATATCTTAGCTAAGCATTGCTACTCCAATAGCGCACACTACTTACACAAATGCAATACACAAAGCAAACAGATATTCCTTAGAACATACTGCACTTTCTTCATCGCAACGTAGCTCCGAAGCTGTACAATTAACAAAATATCTAAACCTGTGTGAGGTTCTCATAGAAAGGGGTGTAAGAAAGACATCAGGTGATGTCCAAAATACAGCAAAATATATTTGCCAACCACATCTTAGCTGTAAACGTGAGATATAACCGCCAATTAAGTTTTACTACTTTTCATTACTGTTAAGAAAATAGGGATTGTGTAAGTGAGTCTAACTTTAAAAGCAGCTAAGTCTCCGTATTTCAGGACCTCTCACAATAACCCAGGCTACAAGCCAGGAATTGAAGGTACTTACTCAAATGCTAATAGAATATTCAATTTTCTTGCCTTTTGGTGCAAACGGGGAGAGCTACAAGGTCCACCACTTCAGTTATAAAGTTATTAGGTAGCTGGTATAGGGGAAAAGGGCTAACCCCTTCCCAAGATTCCAAGAGGGAAGGGTGGTAAGAGAAATGTAGCAAAGGCCAGAATGGATGGGACCTCAAAATGTAATGAAGTCAATTAAGTACTCCCTGGTCAAGGAAAATAAAGGCAAGAAATGAAGACAAGCTAATGAGTGTAAACTAAAGGTAGCTAGCCAAAAGTGGAAAATGGAGGATTCAGCGAGTCTCGCAATGAAATAATTTGATATCTAGATAAAGGCAGGTGATCAAGAAAAAAGCAACATATCAATTTATCTAACTGAATAATTGAACAGATGCTAACCTGTCACTGCAAGAAGGCAGATAGTCTTTTTTCTTCTTAGACAGTTAAAAGTGCTTTGGGGACATATGCGGAATCTAGTAGCTCAAACCAGCAGCACTCAACACAACATGGCTAAACTTCAAGACACTGAAAATTGGTCCATAGTAAAGAACGTCCATATTAGAGATATGAAAGCAACAGTAGATGGCACACCAAAGAGCTTTCTGCGTTGGATGGTAGGTATTGTTGTTAGGAGCAGAAAAAAATGAAGTGCAATTAGACTCTTTGGTTCATAAAGTTAGTTCCAATTTTGCAAGCCCTAAAGTGAAGAGAGTGAGAAAGATGTCAATTATGTGCAAGGTCTACAATGCATGGACTCTTCAAGACCTGCACTCATCCTGAACATTAGGAATTTGATAAGGCCCCGGACACATTCCTTGAAAAAGAAAATGTCAGATATCAGTGGCTCTTTACATTTTGTGTTACGTACAGGTGGAGTAAGCAGTCAAGGTATTATACTGTGCTGAACAATGCAGCTTCAGCCTTGAATACAGACATCGCTGAAGATGAGCAGACCAAGGGAGGAGCAGTGTTAAGGGATTTTGTAAGGTAACGACAACCACAAAGGAGTAGTGACAATGGAAAGGCTGGAGGAAAAAAACCATAAGGAGGCCGATAGCACTGAAGACTGGTCGTATTTCAATCAAGCCATTAAATGTTGAAAATTTGATTTTTTTTCCCCACTGAGTAGCTGAATTGCTGGGGGGTGGGTGGTGATGAAGGATAGAGATTGAGTGTTCCAAGAAGCGTGTAGCCTATGTTGCCAGAGGTAGACTTTAGTCACCAAAATGCCAATAGCATTTGAGGGGAATTTGGGGGTTTCTGTACACATCCAGAAGTCTCTGTGTTCACCCATGTGTATTCCTAGTCCAGTGTCCACAAGTGACACAATGGAGAAAGTGTAGCAATTAGGAACCAAGGATAAATTAGTTACCCTGACTATCATGGGCTGAACTGCCCTATAAAATGTACAATATTTTTCCAGGACATCAAGGAGCTACATCCCAACATTTTGTGCTTACTTTCGATGCATTTGAAGTAGAGAGACCAACCTTGAGAGTACTATCAATGTCCAGAATCAAATACAATGTCAGGTAAGGCAATTCTAATATAGCCTTAGAACCCGCCGTAGCGGGCTCTACCGGCTATTAAAGGCCCGCTCCCCACGTTAAATGCCTGAGCCGAAGGCGAGGGCATTTAACAAGGGAGAGGGACTTTAATAGCCGGCAGAGCCCGCTACGGCGGGTTCTAAGGCTATTAGAACATTCTGCCACACAGGGCAGAATAAAAAAAAAAAAAATGTTCACGGAGCCCGAGGGGATTTAAATCCCCTCGGGCTCTGTGAGGCTTTGTTCACAGCTGTTGCTGTGAACAAAGCGAACATTGGAATGTTGGCGCTGCGGGCTTTTACCGGCCAGTAAAAGCCCGCAGCACTCCATTGTTTTCAATGGAGCCCCCAGCATTCCAATATTCTAATTATTAGATACTTTCATTTTCTTCAAATGCATGATACAGAAGACTCCCAAACAGAGGTATCTGACTGTCAAGTTACGATTGAGTTGAATGGAACTCAGAGTTGTATCTTTATATGCCAAAAGCTCCATTCAAGCAGCATTTCCTTCCTTTCTGCCAAAAAACAAAACTGCAACCTTCGTCAGTGGGGAAACGGACTGCAGGGAATTCTATTCTGGTGATGGATGGTGGCATGGACAGGACTTTGGCTACTGCAAGGAGATACAGGGTTCCATCATATTTTAAAGAGCAGAGTGATTAATTCCTAGAAAGCCACTCATCTGAAAGAAGGGGATTATATTTATAATTCGCACTGATGAAGGCTAATTCCATGGTATATGTGTGGATGACAGATACTCATCACTTTGACTCTGGACGTTAAAATCCACTGTTTGCAGATGTCTGTTTTCACCATGCACATATAAAGCCAGATATTCAGTTGCAACTACCATCTGTAGTGCAAATATAATATAAAGATCAATACAGTGCCATTTCATATTCTTTGCCCCAGTTAGTACAGGACATGCAAGCTGCGTTATGTTCTTCAAGAGTCACTGGCAGAAAAAGAGAGTTTGGTGTGCTGGTAATCACCAATTAAACAGATGTCAACCATATTATACAACTAACTTACTAAACAAATCACCGACTCACGGTGGTCCCTGCATTTTTTTGGTGCGCAACATGCAATCAAGGAATTATGCAGAAGTAATCTGTAGAAAAAAAAAAAAAGGAGAGGCACAAATTCAGTCAGTGGCTTGATCCCTTCAACTTTCCTAAAAGTGGACTATTTGCTCAACTGAGGTTTATCAAAGTTGACTAATATTTCGTCCAACACATGATCCAGTGGCCTCCTATGAAGGCCTCTTCATTCTTCAGTGTGCAAAGCTTTCAGATTTGGCTCATGCGCTTGGATCTTGCAACCATCTGTCAATGGAAGGATGTACTTTAGCTTCCCAATACACTGATATGTGTCACTGGCTGGAATTAGTGCCAAGACTATATACCTGTTACAAGCTTCGGAAGTTTTAAGCTAAGGCAACAACAAAATATGCAGGCCTCTGGCGTGAGCAGTCCTACCTGCTGAAGAAAAACTCTAACTGCTTAACTATACCTGGACTTCATTACAGGTCTGAACCATGTTATATAAGTAGGCATTACAGACAATGCATCCAAGTCTTCAACAGGCATTATCCAGTTGACTTGTGGGGGACAAATAAGTCATATGCAAGTAACTACAATGATTATATTCAAGTGTCATGTTGCTGGAGACCTTGTGTGTGTTCAGGAAATATCACACATTCCTTGTTTTTGATGACCCTGCCCAGTTTAGTCTCCCATTCATCCTTCACATGTATTGAGCCTGATTAGGTCCTATTCAGCAAGGAACAGTAAAACGAGGTCACCAGTTTGCAGCCGCTCCCTTCTCTGAACAATAATTATTAAACTTATGGGGGTGTGGTTCAAAAATATTAGTCTTCCATATGTGCTTGGTCACCTGTGTTACTGACACGTAAGCCTGGAACTGGGAGTGCAGGAGGCCAGAGTGAGTCAACAACTCAGGTGCTTAAGTGTTTTAAAACTACTCTGTGATAGCTCAGCCCAGGACAAATCCATTAGAATTGTTTCAGGTCTCTAAAACAAGACATCAGTATCCAAATGGGAAGATTACTAAAATAAAAGAGCAGTCTTGGGAGCGTCACAATGTTATTTAATACAATTCTGCCCATCACCGACAGCTGCAGCGTTATCAAAAATTCAATGCTGCCCATCATGGTCCGAACTGCTACCCCAAGGTTGCCCACTCCCTGCAGTGTCATTTAGGCTAACTTCCAAGTATTGGAATGATTGATTCCCATCTAATTCCCCCAGGTGGCCAACATCTCAAACCACACAACTATTCCAGGCCAAAGAAAAAGTGGATGTTTTCACAAGTTAACACAAAGGCCAGACAATTCACCAAACTTCTAATTGTTTTACTGTAGGTGAAAGACCCTCGATTCCATCTATCGAGAAAATTTGCAGGTTGTTAATATAGAAGGACAAGATATGCGACCCATCGCCGTCTTTTCTACTTACTCGGACAGTGAAGGGATCAATGGCGGGGCAAACTGCATGAGAGAAAGCAGGCAAACTTTTCTCATACCATGTTGAACTAAATAGAAGAAAGAGACATCTCATTTGTTTTGACCTTAGCTGTGGGGATATGGTACAGCAGCCTGACCCATACGATCCAATTTTCGCCCATAACCATAGGACCCCAAACAGAAATTCCCAGCTGATGTAGTCAAACGGCCTTCTCCAAATCAATTATCGGGACTAAAGCACTGGCGCAAATGTCCAGTATTCTCAGAAATCGTCTGATGTTAATAGCTGTGTTTCTTATGGGAATAAAGCTATTCAGGTCCCTATGGATTAGTGATTACGTGTGGCTATAGCTAAAGGGCCCAAACCTTGCTTTTTATTTTATAACAGAGGTTCATTCAAGAAAGGAATCACTCGGATGATCAGTTGGCAGAATCCCTGCATGGTTTGGGAATCTGGATTATCACAGAATCCATCATTCTCCACGTCAGGGAGTTTACCCAGATCCCATGCAGAATTGTATAAATTGGTCAGTTGGTAGAATTCAGTGGGCTAATCATCAGTGCCAGAAGTTTTGCCAGCAGTTCAATGGTTTGCTGGACTCCCCGTCAGTAATCGGATTCCCTAACACCTCAGCTTCTTTTCCCGAAACCTTGGTGAGTGTCGCGCTCTCCAGGCACTTTTCAACTTGAAGAGTAGAGGTAGCTGCACTGATCTTTTATAATTTACTGTAATACTACCTAAAGCGGAGTTACTACTAACGTGACTTCCAAGTGCCAGCCCTGTTGTGAGATAAGTTTCTTTGATTGCAGCCTCTTGTTTCAGTCTCCCATTGCCTCCTTTTCCAACTTCTGTAGGGGCTATTTAAGTATTTTCAGCACCCCTGTTAGTGCCCATCTTTCTCGCACCACGTTTCCTATGCAGCGGCCTCTTAAATGCTTCACACTCAGCAAGTGGGATAGCCACTGTCTGGTGGTTAACCTTAAAGTAATCAGTGGATGGATGACAGAGTGAAACTCTAAGACTACCAGGGCTATTCCCAGAAGGCACTAGGTGGATATTAGTGAGGCTTGTCTCCCCCACAGGCCATATCAGTGGGTTGTGGCCCAACAAGGCCTCAGCAGACGTTCTGATGAGCAAGCATCCATGGTTATTTGCTCAGTTCCTACAATACAACCGGGCATGCACGACATGGACTGAAAAAAAAAAATATTTTTTATTGCAGTTGGGTAAATCAGTCTTAATATACCCACCAGTTCCCAATCAAGCAGCCATTGTGAGACGCCTAAGGCTACTCCCAAAGGTCGTGAAACTGACAGAGGTGGCAATGGTCTATCTTAGCCCACGTTTAGAATGCAATTTATATCTCCCTTCCCCCAGATCCTCCAACGATTCTGGGAAATTGGGGCCAATTAGCAAATCTAGTAGATACTCTATCACAAAACAGCAGCTGATTATAACCAGGAGCGTAAGGTCTCCCCAGAATCGCTTTCTGACCGTTCCATATAGTGTCCTTGCAGATCTATGTCTCTATGTACTGATGCGAACCCAAATAAGGACCCCAGTACCCCACCCTGGAGTTTAGCCAGAGTAGGTTGTGGTGAGTACCAGACATCTCCATCTACGATGTAGCTAAGCTGCTTCTTTACTAGTCAGGTGACTCTCACATAGGAAAATCACCTGGCCCACATGCCTTTTCGAATAAATCTTATATTGCTTGAAGGCAGAACCCATTGCCTTCAATTAAATGTATATTATGTTCGCTGTAGACTCCTCTAGTCTAATATTTAGGTGGGGGTGCTACCCTGTATGTTTGTCTCCACGCTGCATCCCAATAGGGTAATTTCCACACCCTTGTTGGTCATGGCCTACTCATATCAAAAGACATGATTGTCAGTTACAAGAATCACAAACATTCGTCTAACCTAAACTCCCATATCCCAGGCCAGTACGAAACAGTGCTCCATCCAAATATCTCGAACCAGAACTTTGGGAACAGTCTGATGCACTGCAACTTAGGCACAGCCACAATCCACAAAGTGGGCTACAAGACATCAGTAGTATGCAGTGCGACTATCAGCATGTCACTGCCTCACCTGCAGAGTTCGCCAAATTCGAGCCATCTTCATTATTGTTAGTCGGAGATGACTGGGCTGACATCAGATTGTATCATTTATTTACACAAATGTTTTTCTCTTGCCTTCTACTTGTTCGGTCAGCCATTTTACAGTCCTGCATATAATACAGTAAATAGCATGTGCCATTTCCTGTGCAGTTGACTGAGTCACTGCCAGGTGGTTCCTTCTTTGCAGCCTTTATATTTCACGAGTCAATCTCAGGCTTTAGACAGCTAAGGGAAGAACTTAAAAGGTTCTGGCAATCATGTTCAACTTGGAGGAAAACAATATCCTTGAGGCCCTAAAAAAATTTCTAACCTTTAATAATGAGGCCTGTTTAAATTGCACAGAAGCTGTGTAATCAAGGAAGAAGAGCAGAGTTTTTTTTTTTTTTTTTAAAAGGGTCGCGTGCAAATCTCTCTATGGGCTTGTAACCACACCCATGTCAAGCCCATCAGTTTGGTTGGTTCGTGGGTTTACCTTTTAAAATTAGCTTGATTTAATTAGTGAAAGGCATGCCTATGTCAATCCTTTTCCGGTGTTCTGCCCCAAGCGCACCGGTAAACTACTGAAAACATACGAGGCTCTCTATTTAGTAGGTAGCACGATCTCACTGGGCAGCGGTAGAGCGCTTTGCATGACATCGACCCTGTTACATGGATAATTGAACTTTTCAATGCGAGCAAAGTTCTGTTTCCTTTTTGTGTGTTTGCTTTGCGCTTATGTGAAACTGTTTTCCTTTTCAGTTTATGTGGCAAAAAAGTCCAGTTAAGAGTTTGCAGCAAACAGCTTTAACTTGAGTAAACGCGAGACCCACTGCATTGCAAATGCTTGTTATTTTAAAGGGACACCTTAACGTGGCTATCTGTGGCATCATGTCTCCATCTCGAGTGCAATCATCTGGCCGCCTCCACCCATCTGAGTGGGCCTCCGTGTCTCAGGCTATGGGATGGCACCCTGCTCACTCTGTCAAGCAAGAAAAACGTAGGCAGTCCAGTTGGACCCACCACATTAGCTATGCATTTCTCAATTAAATTAACTATGGCCAATTTCCACTGTCCCCTGTAGCCACTACTATTGTACACCGTGTTCATTCAGTGGCCGTTACTGAAGTGAGCCAACAAGTACTTTGCTGCTAAATCAATTCTGCAGCCCACACACTATGCCAACACTGTAACGGCCTCCACAATGTCCCCAACATCACTCTATGAATCACAAACATAGAAGTTATGGGGCTCATGCTGAATAAAGCATTAAAGAAGTCAAGCAGTGTAATTAAACAGTTTTTGAAGTGTAAAAAAAAAAAAGGGCTAATGAGTTTGAGACAAAATAAATTGTTTACCTGATATGGGTGGGAAAACGCAGGAGGGTGGTTTTGGCAGAGTTTAAGAGAGACAGAGGATGGAGGGCTTGCTGTCCCAGAAATACAGTTTTACTATTATGCAAAACATTTGCAACATGCTACCAGATGGTTGGCAGAGTTGGACAACTGGGATAAACGGCAGCCAGGGGACCTGGTAGGGTGCGATACCTTGCCTCAGTTGTTGGTGCACAGGAGTAGGTCGGAGTACCCTGTCTCGTATCTAGTTAAAAACACAGCTGCGATCTGGGAAAAGGTGGCTCAGAAGGTCCTCTATAGAGCCCCCTGCAGCAGGGTGCTACGATTGTGAAATCTGGTACCCTTCCGAGCCATAGATGCGGACCAGAATCTGGTACCCTTCCAAGCCATAGATGCTGACATGTCAATGGAACAATGGGAGGGGGGGCGGGGCGCGGGGCACATGGATGCTGACTTGTCAATGGAACAACGGGGGGTTTGGGCAGGCGGCAGGAGATTTATATCCTGCTAAGACCTTTAGCACCTTCTAAGATGTTCAGAAGTTCTTTGGGGTTGGCCCTGGCCAGTTTTTACACTATGCTAAACTACAGTGTTGCGAAGGATTTATGGACGGATTTCCCTGCGGCTCCTGGAAGTGCTTGATGGCCTGAGTGAGTGAGGGGGAGAAGCAACACTAGATCACACCATTTTAAAAGACCCTCGGAGGTGAAGTGCGAAAACACCCATATACAGCGGGTTGAGCCTTGGAACATGATCTGGGTGAACCCACTGCAGATACTGACTGGAGTTGCAAATCTGCCCTGGTGCACACGGTCTCTTGAAATACCAGATTCAAGTTGCTTCACTTTCATTTTACACACCGCACCTATATATCAACCTTAGAAACTCAACAGACTGGATCCCGTTTAAGGTGATAAATGTATGCAATGTGGGAAGGTGAGCCCCACCTTCTTAAGTCTGGCTTGGGAATGTGTTGGGGTCCATACTTTCAGGGGGCAGGTGCTACCACGAAATGTGGAAGCCACTGGAATGGTGATTCCTCTAACACTGACTACCTGTTTTTTGGGGCGTACAGGGCAGGAGGGTGGAAAATCCCCTACAACCTCGCTCAACTGGCTCTTCTCCTGATGAAACGTCGCATGGCCATTGAGTGAGTCAGCACTAGGGTTCCGCAGGTAGCCCAGTGGTTGAGAGACCTAATGGAATGGTGAGTGGCAGAAGAGCACCACCTGCGATTGTCTCACATAGAAGAGATGTTACTCAGGGCCCAATTGGTTGAGAGGTTTAGTGAGGATGGGAACTCGAGCACTGATGAAAGCTGAGGCAGAGGGAGATCTGGTTGATGTTTGAACTGCCATGTATAAGACAACCAGGAGAGTTTTTTACTGGAGCTCTTTACTGATGTTTTGCTCAGACTTAGTCCATTTAACACACTGTACTTACCACTGTATACACCTCGCTGATGACGACATGCATGCCATATAGAGGTTTCCCATTTCAGTGACGTTGAAATCTGTCACCAATTGGGATTTGCACTGCATGTGTCTATTTGTTGTTCTATCAAAGTCAATAAAATACAATTTAAAAAAATAAAATAACGTGTTTACCTTAGGGTATCTAACAACTCAGAAAGAGCACAGGCCAGACTATAATTAACCTTATGTCAGCTGAAGTAAAAGTGTTCTAAGTGAAATCATTTGTCAAGGGGGGGGAGAAATAGGAGATAACTCCATGGGTAAAGATATTTAGATGGCCAATCACCATATTACTTGGATGCAACTCCTGTAAAAATATTATGTTTCATAATTTGAACCATGTAAGTACATAATTTATTTAAAATAGGTCTCACCCACCTCCCACCAATCCAGGTCTAAACTGCTGATGATTCATGAGGCCAGTCACACAAAAAAAAAAAAATCTACTAGATCTATAATCTAGACACACAATGTGGAACATTTTTGAAGTACACGTGAAATGGAGCAAAATACTTGGCCATGCCCCACAAATATCGCCAAACAAAAACACTCAAGAAACCAACACCAAAAAAGTGGAACAAACTGCAAGAGATGTGTGTGGGTGGAGGGCGAAATTAATTTATGCTTTACACATTTCCTTTAAAACTATATCACAAAATGTGGATGTCCCCAAAGAGAAAGGCATTGGGAGTGCGGTCATCACTCCAAAAAGTATGCCCCTGCTTACTTTATCACATAGTATGCTCTACACTGAAAAGGTGTACTTGAGAGAATTATGTACTTGAAAAGTTTCCTTGTCAAACAACGGTTCCTTGGCAAAATTGTATTTAAGTCTTAATCCCGCACAAGATTTTCCTCTCCTTTTAACACCATTCATATTAAACAGTGTAAATCTATGTAGGCAGCAACCAAACACAGGTGAACGATGTAATTATCTGCATTACTCATGAAATAACCAAATGATGCATAATATACAATCATAAAAGCCAATAATAACCACCAAGAGTTTAAAAAAAATATATATATATATATATAAAAATGTGGATCAAACTGAAAAAGGCAGTTTTAGGAAGACCCATCACTCAGTATTTCAAAAACAACGAAGAAGATATGTTTCCATCCAAAACATGCTAATCACCTTGTTTTTTTAAGTGTACTGTTTAACATAATTCAGTACAATGCACCACCAGAGGTTGATGAGTACACATGTATCAAATCACCAAGGGCAGCTGCACACTCTTCACCTGCTCTAGCATGATGTTCTTCACCTGCTCTAGCATGATGTTCTTCACATATTTTTAGCGGTGCTAAAAGTGAGTGAAAGTGACATCCAAGAGCAGCACATTAACGCTGTACTGTGCTACACCACCTAGCACACAACACAAAATGGCATGGTTGAAAGACTCCGATTTAGCCCCTTCCTACATAGAAAAGCCAACGCGTGAATATGGGTGAACAAGAATTTGATCCATGGGACCCTAACTGTGGATTAGGATCCCATTTTACCTGCTCTGTTTAAATTTCCTTGCTCCATACTCTTATCAAAAATGAAATAGTCAAGTCAGACGTTTACACAGATCGTCTTTATAGCGCTTTCAGCAGCACCAACTACGGATTCACAAACAGCAGGTCTATGAAAGGTGAAACTTGGATGCATTTTTGGAGGCTTGCAATTAATTAATCTCTTGAATTTCATCATTATATGGTGCAAAAGATAAAGCTAAAATTGGACTCTGCCCCCTAATGCTTATTCACAAATACAGAAACGTTCCTCACTCAAAGACAGGGAGTTTCAGATTACCAACTTGATCAAGACATTGAAGTACATAAACAAGTACCAATATTTATATTCTCTGTGGGGAGAGAAAAGTATAAGAATCCTATTGCATTTTGAATTTCGGTTCCACATGCACAAATATAATTTCTATGAGTTGAACTCTTCTTATGGTAATAACCTTCAGTAGGTGACCCTAAGCCCAAGGTAGGTTTTATCAGAGTGATAAAGGACATGGTGTGGGGGCTATGCTGACTAATAACACTAATAAATACAATTTAGGCACATTCATTTAATTGTCGAGGCATTTGCATATGGGCTTTTACTTCTGCACTACAACATAACTGTAGACCATCCCAATGTTTGTCATTTCATTGTAAGTAAAAACATTTTTTTAAATATGTAAATAATATATATATTTAATTAATACTTTTTAGGGTAAGAAATTAGGGTAATAGATTAATGATGAAAAGTTAAGGGTTTTGGGTGAAGAATTAAAGTGGGCAAAGGGCTGAATGCGGAAGTGTTTGAGGATCAGGAATAGAAGGCTTATGGGAGAAGGGAGAAGGGTTTGGGAGTAAAGGAAGTTTGGTGAAGACAGCATTAAAAATGAAATAAAGGAATAAACAACTTGTTAAAAAGGATAAGAGAAAAGTCACAAGGTAAATGAACAAACATTGAGAAGGTGACGCTTACATTTTAAAACTAGGCTTACCCACAGAGTGCAGAAAACAAATGGTAAAAGGAGGGAAAAAGTTGCGTTGAGATGGCAGAAAAAACGAACATCAGGTGAGAAAATGGTATGAATCGCTATGCAAGAGGATTCTGAGAAAAACTGAAATATGGTGCTTGATTCACATTCACATAGTTTTCCATTGGTTCCAACTGAAAATTGGCAACTAGGATTAAACCCCCTGCCACACAATACATCTTGAAAAAGCACAGGGTGGTGCATGAAACGTGTGATAAATGATGGAAACCTATGCCTAAATAACATTAGTGAACTAACAGATGTATGCCTAAATATTCTTTACAATGCCATGTTCTCTTCCAATATTTATATTTAACCCATTACCAGTAGTCAGTCCATGTGCACTAGCAGCGAGTTCAACAACTATTCAAGGAATTGTAAATCTCACAGTAAGCTTCAAAAGCCAAATGTGCACATTAACCCCTTCGCTACCAGGCCTCTTCCCCCTCAGGCGCCAGGCCTTTTTTGGCTATTGAGGCAGGGCATGCTTAGGCCCTCATAACTTTTTGTCCACATAAGATACCCACGCCAAATTTGCGTCCTTTTTTCGCCCCCAACATCCTAGGGATTCTAGAGGTACCCAGAGTTTGTGGGTTCCCCTGGAGGAGACCAAGAAATTAGCCAAAATATAGCAACTTTTTTGTTTTTTGTTTTTAAAAATGGGGGAAAAGGCTGCAGAAGAAGGCTTGTGGTAATTCCCCCTGACAACTGCATCAACAAAGCGTTTGCTGTGCTAACCATCTTCCAAGCTTTCAGGAACAGGCAGACTTGAACAAGAAAACCACATTTTTCAACACAATTTTGGCAATTTACTGGGACATACCCCATTTTTACAAATTTTTCTGCTTTTAGCCTCCTTCCAGTTAGTGACATAATTGGGTGTAAAAACCAATGCTGGATTCCGGACACCTAAACATTTCTAAAAAGTAGACAAGGGTCATTTGGGTAGATTCTACAAGGTTTTCCTTAGACAATAACAGCTAAAATTAAAAAATATTGAAACTGAAGAGAAAAAACAGCCATTTTCTCCACGTTGTATGCTGTAACTTTTTCCTGTGATGTCAGATTTTTGAAAGCAATATACTGTTATGTCTGTCTCCTGGACTCTTCTGGTTGCGGGATATATAGCGCTTGTAGATTCATCAGGTACCCAAAGCCATTAAACGAGTTGCCCCCTGCAATGGGTTTTCATTCTTTACAGGGTATACAGCAATTCATTTGGAGAAATACAAAGAGGGAAAAATAGGCATCAAGGAAACCTTTGTATTTCCAAAATGGGCACATAAGGTATTGAGAAGCAGTGGTTATTTGCACATCTCTGAATTCCAGGGTCCCCATATTGGCATGTGAATTACAGTGCATTTCTCAAATAGACTTTTTTTCGGGGGGGGGGGGGGGGAGAGAGAAAGGGAGTAAACAATGCTGCGAAAGACCAGGGGGAATACCACAACACTTCTTCTATTCTTTGTTCCCCCAAGTCTCCTGATAAAAATGGTACCTCACTTGTGAGGGTAGGCCTGGTGCCTGTGACAGGAAACACAACATGGACACATCACATTTTTACAGTGAAATCTGATGTGTTTTTTGCAAGTGCCTAGCTGTGGATTTTGACATCTAGCTCAGCCGCCACCTAGGGAAACCTACCAAACCTGTGCATTTTTTAAAGCTAGACACCTAGGGTAATCCAAGATGGGGTGACCTGTGGTGCTCTCACCAGGTTCTGTTACCCAGAACCCTTTGCAAACCTCAACATTTGGCCAACATAACACTTTTTCCTCACATTTTGGTGATGGAAAGTTCTGGAATTGAAGAGCAGCCACACACCCAGCATTCCCCCATGTCTCCTGATAAAAATGGTACCTCACTTGTGTGGGTAGGCCTAGTGCCAGCGAAAGGAAATGCCCCAAAACATTATGTGGCCGCATCGAAATTATCAAATACAAAACTACCTGTATTTGCCGGGGGGCCTGCGTTTTTGGTCCTGGGCTCAGCAGCCATAAAGCGAAACCTACCAAACCCAAACATTTTTGAAACTAGACACCCAAGGGAGTCCAAGGAGGTGTGACTTGCGTGGATCCTCCAGTGTTTTCTTACCCAGAATCCTCAGCAAACCACAAATTTAGCTGTAAAAAAAAAAAAACTTTTCCCCCACATTGCTGTGTGGGATCACCGCACCGGGACAAATTTCCTAGCACCTAACGTTGCCCTTAGTCTCCCGGGAAAAATGATATCTCACTTGTGTAGGTGGGCCAAGTGCCTGTGACAGGGAAGAGCAAAAACATGTCGAAATTGAGGGGGGGAACCAAAGCGGGTCCAAAAGGGCAGTTTGGAAAAAAACGTTTTTAGGCCGACAAGTGGGGCAGAATTTTATTGGTATAAACGCGACAATGCTGGGTGGTAGGAACTTTGTGGATTCCTGCAGATTCCGGAAGGTTCTGGTTCTATCACAAACGTGGGAAAAATTAGTGATTTCCAGCAAAGTTGGAGGTTTGCAGGGCATTGTGGGTAAGAAAATGGTGCGGGGTGCATGTGAAGCACACCACCCTGGACTCACCCAGATGTTTAGTTTTCAGATGTGTAAGGAAATGCCTCCTTGGCATGGTTACCCCCTGACTTTTTGCCTTTGCTGATGCTATGTTTTTAATTGAAAGTGTGCTGAGGCCTGCTAACCAGGCCCCAGCACCAGTGTTCTTTCCCTAACCTGTACTTTTGATTCCACAATTGGCACACCCTGGCATCCAGGTAAGTCCCTTGTAACTGGTACCCCTGGTACCAAGGGCCCTGATGCCAGGGAAGGTCTCTAAGGGCTGCAGCATATCTTATGCCACCCTGGGGACCCCTCACTCAGCACAGACACACTGCTTACCAGCTTGTGTGTGCTGGTGAGAACAAAACGAGTAAGTCGACATGGCACTCCCCTCAGGGTGCCATGCCAGCCTCTCACTGCCTATTCAGGTATAGATAAGTCACTGCTCTAGCAGGCCTTACAGCCCTAAGGCACGGTGCACTATACCATAGGTGAGGGCACCAGTGCATGAGCACTGTGCCCCTACAGTGTCTAAGCAATACCTTAGACATTGTAAGTGCAGGGTAGCCATAAGAGTATATGGTTTGGGAGTCTGTTTTACACGAACTCCCCAGCACCATAATGGCTACACTGAAAACTGGGAAGTTTGGTATCAAACTTCTCAGCACAATAAATGCACACTGATGCCAGTGTACATTTTATTGTAAAATACACCCCAGAGGGCACCTTAGAGGTGCCCCCTGAAACCTTAACCGACTATCTGTGTAGGCTGACTAGTTCCAGCAGCCTGCCACAACCGAGACATGGGGAGAGTGCCTTTGTCACTCTGAGGCCAGTAACAAAGCCTGCACTGGGTGGAGATGCTAACACCTCCCCCAGGCAGGAGCGGTCACACCTGGCGGTGAGCCTCAAAGGCTCACCCCTTTGTGCCAGCACCGCAGGACACTCCAGCTAGTGGAGTTGCCCGCCCCCTCCGGCCACGGCCCCCACTTTTGGCGGCAAGGCCGGAGAAAATAATGAGAAAAACAAGGAGGATTCACTGGCCAGTCAGGACAGCCCCTAAGGTGTCCTGAGCTGAAGTGACTCTAACTTTTAGAAATCCTCCATCTTGCAGATGGAGGATTCCCCAATAGGATTAGGGATGTGACCCCCTCCCCTTGGGAGGAGGCACAAAGAGGGTGTACCCACCCTCAGGGCTAGTAGCCATTGGCTACTAACCCCCCAGACCTAAACACGCCCTTAAATTTAGTATTTAAGGGCTCCCCTGAACCTAAGAATGTAGATTCCTGCAACTTACCGAAGAAGAAGACTGCTGAGCTGAAAACCCCTGCAGAAGAAGAAAGAAGACACCAACTGCTTTGGCCCCAGTCCTACCGGCCTGTCTCCTGCCTTCTTAAGAACCCTGCTCCAGCTACGCTTTCTCCAGGACCAGCGACCTCTGAATCCTCAGAGGACTGCCCTACTTCCAAGAGACCAAGAAACTCCCGAGGACAGCGGCACTGCTCCAAAAGAACTGCAACTTTGTTTCAAGGAGCAGCTCTAAAGACCCCTGCAACTCCCTGCAAGAAGCGTGAGACTTGCAACACTGCACCCGGCGACCCCGACTCGACTGGTGGAGAAACAACGCTTCAGGGAGGACCCTCCGGCGACTCTACGACTGTGAGTAACCAAAGTTGTCCCCCCTGAGCCCCCACAGCGACGCCTGCAGAGGGAATCCCGAGGCTCCCCCTGACCGCGACTGCCTGAACTCCCTTTCCCGACGGCTGGAAAAGACTCTGCACCCGCAGCCCCCAGAACCTAAAGAAACGGAACTCCTGTGCAGGAGTGACACCCAGGAGGCCCTCTACCTTGCCCAGGTGGTGGCTACCCCGAGGAGCCCCCCCCTTGCCTGCCTGCAACGCTGAAGAGATCCCTTGATCTCTCATTGAAAACCATTACAAACCCGACGCGTGTTTGCACACTGCACCCGGCCGCCCCAGCGCTGCTGAGGGTGTACTTTTTGTGCTGACCTGTGTCCCCCCCGGTGCCCTACAAAACCCCCCTGGTCTGCCCTCCGAAGACACGGGTACTTACCTGCTGGCAGACTGGAACCGGGGCACCCCCTTCTCTCCGTTGAAGCCTATGTGTTTTGGGCACCTCTTTGACCTCTGCACCTGACCGGCCCTGAGCTGCTGGTGTGGTGACTTTGGGGTTGCTCTGAACCCCCAACGGTGGGCTACATTGGACCAAAAACTGAAACCTGTAAGTGACTTACTTACCTGTGAAAACTAACATTACTTTACCTCCCCCAGGAACTGTGAAAATTGTACTAAGTGTCCACTTTTAAAACAGCTTATTGTGTGTTATGTGAAAAGTATACATGCTAATGAAATGATTCAAAGTTCCTAAAATACTTACCTGCAATACCTTTCAAATGAGATATTACATGTAAAATTTGAACCTGTGGTTCTTAAAATAAACTAAGAAAATATATTTTTCTATAACAAAACCTATTGGCTGGATTTGTCTCAGAGTGTGTGTTCCTCATTTATTGCCTGTGTGTATGTACAACAAATGCTTAACACTACTCCTTTGATAAGCCTACTGCTCGACCACACTACCACAAAATAGAGCATTAGTATTATCTCTTTTTGCCACTATCTTACCTCTAAGGGGAACCCTTGGACTCTGTGCATACTTTTCCTTACTTTGAAATAGTACATACAGAGCCAACTTCCTACAAGATGTGTCTAGGTCGTGTGGATTTTTCTACATGGCAGCGTCCCAAAGTCCAAAAAGTGCAGCCCTCACCATTCCAAGCGGGACGATTTTGAGAGTAAGACAAGATCTCATGGCCCAAATGTAAAACCAAAATCCAAAATAATCAATGGCTTGCTTGCCATGGGATAAGATGTAGTAGTGTTCAGGGGGGAGAGCTGAAAGACTGTTACCCCCTTCAGTTGGGGTGGGGGCATAACCATGCCCATACTGGTTGATAGCCACCACCACACTATTTTGTTTTTAATTCCCTGGCATCTAGTAGGCTTTCTGCCCCCCCACCCCCAGGGTGTGGCTCGGGGGTAACTGCTCCATCTGCCCACTGGTGGGCAGAACAACTTTGGCCCCATTTACCCATCTGCCCCACCCACCCCCTTTTTTTAAATTTATTTTTTTACAAGAAATCTTCCCTGGTCTCTGGTGGGCAGCTGGGTCTTCCAAAAATAGGCGTATCTGCCCCCAAGGGGATCAGATATGGCCAACAGTAATGTGCCACCACGGGGAGTGACCCTTGCCCAAAGGGCTGACACACATAGAAATCCCTGGTGCCTAAGTGGTTTCTGCTGTCCCCCCAGGGGCAGATCGAACTAATCAAACTAGGCCGATCTGCCCCCAAGGTGGGTAGAAATGGCCTAAAAAGACTTTCCCCCCAGGGGAGCGACCCCTCCTAAGAATGTCACGCCCCATGTCCACAGTTTTTTTTTATTTTTATTATTTAAAAAAATGATCCCTGGTACCTAGAGGTTTCTGCCCCCCCCGTGGGCAGATCCGCCTAATTACAATATGACGATCTGCCCCCAATGGGGTCAGAAATGGCCTAAAACAAATTTGACCCCCAGGGGAGCGACCTTTGCCTTAAATACATTTAAAAAAAAAAATAAAAAAATAAAAAAAAAAGAGAGATTATCCCTGGTGCCTAGAGGTTTCTGATCAGTTTATTCAATCAACCTTCGAGCTCACTCAAATCAGTGACTGTGAGCCATGTTCTACTAAATGAGGGAACAGGTTTGGTGAAAGGCATGGACTGATCCAATTACAGAGTTCCAAAAATAAATAACAAAAAACTACTTTTTATACCTTTCCTGTGACAAAGCAAAAACAAAATGCTAAAACGAGGCAGCGCATACGCTGTCTAATGTCCAAAAACCTTTATCCAGCTGCCTTAACATAAGAATTTTTATTATTAGAAAGTGAAACGTTTCTATTTCATATCGTTCAAAAGCAAAAACGCGAAATGTGCACACTGCTTCCCTGTGACCTTTTATTATTCGTGAAACAATTGCAGAAAATCAAAGAAGCAATCTGGTTGACAGTCAGGTGCAGAGATGATACCATATGCACAACGTAGAAAAAACTGTTTTGAAAATTCCTCACCCAATTTAATAAGGTGAGAGCATTTTATCATTTGTACTGACATTATATCATCTCCTTGTGTGTCACAGCTAAAGGGCTGCAACCTTGTAAATATGTGCACTTGGGTTACTGAGTTTGAAAGCTGAGGCTATATAGTTGAAAGCAAACCTCAAGTACACGTTGCGGATACCAATGATAAACAGATACTGTTTTTAACTGGGTTCAACTTCACATGGTTATAATTTGCATGCCATTTATTACCATCCATATCAAAGCTACGTTGCGAGGAAGAGGAGTAGTAGACAAGGTTGTCGTGTCATAGTTTAGAACAACAGATCTGACTTCTACAGACCCCCGTCCCTGTTTTACTGGAAAACAGGGACTCATTTGTGGAAAAAAGGGACTGCTCGCCCTAACAATTCCTGGAATTTGAAACTAAAAACACTTGCATTTGCCTCTTGTCAGCCGATGGCAGTACTTTAATTTAAGCCACCTTCATGGATGCAATCTTCTCTACTACTGTTTGCTGTACTTTCACTGCTCCAACTAATCAAGCTTAAGGACATCAACTTAATTTATAGCCATCAATTTCAAATCCCTTCACATTTGCTGAGAGATGTAAAAATTCCAATTTTACATTTTGCTTTTTTACGGGTTTACACTTTATTATTCTGCTAGTATTATTGATTTACTAAATAGTCACAGATCCCCTGACTAGGCATCACAGACCCCCAGAGGTCAGGGAGCACAGATATAGAAATGCTTGCTTAAAGGGCTGATCTTGAAGTACAGACCAACCTTTAAAACAAAGGATACTATTACAGAAAAAAAGAAAAAAAAAAAAAAAAAAAGATGAAAATCTAAAGAAGGGAAACAAAATGTGAACTTTGCTAGTGTCATCAGAAATACACCCGGGAACGGTCAAGGTTGGATGGAGAAACTAATTTTGCAAGGTAAAGTAAAGTGAAGCAGCAGCCAAGCTAACCACTGAGCGCGAGCTCCTAGCACCCTTTTTAATAAAAAAATTTGACCATTATAAATATATTTGGTACCCAACTCAAGAGCATGTGAGCTACATGTCTATAGTCAACAGGGAAACAATTGTAGTAATAATGTTAAGATAGCAGTTCATAACAGATGTCTGCCTTTTTTTGTTTATTTACAGGGCTTGCTAGTTTATTCGAACTCTGAATTTACTGACTCTGGAAGGATGTAAGGCAAAGCACGTCTTGCAGATATTCAGCCTTATGACCTGAAGATCACGAATTAAACTCTAAGCCATCCAGTGGGCTTAGAGAAGAATCTCAAATAAGGCTTCCTCAGAATGACTATGGAGCCACAACATATTGAAAGAAAATATTTTGACCAGAATATTCATGCCTCAAACCATAATGATTTCTAAAAAATGCTCCAGGCAAAGATATTATCAAAAGTGAAAGTGAAGCCTGGCACCAAACTGGGGAAAGGGCGCTTGAGCTATGGCAGAGGTTTTGGTTAACCTGCAAATCGATCAGGAGTGCTTTCCCATACTGTGTGTGCGCAAAGTTAAGGAATAGTACACTGAGAGCTACTCACTGTGGGAGCCTTGCCCATAGGGATTCAGAAACTTCACTTTTTTGCTAAGTAAACCTCACTCAAGTGGTGGGGTGTACATTTAATGGCCAAATGTGGCCGAGTTGACAGTGCCTTAGACTACAATCTAAGATGCATGAGCTACAATGATTATGATAACAAATAATAAAAGAAGCATGACTAAAGATGAGTCGTGAATATGAAGACCCCCACCATCTTGTAATAATATGAAGTGTAAAATCCCTAGCATGGAGAACCTAATCTCTAACCTAATGAGAGCCAGGTGTGATAGACCTAATCTGCCAGTATCATATCCATGAGATGCACCCCCTGACCTCCCCAACAAACCCTCGTTACCTCGGAATGAGGTCTAGGTCAGACTCCATGGGGACACAAAGGCTGAATCTGCATCACGACGAAGTGCAGCACAGATGGCGTCAATGGCATCTGGTAGGAATCCCTCTGATAACTTTGTCTGTATTGCTTATACAAACCTTTTATGGGCCCCTGATGGAGGTATGTTCCTAAACAATGGATAAGGGTCAGGCTGGTGGTGGCAATTATGTGAACAGATCCCACCATAAGTACATTATGTTTCTGTCACACGTAATACCTACGTACATCACTTGCTTTTGACGCTGATAGTGATGCCTTCACAGAGTGGCACTGACAACACAAATCAAAACATCGCTCTAACTCTAAACAAAGTCAGCCATCTTAAAAGAAATAATAAACTAAATCGGCTAAGACAGAGCAGGCTAAGTAGGTTAAAAGTCGCTAGGTGATGTGGGCACAGGCCTGCAAGCCAGAAGGCTAAGCTAAAATGAGAACCGTTAAAACTAAACAGGATCCACTAGACCCTCCCTACTGTCAGAACAAGGATGACCCCATGGAAGGTGTACGAGTCCAAGCTAAAATGCTTAAAACATGTTAAAATATTATAAAAACTAGCTAAAAACAAAAACATAAAAAGAGATAAAATGTCTACCATGACAAGCACAGCAGGCCAAAGTTAAACCTATATTAGAAAACTATTTGGCATACGTTTTTGAAACTTTTAGTAAGGCCAATGGTCAAATTATCTAACAGTGGTCATGATCTTGACGAATGTCTCTAAAGTCATTGAATGGAAACGCATCCAGGAATGAATCCACAACGTCGGATGTCAGATCGATGACAAGATTGGCAGACGGATCCACCGAGCAGAAGTGCGGAGAAGCCAAGCGCAGGATCACCGCGAAGGCAGCACCATCCAAAGTGTCTATAGGAGCCAAGTAGTTCACAAGAGGTGACCTTGCGAATCAGCCTCAGCCTCATGGGCCACGACTGTGAATTCACCCTCATTGGGAACATCAGCAGTTCTCTGGCCACAGAAGGCACTGGCGAGCAGCAAGATACACCAATGGTAGACACTCAGAGGCACCAGGTGCAACGAAGGACATGTTGCACACACCATAGCACTGCTCGGAATGACAATGACCAATCATGCTCCAGCAACGGAGCACCAAAGAACTGCACCATGTGATCATGGCACAGCTGGGCTGGTGGTAGTAGCTCCATCACTTCACTTAGCTGAGAAGGCACAACCACTGAGTATTAGGAATAGCAGCAGCAATATCCTGCCAATCAGCGCCAAATTCACCAGAAGGCTGCCAAACACACTTGAGAAGAGTGAATGGATATCGATGGAATGACTCCAAAGACAGTCTGGAAGATGGGAACAAATCCAGACCCAACAATCCCAGCAGTGCTTGGAGTATTGAATATTCTGGAATTCAGCGCTCCAAAGTGCTTGGGGAAGTTAGTATTAAATAGGGATTGTATCTCGGCTGATGATCTAGCCATCTGAAGAGCATACGTCTCTCTGGCCAATGTCAAGCACCACTTGTTTTTGGGACAGTAGCGCCTTTAGCTGCTCAGCTTGTCATAATTTACATTAGTAGTATAAATGTGAGGCCACATTTCTGCTACTTTTATCTTTTGTGTGTGGGGGTAGGGTATAGAACATGTCCACAGCAAGTAACAATTTGAGACACCGAAATTGCATAGGCAATTCCTGGTCTCATTCCGCAATAGCTCTGATAGCCCAGGACCATAAAAAAATAAAATAAAATAAAACACCTTACATTGGAAAGTATATGAAATGATGGTTGAATCTAATGGACGGGAGTACCCTTCAGTAAGCATGTCAATTTCACGAATCCCGCATTGCGAAAGCTGTGTAGTGACACCTGCTTGCAGATCACTGAATGACTAACAGTAGTCTTGTATTTGTTTCTGCTCAAAAAGACCTGTTTCATCATTCAGACAATTGAACTTGAAAGGCAACTTCCACTCTTCGTTAATAAAGCTATCTCCTAGCCGCTCGTATCTGCCTACAGCAAAATGTTTCAAACATTTCGTGAAACGAAAGAGGAAAATTGTCAGATTTATAATGCCATGTATGAGCCATACTGTAGGGTAGGACTTTCTGCTACTGCGAAAGGCAGCTTCTTTAATTTTTCTATGTTAAGCATGGTGTACCTTTCTTCCTTTTTAGCCATTATCTGTTGTTCCCTAGACAAATTAAAAGCAGAGAGTAAGTCACTACCGTTAATGTGTTTCCATGGGACGCAGTCATTTTTCAGAATCTGTAACGAACAACCTAACTGCATGATGAAGTGCAGCTGACTTTGTCCATGGTATAAAAGGGACATGTCATTCTGAATGATGTCCAATGCAAAAGACACTATGTTATTAAGGATGTATATTCTATTGGACAGTATATTCTGTTGCACAGAGTATCCATGCCATCATTGACAACAGCTAAAACGTTTTCCATAACTTCCTTATCTACCTGCCTTAAACGTGCAGCTGCTTCCATTTGAGAAAGCTTCCATATTTCATTGTATATGGCATACAGGAATCATTTAAAGCATGGCTTTCTTGGACCCAGCAAAACATCTTCCAGGTCTACTTCCTCTGATAAGGAGATTAAAGTGCTCTTTAACTGCTGCTATAGTATTAGTGCATAACTATTGTTGGCACAGTTTACCCACACTGTATGTGGTAACCATACCAGAGTGTTGGCCTGAGACATAGCGAGGGTCCTCCCAGCTAATCTTGAAACCCCCTGAGGAATTCACAAAATGTGCCTGACACCCATAACAACCCACCTGGACTTGAAAGTGAGGAATTATAGGTACCATTTTGAACCCAAGCATTTCATTTTTTCCTCTGTGACATTTAGGAATGATTGACAATTGGTGAATTTGGCGGGTGCGGGGATACTGGACGCATTAATTTCCTATATGTTTGCTAACCCGAGGCAGGATGTTTGTTGCATTGTGTCATTTAAAAATGTGTACAGGAATAAGATATGCTCTAAACAAAGCTTCTATACCCTAAATTTGCCAATCTTGTGTTCCCCATAATCTTTTCACATCAATTGTGATCCAACTGTACCAGTTCCTAACTGAGCCACTTGCACATCCCTTTTGGAAATTATCCTCAGGCAGGGGTCCACATCTGGTTGACACCACAGCGTCACCTGAAAGCCCCTGCCTCCAGGGTTGTTTCTGTGCGCTTCTCTCCAGAGAGGGCCACACCAACAGTCCCACATCAAACACAGGAGATGCCCGTCAGGCAATCCGACATTTCTCAGCACGCAGAGGCATTTCAACTATTAAAGGCAAAGGGAACATCGAAAACCCATGGTGCCAAGCGTGTGCGTTATCAGTCTACTCCACCAGCCTAACAAGACCAATATGCAGTGTAGCCACAACCAAGGGTGGTAACTGCACTAATCATCATGAGTAATGCACTACCACATGTTGTAGCAACGAAGTACACTCTGTAGAGGGCAGCCATGCACCGATGGGATCACTCCCAGCTCTTCCCTCGTTCCGCCCATGAAAAATGCACCCAAAATACGACAGCTCTTGTAGACCATGACTCCATCAGAAAGTCTAGGGCCACACGAGTGATTAATCCGTGGTCTAGAAAAGGAAGGAAACTGGAACCTTTATATCCACAACTATGATTCGAGAAAGGAAACACTATAGAGTGAAAGTGGAAAAAGATCATAAGGGTAATTGTGGGTGAGGAGAAATAGATGAGAGTACAAAACATGACAACAGCAATTGTGCCATGTGTCCTAATGCAAGCAAAGAAAATACCCATTGTTCAAGAAGCAAAATGCAGCAACAAATGGGGTCAACAGGCTATACACACTTCTGGATCTTTTTTAATCACATTTTTGCTTCACAACTGATGGGTAAGAGGACAGAGAAACTTGCCAGGAACAAGAGGGGAAATTGCCATTGGAAAGGGCGAGACACAAGAGTAGTGACAAGGACAGAAAGAGGCATGGTTGTGGTGAGAGCTAAAGTAATGGACTAAAGACAGGTCAGGCAAACCAAGAAACACAAAATGGAAGAAGAGTCAAAAAAGAAAATGTCAAAAAAGAGAGGACATGTAGGGCAGAGAAAGATAGATGAAAAAGACAGACACGTCCGAGTAAACAGATGGGAAGTTAGCATGGGAACAGCAGAGAAGAAGCAAGAGAAGAGAAACAGGGCATGGGACAACAGACCAAGCAAGTGTGTGGAGAGGCACAAGTCAGATGAAATCTGACGAACAAAATGGATTAAATGCGAGGAGAGAAGAGGGGGGTAGAAGACACACAGACAGGTGCCAATGAGGAAGGGAGAGGACAAAACCTGACAAGAATGTTAAATCTGCACATCGATAATGGCTTGCTTCACAAAGTTCACTCAGCAAGCAACTAACAAAATAAGTGATAGAATACCAGGCACTTATGGTCTCATTTGTTGAGAGAAAAGAACTTCCCCTAATGGCAGATCATGAGCCATAGCAATATAAATCGTTAATTCTTGATTTTGACAAATGAAAAACATGTATCTAAGACAAATAGGTTGAGAGTTCAAAAACTTAAATTATTCGACCTGTGGGTGTGGAGCCAATATGTCAACTTTGCATGCCATACTTTCAACTATGGAAACACCACAAGGAAAATAATGGTATAATTCAGAAAATAAGCCAACAGTTTAGGTGATAAAATAAATGTTAGCGCACATACTATTGACTTATCTGGAAAATTATACCACTACTTACCCTGCTGCGTTTCGCGTTTCCAACCCAGGCTCATATGTGATTTATGGACAGCTCTTGTGTACAGAATGCTTTCAACTACATCTTGAGATGTGAGGGAGTCAAGGCCTTGCGATGCCTTTGCTTTGCTCCTATAAGAAGAATGCTGTCCTATGATATGCAAGAATACTAAAACGGGTTTCTATAACTGTTCAACTATATCTGTCTGCTAAGAATATCTAATGCTCTATTAAAATGATATGTTGTGGTTAATGTATTATTTTTTATTATTTTTTACTGCAAGTATATTGCTGCCAAAATTAAGCTGGGACTTTTTTTTTTTTTTTTTAATATTGTGATATGTCATCTATAGTCCCCGTTTTTCATCCAAACTGTGCATCACAAATGCCAGGGTCCCTCAAGGCTCTATCATCGCACCCATGATTTTCAACATCTACATGAAGTCATTACCGACAATGATCAATGAATTTCAGCCCACATGCCATAACTATGCTGATGACGCAAAAACTCCTTAAACAGGAAAGTCCCAGTGACATTGGAAAGTAAAAAAAATCTTCAGTTGCCTCAGAGTCACTGATCACTGGATGACATGGAGCCATCTCAAATTGAATGCTTCCAAAACTGAAATACTAACATGTTGCAATTGGACAAATTATGACCCACTTTGCTTCTGGCCTGATTATGTGGGACAACCTCCTAAAAGATCTAAGGAACTAAGAAGCCTTGAAATTAACAGACTCCAAGCTACCAAGGTATGCCCAAGTGGACAAATCAGCAAGATCAAGCTTCATTACTATGAAAACTGCAACGCATCTTCCCCCACCTGGGATTTCCACACAAGGTCCAGGCTACTATCTATCTTGTACTGTCTAAACTTGATTACCTCTACCACTGATCATCTTTATCAACTATGAAAAGACAACCGATTCAGAATTCTGCTGCCAGACTAATCCTACACGTATAGCAACAAGCCCACATATCTATCAACTGCCTTGAGGGCCCTACAATGGTTACCAATTGTCAAAAGATCCACCTTCAAGATGCTCTGTATCACCTGCAAAGCAATACATGGAACAGGACAGCTTTTCATCAGGAATAAAAATCACCAAATACATTCAACAAAGTAACCTCCACTCCAGATTGGCACCTACCTCAACATCCCCAACATACAAGAAAACAAAACATAGGTGGCACATCCTTCTCCGTCCAAGCAGCCAAACTATATAACTCATTACCCCAAAACATAAGATCCACGGATAATCATCTTTTCTTCAGCAGACTACTAAAGAGTTGGCTCTTTCCTACATAGCCACCATACTCAAAACAATGTATAGCATATCTCTGTGTATATCAACATTTATAATTCGATTATATGTATCTAAATATGTGTATTCCTTTGTCCAAATATGTATAAAGCCTATGTATTTTGAAATGTACATATACTGTTTAAGACTGTAAGAAATGTATATATTACTTACAGTTAAATACATATGTATGCTTAACATGTATACAGGTCACTGCATAGATTTCATACAAGTTATTAAATAAATGCTTATGGGTCTCAAATAGTATCAACTTTTTTCTACAAGTGATTCACTATTTAAATATTGAGAAAATTATAAATGTAAAAAGTATATATTAGCTATTAAAAAAAAAAAAACGCACAAATAAATTAGCTTTAAGTACAGCAACACCTGAAAGTGATCTAATAAAATACTTCTTTAAATTTCAATATATTATCTTCATTATACATGTATAACCTCTCTATGTAGTTACTCCTACTGTAGAGTAAAAAAAAAAAACTATCCAATGCACTACACTGTCTCACGCTATACCCCTCTCAATATATCCTTTCCTCTTCTCTCTAACACATCCCAACCCTCACTCTAATAGGATGTCCAAAAAAAACCTCTGTAAACAATTCTCACATTAGATCACCCCTAACCTCATTTTACTACTCTGATCCCCCAAACAACCCTTTCTAAATTCTTCCCTCAGGTATCCCTCCCTTTGACTCATCCCAACCCTAATTTTACTAGTATGATTTGCCCAATTCATTTCCAGAGACACTCCCTTCCCCCATCTCTCCTTTTACTCAACCCAAACCTCATCTTACTACTATCCCCCCCCCACGAAAACAACTTTCTAGACTCTCCCCTCTTCTATCCCTCCATTATTCAATTGAATCCATCTAACTGACACTGCGCAAGTTATCTCATATGTCCCAATACTAATCCACCACTAATCTTTTGGGGGTTTCGGAGTAGCATGCTACTCACCGAAAAGAGATCTGGCACCTCACCAAGGGTAGTAAGTGCTATATAAATACAGTTAAGATATATGCTTGCAGTAATAAGTTTAAAATGTAATTATCGTGGCAACCTGAAAAAGCCGAACCTATTGTCTTTCTCAAATCATGTTTAATAATAACATATCCGTGGGTAATGCAGAGGAAAACAAACTGTAGATCTTTACCTTGCACAAATAGTGTACTTAATTATTCAAGTCACTGGTGGACCTGTAATTGAGCGCTACTGCCTCTACACCTCGGTAAACTCTTCTAATGCCTCGCTATAGTATAGCAGCAAAGTTGTAGGAATCTGAAATAGGAGACGTAGGTTTAAACTCCAACTGCCCCAATTTAAAAAAAACTGGGTGATCAAGGTCCAAATGCTCAGTTCACTTGTCTGTTAAAATGCTTGTAGTTCAATGTTAGCACTCTTTACAGTACGCACTACAAGCATAGCAAATATCCTGATTCTCACGAAAAAACACAAGGTGCGCCACAAGGATATTTGTAACACCGCAGACGAAGGGGATATTAATTTTGCCTCGTGTCAAACAAGCGCTTTATCTTTCACTTTTTCAATGTATTAAAAAATGAAATACAGGTTTGCGAAAAATAAAAACAATCATGATGCATACAGCAAACACACAAAGCACCCATACAGCTGATATGGTACTATCGTTATCGAACTCTCCTGCAGCCCCGATACTTACAATCATGCAGCTCTCTCAAGTCTCCCAGGTCAGTGCGTTACTAGTTCATTCCATCCAGATTTCTCCTTTGTACGCCTACATTTAAAAAGCCACAAGCAGGACTAACATAGCACATGTTAAAACACAGACTGCGCACGGGCCTGGAAAATATAAGACACATCAATATGTTGATTCTCCCCGCACAGAAACTTTAACTGGGTTGCCTGGCGATGTGCGAATGAGTGGGGAGTACCGGCATGGTAGAGGAAGCTTGTTCTGATGGAATAGGGTGGCTTGGGGGTTTAAGGGAGCAGTGAACGTTTACTACATAAAGGGTTTTTCGTTTGTTGCGGGCAGTGGAGACTGGGGGAAGCGCTGTGTTGATACTTCTGGGTAGTGGGCTGTGCCAGAGAGACTGGAGGTTGTGGCAAACAAGTCTGTGCCATTAGTAAAAAAAAAAAAAAAAAAAAAAAAAACAAGTTACATCGGTATGACAGTCCGTTTTTTAGTGGGGTGCGCCTGTATTCAAGATTGGACTGTGCCAGCAAAGATCCTAGATTGTTGTTATTCGGGCTTCAGCTTGGTCACTACGTGAACTCCAAGCACCTGCAGTTCCAGGGTAGTTACGCCGGGGAAAATCGTCACAACCCTCGATATGCCTGGAGAATAGAACTCAGGTCGTATTATTGACACCTGTGCCCCACCGTTCCCACCCGCTCACCTGCAGCGCCTAGGAGGGCCGCTCTCCCGGGCAGGGCCTCTCCGGTGTTGATCGCTGGCGCCGGAAGTTCGTTACAGGAAGTGTTCACAGTTCAAAGAAAAAACAGACGACAAGGCGTTGCCCGGAATGGGAGCCGACACCGGCGTAGTCACCTTCCGACCGGGGAGCGGCTAACGCCAGGCCGCGTGGAATTATGGGTGTGATAGTGTCCCTGTTCAGGCAAGGTGCCCCAGGCCGGAACCCGCGAAGAAAAGCAAAACTACGTCTCCCAGAGATATTAACAACAGTGCATCACAGGGTCAAAAGGCGGGCCTAATGCCAGGTGGTAACCAATCAGAACCCTCCGTCTGACACCATGATTAGAGCGAGGGGCTGGAAGTGATGAACATAGAAAGCAGATCTTCAAGAAGTCTTCCTGGATTGGCACGTGGTAGCCATCTTGCTGTGGGGTTTAAATCCAGTGCTTATCTTGATATGTGTCATTAGATCTAGTAGGCGTATCGATGGTTCTTGAAGTCTGACAGGAAACTCAGTATGCCGTGTTTGCAAATAAACAATGCATGTCCCGATATTTTGATATTTTCAAATTCCCCCTATATATCAATATCCTGTTTATTCCAGTATAAAACCATGACCACACTTCCAAGAATGGAAAGTAAAGACAATGAATGGATGAACTAATCATAGATGGGCCTCAAACCCGAGAGCGCTATAGCCAGGTAGTAACAGAATTATTAGTTCAGTTTAATTCACTTGAAAAGCAAGTGGGTCGGTGGGCTATGGGTAGCCAGGAGTCATGTCTCAGTGGACTAATGCCCTCCCTACAGGGATCCGTGTTTTACCTCAAGGATACAGTTCGAATCTGGAAAGATCCAATCAGCCTTTAATCTTACTTAGGTCAATATATTGTGCACCATTAAGATGGTTAACAAAAAGACATCTGTTTCCATTGCCAATATACACCACAGAATGATTGTGATGTTTACAAATGTAAGTGCCATGATCAGGTATGAGCCAGATTTCATAATTGTGATCTGACCTCAACTGCGCTCTCTTATCCTTCATTCATGGATCCTCACTACCTCTGTGTAATATGTTATGTATTTCTCTTTATATTTTAAACGCTTATTATGTTTGATGTTCTTCGCATTCACCGTTCTTCCTCACGCGCAAGGTCTCACGCGCAATGTTTCCTTTTGATTTTGTGTTCTTTTCCAGGCAGCTCTGCTTGACAATCCATGTTCGAGGTTCCGAGCCTGACAGTTGGCGTCGGACCCTCGGATCGGATGGTCGTGCCTCTGCTGTCGTGGGTCCTACTTCTCTGAGAATAAACTTGTTTCCTTAAAAGAACATTTCCTGATTTACTGGCGTCTTCTTCACACCCTTACACTCTGTCAGCTGGAGATTAGCAGGTGCTACAGTTAAAAATGTTTATGACATCATTTCAGTCCCTCCTTCAGCAAAAGACTTTCTTTTTGGCCTTGTGACTCATCTTATCATCCTCTTTTGCACAGCTCTTCTTTTTTTCTCCTTCTGCCCCAGCTGAGTAGCCAACACACTCTCCTCTCTTCACCGAAGGTGCCTTCTTTCTTTTCAGCTCTTTCCTTCCTTTTCTATCATCTTCCTTCTCCGTCCTTTATCCCAGCTCCTCTCTCTTTCACTCAGACGTCCCTCTCTTTATCAACCGCTTCTTTCCATCTTTTGAGCACAGCTTGCCCTCCTTCGCCTCAACTCCCTTATAGTTGGGGTAGCTTTTCTGCCTCATATTCAACATTTGTTTTTCCCCAAGTTTGCCTCCTTTACATCAGCTCTTCTTCCTTCAAAATCGTTCCAAATGTGACCACTTTCTTCTCTTTGTCATCTACTTCCTCCCTACTTCAGCCAAGCTCTTATTTCCCTCCTCAGCCACGGCTGTCCAATCCTTCCCATAGTTCCAATCTCATCTTTGCAGCTACTCTTAACTAAACATCCCCATCTTCGCAGCCCAGCTCACCGTTTTTCAGCAACCTGAAGAGTCAGTGTTTGAAGGACTCTTGAGACTGAATGGTGAAGTGACGGGACTGCCACACCAGCTTGATTAATTAAGGTAATCCACATGGGTTTATTGCCTCAAACAAGTACGTCTCCTTCCTTCTTGCCAGTCACATACAACTGCCCCCAACCGAACCGCCGCTTTCGCTCCCACATTCCATTCCAAACCCCCACGGCACCATGACAACATAACACATCATAACACATCTCCCTCCTTTCTGAAAATCTAACAAAACTAAAACAAATATGCTAGTATAAAACATATACTCTGTAAAGTGTACATAACAAAAACATGACGAATATAACATTACGTTCATTTGAGTTGAACATAGTCTTCCAAGTAACAAGGTGGTTTCCGAGACCTTTGACTTCGATAGTTCCCATTTAAACCTGGAGTGCAATCTCCGGGATTAACATCACATCTTTGAGAAAGATTGCTTCCAGAATGGTCTTCGGGAACTCTACTCTTGGACGTACAGCCCAATTCCTCATCACTCATCATCATAAAATTGTTGCCACTCGACACGTCACGCATCAGTCTCACATCTCTATCACTCCCTTTTTGATATAATGCTACTCTCCGTCTATTCCATTTGTTACCATTCTCTACCACCACATACTCTTTACACGCTTGCCTGACTTTGAATGGGCCCATAAATTTTGAAAGACCACCAGATAACCTTCCTCGTTTGATCTTCACCCAATCCCCTTCGACTACATCACTTTTTTTTTCCATTTCGTTTTTAACATCAACAGTCTTGGGGTAACCATACAACATCCAAGCAGGGGTTAATTTCGAACCAGGTTTCCTGCCTCTCATCATTTCAAACGGAGAACAACCTGTTGCTTTGTTAATTGTGGTGCGATGAGCCCAAACCATATCCTCCACCATTTTCGTCACATCTTTCTCACTTTGAATGGCCATAAGAATGGTACCTTTCACCAAACGATTCATTCTTTCCACCATTCCATTAGCCCGAGGATTGTATAAAGCAGTACGATGATGAATAATCCCCTGACTGTCAAGAAAGTCCCTCATCTCCCTTGATGTAAGTTGAGTCCCATTGTCAGTTATCAGAATACGTGGAATACTCTCTTCAAGAAAAACTCTGTTTAAAGTGTCAATGGTACTTCTCGTCGTGATGTCCCGCAGGAATTTGACTATGATCCATCTTGAATGAACATCAACCATGACTAAAGCATTTTGAAAATTATTCCTTATGCCATGAATAGGACCAATAAAATCTAAGCAAACAGTACTCCAAGAAGAACCTGGGTCTTCTATGTGCCCACACACACTCGTGGCTCCAGTTTTTAATCTTTTTTCACTTTCCTTGCAAACCACACAATCTTCCACCCATTGAGAAATCGAATCGTCCATACCAGGCCACCAAAAATTCTCTCTAACTCTTTTTTTTGTCAAAGTCTGCCCCAGATGACCCTCATGAGCCAATACAAAAATCTTCCTTCTGATACTCTCCGGAGGTACAAATTTGTCATTCCTCATTAATAGCTTCCCATTAATTAATGTCAATTCATCAACTAATTTTACATAAGGTCGCACTGCTATACTGACTGCACTCTCTCTCCTTTTTCCCCTTAAAACCATTTGTACCACTTCACTCAATATAGTATCCTTCTCCATACACCGCTCCCAATCTTCAGCCCCAAATGTGCCAGCCCTACAGTCTACCACATCAGACAGCCAAGCTACCGCACCTTCCTCATCTCCACAAACCACTTGTTTGTCATTGACATCTTCACACCCCAACGGCAACCTAGATAAACAGTCCGCTTGAGAATTTCTCCAACCAGGAATGTGTTCAATCACAAATTTATACTCCTGCAACTTGGAGGCTAGTCTAGCTAATCTGGCAGAGCCCTTACCAGCCCCACCTGGACTTAAGATTTTTAGTAGGGGTTTGTGATCAGATTGCAACGTAAACTGTATGCCCCATTGAAAGGTTCTAAAATGCTCCACAGACCAAGTAGCAGCTAACGCCTCACGCTCAATCACGGAAGAGTAACTTTCACTCTCCGTTAGGGAGCGTGAAGCAAAAGCTACTGTTACTTCTCTCTTGCCAACCACTTGCGACAACACTGCTCCTACGCCACACGCACTAGCATCCACAGTTAAAATCGTCTTGCGAAGAGTGTGAAAAGGTGGTAATATCCCTGCATTACAAATCTCTTGTTTCACCGTGTCAAACGCATGCTGTTGATCAGGCTCCCAATTAAAACTATTAACTTTACGTAACCGTTTCCGTAGGCACTCTGTTTTCATCGTAAAGTTTTCTACAAATTTGCTGTAATATTCAATGAGTCCCATAAAAGAACGCAGTTGTTCTTTGTCACATGGAACAGGTACAGACTTAATAGCCTTTAACAAGTCTTCCTTCGGTTTAACCCCACCGCCAGAAATTGTGTGGCCCAAGTATTCTATTTCCTCAACCAAAAATTTACATTTGTCTTTCCTCAATGTTAACCCTGCTTCTCTGAGTATGCGCAACACATCTCTGAGAACTAAATTGTGCTCACTTTCTGTCTGACCAAAAATCAGGATGTCATCCTGAAAAAATATTATGTTTTGTACCCCTCTAAAGACATGTGACATTGCTCGTTGGAAAACACTGGCGGCTGAAGACAGTCCAAAAGGCATCCTGGTGAATTGTAAAGTGCCTTCCATAGTTATAAATGCTGTAAACTGCCTGGAATCCTCATGCAACCTAATCTGATGGTATGCACTCTTGAGATCTAACTTAGAAAATAATTTTCCTCCCTTAAGCAATAACAAGAGTTCATTTATATTAGGTAGGGGAAACACATCAGTCACCACAAATTGGTTCACACTTCTCAAATCCACACAGAAACGAAGTTTTCCATCACATTTCTTGGTTATAACAACTGGAGAAATCCAGGAAGACGCCTCTACAGGTTCGATGATACCCTCTTTCATCATGTCATCTAGCATTTTCTTCACTTCACTCCTAACTACTATGGGTACCCTCCTAACCCTGTGTTTCACAGGCACAGCTCCTTTTTGTAAAATTATTTTGTGTACATACCCTTTCAACTCGCCCAACCTTTCTCCAAAAACATCTTTCGCATCACTTAAGATTTCATCTAAACCAGCATCACCCACCATCAACACCTTCTCCACAGAATGAGGATCAATAACAATATGTAAGTCATATTGATGAGTCCAACCTAATATGGGAGGACCACTATCAGCTACATATACTTTCCCTTCAATGCTCCTTGACTTAAATAGAATGGGTGAAACAAAATATCCTAATACGTTGATCTTTGATCCCTGATACCCTCTAGGGTTGAAATCCTTGGGTAACAACGGCACCTCAGACCAATTCTCAGACCACATTGACCTTGGTACAATGGTATATAATGAGCCCGAGTCTACCATCAACTCTACGCTTCTGCCCAAAATAGAAAAAATACCCCTTGGTCTCACTTCTCGCTGTACATCAGTTTCATTTGAGCACACCATGAGTACACGATCCTCCAATCCATTCTCCTCTGCAAAAGATTCAGTCGTAGCCACATGCATTCTATACATATCCTTGCACATTCGCGCAAAATGCCCTTTGCGACCACACTTTCTACACTCCTTGTTTAGTGCATAACACCACTTGGCATCATTGTTGTGAGCAGAACTCCCACACCTGGAGCATCCTTTTGGTTTGGCTGGTTTACCCTCATATACAGGTTGTTTACCAACTACGCTGCTAATCTTAGAAGCCGAATTATTCTTTGAAACAAGTGCTACCTCCCCCTCTTCCGAGATGATGTCCTTTTTACTAATTTCCTTCATGCATTGTTCCGATTCTTCAACAATTTTGGCTATGCCAATTGCATCCTTAAGAGACGGGTTTTTCGCCGCCCATAAGCGCTCCTGAGTTTTTTTGCTCCGACAATGTACTATAAGATGGTCTCGAATCAGTTCATCCGTCATAGCACCAAACTTGCACTTCACTGAAAGTTCTCGTAAGCTTGAAATAAAATCATCTAGTGACTCTCCTTCTCTCTGTGGTCTGGTGTAGAATTTATATCGTGACATGACGATGTTCTCTTCTTTAGAAAATCTCTTCTCCAAGCGTAATTTTGCTTCATCAAAAACATTCTGCAAAGGTTGACCATCATCATCGCAAATTTCAGGTAAATACTTAAATATGTGATGAGCTTCCTTACCAATAGTACTTAATAATAAAGCTTTTTTTCTCAAAGGTGAAAAGTTTTGTCCATCCAAAGCTAATAGATAATTGTCAAATAAATCTATCCACTCCTCCCACTGAATGGCTAGTTGTCCATGCAGATCTAACAAGGTAGGAGGTAAATTGATAGAGGAAGCCATAGACATATTACAATGTGTTATATAGTCCACCTTCAGTTTCTACACTTACACAGAAGTATAGCTGCTGAAGTACTTTCCTCTACCAAGAGGTTCTTATGGCAGAAAAAGAAAAACCCAATGCAGCCGAGTTTCGTCGCTAGGTGACAGCCGTCGGAAATAAAAAAAAAATATATATATATACTGACTGCGCATGCGCGCTCTCAATGCGAGCCGCTCCGTCCAAAAATACCAACACACGGACCTCATCCGAATCGTATACACCGAAGTATCCCCTCACAAGTTCAAAAGTGGCACCGGTCACCGGCCTCCACCACTGCAACTCCAACCAAGTTCTCTCCTCACATTCGCCGCTCGTCAAACTCCGGTTCCTTCCATCAGCTGACCGCGACTCGAAGCACGTCTTGTTCGAGTGTCAGCGCGTCACGGATGTGACTGGATCACAATCCCACGCTCGTCGCCAAAATGAAGTGACGGGACTGCCACACCTGCTTGATTAATTAAGGTAATCCACATGGGTTTATTGCCTCGAACAAGTACGTCTCCTTCCTTCTTGCCAGTCACATCCAACTGCCCCCAACCGAACCGCCGCTCTCGCTCCTACATTCCATTCCAAACCCCCACGGCACCATGACAACATAACACATCATAACAAATGGCTTCCTAATCAAAGGACAGTGAAGGTGAAAGGATATGTTTGCAGGTTAGTTGGGGTCCACTTCCAAATGCATATGACACATGTAATTTGTTGGTGAGATGAAAGCTGTGCATCCTCTTTTTAATTATATTCACCCTCTTAAAAAATAGCATGCCTTTGTGGACCTTTATTAGGTCACCCTCTTTGCAGAACTACATCAACCTCCAAAATGATTTTCTCTATTCACCTTAATGGGCTCACCCTCATTTGAGAGCCAACTCTTTAGGTGATCCTGTCATTGCACTTCTTCACACATAGGTGGCCACAGTTAGTTGTCTTGGGGAATGTAACATTTCCTAAATATTGAAATGGAAAATTGTAATCTTTTACCAACACAGAGGTGAGGATTATGCATCATCTTACTTCACTTTATTTCTCAACCGCTGTTGCCAAGTTCATTTTTCTAACAACAAACCTATTTTCCAAAACCATAGAGAAAAGTATGATAACAAAATGACAACACAGTCCACAATCAATGGTGTTTAGCCAATACAACCCAATGTGTTGTCGGCTCCTCCACTTCTCTCTTTGCCTAAGGTTTTGATAACCAGCTGACATATTATTGCTCATTGTTAAGATCTGCACCTATGAGAATGCAGCACATTCACTGTTATCACATTCGTACAAATATGTCAAATATACACCAGCACTGAATACCAATACAGTTTTCACTTCATTTCTCCATTAGTAGCCACATTTCCCATGATCATCAAGGAATAAAACACTTAATAAAACTCTAAAAGTAAAAGAGTCTGGGAGGGTCTGATCTTTCCAAATGATCACCGGGTGGGATAATCCTCATGTCTCTGTTCCTAATAAAATCAAAACTTTCTTTCTCAATAGGTAGGAAATTGTACATTCTATGTCAGGACCAGAGGTGAGGATTGTGAATATTTAAGGCCTATTTCCCAACAGCAATGGCACCCCCTGATTAGTATGAAATAAAGCTTTGTGAAGGTCGATTCTGATGACCGATCTGTCTCATTCCTAGTATATTCCAAACATCCTTCTAAATAAAATGCATTGGAAGCCATAGCCCTTCTAGCTGAATGGGTACCAAACCTACCACATCAATGCTTTACTCCTGCATAATCCATGTACCCACCTGGCAATGAATAGAGCAGATACCACCTTGTATGATTTCTTTAGTGCATTCAGCATTGGCCTTCTCCTGCCTGTCTCATCTCCATGGTCATATCTACATAGGCCCTGATACACCTGAGCATATATAAGTTTGGTTTCTCCTCAAAAGTTGGGTACATAATTGGCTTACTATTTGATTTTGTTCTCCTGAAAAAAGTAAATATCTCCCCATAAGACTCTAAAGACTCTAGTGGGAAACCAAACACAACAGTATTGCTAGTTTAGTAGATACTTTCTTCATGGGTAATAACTCATTATCTTGCCAATAAATGAACAGATTCAGAACCTTATTAACATCCCAGAGATTAGAACACTTAGACTCCGGGGTTTAGAAAGACTAATCCCTCTCCTCAATGTACATACCCACTGGTATCTTATTCACTGAGAAATGACTACCTGAGTCTTATATGTTATTTCAGCTTCTAACTAGTTCTGACTCGGTCTCCACTGCATCCAGATTTCACTCGAAACATAGACACATGTAACCATTTCTTCCAAGCAGACAAGTATTTCCTAGTAGTACCTTCTGCACATGCCTGCTGGATGAAACATGCAGCATTGTCAGAAAGACCTTCGATCGGCAAGCATTTAATCTAATACTCCATGCCATTAGCTTTAAGAATCTTTCCAGGACCAATAGGTGTGAGTCCCTGTGGTATGGGGCGCTGTGCTCGACGCGATGAAAATGGAGAAAACTGGTTGTTGCGTAGAAAAGATTTATTTGACAGTGCAGAGGAAACCCACGACCAAGTTGCAGCGTCAGGCTCCAGGAACAACAGCTCTCTCAAACATCCCCCAGAGTTTCAGAATCAGATCACCACAAACAATGGACGTGGAATACATACATGGGTTCCATACAGAAACATAAAGGTAAGACTTCCATGACATACTACAGTCCCCTTGGCATCTGTTAGGCAATAATGAAACAGAGTTAGAATTACCGGAAAATTCCATGAACCATGCCAGGAACCATGCCTGTGATCTCCAGATTGGAGACACCAGAATCAGATCCACCAACTGCCTTCTCATCTGCACAAAGACTCTAGCAATCATGGCAAAAATCAGGAAGGTGCATCTTTGATTCCCCAACCAGTCCCGCAATCGCCCATCCACTCCTTTAACCTCCTGGTTATGGTATCCAGCTGAAATTTTTCAGCAACTGGTAGTTCTACCTGGATGCTGAAAGGCCTGTTTCACAAGGCCCCCATCAGTGCATCAGAGCCTCAAAGATCATGTGATCCAGAGGTGTGTTTAATTCCTATTGCCCTATGCTCATGACATATTGTTTCAGTCTAGAGCAACACATTTTCATGTTTACTTTGTCTAGTGGACAAGTAGGCCCACCTCCTGAAGCACAATCATTTGGCTGCTGCTTTAAGGAACCTATCTGGGAAAGGATTGTCTGCCTCTTTAGCAGGATCTCTATACATGTAAATGGTTAAACTTGCATACATAATTCATTAATGCAAAGCCTTTACAATAAGGGAATGCAGTGAGCTGTGTGCTCAAGATACATTACTGCAAGGATTCCAGTACAAAAATTTAATTTGTTTGAAAAACATTTGCGAAATCCTGAAAGTCATGAATCGGCACCAATGCAGGGACAGATATCTGCAGGTACAAGTTTGTGTCTTTCTTTGTGAAAAGGGACCCTAACTTATTTTTGTGATGCCCATTATGGCTTAACGTTGTTTCTGCCTTATGTTTTACATTTGAGGCTACTTCTAATGCTCACAGAATTATCCCTTATTACATGCAAAAGCCTGAACGCATGATTGGTGATTTTTTGCTTTCAAAATAGAATGTACATGTTACCATTTCTTTGTGACATTTGATGTATTGCTAAATGGGAAATGCCTCTTTTTTGCTCCATGCATGTCACCTACTTGTCTATGAGAGATAACTCTTGCTCTGAGATACTCAGTGGTTTGGGTTTTATTGATTGCACCAACAAACCAGAAAACTCTATGAGAAACCGCTGGAGTGTCTCATACACACAAGGATCCCTAGTGGTTTCCATCCATGTTCCCAGAACAACTTCAACTTTTCGCCTTAACTTAGAAGCGAAAAAAATGGATAATCCTGACCGGAGTAAGCCTCCTGTGGCGTGGCTCCACTTCTGAAACCACCACTGCCTCAGGTATAACCTCTTGAAAGAACAAAACTTCCCAACTGTGTTCCATCCTGCCAACTGTTGTTCCTCCTATTTTGCCTTCTCTGGTAACCTTGTTTGATACAGCAGCCAGAAGAGTGTTATTACCTGTTTTTTCTGACTCCAGTGAAGACCTTAGCTCCGAAGATCTTTTGTGCTGAGGTTTGGGCCTTGTTCAGTGCTGTATAAGTCGCTACAAATGTACTCAGCTTTTTCAGAAAAGGATTTTCAAATAGGGTTGCTTGTCAGACCTACCCGGCTTCCGAAGTAGCCAAATGTCCCAACTTGAATTCCACCTTAATCAATATAGATCTGGAGAATTGTGCTCTATCGACGCTGGGTCGATAGAGCACAATTCAAACTGCCTAGTATGCTGTTAGTCTGTTGTACCCAGCTAGAGACTATTTCGTGTAATATAGAGATGCCTGAGCCTTGGCCTCCTCTGCCAAATCCAGGACTAAGGGCCTGATTTAGATCTCAGTTGTGTTACAGCCAAACTGCTGCAGCGGCAGTCCAGAGAAGACCATCAAGTTGACAGTGTTCCGCCCTTTGTATTTAGATATTATAGTCCTGCAGGTGGTGTACTGGCGGTGGTTTGATGACGGAGGGAAGACATCGCAGGACCCAATGGACAGCGAACAATGGCATTGGCTATGGAATAGAAGTAAGTCTCAAACACACACACACTGTACCCTTGCCATATGTGTCCTCTGCTTTGCACATGACACAATACACCACATATACACCATTATCCATTGCCATCCCCCCACAACACATACATGCCGAAAACACACATTGACGTACATCCATGACAGGACATACACACAATATTGATGCTGCACCCACACATGACACAACCACAACAACCAACACAACTACACACTTGTCACACACACACACACACAAGCACAAGTACACACATCATAACAACGACCGCCACCCAACAACACTCACCTGAATGTTGCACACAGCAACACAACACAGCATAGACAATAATATCCACGCTATATGGAAGTGGCACACATTCTGACACAACCACATCACCCACTACACCTCCCGCTACCTCCAGCCAATCACATCACACACACACATACACATACTGAGTCACACACATAACTCGATGCACAACATGGCAGGTACAGGTTCCCATGCAATGTGCACAAATGAACACAGATGACAAGTGTGATTGTACTGTTATTGTGGTGCCAACATTGATTTGACAATGAATACTGACGCCATAATGACATTTGTGTATGTGTGCGATATGTGTTGTCTACCAGGATGTCCCCATCCGTGTCTGACCCCATCCGTGTCTGACCCGCTTGTGTCCCTGACATATGCATGTCACAGTGATTTAAACAAAATAGTGTGACATGTGTATGTCTGCAGTGGTTCCGAGCTCATATACAATGACCCCTCCACCCCCCCACCCAACATGCACAGCCAATGCAGGTTGCCTCCCTTCGTGTCCAGCGATGGAAGGGTCGTGTTTTTTCTGTGGTTCCATGGCAACAGCGATGGAGGGTCCTGTCCAGTCGTGTCCAGCCTGAAACCGAAGTGGAATCAGGAGAAAAGGTGAGTTTTCACCCCTTTCCTCCCCCCAGTCCGCCACGTCCGAAGTGGAAGCCACTATTTGCTTTGTGGTAAGACACATCCAAATCTTCACGGCAGTAAGTGTGGCTGGGGTCCCGCCACCAGCCACTCTTTCCTATGATGCTGTCACAGAGGATGGGAATCCTTGGTGAAGTCGGCAGGACTCGGGCGGGCTTTTGCCTATAGGACTGTCAACATCTAAATCTGGCAGGCGGACCGCCAAGGCAGTGCACAGGTTTTCAGTCTGAAAACCGACAGCTGGTCCATTACTACCAGCATCTAAATACGGCCCTATGATTTTGTTAGGGGACCAACACATCTGGAGCTTACCCTGGCAGGCCGTCCATGAGCAGTCTTTCTCTGTTTTAGGATCCTTCATACAATTTGCTGAGAAAGTACACACTTATGTATCAATGCAGAGTCTGAGTTACTTTGCCTATCAGTGACAGACAAGGGCATTCCACCTTCAGTCTTGCTCTAACTTCCTACTCCATTTTGAATGATTTTCTTTGATACATATTCTGCTATTTTAGGTACAGGAGATCATTCTGACTATCTTGGATGATACAACTGTTCGTGTTCAAACATGTCAGATTGGTTATAATCATCATCAGCCTCTCCAGCCGAGGAAGGTCCAGGTCTCCAGGGTAAGATGCATCTTGGTTTTTCATCGGACAGATTTGCTGAACCTATCCTGCCCTCCCATCCAGTGGGGTCCCCTTCACAGTGAAGATATTTGGGAAAACTGAGTTGTCATTTTCTCCTGTGGTTTTAGCCTCACGGAAGAGGGTAGTGGTTTGAGTGTGCATGCACTCTTCTGGAAGATTTCCCTCTGTTTTTTCTAACTCTTCCATGCTCCCCCCCTTTCCACTTTTTAGAGGCTTTATTATGATGTGGATGTCTCGTGGAACCTTACCTACCTGAACTTACCATTGGCTTAATCCAACATCGCTTTAATTTATGTGTTTCTAATTGGCTAGCACATTGTCTCCACATCTTCCGCTTTCACTTCTGCTCTTGCTTTGCTGTCCTTTTCCCAGCGTGGAGCTTGGGCCAAGTACAACTTCCGGGCACTGTCAGAATCTTAGGTATCCCAAGCAGAAACAGGCCATGCGGAAAGGATGCAGGGAATTCAAGAAATACAGTTAGCTCAATCAGCCTCTGTCCAACACCGCAAGTCACACAAACCTCCACACACCAGTGGTCTGAATTTTATCTGCCTGGCTAGACTTGAGGAACGAGGGGCAGGGGATGAAACAACTGGTCACTGTGGACACTCAACCAGTAAATCCCTAATTATAGAACAGAATATCCAAGTCAAAAAATCCCAGTTGGTCCTAAAGATGTCAGTGATCAAAGCTTCATATGGAGTGCGCATTTCGAATTGGGAGTGCATCCGTGGGCTTTTGCGGTCAGATTGGCTTTGTGCAATGCCGATCTGTAAAGTCACCTTGCTGCTCAGAAATTAAGATGTTTACTGTTAATATTGAGTCCTCTTCTACATTTAAAAACACATTCATCATATAACACAAAACAATATTGTCACCATCCACGAAAAAAAGTAACCACAGGTGTTAGAAATTTGGGGGTCTGATTACGAGTTTGCGGAGGGGATCACTCCATCACAAATGTGACGGATATCCTGTCTGCTGTTTTAAAAGTTCTATAGTCTATAATGGAACTTGTAATATGGCGGACGGGATATCTGTCACGTTTGGAACGGAGTAATCCCCTCTGTCAAACTTGTAATCAGGCCCTTGGTCTCTAGTTAGCAGAGGTATGCACCCTGTCCAAGTAGGGACCACAATCCTTGTCAGAGAAAGTCAGTTACACACCATAAATTAACTTTGCTCACTCTCTGGTAACTTGGTCTTTTGGAAATAAAAAAGAAATCTTAAAAGGTGGCCTATTCCTGCTGTAGGACCGCTGGTAGAACCAGAACGCTTAGGGTTTGCCGGGTCCGTGAGTGGTGTCTGGAGAGCAGGACCCAGGGGACGATTACAGCAACAGTAAAACTCAGAGCAATGCTTATGGGTGATTCTGGCATAGAAGGTCCCGTTGCACTCGCCAAACAGGTGTGATGGCCACTCTCCAAAGCCTGTTTCATGGGTGCTTGAATATTGATCTTGCCACTGCGTAGTAAAATCATAAAATAATATTAAAATAAAGCCAATTGACAAAGTCAAAGCAAATAAACTTTGCATAGTTGAAACCTTTTGGCTTTACCAATGCTTGTACGTGTACAGTGGTGGCTTTTTTTTATTAGAACTTGTTGAAAAATTACACTCTGTTACTTTGAGTGTCTAATTTACTTGTTTGTCAAATTAATCTGATATTACTAAGTGTATCCATATTTTGCGCTAACAATCAGAGTAATGCAAGTAAGGGTGAAACAGGAAGCACTATTTAACCAAGAGGCTGCTTCTAAGTGGAGTTTATGGCTTGTTTAAGAAATGTATTCTTGTAAACTAGGGCTTAGTATAGTGCACCCCATTCCACATCATTGTTCAGTCCTCTAAAATGTGTACCAAAACAGTAGATACACCAGCATTTTTAACAACGTTTAATAATGTGTGATCTTAGTTTTTCAATTCTGCATCATTTGAGCTTTTCCTGGGAGTGGCCATGTTGTGCACATTGTGTCACAAGATTAATGGATAATCTAGCAGAGCATATTTATTATTATTTCCCTTGTTGTCATTCACACTTATTGGAGACTACACAGGCATATAGTGAGGCATAGTATGTTCCCACTGTTATATATTGGGGATGTACACTTTTCATATGGGGTGATGAGACCAATGTCAGTAGTTTTACTTTAGTGTTTTTACCGACCCCGCAGGTTTTGAGAGGATGATTTTGGATAATTTATGGTTAATTTTGGAAGGTATTGTAGGCGTCTTTACTCTATAATGACCTGCGGAAATACAGACCACATGATCTGTTAAGATTTGCCCTGTTTGAATGCAAATAATGGTTTATCTAACCATGTGCCAGCTTTTTTTAGATACAGTACATACAATGTGTCTGTCACATGTCCTTAAAAACATTTGTACCCTAAGAAGTAATTTTAAATTCATTGTACTGTGATTAGTTACTCAAGAAAATTTGCACACAATGATCATGGGGATTCTGCCAGCAGGGTGAATCATATATTGTCTGTAATAGTTGACATCACTATATATACCTAACACACTGTGCTCCATAAGAGGTGAAACAAGTGCAGTGCTTGTGAACATTAGGACAATCAAAGAGACTAATAGCGTGGCAATATGGATGCAATAGTTCTATAATGGACAAGGATATATTTATCAGATTTTTGCCCAATTATGGTATTAGAGTCAAGTTACATTAGTGTAACCAGTGATATTTATTGCTTGATTATTGCAACATTGCAAAACAGTGCACAATAAATACAATAAACAAATATAATTTTTAATAAATCATAAAACAGGCACTTTGTGCCATCACCGCAGTCCTTTTAAAAAAACAAAACCCAGCTCGAAGAACGTTTTATTGAAAGATTTGAGAGAGGATCACCTCCAGCCCTGTAGATGGAGGTGAGTAGATCCCAAACCTGTTAACGTTAGTTATCTCAACTGGAGAGAGTGTATAAAAATCCAAGTGCACCAGTGGAGTATGGCCGATTGTAAGGGCGTGCTGCCCCTCCCCAAGTGCGTACAGTACTGCTTAAGGAGAAGATTTCTGCACTCAATAAAGCCCTAAAGTGCAGGTGCAACACATGAAAGTGCAATGTGACTAGAATAAAATTAAAACTGCAACAAAAAGCAATGCTTGAAATGCTTAGACTGCTATGAGAGAAAAAACCTGTACAAAAGACAAAACTCTAGAAGCTATAGCCCACTAATGAACCTGCATACGCCTAATGAGACATTTGGGGGAGGAGGTATTATTGACGATCCAAGTAATAAACAGTGGGGGGAAACGAGGGTTAAAGAGCCCTGGTTGTGATGCTCGGTCGATAGGATACTGATGACGCAGAAACGAAGGTTTTTACATTTATTAGCGCATAAACGTAGTGCCGCAATAATCAAGTGTGACTTTAACCGAACTAATAAAGATTGTACGGGGACAAATGTGCCCTCAGAGTAGTTCGCCAACATTTATAAGCGTGCTTTATATAACGTGATGTATTAGAATTGTACTAATCTGACATAACCGTAAACGTGTGCCATGATTTGCTTGTTTGAAATTTTTAACTTAGCATAACTTTAGTGGAGGCTTCGGCCTAGTTGCCTTGTCTCACGGTTTAGATGCTCGTGTTTTTCTAATGTGCTAATAAAACGTGTATTCTTGCTTGAAGCTGTACTTTTCCAGTGAGATCGGTTCACATGCTTATCTTTAAGGTTTCGTGCCAGCCTGGCATCTTCTTCTTTGCTCCAAGGTCAATCTGCAGGTGCAGACAATGGAAGCTCTGAAAGTGAGTTAATTGGTAAAATATGTTGCAACTTACGTTCCCGACTCCAAGGATAATCTATGCCTAGGTAGAAGCTTGTGAATTGTTGTTTTTGATTGGACAATTTGAAGCCAACCTATGAACCCTCCAATGGAAGACCCTACTGGATTTGAACTGTTGATTATTTAAACCTGGTGCACAAGAAGAAAGCAGCCATTAGCCATTGGCCATTAGCTATTGCCATTACCCGCCATTTGCAGGATATTGCAGCCATTATGGCCCATCTTGCCGACCTCGTCATTTTGCCATCTTCTACGATGCCAATTGATGTTCGATGCCATTTTAAATGAGACTTTGATGCTTTCTCTAATCAAGAGAAAGAGACTTTAATTAATTCTCGCCCTAGAGACTTTAACTTCGATTTGCCCCTTTGCATAAAGTAGTAGTTTTGTCCTTTTTGCCGCTGTGAGGCAATTGCCCCATCCACCCTGCCCCTTTGCCCCGTCCCATGCTGATCGAAACCGGTACCTGTGAGACGAAGACTTCCTTGAATGCTGATCGAATTTGGTAAATATGAAAGGAAAATGTACAATTGCATTGTGTTTCTTTTAGGTAACCAACTGCTGATTTTTGATAAGAGCCCTAGTTAGGAGTTTTCCAAATTAATGTTGCTAAATTGTTTTTGCATGAAATCCCACATGCAGATGCTAATTTGAGGTCAGATGAGGATTCATTTGTTGCACGATGCAATTTGAGACCTTGTTATGCTGACTAATGTATGCAATTAGCCCATTACAGATTATAGTTTTAGTGGTTTGCGTTGCTATCATCGAATGCATTGTTATTCAAATGCTGCATAGATTGCATCTTTTTCGCCGTTATTTACAGCTATTAATGTTCATTTACATATATCATTTGGTGTTGAGACACATTTATATTGTGCTAGCTTTGTTAATATAGGGAAATAAATTCATTAACTTTGAATAAACTGGTGTGGTTATTCATGGCCGGAAGGTCATGGTTCGCCGAAATGTTTTCTGGATTAATTGTGAAGTGTTATGTTGATCAGGGCATTGCTTATGTTCGTTATTGATTATTGATTTGATTAAATGAACTAATCTCGGGTGAAGAGAGCCCCACTTGGTCAAAAGATTCATCGACCCAAGAGCGTCCAAATACAGGTAATTTATTAGGACGGAACGCTCTATCAGTAGATGGTAGCAGAGGACGGTTTCGCCCTTTGGGACCCCACTCGAGAGGTAACGGTTTCGCCCTTTGGGACCCCGCTCGAGAGGTAACGGTTTCGCCCTTTGGGACCCCACTCGAGAGGTAACGGTTGCGCTCTTTGAGACCCCACTCGAGAAGTATATGGTGTTGAATTAGATTTTTCTTGGGTAAAACAGATTGAGAGAATGATGATGCCCTAAGTCCCCCGCGACTTTCCCGGGATCTCGGAGCTTGCGAATGGAGAGAATGGAGGTGTGAAATCGGCGTTGGCGGTACTAGTGACGGTATGAGTGAAGTCAGGATTTTGCGCTTGCACAGCTTATTGCCGCAGATTGTTTGAAAAGGTTGCGAGTATTTTAGAGAATAGCGGAGGTGCGACTCCGAGTGTGAGAGTAGGGAAGTCGTCGAACTTCATGTGCATGTGGCGCTTTGTGCAGAAAAAGGTCCACGTGGTTGTTGTTGTTGAGACGGGCCCTGCGAGGTCAAGAGACTCCGGAGTATGTTGAAAAGTGTATGAGACACTTGTTTTATGTTGTGGTCTGGTCGGTTTAATAGTTTGACCGGGCGTGGTCAACGAGTCGGTACGTGTGTTAAGGGAGTGAAAGAAAACTTCGACTTCGGGCTTTGACAAATTCTAAGTGCACTAGAATAGATCACTGACAAGTTGAGAGCAGAATCTGCGGGTCAGAATTTGCTTGCGAAAGTGGGGACCGAGAAAGATGGAATAACTGCCGAGGCTAGTGAAAAATCCCTAAGGTCCTGAAGCGATTGTGTTACCCTTCCTGTAGTAAACCGACAGATCTGTTTTATTATTATTTGGTTGCTCGCGATACATGCCAGAAGTTGTTACGAGAGGAGCTGAGTGAAGGAGGACAAGCCGCGAGGCTTTGTCAGCCGCAGTGTGTGTGAGTGTGACGTCACTAGGAGCAGCGCTGGGATAGGTTGGTTGCAGAGAAGGGTCGCGCACGGATTGGACGCAGTCCGTGGAGCTCGATTGGAAGGGGAAAGGCAAGCGAAGAGTATTCCGGGAATTAAAGTCACTTATTGATTACAAATTTTGTGAAATAAAAGACGAGAAAATGAAATTTTTGAAAGCATTAAAGAGTGCGATGAAGGGGGAGTCTTACATTAAAGCGAGCGTAGGAGAGGAGACGCCACCCGAAGGTACACCAGCTTACATTGTAATGGAGGAAAGGGGGGTAGCTCCGTGCCTTTGGCTAAAGCAATGGCACAAGCTGACAGAGAGACATGGGAGCGTAGCGTTCCCGATCCATGGGACATTCAATATAAGGATCCTAGAGAATTTGAGATTCACGATGTACGACATGAAGGTACCTCCAAGGCCAGCACAGTTTGAGGCTCTAGCGATTTGGGAACTAATGGCTAGACAGCAACAGCAAAAGAAGTTCGAGGCCAGGATAAGGAAGGTAGAAAAGACACTAGCGGACGCTAGGTGGGATAATGCACAGAAGGTGTGGAGGTCAGATATATTGCAGGGGATAAAATTGTTTCCCGCAATTGCTAAGGAAGAAGAGGCGACAGGCAAGAAAGCTACCTGTAAGACAAACAGGAGGTGTTCCAAAGATAGAGAAGACGAGTCAAAGGATGAGGAGTTCATCATGCAATTGCTGAACGACCGTCCACCACCTTATGCAGAGAGTGAACAAGGTCCAAGTACCAGTTCTGCCCCTCCGGCACCGGTACAGAATAATGAAACTCCGAATTCAGAAACGCCATCGGGATCTAAGGACCCGAGTTTACTGTTCACCCCGCAGATACCGCAGGTTAGGAGAATATATCCAGATGTGCCTATATTGAAAACAGCAGAAAATTATCAGCCGCAGGTCCCAAGGTACTACAGCAGTGACAACAGTACGGGAATGATTCTAGATCCAACCGTAATGGGAGTACAGAATGGTCGCAACCCAACATTGGCACAAGCTGAAACAACCCAGTTTTTGATGCCTCAAAAGCAGATGCAGGGGGGAGCCGCACATGCTCAGATGACGGGGAGTCAGACGGGCATGCCGGCAATGATGACCCATAGTGTGGGAATGAACATGCCTCAGAACCTGGGGAATGGACAGAACCCAGATGCGATATCCCTACCCATTACTGTAGGTCCACCTGTACCTTTGTACATTCAGCCTAACTCAGGTATGAGCGGTCAAGGATCAGTGGTGCAGAATGGGACGGAAAGGAGGTGCATAGAAAACACTCCAGAGACAACTCCGATAGCGGCTCAGCCAACTGGATCTGGGCCCTTGATGGAGTTTAGTCCCATATGTGCTCAGTCAACAGTGGTGAGGTCGAGTCCCCCACTGATGATACCGCTATCATCGTACACTGAAAAGTTGCCGCAACCATCAATGGCAGTCGATGTGAATGCTACACTGATGGGGTTGAATGCGCAACAGCTAACACAGTGGTTCAACAGTCTGAATTCCACACAAAGCTCAGCCAGTGAGAAGGGAGAAGACTATCTGAATAGGGTAAGGTTGAACATGGAAGCAGAAGAATTGGTGGAAGGGACTATGGGTTTGAATAGGTTAGAGTCCTACTCGGAAGAAGAGCTGAGGTATCTATGTCCCAGGATTACGAGAGAAGTGAACAAGGTACATAGAAGGTTGCAAGAAATAGCTGACAAAAACGGGGTTGAGATAGACAAGACAAAACACTTGAGCAGGAGCTATTGATTGGAATTCGGGACCACAGACTTTGAACACATGAGGTCAGCAGGCATGAAAACGCACCTTAGAGAATTGCTGCAGAGTGCACAAGTGTGGAGGTGCTTAGACAAATGGGAGAGCAGATGGGCAAGGAAAAAGGAAAAGAAGAAAGACAGTGTCCCAGAGCACAAGGAGAAAAGACCACAGAGTAGTGATGCAATAACTATGTTACCAATGAGGGAGACAGCAGGGGGAAAATTAATACATGTACCGTGGCACAGAAGCGACATTCAGTCTTTTACGGATGATTTTCCCAAACTGAGAGAGAAACCGATTGAATGGTATCAACAGACTGATAGGTTTGTGAAGCTTGCAAAATGTCTTTGGGAAGACCTGAACACCCTCTTTGAGATTGTGGTTCCGGCAGATTTGTGGGAAGACTGCAAAAGGGCTGTAGGTTGGCCGACAAGTGAACCAGAGAGAGACAGGGATACGGGTGCACCATCACCTATGGTAATGAGCTTGTACTATAAGGTGATTGAGCATTTGAAGACGAAGGTTGCCGCGAAAAATGTGGATTGGCAGAAGATTGATCGGACTGCCCAAGAGGCTAAAGAGTCGATTCATGGTTACTATGAGAGGTTGTTGAAGGCGTTCAAGAACTACAGTGGCACGGAAACAATAGAGGCGAAGGACATGCTTCATTTTGTGTTTAGATTTGTGGAAGGGCTGAGACCAGAGATAAGTCAGATGATAAAGACGCATTTGATTTGTTGGCAGTCGAAACCTATTGATGAGGTGTTGAATTATGCGAAATACTGTAGCGACGAAATTGAAGTGAAACAGAAAAGGTTGAAAGAGAAAGTGATGGTGATGCAACTTAAAGCAGCTCAGACAGGTTTGCAAGGGTTGCAAGGGTTCCAACAGCAGATGCCGCAGCCGCAGGGAAATATGGTGTTTCAGCCACAGGCGAGAGGCAGAGGCAGAGGAGGCTTTGGGAGTAATGGTCCGGATTTGAACACTGTTGCGATTCCGAATGGTGTGCAGGCAATGAAAAGGGTGATGCCGTGTCACGTGTGCGGAATCGTCGGGCATTGGAAACGCGAGTGCCCGATGGTGGTGCAGGAAGGTGCAGGTGTTGGTCAGCAAAACAATGATGTCAATGCATTCCAGACAATGAGGGGACCGAAAATGAGAGGTCCAAACCCAAATTTTCAGACCATAAATCAGCTGCAGGGATTACAGCCCATGCAGCCGCAGCAGATGCAGATGCCCCGTATGCAGATGACGCAAATGCAGCCAATGCAACAGCAGTTTCCCATGGTACCTAATCAGCAAATGCAAATACCTTTGGCACCAGTGAGTCAGCAGCAAGTGATGGTTCCTCCACAGGTCTCTGGTCAGGTGATGAATACAAATGGCACAGTACAACAGTTCCCACTACACAGTGAGAATGGAATAAACAATGTATGGGAGAGTGAAAGTTCAGATGAGGAGGGAAATTGTGTGCTTGCAGCATCCTTGGAAGTTGATCAAAAGGGTCCATATGTGGAGGGAAGAGTTATGGGTCATCGTGTTTCATTCTTGGTTGACACAGGAGCCACACGTTCAACTGTTAGGAGCATTGAAGTACCAAATTTGCCACTCTCAGGGAGAACAGTTCAAGTAGTGGGAGTAGCAAACAGGCACCTGACGAACCCAATCACAGATCCAGTACAAGTCAGAATTGGTAACTATCAAGGGTTACATAATTTTGTGGTATGTGACTCAAGCCCGATAGCACTGTTAGGGAGAGACCTATTGTGCAAATTGGGATGTTCGATTATGTGTTCGAACGATGGAATTAGAATTCAGACGAGCAGTGATGGGGAAGAAGAGGACAGTGTAGAAGGGGATGAGATGGAAACTGTCGATGAAGAATATCCTCTGATTAACCTTTTTCCGATGATAACTGAAGAAGATATTCCAGCTGAATTACGGGAAACAGTCGGAAAGGAAGTGTGGGATATGACAGGAAAAGAGGTGGGATTGGTGAAAGGAGTGGAACCAGTGAAGGTGACCGTAAAACCCAATGTAACCTTTCCCCAGACCCCACAATACCACATGGCACAAGACACCCTCATGAAAGTCGCCCAACTCATTGACAAGTTTGTAAAACAGGGAGTACTGAAAGAAGTGTTAAGCAGTCCATGTAATTCACCAATCATGGGACTGATAAAGCCGAGTGGAAAGGTCCGAATAGTGCAGGACTTGAGGAAAATAGATGACATCATAATGAAATGCTGCCCTGTAGTACCGAATCCAGCTGTGATAATGTTTCAAGTCCCTTGCGATGCCGAGTGGTTCTCAGTCATCGACTTGTCACAAGCATTCTTTTCGGTGCCTCTTCATGAGGACAGCCAATTTCTCTTTTGTTTCAAATTCTTAGACAGAGTTTACAGTTGGTGTCGAATTCCTCAAGGGTTTTCTGAGTCACCGTCAATTTTCAATCAGATTCTAAAGAAAGACTTGGAAGCGTTAGAATTGCCATTCGAGTCAACCCTAGTACAGTACATTGATGACTTACTGATTGCATCTAAGACAGAAAGTGGCTGCACAGCCGACACCATTGCTCTGCTGAACCATTTGGGAAGGAATGGACACAAGGTGTCTCCTTCAAAGTTGCAGTTCTGTCAGAAGGAAGTGAAATACTTGGGTCATCAAATAGAGAAAGGGTCACGGAGAATAATGAAGGAAAGAATAACAAGTGTACTTCAAATGAGTCCACCAAAGACGAGGAGGGAGGTGAGGAAGTTTTTGGGGATGGTGAGCTACTGTCGCCAGTGGATTCCCAACTTCTCAACTCTAGCAAAGCCTTTACTGAAACTGACCCAGAAGGATGCCTTGGATGAAATTGAGCTGAAAGGAGATGAGATGGATGCTTTTATTGAATTGAAAGAATGCATGTGCAGGGCTCCAGCCATAGGTATGCCTGATTACACAAAGCCTTTCACATTGTTTTGTCATGAACGTGATGCATGTTCTTTGTCTGTCTTGACCCAAGCCCATGGTGGCATAAACAGACCAGTAGCGTATTTTTCAGCTACTTTGGATCCGGTCGCAGCAGCACTGCCAGGGTGTTTGCGCGCCGTAGCAGCAGTTGGTATCAGCCTCACTCAGAGTGAAGGAATAGTGATGGGACACCCATTAACAGTCATGGTCCCTCACTCAGTTGAGATACTTTTGACCCGCTCCCGAACGCAACACATGACTGGAGCAAGACTCACAAGGTATGAAACAATAATTCTGGGCTCACCGAATGTGCAGCTGAAAAGGTGCACTACGTTGAATCCAGCAACCTTACTTCCCGGTGAAAATGCTGAAATTGAGAACGCTGAAGACGTCGAGCACGACTGCCTTCAGGTGACTGAATTTTGCACAAAACCCCGACCTGACATTAAGGATACTAAGCTTGATGAAAATGACCAAATTGTTTTTGTTGATGGGTCATGTTTAAGAGATGCATTGGGAATATTGAAAGCAGGATATGCTGTATGTACTGTAACAGGTGTCTTGGAAGCGTCCTGGCTTCAAGGAGTCTATTCCGCACAAGTAGCAGAGCTTGTAGCCCTTACAAGAGCATGCCAACTGTCTACATTGATGAAGGTTACCATTTACACTGACAGTCAGTACGGGTTTGGAATTGTGCACGACTTTGGGCAACTATGGTCACAGAGAGGTTTCCTGACCTCTTCAGGGTCCCCAGTGAAAAACGGGGAGAGAATAAGGGAATTGTTACACGCCATTCAGATGCCAGCCGAAATTGCAGTGGTAAAGTGTAGTGCTCATACAAAAGGACAGGACTATGTTTCCCTGGGAAATGCATATGCGGATCAAGTCGCAAGATTTTGTGCCTTGAACTGTATATTGCTCAGGGATGAATGGAATTTGATAAGTGAGCCAGAGCTCTAACCAGCTGAAGCATTTGCCTTGAAGGTTGTGGATACAATGGATGAACTAAAAGCATTACAGAATAGCGTCGGGGAGGATGAAAGAGTTTCCTGGATTAAGTCACAATGTACAAGGAGACCAGATGAGTTATGGGTTTCAAATGAGGGAAAATTTGTTTTACCAAATAGTCTCTTATCGCAGCTAGCGCGGTTCTATCATGGGCAGGCTCACCTAGGGAGAGATGCCATGATAAGATTGTTCAAAACTGATTGGTTTAACCCCAGATTCCGTCAAGTTGCAGAAGCAGTTTGCCATCGTTGTGTCATTTGTCAGCAGATGAACCCAGGAATGGGAATGGTTGTGAACGTGAGCCACATTGGCAGGGCGGGTGGCCCGTTCAGCAGAATGCAGATGGACTTTATTGAGATGCCTGTGCATGGAGGTCTGAAGTATGTGTTGGTGATTGTGTGCATTTTTAGTCACTGGATTGAAGCATACCCCACACGTAGAAATGACAGCCTTACAGTTGCAAAACTATTGTTGAGGGAGTTGATACCACGTTTCGGATTCCCGATCTCTTTAGAATCAGATAGAGGAAGTCACTTCAATAACGAGGTGATAAAGTTACTTTGCGCAGCGCTGAACATTGAGCAAAAACTGCATTGTAGCTATCGCCCTGAAGCCTCAGGACTGGTGGAACAAATGAATGGTACACTGAAATCAAGAATGGCGAAAATATGTGCATCGACAAATTTGAAATGGCCTGACGCATTGCCTTTGGTGTTAATGTCAATGAGAAACACCCCTGACAGAAAGACTGGATTGTCCCCGCACGAAATTCTCATGGGCAGGGCCATGAGACTTCCTGCAGTTCCCGCAAACGCGCTTTTGAATATTACAGATGATATGGTGTTAGACTACTGCAAAGGTCTGGCTGACGTGGTTCGCTCTTTCTCTCACCAGGTGGAAGCAACCACCTTGTCACCGATCCAAGGTCCAGGACACACACTGAAAGCAGGTGACTGGGTCGTGATAAAGAAGCACGTGAGGAAGTCGTGTCTGGAACCCCGTTGGAAAGGCCCTTTCCAAGTGATCCTGACGACCACTACCGCTGTGAAGTGTGCGGGAGTTCCCAACTGGATCCACGCCAGTCATACAAAGAAAGTGTTGTGTCCCACAGATGAGTAAGTTGAAGCGCTGAAACTGCCAGTACCTGATAACAAAGTGCCGAGCGCTGAGACAGAGCAAAACAGAACTAGAAGCGAACAGGCAGAAATAGAGGAGAGAGAAATATTCTCTGAGGACGAAACAACCGATTCACTTGGGGAAGACCAAGGAGAAGCCTCAGACAGCGACGAAGCAGCTGAGGGTAACAAAGAGCCTGAAGCAGCTGAAAGTGACAAAGAGCCTGAAGAAAGTAACGGTGACAAAGGGCTCGAAAGAGGTGAAGAAGCAGGAGAGCCTGATCAGAGGAGGGCTTTCCCAGAAGCAGACGGTACAGAAAAAGAAAAGGAAAACCTGATTGACTCCCCAGAAGGAGGGGACAAGGCAGAACAGAACGAAACTGTTCAAACTTCTTCAGAAGAGATCGCAGGTCCATCAAGTGGACACAGTGCAAAGAGAAGACCAAGTGTATCACCAGTAAAAGTAAGGACTAGAGAAACGTTGAACGACGGTGAAGGGCCAAGAGTGAAAGAGAAAAGAAAGGAAGTGTCTGTCGTGATACCAACATCAAGTGAAGAAAAAGACTTGGCCAAAGAGGAAAGTACCAGTGAGGCAGAATCAAAGAGAGATGCAAAATTGAAAAGGAAAAGGATACCAAACAGGAGATATTCCGGTCCAGAATGGGCATATGTAGTCAATGACGATTGGACCGACGAATTTGTATCTCTTAGCCTCGAGAACGAAGAAGAAGAGATACCAATAGAAAAGAAAAGTTTTATGGACACTATTGACTGAAAAACTGATAAATGACATTGCTTGCTATAATCTAACGTGATACAACCAGCTGAGACATTGCTAAACCGGATGAGACATTTGCTAACTTGATAAGACTTTGATAACCTGATTGACTCTTAAACCCGATTTGAGACAACGTTGCTAACTGATAAAAGACTGAGTTATTGCCGAATTGAGACAAATGCTGCTAACCGATAAGTGACTGGGCTCCTGAAGAAAACTGTGTGAACATTGCGCTCGTTCAGCTTTGTAACTAATTGCTAAATCGTTTCTTTATAAGTGCTTCTAGCTCTCTGATTCTATACAGATCATGACTAAGTACGCTACACAAAACAGTAGAGTGAAATATTGTAAATATGCGTGTATAGGCTTGATAACTGCATGTGTACTAATAATAATGGCAATAGTGCTTGCAACGCGTGGTAAGGGTGAGAATGAGAAAATTGATGCTTCTACTTCTGCTCCTGTTACTGTCACTGAACAAACCGCATTGAAAAGACTAGAATTAGATGAGAGACACTTGCATGATAAGAAGGAACTTTCGTATAATGTTTTCTATCGCCTACTAACAGAATATGTTGAGACTATGGATGCGAAAGATTGTTATGTGTGTACACAGATACCGACATCGGTAACGGAAGGGGTGACTTATCACCACATGCCTCTTACATATGGGATTACATGTAGTTTAGTAACTTCTAGATTTTATGGTCAAACTAACATACAGTATTTTTACTCAAATTATGATGTTACCTTTGCATATGTTCCTATAATAACGCAACTAAGCCAGATTGCTAAAGATTGGGATGCTAAAATAATGAGGGAATTTTTCGAGCCAATGCAACCTTTTGAAACAGCTCACGCTCATAGGGAAAACCTTACCTGCTCGCTCTCTGCAGTGGAAATAAGCTTTTTAGATCGCACAGATGATAGAAGGGCACAAATGAATGCAAAATTAGAAAAAGAGCTAAGTAAGAGGACTTCAGTAGATAATTATGCTTTTGCCGCAAAAAAAACACAAGGAAAAATAGCGTTAGACGCTTGGCATGTAGGGAAATTTTGTATATATCGTGGTGAATCTTATTATGATAACATTTTCGTGGGAGCGAGTGAATGTAAACATACGTTTATCTTTAAGGCCAAATGGACATTCATGCTGAACGGACTTGACCCTGTCATACCTGGTGTATATTACATTTGTGGGCATAATGCCTATTATCGTCTTCCAAAGGGATGGTGGGGGAGATGTTATTTGGGTATAGTGTTCCCAAAGGTTTATCAACTGGATGACCTATCGGTGATTCCAAAGACGTCTGGATCTCATCGTATCCAGAAAAGAGAGACCGCAGCTGCTGTGGTAGGAGATATATTTGGAGCCATGATTCCTTCATTGGGAGTTGTGTTGAATTCCATCAAAATAAGAAAGTTGTCTACTATAGTGGATAACATGTTGACAAAGTTTTCAGGTGCTATAATCCTGATGGATGCTGAACTTGCAGCGGAAAGAGCTATGACTCTTTAAAACAGGCTTGCCCTAGACATTCTTTTAGCAAAGGATGGCGGCGTTTGCAAAATGCTTGGTGCGCGTCACTGTTGCACGTATATACCAGACAACAGTGTGAAAATTAAAACAATGCTTGCAAATCTAACAAAAGAGAGTGCAGACTTGAAGGAATTGAAGGAACCAGGAGTTTGGGAGAAGGTTGGAAAGGGAGTTACTTCAGTGGGAAATTGGCTTGGTGGCATTTGGAATGGAATATTACTAAAAATAATACAGGGAATACTAATAGTACTAATTTGCATTTTTGGGATTTGGGGAATAAAGAGGGGAATACTAATGATCATGGCAAGAATTAAAAGAAGGAAGGAAGAGAAAATGATGAAAAGAATGGCAGAAGAATACAAGGCAAGAACAAGGGGAACTAAAAGGCAAAGAGAACTGACAGAATTTTAATGGAATAAAATTTGTGGGAATAGTTTTGTGTGATGACAAATAGTCATCAGAGGAGGGATTGATGACGCAGAAACGAAGGTTTTACATTTATTAGCGCATAAACGTAGTGCCGCAATAATCAAGTGTGACTTTAACCGAACTAATAAAGATTGTACGGGGACAAATGTGCCCTCAGAGTAGTTCGCCAACATTTATAAGCGTGCTTTATATAACGTGATGTATTAGAATTGTACTAATCTGACATAACCGTAAACGTGTGCCATTATTTGCTTGTTTGAAATGTTTTAACTTAGCATAACTTTAGTGGAGGCTTCGGCCTAGTTGCCTTGTCTCACGGTTTAGATGCTCGTGTTTTTCTAATGTGCTAATAAAACGTGTATTCTTGCTTGAAGCTGTACTTTTCCAGTGAGATCGGTTCACATGCTTATCTTTAAGGTTTCGTGCCAGCCTGGCATCTTCTTCTTTGCTCCAAGGTCAATCTGCAGGTGCAGACAATGGAAGCTCTGAAAGTGAGTTAATTGGTAAAATATGTTGCAACTTACGTTCCCGACTCCAAGGATAATGTATGCCTAGGTAGAAGCTTGTGAATTGTTGTTTTTGATTGGACAATTTGAAGCCAACCTATGAACCCTCCAATGGAAGACCCTACTGGATTTGAACTGTTGATTATTTAAACCTGGTGCACAAGAAGAAAGCAGCCATTAGCCATTGGCCATTAGCCATTGCCATTACCCGCCATTTGCAGGATATTGCAGCCATTATGGCCCATCTTGCCGACCTCGTCATTTTGCCATCTTCTACGATGCCAATTGATGTTCGATGCCATTTTAAATGAGACTTTGATGCTTTCTCTAATCGAGAGAAAGAGACTTTAATTAATTCTCGCCCTAGAGACTTTAACTTCGATTTGCCCCTTTGCATAAAGTAGTAGTTTTGTCCTTTTTGCCGCTGTGAGGCAATTGCCCCGTCCACCCTGCCCCTTTGCCCCCGTCCCATGCTGATCAAAACCGGTACCTGTGAGACGAAGACTTCCTTGAATGCTGATCGAATTTGGTAAATATGAAAGGAAAATGTACAATTGCATTGTGTTTCTTTTAGGTAACCAACTGCTGATTTTTGATAAGAGCCCTAGTTAGGAGTTTTCCAAATTAATGTTGCTAAATTGTTTTTGCATGAAATCCCACATGCAGATGCTAATTTGAGGTCAGATGAGGATTCATTTGTTGCACGATGCAATTTGAGACCTTGTTATGCTGACTAATGTATGCAATTAGCCCATTACAGATTATAGTTTTAGTGGTTTGCGTTGCTATCATCGAATGCATTGTTATTCAAATGCTGCATAGATTGCATCTTTTTCGCCGTTATGGACAGCTATTAATGTTCATTTACATATATCATTTGGTGTTGAGACACATTTAGATTGTGCTAGCTTTGTTAATATAGGGAAATAAATTCATTAACTTTGAATAAACTGGTGTGGTTATTCATGGCTGGAAGGTCATGGTTCGCCGAAATGTTTTCTGGATTAATTGTGAAGTGTTATATTGATCAGGGCATTGCTTATGTTCGTTATTGATTATTGATTTGATTAAATTAACTAATCTCGGGTGAAGAGAGCCCCACTTGGTCAAAAGATTCATCGACCCAAGAGCGTCCAAATACAGGTAATTTATTAGGACGGAACGCTCTATCAATACTTGATTGGAGTTTCAACAGACTTGACATTTAGATACTTTACCCAACTAACAGAACCTCTATACAACCATAAAGAATCAAGGATGGGGGTCAGGGCCGAAACCAAAACTGTTAATTATCTAATCATGCCCCTTCTCTTCGTCTGCTGGAGCCGAGGTCTCCACCTTTTTCATGAATCGCTGTAGGAATTTCACCATTGTGCAGTTTAGCCTAATGTCCAAAGGATGAAAGCAGGCCAGCACTGCCTCCCTGCAGGACCTTATGCCCGATCGTTTCACCTTCTTTGTAACAGTTCCCTCCGGTCCTCCATAAGGGTGGGGTACAAGCACAGTATATGGATTATGTCTTCTAGACCCTGACTGCAAGGCTGACAGTTCACCTGCACCTCCCTTCTTTTCCATTTGGGATAATAAACTGGGGTCGGTATTATCCCCATCCTGTATTTCAAGAACTGTACCTTGGACCAGTTGTTATAAGGTTTGCTTAGATAGCTCTGTGATTTACGCCATATATAGGTACGAAGCGTCATCCAGCCATGTTTACGTTGAGGCAGACAAGCCTTGTCCTTCTGACAGTGAGAGCAATTGTGCGCTTGCATTTGCCAGCCTTTTGAACTCCTGATGGCTAGTGGGTGAGTCCCAAGCACTTGTTAAGCTAAGAGTTCTCAAGGCCTGCAACAGGTAGGACCTCGCCTGGGAGCTTTGCGTTGTCTACAGTTCAGACCAGAGATAATGGCCCCGTGAATCTTGTTTAGCGGACCTGAGTTTATGGCAATACATTGTAAAAGCCCCTTTCAGCCCAATGTTTGCTTGTCTGCTTGACAGTGACAAACTCCAGCCTTATCTGGGCTGGAGATGAGAGGGAGGGAAGCTGAAAAATTGATCTGTAGATCTTGAGTAGCATTTTATCCAGTATTAAACTGTACCGCCCCCCTTTAAGACCTCGCTTCGATAAGCTAAGGTCGGAAAAATCTTTGCTTGGGCCTCCTGCAGTATCGGCATAAGCGTAGGACCTTTTAGTTATGTGTAGAGGCCCTGAGGCCGACGGTCAATGCATTGCCCTTCTTTCCGATTTCGTCTAGTTGATTGCCATATCTCCTGTTCTCGCTGAAATAGACTCTGAGGTACTTAAAGCTTTTGGTCACAGTTACATTAGTGCAAATTGCCAACGTTTCGAACTGTGAATATATAATTTCATGTAGCTGCATCGTCCTCAGGACAAGTCATGGATGCACCCTGTAAAATAAACAAAAGCTTCTATGAATCCCACAAGAAGTATGCAATACATTAGTGAAACGTCAATCAACGACAATGTAGTGAGTGTAGCTTGTTGTGTTAGGAATGGATATATGCTTGGCATGTGATCATTGCCTCACGCCTGGAATGTTGTGTATAGCGCGAGGCAGTACCCCGAGCCTAGAACATTATAAGGTCAGGGTTCGATAATATGGAAAGGGGGATTAGAATGTTGGTGAGTGAGAAGTAGACGGGAGGCGGTTGATGTATGGTGGTTTCTGTTGTCGCTTGTCATTCATGCTGATGCCAGGGTTTATAGCTTGAATAAAGAAAATCCTTCAACATACTTTGCTTTGGACGGTTTCAACTTAACATAGCTCATCTCAATTGAGGGTGAAAATTTGAAAATTATGTGGAAGGGCGCAAATAGTCACCTAAAAAAAAAAGAATTGGACGAAAAATGTAATCTTGATAAACATTATTATTATTATTATTATTTATAATTGTCATTCAAAATGTTTTAAGAGTATGAAGAACAGTTCATGTACTCACCCTAAAGATTTCCTCACAAGGGCAACTAAGTTCCATCAATGTATGAAAACCTTTGGAACAAGAATGTGAAATTATAAGGACCTTCAAATTAAATACAGTGGCAAAATCTAAAAGATATGCCACCAAATGTCTACTCCCCAGTCAAAACATTTGTCAATAAATCACCAAAATATGCTAAGCATAAAGGTAAAAATATAGAATTGCAAGTTCTGGGGCTTACAAATCATTACATTTGCATCCTAAAATGTGAGCAGTCAGCTTACACTGTGCTTGTGTTTCAAATGCACTCCGCTCCAGGCTACAAGTTATTCTTGAATGTCAGGCCTGGTAAAAAGCACAGAGAGAGGCCGTGCGTCAGGATGCAAGTTGTCCCGGTCCTGTTTGATACCAAGTAGCCTTCTAGTATTCACCGGATAAAATCACCTAAACAGAAACAAAAATGGTTGTCCTTACAAAAACATGCTACATGTGGAAAAACAAATGACTTTTCACAGGAAACAAAGTTTGTGTAAAATGCAAAATGTATATTACACATAAAAGAAACCCTCAGTAGAAGAAATCTTCGCTGGAAAAATCCTAAGCATTTAAATAGACATCAGCTGGAACTCGACTCAACACAACTCAAAATATTGTAGAAATGGTAAAGCGTATTTATATGTAAGCTATGTTTTGAAGAGGGGTTATCCACCATTCCCAATTGTAAAATGGGCCAATTGTTAGGCCAATTCTTCATACTCATTGGGTCCCTTATTGACAGAGTTCAATAAATGGCGCCATTTGAATCCCGTCTGACTTAGGATGTATGTGATGTCACCGCCTCATGGGTTTTATTTGACTTTCTCCCTAAACCTACCATGTTCCATTATCTGCATTGTGCTTTACGGTCCTAACTAAGATGTTCCACCAGCAGGGCTTACTTTGTGGCATACGGTGTATCAAAATAAATGTTCCACCACAGCGGCTCCCAGTTTGCCACACTTGATCTGCCTGCAATATTAAAGAACTCTTGCTGTAGATTTGGTGTTTCTCCAGATTTTCTCGAGGCATCGACATGTGGGTCTTTATTCTCTGAGTTCTGCGGTGAACCAGCTGCCTTTCATGGCGTGGGTGCTGTTGTTCTTTTTGAGGGGGGCTATGGTGTTCGCGCAGTCGGCGATCCATTTGTGAAAGGTCCAGGCTGCGATGTTCGGGTCGTCGTTTGCTATCGGGGGGCAGAGTTGGCGAGGGTGGCAGTGAGCTGGTCGTCGGTGATTCTTGCCCACCTTCTACGAGATGGTTGGTGTTGGGGTCTGAGGATGGTGGGTGTGTTGAAGGTGAAATGGATGCAGCAATGGTCTGTCCATGGAAGTTCGGAGGTATGGCTGAAGGTGACAGAGGTTCCTGTTGTGAAGATGGGGTCAAGCTAAATGCGTTGGTTCTGTCACGATCTGTCGGAGAGCTATGTTGTGGAAGTTGTCTAGGAGGGATGCAGTGTTGGGGTCTTATAGGTTGTCGAGGTGGAAGTTGAGGTCTCCCAGCAGGGTGTAGTTGGAGGCTGTGATGGCTTGCGTGGTAATGCTGTCTGTGATAGAGTCGGAGAAAGGTGTGCGGAGCCCGGGTGGGGGGTAGATGAGGGTTCCTCTGAGGGTGGACGTTGGACTTGTCTGAAGTTTGAAGTGAAGTGTTCCATCAGGCTTATGTGGTCTTCGGAGTGTGTACTCAGTCGGATGTTAGACTTGTGGACGATGGCACTTCCCCCTCCCGGGGTGGCTGGGGCGGTCTTTCTGGGTGATCTTGTATCCTTGGGGAATGGCGATGGCAATGTCTGGGCCAGAGGTGGTGTTGGTCCAGGTTTTCAGTGAGGAATGCGGCGGCCGGGGTGGTGGTGTCAAGGAGGTCCCAGATTTCGGTAGCGTGTTTGTGGAGGGAGCAGACATTGGGGAGGATGCATTTCAGGATCTTCGGTGTGAGTGTGTTGTTGCGGGTGGGTTGTGCCAGGTCGAAAGTCTTGGTGGTGGTGTAGGATTGGCAGCAGCAGAGGCAGCTGAAGGGTCCGTGGGTGTCAGCCAGTGATGAGTTATTGTTGCGTCGTGGGTTGAGTCTGTGGAGTGCTGCTGGCATGTAGATGTGGCAGGTGGGAGGTCCAGGGGTCCTGGCACTGGTCGCGGCTGGGTGGTGGCCGGGCGCAGACGGGCTTGCCTTTGGCGCCCCAGCGGCACACCAGCAGCGCACCAGCAGCGCACCTGCTGCACCCGGCTGCCATTAAGTAAGGAGAGGGGGGAGGAGAAGACAGCTGAGAGTCGGGAGCGGGAGAAATGGCGCAAAAAAGGGGGGCAGGGAGAGGGAAGAGTGAAAATTGGGAAAAGGCGTGAAAGAGAGAAATGAGAGAGAATGCAAGAAAAATAGGAAAATGAGAGTAAAAAGCACAGAAAAAGAGGAATAAGATAGAAAAAAGCACAGAAAGTGCAAGGGCACCATACAACAAGCAGAAAAGCACCAAAGGGAGAAGACAGAGAAAAAGAGGCCGTGGGCCTGTGGGCAGCCTAGCAGAAGAGCAAAGCTCTCCCACTAGACACCAGGGATGAGGCGCAGGCAGGAGCCTTCTGGTGGAGGAGGGCCTCGAACTTCTAACCAGGGTCAGAGTTCAACAGACACAGGCTGCACTTATTGGAGGAGCTACACGGAGGCAGAGCAGTTCACTGACCAGGTCCAGGTCCCATAGAAATTCCCTGAAAAAAAGAAAGGTTAAATGGACGCTATAGTTAGGAAATAGAATTTAAAAAAAACATAGAAATTCACTTAAAAACCAAAGGTTACAGGGACGTTATAGTTACACTCACAATTTAAACGTACAAAACCATAGAAATTCACCAGTTAGAGTTAGAGTTACCTCAAGTAACTATACCTAGTGCCCTAAGGTAATTATAACGTGTGCACTTGCCATGCACTGCTAATAACCCCAAAAATTATGGCACTCATGACATCTTTGATAATATCATTGTAATATTTGTAGTAACATTTTTGGTGAAAAAACTGTGCATGGCAAGGGCGCGAGTTATAGTTACCATAAGGCACGAGTTGTATGTACTTGAGGTAACTCTAACTATAACTGGTGAATTTCTATGGTTTCATACGTTTAAAATGTGAGGGTAACTATAACATCCCTGTAACCTCCATTTTTTAAAGTTAATTTCTATGTTTTTGAAAAATTCTATTTCCTAACTATAACGTGCCTGTAACCTTTGCTTTTTTCAGTGAATATAAATATATATGTTTGGGGACATGGTGTTGCCCATTGGGGCGAGGCCCACCACTCATTTATTTGGAAAAAATACTGTGGTGACTAATCAGTTTTCTGCTTCCCCAGGGGGGGGCAGATTGGGGGTAATTACCCCCATCTACCCCCTGGGGGGTAGAAAGACTGTTTTTATTTATTTTGGGGTGAGTGGGGGCTTTGGCATGGCCATTTTGGGGAGCCCCTCCACTACATATTAATATAAAAGATCCCTGGTGCCTAGAGGCCTTTTACCCCCATCTGTCCACTGGGGAGAGTGGGGGGGGGGGGGGCAGGAAGATTGAACTGGTCCAAAAAAATCAGATTAAATGCTGATGGTAGGGAATCAGACCCATGAAGGTCTGAGGCAATAACCTTGCCTGTTATTGGTTTGACATCTGGGATCTCAGATTACAAATCCGTTCCAGGGAATTTAACCTTTCTTGTACTCCTCTTGTTTATCCTTCGTAATTTCCTTCTTCCTTTTCTTTTATCCTTGCTTCTGCTAGGCTTACAAGCCAGTTTCTCTACTTTAGAAGCTTGTTTTTTCCTTTTAGATTTTTTAAAGATTGGGAAAACTTCACTACTTTTCCCTAAATCCGGGGCATGACGAGGGAGTTTCTCTCCATTGTCAATAAGTTCTGGGACTGAAGCTGAAACATTTTTTTTAAATAGGGCTTCCAAATGGGATAACTCTACAGACAGGTCATAACTATTGGCCTTCATCTGAGGTTTAAGCCTAGGACCACCCACCTGAACACCTACCTCCATAAAGCTAGGTGCAGAGCTTTTGACACTGTTCAAATTGCCGTGGCCAGCTGATTTTAAAGGTAATTCTCTGAGTATTACCATTAAAATAACTAATAGTGGTCTGAGCTATCAGTAGCTTTTTCAAGTGAACACAAAATAGATGACAAAACACGCTTTGCAATTATTTAGAAAAACACACATAGTCCGATGAAATATTAGTAGCTGGATTCAGCAACATCTCAGGAGACAACCTGAAATTTGGGAGGGAGCGTCCTATAACCTGCAAGCCGCACCCAATCTTACACGTGCCACTTCGGCAGGAGCAGGCTCAACCTTACTGTTAAAGCCACTAACGCTACAGCAACCCCAGAACCCTGGGGATCTAGCTGGGGCAATACTATGTTCTTTTCCTAGATCTCGTCACTTGACCCTTGTGGTAACTACAGTCGTTGAGTTTGGAAATTAATATGTCATACTCAGTGAAATAGTCAGTCATCAGAGCGCAGTTCCACATGATTCTTAAAAACTGGCTGTATTGTAGGTTATCACAAAGGCTGTAAGGGTGCTCTCTAGAGTAGCTGCCAATTTTTATTAATGATTTGTTTTCAAACCAATTGTGGTGACAAGTAGTTCTCTCATTATTTTTGTATGTATTCTCTGCTAGCAGAGGGCCTCTGTTCTAGTGTGCTGCATATTTTTTGAGTACTTTTTCTGGGGTATTTTTTGGTTTTCTATTAGATAGCTAGGTCTTCTGCTTAGTTCTGAAGTTCTCAACAGTTATGTCTAATGTGTAAAAACTGACCAAACATAGGTTTCTCCTTAGTGATCTGACTGTTACTGAAATTGAGTAATGCACTCTTACAAGCAGATATGTAGTGTACTTTACTATACAGTTTTCCACTGTTTGCCATAATAGCAAGATCACCTTACCCTTAGTCCTTATAAATGTAAAGTTAGGCACAATGAAATGTATCCATTTCATACCTGCATGCTCACTGCCAGTTCAGATGATTACAATATCATCTATGTATTTTCCAAAAATGTATGTTCTGTTTGAATTGAGTTAAAAGATGTGTTCGCTTAAAATGAAGCACACTAAGGTTTGCTAAGCCTGGGGTACAAGACCCACCTTTAAATCCCCTTGTATTTGGAGGTTGTAGTCATGTTCATATCTGAATTAATTTCTCGTCCTTGCCAATTCTGCACAGTTATTAATTAATGTTCCTAATTGGGGTATTATATTGCCAAAAATGGTGCAGAGTAATTCCTCAATTGTTTGTAAGGTGGTTGTTAGAAATGGGGTCTCTGGTTGGCAAAGGTATACACCCTTGTCCAAGTAGGGACAACAATCTTAGTCAGGGTATGTAGGAAGCTGGCTCTGTATATACTATATCAAAATGAGATATAGTGTGCACAGAGTCCAAGGGTTCCCCAAGAGGCTTGACAGAGGCAATAATAGATAATACTAATGCTCTATTTGTGGTAGTGTTGTCAAGCAGTTAGGCTTATCAGAGGGTAGTGTTAAGCATTTGTGGTACACACACAAGCAATAGAAGAAACACACACTCAATTACTTAACTCCAGACCAATAGGATTTTATATAGATAAATATATTTTTGTTACTTTATTACTAGAACCACAAGACTCCCTTCAAAAGTAAATACTGTTGCAAGTAAGTACTTAGCATAGACATCAATGTAACTTTGTTTCACTTTAGTCAAGTAAACAGTTTTTAAGTAAATAGAGAATATCTATTTTAAAAGTGGACACTGCATTTTCAGAACAGTTCCTGGGGAAGAAAATAAAGTAGAGTTTTGGGGGTAAGTACACAACTTACATTTTCAGTCTCCGGGTTATAGGTAGTCCACTGTTGGGGGTTTAAGTCAACGCAAAAACACCCACCACCAGCCACACAGGGCCGGCTGGGTGCAGAAGTCAAAGTTGAGCAATTTTAACGTGGGCCCCTATGGAGACGGGTGTACTCCGGTTCTGGTCTGCTTTCAGGTAAGTACCCGCGTTGTCGGAGGGCAAACTAGGGGGGTTTAGAGGAGCACTGGGGGGGGCCCAAGTAGACACCAAGCACGCACCCACAGCGGCACTTGGGCGGCTGGGTGCACGGTGCAAACAGGGTGTTGGGTTCCCAATGGAACTCAATGGGTGGACCCGGGGGTCACTTAGGCCCTGCAGGCAGGGCACAGGTATGCTTCTCAGGCAAGCCACTGACTGGGCAGGGAGGAGGGCCGCCTGCTGGTCACTTCTGCACCAGTGGTCGGTTACTCTTGAGTTGTCTCGTCCACTTTTCCAGAAGCCTTGAAACATGCAGATATCAGGCTCCTCCTCAAGAAGCCCTCTGCAGACCCGAGCGAGCTCCAGAACTACCGCCCTATCTCTCTGCTCCTGTGCCCTGCCAAAGTCCTGAAGAAGGCCTTCAACCTCCAACTCACCAAACACCTGGAGACAAACAACCTGCTAGACCCCTCCCAATCAGGCTTCCGAGCCAATCACAGCACCAAGACAGCTCTGATTGCTGCAACAGACTACATCCGCGCCCTGCTCAACAGAGGAGAAGCAGCTGCCCTGATCCTGCTCGACCTCTCCGCCACCTTCGACACCATCTCCCCCCAAACACTGATCAACTATGCCAGATTGGGATCACAGACGATGGGCTCAGATGGATGGCATCCTTCCTCACGGGATGCACCCACAGAGTCCGCCTCCCCCATTTCACCTCACATGGTCAAGCTCACCATCTGCAGCGTCCCCTAAGGCTTTTACCTAAGCCCAACACTTTTCAACGTATACTTGCAGACATTGTGAGATCGCACGCCATCAACATCATCTCCTACGCTGACGACACGCAGCCAGTCCTCTCGCTCTCAACAGACTCCAAGACGAAGACCAACTTCCACAACTGTATAGAGAACGTATCCGCCTGGATGGAGGACAACTGCCTGAAGCATGGACAAAATGGAGGTTCCGATCTTCGGCAGACACTCAACCCTCTGGCACGACTCCTGGTGGCTGGCAGAGCTCGGACCCAACCCCACACCGGAAGATCACGCCCGCAACTTCTGCATTATTCTGAACAACGAACTCTCCATGAAGCGGCAGGTCAATGCCATTTCCTCAGCCTGCTTTCACACGCTCCGCATGTTCTGCAAGATCTTTAAGTGGCTCCCCACTGGCAAGGGAAAGACAGTGACACAGGCCCTCATCACCAGCCGACTAGACTACGGCAATGCATTCTACGCAGGCACCACCACTGAGGTCATGCAAAGACTCCAGACGATCCAGAATGCAGCTGCCAGACTGATCCTCAACCTGCTCAAGAGAACCCACATCACCCAGGACCTGAAGGACCTCCACTGACTCCATATCTGGAAAAGATGCCATTTCAAGCTCCTGACCAATGCCCACAAAGCCCTCCATAACCGAGGACCCGTGTACCTGAACCACCTCCTTCATCTCCACCAACAGACCAGGAACCTGCCCTCGCAAAGATACCACGCATGTGCCCCGCCAGAGGACGCTCCTCCAATCTTGCCGCCAAAGCCTGGAACTCCCTCCACCTCTGCACCGCACCCTCGCTGACCCATTTCAGAAAAGGACTGAAAACCTGGGTTTTCGAATAAGCACCCGAAGCAAGCGCCTGGATACCCACTCAAGTTACAAGCTACGCTATAGAAATAACACCTGATTGATTGGTTGATTGAAAAGACGGTTGATTTCAGTCTCTACTTGTTGAAGAGAATCCCACTAAAATACTGAACAACTGACCTCACTGTCATCAATATGTAAATTTATTTCCTGTCTTTTAATTTTCAGATGCTTCAAAATAGTTGTGCTCTGAGGGCCCCACAATACATGAAACGACCTGGCAGTGGAACTAGTAGAAAGCTCGGTTTGACTACAGATTTGAAACTTGGTGCCACTTTAGTAATGCACGTGTAATTCTCTGCAGTGGTATTTATTCCTAGAGTAATGAGGTACAAAATTAACAAACGTATGGGAGGGGTGTTTATGAGCCACAAGAGTTTAGGCCTGATTCACAAACTGCCCATTGTAGTACATTTTGTAGTACTACAAAACGTACCACAAAATGTCAGTTTTGCCTGTGTTTATATGGGCACAGTTCTCCTCCCCACTGCCGATTCTCCACACATGTAAGTATAGATTTTACTAGTAAATGTGGGAGGGACGCAGTAGAGTTGGTGGGAAAAGAGACAGGCTTACTAAGGAGGATGGGATTATGGAGGAGTGATAGGTGTTTAGGATGGGTCAGGGAGGGGTTTAGGAACAGACATCCCCCACCCACAGAAGAATAAGACAATTAGAATGCTCTGGGGGTGGTGAAATGTAACTTACACTTTTGTAGTAAGTTTACACTTGGAGTTTGTAAATACCGAAAGTAGTAAACTTACTACTAAGTGTAAACTTACTCAAAAGTGTAACTTAACTTTGTGAATCAGACCCAAAATTACACTGCTAAAGTTGTGTGCTGTCTGATATCCTCTCAAACTGCTCATCAGTCATGATTTTTATGGTGGGTTTCTGACAAAGAGGAATATAATTGTACCACAATTTTCCTCAATATCCACTACTAGCTCAGTTATCTTCATTTTCAATCAGGACCCTGCTCTTGATGGAGATCACTTTGCCCTTAAAGGGCTCAGCATTCTCCAATACAGAGTCACTTGAGAGGCTACATTTCACCGTTATTTTCCAGGTTCTCTTCTTCACTTTGCAACATGTTTTAATTTATTTTCTTTTTCTTCAAGAGTGACATGTGTGCAACAGCTATTCAGCTGCTTGAGAGGTTTTCTGTGTGTAGTGGTCTTTTAACCTACACGTAACGCACTTTCTACCCAGCACTGGGCACTTATCTGCATGGAGGGTTCTGTGTTCACATCTGACACATTCTTTGTGTGGTGTGTGCTTTATTTCCCATTTTTTTCGGATGGAGCAGGGGACACGAAGCAGTTGTTAGGGCACCTTGAACATTCCATCGCTTCCGCTCATTTTGTAAAAGTTTTCTTTGAAACGATGACCATTGGCAACCACTGATGTGCACTTTGCAGTTGCATTTCTCGAGTTCACATTCTATTCACAATCTATTGTGTGTGCTATCAGGCCTGTGACAAAAGAGTCAATGGTCTTGGTGGGATTCTGGTGTTTCAAACGGATGAGGTGATACTTGTAATCCATATTCTTTTGAGGCAGAAGTACTTTTGTATGAATGTATGTATATATGCATGTATGTGTGTAGTATCGATATAGTGCAAACCTAGCCAGCATTCACTGAAGCGCTGTACAGGCCCAAGTGAAAAGATGCAATCAATGAAAGATGGAAGAGGTAGCTGGTTTTTGGGAGCAGCAGAAGTGGGCTATTACTGTATCGTGATGTAGTGTTCTTTAAAGCGGTGCATCTTCTTTTTGTTTTTTTTAATATTTATTTTTATTATTTTTTCCCAGGATCGAATAACACCGAAACAAAAAATGATACATTGTCACTTTCAGTAAGAATAAAAGGTGGTGTATAATCATTCAATAGAAAAATTAAACCATAAACAAATAAAGAAATTCAGCCAGGCTTATCTAAGAAATAATCCCCCCAGATCAGGGAGAACTTTTTACCACTACCAACTCTGCTAGCATATCTCATTTCCTGAACCCTGACTTGCATCATCTTACAACGCCATTCTTGACTAGTGGGAGACAGCTCAGAGCGCCAATTTCTTAACAGAAGAGATCTAGCAACTACAGTGGTGATAAATACAAGCTTCTCCCACTTAGAAGGGAGCCTTGCCTCAGGGTCGTAGCCAAAGCTCATCAACCGAATGCTGTGGGATATGGAAACCGATGCCATAGTTGTTAACATCTCAAAAATTCCATCCCAATATCCCTGTATACATCAGCATGTCGCAATCACATGAGTCCAGCCTGCCACTCCGACTTCCTTACAATGAAAACACATATCGGGATAACCGGTCCCCATGCGAGACAGGGCCTGCGGGGTTCGATACAATAACCATTTGCTGAAAAATATAATTTGGTGCCAGTTAACTCCTCCAAGAACTGAAAAATTCAGATGATTAATGGTCTCCCAGCATTCACTTGAAAGCTCTAAGCCCTCCTGACGAGCCCATTTCCTTTGAGCTTTTTTCCCAAGATCTACTTTGTCACTGTCTGCCAGAAGCCTTCTCCACGACCCCGCAGTCCTTATCCCAGGAGGATCCACCAATTCTGAGATCAACGACTGGGCGTTAATAATAGAATTGGCATCTAAATCCCTTAAAATATGTAACAAAATATTATAGGATCCAACCAACAGGAAGTCATTTTTGACAGCGGACAGAATATTTAATGGAGTTTCCCAGTTGTCATTGGCACGAAAATCCTCAATTTTACTGAAACCAGCATGCTCCCATCTCCTTACTAAATCTTCATTAAGCTGAGCACCGGAGTGCAGCAAGATCTGTGTAAGAGGAGCGTCAAAATGTAAAAATGGGATCGAATGTTTTCTAAAGAAATCTGATCTTCTCTTAAAAAAATCATTTGAAAATCTTATAGCAAACCTTTTTAGGCGATTTCGCTAAGAGTGCTTGGTTTCGAATATTATGCTCCCTACATATTAATTCCCGAAAATCAGTAAAGAACCTACAGCCTGCCAAATGATCCATTTTAAAACTAGCACAGTGATGTGCAAAAAAAGCTAAATAATAGTCTTTGAAATTCGGCAAAGCTAATCCCCCCTTTTCTTTATACGAATATAGTATACTTAATGCGGCTCGAGCCTTAACGGTTTTGCCAAATAAAAGGGCAAAATATGGCCTCCAGTTTTCTGAAAAAGTTTTGCGATAAAACACACAGAATGGTCGCAAACAAAAAATTGAAGAGTGGTAAGATCGACATTTTAATTAACGCAATTCGTCCTAGTATAGAAAGGGGAAGGGACCCCCAGCGGGCCAGCAGAGCCTGAGTTTTCTGCAGTAGCGGAGCGAAATTTAGATCGTACAGGTCTCCTATATTGGCCGAGAAATAAATCCCTAAATATCTCTTTGGATTGGCATTCACATAACCTCTTAATTCAGGAAGAGGTGCATCTTCAACTGTTTCCTAACACTGCAGGGTTGGGCTAGTCCTGCTCCTAGGTACATAGATGGAGACAGCCTATTGCCTTTTTCTTTAACCTTTTTTTTGCAATTCTTTGCTTCCAGTCTGATATTTTCTTGGTTGTCTTTCAAATCTTCTGTCAGTATTGGTTTCTGAAAATGTAAATATAATGTCTCACGTGCTAGGCTATGCTGACTGTATCCTCATACTTTGTTGCCACTCTTCATCTTTCACACTCGTCGCAGTGAAGAAGATCTCAAACTTTCTGATTCGCCTGATCCTCCTACGTCCCAGCTTCCTGGATGCTTGGACAGTAGGTGCATTTAAAACTCTATTTAATAAGGAGACAAAGAACAGATACACTTGAACCGATTTAACTCACGGGCTGGGCAGGGAGTAGAATCCGGATAAACATATCATCATAGATTGTACCCACACACTCTATATCGTTTTCGCAAACACACACTCTCTCCCATTGAGTTCAGTGTTCTAGTACAGCCAGATGCTGCACCGTCGTCAAAGATAAAAAAAAAGAACGGTAGGAGAAGGTACACAGCAATATTAACTGGAAAATTCACAGTCAGAAAACCGTTCAGGAATTCTCAGTGAAAGACCTGAATGAGTGAATGTATTATCTGCCTTAAATCAGACATCTGTCATCCGGCACACAAGCATTCCCCATTACAGGTCTGTACCCAACTCCCTTACAACAATGCGCACCACCTGAAAGAGACACCCACCAAAAATATTCCCACAGTTTGCAGGACCAGAAAGATTTTCTGCACAGACATCACCCACAGACTTCTCGCCATGTCTTTCCTGAGTAGAACACCATCAACAAAAAGTCCACTCCTAATCAGAGCTCAATTTGAGCCGTTGGTTGCAGGTGGGGTCCACCGCCATTAATTTTCAGGGTTCGTCAGTTATTTTTCCTCATCAGGCTTTTACTCCGACCAAGAGAGAGAAAAACACAGAAGGAAGAAAGGAGAGTAGCAAGATGGAAAACTACTGACAAAAAATAGAAAGGTGGGAAAGAAAAGAACCTGAAAGAGTGAGATGAAGGAGGCAGGTAGTGCCTGGCGGTGGATGAAAGAGCTGTGAAGTGAAATGAAGAATATGGAGCTTTGTTATTCAGCACCCACAACACTCAATAGTTCTGGCCGTAGACTTCTGAGCAAAACTTTGGGCCCGTTACTTATTCTTATACAAATTAAGAACTGCTCCTAATCTTGGACCTAGTCTCAATCATTCTGACCATCCATTATCTGTGATACATTTACCACGCCATCCAAGTCTCATCATTTGCCACTTTACACCCGCACTGCACTCTCACGATCTCCCATACCATTAAGATTTCTCACAACTTGGACAATCTTATTTGTACGTAACCCGCTTTTTAAATAACACAAATCACCAAGCAACACATTGTGGCAAAAATCATATTTAGAACCATGGTATTTTTTTGTATTTTGCCTGACTTTTGAGAGGCCTCATTTTATTTGCTCCAGAATCTTTTCTTTTTCAGTCATAATACCCGTCTGTTCAGTTCGTGGGAGAAACGGGCTAGTAAAAGCTTCCTGCCATCCTAAAAAACAAGCAATGGCAAAGCGAAAAGGTCTGGCTTATAAATTAAAGTGCTTGTTCAGTCATTGATGTTTTTAGGCACTCAGTAGGCCAATATGCATGCATTCTGTCATTCATCCTTAAGCTCATGCGTTCCTTTATCCTTTCACTGTGTCATTTTGCATTCACCCACTTACAAAACCACAATACAACACAAACAAATGCAATATAATATGCAAAATAAATTAAATGAATAAAATTAGATAAAATAAACCAGCCTGCTCTCTAAACATGATGGGCACATAGTTGTAATAACAAATAGAAATACCCAACGCTGCATTTCGACATCTTGCAATCTTGCTGTATTGACATAGTGTATTATTGTTTTATGTTTAACATGGCTGCAATGTTTAGAACCCATGTAAAAAAAAATTGCACTTGTATAGCGCACTACTCACCCGTTAGGGTCTCAAGGCGCTGTACTCATACCGCTATGGAACCCCTCCTGGCTTTTCCCTGTGAGGTGCCCACTCCTGGGCACCCCCAGGGTGAAGCCAGGCATCCAAGCGCTGTTGGGGCCGTTGTGGAGATTAAGCAAGCTATTCCCCAGAGTTGCAGAGTGGGACCCATTAATTAGATTAGGCACCGAGGCGAGAATTATCTGGTCCAAGGGAATTGAGCCCAAGACCTGCCGAAGCGGGACTTGAACCCTGGTCTTGAGCCAGATCTCTGCTTCAGGGTCTGCCGCTCTAACCATTGTGCCACACTTCTCCATGTGCTGGTTATCTTGGAATGACATACAATGACACACCATGGACAAGATCCTTCCATGACAGTTGCCCTGCTTAGACTCACTGACGATGCGCAATGTGGTGCACTTCAGATGAAATGAACTACAAGGTAGCAGCCCATTAACATTGTCTGGGGAGCTATAGTGTGCTCTAAAAGTGAGAATAAAGAAGTGCAGAAAGAAATGTAAGAGAAGTCCTGTAAATTGATAAAACCTAATCCACCTGACCTCCAACTGAAGCACACTCATTTTGAGGCGGATGTGCACATGTGATCAGACAAATGCTACCACTCACAGGGCAAGAGGCCAGTGGTTGAAGTGAACTGACCTACTGCCCTATGCTGGATGCATAGAAATGGATGCACAGCATAAATGAGCCTCATATAGACTAATTGCAGAAAAGGGCTGGCCCAAAGTCCATCTATGAATGTATATGTTTATATAGTTACAAAGATATGCATGTCTGTACATGTCTGTATTGTTTTTCATTACAAGATCCTGGTGGACAATTAAGCCTGTCAGACCTTCCGAAGAGATTCTATCAAGAATTTTAACAGTGCAGATCTTCAACTGCTCTGGTTTGTCAAAGGGGTAATCAACACCAAAATACTTGCCTACAATGGTAATATTTGAGACTTAATGTAACAAGAAACTTCTGCAAGCTTTAAAATGGTGCAATAACACTCCACCCTTAAAGACCTATTGGCTGAAACGTGTGGGTTTTATAATAAGCCAGAAATACTGATTTTGTCTGAAACAGTCTTTACAACAACTTTACCACTCAATGCCTTTATCACACATATATTTACCATGCAGATGCCTCTACCAGGTATGGTTTGACCACGCATGGTTAGGTATATTTAAGGTAAGTATGTAATACAATTAACGGTAAGGCTAAATTTAGGATTTAGGGGTGCGTTGTTGGAGATAAAGGGAGGTTGGGTTAATTTTAGGGTTTAGGGGTGGGTAATGGTAAAGGGTGGTAAGGGTAATTTTTACGGGTGGTCAGTGGTAAAGGGTGGAAAGGGTAATTTTAGGGTTTGGGGTTAGGGAGTGGTAAACTTTAGGGTTGGGGTGAGTAGTGGTTAGGGTAATTTTAGGGTTTAGGTGCAGGGAGTGATAAAGGTTTGTAAGGGTAAATTTAGGAATTAGAGGCAGTAAGCGTAATTTTAGGGTTTGGGGTGGGTTTTTGTAAGAGTGGTATCAGTAATTTTAGGGGTTTGGGGTGGGTAGTGGTAAAGGAAGGTCTGTAGTAAATTTAAAAAAGGGTGGCAGTAAGCATCATTTTAGAGTTTAGGTGTTGGTAGTGGTAAAGGGTTTGGTGCCGTTTGACAAATCTTGACAACATTTTCAAAACTAGTAGGCCACTCACTGTAGCTGCAGTCTTCACAATTTCAGGGTGATCCGATTTAGTGAGGGACAAGAAAAGGGGTGGGGGAGGGGTAGCAATTTTTTCACATGTAATTTCCAATAGAGATTTTGAACACAACTACAGCCCGACCGCTGATTGGAATTACACTAAATTTGTAAGGGCAATTTTAAGGTTTGGGGTGGGTAATGGTAAAGGGTGGAAAGAGTCATTTTTAGAATTTAAGGGTGGTAAGGGTAATTTTAGGGTCTAGGGTTAATAGTAAAGGGTAGTAAGGATCATTTTAGGGTTATGGGGAGGATAGTGGATAGGGTGATTTTAGGGTTTGGGATGGGTAGTGTTAAAGAAAGGTTAGTAGTAAATTAAAATGGGGGTTTGGGAGTTTCCCCCACAAAAGAAAAAAATACATTTAATATTCAATTTTTAAAAAGTCTGTATATACACGCACACACACACACAAGCATTTGTCACAACAGAATACTCAGACATGACATAGTATACTTCTCACAGTGTGGAAGAGAGAGGGGAAAATTATATATTACACAACAGGATACATGTGTATATCAGACCATATCAAAATGGCTGTTCCTATGTACATATAGGTGCATATGTACAGGGTTACGCCAGCTACTAATAAGTTGCAGATGTATATATATGTATATATATAAGTTAAATACAGTTATTTGAAACCATAAAAAAGTATCAAATTGTAAATATGGATAATGGATTATGTAAATATTGCCATTTGAATGTACATATGAGTAATATGTATTTATATAGAGGGGTTTAATCAAACAAAACATTGCAAAAGCATGTAATGACTGATGTAATATGTGGGGTAATTAGTAGCACATGACAAGGATGCTGTGGTATATGGCTTGAGGTTGACCAGGACAAGGGTGGAATGTTCTCTTTACTCTGCTTCTTCCTGATGTCACGTATTACACCGCCGCCCGCCAAGCGGGAACCGCCAGAAGACCGTACCGCGGTCAAAAGACCGCGGCGGTCATTCTGGGTTTCCCACTGGGCTGGCGGGCGACCGCTGAAAGTCCGCCCGCCAGCCCAGCGGGAAACACCCTTCCCACGAGGACGCCGGCTCAGAATGGAGCCGGCGGAGTGGGAAGGTGCGCCAGGTGCAGTTGCACCCGTCGCGAATTTCAGTGTCTGCAAAGCAGACACTGAAATTCTTTGTGGGGCCCTCTTACGGGGGCCCCTGCAGTGCCCATGTTATTGGCATGGGCACTGCAGGGGCCCCCAGGGGCCCCACGGCACCCCATTCCGCCATCCTGCTCCTGGCGGGCGAACCGCCAGGAACAGGATGGCGGTATGGGGTGTCAGAATCCCCATGGGCAGCGGAAAGTCGGCGGTACCTCCGCCCTGGCGGTATTTACCGCCAGGGTCAGAATGACCCCCATAGAATGTTGAGTGTTGATTGGGATTTGAGCAGAGCTGAGAGGAGAGCAGTTGTGTTGTCCTGCTGTGGATGGGATGCTCCAATAAAGGACCTACAACACTTATTTGGACTTTACCTCTTCATTTTTAACAGATGCGAGTTATAGTTACCTTAGGGCATGAGTTATAGTAATTTGACATTTCTCGCAAAGCAAGAGCAAACAGCAAGTCTGGTCCAAGCGGGTGGGAGCATGAAAACTACTCCCAACCACTACGAGTGGACTTTTCATCTGTTGTCCTGCCCCTTGTCAAGCGGGCAGGAATGAAAGACTTGCTCCTGCATGCAGCGAACAGCAAATTTTGCTGCTCCCCGCATACAGGAGCAATGTCAGCTCCCGCTGGAGGTGGGGTGTCGGCAGGGACTGCAGAGACATTGAGGATCCCCCTGTAGTCCCCAAAAGTGCACACTAGGTGCCCTGGGTGAGGCCAGGGCACCTAGCCACAAGTGGCCGGGCCCAGGAGGATGGAGTCCAGGGGGGGCATGCAGACCACCTCCCCCTTTCAATAACTGTCTTGGCCATGGGTGATTGGGTCATGGGGGGCCATAATCAGCCTGGGGAGGGTGGCCGTGTTGCCCACTCCTATTTTATTAATTGGCTGGGCCCTGGGGGCTGGGTTCCCTGGACCAAAATCGGCACAGGGAGGGGACCTAATGGCCCCCCTCCCTTTTCTCTAATTGGCAGGGACCTGGGGTATGGGGTTCACGGGGGCAAAAATCAGTCCAGGCAGGGGAGCCATGCAGCCCCCTCCCCTTTCACTAATTTACCTGGCCCCAAAGCTTACAGAGCCCTCAACAGGTTTTCCAAAGATGTTTATTCACCGCAGACACGTTTCAGCATCCTCGCCTTTCTCAATTCAGGTTATATAGAGTAATATCTCATTACAGATTTTAAAACGTCATGAGTTCCTTTCATTGGCCTTTCATGATAGTAAAAAGTGGAGCATTCAATGTCTCTTAGTCTCTCGGCCAGCATGCCGCCATCATTGCATGTAGATGAGTTCACCTTAATACATATGCATGCGGGCTGTTTCTTGCTCTAGTAAATGTTATTTCTTTGTAAAGTACCAAGCACAGTTAATATCATTAGCCGGTGCTAGCTTTATATGTACAATTCAACGCCATCCATCCTGTACATTTCAGTTCATACCGTCTTTCAGCCGCACAGTGCCTTTTACCACACATTTAACATACCTTCAAGCGCTTGCTTTGTGAACTCCCATCCATGACGTCTTTAAATCTGTAATGAGATATTACTCTGCATAACCTGCATTGAGAAAGGCGAGGATGCCGAAAGGGGTCTGCAGTGAATAAACATCTTTGGAAAAGTGCCCTGTAAGCTTCGTGAGGAGCATTGTTTGGAGATTGATTATGTGGCGGCCACTTCCACGACAAACAGCACCTGTTCATTGAAAGGAGTTTGGCACTACGTTTGTGGCAATTGGGGACATTTGTTTAATAATTCCAGAACCGTACAAAGCCAGAAGAAAAGCATCATACCTGCTGATACTATATCAGGACATTACTACAATGACTGGAAGGAAGACCGCCGTTCAGACGAGATGGCCCGCCACGTCCCAAGAGGGTTGTGGCTCTCCCAGGTGCGTATACGGCTCTGTGGCCGTTCAGGGTACAAAATGGCAGAAGCACCAAGGTGGTTTTAAGTGGCGTTACCGGGATGGTGAGTAGGGAGTTTTAAAGAAACCAAAAGGGATTTCTTTTTGTTTTATTTCGTGTCTGTCATTCTCCTAATGGCTTTATCGATCAATATTTTAATGGCTTGAGGTGTATTTTTGGGAAAAGGACTGTCACTTGTATGAGTGATCGGAGTGTATGAACTCCCTAGATATTTCTGTTCAAGCCTATGATCTCTCCTCACCTCTTTTGCACTTGAAACCGTGCATATTTTCTTTTCCCTTTACTGACCTCACAAATCTTGGGTGAATGTGGCACGAGGACATTAATAACAGCGCACTCATCCATGGAGTGAAGGAGAAACACTAAAGAATGGGTATAAATCCATTGACCTGTAAACGTATAAAACACTTTTTTGAGGTTTCACCTTCTCCGAGGTCCTCGTGATTGGACGAAGGTCCACGAGGACACTGAACTCTGGAAAGGAAGTGTAAGAGAAGGATTACAGTGACTGACATTATGAGACCAATTGCACAGCTATGAAAATAAAAGACTAAGTAAAGCCAAACATATATTTTGTGGAGCATTATTTAACATACCACTCCGCGACATATGGTGGAGAATGTGGGTAGTGCAAACCTGGCTTCAGGCCTATCCTTTGTACCCTGGCTGTAGGTGTGTACAAATAGCAATTTGACCTGTTAAAAATACATCCTTTAGACTGGTCAAAGCCTCCATTTTGGATATTAAAATGTTACCCCTATGTAAACTTTGTATTCCACAAGGCAGGGTACATGGTACTTAAAAGTCCTTACAGTGACTAGAACAAAACGCTGTTTTTCACACTGGCAGGCCTAGTTGTCTTATGCAGAAAAAGAGAGCACAGATTAAAATTGTAATACTGTATCTCAGGATACAGTCTAGCTAGAAAAATATTTAAACAACCACTTTAATGGTTATTACAGCCTCAATTTAGTGGTGAAATCAGATTTGTAATAAAGATTAAGAAAAAGCTACATTCAGAAGTTTAGCTTTTCCCTGCCTGAAATTCCTTGAGTATGAATTTGTATTTGCTTTCCAGCTTCTGTCAGCCACTAATTAACATTTGAATAGGTGTAGAAAACGTATAAAATGCCTTCCAGGAGCAAACAATAGGCTGAAATCAATGGACAGAGATGACTCCTGTAAACTTCCCAGAATATGCAGGGTGGGGACTGTGAGCATCCTGTTGGAAATGGCCTTTCTGCAGGGTTATCCCCAAACTTTTTACCTTCCTCCTTCTCTTTTTCTGACCTCATTTTTGCTGGATGTAGGACTCTGCGCACTTTACCACTGCTAATCAGTGCTAAAGTGCATATGCTCTCTCCTTAAAACATGGTGACACTGGCTCATACCCAGACTATTTAATTTTCTTATAAGTCCCTTGTAGAGTGCACTAGAAGTGCCCAGGGCCTGTAGATTAAATGCTACTAGTGGGCCTGCAGCACTGGTTGTGCCACCAACTTAAGGAGCTCCTTAACCTTGTCTCAGGCCTCCCATTGCAAGGCCTGTGTGTGCAGTTTCGCTGCCAATTCGACTTGGCATTTAAAAGTACTTGCCAAGCCTAAAACTCCCCTTTTTCTACATATAAGACACCCCAGAGGTATGCCCTAGGTAACCCAAAGGGCAGGGTGCTGTGTAGGCAAAAGGCAGGACATGTACCTATGTAGTTTACATGCCCTGGTAGTGTAAAACTCCCAAATTCGTTTTTACACTGCTGTGAGGCCTGCTCCATTCATAGGCTAACATTGGTGCTGCCCTCATACATTGTTTGAGTGGTAGCTGTTGATATGAAAGTATTAGGAAGGTCATATTTAGTATGGCCAGAATGGTCACATAAAATCCCGCTGATTGGTGAAGTTGGATTTAATATTACTATTTTAGAAATGCCACTTTTAGAAAGTGAGCATTTCTCTCCACTTAAATCTTTCTGTGCCTTACAATCCACGTCTGGCTGGGTTTAGTTGACAGCTCCTTGAGCCATCACTCAGACACACCCCAAACACAGGATACTCAGCCTCACTTGCATACTTCTGCATTTTGAATGGGTCTTCCTGGGCTGGGAGGGTGGAGGGCCTGCTCTCACACAAAGGACTGCCACACCCCCTACTGGGACCCTGGCAGACAGGATTGAACTGAAAGGTACCTGGTGCACTTCTAAGCCACTCTTTGAAGTCTCCCCCACTTCAAAGGCACATTTGGGTATATAAACAAGGCCTCTGCCCCTTCCAACTCAGACACTTCCTGGGGTAGACACTCTACCTCACAGACACTTCCTGGAGAAAAACTTGTAACCAGAACCTGCATCCTGCCAAGAAGAACTGCCTGGCTGCCCAAAGGACTCACCTGACTGCTTTCTGTGAAGGACTACTACCTTGCTGTTGCCCTACTGCCTTGCTGCTCTCAGGCTGTGATGAAGAAGTGCTCTCCAAGGGCTTGGATAGAGCTTGCCTCCTGTTCCCTGAAGTCTCAGGACCAAAAAGACTTCTCTCTTGCAACTGGACTCCTTGTGCTGCGACAATTCAACGCACAGCTTGCTAAAACCGACGCACAGCCTGCCCTGCTGTGAAAAATTCACCGCACACCGAACCGGAACGATGCAGCCTGACTTTGCAAGGTAAAGATCGACGCGCACCTGCGTTGCGACTGGAACTTTGACGCATTGCCCACTGGATCGACGTACAGCCGTCATGGGTCGACGCAGCCTGACTTCCAGAGGGGAATCGAAGCAGCGCCTGCCGTGCGGGAGAAAATTCCACACAATGCCCACAGGATCGATGCAGCACTTGTAACTTCGCTCCACAAGCCCAGGATTCCACACACAGACCCCGGGGCGGCTGAAAACCCCGCAACTCGAAGAGCATCCTCGACCAAGCACCGGAAATTGACGCACAGCCATCCCTGCATGGAAACTAAACGACGCATCGCCATGTGCAGCCCGAGAAATCGACGCACACCCCTTTGTTTCCACGCTTCTCCTCCTCTGCGGCTCTTTGCGGAGATTTTTCACGCGAACCAGGTAATCTGTGTTCGAAAGAGACTTTGTTTGCTTTAAAAAGACTTAAGACACTTTGGGCTAGATGTAGCAAAGTACGATTTTGCGAATCGGAAATTGCGAGTCGGTGCGACTCGCAATTTCCGATTCGCAAAATCGGATGCAGTACGGTGTCTCAGACACCGACTGCGAGTCGCTATGGGGTCGCAAAGACCCACCTCATTAATATTAATGAGGTGGGTCGCATTTTGCGACCCCATAGCGTGTCCCTGCACTCACAGGGATGGTGGCCTGCTGAAGTCAGCAGGCCTCCATGTCTGTGACTGCTTTTTAAATAAAGCAGTTTAAAAAAAAAAATTGCAGCCCGTTTTCCTTAAAGGAAAATTAGTTGCAAAATAAAAAAAATAACGAAACCTTTTGGTTTCGGTTTTTCAGAGTAGGCAGTGGTCCATTGGACCACTGCCTGGTCTGAAAAACCCTTATTGGCAACATTCACAAAGGGGAAGAGGTCCCATGGGGACCCCTTCTCTTTTGCGAATGGGTTACCACCAGTGTGACACTGGTGGTAACTGCGAATTGCTTTGCGACCGCGATAGCATAGCGATGCGAGGCGCAAATAGGAAGGGAACACCCCTTCCTATTTGCGAGTCGCATTCACAATTTGCGAGTCGGTACCGACTCGCAAATTGTGAATGTGCATCGTAAAAGGCTTTTTGCATGGCGCAAACTGCGATTTTCGCAGTTTGCACCATGCAAAAAGCTTTCTACATCTGGCCCCTAATATCACTTTTCAGTGATATCTCTACATTTACTTATTGCATCTTTGATCATTTGACCTGCAACTATCCTGATAAATATTATATATTTTTCTAAACAATGTGTGGTGTATTTTTGTGGTGCTATATGGTGGTATTGTAGGATTTATTGCACAAATACTTTACACATTGCCTTCTAAGTTAAGCCTGACTACTCAGTGCCAGGCTACCAGAGGGTGGGCACAGGATAATTTGGATTGTGTGTGACTTACCCTGACTAGAGTGAGGGTACTTGCTTGGGCAGGGGGTAACCTGACTGCCAACCAAAGACCCCATTTCTAACACATCCCTTTTGACATTATAATGCCAAATCCTGCTTGAATGTCAAATCCTGCTTGACAGTTCTGCTGGGTATAAATATAATACTTTGGGAGCACTTGAAAGGAAGGGAAGCAGGATGCCAATACAGTTCTTGTGTATCCACTATCCAGTGTTAAAAAACTCCACTTTTGTTCTAACAGAGTTTGTTGCCTGTGTTTTACATATCATGCTAGAGGTGCATTTGAAAGGAAGTGAAAAGGATAGCAAAACAACTGTTGTGCATCTTTTGTCTGGTTAATGGAAACCCCTGTTTTGTTCAACCTGACTTCTGACTCTGGCTTATTGTGGGTAGAGTGGCAGTCCCAAACTAGATTTTAGTGATAGATGAGGAATGATACTAGGATTAACATAGTGTATACCCCCCACACACTCTCAGCCCTCAGAGCCCAAGTTTTGTGTGGCCGAAGACGTTCACCATCTTGAAAATGCCCCAGGTGGGTAGGATTGGTCCCAGGAACTTTCAGTCCATTGGTTAGGGCATGACCAGGAGTCATTCCAACCCCCTATTTCATGCCAGCATAAATGTGTCCTTTTCAGGCACCCACTTCACAACACTCCTGGACCTGAAGAAGAACAGAAGAAGACCGGACCAGGACAGAAGTGGACTTCGAGGGTCATAATCTGACTTCCTGTTCCAGCTACAGGGATACAACAAGCTACAGGAGGCATTTCCTGTAACTTCCCAGCTGACCCATGCCAACTGGACCTGGACTGAACCCTGCTATTGGCTTCAGCCTGACAACCTGTGTGTCTCTAAGTTCCTCCCCTGAGGCCCTCGGGGTTTTAGGAGTGTACTTCTGTGGTGGATTGGGACTTTAAGGTCTAAAGTTTGAAGGTAGAATCTTTGACCAGGACAAACCTCATGGGTGTATCCAACCTGCACTCCATTGTCCATATCGGTCGGCGTCAAATTGTATCTAGGTCCCAGACTATGCCGACCATTGACCATTGTTGGCACTATAGCTTTTTGGTGCTATTCCTACTGAAAACTTTAAAAATTCATATCAGCTGCTCCCTTTATTGGATTTTTGTTATTTTGGTGTACTTTTGTATATTTAATTCTACTCTATTTTTCTAATTCAGTTTGTGATTTTTCTTCTGTTGCCTTTTGACTTTATTGCTGTTTTGGTACTGCATAAACACTTGTGCATTGCCCTGAATTGAGCCTGTCTCTCTCTGACATAGCTACCGAAGGGGTGAGCTCAGGTTAATTTAGTTACTTTAAAGGTTAACCCTGACAAAGGTTGTGGTTACTCCTTTGGGTGGGTTAGTCTCGCCCATTCCACTTAATAATCCAATTCCTTACATAAAGCATATCAGTTATAGGAGACTGCAGAGACTTTACAGGGTGGGGGTAAGCCATCCTTCTATAAGGGTACAAGCAAAATGGCTTGTACCCCCAAGTACAGATTCATGCTGGTGCTTCTGGCAGTCTCTGGTAGTCTCTGGTAGTCACTCTTACACAGAGGGATGCTCTTAGGGAGCCATCTCAACAACATAATCCAACTCTGATGTCCCACAACAAAAAAAAGGAAGTATCTCCAGTGGAGCTCCGTAAATGTTGAAATGGTAGGCAGAAATACATGGGACTAGCCAGAACACACACTCTGGTGTGGAAGCACAATACCAAAAAGCAAGATAAGTCTGTATTTTTCTGTTTCCAAGCAGTGCTTCACAAATTGATTGATTAGAAATACATTTCAACTAGAGTGTTGGCTCCCTGGTTTTTCAACTTTACGTTAAAGTTGATCAAAGAGGCCCTGTCACAACCAGCAATGCTGAGTTTCAGTTAAACTTCAGCAAATAACTTCATGTTTAATTGACACAATCTTTTCAATCCAGGTCTTTTTTCCAATTTTTGTTTTTTACATAGCACTGTTTGCAGATGTTGCCAAGATTACAACTCCCAGAACACACTGATTTGTAATTCAAAGCAAGTGGCTATAAACAATGTTGATTACACTTTATGATGAAGCATAAGTCCAAGATTGCAGTATGCAATCAGATAAAAAAAACTAGTACTGGCTGATGGTGTCACGCGCCATATGAGGTCACTCAATATCTAAAAACATAAAATATAGAAACAGCTGTCAATGGCAAAAATACATACAGGAAAAACCCTTATAGTTTCCCTTATACATAGAACAGGATTGGAGCCCGTTTTCTGGCCTTCAAAACAATGTGGTTTCTGTTGGATTTGCCCCTCTCTGAGGGACACTTCCAAACAGTTTGTCTTTACCCTCCAGCTTTTATTTTGCTAAGATACGTTTTGGCTCTAGGACTCTGTGCACTTTACCACTTCTAACCAGTGCTAAAGTGCACATGCTCTCTCCTCTAAACATGGTAAAATTGGCTTACACAGGATTGGCATACTTATATACTTATAAGACTCTTGTAGAATGGTATACCATATACCCAGTGCCTGTAAATTAAATACTGCTAGTTGGCCTGCAGCAAGTACTGTGCCATCCACTTAAGTAGCCCCTTAAAACATGTCCCAGGACTGCTATTTCAGCATGAATGCAATTTTAAACTGCTAATTTGACTTGGCATATAACCCCCTTGCCAAGTCTTATACCCTCCTTTTATTGCCTACAGGTCACCCTTAAGATAGGCCCTACGTAATCCATAGGGTAGGGTAAATTGTAATTAAAAGGTTTGACATGTACCTTTATGTTTTATGTGTCCTGGTACTGAAAACCTCTTACATTTATTTTTGACCATCAGCCCTGCCTCTCCCATAGGATAACATTGGGTTGCCTTTTTACATTTAACCCCTTCGCTGCCAGGCCTTTTCCCCCTCCTGTGCCAGGCCCTTTTTTGCCTATTTGGGGCAGTTCGCGCTTAGGCCCTCATAACTTTTTGTCCACATAAGCTAACCAAGCCAAATTTGCGTCCTTTTTTTCCAACATCCTAGGGATTCTAAAGGTACCCAGACTTTGTGGGTTCCCCTGAAGGAGGCCAAGAAATTGGCCAAAATACAGTGAAAATTTCGTTTTTTTAAAAAAAATTGGAAAAAGGGGCTGCAGAAGAAGGCTTGTGGTTTTTCCCCTGAAAATGGCATCAACAAAGGGTCTGCGGTGCTAAACTCAGCAGCTTCCCAGCTTTCAGGAACAGGCAGACTTGAATCCGAAAACCCAATTTTTCAACACAATTTTGGCATTTTACTGGGGCATACCCCATTTGTGCAATTTTTTGTGCTTTCAGCCTCCTTCCAGTCAGTGACAGGAATGGTCATGAAACCAATGCTGGATCCCAGAAACCTAAACATTTCTGAAAAGTAGACAAAATTCTGAATTCAGCAAGGGGTCATTTGTGTAGATCCTACAAGGGTTTCCTACAGAAAATAACAGCTGAAAAAGAAAAATATTGAAATTGAGGTGAAAAAACCATCAATTTTTCTCTCGTTTTACTCTGTAACTTTTCCCTGCAATGTCAGATTATCAAAAGCAATATACCGTTACGTCTGCTGGACTCCTCTGGTTGCGGGGATATATAGGGTTTGTAGGTTCATCAAGAACCCGAGGAACCCAGAGCCAATAAATGAGCTGCACCCTGCAGTGCGTTTTCATTCTATACCGGGTATACAGCAATTCATTTGCTGAAATATAAGGAGTAAAAAATTGCTATCAAGAAAACCTTTGCATTTCCAAAAAGGGCACAAGATAAGGTGTTGAGGAGCAGTGGTTATTTGCACATCTCTGAATTCCGGGGTGACCATAGTAGCACGTGAATTACAGGGAATTTCTCAAATAGATGTCTTTTTTACACACACTCCTATATTTGGAAGGAAAAAATGTAGAGAAAGACAAGGGGCAATAGTACTTGTTTTGCTAATCTATGTTCCCCCAAGTCTCCCGATAAAAATGGTACCTCACTTGTGTGGGTAGGCCTAGCACCCGCGACAGGATATGCCCCAAAACACAACGTGGACACATCACAGAAAACAGAGCTGTTTTTAGCAAAGTGACTACCTGTAGATTTTGGCCTCTAGCTCAGCCGCCACCTAAGGAAACCTACCAAACCTGTGCATTTCTGAAAACTAGAGACCTAGGGGAATCCAAGGAGGGGTGACTTGTGTGGCTCGGACCAGGTTCTGTTACCCAGAATCCTTTGCAAACCTCAAAATTTGGCTAAAAAAACACATGTTCCTCACATTTCTGTGGCAGAAAGTTCTGGAATCTGAGAGGAGCCACAAATTTCCTTCCACCCAGCGTTCCCCCACGTCTCCCGATAAAAATGATACCTCACTTGTGTGGGTAGGCCTAGCACCCGCGACAGGATATGCCCCAAAACACAACGTGGACACATCACAGAAAACAGAGCTGTTTTTAGCAAAGTGACTACCTTTAGATTTTGGCCTCTAGCTCAGCCGCCACCTAGGGAAACCTACCAAACCTGTACATTTCTAAAAACTAGAGACCTAGGGGAATCCAAGGAGGGGTGACTTGTGTGGCTCGGACCAGGTTCTGTTACCCAGAATCCTTTGCAAACCTCAAAATTTGGCTAAAAAAACACATGTTCCTCACATTTCTGTGGCAGAAAGTTCTGGAATCTGAGAGGAGCCACAAATTTCCTTCCACCCAGCGTTCCCCCACGTCTCCCGATAAAAATGATACCTCACTTGTGTGGGTAGGCCTAGCGCCCGCGACAGGATATGCCCCAAAACACAACGTGGACATATCACAGAAAACAGAGCTGTATTTAGCAAAGTGACTACCTGTAGATTTTGGCCTCTAGCTCAGCCGCCACCTAGGGAAACCTACCACACCTGTGCATTTCTGAAAACTAGAGACCTAGGGGAATCCAAGAAGGGGTGACTTGCAGGGCTCGGACCAGGTTCTGTTACCCAGAATCCTTTGCAAACCTCAAAATTTGGCTAAAAAAACACATGTTCCTCACATTTCTGTGGCAGAAAGTTCTGGAATCTGAGAGGAGCCACAAATTTCCTTCCACCCAGCGTTCCCCCACGTCTCCCGATAAAAATGATACCTCACTTGTGTGGGTAGGCCTAGCGCCCGCGACAGGATATGCCCCAAAACACAACGTGGACATATCACAGAAAACAGAGCTGTTTTTAGCAAAGTGACTACCTGTAGATTTTGGCCTCTAGCTCAGCCGCCACCTAGGGAAACCTACCAAACCTGTGCATTTCTGAAAAGTAGAGACCTAGGGGAATCCAAGGAGGGGTGACTTGCGGGGCTCAGACCAGGTTCTGTTACCCAGAATCCTTTGCAAATCTCAAAATTTGGCTAAAAAAACACATGTTCCTCACATTTCTGTGGCAGAAAGTTCTGGAATCTGAGAGGAGCCACAAATTTCCTTCCACCCAGCGTTCCCCCAGGTCTCCCGATAAAAATGATACCTCACTTGTGTGGGTAGGCCTAGCGCCCGCGACAGGATATGCCCCAAAACACAACGTGGACATATCACAGAAAACAGAGCTGTTTTTAGCAAAGTGACTACCTGTAGATTTTGGCCTCTAGCTCAGCCGCCACCTAGGGAAACCTACCAAACCTGTGCATTTCTGAAAACTAGAGACCTAGGGGAATCCAAGGAGGGGTGACTTGCGGGGCTCGGACCAGGTTCTGTTACCCAGAATCCTTTGCAAATCTCCAAATTTGGCTAAAAAAACACATGTTCCTCACATTTCTGTGGCAGAAAGTTCTGGAATCTGAGAGGAGCCACAAATTTCCTTCCACCCAGCGTTCCCCCACGTCTCCCGATAAAAATGATACCTCACTTGTGTGGGTAGGCCTAGCGCCCGCGACAGGATATGCCCCAAAACACAACGTGGACACATCACAGAAAACAGAGCTGTTTTTAGCAAAGTGACTACCTGGAGATTTTGGCCTCTAGCTCAGCCGCCACCTAGGGAAACCTACCAAACCTGTACATTTCTGACAACTAGAGACCTAGGGGAATCCAAGGAGGGGTGACTTGTGTGGCTCGGACCAGGTTCTGTTACCCAGAATCCTTTGCAAACCTCAAAATTTGGCTAAAAAAACACATGTCCCTCACATTTCTGTGGCAGAAAGTTCTGGAATCTGAGAGGAGCTACAAATTTCCTTCCACCCAGCGTTCCCCCAAGTCTCCCGATAAAAATGATACCTCACTTGCGTGGGTAGGCCTAGCGCCGGCGACAGGAAACACCCCAAAGCGCAACGTGGACACATCCTAAATTTTGGAAAAAAACAGAGGTGTTTTTTGCGAAGTGCCTACCTGTAGATTTTGGCCTCTAGCTCAGCCGGCACCTAGGGAAACCTACCAAACCTGTGCATTTCTGAAAACTAGAGACCTAGGGGAATCCAAGGAGGGGTGACTTGCGGGGCTCGGACCAGGTTCTGTTACCCAGAATCCTTTGCAAACCTCAAAATTTGGCTAAAAAAACACATGTCCCTCACATTTCTGTGGCAGAAAGTTCTGGAATCTGAGAGGAGCTACAAATTTCCTTCCACCCAGCGTTCCCCCAAGTCTCCCGATAAAAATGATACCTCACTTGCGTGGGTAGGCCTAGCGCCGGCGACAGGAAACACCCCAAAGCGCAACGTGGACACATCCTAAATTTTGGAAAAAAACAGAGGTGTTTTTTGCGAAGTTCCTACCTGTAGATTTTGGCCTCTAGCTCAGCCGGCACCTAGGGAAACCTACCAAACCTGTGCATTTCTGAAAACTAGAGACCTAGGGGAATCCAAGGAGGGGTGACTTGCGGGGCTCGGACCAGGTTCTGTTACCCAGAATCCTTTGCAAACCTCAAAATTTGGCTAAAAAAACACATGTCCCTCACATTTCTGTGGCAGAAAGTTCTGGAATCTGAGAGGAGCTACAAATTTCCTTCCACCCAGCGTTCCCCCAAGTCTCCCGATAAAAATGATACCTCACTTGCGTGGGTAGGCCTAGCGCCGGCGACAGGAAACACCCCAAAGCGCAACGTGGACACATCCTAAATTTTGGAAAAAAACAGAGGTGTTTTTTGCAAAGTGCCTACCTGTAGATTTTGGCCTCTAGCTCAGCCGGCACCTAGGGAAACGTAGCAAACCTGTGCATTTCTGAAAACTAGAGACCTAGGGGAATCCAAGGAGGGGTGACTTGCGGGGCTCGGACCAGGTTCTGTTACCCAGAATCCTTTGCAAACCTCAAAATTTGGCTAAAAAAAACACATGTCCCTCACATTTCTGTGGCAGAAAGTTCTGGAATCTGAGAGGAGCTACAAATTTCCTTCCACCCAGCGTTCCCCCCAAGTCTCCCGATAAAAATGATACCTCACTTGCGTGGGTAGGCCTAGCGCCGGCGACAGGAAACACCCCAAAGCGCAACGTGGACACATCCTAAATTTTGGAAAAAAACAGAGGTGTTTTTTGCGAAGTGCCTACCTGTAGATTTTGGCCTCTAGCTCAGCCGGCACCTAGGGAAACCTACCAAACCTGTGCATTTCTGAAAACTAGAGACCTAGGGGAATCCAAGGAGGGGTGACTTGCGGGGCTCGGACCAGGTTCTGTTACCCAGAATCCTTTGCAAACCTCAAAATTTGGCTAAAAATACACATGTTACTCACATTTCTGTGGCAGAAAGTTCTAGAATCTGAGAGGAGCCACAAATTTCCTTCTACCCAGCGTTCCCCCAAGTCTCCCGATAAAAATGATACCTCACTTGTGTGGGTAGGACTAGCGCCCACGAAAGGAAAGGGCCCAAAACACAACGTGGACACATCACATTTTTTTTATAAAAAGCAGTGCCTACCTGTGGATTTTGGCCTGTAGCTCAGCCGACACCTGAGGAAACCTAGCAAACCAGTGCATTTTTGAAAACTAGAAACCCAGGGGAATCCAAGATGGGGTGACTTGCGGGGCTCTGACCAGGTTATGTTACCCAGAATCCTTTGCAAACATCAAAATTTGGCCCAAAAAACACTTTTTCCTCTCATTTCGGTGACAGAAAGTTCTGGAATCTGAGAGGAGCCACAAATTTCCTTCCACCCAGCGTTCCCCTAAGTCTCTCGATAAAAATGGTACATCACTTCTGTGGGTAGGCCTAGCGCCCACAAAAGGAAATAGCCCAAAACACAACGTGGACACAACATATTTTTTCGCAGAAAACAGACGTGTTTTTTGCAAGGTGCCTACCTGTGGTGTTTGGCCTGTAGCTCAGCCGGCCCCAGAGGGGGGGAGGGGCAGAAATGCCCTAAAATAAATTTGCCCCCCCAACCCCCACCCTCCCCCGCCGGGAGCGACCCTTGCCTACAGGGTCGCTCCCCCTGCGTGACATTGGCACCAAAAAACAAATCCCCGGTGCCTAGTGGTTTCTGCCCCCTTGGGGGCAGGTTGACCTAAACTCAGCCAATCTGCCCCCAAGGGGGGCAGAAATGGCCTAAATACAATTTGTCCCCCAGGGGAGCGACTTTTGCCTGATGGGTCGCTCCCCATCTCTAAAAAAAAAAAAACAAAGAAAAAAAAAAAGAAAAAAAAGAAAAATTCCCCTGGCGCCTAGAGGTTTCTGCCCCCCCCCCCCCGGGGGCAGATCGGCCTAATGATAGGCCGATCTGCCCCCCGGGGGGGCAGAAATGGCCTAAAATAAATTTGCCCCCCCAACCCCCATCCCCCCCCCCCGGGAGCGACCCTTGCCTACGGGGTCGCTCCCCCTGCGTGACATTGGCGCCAAAAAACAAATCCCCGGTGCCTAGTGATTTCTGCCCCCTTGGGGGCAGATTGACCTAAAATTGGCCAATCTGCCCCCAGGGGGGCAGAAATGGTCTAAATACAATTTGCCCCCCCCAGGGGAGCGACCCTTGCCTGATGGGTCGCTCCCCATCTCTAAAAAAAGAAACAACAACAACAAAAAAAACACAAAAAAAAAATTGCCCTGGTGCCTAGAGTGTTCTGCCCCCCCCCCCCGGGGGCAGTTCGGCCTAATAATAGGCCGATCTGTCCCCCGGGGGGGCAGAAATGGCCTAAAATAAATTTGCCCCCCCAACTCCCACCCCCCCCCCCCCCGGGAGCGACCCTTGCCTACGGGGTCGCTCCCCCTGCGTGACATTGGCGCCAAAAAACAAATCCCCGGTGCCTAGTGGTTTCTGCCCCCTTGGGGGCAGATTGACCTAAAATTGGCCAATCTGCCCCCAGGGGGGCAGAAATGGTCTAAATACAATTTGCCCCCCCAGGGGAGCGACCCTTGCCTGATGGGTCGCTCCCCATCTCTAAAAAAAGAAACAACAAAAAAAAAAAACACAAAAAAAAAATTGCCCTGGCGCCTAGAGTGTTCTGCCCCCCCCCCGGGGGCAGTTCGGCCTAATAATAGGCCGATCTGTCCCCCGGGGGGGGCAGAAATGGCCTAAAATAAATTTGCCCCCCCAACCCCCACCCCCCCCCCCGGGAGCGACCCTTGCCTACGGGGTCGCTCCCCCTGCGTGACATTGGCGCCAAAAAACAAATCCCCGGTGCCTAGTGATTTCTGCCCCCTTGGGGGCAGATTGACCTAAAATTGGCCAATCTGCCCCCAGGGGGGCAGAAATGGTCTAAATACAATTTGCCCCCCCCCAGGGGAGTGACCCTTGCCTGATGGGTCGCTCCCCATCTCTAAAAAAAGAAACAACAAAAAAAAAAAACACAAAAAAAAAATTGCCCTGGCGCCTAGAGTGTTCTGCCCCCCCCCGGGGGCAGTTTGGCCTAATAATAGGCCGATCTGTCCCCCGGGGGGGGCAGAAATGGCCTAAAATAAATTTGCCCCCCCCAACCCCCACCCCCCCCCCCGGGAGCGACCCTTGCCTACGGGGTCGCTCCCCCTGCGTGACATTGGCGCCAAAAAACAAATCCCCGGTGCCTAGTGGTTTCTGCCCCCTTGGGGGCAGATTGACCTAAAATTGGCCAATCTGCCCCCAGGGGGGCAGAAATGGTCTAAATACAATTTGCCCCCCCCAGGGGAGCGACCCTTGCCTGATGGGTCGCTCCCCATCTCTAAAAAAAGAAACAACAAAAAAAAAAACACACACAAAAAAAATTGCCCTGGCGCCTAGAGTGTTCTGCCCCCCCCCCCCCGGGGGCAGTTCGGCCTAATAATAGGCCGATCTGTCCCCCGGGGGGGCACAAATGGCCTAAAATAAATTTGCCCCCCCCAACCCCCCCCCCCCCCCCCGGGAGCGACCCTTGCCTACGGGGTCGCTCCCCCTGCGTGACATTGGCGCCAAAAAACAAATCCCCGGTGCCTAGTGGTTTCTGCCCCCTTGGGGGCAGATTGACCTAAAATCGGCCAATCTGCCCCCAGGGGGGCAGAAATGGTCTAAATACAATTTGCCCCCCAGGGGAGCGACCCTTGCCTGATGGGTCGCTCCCCATCTCTAAAAAAAAAAAAAAGAACAAAAAAAAAAACACTAAAAAAAAATTTGCCCTGGCGCCTAGAGGTTTCTTCCCCCCCTGGGGGCAGATCGGCCTAATAATAGGCCGATCTGCCCCCAGGGGGGGCAGAAATGGCCTAAAATAAATTCCCCTCCCCCCCAGGGAGCGACCCTTGCCTAAGTGGTCGCTCCCTTTGCGTGAAATTCACGCAAAGAAAAAACTCCCTGGTGTCTAGTGGTTTCTACCCCCCCTTGGGGGCAGATTGGCCTCATCAAAATAGGCCAATCTGCCCCCAAGGGGGGCAGAAATGGGCAAAATATAATTTTCCCCCAAGGGGAGCGACCCTTGCCTAAGGGGTCGCTCCCCACCAAAAAAAAAAAAAATGAAACAACAAAAAAAAAAAATGGTCCCTGGTGCCTAGAGGTTTCTGCCCCCCCCTGGGGGCAGATCGGCCTAATAGTAGGCCGATCAGCCCCCAGGGGGGGCAGAAAAGGCCTTCCCGAAAATATGCCCCCCTGGGAGCGACCCTTGCCCAAGGGGTCGCTCCCTTTTGTCAATAACAATAAAAAATAAAAAAAATCCCTGGTGTCTAGTGGTTTCTACCCCCCTTGGGGGCAGATTGGCCTCATCAAAATAGGCCAATCTGCCCCCAAGGGGGGCAGAAATGGCCAAAATATAATTTTCCCCCAAGGGGAACGACCCTTGCCTAAGGGGTCGCTCCCCACCTCAATAAAAAAAAAATGAAACAAAAAAAAAAAAATGGTCCCTGGTGCCTAGAGGTTTCTGCCCCCCCTGGGGGCAGAAAAGGCCTTTTCAAAAAAATGCCCCCCCTGGGAGCGACCCTTGCCCAAGGGGTCGCTCCCTTTTGTCAATTTCTACGAAAAAAAAAAAAATCCCTGGTGTCTAGTGGGGTTTCAAAAACCGGATTGCAAGCAATCCGGCTTTTGAAACCCTCGGAGGGACTTCAAAGGGAAGGAAATACTTTTCCTTCCCTTTGAAGCCCCTCCGGGCCTCCCAAGTGATTGAAAAAGAAATGCTTTTGCATTTCTTTTTCAATCGCGCTGGAAGCAGAGCTTCCAGCGCGACGAGGGAGGCCCCTGTGACACATCAGCGCGCGCGCTGACGTCACAGGGGGGGTGGGGGGGGGTCGGGGGTGGAAGGGGAAGGTCTTCCCCTTCCATCCCCGACTTGGGGGGGGAAGGGGGGTGCACGGGGGGCGCGCTAGCGCGCCCCCAAGTTCCCCTGTGCCATGGACGAGATGATCTCGTCCAAGGCACAGGGGAACTGTAGCCTTGGACGAGATCATCTCGTCCAAGGCACAGAAGAGGTTAATAAGTGTTACCTTTTGATAGGGAACACGTATAAATTGTGTGCTTGATGTCTGAGAACGTGTAATTTAAAGCCCTCTTTAATGCTAATGTAGGATTTAAGTTACAATTTGGAAAAGATCAATTTTAGAAAGTTTGCATTTTCCAGCCCTAACTATTTGGTCACTGCAGCACTTTTCTGGGTCCCATGACTGGGTGTAGATGGCAACTAGACTTTGTTTATTCCTTCCACACAGCCACACAATAGAGGGATTAAGTGTGCCTACATTGGTCATCACTAGCAGGATGAGTGCGGTGCAACAGAATAGGCAGTGCTCTGCCTTCACACAAAGGTCATTTCAACCCTGCTGTGATAGGGAGCCACCTCCTGTTACGGAGGAAAATGGTTTGGAGAGCCCCAACCAGTCTGACCAGTCCCCCAGGGGCACAAGCGAAGGAATCATGTCGGCACGCATCAGGAAGCATACCAACGTCAACAGGAATGAAGAGGAGGACGCCAGCTCGAGCATGCTGGGACAGAGGCAGCCTGCCGAAGGAGGACTCAAGCGGCACCCAGAGCGTGAAAGTAGGATTCCGCAGTCAGCCGCAACTTCGGAGACAACAGAGAGAGGCAGCGGAACAGAGGGAGAACAACGCGTCGGAACTGGAGACATCGGAAGACGTGAAGAGGCCCACAGCGTCCCTAGAGGGATGTAGCTTTTCCAGGTACGTGACCGCTTACGTGGCCGGATTTCCCCTATATAACAGAGGGTAGGGATTGGAGGGGGGTGGTGTGGGGAAATTCGGGGCACGCCGGAATAAACAGTATGGTCAGTCTTAGGATCCGGATAACACTAACTCACAAAGATCCCCCCAACAAGGGTGGTTGCGGCCTGTGTTTTCTGGCACACAAAGAACCCACTCACACCCATACCCCCTCCCTCTTTTGCATGCACAAAAGGAATTGAAAAGACCACTTACCTGACCACGACCTTTATCTTCTTACTCTATCTTGTAACCGCATGCCGAACGTCTCCGAGGATGTGAGAAGACCCCAGAGGAGGGAAGAACCCAAATAAGAAAAGCATGAAAACAAGGAAGGACTACAAAGCGGACAGGACACTGTCATTTCTTTGGAAACCTTCTGAATTTAACAGAATAAATAGGTTGTTGACTATGACCACCTCCCTGACTGGACTAAGTCTGTAAAAAAAAAAAAACGTAAAGCACTGTACTCTCCGTGCAACCCTATAACACCTGCGCTGTTCATGCAGCCAGCTTGGAGGAGGGCATGGGAAGCAGGAAACGTGAAGCACCTCAAAGGGAATATAAACTTCTCCTACTTCAATGGTCGCACCAGGCATGAAAATACGACCCTCAGACCCACTCTTGAGTATACTTTCTGGACCTACGGAAGGACTCTCAGAGGGCTGCCAGCTGCTGCTCCTGGAAGGACTACTTTACTGCCTGGAGCATGCCCTGAACCCTCAGTGGCCTGCCCTGTTGTCTGAGCCCTGTTGGTGCTCCTAAACCCAGGATTAGCAGAATGATTCCAGGGGCTAGTTGGCTGGCCATCTGATCGAGCCTCCGGGACAGAAAGGCTCCAACCATCTTGAACCCACATCTGGACCCAGCCTGAGTGAGCACTAACCCAGAGGTCACAACCTGTGGTTCTTGGACCCCAAGGCTCTGTGAAACATTCCCAGGGGTTCTGCAGGTCTGGGCTGGCAGGAGGGCACTTCTCCATCTGGGGCCTCCCGTTGTGTTTTTGTGAAATGTATTACTTCGATTGTGCAGCAGTCTTAAAAGCACTGCATTGTTCCTTGTACAGCCAGCAGCTTTCGGACAAAAATAAAATCGTCAAGATAACTCCGGTGATTATCATACCTGCTGGAGAGAGAGATGGGACTTTTTTCTAGTGGCAGTTTTGACTCATCTAAGGTAGTGCAGATGATTAATATGCCTGCTGCAAAGAACGTGTATCATACAAAAAACAGTATTTTATGTGCATAGCTCAGTGGGTTACTGCTTTTGTCACAGAGATTCTTTTGGTTCTGTGCAGTTCATAAGTTACAATAGTAATCAAGCACAGTGAGCTATGAACTGCCATCAAAGAGCTGCATGCAAACTGCAAGGCACAAATTAGAAAGTTATGTTTTTTCCCAGTCTTTCATTATCCTTATGCTGCTAAAAAATGTTTACTTGCGTAGAATTTTTTTTTTTCATTAAAGTCAATGCTAACTACTGTGTCATATTCTGAATCCTGGCTCTGTGCTTCTCCAGACCAAGCACTCTTAGGAAATACCTACCAGTATGGATGACATTTGAATCCTACACCTTGTAGTCATCTGTAAAGTGCTCCGACACCCTACACTGGTATGAGAGGGGCAGCAAACAAATGAATTACATGTGACAGAGATGTTATGGAGAGATGGGAGACCCTTATGTTTTTACTTCCTTTCCCCCCACAACATATTTATGTGAAAAAGCTTTCATAGATCTTATGTACCTAAAAAATAAAAACAAAAATCACCTGAGAAATATAGAATCTGACCTGAGGATTCAGCTTTGAAACATTGAAAAGTTAGTCACCGAGATAGAGCGCCAATCTTCCCATTAAAATTTTCTGATTTTTGCATATTTATTCAATATCACATAATTATATCTTTAGTAATTTGAGTATTTGTTCGGTGTGTACTTGTTCGTGAATTGTTTGTGAATTACTGTTTTAATGCTTGAAATTTAAACCGTACAAATTGCTTGGGGGGGGTCCTCGGCTTCCAGTAGTGATTTAGTGGGCGTCCTCAGGAGTCAAAAGGTTGGGAACCATTGCCCTAACCCCCCACATGGTGAACTTCCAGTCCTAGACCCTTAGTAGTAGTGTTGAAAGTGCCCAGATAGCCACAATCCAAATATTGTGACTTAAACATTTTGTGGCTTAAAATTGCTCTGAGAACCGAGAGAAGACAGGGACCAACTTGCTCAGCTATCCGGCAAAGGTGCATCACTGGTCAACCTGACTTTGCGGCAGCTCCTGCTACGTTATTCTGCGCAGCATCAACTCCTGTTTAGTGGTCCTTCTCCAAATGGGTATCTGGCCTCCTGAAACTCTTATCAGCTGGAGCCTCCAGCTTTGTCCTGCTGGGGAAAAAAACTGACAACGTCCGAACAAAGAAATCTTCACTGTGAATTTGTCCGGGGCTCCTCGATGAAACTCCCTCCTGGGACACCGACTACAACCTTGCTCCAATGATCTTGACATTCTCAGAACATTTTTCTTCTAAATGTCCTTTAAGTCAGAAGGAAAGTGCTGACTGGCTCTCCATCGTGGTCTGCCATATTTTTCGACTTTGACCCAGTCACATGCAAATAGATGTCTGTGTGTATAACTTTGGTTCTACTGATTGTATTTTTGTCATTTGGTGTTAAATAATTATTAGAATTTACTTTATTTTTCCTAATTGATGTGGTGTTTTCCGTTTATTACTGTTTGTGTGCTGCATAAATTCTTTACCCATTTCCTCTAAATTAAGCCTGATTACATTGTACCAAGCTACCACTGGGATAAGCACACGTTAATTTAGCATACATGCCAACCCACCTGATTCAGATTGTAGTCTACTGATTTCAAGACCTGTCTCCCGACTCCCGATCTCTGCATGCAGAAGCCCGGTGTGGAGTTTTGGAAAACAGCCAAAAATAAAATGTTGATGCCTGTCACGCACGCTCCAATCTTCCTCTCCAAGGATTACATTAAAGGTTAACACTTTGTCCTTAATTCTTGGAGGGAGGGATTAGAGCATGACAGGCCCCTACATTTTATTTTTGGGAGTTTTACATACTGCAAACAAAAACAGAGTATAAAACACTGTTTTTTTTTTACACAATTTAGAACAACTCTGTCTTTGTTTGTGCTATGTTATTAACCCCTTATGTGTGGGTTTTGGCCAATGGTCAACACCCTTACTACCTCCCCAGTGTATCTGTCGGCCACTGGCCAACACTGGGGAGGTATATAAAGGCCTTACTGCACCACAGAGAGTCCTTTATTTTATTTTTAGCTTGAGCTGCTCGGTAAGAACATTCCAAGCAGCCTGAGTTTTTTTTTTTTTTTCTGTAATGATGATTGGCGTTCAGGGCACGCTGATGTCATTGCGTAAAAATGAAAGTAATATGAGCCGATGGGTTCATTTTACTTTCACTGAATCAGTGCTCGGGGCATATCTCAGCCCCCCTGAGCACAGATTCTCTTGGGGGAGGTACCATTGGAAAGGGGAGAATCTCCCATTAGGCACCAGGGATGGGGGAGTGGCCCTTATCCAAGGTATTGTGCTTCCCCAAGTCCCCTTTTTTAAAGTTTCAGTCTTTCTGCCCACCTGGGGACGGATGGGGGTAGTTAACCCCAATCTGCCCCAGCCTGGGGTCAGAAAGCCCCCTAGACACCAGGGTCAATAAAAAAAAAGAATATAGGAGTAGGGCCTGACCACTATGGGCATGGCCATGCCCCCATCCCTAATAAAATATGGTGACAGTCTTTCTGGCCCTCACCCACACCCACGCCACCCCTCCGGTGGGCAGATAGGGATGACTGCACCCAATCTCCTCCTCCACTTGAGGGCAGAAAGCCTACTAGGCACCAGGGAATGTGTTTTTTTTTCCAAATATTTTTATTAATTTCAAACATATGGTAAATTTTTACATCGTGTTGGAAACACATGCATACTAATAGTCACACTGGTCCCAGTAGATGAACAGCACACCAGGAGACCTATTTCACTTTATATACAAATGTGTCATTGGGTACCACCTATATTCATTCCAAACCATAGCATGCACACCAGGGCCCCCAATTCTTATCAAACTTCTTTGGACAACCTCAGGCCCTATATGTAATCTTTTCTAGTGCCATATAAAGGTCCATTTCCCTCCTCCAATCCTCTTGCGCTGGTGGTTCAGCGGCTCCCCATCTACGAGCAATGTCCCTCTTGGCCACCACCAAACCCTGATTACAGAAGAGTAGTTGTTTTCTTGGGATGTCAATATCCATGGAAATATCCAATAGCACATATTTGGGTCCTGCAGGTAGGGATATGTCAAGGATGCGCCCTAATTCAGTTAATATTTTCTCCCAGTATTGATGAATAGTTGAACAATCCCACAGGTTATGCAAGAATGTACCTAACTGTACTTTGCATCTCAGACACTTCGGTGATGGTGCTCTCCCAAACCTGAAGCCTCAGCCTTATCTTTATGGCTACTTCTCTGGGGTGCATAAGGGCTGCTTCCCATTCACTGTCATCTAGGTCTCTCAGTTCCTTTCCCCATGTCTCTCTTAGCTCCTGGAGATTCTCTGGGATATCATTATTTATAGTTTTATATGTGCATGATATCGCTTTTCCCATTAGTCCTTCTCTGAGCAGCCTATTTTCAAGTGGGGCATACCCAGGAATGTCTGCCTCAACTATCCCCCCTGCACGCCAGGCATGCCTCAGTTGCTAATATTTATAATGTTGCGCAGGAGATAGGTGATACTCTCGTTGAAGATAGGCAAAGGGGATCAATGCCCCCTTTTCTAATAGGTCTCCCATCTTGGTTATTCCTATGAGATCCCATGATCGAAACCCTCTCAGCTTCCCAATTTCCCTGAGGCTCTGTCCTAGCCATAGAGACGTCTCTCACGTCATCTTCCCTGCCTATCCCAGACATTTACTAGTCCTCAGCCAGGCCTCAATTACTACTTGTGTTGCTGGTAGCAGCTTTCTCCATCCTCGGCCACCATATAGTTAGTGCAAGTATGGGCGTGTCTGAAACTGGCGTTGTTCCACTCAGTAGGTGGGGTGGTCCGCGGGCATATGCCCCCACTAGTTAATAACCATCAAATGAGCCACGCAATAGAATTCCAAAATGTCTGGGAAGGCCAGACCTCCATTGTATTGGTTTCTCTGTAGGATCTGCAGAGCTATTCTAGGATGTCCTCCTCCCCATAATAATTTACGTATTGCACTGTTAAGCTTATTGAAGTAGTCTGCCGGTATGGTATGGTACTATATAACTATTCTGCAGGATGTAGAGGAATGTAGCGCTATCAATTTGAACATTGTTGCACGTCCCATTATAGTCAACAGTAAGTTTGTCCATTTGCTCAGATTTGCCTGACATTCTTCTAATACATGATAGAGATTTCACTTTAAATTCCTTTCGCTATCTAGGGTAAAAGACATGCCTTAATATCTGAACCCATCCTGTGTTATAACCACGTGACGAGGCAAAACTTCCAGTCCCCTCTCCTCACCAATCGGATATAGATGCAACTTTTCCCAGTTTAAATTGTATCCTGAGTGGGCCCCATATTCATCAAAAACTTGTAATATTATCGGAATAGTCTCCTCTGAGTGTGTAACATAGAGGAGGACATCATCCGCATAGAGAGAGATCCTCTCATCCTCCCCCAGAGTACCTCCCATACTAAAGCCTTTAATCACTTGGTAGTTCCGAATCCGACATGCCAGAGGTTCCACAATCATGGCAAATAAATAACGGGAGAGGGGGCAACCCTGTCTGGTGCCCCGCTCAATTGGAAAAATAGCCGACTGAACACCATTCACCCTGACCTTCACTGTGGGTCCCTTATATAGGAGCCTAACCCATTCCCTTATTTTAGGGCCGAATTCATATTTTCCCAGTACCTGTTCCAAAAATGGCCAATAGACCAGGTCAAATGCCTTTTCAGCATCTAACGCGAGGAGGATATGGGGGGGGGGTGGGGGGCCTTCTATTACGTATTGTTTCAATCTAGAAGAAAATTAAATCTGGTCGACGTCCGCGGCATGAAACCAGCTTGATTACCATAAATTAGAGGACCGATAACTTTTTTCACTCTGGTAGCCAATGTCGATGCCAATATTTTAGTTTCTATATTTAAGAGCAACATTGGATGGTACGAGCCACAATTCACGGGAGCCTTACCCAGTTAGTGTATGACCACTATGGTAGCTCTTTGAAGATCAGGAGGGAGGCTCTCTTCCTTCCTAGCTTCCTCTTGTAAGTTCAACATGTGTGGAGCCAAGACTGAAGAATTACTTTTAAAAAACTCCGCTGGTATACCATTAGGGCCAGGAACTTTTCCAGTCTATAATCTGGCTACGGCCGATTGAACCTCTAATAAAGTAATATCCTCCTCTAATTTCCCTTGGTCCTCTGGCCGAAGGCTTGGCATAGGAATATTGGCTAAATAAGATTCAATGTGCATGTTATCAACTAATAGGCACGCTCCATACACAGCCTTGTATTATCTAGCAAATTCCTGCGCTATAGCTGAGTCTGTGGTGTGAGGTGTACCCTCCTCGTCCACAACAGTCTGGATCCACCTGGACTCCGCCTCTCTTCTTCCCAGCCAGGCTATTATCTTCCCCGCCGTACCCCCCACATCATATAGCCTTCACTGCGTAGCAAGGATTTGGGCTCTCACATCCTTGTCAGGAAGAGCGCAATATTCTTGCAATTGTGCTAACTGCGTAACGACTGTGAATCTGGAATTGGATCCACATCCTTTTCCAGGGACAGTAGTTTTGCCTCTAAATTCTCCATGTCTTGTTTTTCTTTTTTACGTCTATGTGCAATAATGTGCCCTGTCTCTAAATACCGTTTTAAATGCGTCCCTTAAGACTATGGCCGAATTAACAGAAGTCAAATTCTCCTTCAAGTACAGTTTGTTTTCAGTCCTCAGTTCTTTCCTAACTTAAAGTCTCTCAATTCCCATGCATTAAGCGTCGATCCCGCCCCTACCCTCGACCTCTATATCTCAAATTGACCACAGAGGCGAGTTGTCCGATATCCCTCTTGCCATATAGGTGGCCAACTCCACCATCTCTCTGCCGGGATGAAGACATAGACCAGTCAAGAGAACACTCTATGACTACCAGAATAGTAGGAGTATCCTCGACATTCGGGATTGTGCCTGCGCAAAATATCAGTTAGCCCCATTGTGTCTGCATATCTTGCTAAGTGTGTTTCTCACTTATCCTGTAGGAACCCCCCCCTTTTATATGTAAGGGAGAGTCAGTAGCCAGCAGGATTTCAGCCACTTTTTCCAGGGTGACCCTCTGTGAGTGGGGGGGGGGAATACACACTTATGAGCGTCACATCCTTCCTCCCACACATGCCCCTTACTGCCACATATTTCCCAACTGGATCCACCAGTTTCAACCGTATCTGGAAATGGGGGTTCTTCCGTATTAAAATCGCTACCCCTAGGGAACTGGAAGTAAAGTTGGCCAGTGCCAGGGTAACATACGCCCGTCTATTGAGCCCATGGGAGCCCAGTAGGAGGACCACATCTGACTTTGTTCTCTTAATGTAGTTGAGCACCAACCCTCTTCTGATTTTATTTCCCAGGCCATTTACATTCCAGGACAAGCAGGTGGTTCCCTCTTGCACTAGGACATCTCCTCTTGCCATCCCCTCCGGAACCACTTTGCACTCCACCTGTGCGAGTGTCTGGCTGAGTGTGCCAATGCAACCAGTTTCCATACTTGTGTCATTCCAGCATTAACGGCAACCAGTAGAATGGTTATATCAATGAAGAACACATTTCTCCCTCCCACCCTCCCCACCTTTTCCTGCTCCTTGCACTTCTCCCCCGCCCTTCTCATAAAGCAACTGTGTGACAAGGTCAGTCGATGAGGCCTGCAGCCCTCCCCCTCAACATCCCTTCTAAAACTTTGGAATGGTGTATCCAATGAACGGTGAACAAAGGCAAGAAAAGTCAAACACAAACAATAGGGGGGGTGGCAGAGACTTGGGCCCAGGTCCCTCCTGTTATACTGCCCTGGTACCCTGTAATTCCCCCCAAGGAGAGGAAGGAGCAGTGAAAGACCCCCGGGGGGAGGGTGGCCGGGAACATCCGTGCCCCCTCCCATTCAACACCAAGTTCAACCCTCCATCCTAGGGGACCTTGTAGTCGTGCCTTGACCGCCCTTGCCAGTGGTCATAGCTAGTTAGTCATGTCAATTTAATGACCATTTCTCAAGTCAACGTTTCATCTCCCAGGTCTGAGCCCGTCCGGGATGAGTTCTCACATGTCACCGTCTGGACCAGCACTCTTGCTTCTTCCCTTTCTCAACGTTGTTGCTCCAGACTCATGGTGCCATCTGGCTGCACTATCACCCTCTCAGAGGACCTCGCCCTCTTGCGTCTCCCTCCGTCCCTCTTCATGGTGGCTGTCCCGGCCTTCCCCGGAGTGTCATGATGGGTGCTTTTCCTTGGTGTTGACGAGATCTTCCCATTTCCTCATAGCTCCAGCCAGTCCCATGCGCTTTCCGGTGTTTGGAAAAAATGTGAGCACCCAGAATGTATTACTTTAATTTCGCCGGATACAACAGCATATATGTAAGTCCCTTTGCCTTTAGTTTCTGTTTCACCCCACCAAATGAATGACTCTGGAGTTGCACTGCTCTCGTGTGATCCAGAGGATTTTTATGGTATGATTCTCATAAGATGGATCAATTTGTTTATGAATTTCCGTCAGTGTGGCATTCCGATCTCTATAATTGAGGATTTTGGCGATAATTGTCCTTGAAGTGGCCCCGGGCTGTGGCCGTGCGCCAGCGCCCTATGGGCCTGCTCCACAACAAACACCGGCGACAATGGCGCCTCAGGGCACCAGGCCACGAGATCCTTTGTAGCGGGGGTCCAGCTCCCTTGCCCCCAGTCCAGACCCCGCCTCACTGAGTTAAGCAGCAATCCGGATAATTTTACCAAAGGCCCCAGCAGGGGACGCCAATGGGCTCGGCCTCGTGCAGGACCCACCTCCCCTCTGGGGCCTCGTCAGGCTGATGATATCCGAGAACACCAGACCCAGGGCAGCCCCCTCCGGTATTGTCCCTCTCTCATGTCTTCGGTCAGCCTTAGGATGCCGTCTTCCTCCTCAGGCACCGAGACAGGCCGCCTCCCCACACGCGGCGCCGGCCATCTTGTTTCATCGGCCGGGGGATGAACCCGATTCCAAGTAGTCCGAGGCTTCCGACAGCCTCCTCTGGGAGCCATTATTTATGCCCCTGTGCTCCGATACCCTCAGAGCAGGGACCAGGGGCTTTCAAGCACACCAGGTAGGCAGGATCACGAAGGATGCGGATGCTGGTCCGGGAGCTCGCACTTAGAGCTTCCGATCAGCCATCTTGTTGACCAGGCTTCCCCAGGAATGTGTTTTTTTAGGAAAATATAGGGAGGGCTGTCCACTATGTGCATGGCCATGCCCCCAACTCAACAGATAGACAGTCTTTTTGCTCCCCCATCAGGTGGATGGGGAACATTATCCCTGATCTGGTCCCCCAGGGGGTCAGAAAGGCCACTAGACACCAAAGACTACATTTATGTAGTATTGTTTGTGGGGGAGGGAGAGGCAGTCCCCCTGGGCATGGGCCCATGCTGTCCTCCACTCCACGGCCCAATATACTTTCTGCTTCCCCTCCCAAGGGGGTGAATAAGGGTATTCACCCCAATCTTGACACCCCCCAAGGGGGACAGACTGCCCACTAAACACTAGGCATTTCAAGATGGAGCCAAAACAAAAAAAAGGAGGGTGCAACCTACTCTGGCATTGAGGCATATATCCTCCTCAGGAGGGGCAATAGTATCTTTCTGCCCCTCTGGTGGCAGGTAGGCATTTGATCCCATTTGGGGTGATTGTCCCAAATATGCACCACAGGGGGTAGAAAGTCCACCTGACATTAGGGATTTTACCTTTGGAGCAAAAGAAAATGGTGTGGGTATGGCACTCTTGCATTGGCCACACTCCTCCCACCCAAAAAAAGGAACAAACCCATCTTTTTTACCCCCTTCCCCTCAGGCAGACAGGAGGTTTGCTCCAATTTGCCCCTGGGGGGCCAAAAGACCACAGAATGGCAGGAATATATATTTTTTCATTAAATAATGGGGTGGTTCTGGCCCAAGCTAACATCTGCCCCACCCTCACCCCTAAAGCCTTAACAGTCTTTCTGTTCTCCTTGGCACTAAGAAATCCCATTCCAGTGGGAAATGAGGGGCCCTTAATTCCTTTGGGTGTTGTGTTTACATATGGCCCGGGAGAGTGTGGCTACTTCCTAATATCATCCCACTTGCAATGGTGAATGGCTGCACTTGTTACCCTTTGGTCGGCTGCCACCTGGGAAAACCTACCAGGCCGAGACAGTTCTGAAAACTAGAATCCCAAGGGAGTCCAGAGTGGTGTGCTTCGTGTGGATCCCACAACAAGTTCTTACCCACAATGCCCTGCAAACCAAAAACTTTGACTAAAAAACACTCACTTTTGTCATAAGTCTATGAGGAAAGCTTCTGGAATTTATGGGGAGCCACAAATTTTCAACAACCCAGCAATCTCCAAAGTCTCCCGAAAAAGGATGGTACCCTGCTTGTGTGGATGAGCCAAGAGACCTTGCACAAAAGACTCTAAAAGGCTGAGTGGAGAGATCGGTGGTAGGGGTAGCTGCGGGATTTGGGGCCATGCAGGCAGCAACCCTTGGAAACCTATGAGCCACAGATATTTTTGAAAAATAGACAACCAGGGGATTCCAGGGTGGTGTATCTTGCATGGAACCCATGAGGTTTTTTTTACCCGCAATGCCCTGCAAACCTCAAACTATGCTTGTAATCAAACATTTTCCTTACTTTTCTGCAATGGAAACTTTAGTAATCTGCAGAAATCCATAAAAATCCTACCTTCTAGCATTACCCGACTTGTGCCGATAAAAACGCTGCACCACTTCTGTGGCTGGTATTAGTGCCCGCAACAGGAACAGATCAAACCAAGGGCAATGGTAGTCACAAAGGCTCCCATTGACCTTGGTTTGATCTGTTCCTATGTCGGGCACTAGTCCCAGCCACACAAGTGGCGCAGCATCTTTATCGGCACAAGTGGGGTAACGCTGAGTAGTAGGTTATGCGTGGATTCCTGTGGATGACAGAAGTTTCTATCACGGAAATGTAAGGAAAATATGTGATTTCAGACTTAGTTTGAAGTTTGCAGTCACGCTGGAATCTCCTGGTTGTCTAGTTTGCAAAAAATGTCTGTGGTTCATAGCTTTGTATGGGTGGAACCACAGTACATCCCCAAATACTTGAGCTACTATGACTGCTTATCTCTCAGTGTAGCGCTTTAGGGACTTTTTATGTCATGGTCTCATGGCCCACTCACCCAAGTGGGATACTGTTCTTATTGGGAAACAAGTGGAAACTCAAGGTGCTAGGAAATATGTGGCTCCCCACAGATTCCTTAATTTTTCATCACAGAATTATAAGGAAAATATGTTTTTAGTCACAGATTGAGGTTTGCTGGGTAAAAAAAAACTGGTGAGAACCACACAAGTCACCCGCCCTGGATTCCCCCAGGTGTCTAGTTTTTAAAAATGTGCATGTTTGCAAGGTTTCCCTACATACTGTCTGAGCTAGGGCACAAAATCCACAGCTACCCACTTTGCAAACAAATGGTCAGTTTTGAGTGGGAAAATGTGATGTATCCTAGTTGTGTTTTGGGTCTTATCCTTCACAAGCACTAAGCCTACCCACACAAGTGAGGTACCAGTTTTATCAGGAGACTTGGGGGAATGCTGTATTGAAGGAAATTTGTGGCTCTTCACAGATTCCAGAACTTTCCATCACAGAAATGTGAGGAAAATGTGTTTTGTTAATCAACGTTTGATGTTTGCAAGGGATTCTTGGGGAAAACAAAATGGTGGGAGCCACGCAAGTCACCCTGCCCTAGATTACACCAAGTGTGCATGTTTGCTAGGTTTCCCTAGGTGTTGTTTGAGTTAGGGTCCAAAACTCACAGCTGCCCACGTTGCAAAAAAATGTTCAGTTTTGAGTGGGAAAAGGTGATTTATCCATGTTGTGTTTTGGGCCATTTCTTATCAAATGCACTAGGCCTACCCACACAAGTGAGGTACAATTTCTATCAAGAGACTTGAGTAATGCTGGGTGGAAGGAAGCTTGTGGCTCCCCACAAATTCCAGAACTTACCATCACTGAAATGTGAGGGAAAATGTATTTTGTTTTTTAGTCAAAGTTTGAGGTTTGCAACGAACTCTGGGTAACGAAAACTTATGAGAGTCATGCAAGTCACCCCACCCTGTATTCCTCTAGGTGTCAGGTTTTCAAAAGTGTACAGGTTTGCTAGGTTTCCATAAGTGCCGGCTGAGCTAGAGCTCAAAATCCAGAGCTACTCACTTTGTAAAACAATGGTCAGTTTTGAGTGGAAAAATGTGATGTATCAGTGTTGCGTTTTGGGCCATTTCTTGTTGCAGGCACTAGGCCTACCCACACAAGTGAGATATAATTTTTATCAAGAGACTTGGGGGATGCAAGGTGGAAGGAACTTTGTGGCTCCCCACAGATTTCAGAACTTCCCATCAGTGACATGTGAAGAAAATTTGTTTTTCCGAGTCAAAGTTTGACGTTGCAATGGATTCTTGGTAAAACAACCCTGATGAGAGTCACACAAATCACCCCACCCTGGATTCCTCGGGGTGTCTAGTTTTCAAAAATGTACAGGTTTGCTAGGTTTCTCTAAGAGCTGGCTGACCTAGTGCCCAAAATCCACACCTACTCACTTTGCAAAAAAAGGGGCAGTTTCAAGTGGAGATTGTGTTTTCGCCTGTTTCCTGTCACGGGCACTATGCCTACCCACACAAGGAGGTACCATTGCTATCTGAAGACATCTGAGTGGATATAATAGTAGGGCATTTTTTATTAGCAATTAGATTGTGTCTGGATTTGTGCCTTCCAAATATAAGCCAGTGTGTACGAAGGAAGACATTTAGAAAAATACTGTTCCTAAATTCCATATTTTGTGTCCATTTAAAAAATAGCGGGGGTTCTTTGATACCCATTTTTCGATCTACTTATATCACCATATCCAGTGACTTTTATTTGTTGTCTGATTGATTAAAATCATTACAATTAGCAGTTACATACACGATATTAAGAATGTCTGAATCAGGAACGAGGTTTAAAATGTTTGTGAAATCAGCAAATTGCAAAAATAAGCATAAATACAGGGATTAACTTGGGGAGCAACCTAGGTTTAATGCTCATCCCTAGGCTGACTACCGAGTTAGGGTTAATGAGTGGGCTGGAGCAGGCAACCGCACTAAACTGATTGACTAAAACGAAGTGCAAGGTGCAGAGTCAAGAAATAGCAGCAGAGACAAAAAGACCCGCCTAAAGTTCACACCCGAGGCCAGGACTGATAGTAGCAGCTGAGTCTCTGGAAAGCTGACCAGTGACTAGAGTCAGACTTCACAAAATACAGAGTAGGGAACAACGGGAGACTTTTGTAGGTGCAGCAGCTTATCTCTCATGACTGAATCAGGCACCTGGTTAGCAGCTTACGTTCAATAAAAAGAACTTGTGTGGGCATTGGCTGAAAATGTCTGTGTACAAATTACAATTTGGTAAAATAACAATAAAATTACCCAGCGCTCGCACCTGAAGCAAGCACATGGGTAGCAATTTAATTTCAGTAAAAGAGGTAGCACAGGCTATAGTTCTAGTGGCTAATAATGTCTATGTATAAATTATAATTTAATAATATAGCAGTGAAATGACTGAAGATTCATAAACAAGCGCAAATATACACAGGTAAAAAGATAAATGTTACTGTGACCCTAAATGTGTATGGCGCCATCTTAGTCTTTGGATAGATTGATCAGAAGCTTCACCTTTGTGGAGGGGTACCAATGGAAAATCCCATAAGGGACTTGGGCTAGCATCACTCGTTGGTACTGCTGGACGGCACAGCCTCTTGACCGCTAGGGCCACAAACTTAACCAGCAAAATATTCAGGGCAGTGTTGTATGGGCTAAGGGAGTTAATCATCGCCTGCCGGCATGAGTTAATCCCCAATTTGTATCAACATATGAACTGGTCTATACTCTGTACACAATGAAAAATCATTGTACGGTGCAGCTCAATTATTGACTGTGGGTACTTTGGGTTTTTGGAGAATCTACAAACCTTATATATCCCCACAACCATAAAGGTCTAGGGGACGTAATAGTATAATCCTTTTGTAAATCGGACATCGTGGCAAAACGTTACAGATGAAAATGTTCTCACTAATGGCTGTTTTATCCAACTCATTTTCAATATTTCTTCAGTTCAACAGTCAGTTTCTTTGGGAAACCCTTGTGGATGTGCACTTATGACCCTTTGCTGAATTTGAAATTTGGTCTACTTTTCATGAACCTGTAGTTTTCCTTGATCACCCATAGGTTTTACACTGGCTTCCACCACAAACTGGAAGTAGGTTGAGAGTACAAAAAAAACTGTTGCGGCTCATTGGGTTACATGGGCCGGGCGGCACGCGGCGGGGATTTATTAATATAAAAATAATAATTAAAAAAACTTACCTGAGTGCTGCTCTACCGTGCCTCCATCCTCTTTGCAGGCAGAGGCTCTTAGCCTGCCCTGCGGCCAAGCCTGACGCTACTCAGAGCAGCATTAGGATTTGCTGAGAGCGCCCAGCCAGGGCGCTCCCAGGCAGACTGGGAGCCTGTGCCTTTTCTCTCCAGCCCGGCAACACAGTGCTAGGCTAGAGAGAGCACAGTGCGCATGTGTGCTTGGCCAGCCTGAGATGGCCAGCCAAACACACATGTGCACTGAGGGGAGTGTACATTGCACTCCCCTCATCCCCAATGGTCCCCGCCTCTGTAACAACAAAAGGATAATAAACTCAGTTAGGAGCCACTGCTGCAAAAAAATAGGAAAAATGGGCTACCTCTTTGAAAAATGCCAAAACTGTGGTAATAAACTCGTTTTTTTTCTTCTGCTCTGCATGTTCCTGAAAGCTGGGAAAATGGTGACTTCAGTACAGCAAACCATTTGTTGAGGCCTTTTTTGAGGGGAAAATGCAGACCCTTTTATCCAGAGCAGTGTTATTTCCTATTTTCCCCCAAAAAACTCAAAATGTAGCTATATTTTGCCTATTGTCTCGGTCCTCTCCATTGAAATCCACAAATCCTGGGTACCTTTAGAATCCCCACGATGTTGGAAAAAAGGACGTCAATTTGGTGTAGATGCCTTATGTTAAAAAAAGGTTATGGAGCCCTAAGCGCAGACTACCCCAAATAGCCAAAAATGGGCTCAGCTCTGTTAAGGCCTAGCAGTTAGGAGGTTATTAAGCTGCCAAAACGAAATGCTGATTGTCTTTCGCCAGGGCCAGCTTTAGGGCGGTGTGACCGGTGCTGCCGCACCGGGTGCTGACCTCGATGAGGGGGTCCTCTGACCTAAGGGGGGCGCTGTGTTTAGCAATAACTTACGAAACTTGCGATTTAAAAGCACCTAATGAAAAATTCCTTGTGTGTCCAGCCTTCAGGAAGCAATTAAAATGCCACAATAACTTGTGAGTATTGTTCTTGCTGGAGGGAGAAATTGGATTTTGTCAAGTGGCATTTTTACTCAGTTTAAAGTAGCACAGAGGGTTAATGTGCCTACTGTAAAGAACAGAACTAAGCTTTATGTGGATAGCTGAGTGGATTAATAAAGCTAGCCTTTACAAACAAGCACCTTAAAGCAAATGAAATGAAATGTATGTGAGAGGGGCTATGGAGAGAGGAGGGGCACTTTTGCTGGGTGGTAGAGAGGGAATAGGAGTAGTGGTCATGGGTTGGAGGAGTGCCAAAAAAGATTGCTGCACCGGGCGCCACCCGCGTCACCATACATACCAACAGACCCTACTCGGACAGATTGACTCTGCTGCAATATGTCAGTGAGAAAAATACATTCTCCTATTTTTGGTAAAATTTCCCACGTGCGTGCTCTAAAATATTGGCATGTATGATTTAGGGAATTTTGAGGCTCACCCTGACAGGGACTGTGGCTGTTGCCCGAACAGAGGTCACTTTTTCAACCAACCACCCAATTTCCCACAGCTTCCTTATTTTTTCCCTAAGCCACTAAACAAAATTGAAAAAATAATAATTGTATAGACCATTTGAAACTGAGTTTTCATGTTAGTATGGGTACCTTCTGCTCCAAGCCGCCCTATAAAAAACGTAACGCAAACATTAACAATTAGGTCTTCATATTTGTAAACACTGCGACTGGGATCGCCCGCGAGCTCAGCGAGAATCGCAGCTCGGAGATCCCTTGCTTCTGCCTGTCCACGCAGGGGCGGCGCTAGGTGCCGTCGAAGAGCAGCGCAGGGATACACGGATTCCACGGACTAGCAGATATGACACCGACCGGTGCGCTGCCTGCGGATCCAATGGCAGAGCCGGGGGGCGGGCGCAGCGAGTACATAGCTTGTGATCTAGCAGCGCCTCCGTCAGATCCCGAGGCTACTGCAGAGGTCCAGGAGGGAGCGCAGTCTACGCACCACACCGCCGCGCACCGGAGGCGGAACGTACCGCGCGTTAACAGCGTAGTGAGCAGCGCCTCTCCGCTGCTACAGCTGTGAGTACTGTCCTATGCCGTATCTGCTAATAGAGCACTGGGGCGCAGCGGGAATCGCAGGGGGGGACACACCCACACCACCGGCTCAGGTGCACAGGTACATAATTGCACAAACCACCGCGTGCACACACGGTACACGACAGTACAATGCTCACCTCGGGACCCAATTCGCTCGAGGAGGGCTATCGCAGTATCTGCGAACGGGGACCCAGGCGTGGCACCCTCACTCCAGAGGGTGTACCAAGAATGCCGACACGACCCCACCCACGATGCGCGGGTACACGGGTGGCACCGGTAAACTTTTTACAGGGTGTAAATTAATACTGAAGGTAAAAACAAGTAAGGGCATGTCCAGTGTTGATGTAAAATCATATTCATGCAGAACATTCCCGAGTAATCAGTGGAAATAATGACTGCGCTAGGCGGATGGACATAGCGCGGGAGCTGCAGGATGACACCTTGTTGGTAGGATACACATAAATAGCCTTTATTTTCTAATTTGCATTGTTGAATTCTGGGAGTTGTAGTCTTGAATGACCACTTGGACCCCCTATTATGGCCGAAAGCAGTGATTGGCAGAAGGAAAGCATGGGCCTGGAAGCATGGTCCTGCCTTCCAGCCACGATCTTCCGAACCCATTCTTTTCTATTCCGTTAGTGCTCTTAACCACCCCGCCTTTCAATCCAAAACCTTCTCGGTGACCTATCATTACTTTCTCCAAATCAAAAAATACCCGAGTACCGTATTGTGGTTCCTTTTTAGTAATTGATAGATGGGGAAAACTTTTTAACATTTTAACCTTAATGTGAACTATGGCATGTCGTCTTATTATAGCACTCTGTGTGCTTTTCTAGCGGTATTGCTAGAATATACTAGCTTTTACCACAGTGACAAGGATGCCAAGGCTGGGCTTTGTGTCGTTTGTGACACCGTCGACCCATCCCGAATATTTGGTCAACAGCCACTTTGCGTGATGTGAAGTACAAATCCGTAATTGGGTAGGAAAACTACAAATTACTGAATTAAACTCCCTGCGGGCTACAAGGTTACAGCTCTGGGCATCGCACTTGGAGTGGAGTTAAGTGTGTTCGTAGATCTCTCTTGTTAATTAGACTGTGCTTTTGGAGTATTAACGATGTAAGATTTTCTAATATTTTGTACTTGAATCTTCACATAATAATAGTAGCGACAAATTTAACCGTCGCATTTAAAACTGAGGTGCAACGATTTCAACCCAACTTGGGTTACCACCTGATCTACAGACACATTTCGAGTCGTTCTTTGTTTTGGTGCGCCAAAGTCCACCCACGATGGAGCGCCAAGAGCAAAAACAGCAGTAAGGCCTGCAGGTAGTTACCATGAAGGACCCAGAAGTTATCCTCAGGGAAATCGAAAGTACCCGTATGTTTTATTTTCTTGACAGGTTTGGTCATTCAGAAACGAAAACGCCCAGAAACCCTTCCACTGGGAAGGTGATGCCTCGGAGGTGACTTGTTTGTGTCCGTGTGAATGAGCTACCTCCTCATGCTGATGAGGCCTTATAGAGTTAATACAGGTGTAGTCGCCTTAATTAAGTTAATGCCCATCGGTCGTGGTACAAGCAACAGCCGCGCTCCGTTGAGCAAAGAACGGAGAAAGCTCGCGGTGCATATAAAATGCGTCAAGTGCTTGTTTGTTTTATTAAAATGCTTCCAGAATTAGCTGGGTTGTAAATAACGTGCAAGTCTTCCAGCTTACGCCAACATCGTTATGTAGCAGGAGCTTCGTTCGAAAGCGCAGGGAAGAATTCATATATTTGTGTATATATAATGTAAATTCGTGTTTGGTGATTTAGAGTAGAAGCAGAAATCCACCTTTGGGTTAGATGGCACGACAAGCCAGAGGCTGTTGCTAGGTGGAAAACGTTACTTTAATGTGACTTTAGCATTTACGCAGCGCTTCCTACTCCGCTCCCTGATGTCAAAGCACCTTTTTAGACGAGCAGCACGTTATATCTGGGGTATTTTGGTTGGCCAGGATGTTTTATTTGCTGGGCACGATTTTTTCCGTCCTTGGTGACCAGAGGTGCGCTCTTATGATAGTGCGCAGGTCAAAGTTTACAGTTGCCATCATTTGGTCGTTTCTTCACTGCTGGGCTAGACCGGTTGAATGTCATGGGGCATTATTTAGTTTTACACCGTCCTCTACCTGCCACGCAAGTTCCCAAAATGTATTGATTGACCTCCATTGAAACCCTACTTCATCAGGGGCCAATGCTGTGCAGGGCTGCCATGGTCCACGCCTGCCACCTCTTACAGGTCCACAGAGCAACCCCCCATTCAGGATGGCCCTTCTGCTGTGGCCTCTCCTCTCCTTCTATTTTTTGTTTCTTTATTTCGACACTTTGATATCGATCACATTTATCCTTTGCACGTCTTACCTGCTTCATGTCATTCAGTCTTATCTATAAAATTGAGGGCAGGCCTACATGTAGCAATTCATCAGTAGTTTTTTTTTTTTATAAGGCACGCTAATAGTAGTAACGCTCCTGAACAAGTATGTCCGTTGTGGCTTAACCCCCCCCCCCCTACATAGACTAATTCCACTTCTAAAAGGTGTCCCTGTGTGTGTTTTAATCTTACCAGAATGCTCGTTGGTAGAGCATAGCCCAACTCCCTAAAGCTGTCTACGTTTTTAAATGTAGTATTGTCAGATCTTACAAAATGCAGATTTTAATATGGAATACTAATTTGGAAAATAACACAAAAGAGAATTCTTAGAGGACAAACAGCCCACCCTCTTCCCATTTTTCAGTAGTGTTCCATTCTGCTCAGCCTTTGCCTTGTGATGTTAACTAGTCCTTATTAGAGAGAGGCATGACCACAATCGCTGTCGTTGCTATTTTTAGTTATGACCATCTGCTTCTGCAACAAAAATTACGTATTCAGAAAATAAATCAAATCCTTGGAGCTTGGAAAGAAACAGTTTATAACATTAAGCACTTACAGTCAGAAAATGGCTTTTACAAGAATAAATCCCGGGCCTGCTCTGTCTCGATACAGCTTTAGGGACTGAAGAATAGCAAAAAATGACCGACGTTTCTATCGTCTATAAATGGCAGGTTTCTGTTGATAGTCAGTACCTGATACAGTCACGTCTTTTCCCAAACTTTCTGCCTGTTCACTATATCATGAATGTCTTAATGGTCCAAAAATAAAATGTTTGTTGCATGCCTTCTTCTTTCAAGGTACAAAAAGTTGCGAGGTCCAGCAAGAACTGTTCCACTTTCTTGTGCTTTGTGATGAAAATGAATATCTGAGCTCCTAGTCGGATACCCAAACATGTTGCCCCAGTGGTCATAAAAATACTGTTGGGTTGGGTCAAAGCAAGAACTGTTTTGGCATTGAATGCTTCCTGCTGTAATATTTCACCATTATGTAGGAGGACAATTATTATATATTTTTTAAGGGTTGGGTGTAAAGAGTGATTGTCGAAAAAGAAAACTCTAGGCTTTGAGTATCTGGAGTTTGCACTGACAAGTTGCGCCGCTTTGTTTAAATCCCCTGTGATCTATCTTGAGTTGTTTGGCTGAGTCTGGATCTGGTTATTGGAAGTATGTGTTCTATTACTGCTCTTGCAGTGATTGCATATCGGTGGAGTATACTACTCCATATTACCGATTCCTGGGGTTTTGGTATTTCTGGGTTGTATTATTACTCTGGGATTATGACACATCGCCCTACAAAATGAGGTTATAACACGCAGAAGTTGGTACTATCGCGTTAATTCCTGCATTCTAACCTGTAATTCTGTACTTTTGTTATGGAACAAATTCCACCAGGTTTGAACTCGAGGATTTACCCCTAGTGATACATTATTGCATTATGTCTGCAATATGCCGCTTTGGACAGAAGCTCCTGTTTCTACTCAAATTGGTATCTAGAGGACACTCACACTTTCTAAGTGTGCTATATGGTGGTTCAGTGGGTTGTATACCTGGGAGTCCACGGTTTATGGTCAAACTGATTGATTGGTCCTGCATGGTAATGTAACAGCTCACTCACTCCCTGATGTGTTTTTTCTCAGTGGCCTCTTTGGAGTTGGAAACTTCAGACCTGTCGGTTTTATCTTAAATATAAATAAATACAGGTGATCGGGTGCGAGCACTGCAGTGATTCTCAGGTACTTGTATATAAAATACCCATGTGCTGAACATCCTACAACTTTATTGGCTACCACATCATTCAGTGTCTGCTGTAACTCAGTAATTAAGTAATATCCAGGGCCACTGGATTTATGGAATAGAGGAGGACCAGATTATGTGGCAGTTGAGTAAATTATACTTGAAGAAAAGGCAAATTATGCAGTGTGATGCAGCTAATTTTGTGACTGTATTCATTATTTTATTTTTATACTTGCTAAAACTTTCTTGGCATTGGTTGCTCCCCATTAGCACCTCTAACACCCAAATATAGCAATAAGCAAGAGAAAGATGACCAGTCAACCGTTGCAAAGGGCCTTTTGTTGCTTGGCAACATGTGTGTTGCTGTATTTTTAGTAACTTTTGAAGAGTTTGAGCTCGAAACAATCTTTTTGTTAAAATATGCAGTTTATGCAGCAGATGATGGTTTATTTGGCAAATTTATAGCTATGAGGCAAACTATTCGGCTGCATAATAACATAAATCTAGTGGCCTTGGTGATTTCCGCTCCACACTCCTACTTTTTTTGTCAAATCATATTGTCAGTGCTTCACAGAAGAAGTCAACTAGAGATCATCCTAGTTTTCTACACCAGTTCCAACCTAGCAGGGCTTTGTAATCCTGGTACAACATTTCCTTCTTTTAAGATCCTACCTGCAGATTTGTCACTTTGTATCATAGATTTGGTAATTGTTTACTTTTTTTTTTTCCTGCTGTTTCTCTCATGACTGGCCCTCCCTGCTTCTCTTGTTTCCTCGACAGCCACTCTCCTGTCCACTGGTCAAGGTGGGAGTGGAGATCACTCTTCTGAATTTGATCATCAGATGTCTGCTGGGGCTGTGCTGAAATATCTGACCCATCAAATCTCTTGACATTGCCCTAACTGCTCACTTGTTGGTGTCCCTTCATTGCTAGCTGTTCCTAGAGACAACTGCAGGTCCCTGGGGATGTGATGAATGAACCTTCTTCTTCTCTCTATATTTTTTTTTTTTTTGATCTAGACTCTGGAACAATATTCAGTTTCTGCTGCGCAAAATTCACTTTTAACCTGCTATTAAGAAAGGCTTAATGCCGGCGTTTTCTTTTTGATCAGTCACATTTTTTTGTTGACCTTGTGCTGTGAGTACGGTGACATCTACAAATGGTTACTTCGTGGAGTGTGTGTGTTTTTAACAAATAAAATACCAGTAGATTCCATTCATTTTAAAGCACAAAGCTGGCTCAGGGCAGAACTAGCATTTGTGACTTTCTTGATTTTCTTCCAAATGTCAACCAAGTAAGATGATTTCAGATAATGTGCAAACATCATGTACATTAGGAGTTTTAGAATCACTTTGGCAAAACCAGGAGCTCTAAGTAAGACATATTTGGTTTGTAATGCGTTGGCACCCACGTCGCTTCATGAAGGTGAGAAAACCAAGCTTCTTACATGGCCATTCTGCGAGAGAGAGGTTATCGGAATGGGAATCCCTTTTCTGCCTAAAGATTCAAAGCATCTTAGGGCTGCCATTGTATCCTGAACAATAAGTCTGTCCACGCATTTCAACCGTTTACCCATAGTAATTAAACACAATGTTTCTGGTGCGCCCGTTTGATTTGCCATACAGGCAGTAAAAAAAAGTCCACAGCCAACCTTGTCCAGCCAAGAAGAGGAGTACATATCATAGTTAGTTATAAAAGCTCAACAAATTTACCCTCTGCTTTCTTAACTCTATTTCAAGAGGCACAAAAATCAGGAAACAAGCTATCTTTAATCTTGCGAGCATCATCGCTCAGTAATCTTTGTTGATTTCAGCGTCGTACAAACCATTTTGACTCTTTCCATTAGGTGAGAAGTTTAGTTGACCATGTGGAGCTGCTGGACCTCGTCTTAGTCAGTATTGCATTCATTAGCTCAAATTTCTTCCGAGGACAGGAAATATTTAAGGTTTTTTTTTTTTTGGTGTGTGTGCAATGTAGACCTAAAATGATTACTTTGATCTTTGACTCACAAGGTGATAATGTTATCGAGCATTTTTCTAAAGTGCATCTGCCAGTGGTGCAGTGGATCAACTTTCAGGGTCCAGAACGACTCTAGGTTGGTTAGGAGAGTGTACTTTATGGGAAGAGTTGGGTGTGATGTATCAGCATCTGACAAATGATGAATTTGTAGCTGCCACGATGTATGTCCTTGTTTTACATCTATATGAGTTGATATTGAACCTTCATACAGTATTTGTTTTACATGCCTGATTGATAACTCATCGTGCGTGTTTACAACCTAAGGTGTTATTTATCAGCCCTTATAAATAACAGTACCACGGAGTATGTTTATTCGGTGCAATAAATAACACACATTACGAGTTCATGGGGATTATCTGCGGATTTTGGTGTTTAACACCCTAAAATCTGCATTATACTGCAAATACCATGTTTTCTCCTTTTACATTTCATCAAGCGTGATCTTTTGAAATATAATGAATTACACATGAGTTGGAATATTACGAGGAACTCTTAATCACATCCTATAGTCTGTGAATCTGCTATGCCATTGCTTTGATCAAAGTGCTCAGTGTGGAGTTTAAGGATAGATTAGAAAATCAAAGGAACGCTTTGGGAGCTCTTTCTTAAGGCTATGGTTCACATTCCTGTGTGTGGGGGCATTAGTGCTCTGATGTTCAGGAAGGGCGAGAGTCATACATTTCAAGAGGCCATTTGTTTCAGGCTTTGAAGAAAGAGGTGGTTTTCCTTATTTGGAAGGATAAGGCGTTCCAAAAAAGTCAACCTCTGAGACCTGGTAGAATGAAGGCATTACACTTTAATTTGTATCTAAGTGTTAAATCAGAGGCTGCTTTGAGTTTTATGTAGATGGTTGGGCCTATTACTTGGCGCGATCATAGCATTATACAGTGAAAGATAGTAATTGGAAGCTAGTTAAGCACGAGGAAGGCTGAGTGTAGTCCTATGACTAATTATGCATGTTTGAATTCTCAGGCAAGCCTACATTCGGAAAATCTATCCTCGAACTCAGAAATGCATAACACTTTCTAGTAGTTTATTCCATTTAGTGTTACAATGTTAAGTCCTCTTTTAAGAGGATTCCTAAGCTTTTACCATGTCTGCGGGGCAAGTGGGCATATTGCCTGCCCTTACTCTGCAGCCACAAAAAGGCATTCTCTGAAGGCTACCAGTTTCTACATATGAGAATTCTGTTTTGTCTGTGTTGCCTTTAATGTGTGTTGGAATGCATCCCATTTTTGCCTACGATTAATCGAAATGCAAGTGTTGGTGTCTGAGTAAAGATGATCTATATATTTAAGACTGAAAGGCTATCCGAGTTGGCAGAGGGCCAGTGTGGTAGGTGAAAAGGATGGATCTGATATTTGAGCCATGAAGAAACAGTTTGGGCAGTAAATGGAAAGGGGTGTGAAGTGAGGCCAGTAAGTGATTTCAGTTTGCGAGGAAGGGCATGCTTAAATGAAGGGCTTTTCTTTGAACACCCACATGATGTAGTCTGGTCAGAAGCATTGTATGATGGAATGTGGAATGCTGCAGAGTACACTAACGCAATCCAGGCTGCAGCCCCATTGAACTCTGCCTATCTTCTACGTTCATCCGCAGCAGAGACAAGGATAGCGCTTCAAAGTATTTTAGCCCATTTATTGCTTGCAAAATTCTCATTGCTCTGATAATCATTTGTATGTCTAAAGTGTGGAACCTTGAATGTAGTAGCTCAGCATTTCGAATTCTTAAATGGGTATGAGGTTATGTGATGTGGTATTTCAACCTAAAAAAATCTATATGTCCGGTTGAGTAATTTCATCTGCTCCTCAAGTGTCATGCATGGCTTGCTCAACTTCTCCCTCAATTGACCAATAATGTGCAGATTACTTAGACGGAATTGGTATTTTGTAATACAAAATGTTTGGTGCTGACCCAATCAAGGATAGGCTTATATTTGAGAGGTGGTATCCATGGAGTCTTGGTTGTGAGACTTATTTTCATTCAATATTGTGCCCCCAACAGATGGTCCACTTATCAATTGTAGAAGGATCTGGAAAGGTGCTAAAATTAAGATATTGACAAGGTCTGCTTTGTAAGGACTTCACACATGTGGAATTAAGGAGGGGCTGAGGGATCATATTACATATGATCCAGCACAGCTTCAAACTATAACCCAGGAAAGTGAACTCTGGTCTGTAACCATACCATATTCAAGTCTGTCAAGAAGCACACTGGAGACGCACACACAATACAAACAAGTACCTTTGCTGAGCCTCCATCAAAGTTTAAGATGTTGGGCTTCCATAAATGATGAAGATGCAGCTTGCCGAACCACTGGGATCAAGGTACCATGCTCTTGACTAGTTCTTGTGATGCTCCAGAATAACGTGTCTTAACATAGCAGTTTTCTATTAGAAAGCCCCAGGTGCATTATATAAGATGGCAGCCAGACATCCTTATGGTTGCTGTCTAGCATGGGTCCCATGGGCAAGGAGATGGCATTTCAAATGATATTACTTTCAGCACAAGCATTTGCAGGTCCCTGGTGGCGTTCTTTGTATAGGGGAAGTTTGATGATGTTCCCAGTAATGGAGTCACTAGACACAAAATAAAAGTAACAGGCATGGGCAGGAGTAGGACTTTCACCTTCAACAATTTGTAAAGTCTATTTCTGTAAGATGTGGAAGAACTACAGGAGAATTACCAAGTGGTAGGCCGCCCAGCAATGAGCCTCATCCGCTCTCTCCCCTCACCCCCAGGCATTTAGCTTACACATGGGGCCTTTGGATTACAGCTTTCGTTTAATGTAAGGGTTTGCACTGGGACACAATGTTATCTAATACAACTAATGAACTAGTACATTCTGTGGAAAGAAGTACTGTAGAGTGCAATAGATCCATGTTAGCTTGTCGCCAGAGATCCTTTTTGGGTTCGAGCCTGCGTCGCATGCGTTTTGCTAAGCGAGACTCTTTAGTTATTAAAAAGGGCTCAGAGCCCCGTCCACGTCATCAGTGTCTGTCAATGGTTCGTGGGCTTGCCTGTTAGAATCTGCTTGATTTCATTAGTGGAAGGCATGCATACGTCATGCCTTTTCCAGTGGATAGCCCTCCTTGAGCGCATCGACCAAGTACAGAAAACATGCAAGGCTCATGTTTTCCGTCGGGCTCGGGGACTACTTTTTCTCTGTTTTCCCAGCGCGATCTCACTTGGCAGAAGTCGAGCGCTTTCAATAATATCTACCCTGTTTCATAGTGAATTGCACCTTTTCCGGTTAGTACATAAATGCACTTTTTGCCGATAGGTTTCATTACCAGTGAAAAGTCGGGTAAGGAGTTTACAACGGTATCGGCTCTAACACGAGCAAACGCGAGACCCGATGCATTGCAAATGCTTGTTTTGCTTGTCATTTATCCACTACAGACTGGCATTTTGTATGTCCTAATGAGGGAAGCTTTTTGTAATAGAGCACTAGCGTGAAAACCAAATCCGTTTTTCTATTAAAAAGAAAAGTAATATTAGTTGAATATAGTTATATACAACTTGAAGTAGAGTGCTTGCACTAAGTAAATTCTTTGTCTATGTATCATTATTAAAGTACAAGTTCTCTAGTTAACAAGACTGACTTGACTCTAAATTTTAAATGCATTCTGGGGCCACAGTGGATGGAGAGAGAAGATGGACTTGGACCAGCCGCTGTGTTGGCCATATTTGTTAATCATTTTGCCTTCAATCTGTACTAAGCTGTTTGAGAGAGCTAGCCAGTGAGAAATTGCAATTTTTTGTTGTTGTGGATTTAGTAAGTAAGCATATTCTATATAAAGTTTTTTTTTTTTGTGACTATGTAGTGTACTACAACAGCGCAGAACTCCATTGTTTCAAGCAACCAAGCCCATTAAATTATTTTCTTAAATTGGTAGTAATTCCAGAAAAACCGGCCTGCCAAAAGAGTTGATTGAAAGATGTTATTTCACGCACAGATTTTGCATAATTGTTGTTGAAGGTACGCTCAGTATACTTGCTTGGTATAGATGCTTGTTCCATGTGATTTGTACTGTTGCAAGTGCTTGAGCAATAGTGTATAACTTGCGCTCTCCTAGGCATGTCTCAGGAGCAGACCCGCATCAGGGGGAGGTGGATGGTTCTGAAAAAAAATTACCTTTTTGGAATTCAGAAAAGGATTGCAGAATTAGAGAACTGGCTCAAAATAAAGCTACAAGAATCCAAATGTTGGCAGTTTAGTAGGAAAAGCTTTTGCTTCATTATGAAGATGAGCAGAATTCAGAGACGTTAGAGCCAGGCCAGAGAACCTCAGAATTTGTTTTGAAGAGATTGTGCTGATGCGGCTTAAGTAGTTTCTTTGATGTTTGGGCAGTTTGTAAATGGCTGACGAAGTGGAAAATAATCAGGCCCACCAATTGTGAGAGTAGTGCAGTTAGGAGTTGACGTTGATGCCTGGAACTAGAGGTTATGCAAGGCTTGGTGTAGGAAGTTGGCTCTGTATATACTATTTCAAAGTTAGAAATAGTGTGCACAGAGTCCAAGGGTTCCCCTTAGAGGTAAGATAGTGGCAAAAAGAGATAATTCTAATGCTCTATTTTGTGGTAGTGTGGTCGAGCAGTAGGCTTATCAGAGGTTAGTGTTAAGCATTTGTTGTACACCGGCAATAAATGAGAAACACACACTCAGACAATTCAAGGACAATAGGTTTTTATATAGAAAAATAAATTTTCTTAGTTTATTTTAAGAACCACAGGTTCAAGATTTACAAACAATACTTTAAACGAAAGGAATTTCACTCAGGTATCTTAGGCACTTTGAATGATCACAATAGCATGCACAGTTTTGGCAAAAATGGCAATAAGCTATTTTAAAAATGGACATAGTGCAAAAATCAACAGTTCCTGAGGGGAGGTAAGTATTTGTTTGCTTTACAGGTAAGTAAAGCACTTACAGGGTTCAAAGTTGGGTCCAAGGTAGCCCACCGTTGGGGGTTCAAGGCAACCCCAAAGTTACAACACCAGCAGCTCAGGGCCAGTCAGGTGCAGAGGTCAAAGTGGTGCCCAAAACACATAGGCTTCAATGGAAATAGGGGTGCCCCGGTTCCAGTCTGCCAGCAGGTAAGTACCCACGACTTCATAGGGCAGACCGGGGGGTGTTGTAGGGCACCGGGGGGGACACAAGTAGGCACAAAGTACACCCTCAGCGGCACAGGGGCGGCCGGGTGCAGAGTGCAAACAGGTGTTGGGTTTGCAGTAGGATTCAATGGGAGAGCCGGGGGTCTCTTCAAGGATGCAGGCAAGGGGGGGGGGGGGCTCCTCGGGGTAGCCACCACCTGGGCTAGGAAGAGGGCCTCCTGGGGGTCGCTCCTGCACTGGAGTTCGGTTCCTTAAGGTCTTTGGGGCTGTGGGTGCAGTGTGTTTTCCAGGCATCTGGTTCCTTGAAGCAGGCAGTTGCGGTCAGTGGGAGCCTCTGGATTCCCTCTGCAGGTGGCGCTGTGGGCGTTCAGGGGGGTCAACTCTGGCTGCTCGCAGTCGCCAGGGAGTCCTCCCTGTAGAGTTAGTTTTCCGCAGGTCGAGCCGGGGGCGTCTGGTGCAGAGTGGAAAGTCTCACGCTTCCGGCGGGAAAAGTGTGGTCTTTAAAAGTTGCTTCTTTGTTGCAAAGTTGCAGGTTTGTTGAACAGGGCCGCTGTCCTCTGGAGTTTCTTGGTCCTTTTAGAAGGCGGTAGTCCTCTGAGGCTTCAGAGGTCGCTGGGCCCTGGGGGATGCGTCGCTGTTGCAGTTTTTCTCGAAGTGGGGAGACAGGCCGGTAGGGCTGGGGCCAAAGCAGTTGGTGTCTCCGTCTTCTCTGCAGGGCTTTAGGTCAGCAGTACTTCTTCGTCTTCAGGTTGCAGGAATCTATCTTCCTAGGTTCTGGGGGGCCCCTAAATACTCAATTTAGGGGTGTGTTTAGGTCTAGGAGGTTAGTAGCCAATGGCTACTAGCCCTGAGGGTGGCTACACCCTCTTTGTTCCTCCTCCTGGTGGGGAGGGCGTCACATCCCTAATCCTATTGGGGGAATCCTCCATCTGCAAGATGGAGGATTTCTCAGTCAGTCACCTCTGCTCAGGACACCTTAGGGGTTGTCCTGACTGGCCAGTGACTCCTCCTTGTTTTTCTCATTATCTCCTCCGGCCTTGCTGCCAAAAGTGGGGGCAGTGGCCGGAGGGGCGGGCATCTCCACTAGCTGGGATGCGCTGTAACAAAGGGGGTGAGCCTTTGAGGCACACAGACAGGTGTTACAGTTCCTGCAGGGGGAGGTGAGAAGCACCCCCACCCAGTACAGGCTTTGTTCCTGGCCACAGAGTGACAAAGGCGCTCTCCCCATGTGGTTAGCAACATGTCTGGTGTGTAGCAGGCTGGCAAAAACTAGTCAGCCCACACTGGAAGTCGGGTATGTTTTCAGGGGGCATCTCTAAGATTCCCTCTGGGTGCATTTCACAATAAAATGTACACTGGCATCAGTGTGCATTTATTGTGCTGAGAAGTTTGATACCAAACTTCCCAGTTTTCAGTGTAGCCATTATGGTGCTGTGGAGTTCGTGTATGACAGACTCCCAGACCATATAATCTTATGGCTACCCTGCACTTACAATGTCTGAGGTTTTGCTTAGACACTGTAGGGGCATAGTGCTCATGCACCTATGCCCTCTCCTCTGGTATAGTGCACCCTGGCTTGTGGCTGTAAGGCCTGCTATAGGGGTGACTTATCTATGCCATAGGCAGTGTGAGGTTGGCATGGCACTCTTAGGGGAGTGTCATGTCGACTTAGTCATTTTCTCCCCACCAGCACACACAAGCTGGCAAGCAGTCTCTGTGCTGAGTGAGGGGTCCCTAGCGTGGCATAAGACATGCTGCAGCCCTTAGAGACCTTCCCTGGCATCAGGGCCCTTGGTACCAGGGGTACCAGTTACAAGGGACTTACCTGGATGCCAGGGTGTGCCAATTGTGGAGACAAAAGTACAGTTTAGGGAAAGAACACTGGTGCTGGGGCCTGGTTAGCAGGCCTCAGCACACTTTCAAAGCATAACTTGGCATCAGCAAAGGCAAAAAGTCAGGGGGTAACCATGCCAAGGAGTCATTTCCTTAAACTGGGAAATTATAAAAGGCAAAGAGTTGTTTCAGAAAAGTGTTAGGGAGACACCTCTCTGAAGTCAAACGAATGTAACATTTTGAATAATCATTAACATAGCATGATCACATGTTTCTTCAGTTGTGTTCCGTACTAAAACCTGCTCAGACAGAGGGCTGATAAAGAGGCCCCCTTCACCAGTGCTCTTCACCTTTACAGTAGTCAACAGTTTTAGGAAGTCTTGCAGTCACAGGCAACTTTAGCTGCAAACAAATATCAACGGTACTTGGGTGATCACATCTCACCAGGCTATTATGTACACAGTTTCAAAGACTGGACATGTGTGATAAAATAATGCATTCTAGGTCCTCAGTCTTGTTTTTCTTGCATCGAGCTAGTTCGACAAAGATTCCTGGAAAAAATGTGTAGGTGCAAAGGGCATGACTAGGAGACAGTCCAAAATGAGCTAAGTGAGGTGGTCACTTTAATTGGGGGCAGAAGTGCTGCCTTAAGTTTATCACACTTTGTGCAGCTAGTGATTGGCTTTCAGAACTGGAAAGGTAAAACATGAGTTGGGACAGCATAAGGTCATCGAGTGAATGCAGCTTTTTCAAAGTCCTGATTGGAGCAAGGCCCTTAATAAGCATTTAGCCTTTACTATAGGTGAAATTTCAGCAATGGCACTGTTAGGTACAGAAAACGCGTTTGACAAGATATTTGGGGAAGTTGAAAAGGTGAAGCCAGGGGTTGCATGATCCCTTCTAAAACGAGCCTCTTCTTCAACAAGGTCGCATGGCCCATTTCACTTTCTTTTTTTGTAATCTACCAGTGTCAGATTTGATTTGAATGAATACTTCATAAACCTTTGAAGTATTACTCTAGTATCTTGTGATTCTGAGAAGAAGCATGCATATAACACATGGACATCTATTGCAGATAAGGTGAAACCATTCTGATGTTCACTATCAATGCTATTGTTGTCTGACCTGTTTACAGTAGAATTCATCCGTCATATTCATCTGTGTTTGACAGATCAACACAGGCCCACCATTTCCAGCACTACAAGCAGATACAAATCTGATTACCACAATGGTATGCTAGTAAGCTGACCTATAAATAACTGCTAATCTAAGTGCAAATACGGTAAAGTAATGCAGTCTGAGTAGTTAAAATGTATCCTGCATTCTTGTGTGAATTGTACTATTTTCTGGTCGAGAAGAGGATTTATGACCATAATGGTTGCTCACAAATTGTATTGTGGCAAAGTTCTGTCCCATCTTAAGCACACTGAAGTTATATTTGTCCACTGGATGCGTAGATCATGCTCAACAGTCAGCATCTGCAAGGCACCAAATTGTGGATGGTCACTATACCAACACAAGGTTGGGTTTTGTAATGACTTGTAGGTCTTGTTTTGCTCCCAACGGCCATACTGAGTTTTGTGGATCATTAAAACTCCTATTCTAATCACATATTGTATGCTGACATATTTAGCTGATGCCTAAATGCTATTAAGGGTAGTTTTGTGATATGCACAAATCTGATTACCAATGATCAAAATTGGAAATGGGTAATAAGAATCAATTATGCAAAGAAACCAACTCATTTGAATTTTAACAAAACAATTGTGCCTATGTGCATTAACCCCTTCCCTGCCACGGACGTAATGGTTACGTCCATGGCAGCGCCCATGTGGCGCCATGGACGTAACCATTATGTCCTGAATGCTGCCCTCGGGAGAAGCGCTAGCGCTCCTCCCGAGGGCCGCCCCCCCACCCCCCTGCGCGCGCTGACAATCACACAACCTCCCCCATCGCGCTGGAAGCAGAGCTTCCAGCGCGATCGAAAGAGAAATGCTCAGCATTTCTCTTTCGATCACGTGGGGGAGGCCCGGAGGGGCTTCAAAGGGAAGGAAATGTATTTCCTTCCCTTTGAAGTCTCTCCGAGGGTTTCAAAAGCCGGATTGCTTGCAATCCGGCTTTTGAAACCCCACTAGACACCAGGGATTTTTTTTATATGAAATTGACAGAAGGGAGCGACCCCTTGGGCAAGGGTCGCTCCCAGGGGGTCATTGTTTTTAAGGCCTTTTCTGCCCCCAGTGGGGGCAGAAACCTCTAGACACCAGGGATACTTTTTTTATTTATTTATTTTTATTTGTTTTCTTTTGTTTTTTAGGTGTGGGATGCGACCCCTTAGGCAAGGGTCGCTCCCATAGGGGGAAATTATATTTAGGCCATTTTTGGCTTATTTTTATGAGGCCAATCTGCCCCCAAGGGGGGCAGAAACCACTAGACACCAGGGAGTTTTTTTTTGTTTGTTTTTCACGTAAGGGGAGTGACCCCTTAGGCAAGGGTCGTTCCCTTGGGGGGCAAATTTATTTTAGGCCATTTCTGCCCCCCATGGGGGCAGATCAGCCTATTTTTATTAGGCCGATCTGCCCCCACGGGGGGCAGAAACCACTAGGCACCAGGGATTTTTGTTGTTGTGTTTTACAGATGGGGAGCGACGCATTAGGCAAGGGTCGCTCCCCTGGGGGGCAAATTGTATTTAGACCATTTCTGCCCCCCTTGGAGGCAGATTGGCCGATTGTAGGTCAATCTGCCCCCAAGGGGGGCAGAAACCACTAGGCACCAGGTATCTTTTTTTTTGCGCCGTCACGCAAGGGGAGCGACCTTGCAGGCAAGGGTCGCTCCCCGGGGGGGTAAATTTATTTTAGGCCATTTCTGCCCCCCCTGGGGGCAGATCGGCCTATTGGTATTAGGCCGATCTGCCCCCGGGGGGGCAGAAACCTCTAGGCGCCAGGGCACATTGTTTTTTTGTGTTTTTTTTTTTTTTGTTTGTTTTTGTAGAGATTGGGAGCGACCTATTAGGCAAGGGTCGCTCCCCTGGGGGGCAAATTGTATTTAGACCATTTCTGCCCCCCTTGGAGGCAGATTGGCCGATTGTAGGTCAATCTGCCCCCAAGGGGGGCAGAAACCACTAGGCACCAGGGATTTTTTTTTCGCACCAATGTCACGCAAGGGGGGGGGGGGGCGACCCCATAGGCAAGGGTCACTCGCAGGGGGGTTGGGGGGGTGGGGGACAAATTTATTTTAGGCCATTTCTGCCCCCCCCCTGGGCCCGGGTGAGCTAGAGGCCAAAATCCACAGGTAGGCACTGTTTTCTATGAAAAAATGTGATGTGTCCACGTTGTGTTTTGGGCCATTTCCTGTCGCGGGCGCTAGGCCTACCCCACACCAGTGAGGTATCATTTTTATCGGGAGACTTGGGGGAACCCTAGGTGGAAGGAAATTTGTGGCTCCTCTCAGATTCCAGAACTTTCTGTCACTGAAATGTGAGGAAAACATGTTTTTTTAGCCAAATTTTGAGGTTTGCAAAGGATTCTGGGTAACAGAACCTGGTCAGAGCCCCACAATTCACCCCATCTTGGATTCCCCTGGGTTTCTAGTTTTCAAAAATGCGCTGGTTTGCTAGGTTTCCCCAGGTGCCGGCTGAGCTAGAGGCCAAAACCCACAGGTAGGCCCCGTTTTCTATGAAAAAATGTGATGTGTCCAGGTTGTGTTTTGGGCCATTTCCTGTCGCGGGCGCTAGGCCTACCCACACAAGTGAGGTATCATTTTTATCGGGAGACTTGGGGGAACGCTGGGTGGAAGGAAATTTGTGGCTCCTCTCAGATTCCAGAACTTTCTGTCACCGAAATGTGAGGAAAATGTTTTTTAGCCAAATTTTGAGGTTTGCAAAGGATTCTGGGTAACAGAACCTGGTCCGAGCCCCACAAGTCACCCCTCCTTGGATTCCCCTAGGTCTCTAGTTTTCAGAAATGCACAGGTTTGGTAGGTTTCCCTAGGTGCCGGCTGAGCTAGAGGCCAAAATCTACAAGTAGGCACTTTGCAAAAAACAGCTCTGTTCTCTGTGATGTGTCCACGTTGTGTTTTGGGGCATATCCTGTCGCGGGCGCTGGGCCTAACCACACACGTGAGGTTCCATTTTTATCGGGAGACTTGGGGGGGAACGCTGGGTGGAAGGAAATTTGTGGCTCCTCTTAGATTCCAGAACTTTCTGTCACCGAAATGTGAGGAAAATGTTTTTTAGCCAAATTTTGAGGTTTGCAAAGGATTCTGGGTAACAGAACCTGGTCCGAGCCCCGCAAGTCACCCCTCCTTGGATTCCCCTAGGTCTCTAGTTTTCAGAAATGCACAGGTTTGGTAGGTTTCCCTAGGTGCCGGCTGAGCTAGAGGCCAAAATCTACAAGTAGGCACTTCGCAAAAAACACCTCTGTTTTCTTCCAAAAATTTGGATGTGTCCACGTTGCGCTTTGGGGCGTTTCCTGTCGCGGGCGCTAGGCCTACCCACACAAGTGAGGTATCATTTTTATCGGGAGACGTGGGGGAACATAGATTAGCAAAACAAGTGTTATTGCCCCTTGTCTTTCTCTACATTTTTTCCTTCCAAATATAGGAGAGTGTGTAAAAAAGACATCTATTTGAGAAATGCCCTGTAATTCACATGCTAGTATGGTCACCCCAGAATTCAGAGATGTGCAAATAACCACTGCTCCTCAACACCTTATCTTGTGCCCTTTTTGGAAATACAAAGGTTTTCTTGATACCTATTTTTTACTCTTTATATTTCAGCAAATGAATTGCTGTATACCGGTATAGAATGAAAACGCACGTCAGGGTGCAGCTCATTTATTGGCTCTGGGTTCCCTGGGTTCTTGATGAACCTACAAGCCCTATATATCCCCGCAACCAGAGGAGTCCAGCAGACGTAACAGTAAATTGCTTTCGATAATCTGACATTGCAGGGAAAAGTTAGAGTAAAACGTAGAGAAACATTTATGTTTTTTTCACCTAAATTTCAATATTTTTCTTTTTCAGTTGTTGTTTTCTGTAGGAAACCCTTGTAGGATCTACACAAATGACCCCTTGCTGAATTCAGAATTTTGTCTACGTTTCAGAAATGTTTAGGTTTCTGGGATCCAGCATTGGTTTCATGCCCATTTCTGTCACTGACTGGAAGGAGGCTGAAAGCACAAAAAATTGCAAAAATGGGGTATGTCCCAGAAAAATGCCAAAATTGTGTTGAAAAATTGGGTTTTCTGATTCAAGTCTGCCTGTTCCTGAAAGCTGGGAAGCTGCCGAGTTTAGCACCGCAAACCCTTTGTTGATGCCATTTCAGGGGAAAAACCACAAGCCTTCTTCTTCAGCCACTTTTTCCAATTTTTTTGAAAAAAACGAAATTTTCCCTGTATTTTGGCTAATTTATTGGTCTCCTCCAGGGGAACCCACAAACTCAGAGTACCTCTAGAATCCGTAAGGGGGGCAGGGGGAGGATGCAAATTTGGCGTGGGTATCATGTGGACAAAACGTTATGAAGGACCCTAAGCACAAACTGCCCCAAATAGCCAAAAAAAGTAATGGCACCCGAGGGGGAAAAGGACTGGCAGCGAAGGGGTTAACCTACCGTGCTACGCCAGGAAACATACCCGACTGCAGGTCCAAAAGGTTGAACCAGTGACAGTAAAAAGTATTCATCCCTTTTGGAGGATTTTATACCAGAAGCAAGTGTCTCAAGAACAAAAATTTGGCAAGTAACTGAATAGGCGATCAAGGGCACTTCTTTCAAAACAAGTCAAGAGGGAAGAGTTAACAGGACCTTTGCTGCCCACTTTATAGAAGAGGTATGCCTCAGAGTAGTAAAAAACGAATTTAGTGAAAAAAAACTCCTATCAGTGTTCTAACAAGGGACCCCCTAAAATAGATAGTGGTTCCTGGGCAGAGGAAATAAACAAATTCAAAAAGAACCCTGGGCAACCTAACTTATTTTTACCTGCTCAATGCTCCGTTAAACGGCTCAGACAGTATAATTATTCTTTATAACACCTTTATTCACCATAAAACCAAACAACATTACATCATTGTGCCAGTCATTATACGGAGGTGAAAGACTTTTTACTTTCTGAACTGCCTACGAATCGACTGCATTTACCATGATGCTTTGGGGTTATACTTTGTTGCTGGAGTGCAGGGAGTGTCCTCCCTCTTTTTGAAACGGTCGTTTGACGGCTCCCTTGGGCCACGGCTGACGAGCCTTGGGAGGCACCTGTGCACCATGAGCAGTACTTAAACCTGAGAAGACATTTGGCGGCATTCCAAGCAAGCCCCTAGTCCATGCTGTTCCCTGCTGAATGCGGGTTAACCCAGAAACACATGTACAGGGATATACAGCACTTGCTGCACCTACAGAGGTGAAAGACTCTTTTTAAACAGACTACGAGTCGACTGCATTTACCATGATGCAGTGGGGTTATACTTTGCTGCTAGAGTGCAGGCAGTGTGCTCCTCTCTTTGAAGCTAACATTTAGTACATCCTTTAACCCCTTCGCTGCCAGGCCTTTTCCCCCTCCTGTGCCAGGCCTTTTTTTGCCTATTTGGGGCAGTTCGCGCTTAGGCCCGCATAACTTTTTGTCCACATAAGCTAACCAAGCCAAATTTGCGTCTTTTTTTACCAACATCCTAGGGATTCTGGAGGTACCCAGACTTTGTGGGTTCCCCTGAAAGAGGCCAAGAAATTGGCCAAAATACAGGGAAAATTTCGTTTTTTTTCAAAAAAATTGGAAAAAGTGGCTGAAGAAGAAGGCTTGTGGTTTTTCCCCTGAAATGGCATCAACAAAGGGTTTGCGGTGCTAAACTCAGCAGCTTCCCAGCTTTCAGGAACAGGCAGACTTGAATCAGAAAACCCAATTTTTCAACACAATTTTGGCATTTTTCTGGGACATACCCCATTTTTGCAATTTTTTGTGCTTTCAGCCTCCTTCCAGTCAGTGACAGAAATGGGCATGAAACCAATGCTGGATCCCAGAAACCTAAACATTTCTGAAACGTAGACAAAATTCTGAATTCAGCAAGGGGTCATTTGTGTAGATCCTACAAGGGTTTCCTACAGAAAACAACAACTGAAAAAGAAAAATATTGAAATTTAGGTGAAAAAAACATAAATGTTTCTCTACGTTTTACTCTAACTTTTCCCTGCAATGTCAGATTATCGAAAGCAATTTACTGTTACGTCTGCTGGACTCCTCTGGTTGCGGGGATATATAGGGCTTGTAGGTTCATCAAGAACCCGGGGAACCCAGAGCCAATAAATGAGCTGCACCCTGACGTGCGTTTTCATTCTATACCGGTATACAGCAATTCATTTGCTGAAATATAAAGAGTAAAAAATAGGTATCAAGAAAACCTTTGTATTTCCAAAAAGGGCACAAGATAAGGTGTTGAGGAGCAGTGGTTATTTGCACATCTCTGAATTCTGGGGTGACCATACTAGCATGTGAATTACAGGGCATTTCTCAAATAGATGTCTTTTTTACACACTCTCCTATATTTGGAAGGAAAAAATGTAGAGCAAGACAAGGGGCAATAACACTTGTTTTGCTAATCTATGTTCCCCCACGTCTCCCGATAAAAATGATACCTCACTTGTGTGGGTAGGCCTAGCGCCCGCGACAGGAAACGCCCCAAAGCGCAACGTGGACACATCCAAATTTTTGGAAGAAAACAGAGGTGTTTTTTGCGAAGTGCCTACTTGTAGATTTTGGCCTCTAGCTCAGCCGGCACCTAGGGAAACCTACCAAACCTGTGCATTTCTGAAAACTAGAGACCTAGGGGAATCCAAGGAGGGGTGACTTGCGGGGCTCGGACCAGGTTCTGTTACCCAGAATCCTTTGCAAACCTCAAAATTTGGCTAAAAAACATTTTCCTCACATTTCGGTGACAGAAAGTTCTGGAATCTGAGAGGAGCCACAAATTTCCTTCCACCCAGCGTTCCCCCAAGTCTCCCGATAAAAATGATACCTCACTTGTGTGGGTAGGCCTAGCGCCCGCGACAGGAAATGGCCCAAAACACAACCTGGACACATCACATTTTTTCATAGAAAACGGGGCCTACCTGTGGGTTTTGGCCTCTAGCTCAGCCGGCACCTGGGGAAACCTAGCAAACCAGCGCATTTTTGAAAACTAGAAACCCAGGGGAATCCAAGATGGGGTGAATTGTGGGGCTCTGACCAGGTTCTGTTACCCAGAATCCTTTGCAAACCTCAAAATTTGGCTAAAAAAACATGTTTTCCTCACATTTCAGTGACAGAAAGTTCTGGAATCTGAGAGGAGCCACAAATTTCCTTCCACCTAGGGTTCCCCCAAGTCTCCCGATAAAAATGATACCTCACTGGTGTGGGGTAGGCCTAGCGCCCGCGACAGGAAATGGCCCAAAACACAACGTGGACACATCACATTTTTTCATAGAAAACAGTGCCTACCTGTGGATTTTGGCCTCTAGCTCACCCGGGCCCAGGGGGGGCAGAAATGGCCTAAAATAAATTTGCCCCCCCAACCCCCCCGGGGAGCGACCCTTGCCTGCAAGGTCGCTCCCCTTGCGTGACGGCGCAAAAAAAAAGATACCTGGTGCCTAGTGGTTTCTGCCCCCCTTGGGGGCAGATTGACCTACAATCGGCCAATCTGCCTCCAAGGGGGGCAGAAATGGTCTAAATACAATTTGCCCCCCAGGGGAGCGACCCTTGCCTAATGCGTCGCTCCCCATCTGTAAAACACAACAACAAAAATCCCTGGTGCGTAGTGGTTTCTGCCCCCCGTGGGGGCAGATCGGCCTAATAAAAATAGGCTGATCTGCCCCCATGGGGGGCAGAAATGGCCTAAAATAAATTTGCCCCCCAAGGGAACGACCCTTGCCTAAGGGGTCACTCCCCTTACGTGAAAAACAAACAAAAAAAAACTCCCTGGTGTCTAGTGGTTTCTGCCCCCCTTGGGGGCAGATTGGCCTCATAAAAATAAGCCAAAAATGGCCTAAATATAATTTCCCCCTATGGGAGCGACCCTTCCTAAAATCTCCCCAGCTTTTAGGAACAGGCAGACTTGATTTAGAAAACCACATTTTGGCATTTTACAGGGACATACCCCATTTTCACTTTTTTGTGCTTTTAGCCTCTTTCCAGTTAATGACAGAAATGGGTGTGAAACCAATGCTGATCCCGGAAAGCTAAACAGTTCTGAAAAGTAGATACAATTCTGAATTCAGAAGGGGTCATTTGTGTAGATCCGGCAAAGTTTTCCTACAGAACGTAACGGCTAAAATAAAGTATTGAAATTGAGGTGAATAAAAACAGCAATTTTTCTCCATGTTTTACTCTAACTTTTTCCTGCAATGTCCGATTTTCAAAAGCAATATACCGTTACGTCTGCTGGACTCTTCTGTTTACGGGGATAAATAAGGCTTGTAGGTTCATCAAGAACCCTAGGCACCCAGAGCCAATAAATGAGCTGCACCTTGCAATGGGTTTTCATTGTGTACCGGCTATACAGCAATTCATTTGGTGAAATATAAAGAGTGAAAAAATATTTCCAAAATGGGCACAAGATAAGGTGTTGAGAAGCAGTGGTTATTTGCATATCTCTGAATTCCGGGGTCCCCAGACTAGCATGTGAATTACATGGTATTTCTCAAATAGATGTCTTTTTTACACACTGTCTTACATTTGGAAATAATTTTTGAGAGACAAGGAGCAATAGCACTTGTTCTTCTATTCTGTGTTTCCCCCAAGTCTCCTGATTAAAAATGGTACCTCACTTGAGTGGGTAGGACTAATGCCCGCAACAGGAAACGCCACATGGACACATCACATTTTTACATTGAAATCTGATGTTTTTTGGAACGTGCCTAGCTGTGGATTTCGACTTCTAGCTCAGCCAGCACCTAGAGAAACCTACCAAAACCTGTGCATTTTTTTAAAACTAGACACCTAGGGGAATCCAAGATGGGGTGACTTGTGGGGCTCTCACCAGGTTCTGTTACCCAGAATCCTTTGCCAACCTCAACATTTGGCAGAAAAAAACACTTTCCTCCCATTTCGGTGACAAAGTTCTGGCTGCTGAGAGCAGCAGGGATGTGGAATTCCTGTCACCTGACGCCTGGGACCTATTGTTTGGGGTCAAGGGCAACACGTTTTAATGTTTGTTTTTGTCCTTGGGTCAAGTAGGCCAAACTCCCTGCAGCGCAAACCCTTTGGCTGCCAGTTTACAAAGAAAGGAATTGTCTGGAGTGCAGGTAATGTGTGTCCATACGTTAATGCTGTGGGAACTTATATTTATGGTCCAATAATGAAAATCCTTCATTATTAGGATGAGTGCTGTAAAAAATGTTTTATGGTCGCACCTTACTACTGACAGTGGTTCCAGTAAAAAGAAAAAAAACTGTGCACAAATGTTTGGAAAGTTTAACAATGAGGCTAAGTAGAATGCTCTCTGATGCAAATGCTTGTAAGCAAGAGTGATGATGCTTTGCTTTCAATATAAAATATTCAGGAAAAAAAATGCAAGTGGGAAAAAAGCATTTTGCTACTATGAAAGTTTAGGTGATATTTCTTTGAAGCATCATTTAGGAAAATGTGTTGATGCATGCTCGTAATTTCAAAAAATACTCCTAATGGAAAATCAGTGTAACCATTTTCAGCAAGATTATGGGAAGTACGAAAATAAACCAGCAATGGCAAAGCCAACCGATTCTTCCCCCCCCCCCCCCCCCCCCCCCCCCCAGAAAAAAAAATTGTCAGTCTTTTTTGGTTTTGTCAATGCGTGTCTTGTTTTCATAGTTTTGGGAGGCGCCGGGTCCTCACCATTGTAACAAACACTGGCAAAAAAAAAAAGTTTGTCTCAAAAAAGCACACATTGTCACAAAAGCCCCACAGCCCCATCCAGGGCCCCCCCTCAGCCCAGCACCTGCCCTGAGTGAGTCTTGGGTGTGTGTGGTGGGGGGGGGAGGGGGTGAGAGGTGGGGGGGCTCCAGTTTCGTAATGGCACTGATTGCCAGAGTAGTTCAAGGTACAGAACAAAACTACTTTGTTTGCCAATATGCTACTTTTGGAAGAGCAGAATGCGATTGCTCACAGTAAAGCCAGTCAATAGTTGGAGAGAGTAATAGAAATATAATAATAAAATGTCTGTTAACGCCAGACTTAATTAGGGACCCAATTCTTAAAGAAAGTCACAAAAGTGCACCCATGGTATGTCTTTGAAGTAGTGGCTTTCATTAATTCACAAGAACTTACAGAATTAGACCAGGAGATTGTACACGTAGAAAATATTTGAACTGTATTTTAGCGTGAGCCAATATGCATTGGTAGATTTGCTCATGTGAAACTACAGAGCGTTTACAAGTTCACTTTTCCTCCAACCACATTTTTCCCAAGTCTAGAAGAACTTCTACTTTTGCCATTGTCAGGAGTAAATTTCCAACATCTCATTATTGGAAAAGATTAGAGAAGAGCTGGTGAAAATCCTTAAAACATGCAAGTTAGTAGGTTTGCGGACTCAAAGGCATTCCAGCCATGGAACTATTGCTTTCTGCTTCCTCCAGCCCCAGTATGTACATCTGCGGAAAGGTGGCAAAATAAATAAATTGCTATAGTAGGAATTGAAATTGCTAGTATTCAAGCCCTACTATAGTAGTTTCCATGGCATAATTAGAGAGACTATTATCATAGCTCTTACATAATGAGATTGCTGCCATAATTTGTTGCTGCACTACATGGCATCAAAGGGACAAGTAGATTTAAGAAGCAACCTGTACCATGGACAAGTTGATATTTTATTAAATTCCACACTCCTGGAGGAGCCACAAATTTCCTTCCACCCATCATTCCCCCAAGTCTCCCGATAAAAATGGTACCTCATTTGTGTGGGTAGGCCCAGTGCCTGTGAACAGAAATGCCCCAAAACACTATGTGGGCACATCGAAATTATCAAATACAAAACTTCCAGTTTTTTTGGGGGCCGTGGGGGGACGGCACCTGCGTTTTTGGTCCTGGGCTCAGCAGCCATATAGGGAAACCTACTAAACCCAAACAGCTAAAAAAAAAAAAAAAAAAAAATCCCATTTTGCCAACATTTGTGTGGAATCACCGCACCGGGACAAATTTCCTACCACCCAATGTTCCCCTCCGTCTCCCGGTAAAAATTATACCTCACTTGTGTAGGTGGGCCAAGTGCCTGTGACAGGGAAGAGCCAAAAACATGTTAAAATTGAGGGGGAACCAAAGTGAATCCAAAAGGGCAGTTTGGGAAAAGAAACCTTTTTAGGTTGACAAGTGGGGCAGAATTTTTATCGGTATAGATGCGACAATGCTGGGTGGTAGGAATTTTGCGTATTCTGGAAGGTCCCATCACAAAAATGTGTGATTTTAAGAAAGTTGGAGGTTTGCAGGGCATTGTGGGTAAGAAAATGGTGCGGAGGTGCATGTGAGGCACACCACCCTGGACTCACCAGGGATGTGGAATTCCTATAGCCCGACGCCCGGGACATCTTGTTTGGGGTCAAGGGCAACAAGTTTTTGTTTACTTTGTCCTTGGGACAAGTAGGCCCAACCCCCTGCAGCACAAACCCTTTGGCTGCCTGTTTACAGAGAGTTGAACTCTCTGCAGTTGAGGTAATGTGTTTCCAAAAGATAATGCTGTTCGAACTTGTATTTATGGTTCATTATTTGAAAGCCTTCATTATTAGGGTGCGTGCTGTAAATAAATGTTTTAAGGTCACACTTCACTACTGACGTTGGTTCCAGTACAAAAAAAACGTGTACACACATGTTTGTAAAGTTTAGGCTAAGAGGCTAAGTATAATGCTCCCAGAATGCTCTCTGATTATATGCAAATGAAGTGTCATTTAGTAAAATGTGTTGATGCATGCTAGTATTTCCCAAAAAATATTTCTAATGGAAAATCAGTGTAACCATTTTCAACACGATTATGGGAAGCATGAAAATAAACAAACACTGACAAAGCCAACTGATCTGACATACTTTTATAAGTCTTTTAGTTTCATCAATGCGTGTCTTGTTTTGACATGGCTTTTGTAACGCTTTATTGTTGTGGGAGCTACCAGGCCCTCAACATTGTAACAAACATTGGCAAAACCTCCCCAAAAAGTTTTTGAACTCTTAAAGCACACGTTGCCACCAGCGGCATAACAAAGGCCCCGCAGCCACCCTCCAGGGGGGCCCCGTCAGCACAGCACCTGCCCTGAGTGAGTCTGGAGAGGAAGCTCCTCCATGTTCTTTGCAAAGGGGCACCCTCCAGTTTCGTTACGTCACTGATTGCCACTGTAGTTCCTGACACTGAACAAAACTACTTTGTGTGGCAATATGCTCCTTGTGGAAGAGCAGAATGCGATCACTCACAGTAAAGCCAGCCGAAAGAGAGAAATAGAAGTTTAATAAAAACAAAATGTCTTTGTTAACACCAGACCTAATTAGGGACCAAGACCCACATGTAGGTAGCTTTTTGCATGTCGCAAACAGCGACTTTCGCTGTTTGCGACGTGCAAAAAGCACATTGCGATGCACAAACCCAGTTTTGCGATTCAGTAACCTGGTTACCGAATCTCAAAACGGGTTTGCGACTCGCAATTAGTAAGGGGTGTTCCCTTCCTAATTGCAACTCGCAGTGCAATGTAGGATTGTTTTGTGACCGCGGGCGCAAACCAATCGCAGTTTGCACCCATTTCAAATGGGTGCTAACACTTTCGCAAAAGGGAAGGGATCCCCATGGGACCCCTTCCCCATTGTGAATGTCACTGTAAACATTTTTTCAGAGCAGGCAGTGGTCCTGCGGACCACTGCCTGCTCTGAAAAAATGAAACTAAAACGTTTCATTTTTCGTTTTTGTTATGCATCTCGTTTTCCTTTAAGGAAAACTGGCTGCATTACAAAAAAAAAACCCAAAAAACTGTTTTATTGAAAAGCAGTCAGACATGGTGGTCTGCTGTCTCCAGCAGGCCACCATTCGTGAGGGGGTCGCAAATTGCGACCCACCTCATGATTATTCATGATGTGGGCATTTGCGAAGCCCTTGCGAATCACAGATGGTGTCAAGGACACCATCCTACATTCGGCTTTGCGACTCGCAATTTGCAGGTCACAAATCTGAACCTACCTACTTGTGGCCCCAAATTCTTAGTCACAAAAGTGCACCCATGGTATGTCGTACCCCTATAAAATATTTGTGAACTGTATTTTAGCGTGGGTAAATGATGTGTAGATGTGCTCATGTGAAAATCTATTGAGCATTTACAAGTTAATTTTCTCTCCAGCCACTTTCTTCCCAACCCTGGAAAAAGTTCTAATTCTGCCATTGTCAGGAGTAAATGTCCAACCTTTCTTATTATGGGAAAATATTAGAGAGAAGCTGGTAAAAATCTTTAAAACATGCAGGTTAGTAGGTTTGCAGACTCAGAGGTATTCCAGCCCTGGAACTATTGCTTACTGCTTCCTCCAGCCCCAGTATGCAGATCTGCAGAAAGGTGGCAAAATAAGGAAATTTCTACAGTAGGATTTAAACTCCAAGTATTCAAGCCCTACTATGGTAGTAGCCCTGGCATAATCAGAGAGGCTATTAATTACTGCCAGAATTTGTCGCCACACTACATGGCACCAAAGGGACAAGTAGATCTTTTTACAGGACAAGTAGATTTGAGAAGCAACCTGTCCCCTGGACAAGTAGATATTTTAATAAATTCCACACCCCTGCTCACTCAGATGTGTCTAGGTCTTGTAGATTTTTCTACATGGCAGCGTCCAAAAAGTGCAGCCCTCACCATTTTAAGTTGGACGATTTTGAGAGTTAGACAAGCTCTCATGGCCCAAATGTAAAACCAAAATCAAATGTCCTCTTGCTTGCTGTGGGATAAGATGTTTTCGTGTGCAGGGGGAGGTGAAAAACTGTACCCCCTTCAGTTGGGGTGGGGCATAATCATGCCCGATACCGGTTGGTAGCCACCACCACCCCACTTTTTTAAAATTCCCTGGCATCTTGTAAGCTTTCTGCCCCACACGAGAGTGGATCAGGGGTAGTTGCCCTCCTTTTTTTTAAAAAAATTTTTTTTTTACAATTTAAAAAAAATAAAAATATATATATATTTTTTTTAAAATCTTCTCTGGTGGCATTTCTACCTCCCTTGGGGGGCAGATGAGCCTTCCAAAAATAGGCCGATGTGCCCCCATAGGGATCGACCCTTGCCCAAGGGGCTGCCAACCCAAACAAAACACACACAAACACAGACAATCCCTAGTGCCTACGTGGTTTCTTCCCCCGCCTAAAAGGGGGGCAGAAATGGCCTATTGCATTTCTCTTCCGATCCCCGCTGGAAGCTGAGCTTCCAGCGCAGTGGGGTGACCTGATGTCATAAGGCGTCCCCACGGCGATTGGGGGTAGAAGGGAAGCGATTGGCCATCAGGGAGTGCTAACCCACAGCAGGACGTAATGGTTACATCCTCTGCACCGGAGCGGTGCAGCCGAGGATGTAACTGTTACGTCCTGGGCACCCAAGGGGTTTAAAGAATAATCAAAGCACCAGTATGCACACAGGAATGTTCCTACTCCAAAAGCAACAGTCCAGCATGAATTTCCAGGCAATGGGCCATGTCTACCGCAACAATAAGCAACTTAAAATTGGTTCTAGCCTTGTTGAGATTCATTAGTGAGATTTCTTCTTTGAGTCTATGCATACGGACCATTTAGAGAAACATCGGTATCATGGCCCTCTGAGGTTCTCCCCATGTGTACTACTTTTAGTCACTGTTAGAATTTTCCATTTTGTCCTTTTTTATATTTCAGCGAGGACTTCACTACATCCGTAAGTTGGCTTTTAATATTAATTTTTGCTCTTGTAACAATGCTAGCTCTAAATGACCTGTAAGTTAGGGCTGGCTGTCAATCTTTTGTCTGGGCTTTCATTCGACTAGCCTATTTCCTACCCTACAAAGGTCTGACTATAGAGATATATATTTTTTTTACATCACCCATCTTGTTTTCTGAAGCCTTCTCGCGGAGACTGGATTATGTAATAAGGTTCCAGATGTTGCAGCAGCTTCCAAGTCGCTGATACCCAGAGCTTTAGTGGGCATCAGCTGTCTCCCCAGGAAGCTGGAAGGGTGGGGGCCAGTCTGGCAGCAGTGGGGGCTGGTTTTCTTACTGGGGGCCTGTTTTGTAGCAAAGTTGCAATGTCTGCCTCTAGTAACAGAAGCAGCAGTGCTTTGCACTTGCAATCCTCTCAACCTGGGGACTGGTCTGACTACCAGGGTTAGTTTGGGTTCCCAGTTCGGCCCTGCTGACACCAGATCTTGCCATGCTGCAAACCAGACGCTGGCTTATAGTGACTTTTGCATAAAAGTCCTGTGCATTAAACCGTGCCTTTAGTACTGTGAGTTAGCCATTGCTCAGAATTATATCCTAGTTAGTTTTCTGGGGCACCATCCAGATGTTCTGGCACTGTACTCGGCCATCTGGTCTCATGCATTTGAAAGATGAGGACAAGTGGAGAAAATTTGACTTTCTGTAAACCTGGGACATCAACGGCTTAAACTTATGGGACAGAAGATTATACACCATTTTTAGACCAAAATCTTAAGACTTGGCTAATAACACAATACTTGTGTTCCAGCTGTCAGTTTTGACCTACCTTCCATGCAAGGTGCCAAAGAACATCTGTGTGGCTAATGAGGTCTACAAAAACTTTACCATGGCACAGTATAGTTTCCCTACCCTGTTTTTAGACTTCTGGATTAAAGAGGCTGTTTAGAGGAGATAAACTATTTAAATATAGAAAATAAATTGCAGCAGTCTTTTGTGATTTGTCGGTCTTGTTTATGGATTTTTTTTTGTTGACTGTTTAGCTTATGAAGGTTCATTTATTATTGAAGATGGAGTTTAGTACAACGTCCCATAGATTGCTCAGAATCTGAACTTTACAGGCATTAAAGATAACCATAGAAGGATTCCAACTTTGACCTTGAGGGTGAGAGATGGAATGTATAGAATTTGCCAAGCACAACAAAGCACCATTTGGAAGACTGGAGAAGCCCACCCATATCCAGTGCTTAATTTGTAAAAATAAATACAAGAAATTGAGGGACCCTAAATGATTCCATGCAGACATAGTCAAACACCCCGGCCCAGATTACCAAGGCTGTCTGATTTTTGGTTTCATCTCATGCCTCTTTCTTTAGCACCCGAAACGTCCTCGCTATTGCAAGGTATTTTTCATTCCTTTGCCCAGACAGTATTGCCATGTGCATAAACTACAACATAATGAAGTATACTATCAACAAGTATGCTGCATAGTTTTCCTTTTCTTGCTGCATAATTTAGTCAACCCTGTTGCATAATTTGATGCTCCCCTGCTCGAATAATTCCAGTGGCCCTGACCATATTAAATAGTTTAAAAAAATATTGATGAGCCTGAAGAAAAATTACCCTGATGAAAACCTTTATGATTGGTGGGAAACAAATGGGGTGGTGCTGAAACCAGATTAAGGAGCTGGTTGAAATATTTTAGCTCACTGATCTGCATATTTAAAAAAATACCAGTCATTGAGTTGGACGCCTATCTTCCAGACGTAACCGAAGAGTGGTCCTCGCGCTGAAAAGAGTTAACAAAAGAAAGGGAACATCTACGTTGAGGGATGCTTTGTTGTGAACCTGCCAACCTTGGGTTGTTTTGAATCGGATTGTAAAATTGCATCCTCCAAATCACATATTGTGGAGAAATATTTAAATATCAATATTTTAACTATCAATATGAAATGGCTTTGACTGCCGAGTGAACTTTGGCCAGGGACTTTGGATTCGTTTATGGAAGAGAATGAACAACCGCTTGGTGTTCAAACAAGTGGCTGTATTTCAGAAGCACATGCTCTTATGTCATCGACCACATTTACATGTTTAGGGCTAACTAGAGAGTTGCATAAGGTTAAGAGTGCTGAGGACCACAATTGCTTCCTGTAAGATGACGACCGTTTCGTCATACTCCTTGGCCATAGCCTGGAACTACTACTTACTAGAATAGCCAGAACAAAGGAAAAAGCATTCCCTCTGTCAGATTATGATGCGCGTATCCGAATGGGGAGAGCTTGATCTTACACATGTACGAAGACTGAAACGCAAGGAAAAACAAGTAGGATTGCTTATTCGCCTACACACAGATGGATCACCAGTAGGGCTGGCATCAGGGTGATGAATCATTGCACCAGTGAGCCAAGCTACTATTGACTTTGTGTCCTGTATCTGTGTACCAGCAAGACAGATGTCCAATACCTCATATGTTTAACAGATCAGTCAAGATCACAGCGCCACTTCAAAGGCAAAAACATTGTCAGTGTGGGTGATGAAGCTTTGCTCACAAATTGCTGAAAGTGCGGAAGGCACAGCGGTGCTATTCAGAGAATGGTTTCAAGAATATGGAAATTTCTTTTTAGAAACAATCTGTTTATCCACAGTGTAGAGGGTGTTCAAGTTCCTAGATTAAGTGTATAAACTCTAATAAAATTAGAGCAGTATTCAGCAAGAGGCAAATTGATGTTAATCCTCTGCCCCATTCTACTTTGTGCATTCAGACACTTACACTGCGACCGTACATGAGGACCATCCTCCCACTCAGGTTGGGCCCTCCGTTTTAGTCCATCACACAAAACACAAGTCCTGAGCACACGGGACACTTCAATGAGAAATTCGTACCTGTACTGCACCTTCCATCAAGCTGAAGCTTTAGAGTCCTCTCCCCCAAAGGAGACATCCACCCACAGGCACCATCCGTGTGCTCGCTGGGTGCCAAATGAAAATAGTCTGTCACCCGTCTGTTAATATAACGATTCTTCGACTGCCAGATGTGTTTGACAAATAATGCCTTTATCCTCTCCCAAATTCGTAACAGCACCAGGTCCTACACCGCCTCTTTCACGCCAATGGTCGCCACTCAAGCACTCGAGAGCAGGGGTCTGGAATGTAGACCAATAGCGTGCTAACAATAGAACATTAATGCAACTCGACCGTCAACTTGCACTTCAACTTGAAGTATGTACTTGGCACTCGCCCGTCACTAAGGGGAAACTGATAGTTCTTTGATGTGAATAGATTGCAACCTGTCGTTGCTATAGAATTGTGAATAAATATTAAAATAACAGCTGTTAGGCTGCCAAACGGATTGTGTGGTATTTCTCAGGCTGCCATGTTAATATTTCATCCAGTGGTTACTAATTTAACAGACTTTCTGAGCAGTGATCTGATTGCTTAACGATACACGGAGTCTATGAAGTAAGTTGAAAATACCTTAAGTTCATGTGTACAAAACCGTATGGAATGGTTGGCATGCCTCTCAAGTAAATAGAATCCTGTCATCGCACATTTTTTTTAAAATAAACTTTTCAGAAGACCGGAAATAACAATTATCGGTCGCACATTGAACTCCAATTTTCTTTTGGTATAGAAGTTAACTTGCTAATAGTTTTTAAATCACTAACACAATTTACAATCTGAGAGATAATGTCTCAACCCATCCTCCTTCTAATAGAGTTCATTTTCTTTTATTATTCAGTATTGCAGATTTGGTCACTGAAGCATTTCGCTCCTAGTTTTCGTCATCTTGCGTTATTTTGTCTATCTGTTCTGTTTGCAGTAGTAATAGACCATGGGACAGGAGTCTTTTTCTCAGCCTCCCCACATTGTGGTTGAGAGATGGAAGACCGCAGCAACTGTCATCTTTCTCTTGTCCATGCCCAAGTGAAATCAAGAGACTGGGTCATAAGGTAGATGCTGCAGAGTTTGGTGGGCAGTGATAGTTTGCCCCTGGTCCTTAGCTGAGGCTTGGGAGGTTTCAAAAGTAATTTTAAGTTACACGTCTGCAGTGGCTGAGAGTAGGGTGGTATCTCTCACCTTTGATTTATTCTGCGATTTGGTAAAGGGAATTGAAGTGGTGAGTGGATGGCACAAAAATCCCGATTACTTATTTTTTTAAATTCCTATTTGTTGAACATTACCAACTCTTACATTTTATAAGTAATGCTTCTCTGCCCCAGCGCCCCTACTTCATCAACATATCGTTTTTAAAAGGGTATTTAAAGACCACTCCCTTCTACGCCCGCTTTCACTATGGATACTTTTTTTTTTTCCCTACTCCAGACAGTCAATTTTGTTTGTGTTCCTGAATACTAAGAACATTGAGATCATCACGTGGCTTGTTTCGTGGCCTTCTTTTTTTTTCTTTTATTTAATTATATATTCAGAAGAAGAGAAAAGTCGATCTTCAATGCTGCTTTTGCATGTTAGTCATTCTCTGTGATTTATCTTCAATGGCAATCTCATTGAGCATCAAATGAGCCAAAAAGGAACGAAATGAACCATGCTTGCTAAATATGGCACACTTATTTTTCCGGTATTTCTGTGAGATCTTTGGAGCTTTCCATGGGAAATAATATTTTTGGGACTGACTACCAACCATTATGTGCCAGATTAGTCAACCCACATGAATATTCTGTATTTTTGTTATGGAAATTTGGAAACACTTCCTTTCCTACTGCACTCTATGGCCAACCTTAAGAGACCTGTATACTTTTGTGTGTCCGTAAGCACAACGCTCACTTGAGCTGCTGACTGGAAGGTTTTAGGGTGATCCGTCCAGACGGGGGTCCCAAAACTTTTCCCCATTCATTTTTCCATAGGGATTAGGAACAGCAATCGCTCCAACTACTGGATGGGATTACACCAAATTTGGCTGAACTTCAAGCGCCTAGTAGGCCAAGTCCCGGGGGCAATGTTTATTTGTAACATGGCCCCGGGGACCTGCCAGGGGCGATCAACATTAATGTGGGTGGTGACCCACCCCTCTCCCCTCCTACAGCCCCGGGGACCACAACATCCACAGGGCTTTTAATAATACATGGGGCACCCGCCCCATCCCTCCCACCCCCGAGACCACCCCCTTCCTGGTGGTTTTAACAATTAATATGCAGATTCCCCCCCCCCCCTTGGGGACCACTACTGCCCGGGGCTCTTGTTGGGGGGTGGGGGGGGGGGGCACATGGCACCCCTCCAAGAGCCACTGATGGCCCTGGGGACCGCCACACTCTGGGCTAGCTCCTGCTATGTCTGGGGGTGCCATCCCCAGGACATAACTATTTGCAAGTCACAGCAAACAAAGTCTGATTTCTGATAGCTGGACCTGAACAGGTCCGGCTGTCAGAAAGTGGACTTCATCTGTTTCCCTGGATGCAGGGAACAGAGATGAAAGCTTTGCTTCAGCAACCAGGGAGCTGCTACTTAAAGAAGCTCCTTGCTTGCTGGAGCACTGGGACTGCGGGGGAGGCATTGAGGCTCCTGTGGCCATCCCACGTAGCCCATAAAGGGTATAGAATAAAAAAAATAAAAAAAATGAAGAAAAAAAACCCAAATGAATACTTCGTGTGAAGGTCACATACCTTCATACTGAGTGTTGACGGTTACAATCAATGTGTATCTATGGTTGTTTCCCTTTTTTTTTTTTTTTCTGCATATGTTTAAGTCTCATACTTTTTTTTAAATGACAAATACATTTTTCTTTTCAAATTGTGAAGAAATCTCATTTTGAGTAGATCATACATCAAAGCCTAAAAAACTTTCTCCCACTCGCACAGCCACTCAGACACTTATGCATCCAATTAGACCCACTCAGACAGTTAAGCACCCACTGACACACTCGTGCACCCACTCACAGACCCGCCACACACTGACTCACTAAAACACTGATGTACGCACTCCTACAACTAGACACACTCACAGCCACTGTTGCCCCTCAGATACACCCTCTCAACCTATTCTCACATCCATAGAGGCTGCAGCCAACTCCCACCACGCACAGCCAAAGGGCTTTACGCAGTGTGGGTTAGGTGGTTAGGGGGTTGGCTGCAGGGTCTGGCTGCAGGCCAAGGTCTTGCGGTAAAACTCCGCTGCACACAGCTGAAGGCCATGCAGGGTTGGGTGCTTATAGTCCTGTGGCCAACTGCCATGCGCAGCATTGGTTGGATATGACTAAAAAAACTAAAAAAAACAGGCATTCCGTGAAAGAACCAAAGGTTACCGGAACGTTTTAGTTAGGCTAACATTTTAAATGTACGAAACCTCTGAAATTCACCAGTCCTAGATAGTTACGTAAAGTAACTAAAACTCGTGCCCTAAGGTAACTATGACTTGCACCCTCGCAATGCACTGCATATTACCCCACAAATTACAGCACTCATGACATCTTTGATAACATAATTGATAATGTCACTGTAATTTAAATTATATTTCCTAACTAGAACATCCCTGTAACCATTTTATAGTGAAAAGGAAAAAATACATATACTTTAATAGATATGTATGAGTAAATTGGAATTGTGGGTGTCTTCTGTTAATGTAATGGACACTGATTGTATTCTTCTGTGCATATCAGAAAGACTTGAAGTCTTACCTAAATTACACCTTTTAAAATGCACTGAGTGCCATGTTTGCCCAGCGCAGACTGTCACCTAACAGGCATACATACATGACTATTGTCAGAATGTAGGATATTGTGGATGGTTGAGTTATGGGACTTTTTTTTTTTTTAAATTACCCTTTCCTGTTATCTGGCAGAGAGGCACTGGAGCTCTCCAGCGAACCAGTCTTACCCTTTGACCTGAAATGGATCAGGTTGATTGCATGACTGAGTATATCAGCAGAACGTCTTCAAGATGGAATAAGGTGCCACACAATAAACATGTTCTTTTCGCTTGTGAAGCTTTGGTAATAACGTTTCAAAGGACAGAGCAGTTTTAGATCTTTGGGTAATGTACTTAAATTTTTGATGGATGAAGTATGCACTGAGCAGTGAGTAGCAATATTTCACATGGCATTTGAGAAAGTTTACTGTCTCTCAAGGGCATTTTTTAGTCTGTTCCCATTAAGAATGGATGTCAGGAAATTTGGTACGGTCAATATCTCCAGTTTTTCCATTTTCAGTCACTTCTCCTTTTATGAGCGAACATCAAAACCATATTTCATTATCAGCCTAAAGAAACTGGAACAGTTTACTAAAGTGAATGAGGTTTTTGGAGAGTATCAGTCTCTGCTCTTAAGCCATCACTGCACCTGCATTTGAGGTGGGGCATTTTAAGTTCTAGTCAGATAAGTAGACTTCCAAAATGTCCTTGGAGGGTTGGCAGGGGACTGCGCTGTAATGCACAACTATGCATATAATGGGAGTAAAGGTGTGGAGGGGTAGTAGGTACACCGAAAGAGGCGAGACCTCACTGCAAAGCGAGGGTGCAATATAGAGAAGGCAGTGATCGAGGTTGGTAGCTGGAGCGGTGCATTGTATTAGGGGAGTACTTTATGAGAGATTAAGTGTGGAAGGTGACCACAGGTCGCTGGTGATCTTTGAAAGTAGTTGGGCACAGTACCTGTCCTGAATTGCATCCTGGGAGCAAGCAAAATGCTCTAGCTCAACTGTCAATAGGAATTTGCCGGGAGGAGGTGCAGGGCAGGTGCTGAGTTCATCCTTGGGAAGTCTTTGAAAAAGTAGGTGCAAATAATGCATGTTACTGCACGCTCGTCACATAAATGTGCTCACCTTGCCGTAGGCAGAGGTTCTTGCATAATATTCCAGAGCTTCAGAGTGTGCAAGTTGGAGTCTTTATATAGGAGTGTTCTAAGTTTTCCCATTGTAAGATTTTTGTTGGAACATTATTGTAAAACGGTTTATTGTTGGAGTTTATATAAATGACTTTAGGTGCCTAGGGCGAGTCAAAAATGCAATATCATGAGATTGATCATTTACCCATAGTTCTACTTACCGCTTTCTTTACTGTTTCCATCCAACCCTTTCCTAGTTGATGCTCAGACATGTTAGGAAAGAGAATCTCATTAGAAGCACCAACATGCTATAACAGCAGACTAGTTGAACTAATGCTATAGCTTACTGTTTCAGACAGTGATTCAGCTTATCATTCCATTTTTAAATAGATATATTAACAGTACTTTTGTTTTCAGACATCTGCTTTTAACTTTCTGAAAATACACATTGGGCTAGGAAATGGTCGCTCCTCCTTTTTAACAAATTGACATCAATCTCCCAAACAAAAGCATACTATTTTAATTAAAACACAATCCATGTCCTGAAATGCACCTTTTTTAAACATTTTTTGGAAATCCATGTTTGGCACGCTTGTATAAATTGTCATGTACTACTGCCAAACATGGATGAATTCTGCCTTGGTTATCCTTGTATCACCATGCCATGGATGCCAGCCATTACTCCTATTATATTATGGGAAACAGTATACTAAGGGCACTGAATCGTATTGTGAATGCCCACAAGAGACCAGGAAAGGTCACTATTATGACAGGCAATGATCCAAGTTATGATACTAGCCTCTTGTGCATGTCCTGTATGGTGAGATTTAGGTTAACTCATCACCCACTACATGATTGGTATGCCAGGTCTCAGAATTACATTATGACCTAGTGGTGTTTGCTCAGTATCCACTAGAGCCCAATAACAAGCCAAAAGCTGTTTTTCAAAAGGAGTATAGCTCTCTTCAGAGTCGGGTAGTTTTCTAATCCAACAACATAGGGGCACCCTTGTCCTCCCCTCTTTCTGCCACATATTCAAATTTGTATATTGTCTCTGAACAGTTACATGTAACTCATTGCCTCCCTCTTGCACTGTACACAAGTCTAAAGCCTGTTGAATTATTTCATTTGCCAAATCAAAAGCGCACAGCTGCTCTTCACTCCATTCAAACTCCTGTTTTGTCCTATTACTATGCACCAAAGGGTTAAGATTTTACTCAGATGAAGGTTATGCTGTTTCTAAAAATCAAACCATCTCATGAAACTGTCTCTTGCTTAGTGCAAAGAGTAAAACTCCAACTTCTTTTGTTTTATCCGTAACAGCATCTCGCTATGTTCTGGATTCCCCTGAATTCCTATAAATAGCACATTTTGCAACTGTACCTGTGTCTTGTCTGAATTAATTGTACACGTCATACTCTGCAAAAGTTGTCGGAATATACCAGTAAAGTCATCAACTTCTTGCTCAGTGTAATCTTTTTTAAAGAATGTATTTCAACTCTTGCCAAAAACTGTGGGCTACTCTGCGCACACACTATGTTCTGCTCATGCAGGTCACACTGGCCCCCACCTTTTTTAACCTCCTCATTACTGAAATGTGAAAAGTCAGATTCTCCTGTAACAGCATGGTAGATTTCAGCTTTATTTTGTAATAACTTGTTCTTACTGACTTTCTCTTAACTGTTTACATCTCTCACGCAGTTTTCCATAAGCAGACAAAAGTATCCAAACCCTCCTGTCAAGAACAAAAGGGACGACATTCTATTCAAAAAGCACCTTTTCTAAACATGAAAATACATTTAGCACTTTTTTGTTTTATCCAAGCACCCATCCCAAAACTTAAAGTCCTGATAAACAAGAAAACACATTTGCCAATACATCATAAGACATTTTAATTTCACATACATTTTCAAACATGGTTTGCAGCGCTTCCTTTTAATTCTCTGAACAAAAACATATTTACACTTTTTTTTTTTTAAATCGTGCACTCACAACCTCCAACCTCTTTTTTTAGACTGTCCGACCTAGGCCAAAATGTTGTGCTTTCACTAATGACGGAGCTGACAAAAACCACTGGAATGCACTTCTCAGTTCAAAGAAGACTATTTCACCACGAGGTTCCTGAAAAGAAGGTTAGAATGATAAAAGCACATGTTTCAAAAATAGTCAGAGCAATGAAAGGAAAATATACCAAAATGATTCTCAACTGCAATGTACACAGCAAATATATGTAGTTATATTATATTAGATTATGATTTCAAAGCAATTAATGAAGTAAAAATTCATCACCGTAGGGCCTGCCAAGCGCTTCATCTTTCTCATGCCAGCAAGAAGATGACCCAGTTCAACTGCAAGAAAGATCTCCACCCTCACAGGACAGGTGTCAGGCATTTGATGTCTAATCCTGACAGAGGTCTCAAAGATTTGACCCTACTGAGCAGGGCCATCTTTTTATATCTTAAAGAACCGGAGAAGGGCTTTCTGGGAAAAGAAAAAAAAAAAACTCATTTTGCAATTCAAAACATGCTGGCTAGTTTAGGTCTGCTTTGGAAAATAACACATTGGGATTTGGCCACAGTCCCAAGATGCTAAATCAAAACAAAGCCCTCTGAGTACATCTCTATCAACCAAAGCCCTTGGTGAGAAAGAACACGAAAATAAGCACAGTTTACAATGTGGAAAATCACAGACAACTTTAACATATCAGTGTCTAACGCTACGATAAAGTCAATAGGTAGCTAAACTGAATACAAAATGTAATCTGCAACTGGGTAACACTGGACAACTAATCCAGGTGCAAAGTGGTGCAACACAATCAGTGGTCAAAAACACATTTCACTACAGCAATCCACCCCAATTGAACTAAAAACTGGGGGTGGGGTCCGGTGCTATCCCCTGGAGTAGACCCACCAGAAGTGTGGCTCTGCCCAATTTGTTTGGCACTGTGGTATATCGCTTGCATGCTATTAATTTGCAGCACACCCCTGCAGTTCTGGCATGGTGTTTTGCTTCCTATAAACTTTCCACAGGGGAGTAGAGGGTGACACCCAGAGGGAAGGTGACCATTCTACTTTTTCCCCATGGAATGAAGAATTGTATTATGCTATGGATGCCTCCATATACTGGGAAGAGGAAAAGGCTATGGCCCCATGGAACAACACCTTGTGCAAAAGAGTGCGCACGAGTGCACAATATCCTCTAAATCTGCTCTGGGTTACACCACTCCGGGCCCCTCTCTACCTGCCCAGCCCTTGGACCCTGATGTGGTACCTCTGATGTGTCACTGTGGGGCGGGGGGGGGGGGTTGACCACAATGTCTTTACTCAACTCAGACTGGCTTTCCTGGCCCAGAACACCTTCCCCTTCCTCCCGGGGATTGGACAGGGCCGATTAATGAGCCAACTTGCCCGGCTTCCCCTGACTCTCCAGATGACGATTCCCACAGTGACATTGTTGATGAAGCTGGCCTTTCTAGGCCTTGGTAGTCTTCCAACAATCCCATTGACCCCGAGATTGGGTCAGACATGCTAACACCAGAGGAGATCCCTGGTCCTCAGAGTGGGCCTCCTCAGAGAAGGTGGCAAACTATGTAGCAGGTGCATTTGTAAGCCACTTGGGAAGGAAGTCCGAGCCCCTCCCTAGATGGGAAGGTGGCTCTAACCGTGGAACTGGACCCCGGAATGGACGGCTTCATGGCTAAATTCATGAACGACCCAAAGAAGGGTATTGAAAGGTCTTGGAGGGCATGCCAAGACAAACCTCTAGATGCTCTTGGCCCGTTATCTAAGATTCTTGACATAGCAGAGGATGCCAAGTCTTTGGGATCTTTAATTGCCCTAGAAGCACTCTCTGGATGGGTGCAGCTTGCAGTCCTTGTTATGGGGAATGCCAACTGCATGCCATCCATGGAGCGTCCCTTCTCATTGTTGATCAAAGTGGACCTGAAACTTGGGGACCTCTCCGGCTGAGGCAGGAGCAGTGGCCCATGGGGGACTCTTTGGGAAGCCCTTTATCAGAGTTGGGTAAATTTGTGAATACCTTTACCTCATTGGACAAGGCCCAATCATCCATAAAAAGGGTGTTTCCCTCCAAGGTTTTTAGAGGGGCTGGTCGAGGCAGGGGCCGCTTAGCCAGCAATTATCCTCCTAGATGGCAAGGCTCCAACGAATACAATTTCAGAATCTAACCCGATTCGCCAACTTCTACACAACCCGTGATTGCCGCTTCAGAGACAGAAGCTTCAGAGTAGACACTTCCTCCAATACTGGTGAGTGTTCAAACGTCTTCCCTTCTAAAAGTAGGGGGTCAGCTGGCAAAATGTTTCCACATTTTGGAGTTCAAACACAGCGGTTGCCTGGATCCTGCAGACGATTCTTCGGTTCTCCCCGACAGGCCTTGCGTCCTAGGTCCATCCAATTCTCATTATAGGAAGCTGAGCTCATGGACACAGAGGTCCCCTCGCTTCTGGCCAAAGGGGCCATATGTTCCACTCTTCCTCACCCCCTAGGGTTTATCAGCAACCTTTTCCTCGTCAACAAAAACAATGGGGGTCGGTACCAGGTCATCGACGTATGCAAATTCAACGAGTGGCTGCTGTATTGCCACTTCAGAATAGAGGGCATCCTCTTTCGGGACGTGTTGTGCCTGTTCGACTGGATGGTCTGTCTGGACCTAAAGGACTCCTACTTATCCATACTGGTCTTCCATACCCACAGGCGGTTCCTGTGGTTTGTCTGGTGCCAGGAGACGTTCGAGTTTTCAACCTTGCCCTTCGGCCTCTCCTCCCCTCCTTGGTGTTTCACAAAGATTCTCAAATTGCTTGTGGAACACCTGCGGGAGCAGGGGACACCTGATTATATACCTTGACAACATGCTGCTTCTGGCCCACAATCCACCATGCTGTTGCCCCATCTCCAAAAGGCGGTCAACCTTCTGGAAAGACAGGGGTTTGGACTAAACGAGAGGAAGTCATTCTTGGTACCCTCTTAGAAGGCAATTTTCCTGGGTTTTGTGATCAACTTAACCACGGCTACCTTGAGTCTTCCTTCCGGGAAAGGGACAAAGATCCTTCACGAGCTCTTGAGAATCCTTGGCCAAGCAGACCATTTTCCCTGGGCCCCTTCACTATCGAGCTTTACAAAGACTGAAGGCAGCCCGCTTGCAGAAGGGTCTTCGTTTACTCCCAGTTAGTCACCTTTTCAGAGGAGGCACGGGGGAGATTCGTTGGTGGCTTTCCCATATGGAAGCATGGAACTGGAGGGTGATCTTCAGTTCAGCCTCGGATCTCATTATTGTGTCAGATGCCAGCAGGTCAGGCTGGGGTGCACGGTGTGAAGAGTTATCCACAGGGGGATTGCAGTCTCATATCAACCGTTTGGAACTTCTAGTTGTATCCTTTGCAGTCCAGTATTGGACCAGAGACACAATGCAATACTGTGCACACCTTAAGATGGGCAGCATGTCCGCAACCAGTATATTACACACCTAGGGGGCATTTGCTTCAAGGTTCCCTCCGCTCTGGTGAGCAATTTTTGGCAGCTTTGCTTGGATCACCAGATTTTGGTCACTGCAGAATACCTTCCTGGAGAAGAGAACAAGTTGGCGGACTGGCAATCTTGACACTTCTGGGAATCAAGCTTTTGGAAACGAAATCCAAAAGTCTTTGCCTCACTTCTGGACAGGTGGGGACCGATTTCGGTGGATTTGTTATCATCCAGGCTGGACCACCAGATACCCTGGTTTTTCAGCAGGCGGCCAGATACACAAGCGTCAGCCACGAGTGGGTTTCTACAGGATTGGGGACCGGGGTAAGACTATACGTTTCCTCCCCATTTGCGCTGATCACTCGGGTCTCGGTCCACATCAGGCGGCAATCAGCAGAGGTAGTTCTGATCACCCCATCTGGAAGTGTTAAGTGTTTGGTCTCTGGTTCTTCTTGAACTTTCTTGGGATGTTTCAATTCATCTCCCCTCTTTCTGACTTCTTCTCAGTCTGGATCAGACCCCACATCAGATGGTTATAGAAGGGTCCCTGTGCCTGATGGTGTGGTGGATTACAGGGGTCGATGGTCGGTCCCAGGCCTTTCAAGACAGGCTGGGAAACTCTTATCCAGGGCCTCTTTTTACAGTACCAGCAAACGGTACAGGTCTACTTGGACGCAAGGGTCTCGTTGTTGTTTGTGATGGGGTTTTTATCCTGTGGCTCTCAGATGTAGTGCAACTCCTCAGTTTACTGGGGAGTTTGTCACAGGAGGGCCTGGCCTACTGTTCTGTCAATACTTTTCATCAACCATCTCAGAGGGACTTGTTCCCGTGGACGGTTCCCCGGCTGGGGAGGATCCCTGTGTGTAGGCTCCTTCAGGGGTATTCAATTGTCCCTTTTCCTGGAACCACGATACTCTACTCTCTGACGTTAATCAGGTGCTTAACCTATTTTTGTCCTAGCAGCACAACAGGTTTTTGTCAAGGACGCCAAGAAGAGCAACATAGCCAGTTCTGAGAGAGTTCTTCTCTCAGAACTGGCTATGTTGCTCTTCTTGGTGTCCTGTTGGAGGGTCTCGAATGTTCAAGCCTTACTTATTACTGATAGAACTTCCTCACCTTTGGGGGTGTCATTCATAGTTAACAAGTGAACCAAATCAAACATGAGGGTTATTGAACACAGCATTTCCAGACTCTCCTAAGCTGTGTGTAGTCCAGTGCCTTGAGGCCTATGAGAAAATGTCTGCAGATTTTCAACCTCTGGTCGAACGGCCACTACTGATTGCTCTCCGAAGCCGCACAGGGTGTTTTCCTCCCCAACCATAGCCTAGTGGCTAAGATGGGTTATGCAGGAAGCTGGAGTGGATATAAAAATCTTCGGAGCACATTCAGCTCCGGAAGCAATGGCTTTGAAGGCAATCAGTTTGGCTGCATGCCCAGAAGGTATCTCGAACGCAGCGGATTGGGCCTCTGACCCTCCCTTTTAAGCAGTTTAAAGCCAGTGTTGAATATGGCTTATCTGGTGGAAAGTGAGCTTTTAACTAGCATAATCCTTGCCTTCGGTCCTGACATAAAATAAAAAATGTCCTAGCCATCGTAAAGTTTCAATTCTATTAAGGACTGTGAGGTGGGATTTACACCACCCAGGGGATTCTGACCCTTTTGACCCTCCCTGTGACTAGTAAGTATTCAGTTGATGCTCAGTTTGTAACTGATATTAAAGTTGTGTTGATAGTTTGTAATGTAGATTTCTGATGGATACAACTACCTGTGGATTCCTCACCTAATGAATACTCCCATTGCGCCAGCATTCGACGGAAATCTTCTTCCTAGCTTCTGCACGAGGACGTCACATTTGCCCAGGTTCTCTGATACGCGTCGCCCAACCCTCCCTGCACCGGATACTGCAGAATAACGGGAAGTGCAAATTCTCCCGGGTGGCAAACAGATCTATCCGAGGAAACCCCACATCTGGAAGATTATCCAGACTTGATCTGGAAAGAGACGCCACTCGTGGTCGTCCGCGAAATGTCGACTGAGACTGTCCGCACGTACATTCAAAACTCCAGCCAGATGATTTGCTACCAAGGAAATCTGATGGTCCTTTGCCCAGGACCATAGTCAAAGAGCTTCTCTGCAGAGAAGGTTCGACCCCACTCCTCCCTGTTTGTTTATATACCACATCGCGGTAGTATTGTCCGTCAGGACCTGAACCGACGGACCGCGAAGGGATGGGAGGAAGGCCTTGAGAGCCAGATGTACAGCCCGTAACTCTGATTGATATGAAACATCTGTTCCCCTGGGGACCAAAGCCTATTGATCTCCAGGTCCCCCAAATGAGCTCCCCACCCTAGAGTGGAAGCATCCGTTATGACCGTGGTCACTGGTGGAGGCTGCATTAACGGCCTTCCCCGGGAAAGATTGTCGTCCGCAATCCACAACTTCAAATCCGTGGCAGCATCTCTGGAGATCTTGACAGAACCTTCGAGATCTCCTTTGTGTTGAGACCACTGCCTTCGGAGGCACCACTGAAGAGCCCTCATGTGCCAGCGAGCATGCATGACCAACAGTATGCAGGAGGCAAACAGACCGAGCAGATGTAGGACCTTGAGGACTGGAATGACCGCTCCACTTTGAAACATTGGAACCAACGCCTGAATGTCTTGAATCCGCTGAGGCGGAGGAAAGGCTCGATTCAATGTTATATCCAGTACTGCCCCTATGAACAGGAGGCGTTGAGGGCTCTAGGTGAGATTTGGGCACCTTCACCGAAAAGCCCAGGTCGAACAACTGGGTTGTCTACTGCAGATGATGCAACACAAGCTCCGGGGACTTGGCTTTGATCAACCAGTCATCCAGGTAAGGAAATACTGCTATCCCCTTCCTTCTGAGCTCTGCCGCAACCACTGACATCAGCTTCGTGAAGACTCGAGGTGCTGAAGTAAGACCAAACGGGAGGACCGCAAACTGATAGTGCTGCAACCCTACAACAAACCGGAGATACTTCCTGTGCGACTTGGGTATCGGGATATGAAAATAAGCATCCTGCAAGTCGACAGACACCATCCAATCTCCCTTGTTCAACGCCGAAAGCACCTGAGCTAGGGTCAGCATCTTGAACTTTTCCTGCTTGAGGAACCAATTCAACATCCTCAGGTCCAGGATTGGTCTCAACCGACCATCCTTCTTGGGAATCAGGAAGTACCTTGAATAACAACCTTGACCCTTTTCCTGCTCTGGAACCAACTCCACCGCGCCCTTTAAAAGGACTTGAACCTCCTGTTCTAACGGGGTGTTCTTCTGAACAATAAGGGCGGGATGGGGGGCGGAAACTCCCGAAAGGGAAGGGTGTAGCCTTCTCACAATGCTGGTAACCCAGGCGTCTGATGTGATAACCTCCCACTTATAATACAGTAACCTTCCCCCTACAGGAGAGGAGTGAGTGGGAATTGGTGGAAGCCTAAGGCTGCTTCCCCTGCTGCACCCCTCCAGAGGAAGAGGCAGAGTGCTGCTGAGAGGCTCCCCTGGTACGGACCCTACCCCTCCCTCTAAGATCTATAGGCAAGAGAAGAGGTAGGCTGTTGGAATTTCCCCCGAAAGGAGGAGGATGAGCCACGACCAAATCCTCGCAACCTCCTAAAAAAAATCTGGAGGAGGCAGAAGAAGTGGCTAGTCCTAACGACTTGGCTGTGACCCTGCTCTCCTTAAACCTCTCCAAAGAATCAGCTTTGGCACCAAAGAGCTTGTCCCCATCAAAAGGGAGGTCCAACAGGGTCGACTGCACATCCGAAGAGAACCCTGAGTTGCGAAGCCAAGCCTGTCTCCTCACAACCACAGCCGTGCCCATCGCTCTGGCCACCGAGTCAGTTGTATCCAACCCAGATTGGATAACCTGGGTTGCAGCAGCTTGAGCGTCTGACACGAGATTCAACAGCCCTTGAGGAACCTCTGTACACGTAGATGTTATCTCGTCCATCAGAATAAATGTACCTCCCCAAAATACACGTAGCATTGGTGGACTTTAACACCATGCTACATGACGAACACTTTCTTTGATTGCATATCAATCTTTTTGGAGTTCCTGTCCGCCGGCACTGATGGAAAAGATCCAGGCGCAGATCTTGAACAGGAAGCCTGGACCACCAAGCTTTCAGGCGTAGGGTGTCTGGAAAGAGCCAGGATCAGTTGGTGCAGCCCGATACCTCCTGGCCACAGACCTATTGACAGCCAAGGAAGATACCGGCTTCTTCCAGACCTCCAATACAGGTTCCAGCAGCGCCTCGTTAAATGGCAAAAGAGGTTCTGCTGATGTAGAGGCCGGATGTAAAACCTCAGTCAGCAGATTTTGCTTCGCCTCGGTTACCGGCAAAGGCAGTTCCCGGAAGTTAGCTGCCTTCTTTATCACAGCATGAAAAGTGGCCGCCTCTTCAGTATACTCCCCTGGAGATGACCAGTCCCACTCAGGGGAAGTATCAAGGCCACTAGCTGTGTCCAGCTCATGAAGACCCTCGCCAGAGTCCTCAATTTCTCCTTCCTCCAGGACCTGCTGATACTCTTATTCTTCCAAGAGACGTAGAGCACGTCTCCTCGAATGCAGCCTCTCCTCAATCCTCTGCGTCGACATGGCATCAGCAGATGTCGAACGATGCCGATCACCAGATCCGTCCGACGCCGGGTCAACAGGCGCCACAGGTAGCTTCGGCGCCGAACCAGGAGTCGGATGAAGAGAAGACTGCCTCGGAGTCGCAGAAGGCCCAGACGGCGTCACTGGGCGAAAAGCCGAAGCCACCGGAGCAGACACCGGCGCCGAGCCCACGTTCCCCAAGGGGAGAAAGGGCATGAAGGGTGCTGGTCGCAGCGAAGCCGGAGTACCCAAACTGAAAGCCAAAGGACCCGAAGGCCCAGCCGGTGCACCACCTGGAGCCATCTGCTGAAAGATGGAAAACATCGCATTTAAAAATGCGATATTATCGGCTCCAGGGGCCGGAAAAGCCAGATACTGGGGTGCCTGGATCGAAGGAGACACCGACCTCGACGTCTGCGAGAACATTTGAGGCTGTGGCACCTCAAATACTGAAGGCGGCTGGCCCGAAGACCCAGGCGAAGTCAGTGAGGCTGGAGAAGGCAACAGCGTCGATGGATGAGGAGTGACTGGGACTGACCTCCCGTGTCTTCTGACGCTGAGTTGATGGCGACCGAGACCTCTCCTTACTCGACCGGCGCCGTGATTCCAGACGGCGCCGGGAGTCTCGGACGTCAATGAGACTTCGGCGAGGAGGATTTTCTATGGTGCCTCTTCTCCCTTCGACTTCGCCATAAAAAGTTTGGCCTCTCGCTCCTTCAGGGCTTTCGGATTCATGTGATGACATGAATCACACCTGGCCACATCATGGTCGGAACTCAAACACCACAAACAGTCCGAATGTGGGTCAGTAACCGACATTTTGCCCCCACATTCTCGACAGGGATTAAAACCAGACTTCCTCTGAGACATAGTAACCTCAGAGAAAAAACACAGCCAAAAACACACTAACTGCCGAACAGCAACAGTAGCTCCCTCGAAGATAAATTTCGAATGGCACGGAAAAAAGGGAACTGACGTCGGCGAGGACCTCTTATTGCCTGTATGACATCAGACGGCGTCGCGTGGGCAAATGTGACGTCCTTGTCGACGTGCAGAAGATTTCCATCGAATGCTGGCGCAATGGGAGTATTCATTAGGTGAGGAATCCACAGGTAGCTTATGTATCCACCAGAAAAGTCGTTACCGTAACTCGTTCATCTGCTATTCTGCAATTTTATACCACTGGTGACCTCTTGGTACTTGACTCATTTCTTCCAGGAATGGAAACATGAGCAGAGCAATGGAATGACACGCATGGCTCAAGAAGCAGTAGTGACCAGAGTTTTCCAATACTGTGAGGCCTGCTTCTTTCATAGACTAGCATTAGAACTGCACTCATACCTTTAAGTGGTAGATTATGATCTGGAAGGAGCATCCCTGTCCCTGTCATATTTAGTATTGCCAGAATGGCAATACAAAATCCTGCTTACTGGTGAAGTTGGATTTAATATTACTATTTTGGAAACACCATTTTTAAAAAGTGGACACTTCTGTGCACTTACCGCCATCTGTGCCTTACAGCCTGTCTTCAATCCACGTCTGGTCTGTGCTTGTTAACCGCTCCCCTTGTGCATTCCACCCAGACATCCACAAACCCAGGACACTCAGTCACATCTGCTTTCAACTGCATACTGAATGGGGCTTCTGGGCAGGAAGAGTTGAGGGGCTCCTACTCAGATTTCAAAGGCCAGTGGCATGCCCTCACACAACTGATAACCCCCACAGGGACCCTGGCAGACAGGACTGGGCTGAAAGAGGAACTTGTGCACTGCATAACCACTCTTTAAAGGCATTTTTAGGTATGTAAACTGGGTCTCTGACCCCACCAAATCAGACATTTCTCGACCTACACCTGCATTCTGTCAGAGGACCTGCCTGGCTGCCTCAAAGGACTCATCCAGACTGATTTGCTGAGAAGGACTGCTGCCCTGCTTGTTGCCCAGCTGGCCTCTGACTCTGCTGCAAGGACTCCGCCTTCCTCCTGAAGTGCTCTCCAAAGGCTTGGATTGAGCTTGCCTCCTGTTTCTGAAGGCTCCGGGCCAACAAAGACTTCACCTCTTCAAGAAAATCTTCTTGCGTTCAAAATTGATGCAATGCCTGCAGAAATCAATGCAGAGCCTGCATTGCGGCTGGGAAATTGCCGCACAACCAACCAGAACGGTGAAGCACTGACTTCCCTGTGAGAAATTCGATGCAGTGCCTGCCTTGCGACTGAAAATTATTCTCATCGCCTACCGGATTGATGCAGCTCTGCTCCTTCTACCAGCGCATCAAGGATTTCCCACGCATCGTCCCTGGGCGTCAGAATATCCCCACATTGCAGTGAGGATTCAAGACTGCACGCCAAAAAAGAACACAAACCCTTGCAGCATGGAAAGAAACTCCGCATCTTCTGTGACTCGTCAGAAAATCCTCTGCAACACCTTATTTTTCTACCCATCTCCTCCTCTCGGTCCCCGTGTCGTTATTTTTGACGCATCCCAGGTACTGTGTTACAAAGAAATGACTATTGGTTTCTAAGGATTGAGACTCTTTTAAAAGTGATGTGTCGACTTGTGCTTATTGGATCTTTATTGTTTTGACCTTATATTATTCAGATAATTTATCTTTTTCCAAACCTGTGTGGTGTTTTTTTGTGGTGTTGTTGCTGTTACTGTATGACTTAATGCACAAATACTTTACACATTGCCTTCCAAGTTGAGCCTGACTGCTCAGTGCCAAGAGGGTGAGCACAGGATGGGTTGGGTTGGGTTGTGTTGTGACTTGCCCTTACTAGGATTCTGGTCCCTACTTAGACAAGGGTGTATACCTCTGCCAACTAGAGACCCTATTTCTAACACTACATGAACACCTGATGGAAACTACTGACTTTAGCAAAACCAGCTAAGGAGCATGACCCCCAATCATCTCAGAAGTCATCATGTGTACACTAATCTAAGTGGATAAGAGTCATAAACCTGATGCTCGTTTCTCAAATTCACGCTGCATATTGACCATTTTCTAAGTGAGGCTACGCTCACTACGAGAGGCGAGAAATGTGCAGTTGCTTCTTAGCCCCAGACGGACTCAACTTGTACAGGCCTGGTAAAGTCTGTTTCGGAATAATACATGAATGGCATTGAAATCTGGACGGGTAATATCAGCGCACATTAAGGCATACATAAGGCACCCATATGAATAGGGAGCTCTTAATAAAGCAATGGCACTATGGCGTGGAACATAGAATTCTGCCTTTTCAACCCTTAAACGTTTTAGAAAAAGGAGTCAGAAGATGAAGTTTGTATTGTAGGTGATGAACCGACAAAAACAAATTTGCACAGTAGATACTTTCGACAGTGATAAAGTATGTTCAGTGCATCTGTAAGAAAGGCTATCTGCTTGGCATCTTCATGACCAAAAAAGTTGAGTACAAAATGTTCTCATGACAGCAGGGAAAATCCAACTGTGCTTCAAGCATGAAGAGCCTTAGGCTGTTGTAATGGGAAATAGGTTGCACTTCATAACGAAAAGAGAACCTAAACCAGCAGTTGAACTGATTACATAAACCAGAAAATAAAATGTAATCAGTAAATACTTTAAAAAAACGCACACTGACTTTGAATTACGAGCTACTTGTTATGATGCAAACTGGTTCTGGAATTTGAGGCGACGATGGTTCCAGAGGCGACAGTTGTGAGTAGCCTCGGACGGTCGGACGCCAGGTTGTTGTGTTACACAAACTTAAAACGGAACTTTGCAGTGTCTATTTGGACCTTTTGTGGTCACCACATTTTGGCGACGAGTTACCTTGGCATAGACACAACCTGGCTGTCCCTTTTTCTCCGGCCGTACTGAAGCGTGCTGTGGCGTTCCTCGGGAGCAGAGGCAGCCGTGTTCACAGCAGGTCTGCACCTCCTAGAACCTGTCGCGCGCTCGAGGTGTTCCGCTTTCACCAATCTCCTCCTTCTCTGCATTTCATACAAAGGCGGGGAGTTGCTCAACGGCGAGTGACTCTGGGAACTCTCCCTTGCGGATCTGGATCGACAAGGGATCGCTCTGGAGTGGGTGTGCCTCCAACACAGATTTGGAGAGGAACCGGCGCCCCCAGACAGGTACGCGCTGCGTATTGGGCAAAACCACGGGAGGTAAAAAAATCTCCTGCAACCCCTTCAGCACGCGCATGCGCTCGAGCTCTCCTTGCGTGTCTGCTCGGGAGCGATTCACTGAATTTTCCTGTGTCGTCGTAGTCGACACCTTCGTTGAAACACTAGACCGCTCCCCTAAAGATCGGTGGCCATCGTTGAAAATTGTGGAACACTTCCTGGTTGGAAGAGGAGAGAATATTTAACATCAAACATTTAAAAAAATGTAATATATATATTTTATTTTTAATTATTCTGGACTGTACATTATCATGGCCAGATTGGGAAACATTATTTCTTGGGAAGACTGGATAGGTATCCTAGAAAACTAGATTATAGCTTTGGATGGACAACACTTTTCTCCAGCGAGGAAAAAAGCAATTTTGCTGAGTACTCTTGGGAATGAAGGCCAGAGAATCTTTAAGTACTTACCACCAGTGATGGGACCCAATGGTCTGCCAATGGATGATCTCTACAAAGAAGCTGTGAAACGGTTAGAAAATAGGTTTGCAAACGAGTTTAATTTAGTTATGGCCAGATATAAGTTTTACACACAACCGCAACATGAATCTATTGATGACTTTGACTTGAGATTCTGTGTCGATTTGGAAATGTGACTGAGGAAGTTATCCAAGATCAGTTAATTGTCTGATGCAAAGACAGGAAAATACAAGAGGCTTTGGGCAGCGAAGGATCCCACACTCATGGAAGCTATTGGAATGGCAAAAGTAATTGAACAGTCAGTTATGTATGAAGGAGCTGAACAAGCGAGACAAGAATATTGATGTTTCCTCAGTTGGTTCTGGTCGTGATGATACTATTCCAAGTGAAGTCTGCGCACTTAAAAGGAAAGGCAAGAATGAACGTCTCTTTAAAAACAAAGGGGACCAAGGTTCTCAATTACAGAGACTGCGCACGTTGTGGCAGCACTTTTCACGACTCAGACTCTGCAAAGTGTTTTGCGAGCAACAAAATTTGTAAGATGTGGGCGTAAGGGTCACTACGCAAGAGTTTGTAAAGAATCTAGCAAGGGGAATAAATATTCTAGTGTGGGTGTGGTTGCGGATATAGACTCCGAATATTATGACCGAGTTCTTGTTGCACATGATAATACCAATTTCTTAACTAAGAGCAACCAAGGACATAGAGGTAGAATGTCAAGACCATCTGCTGTTTTTACTGTGTGGGAATCAAGTGGAACTTATGGTTGACTCTGGTTCCATGTACACCATTATTCCGGAACACTTATTTAAGAGGCATTGGATGGGTGTTAAGCTTTTACCCAAGGATATCAATCCGGGAGGGTACCAGGGGGAGTCGATGGACATCCTGGGGTACATTGAAGGGGATATTCAATATGATTACCGGTCTGTTAAAGGCAGTCTGTCTCAACAGATGGTCCGGCAGTTCTAGGGTGGATGCATCAATTTGATCTAAACATCATGATTCACCCTAGGGCTCCCAATCAAGTGTTGGTAGTGGAAGATCCTACTTTGGATGATGTGCTAGTGGGTGCAAGGAATGTGTTTGATAAGAAGTTGGGATGTCTCAGAGGTTATGTTCATAGAGTGCGAGTGAAACTTGACGCCGTTCCCACTCAACATAGATTGAGGAGGGTGCCTTTGTCTGTTCGTGATGATTTGAAGTCTTTGTTGGGAGAGATGTTGAGAGAAGGTGTTATTGAGTCTGTGGAAGCCTCAGAATGGATTTCACCTGTAGTAATTACTCAGAAGGCGAATGGAAGTTTGAGATTCTGTGTCGGTTTGCGTTCAGTGAATCATAATATAGTGGTGGATGTTTCCTCTTCCCCACATTAGTGAGTTGTTGACTCTGGTGAAAGACCAGAGGTATTTTTCCAAACTTGACCTTAAGAGTGCGTATCATCAGATCAGGCTGCACGAAAACTCCAAATCACTTACAGCCTTCATCACCACAGAAGGAACCTTTCAATTTAAACGTCTACCATTTGGATTGGCCTCTGCCGCTAGCGTTTTTCAACAGGCAATGTCCAGGGTTTTGGAAGGCATAGGGGATGTGATCTACTTCTAAGATGACACTTCTATCTGAATAAGTCGAATACTTAGGTTACACAGTCGCAATGGGGTCTGTGAAACCTAAACATTCCTTGTTAGATGCTATAAATAAAACTCCCGCTCCGAAGGATAGGGATCAATTTAGGTCCTTCTTGAGCCTTGTGGAATACTATGCCAAGTTCATGGAGAAGTTTGCAGAGAAGACAGAGAATTTAAAAAAAATTGCTATGTAAGGGCTATAGGTTTGAGTGGCAGGAGGAGCAACAACTATGTTTTGACAACATTAAAGAAGAGCTATGTCAAGCTGGAATTTTGACAGTGTTTGATAAGGATTTGAGATCCGCACTCTCAGTGGATGCCAGTGCGTCTGGTTTGGGTGTGGTTCTTTCACAATATCATGGTTTTGAAGAAAAGACGGTAGCTTTTGCCTCTTTTACTCTGACACCAGCTGAGAAAAATTACTCCTTCATTGAACGTGAGGCTCTAGCAGCGGCGTGGGGTGTTGAATATTTCCGAGTGTATTTATGGGGGTTGCCTTTTCTCTTACGGACAGATCACAAACCATTGGTTAAAATTCTGTCTGCAGGAGGGGCAGGGAAGGGATCAGCTAGATTGGCCAGATTAGCGGCTAGACTTCAAGAGTATAATTATATGGTTGAGTTTTTGCAAGGTTGGAAGAATGTTCAGGCTGATTGCTTGCCGAGGCTATCATTGGATTGGGAAGAAGTTGATGGTCTTGGGGTGAGTGACGCTGTTGCCACTGTTAGTGACGCAGTGGATAGTGGGATCGGTTCCTTCTCGTTGGTGCAATGGAGAGATGCAATGGATGGGGATCTGGTCATGAGAGATCTTGTTAGATTAATACAGTATGGTAAGGTGAGAGAGTACCCTTCCATTACCAGTCAGACCCTATTTGAAGGTGCTTGAGTTGTCCGTTTGCAGTGATGGTGTGATTATGAGGGGTGATTGTTTTGTACCCCCGGTAGCTTTGAGGTTTCAGATTTTCCAGCTAGCTCACGAGGGACATCTGGGGCAAGGTCTGACTACCAGAAGGGTGAGGGAAAGCTTCTGGTGTCCCGTTAGGAATAATCAAATCAGAGAGTGGGTACAGAATTGTGCATTGTGTAAAGTGAGTGAGAAGGTTGGTTCTTGAGGAGTGTGGAGGGGCATTTGGAGGATCTGGTTAAGCCTTGGCTCACGGTTTTTCTGATTTTTGTTGGACCATTGAATGAATTGTCATCTGAGATTTGCTGTGGTGGATGTGCACTCCAAGTGGTTGGAAGTAGAGTTTGAGACATCACTACAAGAAGCACGATTACGATCTTAAAAAATATTTTCAAAAAAGGAGCACCAGTTGTGCTTATCACCGATATTGGGACGCAGCTTACATCACACACAATGGCGATGTTTTTACAGGCTTGGGGAGTTAAACATTCTTGCACTTCGTTCTATAACCCTAGGGGGAATGGTATGGCCGAGAGAGCAGTTAAGCTTCGGAAGGGTACCATTCAACTCGCCATAGCTAACCGTTATGACGTCAAAGAAGTCATCTCTGATATGGTGTGGGTGTACTGTACCACAACACATAGTGTCACAAATAAAATCCCGTTTGTGTCTATGCGGGGGATGCTACCGGGTACCAAATTAGTCCCAGATTGGTTAAAGGGTACATTGGATGTTCATCCGGGAGTTCTCAGACACAACAGCGCTCAACCGTTTAATGAAGAGACAGTACATTCCAAGTTGCGAGTGGGGGATTGGGTCAAAGTGAAATCTGGGAGGATCCAAGGAGGTTTGGATAAACTCAAGGGCCCTTTTAGGGTTCAGTGGGTTGGTAAATTTTTTGTTTTGGAGAATGGAGAAAGATGGAATTTTCGGAATGTAGCCTTATATCAAAAAGGGGGCGAGTCAGATGAATGTGCTGAAGATTATTCTTCAGGGCTGATGTTTGTGAATGATGATCAAGTGGTTAGTGGGATCTGTAGCAGGGGTTCACATGGAGGACATGTGGTCCAGAGTGGTGTGTATGAGAATGGTTCTATTTCAGGAAATGCTACGGGCTCTGGTTCAGGAGATCGTCCTGTTTCAGAAAAAATATTAGAAGACCACCTTCTTAATTATGTGATTATGTTATTTAGGCCTTATATGCTTTATTTGACAACGTTCTGTCATACTACCTACTTGTTGTTTCAAATTCTAAGTATCCGTTAATATTTACTGATTTAATTTCATTATTAGTAGTTTTATTTTGTTGATGAACGGGAGAGGATGTGTTATGATGTAAACTAGTTCTGGAATGTGAGGCGACGATGGTTCCAGAGGCGACAGTTGTGAGTAGCCTCTGGGACAGTCGACGCCAAGTTGTTACACAAACTTAAAACTGAACTTTGCAGTGTCTATTTGGACCTTTTTGTGCTCACCCACTACTCTTGCTACTTCTATAGTCTAACTTGAGCTTATCACAAAATCCCAATCAGAGCACAACTGGAACATAGTAAACATCTACAAAATGCAGTGTCCTTGATGGACCGCCCATCTAAGCAAATGAAAAACTTTTGAAAGCCGATGAATGAAGTGGGCTGACCTAAATACTCCTTGTTGTAGGACTTCTAGATGTACTTTTGTAAGTATTGATAACCTGAGATCTCCTAGACAGTTATCAAGTCCTAAAACAACTCACTCTTTTGCTGTGCATACATCTAAATGATGTGGCTTATTACAGAAAATATTGGTAACCTAAATATTTTTGTCTGGATTGCATGTTGTGGCGGATTCTAGAATTTTCCCTAGCTTCCAACCCACTGTTTATTAGGCCCCAAATGTGTACCCTCAAACATTCCAATTTCTCACCCAGGTTATTGGTTGTAAATCTGAGACAGATATATATATATTTTTTTTTTTAAATTACTCTAATACTCTTTATATAGTACCACTTTGTGTGCTCTTAACCAATACCCTTATCGAAGGATATTATTTCGACAGATGACCTCCTTTATAAAGTTGCTAACGGTCAGAGTTCAGGCTGCAAGTTATTGACAAAAAGCATTCCCCATTTGTTCTTTCCCCACTAAGAAGATGGTGCTCTTAACGCAGCAAAAGCAAAGTGAAACTTGTTGCGTCTTCAGATTCGCAAGTTAAGGTTGAACAGAAAGGAACGAGAGGTGTTATGTGATCAACACCTAAACGCTCACAGTAAGTTAAGTTGACATACTCATTTCAAGCGGGTTGGCCAAACATCAGTTGCATGCCAAAATATTAACCATAACAATATCGACCTGTAACATTAATAAGTCCACAGTATTAACTACCATTATATCAATATTGTCTTGGTAAATATATATATATCAATAAATTTAAATGTATTAATGTTAACTCAACATTCCCTTTCCTTGGCAATGTCATGGGAGTCTGTATTATAAACTCAGTATTGTTGCAGGCTGACATTTCTACTACGATATTGTAACTGCGTCAACTAGTCTGAGTTGGTTAAGGCACTAGGTTTGTTTTGTGTTCTCTTAAATGGTCTTTTTTTTTTTTTGGCTCCATGGTTTCAGCATTATTTTGGTGGGAAGAACTCTGGAGTTTTTGAGGTCGAGTGCGCATGTACATGCTGCTTCATGGGTTGCACGCAGTCCTCGTCCATTACACGCTGACCCACCAGACATTACCACTCCTTACCCAACAACTCTTAAGTAAATCCTCATTACTCCAGCTATTGGAACAAAGCTTCACTGCAGTAAGTGCAGAGCCATAAAGTTTTTCTTAGACGGTTACTGAGTTTGCTGGGTAACAAGACTGTCTTGTTTTTATTCCAGCTGATGCCCCTTTTTTCCACCGCCACCCACTTAGTGTCTCTTCATCTCATTCTTGCAGTTTCTTTTTTTAGCCTGGCCTCTCAGCACAGCTTTCATATTTACTTAATGTAACTACTAGTTTAAAATATGCACAGAGTGGATTTTAGCTTCACCTTGAGAAATAATGATCTTCTCTCCTATTAGAGGTTGTTTGATATATCATTCCTTCTCCTGTGGGGTTCTTGTGTTGCAATGCAAGAACTATTTTATATCTCAAATACACTGAAATCATGTATGAAATTCTTTCTCATACATGCCTTTTATATACAGAAAGCAATCCTTTGTTTCAAACATTAAAGAAGCATTCTGCAATGGAAAAATAATATGGAGTTGTGTGCAAGTCACGTAAACATGTTCACATCCTTACGTACACACATGCATAACTGTGCACATTCCAGATACCTAAAACAATAACATTGGCAAAGCCAATAGATCTGACTTTAATGCTTTAACACAAGGAGACCCAGGTGTACATAAATGCAGTTTATGTGCGTTAGCATGTTAAAGCCAGCCTTATTGTGTTGCCAATCAAATACCTTAGTTTATGCTTTTGCTTGTTCACATATTTCTCTTTTGTCATTGTTGTGTTCTCCTGCGTTTCTCTTGCTTTGGGACAAAGTCTTAAAATGAAAAATAAGCCCCAGTTCCCAGAAACTAGTGCCAGCTCCCCCACCTGCAACACCAGCGCCAGTTAAGCACTTCAGATGCTGCTAGCAGAACAATTACACATAAAGATGTCTGTCAGCTTGTCCTGGAGAAGGCAGTAGCAAGGAACCACTGGGCTCTCTTAAAGACATAAAGCACAGAGTGCCCTGTCCCTGTTTCCTAGTCCATGCAAGATCTTGTTGGTGGAAGCTACCATCATTTCTAGATTAGAATATTGTAAATGCCTGTAGCTAGATCCACTACCTGTGCAGCTCTTCCAACCTTAGCCTGTTTATAATGCCTAAGTCAGTAGTCTAGGATCTGGGTAGAAACCCATGTCTCTGAAGTAAGAGGATATTTTCATTAGCTTCCTGTTCTGGATATAATCCAATTTGAACTAAGGCACTGGATCTATAAATGTATTACTGGCACTGCACCATAATAGCTAGCTGGATTCCTCCATATTCAGCCCAGTGAGCATTAAAAAGAGGTTTTAAAACGTAGTTTAAAGTCCCTGGTCATGCTTATGAGGAAATTGATTTTTTTGGCAGGTTCCCAGTTTTTGGCTCACGATTTGATTATTGGTTACTGGTGTAATGAGTGCACCCATCATGAGTGTGACAAAGTAAAACCTGTCTCCCAGCCTGCTACTGCAGCCTGGTGGAGCAGTTTTAAACTACTCAGTATCTTTGCTGTTTAAACGTATGACGAAGCCCAGAACCCTCTTTTTAATATGTATGTATCAATCAAAAAATATTTATAAAGCGTGCAGCTGCCAACAGACGTCCCGGCCCCTAAGGTAGGCCTGTAGAGCCCTAAGGAAGGGTGGTTGTTAGACCTGCTATCCTTGGTGCAGTTCTCCCCCTAATCTTTTGCCTTTAGCTCTCCCGTTTTGCTGGCTTTAGGACTCTAGCACTTAGTAGTGGTAAAGTGTGCAAAGTGCTTGCTAAAACGTGGTAGGATTGGCTTAAACACAATTAACCTATGTAATTTACTTGTAAGTCTCTAGGAAAGTGGTACTACATATATTCAAGGCCTGAAAATGAAATGCTACCAGTGGGCCTGCAACACTTATTGTGCCATCCACTTTAATAGCCCTTTAGACATTGCTCAGGCTTGCCATTGTAGCCTGTGCAGTTTTGTACTGCCATTTCGACCTGGCAAGGTAAACCTCTTCTCAGGCCTAAACCATATATTATAAGCACACCGAGGGTAGAGCCTATACAGACCAGAGGGCAGGGTGCAGTGTATTTAAAAAGTCGGACATGTAACATTAGGTTTTACATGGCCTGGTAGTGAAAAACTGCCAAAGAATCTTTTTTTATTTTTTATTTTAACTACTGCAAGGCCTACCTCTCCCACAGGATAACATTGGGAGACCTTATTACATTTCATAAGTGATAACTTCTAATTTAGTGCAGGTTCAGTTTGGTGTCTAAAGAATTGTAATTAAAAACCTTCTTTAATTTCTTTCAGATTATTTTTGTCACAATTCTGAAAATGCCACTCCTAGAAAGCTGGCATTGTCTTGTCGTAACCATTTGGTGCCTGCAGCTTGATCCTCAGTCCCATGACTAAGTGTAGCTGGAAGTTGGTCTTCGTGTGTTGGTCCTAGACAGTGAGACAAAGGGAAGCTAGGTGTTGGGAGGAGCTGTCACCTACAGTACTTTCACATTGCAAAGGCTTTGCCTGGGTACTCTCATAAAGGGTTTGACACTGGCCTTTGGTGACCCCAGACAAGCTGGGCCAGGACAGGGAGGCAGGGGATGCCTGACACCTCAGGGGAGGTAAACCTCTAGAAGCTTCCTCTACTTCCAATTGAGCACCAGGTATAAATATTGGACCTTCAACCCAACTCTTCAGTACACTTCTGGACCTCTGAACCCGGCCAGGAAAAAGGGCTGCTGTGTTGTGGAAGGCCTGCTGCCTGGAAGGTCTGTTGCCCTGCTGTTGTCCTATTGACCTCTTGCCTGGATGAGAAGGACTTGACCAGCATCTCTAAACCCAGTATCCTAGAGTGACTCCAAGGGCTAGTTGGCTGGCCTCCTAATCCGATGCCTCAGGGACAGAATGGGCTTCCAAAAATGTTGAACCCAGCACCTGGACTCTTCCTTCTGAGATTCCTTACCTTCCAAATGGTGCTGCCCCATTCGTTGACCCTTCAGAAGTGGTCCTAAAGGTGCTCTGCCAGACCATCTGTGGATTCAGCAGAACTGACGCACCTACTCTGTGGCGCGGCACACCTCGTGCAGAAAATGCTCATCGCATTTGCTGCCCGATGCGTTACCCTTGCTACTGATGTGTTTCCACTGCTGCGCAGGGATTCCCCAACGGCACCTTCAAGGTGCAACGCATCTCTGCACCTGAACCTTGCATCGCTTCTGCTGCGAGACATCCTTAATGCAGGACTCTGCATCTCTTCGCAACTAGGATTAAGGTGCTGTGCTCAGTGGACCGAAATTAGTACCTGTAGCCGGTCTGAGCTCTGTTGCGGTCGGCCTGAACTTGTCACTTTGTCCTGGTCCGGCTCAACCAGATAGCTACACATGGCAATTGGTGCTTTTTGCACCATTTTTACTTAAAGCTTTTAGCCTGCAGATATCGGCTTCTACTGATTGGATTTTTGCTGTTTTGGTCTAGATTCATTTATTAAAACTTACTCTTTTTCCTAATTCAGTGTGAGATTCTTGTGTTTGTGTTTTCACTTTATTGTTGTTTGAAGTGCTTCATATATTTTGTCTTCAGAAGACTACTCAAGAGTTGGCTCTTTCCTTCATAACCACCATATTCAAACAGCTATGGACTGCATATGCCTGTGCCGATACATATTTTTTTATGTGTATATTTGTCATAACAAACTACACACATACTCTTTAAACCTGTTTAATGTATATTTACTCACGGCTTAAATATGTATGTACATATTTGTGTGTGTGTATATGTATATATATATATATGTATATGTATATATGTATATGTATATGTATATATATATATATGTATATATATATATATATATATATATATATATGTATATATATATTATTCTATGCTTACCATGTTCATAGGTCATTGCATAGCTCCTAGATAAGTTGTTATATTAGATACTTATGAATCCCTGCTCTCATTTTATATCACACTGATCAAATGTTTATTATCAGGTATTTGGCTATTCAAAAATTGGGTAAAGATAAATAAAAGTTAGAAAAGTACTCTTATTAACTTCAAATATTACAAATCTTGAAAGTGTGTGTTTATACAATACTACTTTTCTTCTCCTATTATACCCATTATCATATTCCTTGGACATATATTCCCTTTGTACTGCATATCTATTTATTACTCTAGTCCTACTGTACTAGAGAAAAAATAAAATAAAAAAATCTATAAATAGAATTCGAATTATAAAGAAATCTAAAAAACAAATATATATTAAAAATAAAGAATAAATTACATAGAATAATTATCAAAAAATGTGTGTATATATATATAGATTTTTTACTCTTGAAAGCTTTACTTTGTCTACCCATCACCATATGTCATGTCTCTCTCAATCTATCCTCCATTCCCACTCTGACTCATCCCAAATCCATTCTACTACTTTCATTTCCTGAATAACCCAGCCTAAGCACTTCCCTCCTCTTCCACATCTAACTCACCCAAATCTCAGTTTACTACCATGATCTCCCAAAAAACCCTACTAAATTCTCCCTCCTTTATCTCACCTTTAACCCATCCAAAACACCTCCTGCTACTATGATATCCCTAACCCTTTCCACAGACTCTTCCCTCATCCATCCCCCCTTTACTCACCCCAAGCCTAAATCCTATTACGTTAAACTCCCAATTAAAACTTCTGGATTCTTCCCTCCACCCCTCCATTACTCCAGTCAATCCAACTAACAAAGTCACATATCTGCGGCTCAAATTAACTCCTAATACCAAAACTGTACTCCTATTTCCCTATACTAATCCACCACTAATTCCTTTTGGGTTCCGGAGTAGCGTGGTACTCGCCGAAAAGCACTTCAACGCCTCGTCAGAGGTAGTAAGCACTATATAAATACTGTTACAATACATATGCTTTACACACTGCCTTTAATTTAAGCCCGACTGCTCTGTGCCAAGCTACCAGAGGGTTGAGAACAGGTTAATTTGAGGTTTGCTTGTGACTTCACCCCGACTAGAATTGTAGTTTTTGCTTGTGTAGGGTTTCAACCCCTCAGTCATTTAACCCATTTCTTACAGTGCTGTATATTAAAATGTATGATGTGTGTTTTTACATGACCCAACAGTAAAACCCCCAAATTGTCGTTTTAACTGTGGAAAGACTAGGAGCCCTATTGGCAAGTACAGGTTACACTCTGACAACTCTGCTGTGTTCACGTCTTAATGGAACTACTAAAATTGGTACCTCAAGGTGTCAAAAGAATTGTTACATTAAACCAGACTTTGGTGCCCAAGTCAAATTTAAAGAAACGCTTGAGTAAATGGCAACTTAAAAAGCCCCACTGTCCTTCACGTTTTCCAGTGGCCAGTTACAGTTGTGGGCCACGAGATTGCCTTCTGCCTCCTGGGAAAAGGTGTGAACGACTCAATAGAGCCTGCCATTAAGAGCTGTTACCTCTCCCTAGCAGGAAGCCCAAACCGGGTGTGAGCCCAAAAGGTGGGCTTCAAAAGAGAAGCCACTTTTGAAGGGCAAATAGTGGACTTATTCAAGAGGGGCTGCACTTTTGTTCTGGTAGACAGGTTGACGTCTTGGACAGTGGAGGAAACAATTGCCAAACCAGTTTTCCCTTGGATTCATTGGTAAGTAGCACAATATAAATGTCCATAATCAGTAAAAACAATCTTACGTGGTTCATTAGGGCTGCTGAACACACTTGTGGATGAGCAGGCAATCCCACATCCTCGTTCTGGCAATGACATCTGTTGAACTTTGCCCACAACATACATTTATGATGGGAGGCTAAAGTAAACTCTCCAGGAAAGGAGCAGATTTTTTTTTATCAGCCTTGTTCTACTATTGGCCTGAGAATTTGTCAAACAGGTGATGGTCAGCCCTGTGGAGTGTTCATCTCTCACTTGAAGCTGTTAGCCGATTGGTTTCTTTCCACCCATACCTGAGTGCTTGCAGTTCAGGGACTCCTTCAGGACAATAGTCCTCGCTGTGATGTGCTAACCCATGCACATTAAACTTGGGGTCCTGTGGCTTTGCCAGTCCTTGTTAACAATAGAGCAAAACATCCACTTGTTCCCACTTAGTTGGGAAATGTATATGGCAGTAGTGAGGACAGAGGTTTTGTTTTTAGCAGTGTGGCCAAAATTGTATTCTGTACGTTCTCAGGAATTGTCAGTCCTAAAATATTAATTGTTATGAGCATATGAATTGAAAGATAGTGATAATAAACGCTTGCCCCTGCATAGGGTTGTGACCTGCAAGTTAGAAATTCAAATCTTGTAGGACTGTTTATAAATTTAATATACCATGAAGTAGAGTAAATAACACAGGTTGTTTCAGGGATGTGGAATTCCTGTAGCCCGAAGCCCAGGAAATATTGTTTGGGGTCAAGGACCACACGTTTTCATGTTTATTTTTGTCCCTGGGACAATTGAGCACAACCCTCTGCAGCACAAAACCTTTAGCTGCCAGTTTACAGTACCACATTATTGCGCGGGAAGGGCTTCGTCTGTAGTTAAGTAATGTGTGTCTATTTGCTTATACTGTTCGAACTAGTATTTATGGTTCATTAACTCAAAGCCTGTATTAGGGTGAGCGCTCAAAGGAAATGCTGTAAGCTCAGACTTCGCTACTGACAGAGGCTCCAGCATAACAATGTGCACACAAGTTTGCAAAGTTCATCCCTATAATACTATGTATAATATTCCCAGAATGCTGTTTGATAAGATACAAATATTTGTATAAGCTTGAAATTAAGGTTGATTCTTTGCTTTCAAAATAAAATGTTCACAAAAAATGCAACTAGGAAAAAAATGTTTACCTAAACAAACCTCCTGTGAAATGTTTAAATAACATTTCAAGTAAAATGTGTTGAGGCATGCTTAGTATTTTCAAAACATATTCATAATGGAAGTTCAGTGTAAACAGTTTCAACAAGATCATGTGAAACATGAAAATCAACAAGCATTTGCAAAGCCAATTGATCTGATATTGGTGGTCAGCCTCTTGGCTTTTCCTTATGTGTGTTTTGGAATGGATCTTGCAAAACTTTGTTGTGGGAGCTGTTGGGCCCTCACCATTATAACACACTGGCAAAAAGCAAACATATTTTTTGGTGTTAAAGCACACCTTGCCACAGTAGTCCTGGCACTGAACAAAACTCCTTTGTGTGCTGATGTGAAACTGCAGAATGCGGTCACTCACAGTAAAGCTAGCAACACATAGAGCGTCCGAATTTAATAAAAATAAAAGGTCTTGGTTAACGCCAGACCTAATTAGGGACCCAATTCTTAAAGAAAGTCATAAGTGCACTTCTAATATATATCCTTGTGTTAGTGCAGATTTATGGCTTTCGTGGATCCACAAGAATGTACAAAAGTGAGGGAGGAAATCCTACTCCTAGAAAATATTGAATTGCATTTTAGTATGAACAAATACGCATGTGTAGATTTGTTCATGTGAAAAATCTGAACGTTTACAAGTTCAATTTCCTTCCAAGCACTTTTTGCCCCCAACCCTAGAAGAAGTTTTACTTATGCTCTTCCCTTTTCAGGAGTAAATTTGCAACCTTTCTCAGTATTGGAAAATATTAGAGGAGAGCTGGTGAAAAGCCCTCATGCAAGTTTGTAGGTTTGCAAAGACTCAAAAGGACATTCTAACCACATAACTATTGCTTACTGCTACTTCCAGTCCCAGTATGTAGATCTGCAAAAAGGTAGCAAAGTAAGGGAACTGCTAGTATTCAAACCAGACTATTATGAGCCTTGGCATGACCAGGGAGGTTATTATAGCTCCTGTATTTCGAGATTGCTGCCATAATTTGTCACCTCACTCCTTGGCACCAAAGGGAAAATTGGATTTTATTTTTTTTACAAGCAGATTTGTAAAGCTACCTGTCCAACAGGCAAGTCGATATTTAACTAAATTCTGCACTCCTGTATTTACAGATTTACAAGATGACCAATCTATGGTGTTGGGCGCTATACAAATAACATTTTATTCTCAGTTATGAAAGAGAGTGCTCGTAAAACATGTTCCTGTTATTCTTAATTGCATTGCTTTTATTTTACAGACTTGAATATGCATTGTCTTGGAATACTGTCTTTACTACTTATTTGGCATGGTACGCCACTCAATGCCAATGCTCCTAATGACACCATCACAGATTTTTCTGTAAAACTTTACCATGAACTGCGAGCCTCAGGAGAAGATGACAATATCTTTTTTTCTCCGTGGAGTATTGCTGTTGCTTTGGGAATGGTGGAGCTTGGAGCCCGCGGATCCACTCTGAAGGAAATTCGACATGCAATGGGATATGATGACATTAAAAATGGTAAGAATGTATATAACTTAATTCATAATCTAATGTTGCTGAAATATTAATATTTAAATATTGCTAATGTAGAATTAAGAATAACAAATGTAATTCTGAAGTGCAATTTCCAGGCAAATATTGTCACAACTGACTCCAAGTGTTGAAATGGCAGGAACTTGGGTTTAAGGCAGACTGATACCATATGAATCTGAACTGTAGGGTCGGTGCTCAGGTGCATGAAGTCCTGGTTGCAGTGGTAAATTATTGTTCACGTAGTTGGTGGAAGTGTGTGCGCTCCCTGGCCAGTGGGACCCCTAATAAAATGAAGGTGCCTGGATAGCTCAGTAGACTAGTGCTCGTATGCAGGGTCTAGCTGGGTACCCAGTTTGGATTTGCACGGTGACTGATCCAAGCTGCCCAGAGGAGAGGTTGAGGCAGATAAATATGGGATACCCGTGAAGCCTTGGGTCCAGCACGTCTCTGTCACGGAGCACAAATGTATAAAAACACCTAAAAAGTTAGCAACATGTCACTGCAAAACTATCTGACTAGACATGTACACATTCCATTTCAAAACACATCCTCTTTTTGGGATTACAAAACCACACAAAGATTTCTGAAAAGTACACCACTGTTCTCCTTACCAGTACACCTAAGATCTGCTTAGTTTTCACATCCCATGCGTGGCAACTGGGGAATTTAAAGTGGTGGCACCAACCAGATTACCAATTCAATATTGATGTTTAATGGGCGAGCTGCATCAGCTGCATACTGAAGCGAATATGGAAGAGATGAATGTCCCAGACGAGTGATCAAGGAAAGATGCATTGGATCTTTCAGATTTGTGGTAGTAACCGATCATATATGCTGAACTCTGCACAGGAAATCCTGTATTTAAAAACAGAGGACTGTCCACTCCTTTAGTGTCTCCTACAATGGAATGTTGGGGGCTCCATTGCAGCCAATGGAGTGCTCCGGGCTTTTACTCGCTGGTAAAAGCCCGAATCGTCAACATTCCAATGTTCTTTGTTCACAGCAACAGCTGTGAACAAAGCCTCACGGAGCATGAGGGGAGTTTAATCCCCTCTGCATTGTGAGGAATTTGTTTTATTTGATGGACAATTCTGTCCTCTAGTGGCAGAATGTTCTAATAGCCTTAGCCTTCGGCTTGGGTCTTTAACATGGGAGCGGACCTTTAATGGCCGGTAGAGCCTGCTGCAGCGGGTTCTAAGGCTATACTAGAATATTGAAATGTTGGGAGCTCCATTGAAAACAATGGCATGCTCTGGGTTTCTAAAAGCTGGTAAAAGCCTTGAGCTCAAACATTCCAATGTTGGTCACAGATGTTGTTGTGAACAAAGGCCTCACGGAGGCCGCGTGGACTTTAATCCCCTCTGGCTGCGTGAGGCCTTTGTTTTGTTTAATAAAACATTCTGCCCACTAGTGGCAGAATGTTCTAATAGCCTCATAGCCCTAAATGGCTGGGCTATATGGGCATTAAAGTCCCTCTCCCTTGTTAAAGGCCCTCGCCTTCAGCTCGGGCCTTTAACACAGGAGAGGGCCTTGAATGGCCGGTATAGCACGCTATGGCATGCTATAAGGCTATTTTAACTAATACCTAACATTAGGCACATGTTGTAGCCCCATAAAATTAGTCCATCAGCCAAAGAACACTTTGTAAAAAGTACTAGCCCTAAAATGGAGTCACCAAAGTTTCAGTCTTTAAAGGAGACATGCAGTTGTAATTTTTTAGAGGAAGAGGTGAAAAACTCCATCCTTGGTGGTCTTTGTGTGTAATCGCATCTGTTGCAAGGCTAGTGAGACAATAAAAAGAAAATTAAGCCATTCTTCTCCGTATAAACACATTGTTGAAAGAACAGCACCAAGGCATGTCTTCTTTTGTACAAAAACTCTACAAGGAACTCAGAACTGACTGTTCAATGTGTTCCTGCCACACACTGACTGAATGAATGTTTCTTGGCCTGCTCCAGTTAATCTCACTCAGTTGACCATTTACTTGGCATTTCTTAACTCGCTTCACCATAAGTATTGTATTATTGAGTTTCTCTTGGCATGTATAAATATTCTTACATGGAGGGTGTAAACCCATACCCCCAGCCCATATGTCACTGTAAGGCACTCAGCCCTCCAAAGCCCAATTCTGCATTAGAGAGGGAATGCGAAAGTATAGTGGCACTTAAAATAGGTTTATTCAGGATTCCAGTGACCTGAAAAGAAAACTGACTTTTTTTGTGCACGTACTTGTAGCTATCAAGGCCCAATATATAGGGTCATGGCAAAGAAATGTATCTGATTGGAATTGGAAGTCCCACTGAAATGAGCAAGTCACAGTGGAATTCACTGATTCTCGTGTTTTTCTTGGTTGAAAATAAAGTCCTTCTCTGGAGCACCAACTCTTGTCTGTTTATTATTCCAAAGAAGAGATTTTTATGTAAAACATTGAAAATGAAGACACTCTCCTCATTTGTGGACTCATCTAAAGCCACCTTTGACCAAATACCATTTTCCATCAATTGAATTCCCATTAAAAATGAGGAGAACGATAGGGTTTACTCATGTATACTTGTGTCCAGCACAGCATATCCTAAATTAAGAGGAGGAAGCTAAGCAGGGTCCAGAAAAACTCTTGGGGTTGAGTTAAGCAAAAGAAATGAATAAAAAAAATATACTTTAGAAAAAGCCTTGAAATAGTATGATAGTGGTGGGAGAGGCCCAAAGCCTCACAAGGTCTATTAGGAACTTCTATATCCTGACCTGTTTGGTACATACATAAACATTCTCAGAGTTTGCCATTGTAGGTGATGGAGAAGACTTGGAGTATCTGGCTACATAAACAAGTTCTCAGTGTAAGTTGAAGTGTTCGAGCCTGTCGCAATTCTACAGTTGCAGCCTGGCATAAAACTCTATATATCGGAATATCATTATGGCTCTGATCAGGTTATGAGTTGATGGATGGGGCCATTAATAAAAGATGTATTAACATATCATTGAGAATGGAGGAAGTTAGCTTTGAAAAGTAAGTTAAAATACACTTTCTGTGTTTTTATAAAGTTAAATGTGTGAAATTTCTCCACTGAGGCAAGCAATAGATTTAACATACTTTTAATATATACCATGTTGGAGCAGCGGATGACCTTGAAACAACAAGTATACCAACCAGAAGTTGATTAATATGCTCCTGGTTAAAATGATTCAATTGCTAGTTAAGGTTTTAAGTTCACAGTCGGAGGCAAATTTATTCTGTACGCTAATTGAAATGTATGACTTTGTCGTGTTTGTTTTTAAGAAAACGATGATTTTGCACTTTTTCACTTTTTGGATGAAAAAAGTTGAGATTTTTTCTAAGTCCCCACTCAGAATGGGACTTTGTCAATTTTTTGAAGAAAAAATGTGAGTTTGTGTTCACTGTACAAAGTGCAAAAAATCCAATCAATTAGTTGCCTGTCTGCCTTATAAACACTGAAAGTGCAAGACAATTGCATCTAAACATTGAATCTTATGATGGGTAAGGAGAAAGTAGCAGGTTGCTAAATGTAGATCATTCAATTGTTGAATGAATACAAAATGCGTAATCCTGTGATGCACATAGTGTGCTTCCTGTAACTTGTGTTTTTGCCATATTAATACCTTTTATGTATTTCTTGCAGGTGGAGAATTTTCTTACTTAAGGGATCTTTCTGAGGCCTTGACGGCAAATCAGTACAATTGTGTTACGAACATCGCCAATGCACTTTATCTTCAGAACGGATATCCTATCAGTGATAAATTTGTTCAGATAATGAAAAAGTTTTTCCGGGCAGAAGTAGAAAATGTTGACTTCAGCCAGAGTGCATCTGTAGCTGAACACATCAATGACTGGGTGGAGAACCAAACAAATAGTAAGCTAGCTAATGTTGTTATTTTGGGACTTGTATCTTTTAATGGCATTTTATGTCTGGTTTTTAATGAATGTAATCCATCTAGAGTATCCTCACATGAACACATTTTCTTAAGTCTTTTAATGATCAAGTACATGCTATGTGTTGGCGCTCTATCAGGAGCCTTTTTTAAATGAAATACTCTTTATTTAAACAATTTAATGCCATAGTCGCTGAATTATAGAAATGATATGGGATTAAATATAATTCTTGTTTCACATGTTTAATGAAAAATTGTTAAATTTAACTAGTTTTATTTCATCGCCTTAAGATTCATTCTGCTCTTCTCACCTATAGTGCTCAGGGGCTTAAAGCATATGCAAGTGCTACCAAAATAGCACTGATTATATAACCTCAACCAATCTTGCAGGTGTGCTCAATCCAGAAGAGCTGTACACATACATTGTAATAAAGTATTATGCATTTGATAAAACTTTTTTTTTTTTTTGTTTGGCCTCAGTGGAGTTCAAGCTGTAGATGAGGGAGTATATCCTTTTTGCACACCATTAGCTGCAGCTTGAGTTTATAATTCAACAGTGCAGTAACTAGGGTTTTTTTATGTTAATCTGGAGGCTCTATTCCAGCCTGTTGCCTGAGAATATCATTTAAGGCACAATGCTAATAGACAGCACTTCGAGACAGACACCAAGTTCCAGTTATTTTCCTTTAGCTTCCATTTTCTTGCTCCTGCTTATTTGAAGGTATCTCGTACACACGTAGACCTTTTTTTTTTTTTTTTCTATTTTTAAGCACTTCTTATAGTTTGCCATTCAAAGAGTAAATATGATGCTTGGGACCTGCAGGTAAATTTTAACTGTTCCTCAAGGGTTATGAAATTAGTTTCATGCATTCTTCATGTACTTTGCTGCTTTTGGTTTGATTAGTCTTGGCCTCACCAGAGTAAAGTTTGCAGCATGCTATAGAGTTTTTCAAAACTATCCCAAATTTGCGTGGGCTGTAGTCTGCAAGTGCAAGGTAACAGAGCAGGTACAATAGTAGATTGGATCAGACAATAATTGGATAGCTAAGATCTCTTCGTGATCAGACAGGATGTCACAGATATTGTAGATTAAACGAGCAGTGTGATAGGCAAAATTGCTGTTTAGTTAATCAACATATGCAGTACTGGAAAAATTTCTTTGATTTGTTAGAGAACCTCATCTGACAAGATGAATTGGCTTGGAATGTTGGTCTGCTAGCTATAAGAGCACATTATTCCATGTAAGCGTTACTCAGAGTAAGCAAACCACTGCTACAAACCATAGTGGAGCCCACCAAAGCACAGGAACATGTGAAGTATGAAGCACATGTTTTAGAAGGAGCCTCCTTTCCTCAGCCATACTTTGAACTCCAAATTTGTATTAAAGACTATATTCTGCCATCTGCTTCGAATTTCCTCTTCTAGGTGGCTTCTTATTTCCTCATCCCTGGTTGGGTCCCTCACAGACAAATGTGGGTGATCATTCCCTTCCAGAATGTCCATGAAGAATCCTAAACTAATTTGCAGTAACCAGCAAAGACTTCCTCTTCTATGAGACCTCCGACGACAGTACCTCCTCACTCCATGTGGAAACATGGATCACATGCAGCCAAATCCACAAGACAAGAAAAGCGACCTTCTGATGCAATGTCGGAGCTTCCTCTCACTCATCTACAAGGGGACAGTTGTCTCTTGTTAATCTTTCGCCAAGACCGTTGCTCCCTCTGGTTCCAGGCCGCCTCCAACTAGTAATGGACATTTTTCTCACTCCAGCATCTTTACTAGAAGCTCCGACAAGAATCGGGACCCTTTATTTCTAAGAAGTGACCCTCCACCAGAGTTGGTGACCTCAGCTGCTGCCCAGAAGATGCACTCCATCAAGGGAACTGTATGTCCTCCATCGTGTTTATTTTTTTTTTTTCTTTTTTACAGGATGCTACTTCCACATTCCAGTAGCCAAGAAACACCAAAGTTCTTGCGTTTCACAGTAGCATCCAAACACTACCAGTACAAAGTATTTCCTTTCAGCCTGAAGTTGGCTCCTCACACGTTCTCAAAGTGCATGGCTGTAGTGGCAGCTGACTTACTGAGGATTTTTAGTCTACCCATACTTCGATGACTGGCTAGTGAAAAGCTAGTCTCCAACACGAACAACACAACATTTCAAAATCTGTCTAGAGACCCTCCAATATTTTGGTCTACAGATCAATATCAACAAATCTATCCATACCCCAACCCAGAAGCTACACTATCTAGGTGCAACCCTGGATACAAACCTCCCAAAAATGTATCCTTTGGAGGAGAGAACTCTCAATAGCTCAGAAGTGTCACAATCTCCTTCCTGCTCTGTATTTGACTCCGACACACAGCTTCCCTTCTGGGTTTGAGGGCCTCATGCATTTTCATTGCTCCCATGCTATATTACATATGAGACCTTCGCAAAAATATCTGGAGGATCAGTGTAATCAATTTGCAGACCATTGGGACGACAGGTTCCCTCTGGAACCAGCTGCAAAGCACTCTGATAGTGGAGTCCCCGTCACAATGTAATAACTGGGGTCCCTTTTCGCCAGGACATTCCTGCACAAACTCTTGTGACCAATGCATCTCCAGTGTTGGGTGGCTTACTTGGGTCCACCCAGACTCTGGGCCTGTTGTCGGACAAGGAGCAACAATACCACATCAATATGCTGGATCTGCGGGTAGTCCATCTAGCCCTCAAATACTTCTATCTATCCATTCAAACCAGCTCTCTTCTGGTACAAAAAGACAACACGATCACAATGCACTATTTGAACAAGCAGGGGGACACCCAATCTTGTCCTCTATCTCAGGAAGCACAGGCCACCTGGAACTGGCTAATTACCAGGAAGTTGTCAATCAACGATTCACCTCCCAGGAGTCCAGAATACACAAGCGGACTCTTAGTTGAAACTTCGCCAAATTGCACGACTGGATTCTTCATGACTACGTTGTGCGAGATCTTCTGAGAATGGGGGCATCCGCAAATATACCGGTGTGCAGGCTAAAACAACAAAAAAATGCCCAGACTTCGCAAACAGGTTCTATCGACCAGGAACAAAGGAGAATGCTCTTTTGCCAAACTAGACCGGGCCATTTCTTTACGAGTTTCCCCTGTTCTGTTGATCCCAACAGTCCGCAACAAGCTATTCTGAACAAGGATGATTCTGGTATCTCCAGAATGACCCCGCCAGTGGTGGTACCCATATCTCCTATACCCATCAGGAAGACCACACACGACTGCTGTGTAGGCCGGATATCCTATGCAAGTTCTGAGGGAAGAGTTTCCATCCCAACCTTCCGTTGCTGAGCTTCACAGCATGGCTTCTGAATTCCTTCAGTATGGATGTTTAGGCCCTCCGCTGGAATGCATGAACATTCTCAGGGAGTCTACAAGACCAACCAGACATTTGTAATTTTTCAAATTGAAGAGGTTCTACATGTGGTGTATTCAGAATCATTGCAATCCTATCCTAGGACAAGAGGAGGTAATATTACCTTATCTCCTCCATCTAGCTAAATCTGGTTTACAATTTTTCTTTATTACAGTAATAGCTGCAAGATGTACTTTATTTAGAAATTCACCCTCCCAAAACTAATTTTTCCAATTACCAGTAGTTAGACTTCCTAGATGGACTAAAAAAGGTTTTCCACCTGTACGATCCCCCTCTCCTCCCTGTTAGTTGAATGTGGTACTTTCACACTCATGGGTCCACCTTTTGATCCTATACATAAGGTTTCCCTGCTACATCTTACCTGGAAGACTGCTTTTCTTGTTGCTATTACTTCAGCACGCAGAGTCTGAGAGGGTCTCTCTGTGCCCAAGAACTTTACACAGTGTTCGTGCAAATAGGGTAGTGATGAGAACTCATCCTAGTTTACTTCCCAAGGTGGTGTCTGGTTTCTACATTAACCTGACCATTTCACTCTTTCCTAATCGTCCACATCAGCGGAAAGAGCGCTACACTCTTTAGATCTGAAAAGGGCAGGGCTCGAAAAATCTACTCTCCCCGCTATGGCGAGTTTTATTTTATGAGGTCGAGCTATTTTTGGACAGAGTGGACAAAGAACAGATGTTCTGTTCAGTCAGAATCTGAATTAGCAATTGAGATGCCTTTAAATCTTATTTTTGTCACAATTGCTCTGTTCAGAGACAAAGGTCAAAAGTCAGTTTGTCCTCTTGTAATGCAAATAATTTTCCTTGTGACTGCAGAGTTCCGGGATTTTGTAAAGTGAACTGTCTGACCTATGTGAAATGAAAGGCTTTTGGCATCCGTTTTTTCCTAACACAACATTTATATAACTAAGTCAACTTTCACAAACATGTCAAATATATTTACTCTATTTCAGTAGCTGTGAAAGACCATTTTTTTTCTACTTCTGTTATGAGAAAAATATTTTACTAGAATGAAAGTCAAAACACTTTACTTGCTGATGTGCAGATGATAAGTCTTTTTTGAAACCCAATTTTCACAGATTGTTGTTAATGCACTATATAGTTTTATCAGTAAAGCTGCAAGTTAGGGAGAAGGTTTTTGGACATTTCTTTGAAATTTACTGTCTGTAAATGACAGTGCACTACCACCTCATGCTTTAGTAAAGTGAGTGTTTAAAGGTAAACTGAGAAGCACTCCTGCCATGATGGCAAAGCTATTAGTAAACCAAGATACAAGTCATGCATGGATCATGTGTACCCGATTTATGGACTAGATTTATTATACATGGAGAAAACATTTAGTGTATTTAAACAAAAGCTATGCAGAAATTCTGAACTCGCATATTTTAGGTGCACTCCTATGTGAGAATGAAGAAAAGGGCGACTAAGATACAATATTTGCCTAGGATCATACAATTTGGGACCCTTTTCCAGGTCAAGTACATTACAGTTAGATCAAGTAGATTATTCAAGCTACTCGACCTGCAGGTCTAGCAAACAATTTTATGATTTTTTTTGAGGCCTGAAGACTTGAAGTTTTATCTGGACAAGACTAAAGACATCAGACAATCTGACCACTTGTTTGTGAACTATGGCCCTATGAGAACAGGTATTTCCTCCTCTGAACAAACCAACTCCAGATGGATAGTTTCTTGCATTATATTTACTTATCAGCTGGCCAACCAGTGTTTCCCTGCCAGACTCAGTGTCCCAATCTCCAAAACTGCTACTTTGAGATCAGTGCACTCTTTCCTAAGGCATTACTGTCTATATTCAGATACTTGGATGGACACCCAAGTATGGCAGGCTTCATTAAATAATCTCTTTAAATAAACAAATCAACTGCTTTTTGCCTGCCCTTACTTTGTCCGCCGAGGAGTGGGATGGGCTTGTTACTCTATTCAGTGCTTAGAACTTTTGATGAAGAGCCCCTGGAAGAGAAGGATACTTTTCTTACCTCTAATCCTAGTTCTCTTCCAGGGGAATCCTCATCAAAGCCAAAAGCAACCCGCCCACCTCCCCTGAAGAAACTAGCATACAGCAGTTGATACATGGCGGTGTCCAGTTCTGTATATCAGGGTAAAAAAGTACTGACCTAACTGTCACCTCACTCGCCTTTGGGGCATGATGGGATACAGGAGGTCATAGAAATCTTAAAGGCACGGTGCCAGTTTTTTTGTAATGCATGCTCTGATGCAGCCTATTGGCTAACGATGCCTGTGCATTCCAGGGACCCGGCACATATGTGGGAATATCAAGTGCTTATGACTGAGGATTCCCCTTGAAGAGAACTAGGATTACAGGTAAGTAATTTATCCTTCTTCAGTCCTTGTATGAGCAGCTGCTACAGGCTGTACAGAAGAATCTTCAGGTCATCTTGGGGCAACTAATGTTGCTTCAATATATGCAACTGCTGAGGATACTCTGAGCGTTCTTAAGGTAAGTGTTCTATTTTCTAATCCAATCCCTCCCCTCACCGGTAGCCAACAAAACGAGAACATTTTGTAGAGTGACTTTAGAAGAAGTAGGAGCACTCTGTCTCATGGTGAGGAGCTTCCACTTGCTTGCCCACACCTGTAACTTCTCAGTGTAGCGCACTTCGCAGTAGAGGCTTTAAGTATTTCCTCATCATGCCAATCTGGTAAGGTTCCGAAAGAAGACGACTCAATACATTTTCTTGTGCCAACACTTTTACTTAAGGAAAAGAGCATTTACTTATAATCAATTAAACATTTATGTTCGATGGCATCTGTCGCTGTAGATACGCATGTTTTGCATAGCTCGCCATCTGGTGTTGGGTCGGAGTGTTACAAGTTGTTTTTCTTCAAAGAAGTCTTTCGAGTCACGGGACCGAGTGACTCCTCCTTTTGTCTCCATTACGCATGGGCGTCTACTCCATCTTCGATTGTTTTTTTTTCTGCCATCGGGTTCGGACGTGTTCCTGTCGCTCCGAGTTTCGGAACAGAAACGGCTAAATTTCGGAAGATTTTCGTCAGTATTGTTGCGTTCGGGATCGGCGTAGTTAGAATCCACACCGCATTGAAGATCGAAGAGCTCCGGAGCCCTTCGGGGTAGTTTTCGATCCCCTGTCGGGGCCAGCTTGGGCCGACCGCGTGTAGAAGAACGCCGATGGAACGGACCCCGTTCTGTTTCTGTCCCAAATGCCACAACAAATACCCCTATACAGACCAACACTTGGTCTGTAACTGTGCCTGTCACCTGAGCACAGTGAAGACACTTGCGAGGCTTGTCGTGCGTTCCGGTCCCAAAAAACACAATGAGACCGTCGGGCCAGAAGACTTCCAATGGCGTCCACGCCGACAGCCCACCGAGAGTTCGAGATACAAGAAGAGGAAAAAACCTTTTTGATACACGAATCGGACTCCGAGGAATTTGACGATCCACGAACCGTGAGTAAGACGTCGAAAACCACTCATAAGAAGATTGTCAAGGCCCAGGGGACGCCACTGCCACCAGGCCATGGCTCCACCCATAAATTCAGTGACCGACCGTCGGCACTGAAAAAGGCCCAAACAGTGCCGAGACTGTCCGACTCCGGTCGAGACACCGGCACGCAGCCTTCTCGGGACCGAGAAAGTGCTGGAGACATACATCGACACCAAGATATCGGTGTAGACACGGCTCGACGCCGAGACAGCGGCACCGACTAAGATCGACGCCGAGATGTTTCGACTCCGAAAAAGAAAAGTCACCTCGGAGCCGAAAAAAGATGCAGACAGGGTTTCGGTGCCAAAACAACCTGCAACCGACCCAGTTTCAGGCTCTTATACAGAAGAGCAATCCATGACCTCCCAAATGCGAAAGCATAGATTTGAGGAAGACCTGCAATCCACCGATGTAGACCATACGCAGAAACGTATTTTTATACAGCAGGGGACAGGAAAGATAAGCACCCTTCCCCCTATTAGGAGAAAGAAGACAGGAATTTCAAACTGACCAAACACCACAAACAAAAATGGTGAAAAAGGTTACTCCGCCACCCTCTCCTCCAACTATAATTCACGTCTCACCAGCACAAACTCCATCACATTCCCTGGCTCACACCACCATGAGCCAAGGTGACCAGGATCAGGACGCATGGGACTTATACGACGCCCCTGTGTCAGATAACAGTCCAGAGGCATACCCTACAAAGCCATCACCACCAGAAGACAGTACTGCATATTCTCAGGTGGTGGCTAGAGCAGCACAATTCCACAATGTAAGCCTCCACTCAGAACAAGTTGAGGATGACTTTCTATTCAACACCCTCTCCGCCACCCACAGCTCCTACCAAAGCCTGCCTATGCTCCCTGGTATGCTTCGGCACGCAAAAGACCTCTTTAAGGAGCCGGTCAAAAGTAGGGCAATCACACCAAGGGTGGAAAAAAGTATAAAGCGCCTCCTACAGACCCTATTTTCATCACTACACAGCTGCCACCAGATTCTGTCATTGTAGGAGCAACTAGGAAAAGGGCCAACTCGCACACATCTGGGGATGCACCACCCCCAGATAAGGAAAGCCACAAGTTCGATGCAGCTGGAAAGAGTCGCAGCACAAGCTGCAAACCAGTGGCACATCGCTAACTCTCATGCACTACTTGCGCGCTATGACCGAGCCCATTGGGATGAAATGCAACATCTCATTGAACATCTACCCAAAGACCTACAAAAGAGGGCAAAGCAAGTGGTTGAGGAAGGACCGAACATTTCAAACAACCAGATACGCTCCTCCATGGATGCAGCAGACACAGCTGCAAGAACAATAAATTCATCTGTGACCATCCGAAGGCATGCATGGCTACGAACGTCTGGGTTTAAACCAGAGATTCAGCAGGCAGTTCTCAATATGCCATTCAACGAAAAAACTGTTCGGTCCAGAAGTGGACACGGCGATTGAGAAACTTAAAGACACGGACACTGCTAAAGCCATGGGCGCACTCTACTCCCCGCAGAGGAAATTACAGCACCTTCCGCAAAACACCCTTTAGAGGGGGGTTTCGGGGTCAGGCCACACAAGCCAGTACCTCACAGGCAACAACATCCAGTTACCAGGGACAGTACAGGGGAGGCTTTCGGGGCCAATATAGAGGAGGGCAATTCCCTAGGAATAGGGGAAAATTTCAAAGCCCCAAAACCCCTACAACTAAGCAGTGACTCGCATGTCACTCACCCCCTCCACACAACACCAGTGGGGGGAAGAATAGGTCATTATTACAAAGCATGGGAGGAAATCACTACAGACACTTGGGTTCTAGCAATTATCCAAAATGGTTATTGCATAGAATTTCTACAATTCCCTCCAAACATACCACCGAGAGCACAAAATTTATCAAAACATCATTCCGAGCTCCTGGAGATAGAAGTTCAAGCACTATTGCAAAAGAATGCAATCGAGTTAGTACCAAACACAGGAGTTTATTCACTGTACTTCTTAATACCAAAGAAGGACAAAACGCTAAGACCAATCCTAGACCTAAGAATACTAAACACATACATCAAATCAGACCACTTTCACATGGTCACACTACAAGAAGTGTTACCATTGCTGAAACTACACGACTACATGACAACATTAGACCTCAAAGACTTGTATTTCCATATACCAATACATCCATCGCACAGGAAATACCTAAGGTTTGTATTCAAAGGAATACACTACCAATTCAAGGTACTGCCTTTCGGTTTAACAACCGCACCAAGAGTCTTTACCAAATGTCTAGCAGTAGTCGCTGCACACATCAGAAGGCAGCAAATACATGTATTCCCGTATCTAGACGACTGGCTAATCAAGACCCATTCGTTAATAACGTGCTCACACCACACATCAAATCATACAAACCCTCTACAAACTAGGGTTCACAGTCAACTTCGCAAAATCCAACATTCTGCCATGCAAGGTACAACAATACCTAGGAGCCATAATAAACACAACAATAGGAGTAGCCACTCCAAGTCCACAAAGAATTCAAAATTTCAACATCATACAACGCATGTATCCAACACAAAGAATACAAGCAAAGATGATATTACAACTCCTAGGCATGATGTCTTCATGCATAGCCATTGTCCCAATCGCAAGACTGCACATGAGGCCCTTACAACAGTGCCTAGCATCACAGTGGTCACAAGCACAGGGTCACATTATAGATCTGGTGTTAATGTTAATAGACCGCCAAACTTACCTCTCGCTTCTATGGTGGAACAATATAAATTTAAACAAAGGGCGGCCTTTCCAAGACCCAGTGCCACAATACGTAATAACAGATGCTTCCATGACAGGGTGGGGAGCACACCTCGATCAACACAGCATACAAGGACAATGGAACGTACATCAAACAAAACTGCATATAAATCACCTAGAACTGCTAGCAGTTTTTCAAGCACTAAAGGCTTTTCAACCAATAATAGTTCACAAATACATTCTCGTCAAAACAGACAACATGACAACAATGTATTATCTAAACAAACAAGGGGGAACGCACTCAACGCAATTGAGCCTGCTGGCACAAAAGATATGGCGTTGGGCAATTCACAACAAAATTCGCCTGATAGCACAATTTATCCCAGGGATTCAGAATCAACTCGCAGACAATCTCTCGATCACCAACAGGTCCACGAATGGGAAATTCACCCCCAAATTCTGAACACTTACTTCACGCTCTGGGGAACACCTCAAATACTTGTTTGCGACAAAAGAGAACGCAAAATGCCAAAACTTCGCATCCAGATACCCACACAGGCAGTCCCACGGCAATGCCCTATGGATGAACTGGTCGGATATTTGCCTACGCTTTCCCCCTCTCCCTCTCCTTCCTTATCTGGTAAACAAACTCAGTCAAAACCAACTCAAACTCATATTAATAGCACCAACTTGGGCAAGGCAACCCTGGTACACAACGCTGCTAGACCTATCAGTAGGACCCCACATCAAACTGCCCAGCAGGCCGGATCTGTTAACACAACCAAAAGATCAGACACCCAGATCCAGCATCGCTGAATCTAGCAATCTGGCTCCTGAAATCCTAGAATTCGGACACTTACAACTTACCCAAGAATGTATGGAAGTCATAAAGCAAGCCAGAAGGCCATCCACCAGGCACTGCTATGCCAGTAAATGGAAGAGGTTTGTTTGCTACTGCCATATTAATCAAATCCAACCATTACTCGCAACCCCAAAACATGTAGTGGGTTACTTGCTTCACTTACAAAAATCTAACCTAGCTTTCTCTTCCATTAAAATACACCTTGCAGCAATATCTGCATACCTGCAGCCTACCTATTCAACTTCCCTATATAGGATACCAGTCACTAAAGCATTCATGGAGGGCCTTAAAAGAATTATTCCACCAAGAACACCACCTGTTCCTTCATGGAACCTAAATGTTGTCTTAACTAGACTTATGGGTCCACCTTTTGAACCCATGCACTCCTGCGACATACAGTTCCTAACATGGAAGGTTGCATTTCTCATCGCCATTACCTCTCTAAGAAGAGTAAGCGAGATTCAGGTGTTTACAATACAAGAACCTTTTATACTACTACACAAAAATAAGGTCGTCCTAAGGACTAATCCTAAATTTCTACCAAAAGTTATTTCACCGTTCCATCTAAATCAAACAGTGGAACTTCCAGTGTTCTTCCCACAGCCAGATTCCGTAGCTGAGAGGGCACTACATACTTTAGATGTCAAAAGAGCATTAATGTATTACATTGACAGAACAAAGAGCATCAGGAAAACTAAACGGCTATTTATTGCATTCCAAAAACCTCATGCAGGAAACCAAATATCAAAACAAGGTATAGCCAGATGGATAGTTAAATGCATCCAAATCTGCTACCTTAAAGCTAAACGACAACTGCCCATTACACCAAGGGCACACTCAACCAGAAAGAAAGGTGCTACCATGGCCTTTCTAGGAAACATCCCAATGCAAGAAATATGTAAGGCAGCCACATGGTCTACGCCTCACACATTCACCAAGCACTACTGTGTAGACGTGTTATCCGCACAACAAGCCACAGTAGGTCAAGCCGTATTAAGAACATTGTTTCAGACTACTCCCACTCCTACAGGCTGAGCCACCGCTTTGGGGAGATAACTGCTTACTAGTCTATGCAAAACATGCGTATCTACAGCGACAGATGCCATCGAACTGAAAATGTCACTTACCCAGTGTACATCTGTTCGTGGCATCAGTCGCTGTAGATTCGCATGTGCCCACCCGCCTCCCCGGGAGCCTGTAGCAGTTCGGAAGGTACCTTCAACTATTTGTATATATATTACTTTTAACCTTAAATAGGTACATACTTAGTCACTCCATTGCATGGCCACTATTACTACAATACAACTCCTACCTCACCCTCTGCGGGGAAAAACAATCGAAGATGGAGTCGACGCCCATGCGTAATGGAGACAAAAGGAGGAGTCACTCTGTCCCGTGACTCGAAAGACTTCTTCGAAGAAAAACAACTTGTAACACTCCGACCCAACACCAGATGGCGAGCTATGCAAAACATGCGAATCTACAGCGACTGATGCCACGAACAGATGTACACTGGGTAAGTGACATTTTCATTTAATTAAACTTGTCCTGCTGGCAGGTGTTTTTGGGAGATACAAATGTAAACAAATGAATGGAGAAAAATTTATTATCTTCCTTATGACTGCTTAAAATTTCTCTCCATGTTTTATAGTTTTAGTACAGTCCAAGATGAAGGACTTTTTTGTGCCTTTTTTTTAAATTAAATTTAATGCAGGCTCTAAAGAAGACTGAGTTTAGAATGTTTTGCTCGCTACTTCTGTAAGTTTGGAGTGAGGTAATTTCTGAGGGAATAATCTTCATTTGAGTACGTCTAAGCAGTTAAAACTTCAAATATAGTTTTATGTGTTCAAACCATGAAGGTTTAATTTGTTACCCATCCAAACAGAGGGTAAAGTCCCACTCAAGACTTTACCCTCTGTTTGTATTGTAAACCCTTTCTAGAGGACGTGGGTCCCTGTCCTCTGGTCAAGTCCCCCACTTCATGAACAAGGTATTTCATACAGGAGAATAGTGACTTTAGACCCTCTCCAGTATTGGAGTTCTGTCTTAATTTGTTACCCATCTTTCTGTGTAAACTGGAAATTCCTGTAAATGGGGTGATACATTTCACACCTCTAGAGCAATGTTTTGTGATCAGGTTATTGCCATAATAGTGCACCTTGTTGAAGGCTGCTGTTGATGCCCCAGATCTATACACTACTAGAGCAGTGCAGGTGAAAGCTTGAATAGGCAGATTTCTGTGCATCTTACTTGTTTTGTCCTTTTTAGGAATATTTCCTTGGTACAAGAGTAATGCAGGCCAGTACTGCATGCGTGGTCTTCTATGCTTAAGTGTTTCTTCTCATAGCTTTGGCGTCTGACACCAGTGATTCTTTGTCTTTGTCTCATGTTTCCAATAGCAAAATCAACACACAACAATATACAGTGGACAATAATTCACTTTAATGCCTCATGTTAGAATTTTCTGTATTGACTGCACCAAGTTCTTAATAATTCTTTAATCTCGCCTCTTAGCTAGTGAAGTCCATCCAAAATTCTATCGTTCACTTTCAAACCACTGCAACACACTTTGGGGGAGAAAGAATCTACCATACACATTAAAATATGTAATCGAAGAATGCTTCCATTGGTTTATGTAATCTACTGTTGTACACAAAAGGACTTGTCGATTTTTAAGATTAATCATTATCTGCATTTATTAATTAAGCTTTAAACATGGCAACAATGGTCTATTTGCTGCACATCTTAGTAATGGTGCTCAACGTGCTACAGCACACCTGGTGCCCAGATGTGTATGTTTTGAACAGAGCCCTGCCAAGACCAATATATGTAGAAAGCAGCGGAGCACTCCTAACTGTAGTCAAGCATATTTCATATATAATGGTCCAGGAACATGTAACATAATCAATATCAAATGAATATGAAGGAAATAGTCAAATTGTCAGAAGAACATCCTTTACTTGACTTCCCAATGCACAATCAGTATAATTTTTATGATACAAAAAATCTTTAATGTATTGATCTTGGTCAAATGAAGAGTTCAGCCAACACATGTTTGGATCCTACTTGGGGGACTTCAGGTCTTTGCACAAACCAAATGGTATGAAACATGAGTCATTATGTGAACTGGATAACGAGCATGAGCCTATATATAGAACAGTGGTTCCCGACCTTTTGACTTCTGTGGACCCCCACTTTATCATTACATGAACCCAGGGACCGCCACAGAATCATTATTGGAACTCTTCCCCTCCCCCCGCCATGAAGTCATTACTGAATGCTGGGGCCCATATTGTTAATATGTGGACCGCCTGAGGAGGCCTCGCGGACCCCCAGCAGTTTCCGGACCACAGGGTGGGAACCACTGATATAGAACATCAAAGTTTCAAATCAGAACAGCTTCAAAGTCCAGTGCTTATTGTTCTAATAATGCCTTCTACAGACAATCCCCAAAATTAATTTGAAGATCCATTTAGGATCTGATACCAATGTCCATTATTCAAACTGTGCAAGACAGCAAAAACCAAAATGCCAATGATAAATTTGTAATACTCGTGATATGATCTGTAACAGGTAGTAGACCTTCAGTCTTCTGAGCGGTCAATCTTCACCATCAGCGTGTATCCCAGACGCACTATCGCATTGCAGTCTGAATGCCAACAACTGCATTTCTAGAGGAATCTGCAGAATTCTTTTGATGCTTGTTAAGACTAGGATGGTAAAAGGTCACAGTCAGGAAGCATCTAAATGGAGTCCTGATGAATTGTGTTGCCTTGTTCCAAATTGAAGACTATGTGCTCTCTATAAAAGTTAGCGGTGTGTTCGGGCCGATTGGCATTTCCAATGCTATTATCCAGCAGCAAACAAAGTGGTAAAGTATGTGGTGAAAAGGCCTAATCCCAGCGATATGGTGCAGTCCCCATTCACTATTTCAGTGTTTGTTTGTTTTTTTTTTTTTTTTTTTTTTTTAAATGTGTTGGATAGTTTATCACCAACTTCTCTCTCTAGTGAACTCCCCTGAAAGTCTTACCAAAATTGGTAGTGACATTTTTGCGGCGGTGGGTGTTTGGACCCTTAGTAAATGTCTTTAAAATGGCCCAAACACCTTGGCTATTACCTACTACAGAGTACAATAAAGATGTTCCGCACACACAGGGAAGAGTAAATGCTGCATATTATTTCTACATGCATATAGAATGCTGGCACACAGGGTGGCAAGGGGATAACCCCAACTAAGAGTGGGAAGGCGCCAGGACCTAAAGAGGAGCTATGCAGTGCTCGCTACCTCAGTGATGTGGCTTCATAGGGTTGCACGTAACGGACCTCGCTATTACTAAACTTAGGGCACATCACTTCATCCCTCTGAAATTCAAAAATGTGGGGTGCAAGAAGCACATTTATTTAATTCGTATCAACATGACTCTTAAGGAAGTAAAAAAAAAAAAAGTTTTCAAACCATATATTTTAAATGAGTCAATATCTCACCCAACCTTCTTTATTGTCGTGGATGAAATCCCTACCTGCAGTCCCACTCACAGTGTCATGATTATATTACCTGCAAGCCAGTGTTAAGGTTAACATTTTATATTAAATAGTGGGACGTGCCCAAGTCAAGAGCCTTTTTAGGGCTCTCGGGATATCAGTTTTTGCCAGACCCATTGTTAGTAATTTGTTAAAATATACATAGTGTGGGTTTTGGCTCCACCCTGGGAAATATTACCTTCATACTTTTCAAGGCATCATTCTACCTTCCACGAAGTGCCTCGTACTGCAGTGCACAAGAAATCTACTCCATTATCGTACTCGCGTTCAATTATTTTTCTCCTATGTCCATTCTATTCTGGAATGAATGCTTGGTTGCTGCTTTCCACTAGTATGGCCAAAGCCAAGGTGCAGGCTATGATGTGATAAACAGCATTTGTGATAGCTTTGTTAACGTTATGGAAGACCTACAGATTTGCCCATGTTTCGTATAGGAAGTATTTTTAAACGCATCAATTAGCTGAAGGCAGTGTTAACGCGTCCCTTTGACTAATTTACTCAGTTTGGGACTCGTTTTAGGCCAATTAATCTTTTGACCCTGATTGAAGACACCTTAGGACGAGATAGCTAATCAGCATGTCAATCAATATGTCATGAACTTCATCAAAGTTCACAGTAATACGACAATTCAAATTGTTCAAAGACATTTAATAAAACTCGAAAACCACCATGACCTTTCAGTCATGAATGACCACACCAGTTTAGTACGATTTTGTGAAGTTTATTCCCTATTGATTACAATTCTGCTAAGTTTATTAGTCTCAAAACCAAGAAACACAGTAGCATAGTCACAATATGGCAACTCTAAGATTTCATCAAAGCAAGAATTACGAATATTAGAACATAACACGGCGTCAACATAGGTTATCCTTAGCAGAGTAACATTAGCGCATTATTCAACAAAGCATAGATTCAGTCATTTGTCTATTTGCGTCAGTTTAGTGAATCCCTGTCCTAACCTCGAATTAGCATTGGCATGTTGAGCTTCATACAAAACAATTTAGTAACACCAATTTAGAAAACATCTAAACTTTGGTCTCTGTCAAAGGGAGCAGTTGGTACCTAGAAAGGAAAAGCAAACAGACAATCACTATCATTGTCATACAGTTACTCTCCGTATTGGGTTAGCACTCAGGTTCAGTCTTCGTCTTCAGGACATCAGTTGATTCACCAGCAGGAATTCAGCACTCGGGTAAAAAGGGGCACTTCCCTCATAAGGAGGTAAAGGGTAAACGGGCAATTTATAAGGCAAGAATGCTTTTAAGAACCAACATCAGCAAAGTTTCTATACAGTGTAACTAAGTGTCTGGGTCATAGTAAAACGCGACAGCATCTCCCTCTCTATCTCCTATTCTCTCCTGTTCTGATTTACTGCCTGGTGTCAAGGGTTTTTATCCCTTTTTCGTTGTACATCCCCCTAAAATTTGGTTGGTTGAGGGGTTGCACCCCACTATCTCTATCCAATTGACTTCAAATTAGCTCATCCAATTTGTCACCCCATAACTGGTCTCACGTATTTTATTGGTCCTTATGATTGACGTCTTTAGCGGGTGGAATGTCTGGTATGATTTCATACTCTTGTGGTCCTTTGCACATCTTCAGTCAGTGGCTCCATTGTCTGTACCAGTTCAGGCGACCTTGTACCTGCGAGAGGTCTACAGTGTTGCATTCAGCTAAAATGTTTCTACAAGCAAGTCGAATTTCATGAGAACGGATCTACTAGAGTTACATTCAGCTTCTAGTTTGGAGAAAAACAAGAGTTCATGTCCTTCAGCAAGTCAGCACACTGCACGTTAGAAAAACACATTTAATATGAAAACCAGACAGCTAGGCCTCGACTCATGCTAACTAAGGCCTAATGATTTATTAGCAAAACTTTAGCATGTAGGCTTTTATTATTAGTGCAAAATTATATTCGATCAGAATTAAACATTATTCGTCAATTTCATTAGTCATTGTATATTGTGGCGGCCACTCCCTGTGGGCACATTTCAAGCGCATGTTTTAGCAAAACATAATACATTTTCTATGTTGCATTATTACACATTAGTTCATAATCATTTCATATTAATATTGATTTTATATAAGCTACACTCTCTCAGCAGCATTAAAATCACATCACTTAAAGATTCACCCAGTTACCATGAATCAACCAATGCCTGAAAGAATAGCCTATGAACTCAAAGTAAACTTTAAATGTATAACGCAAACTGTTAGCAGAAAGAAAATAACTCTTATGGTGTTTTCTCCTGACAGACCGTATAACTGATCTTGTTGATGCCAGTGATTTTAGCGACCTTACAAGAATGGTCCTAGTCAATGCCATTTACTTCAAGGGCAGCTGGAAGTCTCAGTTCAGACCAGAGAACACAAGGACATTCTCGTTCACAAAAGATGATGAAAGTGAAGTGCAAATTCCAATGATGTACCAACAAGGAGAATTCTACTATGGTATGTAATAACTCCAATAGTTTTCAATAGATAAAGGTATTAATTTTTTTGTGTGTATTTTGTTTCCTCGCTAGCAACAGAGGATGTTTTATCTTTCTTTTTTCATGGAGAAGATTAAAATCATTAAACTGTAAAGTTCTGGCTATGAATTACAGATTTTAGTTATGAATGTAGGGTAAGTGTTTCTAGCATGACATTCCTTAAACGTGTGCTAAACCTGACAAGCATATATTTTTAAGTTACTAATTTGTGAGGGCCTGATTTTTCAGTACTTGTCAGTCAGAAATTGAAAGAACGCTATTTAATGGAAGATACCTAAACCCGCCTCTGCACACTACCTATACCCCCGTACACATCACCTAGACACACACATTCTCCATCCCTCTTCGTCTCTCTCCCGTCTCTCTCTTTACTTTCTCTTGTCTCCCCCCTTTTCTCTTTATTTTTCTCAAGGCTTTCTAAATTGTACATGTCCTTAAACTGTTTCGTCAACTGGGATAAGGAGCAAACTCTGCTTCCTTTTGAGCCCAAACCACTGATCCGAACAGCAGGGGAAACCTGTCCACATTCAAAGGTGGACAAATTTGAGGCAGACATAAGGCCTGGGCTCAGGAAGGCTCGATTATGTGTCATAACGTGTTTACCTGGATTCATAAAAAAAGCCGTGACAAAGACAAGTTAATCCAAGTCATATGTGCTGCATGCCAAAGCCATTCGATTTGATATTGTCCTGAAAAACAGTAAGCTAACATAGGTATTCTGTGACACCCTCCCAGGAAAAACATGCAGCCCTTGAATTAGAGTAGTTTTCAACTTCATCACAAAAGCATATGCCTGTACAGCAGATTGTACTACTGAGAATCAACACCAACAATATAGTATCAAATTAATATAGAGGGTGCAATATCAAGGGGCAAAATATTGAAAGGTAAGTGCGTATAGGGGAAGTATAGATTTACTCTTCCTACTTCCACAACTACCTACCTTGAACATGTATACACTGCTTAGGTACATATATGCAGAGTTGGGTATAGAAAATCCAGGCTTACTTAACCTATGTTATTTCAATCCTCTGTCCTCCATATTCTCGCCCATCCATAAAAGTTGATTCAATATTCAGGGGCACACCTTTTCAACAGATGGGGGAAGGAGTTGTACATTGGTGTTTTTTACCTCCGTTGAGCACTATGCACCAAATATTTCAAACTGCACACGCTATGCATGTGGCAGCACTCAGCCGTGTAGAAATCTTGGTGCCCACCAATTGCACACCACTGGTAGTCATATCCTCTATTGCTTAACGGAAAAAGGTGGATATTATGTTTGACATTCACTTGTTGAGTTTCCTGGAAAAGTCTTTTAAAAACAAGAAAAAACAAACGGCTGTCTCAAAAGGCACACCCTTTTATTATGCTGGCACACTTTTAGGGTCTCACCATCCTTCTTAGGTGGTTTATCATAGCTAAGGCCACTAATTCATTATAAAGATCAATTTAATAGGATTTTACAATTGTGCAGCAAGGGAACATAACCACAGACCACATCATTCAGTTGAGATTCACACCTTGGAACCTCATTGATTCCATTTTAAATAGCAGAGGTGTTTTTGTCTTAATTTAATCAGCTGTAGGTGATAACTGCGAAGTAGAGACACAGCAGGTTTTATTCATCTATTCACCCACGATCTGGAACTACATCCCTGTATCCATCAGGACTGTCCCAAGGCTGCTGCATTTTAGGAAAGAGTTGAACACTTAACTCTTTAAAGAACACTGCATCGCAATGCATTACCTGTGTACAAACCACCTCACCTATTACTTGTTGACTATGCTTGTTTTGCCCCTGCATAGGTGCTCCTCTGTCTTTTGGTTAGATTTGAGCTATAGAAATACAATATATATTGCATAAATAGAGTAATCACTATTTTAGTCTTCCTGAGTTTTCATATTTATTATTGAATCTTCTCTTATGACACATATTGATGATTTCTAAAAAATGAAATGTGGTATGAAGTGGTACACACCTGAGGCCATATCATAGAATAATGTGGTGCACAGCTGCAAAGAACTTTGTCCATGAAGGGGCAGGAAGGAAATGACCAAATATGGTACTTCAGTTCATATCCACTTTACAACTAGAACTGATATCCACATTCACAAATGCCTGTACCATTTACAAACTTCATAAGTCATACAAAAAAGATCTGTTTGGGCTTGTGTGCACTATTCAGTATACATTCCAGAGAGTCCAGGGAATACCTCTAATCTAGGTTTTGACAGAGAATTCATCTAGATATGCGTCTGTCGCCCTTTTAGTTATCCTGCCCATCCAGCACTAACTCTCCTCGTAAGGCTGCCATGCCTACTACTACGTTGCATGAATTCCATCCGATCCCGTCTCAGACACTCGGAGCTCCTGCACTGACTTTGTTGATGTAAGGTGCCAACAGCGTGGCAGGCCTGGTATGAGACCTGGACCGGCAGGGAGTTGACTCTGCCTGGGGGTTGGTGTGATGGAGTGTCAAACTTCAGCAGTGAAGTGCTCTGGGACATCGGAGGCCCCCAATCATTGTCACCGCCACGGCGACGCCCTAGGGAGAGCCATTGTGGTCATGTTGCGGGCCTCCCGTGTCGGACTGGTGAACGGATTGAACATGCAGCCGTCTCCTGCTGGTCACACCGAGCTTGAGTACCTCCCTGCCTGTAGCTATGTGCTGAGCTGCCTAGCATTGCACCACCAACTCTATGGCTACCCCACCGGAGCTCCCTGACGCCCGACACAAGGCATCATGGGAGCAAGGCCTACATACTTGCTGCGCATCGAGGAAAACCAGCTTGTGGGTGCTGCCTTGGCTGTTCGCCGAAGGGAACGGGTCTCCGCTGGCCCCGCTTCCCTGGGCTACGACTGGAAGGCTTGCACGCCACAGGTTTGTTTAATCCTTTACCTTGCGCCTGCGTATACTTGCATAAGTCATCCTATTCCTGAGAGGCCACCCTTGGCTGCGGTTCCTGCAACCGGAAATCGTAGCTCCTCTGTGTGCTACGCACGGCGCGTGGGCTTGCTTCTGGCTTCTGCCTAAGCCGCCTCTCAGGGTTTCCCCACTGGGGCCTACATACAGCTCCAGCTGATTTCCTGCCTTCCGCCATATCTTGCCCTAGGGAGACGAGGTACCTATCTAGCTATCACGCCTGGCCCTCATGTGCCACTACACATGGAAGCTGGTCCATTCTCCCACGTCGGCCTGCTTGTCCGCCCATTAAGTTGCCCAACGGACCTGAGACGCAAGCTTGATCCTCGTCATAGGTGTGCCACTCTGGCTTAACCTACCGCTCAGAAGAAGCAGTACCTGAACATTACTGACAAGTGGTGTGATCTCCTGGTTGTTTCTCTGACAAGCCCCCATGGGCATCCTGTGCCCTTCTGTTCAGCCGCAGCAGAGGCCAAAGTACAAACCATCATGATGGGGGGGGGGGGAGGGAGTCTAAGACAGCCAAACCCCCACTGCACTAACTGATTGCTCCACCACCCTCTGTTCCTGCAGACCACACCCCAAGCTTTGAGCCATCTGGAGACAACCCTCTCCATACACATTCCGCCCAGTTCGAGAAAGTGTTTCAAGCTATTATGAACATTGTCATTGCAAGAAACCCGAATCGATGCAATTTCTCTCAATGTTAATCTACTCTGAGCTGACCATTGCAAGCTTGTGGACCAGGTTGATGAGGCAGAGTTCTCAGACCACCTTACACCCCACCATCCGGAAACTACATATGCAAATGAAGCTGATGAGCTCAGTGGTGGCCTCGCTACATCGCAGGGCGGAGGATGCAGAAGGGAGTTCCAGGCACAACAATAGCCAGTTGCTGGGTTCCCCGGAGCAAGCAGAGGGCCCTTGTGTGGAACTGTTTGTTGAATCATGGCTAATGTACACAATGCTGGCTGGCAAAGTTGCTACTTTCTTTTCAGTGGAAAGAGCACATCGGATACCTAGCAGGCAACCCACCTCGGGAGCTTCACCGCATCCCATCATTGCCCAGCTCCTTAACTTCTGTGAGTGCAATCTGGTGCTCCAACAATTCTGTGCGAAGGATCCCTGGAGGTATGAGGATGCCTCAATAACTGGTAGCCCAACTTTACAAAGAAGATACAGTTAACCATGGCTCCTATGTCAAAGTTAAGCAAAGACTCCGGAATTTGCCGTAATATGGCATTTTGTTCCCAGCAAAATTGCGTGTGCTTTATGGTGAGATGACCCACTGTGCCACTGGATTCAAGCTAGCCTGGCTGAGGAGGGGTGAAACCCCGAAACCGGTCCCAGGATGCTTGTTTCCGGTCCAGGGAACCTGGCCTGGCAGTTCGGGCTGGACTGTTCCCATGTGGAACAGGGTCAAGACTGATTTGCATATGGCTGGGTTCAAACTGGGGTGGCATGGTGAGCAAAATAATGGATGGATTAAACCCAGATCTGTGACTGGGGGTGAATGTTTGATTGGTTCCGCATTCCGTCCATCCAGTTACGCTATCCCACAGCGTTAGTATTTTGCTTTGCCATGCCTTCTCGACTCCAGAAGATGTCTTGACCTGGCTCCAACCAAGGGTCTGGCACAAGTGTCTCGAAAGTATTCCAAAGCTAGAGAATGGCTGTTGCCCCATCCTCACTGCCACAAACTCAAGACCACCAGAGCCCGACCAACTTGAGGTCAAGTGGCAGACGAGCAGGCCAAGTCAATGTTGGAGGCATCGCAGCCCAAACTCCTTTTCTGTGTTGTGAGAAGACCAGCCATTGGAGTCTGGCTTAGACATGCTAGGGTTGGGGGGGGGGGGCGGCATCTCTGGTTTTCTGTCCCCTCCCTTTTGGGCCCTAAAGTTGCACTACGATCAGCAGACTACCTGTGACATACGCATGCATGCCATATAAAATGTACCAGCAGCCTAGAACCGAGGATGCAGTTGAGCAATGCTAAGGTAAGCCAGTGCGCCCTGTGATAGCTGGCTGGACCAGGTAAAGGATTTGCTGGAACTGTGCCCTTCCATGCTCCACAGAGACTCCATAGTGAAGTTGTTTTGCCTGTTGACCTGTTTCTTTAGTTATTGGTGTGTCCTCATGGGCATATGATCAGAGACTCCAAAGTCACTTGACTAGGGGGCTGAGGGGTGCTTTATTGGTTTCTATGTTTTTGTTGCTCGGTATTCGAGTTTAGAACAATTCTGCGCATGGCTGTACACTCCTGGGACTTACACGCATTGGCAGGAGGAGGGGGCGCATGCTGTAGCACGATAGGGTGGGCTTTGAGAGCCAAATGATGATTGCAGGTCACAATCCAGCATCTAATGACAATCACCTGCACCAACACACAACATGGAAACCCCCGTAAACAGATAATGGTGTACAATCTGATCATGTGGAATGTTAATGTATGGCTACTCCTGCTAAGTAGCATCGCATACATGTCTAACTTAAACACCGAAAGACACACATTCCCCTTTTGCAGGAAATGCACCTTGATGCTGCGGAACTCCATAAAGTTCGGACGAAATGGCGGGGTCAAGACTACAGCATGTCCTCCTCGGCATGTGCCCGAGGGTTACTTATATGAATAGCCCCCGCTGCCCCTTATATGGTAAACTGTTGAAACGAGTGTAGGTATGCGATCACAGAAATCCTCTCGGATGGAACGCCATTAACAACAGTAGGAATATATGCCCCCATTTCAAACCAATCCGAATTTTTTGATAATCTCACTCCAGCACTCTTGAAGGACCTTCAAGCACCTGCTTTATGGGGAGGGGGCGTTATCTGAATGCCGGATGTGGACTGGGACTGTTCCTTGCCTCTGCTGCGCAACACAAGCTGTATTGGGATGACACAACACTTTAAGGCTTGGTTGCCACATAGGCGACTACATGATGTGTGGCATATGGGCCATCCAGTTGACCGGGAGTACTCATTTTAGCCCCAAAGATATTCACATGCACGACTGGATCTCATACTATGCACTGATGGGCTGGGTAATAGTTGCCAACATACTTCTATCCTGAGCAGTCTGGCTTCATACCTGGACGAAACACCTTCCTTAACATCCAGCGTCTGCGAAGGCTAGTGCACCACACAGCACCATGGGCGCACAGCAGGGTGGTGGTATCACTTGACATTGAAAAGCCCTTTAATACTCTGAGCTGGACCTTTCTATTCTTAACCCTAAAGCTTATGGGTTTCAGACCTGGGATCCTGGGCTGGGTGCTCACATTGTACTCGACTGACCACCAGGGTCAAGACGGGTCCGTTTATATCAGACCGCGTCCCCATCCAGCGAGGTACTTGCTAGGGATGTCCACTGTCGCCATTGCTTTTTGCTGTGGCCATGGAACCTCTGGACTGCTGCCAGCGCCTACATGTGGGGGAGGGGGAAATTGAGGAATACCAGAACTAAATGCTTACCATGTTGTGCTGCTATATGCGGATGATACTCTGGTCTTTCTATGAGGTCGGGCCCTCACTCCTGGCATTGATGTGCCAGCTGGGTGACTTTAGCTGAATCTTCTGGCCAGTTGGCCCAAATCTTGCCTGTTCCCGCTTACCACGATACGGAGCTCCATAGAAAACACACCAGTGCATTGTCTTCAGTGGTGCCATGACACATTTAAATATTTATGCGTCCACGTATATCACGCCAACGTGGCCCTCAAGGAAGGCAGTGTAGACACAGCCTTTCATTTGATGTGAGGATCCCTTCCCTTCTGGCCCTTTTCCCACTGGGATGAGTGACAATTGCTAAAATGCTGATCTTGTCTATTTTGTTGTAATTCTTTGCAGCACTGGTACTCCCCAAAGTTATTTCGGGAACTAAATGCCCTCCTCCTGGACTTGATTTGTGGAAACAGGTCGTCAATGGGTAGCCTTGGCCATTGCGCAACACCTGGTTTACAGATCACGATTGTTGTCCACAGTGGGACTCCAACCAAATGACTATGGCGTGAGAATGCTGGTATCACTACGTTTGTGGTTGGAGCTCCTATATCCCCTTCTCGCTATTCATATTGCTGGTGCAATTTCCGAGTATCCGCCAGCTGTCCAGAAGACATGACACCTTGGCGGGATGCTAGCTTCACTCATCGTGACTACCTTTTTCACGAAGGGGTCCCCAAGTCCTTCCAAGACATGATATGAGTTTTTCATAGGGGCTGTGCACTTAATGACTTATCACGCCATCCAACAGATCATGAGGAACTAGTGGTGGTCGGGAGGGACTGAACCACCACCATATCCTGTCTTGCATCTCCTTCTCGGATGTGGGAACATGCGACATGCTATCTACACTTTATACATGACACTGCTTACCGACACTATGGGTGACGGAAGTGGCAAAGGCTAGATGGAATAATGTGCTCCTACAACCACTCACAGCCAAATCATGGACGAGGGTACTACAACACTTGAAGGTGTCCAAAAATCCCTGCTTCTGATGCATGCAATTCAGTTACTAGCAGCACACTTATCGGTCACCCCACTGAATTAAACACATGTTTCCTGGCTTGGTGCTGGATTGCTTGCGTTGTAAACTGGCAGACGCTGGCTTTTATCGTATAGTGTGAAAGTGACCTCAGTTGGAAGCAATATCGCTCAAGATTACGACTATCACAGCAGAACTTCCAGGGCAATCATTGCCCCAGAGTCTTGCCTACTGGGCCTCTGTCCTTTGGCCGAAGGGGACAAACACCTACACCCTTTCATAGACCGCATTTGTACTCTAAGTGACAAATAGCCATGACCTAGAAAGCGCCCACCGTACCGGATACTCTGCAATGGTTACGCACACTCCTACAATGGGCCTAGGCTAATTTGTTGCCCATGCTGTGTTCCAGGGAAACACCCAGAGTGTGTGGGAAACTGGGACAACTACATCCTTAACATAGAGGCCAAAAATGACACCCATCCACCTTGAAAAAACCCTTTCACAGTTCAAATGTATCCTTAATCTTCACTCTTAGTCCCATGTATACATGTAACACCCAGTGTTCTGTAAGTTTGACAGCAACTATACCAAGTAATGTGCTGTCCAGTGCATGGGTCCCCCCTGTTCTTCTTTCTCCTTATTAATCCTTGGGTAAAAGCCACATTGAGGGTCACGTGAAATCCACCTGAAATGCGTTTTGATTGTCTTATTAAACCAGTGCTCACCGTTTGTACCCGTAGGTATAGCTCAGTCGCAGATATGACCGCTCTGTTGTCTGCCCTTTCTGTGATATACAAGTATACCATTTTAACCTGTTTATGTTCCTTGTATTGGGTATGCCTTGCAGAGGCCATCTTTGTTACTTTCAAAGAACAAAATATATGTATACAAAAAAATGTATGTATATATTTATTTCTATGGCATGTGTAGCTGCAGATACACATGCTATCCCACGGTCTGGTTCGGACGTGTTTCCTCTCACTCAGATTTATTCATCGGTATTGTTTCAATCGCGTTTCCCATCTAGCATCGAACCGGTAGCACCGTCTAAACCTTCATCTCGCCATTCAGGGTGTGTGCGCCCAACTCTGGCCTACCGCGTGGAAAGCCTGATGAATCCGACTCCATTCCGATTCTGTCCTCAGAGCCTCGCAAAGTACAACTATACAGACCAACACATGGTTTGTAATTTGTGCCTTTCTCCAGACCATTGGGAGGAAGATGCGAGGCCTGTCGATCATTTTGATCAAAGAAGACCCCGAGAGATCCCAGAGCCCGAAGACTCAATGGTGTCAAAGCAGCAAACATCTTGACGTCATGGAGGAAGAGCAGGCGCAGACAGCAGTCTCCATCCGAGACACTGATTCCGAACAAGACGGAGGACGATAGACCCATCACAGCTGGCCAGCATGTGAGTACGTCCGCCGCCACAGAAAAAATATTCGAAGGCCTTGGCTACACCACTGCTGGAATGCCATGGTTCGGCCCAAAAATAGACTGCTGGCGACCGTTCTTCGGGGTTGTCGCCGAAAAAGGCCACTCCTCTGTCCATCTCGGTGTCTAGTAAATCGATTTAAAAGCACTTCAGACTCTGGTAAAATACCCCATTCCTCGGAGTCGAAAATTTGGCAATTGGCTTCGGAGCCGAGAAATCTGACTAATTTTTCGGGACCGAAAAAGATACACACCTCGGAGCCGGAAAAATCCACATACAGAGGAACAAGGACTTTCCAAAAAATTAAAACAAATTGCAAAGCCCATCATGGAATCTCATAAGACTTCTAAAGAAGAGACTGATATTTTGAATTGCAGCTTAAATGGCTAAAGGCTCCCCGGGAGGTGGGAGGGCGCATGTGAATCTGCAGCGGAACATGCCACGAACAGATGTACACTGGGTAAGTGACAATGTCCGTTCGATGGCATGTGTAGCTGCAGATACACATGCTATGCATAGACTACAAAGCAGTAATCCTCCCAAAAGCGGTGGTCAGCTTGTAGGAGTTGAAATTGTTAGAAGTAATGTTCTTAATACAGCCTGTCCTACTGTGGCTTGTTGTGTTGCTAACACATCTTCACAGTAGTAAGGTTATTTATTTTAAGATTTTCCTAATGGCAGTTTCTTGAATTTGTTCACAAGATGCACAAGAAGCTTTTAGACATGGTGTTATTCGTTGCGAATTATAAAGATGATGCACTGTGTGCAGGCTGTAATCAACGTATTCCTAATTTTCTTTAAAGGTAGAATTCCCGGAAGTCATTCTATGTATTTTCTCTGTGCACCCTCTGAAAGTTGAATATCCTAGGAAATGTAGATGTAGACCTATGTAGCGAATGTGCTATGATACACCATCGTTTTAAAAGCAGAGCATTCCAAACAGTGGTCTAATAAAAGCTATTCAAATAAACATTGCATTTCCTCTCCTCACAGAATTGGAATCTAAGAGGGGGCCTCACTACACCAACATTGTATTGCCTGTACTATATTGAGCGAACACAGGAATCTTTCATGCGATCTTCCCAAAAATAAATTTCAGTAGATCACCAATTTTTCAAGGCCTTTTTGTATGAAAGATTCTGAAACACCAAAAAATACATATCCCTATTTACCTTTCGGTTATTTTGGTTGAGGCCAGTGCTGTACAGTATAAATAAAATCTAATGACTTTCTAAGCCTAGAGAATATCGCATGAGAAAATAAATGCTTCGTAGTTTTATTAACTGTCAACATTTGTGATATATGCTAATTTGTTCCTGTGGAATTCACCTGCAAGCAGAAATCTATTTTTTTTATCAAAGAGACATGATTATGTGAGAGCAAAAATAAATCATTTAAGTACAAACCCCGTAGCAAATTATTTGGTCATTTTTAAAATGATAATTTTAACCTGTTAATGACTGCCTCGAAAGTTAGTTTCAGCGAGCTGAAATGACATGCATTTTTTTTTAATTTGGAGTGTCACGTTCTAGAAGGTTAAACCAAGTTGAGTAAATATTACTTGGGAGATTGTGTCATATTTTATGGTGCAAGGCCGACCAGGCACCAAGATGGCCGTGTACTGATGCTGCTCTGTATCGGCTCACTTGGCTGTATTGGAGCCCTGTGAAGAATGATTGGGCGGGTGATTGGGGAAAAAAAAAAAAGGGGGGGGGGGTGGTATACTAACAGTTTTTATGGGACATGGTGGCTAATCAGAAAGGGAAGGAGGAGTTTCTTTGATCCCTGGGGAGTGACAGCCAAAGGCAGAAAGGATGGTACTGTTTTTCTGTCCAGTGAAGATGAGATCTTATTGCAAGGAGAGAAGACTGTTCTTACAGCCATAAATACCCTGCACAGTGACATGGACGATTAGACTGTCACCAAGGCCAATCTAAAAGATTGAGGAATTATGAAGTAGGGTCCTGAAGGTGGTGAGGAAAACGGGACATAATCAATGGAGGCCCAGGTGAGACAAAGATCAGTGAAATCATTCTCGGCTAAGGCTGTGGGTACCCTGGTCTCTCTGAAAGTCCAGGCCCAGGTTTTGAACTATTTGAGGAGAGGCACCCACATCAGAGTGCGAGGGTTCCCGGCGGAGAATCCCTCGAAACTGAATTTCAGACCACTTTACCTGAATTGTTGAGAATGCAGCAAGTAGAGTGGGAGACATTGTAGTTCCGGATTGTTGGGCCTCCTAGTGGGAATCTATATGGAAAAAGGCCCAGACATTTCTGTGGTGGGAATGGTCAAGTTTGTGGATCTGAGAGACCAACTGATTAGGGTGGTGGCAAAACAGAGGTGGTGAAGTGGTTACCAAGCCCACAGACGCTGACATGGAAAAGGGCTCTAAAGCAATGCTGTTGAGAACTGATAGTGGTTTTTCGGCATGAGTTGGTAATGGGGTAAAGTTGTGGGTTGGGCAGCACTGTAAGAAAGGTGTTCTCCAGTTGGATACTGCCAGGAAATTTCTCTGTGGGTTAGATTTCCCATCAGACTAATGATTACTGTAGACTAGTAGACAGGAGTGCTGCTTAGCACGGTGGATATGCTAAGATCTGAAGGATGTGGGCTTGGGAAGGGGCTTCTTAGGAGAGCGAGTGGATACCACTCTCCACCAAGAAGAGTACGGAGATACTGTTAGGATTTGTTTGTTTCCTATTGTGCATGCCTATAAGTGTGATTACATTTGATGTGACGAATGGGACTGTTGGGAATGATTTGTAGTAATTAATTTGTGGGTAACATAATGTGGATGCTGTCATGTTAGACGTCCACCTCGGGCAAATGAATTTCATAAAATATATTTGCACCAAAATTGTTGTATTAATTGCATGGTTCACCTGCAGCCAAATCCACTAGAAAAGTGACCTTCTGAAGCAGTGTCAGGAGCTTCCCCTCACTCATCTACAAGGGGGCAGTAATTTCCACTCTGAATTTACCAATGTGAATATCCTAAGAGGATTCCAGGTTTACAAGCCCAGTGGTAGCCTACCTCGCACTGAATACCCCGCAAAGAATGTGCTGCAACGAGGTGCCCTGGGTACAGATTCAGTGGTGTATACAAAACACATACGGTGCTTTTGGCATTGGCTTTATCAGTCATACTACTGGAGGGTGTGAGTGGTTTCCCATGCGCAACAGTTCAGACTTGGTGCTTGGTTGAGTAATAGTTGCTCAAAGGAGTGCTTAACTCTGGAGAAACACATTTTAGCAAAGCAGTTTATTTTTTCACAATTCTTTTTTTTGCTGGCCAGTTTCTTGCAATGAGTTGAATTCGGGTTGGAGTGTGGCAGGGGACGCTTCAAGTTTCTTTACACAGATTTTCAGCCTTCTGGAGGATTGCTGCTCTTGAAAATGGTCCATTTCGATATTTTATGTGCTATGACAGATTTGATGTGGTGTTGGCAAATACTGATTTCTTGTAGTTTGCCATGGGAATTTTCTGTATAGATAGATGGTATAATACATTTCCCCAAGTATTTAATTATCAAAAGTGTTTTTTTTATTTAGTTTTTTTTTTTTTTTTTTTCTATTCATACAAATTGCAAGATATGGTTTGAATCTGTGTTTTATTATTAATTGTTGTTCGAGATGCCTTAGAGTTAAAAAAAAATCAAATTAAAGTTTATATTGTAGCAAATTTGCTTTTTTTTTGCCTAGTTACCCTGGATTTTTCACTTCTTTTTTTAGATCCTAATTTTGCTTGTATTAGGAGTATGTGCCCTGTAGTATTGCCAGACGGTGTCAAGAATGCACGTGCTCTGCCTCTAAAATGGGACTGTAAAATTGGTTTCACCTAATTTGTTTAACTTGGCATTGTGGCTATAGTAAGTTGACCAGGAATTGAACCTGTGGCACGTAAGTTAAGTGTTGTACATAGACTGCAGGATATAGTTACACCATCTGGATGTAGGTCAAAAACCTATGGCGGTCAGGTGCATCATTGTGCTCTGCGGGGGTTCAGTTTTAACAGTGCAGTAACTAAGGGCCTTCGTGGAAGTCCTATATTTTTGTTAGTTACGTCACCCCTCAGTTTGCTGCCTTGGCTCTAGGCCTGGGTGCTCAATATATACAATGTAATTTAGGGGGGTATATTTCCTGAGTGAGCAGTTGTCCAAAAGCTGTTTTAATGGTCTTGGTAAAGCTGTATTTTCTGTGAACCGACCTAGCTCTGAATAAAATAATTATATACCATAGCCTGAAAAAAACCGAACTTATTTTACATTTAGTTTAAAACATCGAAAGCTATTGTGAAAATAGAATTTTGATATCTTTTAGTGGTAAAGTAACTGTCAAAATGTAGGTGCCGCCTTCGGCAGTGTTCACCTGACAACACCCAGCGTTCCGGGGACCAGAGGCCAAGCCATCTTAAAGTTGAGTTAACACGTTTTCAGCAGAGATTAGGAAGGGGAACATTAGGAGTTGGCAGAATAAAGTGTAGCATTGACAGATCTTCCTTTCACTTTGAGATGCTGAAATACCAGTAATTGCTTCCCCTCGTTCCCAGAGCTCTACCAGACTTTCAGGCTCAAACCTCAGCAGGCAGGAAAACAGTTTTTCCCTTGGCACAGGGGAGGACACATCTAAATAGAGGAAGGACGGAGGTCCATTAGATGGAGGATGGTTGAGACAATATTGTGTTAAAGCCTATGGGAAGATTCGAATTATACCAAGAAGAAATGGTGTAAAAGAAGGTGGAAGATTTGTTAGTTATGACTGGGGAGAAAATCTTCTAGGAACTGGCTATTGCACAGGATAAGAATGGCAACTCACCATCGCCACATTAGAACAGTCCTGGACCTATGAAGAAAACATCTTTAAAGAAGAGGACTTTGCCTGACTTTTTGCCTGCGGTTTATACACAAATCACATGGGATTGGCCCAGCTGACAACGGAGGGCTCCTGCACCTTTCCAAGAAATGCCTCCAGGATCAGCCAGGGCCTGTTTTTTGTTTTCCTTCCTGTGGGGAGTTTATTATCGGCGCACATAGTACTTAAGGGCAGCATGCCAGCCTAATAAGCCCCAGGGAGGATAGAGGGGCCCCTCTCCCCAGGGGCCACCATTTTAATTAAGGGGACCAAGTTAAATACACTGTGTATGGAGGTGCTATATTTATAATAATTTGAAAGTGTTGTGTAAATTATGAATGAAAAGTATGTTTAGAAATTGAAATGAGAAGGCCCCAGGTTCCCATTTTGGCTGGGGGTGGGGTGCCTAACCCGCCCCCACCCCCCACATAATATATATATATATAACATATTTTTTTGACCCCGGGGGATTGAGTCCCTGGAGACAGTAGTGGCTTGAGAAGGGACGCTGCACGGTCGTCCTCCCCTTTTAGGCAAACAAAAAGGCCGCTAGGGTCCTCCCTGGGGCCAATAGTGGCTGGAGGAGGGTGCTGCATGTCTCATTTTCTCTCAACAGTTGTATACAGATTGAACAGGGTGCGCAGTAGGGGGTTAACTATCTGTCTGTGGTTGATGGTTAATATGAACTAGGCTACCAAAGAAGTGTATGGTCAATATTTCCCATATTCTAAGCTTTAGCCTCCCAAGGCTAGTTTGTGTGTGATGGCATCAATGATGCTTCACATTATTGTGATCTATTTTGTACTTTCTATCAGACCTCTAATACCATACTCTTTTATATAGAGTTTTGTGTACAAAATTAGCTTGGATGTTGTAATCCGTGATGTCATAAATTATGTAGTAGAGCATGACATGAGTGATGTAATGTGGTCATATGCAGTGCATGGTGCAAACTTGTGAGTTTCACTTTTTTGTTGTTTCTTTTAAAGTTTAAAATGGTATTTATCTAACTTTTGAACTTAACTGTACCTTCACTTTAACTTTTTTGTTTCCTTCTGTGAAATTTAGAGAGATGGAAAGAGATCGATACTAAATTCCTCAAATTATGGCACAATTAATTTAGGTTGACGTTTGGAATTAATTTAAATTTAACAATGCTTACAATTTACCTCCTTTCTCCATCACCAATTTCTTTGTTAATTATTTACCTACTGTGTAGAAGCTGTAGTTTTTTTTTTGTTTTTTTGTTTTTTTTTTTCCTTAGTCGAATTTCACAAGTTACAATCCTTCAATTTCAAGCCTACAGGTGCAGATAAACATTATTTATTTAGGACGATTGTCCACTGTTTTAAAATGGAGAAAGATATATATATATACTTAACTGCATTCCAGCAAGAGCTTTTATGTACAAGAGGGCAAAAGCGGTTGACTGCCTAACTTTTTTTCTGTGGATTTTGTGTTTACAGTAGGTACATTTCTGGTGCAAAGTTTGAGCTCGCAAATACATGGTTGTTTAAATGGATTGCTTTGTATTGACTACTGAAGTTTAATCAAATGTGTGTTGCTAAAACTAGTGTAATTTCTTCTGAAGAAGCTTTCTTTGAATGGTTATTGAAATGCGTTTCCACTTAATTTGTTATTAAAAATGGAGACTTTGCAGTTTGTTTATTGAAAAGATATATATCTTCTTAACTCTTTAGATTAAAGAAAGGAGCGACAAGACAAATGAAAAATTGGTAAATTGAGGGATGAGACAGATTATCTCTTGATGCAAATGATACTATGTTAAGGTATTCATTAATCTTGTTTCAGGGGAATTCAGTGATGGATCCAATGATGCAGGAGGAACTTTTCAAGTTCTGGATATCCCGTATGAAGGTGATAAAATGAGTATGATGATCATCCTTTCAAGGCAGGAAGTGCCATTGGCCAAGTTAGAGCCACTTATTAAAGGGACACATATTCGAGAATGGGCCAGCTCGGTAAAGAAACAAAAAGTGGAAGTTTATCTGCCAAGGTAATTTTATTGTTTCAAACCTGCCTTTTGAAAGCAAGCTTTTGTACTCCTTTGGGCTTTCTTTGGCAATTAAGGACCTGATTTAGAGTTTGGCGGAGGGGGTTACTTGTCACAAACATGAGGGATATCCGGACCGCCGTATTATGATCTCGTAATAGATTATGGATCATAATATGGCGGATGGGATATCGTCACATTTGCCACGGAGTAACCTATCCACCAAACTTTAAATCAGGCCCTAAGACTGTTTTAATGTTAGACAAATATAAGACTTAAGTATTACTCCTTTACTGAGATTATTATAATTTTTTAAAGAGCACAGTATTGTTAGAAGTGTGCTTTGTTCAATAACTTTTAAAACCCCGCTATGGAAATAAAGTTTAATCTGCCTTCTTTCACATGCCTGTAACCCCGCCTATTCAAGTTTCTCACCCAGCAAGGGTAGAGTCTTTGAGTGTAGCTACATCTGCTGTACACGATCCTACAGTCTATTCAGATATTACTCAAATTAGTAATAATCAGACGGGACACCCGTTAATGCATTTCTTAGGTATGCTTCGGGCAAGGTCCATGAATCTTTGCAACCAGCTGAGGGTAAAGCAAGTTAGGCTTCTAACTTTTCAACAACAAATCCAATTTACAGTATGGCCAATTTGGTCACATCCGGAAAACTCGAGGCTGGGAAGGGTTACAAGTTTTATTATAGGCAAATCCTCACAACCATGTAAATGGGCCTTAAGACAAAACCATAAAGGTACCAAATCACCATGGGCCGACCAAAACGACGAAAGAAGTTTAGGCAAGATAACATTAACCAAACATTCAATGATAACCATTCAAAACATTAACAATACAATTTGCGGTTTGAATACCAGAGGCTGTATAAAGGCAATTCTAAAGTCATCTAAGCTTACTAATTGGGACCAAGGGAAACCCTACTTATTGGGTTAACCTGGCAAAATAATTTGGCAAAAGGTTGTCTGGGACAAAATAAGGCTAACCAAAATTTGAAAAAGGGAAGTTGGAAGGGAAACAGTCAGCATGTCAGAAGCTCAATCAAGAGTAATTCTTTTGGGTCAAATCTCTAAATAAGTAAAGCATTTGGGGAAAATCCAGCTAAAGTATAAGGGCAATAACTATCCGAGTCCAAAAGAAATCAGCCCCTCGTGAGTAGAGCAAGAGGGCTCTGGAGGGGGGTTGGGGGGGGGGGGGGGGGTTGGTGAACCACAGGTTTTAGTTAAACCTAAAAAGAAAGGATTGTGTATTGTGTGCTGTACAAGTAAACGTAATGCAGTTAAGTGTATTGTATTGCAACATTTGTATAGAGCTTACTACCCCTTGGGTAGCATGCTATACTATGTAGGAAGTGTTTCCGTCTTGTGTATGATGACCACTGAGCTGCAGTTATAATAATGGGACGCAGGGCTTAGCAGTGTGATGGATGAAGATGAGAGGCAAGCTCTGTTTATGGTTTGATACGTTGACAGCTTTCAATAGCTGCACAGACCTTTTTATGGTATTTCATATGATCATAGTCCACTTAGCTTGTTACTGCACTGCCTTGTCCGGTTTGTGATATTTTGTTTAAAGTTTAGTGTCCTGAGCATACATAGGTTAAAAGGAGAAATGGTGGAGACATTTGCGGAAATGTTAATTGTTAATATCAACCCAGATGCTAAGATGGACTTTGATCTTATCAACCCATATCTGCGTTGGTGTCCGTATTAATAGATGGGCTACAGAAGATTGTGTATTCTTAGATTGTAATCTTTGAAACGAGGTGTGGGCAGTTTGCATTGATATATTGATTAAGGCAAACATGCTTGTGACTTAGATTAGGCTGGCCTATGAGAGGGGGGGCATGCAGAGGATGGAAAGGAAGGAAAAATCAATTTAAAAGAAAATGACTCGACAATTTGGAAGTTTTAAGTTGGTGTCAGTTTTTCATGCAGGATTTTTTGGAATATTGAGTGTTTTCTGAGCTAGCATTCCACTGTAGATTGAAATACGTTATTTGCATGTGTTGCAAGATCTCTGTACGCCATGAGGACACCAGCACGTACAAACCAATCAACAATATAAATTGCAGTCCCACACTTCACATTTAGCATCTACTAAACCTGCAGTGCTCTGGAAATACAAGTAATCCGGAGCTCCGTCCTGAGTAGGTCCCCTTTGAATGCTTTAGAATGGGAGGGAAGGAAGAAAGCGGGTAGGTAACATCCGATGATCATCCACCTCATTCAGGTGATGAATAATGATGCCATTTAGTTTGTTGCATTGTCTCTTTGGCCAGTCACAATCTCTGCTGTAAATGCAATGGGTTTGTTAAATCATGCTCAACAAAATAAGACTGTACTGGCCTTCTCAAGGTTTATAGTCCTATGTGTTGGCTGTACAAGGCAAAAGGACCATCCTATAAATTCACCTTTGTGCCAATTTGATGGAAGCAGTGCCTATATGTTGTCATGTATAATATATGAAACTATGCAAATACATCTCAAGAATCGGATAACTCGGTTTCTCCCGCTTTCTGTGAATGTACTAGATGGCCAGACCTTTTCAAGCCATACCAGAACCTAGAAAAGAGCCTTCTTAGGAACAAACGTTTATTCGATACGAGATCTCAGTTTTTATATGTAGTTCGTGTTCCAGGAAAATGAATATCGAACACTAAAGCCACCTCGTTATTTATTGGTAATTTTGACAAACAATAACGTGCCATCTTCATGAGGATAAAAAGCATTTCCAGGACTGGGTTGAGGCAGATCAACAAGGAATTCTGTGGGAATGGTGCTGATGCAAGGGTGTGCAGCAAGATTCAGGACTTGTAGCTTAACAAATCCATGTTTAGCTGAGCTGCAACATTTGTAGCCAAAGTATGACGTAGCCCTGCACATGTTTGTGTATAGGTTTCGAAGTATTGGGCAACACATTCTTATGCATTTAATATGTCCATGTAGCCCTCGCACAGAGAGTAACCTGAAAGAAGGTAATTCCTATCCTAGAGCATAACAAGAAGCTCTTATTTGGCCCAGCAGTGATGATGCTGCAGTACAGCAAATACTTAGTGTGGTTATTGGCCCGCTTGGGATGGTGACATATCAGACTCGGGTATTTCATCTGAAAATAGTATATAACCAAATCTTACTCCTTAATTTTCGAAACTAATGTTCTTGTTTACATGCACAAAAGAAATCAGTGATTTATTGAACAGTCTCTGCCCACACAGTCGTACTGTGTGAAGTTTCTGCTAGAAAACGGTATCATAAGTGGGCTATCACATGTTAAAAATTTTTTTTTAAAACTGCACCCTCTGAAGTGGTAACAGGCAATTGATATCCAAAAGGCTCTTATCCATTTGTGATTGTTTTGTTTTTTTAAGTAACGGGCAGGTAAAGTCCATTTTAGGTCCCCTTTTGTAAAGATCCTGGTTTCCAAAGTCTTTTCACAGCATTTAGATTTAACATTTATAAAATAAACATTAACATTTATAAAATTAGTGTTAACTCCAGTTGTCTCTGCATAGCCTCAAATTTGTTGTCTCTTTTGTACCGACAAAAAATAAGACTTCTTTATTCAAGCTGTTTAAGCCTTTACAAGTCTAACTGACTTTAACCACAGCATCCCGCAATAAAACAAAGGGTGTTACCTACATATCTCGAATCCCATGACATTTTATAACAACTACTAATGAATAAACTATTAAGAAAACGGAAAGATGTGTGGATTTCTAAGACTTACCTTACAGCCATAGCAGTGTTGGTTTTCCAGTAGACTTTGAATCCATTTTTATATCAAACCTCACCCAGTTGATGTGAAAAGTGCGCTTTCTAAATAACTGTTTCCAGTATGTCAGAAGGATTAGGAGGGTCAATCTGAAAGAATAGTGCATTCTCAGCTGATATTAGTGACCTGCCAATGATTTGAATTGAATCGCCGGGCTGTACGATAAAGTGCCATCAGTGGAATGCACTTGTCATTTTTCGACAGGAGAGATCAAGATTTTGTGGCCCTAAAAAATGTCCTATAATCACTTAGAAGCCTTGAAAGATCTAATAGGCACCGTATTGCATTAATCGGGAGCCCACTACACTGACTTTCAGCAGCAATGTTGAATGCTTGATATGAGAATACAGTTTTTTCAATTTGGAGGTTTCACACCTTTTTTTTTTTTTTTTTTTTTTTTTTTTTTTTTTTAAGTTCAGTTGTTCCCATTTTCCTTCTGTCATAGTCTAATAAAATGAATTGGTGGTCTGGAAATTTGCAACTACTGAAAAATATCTACAGTATGGTAATACCAGTTTATAGCACAATTGCTGTTTCGGAGTTGCTGTTGTATTTCAGTGTGGAGAATGGCATCAAAATGACCTATATGTACCTTTTCAGAGGGAAGAAAAAAAAGGGATTTGTCTTTTGAAAAGGCAGCTCAGCTACGTCGTATTTCCTACCATTATATCATGGGCAGCCCAGATTTTTAAGATGCATTGCTGCTAAAACCAGCTTAAGATCCGTTAGTCTCAAGTGAATACTGCATGCGTTCAGCAGTTGAAATCTTTGTCGTTTGGACAAGTATCATGATTAAAATCCCCAAGACCAGCTTACAATATGGATGTAGGATAATGTTTTCCTGAGATGGCAGAGCATAGCAAGTCCATGGTTTTCGTTCTTTAACCTTTACATTTCATGGTAGAATGTCCAAAAATGGGGCGATGTCTCTTGGAGTCTTGTTTGCCTCGACCTAAAGCCAGCACCCACAAGTTATTTTGTTTTCCCTTCATTTACTGTGTAAACCAGGTCCATCAGAGGTAGGTGTCAAAATAGGTCCTATCCAAATAAAAGCAAGGCTATTGAAAGACGCTGGAAATCAGTGAAAGCACTGGTCCATGTACAACCTATCAACACGAACTCTCGATAGATAATGACACTCAGATTTATAATCGATCTAATGAGAAACTAGAGAGCCAATGTTTAGTGTCCAAGTGGGGCAACAGACTGTGCTGTGAGGGTTCAACCACATGTTTTATCTTAAGCTGACAATTTATATTCCTTTCTTTTCCTGTCAGATTCTTCCTAGGTTTTCTGCTCCCTAGGTAGGGGAAATTGGTGGGTAGGTGTTCTGCCCCGTTTGAGTAGTGTCCTGTCACCTGAGATTGCAGGTTTTTACTTTTCATCCCATGTGGCCATAAGCTGTTCCACCACGGCCTATTTTTATTTTATTTTTTTTGTGCATGATTTCTGGGTGCCACCTTTATGCTATATACTCGATTTAGCCGTCCTAGTTTTGCGTTCTATTTTCTTCTGTAGTGGCCTAAAGGTACTCGGTGCTTGGTGCAGCTACTGATGTTAACCACTTTCGCTGCCAGGCCTTTTCCCCTCCTGTGCTGAGCCTTTTTCTGGCTATTTGGGGCAGTTCGCGCTTAGGCCCTCATAACTTTTTGTTCACAGAAGCTACCCACACCAAATTTGCGTCCTTTTTTCCCCCCAACATCCTAGGGATTCTAGTGGTACCCAGACTGGTTCCCCTGAAGGAGACCAAGAAATTAGCCAAAATACAGTGAAAAATTCGTTTTTTTTTTTTTAAAAATGGGGAAAAAAGGGCTGCAGAAGAAGGCTCATGGTTTTTTCCCTGAAAATGGCAACAAAGGGTTTGCAGTAGTAAGATCACCATCTTCCCAGCTTTCGGGAACAGGCAGACTTGAATTAGAAAAGCCCATTTTTCAACACAATTTTGACATTTTACTGGGACATACCCCATTTTTACTATATATTTTTTTTATTTTATTTTTTTTGCTTTCAGCCTCCTTCCAGTTAGTGACAGAAATGGGTGACAAAACAATGCTGGATCCCAGAAAGCTAAACATTTCTGAATTCATCAAGGGGTCATTTGTGTAGATCCTACAAGTGTTTCATACAGAAAATAACAGCTGAAACAAAAAATACTGAAATTGAGATTAAAAAAACAGCCATTTTTATCCACGTTTTACTCTAACTTTTTCCTGCGATGACCGATTTTTGAAAGCACTACGGTTACGTCAGCTGGACTCTTCTGGTTGCGGGGATATACAGGGCTTATAGGTACATCAAGAACCGTAGGTACCCAGACCCAATAAATGAGCTGCACCTTGCAATGGATTTTTATTCTATACTGGGTATACAGCAATTTGCTGAAATATAAAAAGTGAAATATAGTTATCAAGAAAGCCTTTGTATTTCCAAATTGGCCACAAGATAAGGTGTTGAGAAGCAGTGGTTATTTGCATATCTCTGAATTCTGGGGTGCCCATACTGACATGAGAATTACAGGGCATTTCTCAAATAGATGTGTTTTTTACACAGTCTTACATTTGGAAGGGAAAAATGTTGAGAAAAACAAGGGGCAATAACACTTGTTTTGCTATTCTGTCTTCTCCCATGTCTCCTGATAAAAATGGTACCTCACTTGTGTGGATAGGCCTAGCGCCTGCGACAGGAACTGCCCCAAAACACAACGTGGACACATCACATTTTCACAAAGAAAACAGAGCAGTTTTTTGCAAAGTGCCTAGCTGTGGATTTTGGCCTGTAGCTCAGCCGGCACCTGGGGAAACCTAGCAAACAAGCCCATTTTTGAAAACTAGACACCTAGGGGAGTCCAAGATGGGGTGACTTGTGGGGCTCTGACCAGGTTCTGTTACCCAGAATCCTTTGCAAACCTCAATCTGGCCAAAAAAAACACTTTTTCCTCATTTCGGTGACGGGTACTGGAATCTGAAAGGAGCCACAAATTTTCTTCCAGCGTTCCCCCAAGTCTCCCGATTAAAAATGGTACCTCACTTGTGTGGGTGGGCCAGGTACCTGCAACAGAAAAAGGCCAAAAACTTGTAGAGATTGAGTGGATAGCACAGCAAGTTGATAAGCACATATTTTTCTTTTATACATCTTTTAGGCTGACTCTGCTTTGGGGACCCATGCAAGTGAGGTATAATTTTACTTGGGGGACTGAGGGGAACGCTGGGTGGTAGGAAATTTGTGCAGCAGCGGTGATCCTACAAATAAAAGTGAGGAATATGATTATTTTTTTTTTAATGAAAATTTTGAAGTTTGCCAAGGAGTCTGGGTAAGAAAATGTTGGGGGATCCAGGCAAGCCACACCTCCTTGGGTGTCAATTTTTAAAACATGTATGGGTTTGGTAGGTTTCCCTAGATGAACGTCGCACCCGGGACCCAAAACATAAGTGCCCTCTTACCCCCCTCCCCTCAACACCCCCCCCACAGTTTTGCAATAGATCATTTTGGTGTGTCCGCATACTTATGTGATGTTCCAAACACTAAAATTGTGGAAAAAAACGCATTTAGGTTATGTAAAAAAGACCCCTCAACCACCAACCAAGTTGTTGCCATGCTTCATCATCGGGGTCCCACCCAAGACACCTAGTGTGTCACAGGTGTGCTGCGGCGCCTGATTGCAGCGGAGCATGTTTTGTCATTTTTACCACACATACTGGTTGGATTTTCCACGAGGGTGAGTGATGGTTCAGTAGATCAAATTTTATTAACAATAGATTTCACAAAAATGAAATGCACGGTTAATAACAAAGGCCAAAAAACTGAACCAATGACGCAGCTCGTGAGCTGTAAAGCCACGGCAAGGCACCAACCGCTTTACAGTCCATTCACACACCTTTCATACATGACATGCACAAGACCATTCACGCCGCCAGCCACGGGCCCAGCACATTACAACACTCGCATCGACACAGTGCCACTCAAGGGCCCATCACTTACATACACCCACATGCCTGATACAGCAATCACACCAGCTGATGGGAGTGTGTGGACTGGCGTTTGGCTGGCAGTGTGTTGCTGAGCCAACAGCAAGTCAATATGTACAGTCAGCCAAGCGCCACTCCATACACCATGGCATCACTTTTTTTTTTTTTAAACAAAGAAACCACTAACTAATTAGAAATAATTACAAAACTACAAACACAAAAGCTCTAAGTACATGACAAATGCCAACCATGAAACCGAACACATGAAAATACAAAACAGGCAGTTTACACACATGGTTGTTCCCAGTAATTCCTCTGGGTGTGGTAATAATTCTTGAAACAACCACCCACACACAGCCCAGGCTTTGAAGGACAAGCTGGGCAGTGCAATTGAGTCTCCCTCCGGATACCTCTTCGAAAACCAACTCTACATTTCTTAGCTGGAAAGTCTTTTTTGGGTGTGGGAGGAATGTGCTCAGCAAAGTGGCGATCTTTCAATCTAGCAACATCCTCCACCACTGCTTCTCTAGGAACTCTGGCCTGTTCCACCACAATAAGGCTCTCTATCACTAACTCCTGAAATTTCACAAATGTCATCTTTGACTCTGGAGACCTATCCTTAAACACAATAAAAGCATTAAAAGTTGCTAAGTGGGAGAAGTGAATTGCTAACTTCTTATACCAAACATAAGACTCGTGAATAGCAGTATAAGGTTCCAACCTCTGATCAACTCTATCTACACCTCATGTGCTTATAATCTAAAATGCACCCAAGTTTGCACACTTCAGCAACCTGGCCCCAAACAATCACCGGGGGGGGGGGGGGGGGGGGGGGGGGGAGAGTACGCTCATGGATGTTACTTAGCATGTAGACATACCCCTGTCTGAAAATTTCAAAGCTAGCAGCTCATCATTCCGCAAGCCACTGCACTGTCCCCTCAAATTTTTTACAGACAAGCTCCCTTAGATAGCCTTTCCGGTTACAACAAATTGTGCCACAAGCAACAGTGTCCACTCTAAACAATTCCTTGAACTGCACTCCATTGTAGAAGTTATCTACATACAAATGGTGACCTTTGTTGAACAATCGTCTACCAAGTTCCCACACAATTTTCTCTAACTCCAAAGGTGGGAGGACAACCAGGGGGTCAATACTGGAATCCCTACCAGTGTAGACAAGGAAACTATACACATCCTGTACTACTTTCAGACAGCATAAACAATTGAATTCCATATCGTGCCCTCTTGCTAGGAATGTACTGCCTAAAAACCAAACGACCCTTGAAGAGGACCAAAGACTCGTCCACAGCTATTTCTTTGCCTGGAACATAGATCTCTGAAAGCTGATCTACAAAATGATCAAGGACAGGCCTAATCTTAAAAAGACGGTCAATCAGGGTGATCTTGGGGGCAGGGCTAATGCATTGTCAACAAAATGAAGCATCCTAAGAAGCAAATACCGATTAAGACTCATGGTTGCAGGAAATATAGCTGTTGCCATCAAGGGGCCAATAAGAAGCCAGTGACCGTTTCCTGATCAACCTCATCAAGAGTCAAGCCCCAAAACCTTTTCATCTCCTCCAAATTTGTGGGAATCCACTGGGTAGCTTTAGAGTGTGGCCTAAGTCTAGCAGTGTTGTCCCTCAAATACTGCTCCGCATACAAATTAGTCTGCTTAACAATCTCTTCCAAAAACACATCCACAAATAACTCAAAGAAATTGACAGGCAAAAAGTTCTCTGTATTGGCTCTACACCCTGGGGGACCAGTAAAGGCAGGCAACTCTGGCTGCTCCGAGTTTGGGGCAACCCAGAGTTCAGGTCTAACGGGAAACCTTTCAGCCCCAGGTTGCTGCACTAATGGCACATCAGTATCCTCCTCTAAAACAGGCCCTTCATCTGCACGGAGTGTGGCTTCCTCATCAGAAGATTACTCTGCGACAAACTTCACTGCCAGAATCTCTCACTTCCTCCTCTGCCTCAGATGCAGAGTCCGTCAGACAATGACTCAAAAAGCATACCAACCACCTGCTGAGCGGTCATCCTGTGGCTAGCCATGATCTTTCCTAAGAAAATGAACTGGACAAATGCACCACCAACAACCAGCACTGTGTAAGATAAGTAATAAAGTGTAGCTTTATTAGTAAGAGTTATAAACTCAACTATACCGCTCACTTGCCTGAAAAAGCTTGACTCACCAGCAACTACTCTGCACAGACAGAGCAATCACCAATGATATCCCACTAAAAGGTAAGAAAGAAAAGCAAATTAGAAATAAGACAACACAGATAGGATTGTGCACAAATCGAAGGACAATTTCACACACAAACCTGCATTTAGTACACCACCTACAAACGTCATTCATGCATGGCAACAATACTCCTTCGGAGTAAATTGTTTTTACTTACCTAAAACAAGCAACTATGCAATACCGCAGGTCAACCAGGTCAAAACTGCAAGGAGCCACAGCAAAAAAAGCAAAAGCTTTGAACTAGAACAATTTTTATTTTTTTAAATCACAATTGCTAATACTTCGTCAATTGACAAACACCCAACCATCAAGCATTTAGAAATTGGTGCCTAAGTAGATTCTGCCGTAAGGGCAGATGGGCCTACTAAAAAATAGGCCGATCTGCCCCAAGGAGGGCAGATAATACATTTAGTAGTGTGTCCCCATGGGGAGCGACCCTTGCCCAAGGGGCCAACCCCCCCAAAAAAAAACACACACTAACTACCCCTGGTGCCTAAGTGGCTTCTGCCCCTCCTTGGGGGAAGATGGGCCTAAAAAAAATAGGCCCATCTGCCCCCAAGGGGGGCAAAAGTGGGCAATAGCTCAATGCCCCCCCTTGCCCAAGGGGATGCCCCCCCACATAAATAAACATAAAAAAAAAATCCCTGGCGTTCTAGTGGTTTCTGCCCCACTTGGGGGCAGAAATGGCCTTGGTACACGTGCCCCCAAAGGGCAGATTGGGCCTACTAAAACATAGGCCTATCTGCCCTAAGGAGGGCAGAAAATACATTTAGTAGTGTCCCCATGGGGAGCGACCCTTGCCCAAGGGGCTGCCCCCCTATCCCCTAACACACACACTATCCATGGTGTCTAAGTGGCTTCTGCCCCCCAAGGGTGGCAGAAATAGCCAACAGTTCAATACCCCCCTTGGGGGGGGGGGGGCGCCCCTTGCCCAAGGGGACAGACACCCCCCCATATAAATAAGCATACACAAAAAAATCCCTGGCGTTCTAGTGGTTTCTGCCCCCCTTGGGGGCAGATAAGCCTTAAAAATAATAGGGGGGCAGAAATGGCCACAACAAACATGCCCCCAAAAGGGAGCGACCCTTGCCTAAGAGGCCGCTCCCCGACGCAAAACATTACAAATATACAGGAGAAAAAAAATCCCTGGCATCTAGTGGGCATTCCTGCTGCCCGATCGCAATGCGATCGGGCAGCAGGAATGCTTAGAGACACCGGGGGAAAGGAAAAGCCTTTCCTTTCCCCCGGTGCCTCTTTGTTCCAAACACCCCACTCGCCGGAGGAGAAACTTATCTGTTTCTCTCTACTCGCACTGGAAGCAAATGGCTTCTAGTGCGACCGGCACCCTGTACTGATTTCAGCGTGCGACTTCACGCTTATGTCATTACAGGGGGGTGGGGGAGTGGTGGGGAAGGGCTTCCCCTTCCATCCCTGCCTGGGGGGGGGGGGGTGGGGGGAGAAAGCCCACAGAGGGAGCGCTAGCGCTCCCTCGGAGCTCAGTGCCCAGGACGTAATGGTTACGTCCTCGGAACAGGAGTACTGTGCCGCGGGACGTAACCATTACGTCTGCGGCACAGAAGGGGTTAAGAGTTAACTACTCTTAACTGCTCCCTGTAGTTCTGTCCCTGTGCCACTTTTTACAACCATATCTCTTGCATCTGTTTGAGTACCTCAGGATTGTGGTCTAGTTTGTTAGCTTGGTATATGTCGAGTGGTAGCACTTCTGTTTCTCTGGCTGGCAGTTGCGTTCATGGTAGGAAGTATGGCAAATGCAGGCAGGAAAGGGGCACATTAGCAGTCTTTCTTAATTTTAATATTGAAAAGTATGACTATGGTTCATGAGAGTACTGTGGCCTGCTATAAATCACGTTTTTAAGATTAATTGCTTGTATTTGGTGGAACTTGCTTCAGGCTTGCAGAACTAGTCTGGCTGTTGCAGTGGAGAACCACTGAGCCCTTTGTAGCACCTGAAGTGGGTGCACAAATGAGATCTACATCTACTCGTGGATGATCCAAGGTGTCCATGCTGGCAGCAGTTTAAAATGTATTTACAAGTGGATTGGGTGAAGCAATAAAATCTCTTTGTAGTAACAATTCTTGATACCCTCAAAATTCTGCTATCTCTTTACATGAATGATTTTCACCTGGCAAGGACGAAGATAGATTTAAAATAAAAAAAAAATGCCTGTTTCACTGAGTCATACAGTAAAAAGTCAAAAATCTTCTTTGCTGACTTTCCTTCATGTTTTGTGACGATTTGACTTATTGGGCATCTTGCATATATCCAAGAGATGTTCTTAAATCAACGAATTTCTGAAATAGTTCTGGTGGTGAATATTTAGTACCAATTTGGTGAAAGACCTGCATGAGTATGTCGCATAGAATTGTGCAATGTTCACATTTAACATTTGTTTATATTTTTTCCTTCCGCTTGGAATTTTTCACTGTGAAGGTACCACATTTCCAAATGAAATTTAGTAGAATCTCTTAATCTACTCTTTAATCGGTTATTAAAACGTTTTGCGGAATCTTTACTAGTGTCTCCATGGTGGATATGGGCGATAATTTTTTTTTGTGAAATCTCCAACTTTGAAGTTATTTGTTACTCCCATACGTCATGGCATGTCTATCCCAGACCCTCCTCATTCCCACTAGTTAAACTTATGATGGAGAATACAAACGGCAACATAGATCTTCAAATTCACTTTATTTTGATATTGTGATACAGAATTTAAGTAATGTGTGTTTTTTTTTTTTTTTTTTGCGCGCACTGCCTGTCTGACTAGGGCCGACTTTTGACTACTTTAAAGTAGTCCTCAGACAAAACGGAGTGGATTGTCACCCACCCCTAATGTATGATCATGGCAGTAGCCAAGAATGAGATGTTAAGCTTAAGTTATCTATGAAGTGGAATTAGCTACAACTGCTTTGACTATTTAGACCCCCATTACCAATGTCCCAAAATATTCACCATTTTTTCTGGGAATGGTCCCAACAATTATGGGGGTTGGAAGTAACTGGGATTGCATGTTTGTTGTGAACATCATCCGATAATCAATATTTCTGCAGTAATTCCTGCACCTTCTTCACGTGACTCTTGGAGGCTTGCAATTCCATTGCCAAGTTGATAGAAATTTGTGAACTATTCATAAAGATTGCCTCAGTCGTTGGAGCCCCCTGAAATAAAGTGCAAAGATACATAGCTCAATTAACCGGGTTCCTTGTCTGATTTAACGGGACCTGTTGTGATTGTGACTTTTGGGTGTGTCATTTTGAAATACTTCCAGTGCAGGATCACCATCACATTTTGCATGTGGCTCAGAGCTATGATGTCACTTAACTTCTTGATAGTTCTTAAACCCAAGTCTGAGGTTGCTTCAGAATGTGAGCTCTTTAGCCTCCTTTCTGCACTCTGAATTGGACAATTGTGGAATTCAGTGGGTGCCTTCCCTTCGCCCACAGCAGAAGCGTCCCAACCAAGCTTCAATAGATCTTCTGTGCAGATTAGTGCAAAGATTAGTACAAAGTAGTCGAGTCCTGTTTTGAAAACTTGATTTCTGGGAATAGTCTCAGGTTGTCGCGTAGGACAGGCATATTTATTTATTTTGTTGGTTTGTTTATTTTGAGGTTATGGGTTAGCTTGGGCAGGTAACTGTTATTTTTTTTGGTGCAGTCTCTGAAACCTCTGCATTAAAGGATTAGAGTATGGGTCCTAGTCAAAGGTCACCTGACAGAATGTTGCTCAGAGGGCACTCTGTTTTCTGTTGTTGTACCCCATTGGAACCCCTTAGCTGCTGGGCCTTTCCCCACCCAGTGCCGAGCTCTTTTTTTTTTTTTGGTCAATTTGGGGTAGTTCGTGCTTTGGTCACCATAACCATTTTTCCACACAAATATCCATGCCAAATTTGCATGTGTATATATATATATATATAATTTTTTTCCCCAACATCCTGGGGATTGAAAAGGTGCGCAGGGTTTGTGGACTCCCCTGGAGGGGACCGAGAAAATAGGCAGAATACCACAAAATTCTGAGTTCTTTTTAAAAAAAAGAAAAAAATGGGGAAAAAGTGCTACTCCCTCCCCTTCAAATCTGCCCCATCAGCCATGCCTCAGTCATTCAGCCGTTTTCCTGGAGGATCATTTGACACTTCTCCGCCAGAAAGTCACAGCTCCCATGGCCAAGGGAGCCATAGAGAGGGTCCCTGCGGCCGGAAGTAGGTTGTGGTTGTCCTATCCTAGACCTTCGGGCCCTCAATCTCTTCCTCAAGAAGGGGAAATTCAGAATGCTCACCCTGGCTCAGGACCCTATCTGCCTTGGACCCAGGAGACTGGATTGGCAAGCGTTGGAAATGCAGGACGCTTATTTCCATATTTCAATCCTGCCTGCCATCAGATGTTGCCTACGATGCCGTGGTAGGTCACGAGCACTTTCAATTTACCGTGCTTCCCTTCGGCCTTACCAGCGTCCCTCGGGTGTTCATGAAAGTGATGGCGGTGGTTGCAGCTCATCTGCGCAGGTTGGGCGTTTCAGTCTTCCCCCCCCCCCCCCCCCCCCCCAACCTCGATGAATGGCTGTTGAAGACAGACTCCCCCTAAAAACTAGTCTCCCACCTTCAGACTACGGCGAACTTCTTGCACATGCTGGGGTTCAATATAAACGTGCCAAAGTCACACCTGACTCCCTCTCAGAACCTTCCTTTCATCAGAGTTGCTCTGGACATCGTCCTGAAAAGTGAGTCCAGGATATTCAAGCTATGATTCCGATCTTTTAGCCTCTATCTTGGGTTTCAGTGAGACTGACTGAGGCTGCTGGGCCTCCTGGCCTCCTGCATCCTGCTAGTGACACATGCTAGATGGCGTATGAGGGCTATGCAGTGGGACCTGAAGTTCCAGTGGGCGCAGCAACAGGGAAATCTCTGCACTGGTGGCTTTCAAATCGACATTGGGTCAACGGCAGATCCCTCTCCCTTCTCCAACCAGTTCTATCCATCTTGATGGACGCGTCACTTCTGGGATGGGGTGGCCACATGGGAGAGGCGAAGATCAGACTCCTCTAGTCAGGGCTCCATATCAGTCTTCTGGAGCGCAGGGCGATCAGGCTTGTGTTGTAAGCATTTCTTCCCTTTCTCAAAGGAAAAGTAGTGCGAACGAGTGACAACACTACCACCATGTGGTACTACAACAAACAGGGCGGAGTAGGGTCCTGGACGCTTTGTCAGGAGGCGTTACGCCTCTGAACATGGCTGGCACATCAGGACATCACCTTGGTGGTTCAACATCTGGCGGGCTTTCAATGCTAGAGCAGTCTAACTCTGCCGTCAATGCAGAGCCGATCACGAATGGCTTCTCCATCTGGGGGTGGTGCAAGGTCTCTTTCAGCTGTAGGAGAGTGTTGGTTAGATCTATTTGCCTCCGCAGAGAACATGCAGTGTCAGCTGTTTTGCGCGTTGGAGTTTCCAAGGCATCACTCGCTTGGAGATGCTTTTAGTCTCGAGTGGAACTCTGGCCTCCTTTCTGTCTATACCACTTCTGCCCAGAGTTCTCAAGAAGATCAAGAATGACTGGGCCCATGTTATCTTGGTAACTCCAGACTGGGCACGGAGAGCATGGTATCCAGAGCCACTCGGACTGCTCCTTCGTGAGGATCTTCTGTCACAGCAGCATGGGACGATTCTTCGCCCAACCCTGTCCAATCTCTGCTTTCATGCATGGAGATTGAGCGGCGGCAGTTGACGGCATTTGACCTTCCACCTGAAGCCTGTGATATCTTGGCAGCCAAACGGCCCTCCACCAAAATGGTATACGCCTGTCGTTGGCATAAGTTTGTAGCATGGTGTACCAACAAATCTGTTGATCCCCTCTCTGCTCCTCTTTCTGAGGTTCTTTTGTTCATTCTTTCTTTGGCCAAGCAGGGCTCTGCTTTGGGCACACTTAAGGGCTATTTATTGGCTATCTCAGCCTTTCTTAGGTTGCCTGATCAGCCTTCACTCTTTAAGTCTCCTATTGTTAATAGATTCCTTAAGTGCATCACCCATTTGTTTCCTCCCACTCAGTTTATCATGCCTCAGTGGGACCTCAATCTTGTCCTTACTTAATGTGTATGTCCTTTGAGCCGATGCACAATTGTCCCTTACGGCTCCTTACTTTCAAAACTGTTTTTCCTGTTGCCATCACTTCTTCTCAGTCGGTGAGCTTCAAGCTCCATCTTTAAAACCCCCATTTTTGTTTGTGCACTCTGACAAATTGGTGTTACGTACTAAGGCTTCCTCCCTTCCCAAAGTTGTTACACCTTCTCTTGTAGGTCAGTCCATCACTTTGCCTAATTTTTATGCACCGCCACATCCTTCTCATGAGGAGGAGAGACACCATTGCCTGGATCTAAGGAGAGCTTTGGCGTTCTCTCACTCATAAAGCATTCCGGGTGGACGATCAACTCTTTGTTGGATATTTAGGTGCGAGGAAAGGCAGTGCAAAAATGTACCATCTCACGATGGGTACTTCTTTGCATCAAAATGTTCTACGCTTTGGCAAAAAAGCAGCCCCCTGAGGGCTTGCATGCTCATTCAACCAGAGCAACTGCTGCTTCCACAGGTTTAGCATGCAGAGTTCCTGTCCTTGATATGTCAGGCAGCCACGTGAGCATCCTTGCACATGGTTTTGAAATATTACTGCCTGGACAGTCCGGTCCGTAGGGACGGCTGCTTTGGTCATTGCATCCTGCAGGATGTCCTAGTGTTATCTTGGTTCACAGCCCACCTCTGAGGATGTAATTGTTTGGGTATCTATTCTAAGGTAAGGAATCTGCAACCAGAAGTCTCTATCAGATGTACGAGTTACTTACCATCGGTAACAATATATCTGGTAGAGACATATTCTAGTTGCAGATTCCTTACTGACCCAACCATCCTCCCCGCTTGCGCACTAATTTCTAGGGACAGGACTTCCCCATTCAGGGCCTTAGCTCTGGCGCACCAAATTTCCTCGCGGCTCTGCGCTTTGGCGTGTGAAGTTGTGAAAAGAAACTGATGTCACTGCGCTGAGGCTGTCTATATACGACTCCCAACGTAATCACATCGACTAAGACGCCAACAACGCCCGTGGAGTTGACCGATGCCACCTACCGACACGCAAGGGTGTTGCTTGAAGAAAATATCTCCAAATCCAGTCTGGTGCCTGGGGGAAAATTCTAAGGTAAGGAATCTGCAACTAGAATGTGTCTCTACCAGATATATAATTACTGAAGGTAAGTAACTTTTTTACAACAACAACGTTGATCCTTTTTGGGGGTTTTGGGAATGCAATCAGCAAAGTGTCGGTCTACAGCCTTGGTTCGTCCCCCAACATTTATGAAGTGGAGGCTGCTGCTTTGTAACAGTGAGACTTCCAATCACAGACAACTGAAAGTCAGGGAAAGACATGAGTCTTCCTGTGGTTGTCTGACAATAAAAAACCTACGCATTGTATGTTGCTATCTGGATCGGGTGAGTAAACCGTTTCTTGTACCAAGTGCAAGCTTTACAACTCTCGTTGAATGGCTGAACAACCTGGTCGTTCTTGTCCACTCTGACCATGTACTTGTTGTAACTAAGTACACAGGTGGACTAGTGAGATTTGGCCATTGTATACCCTTCCCCCCCCCCCCCCACCCCCCCCACCCCCTAAACCGTGATGGAGTAAGTGCTTTCATCATAAATTGTAGTGAGCGCATACACATCACATCTATCCGAGAGCTTTGGGATTTTAGGAGCTTCTTGCAAAACAGTCTCCTGTGGGAATTCTTTGCTACAACAACTAACTGTCCTGCAGGCCACAGTGCCAGCTTTGTAGAACTTACTGAACTGCTCTACTCCTGTATAGCAAATGTCCACATAAAGGTTAGAACCTTTGTGAAGGAGTATCTGGACAACAAGCTCACATTCAATTTTTCCTGTGACCCCCCCCCCCCCCCCCCCCCTAGCATGGGAGGGCAACCTGCATGTTTTTGAGTGAAGTCCTTGCCTATATACACTTTCAAGCTGTACACAGCATGCGCTCACACAGCATGTACACTTTGATGCCAATAGCGAGCTCTTTTGTTTGCAATGTACTGCCTGAACAGCAGCCGCCCTTTATACAGGATGAAGGATGCATCAATGACTATTCTTTTCAGGTGTATAAATCTCTGGAATTCTAGTATACAAATGTTCCACGACAGGCTGGATTTTGAACATCCGGTCATGGTCTAGATGGTCTCTGGGCAATGCAGCAGAAGTGTCATTGAAATGCAGCATGCACTGCAATAGCAAAAAACGATGTTTGCTCATCTACGGTGCGAAGATGGGGGTTACCAAACCACGTGAGTAGAACAGGACTGCAATATTGGTTTTCTTCACTAACACCAATTTGAGAGTAGGGCTCAAATACCTTCAACTCCTCTAGCGAAGTAGGAGTTTACTGGCGTGCCCTAAAACGCGGCCCCAGAGTGCCTCCATACTCCCTCAGAAATTGTTCATCACGCAAATTTGTGTGCTGCACAATTAGCTCAAGGAAGTCAACATCCGAAAAGAGATGGACGTAGTCAATAGGAAAAAAGTTGACCATATCGACTTCACATCCAGCGTTGCCAGTAGAAGGTAGGATTTGAGGCTGATCTAAATTAGGGGGGTCCCTAGAGAGCACTTAATCTGTTCTTGTCGCTGCACGTACCTGCTCTCTGTGTTGGTCTAAGCTGCTACTGTTGGCCTGCTGCAAAGACTGTGCTTGCAAAGGGACAGCACAACTGTCATCTCCGACAACTCATCTTCCAGCAATTCTGTTTGTACAGGATTCTGCTGACTGATAAATCACTTCCGGATTCTGCCCCATTGTCCCCACACATTTACAAAAGAAAATAATAATTACCCCCACCGTTGTCTTGCCCACTTCCACAAAGCCGGAACCCCCATCCCCCAATAAGATATAATTCCTGGTGTCTAGTGGGATTGCCGGCTGTGGATTGCAGCATGGCTGCCATTTCAGGAAGCCCCCATTTTAAAGGGGAGACTCCCCTTTCAAATGATGCCTCCCTGAAAGCTGGGTGGGCTGTTTTCAGCCTGTTTCACCATCTGAGTCAAGTGCAGCCTTACCCGCTGCTGCCTCTTCTCCGATGAACGTTAATGTCACAGCTAGGTGGAGAGAGATGCAGAAGCGATTCCACGTCTGCCGTGATGGTGGGGAGAATTTTTAAGCCTACCCTGGTGACGGCCAGTGGCCGTCAGACGCACCAGGGAGAGTGTGCATGTTACACCCATTATCTGTCACACAATCCAAGGGGGTCCGTTTCATTTAGTAAAGTATTACTAATCTTGATCATGAAGTAATTCAAGGTCTGAGCAACCAGGCACCCTTGTGTCGGTGTAATATAACCCAGAATCCATTGATTAAACTGGCAGCATTGTGATGTAGTGAGCAGTCCTGGGCTACACTTGTTTTAGATAAATATAGAATTAAGGTTTTCATTATGGTTCAGCTATAAAAAGATGTAGATTTAACCCCCCCCCCAACAGATTATGTAGAAAGTTGCTATGATATGCAGTAAGGTGTTTATTAATAAATACTTTAATTCCAGAAACAGAGTGACTATCTGGTAAAAGTGAACACATTATTGTACAGTACTTGTTACTTATGATCGCAGATAGTCCAATCCATACAATTCCACAAACTATCTGAATAGCTACTTGGTGAGGAGTACTAGGACCTTACTTGTGCACTGTATTGCTTCCTCTTATTTACCTTTTGGGAGTCTAAGTTCTCCAATATGTATAGTTTGTTACAGTAAAATGTAGCCTCCAATATAAATTCAATATATTGTCTGTATTGCAGATTACATGGGTTGCAGTTCTGCAGTATGTTTCCTTTAAATGACATGCTTAAAGTTTGAACAGCCCTGTAAGGGAAAGTTGCAGACTTCTATTGTACGGTAAATTCAGATGTGTATGTACCAAATCGAATTTGTTCTTCAACCTTCAGTAAGTCTAGCACAATCAAAGTATAGAAGTAGAAGGGAAAGGCTGTCGTTTATGACAGTTTACAAATCCATAAAAGTGATCAAGCATAGGAGGGCATGCAGGAGGATTTCTTGAGTGTAGTTACTCATGGTATCGGTGGCTGAAATCTGCACCCTACCAAAAAGTGTCCCCATCAGAATATTTGTTTTGTGTTTATGAAATCTATTGCTGGGAAGTGGCCCATGTCACCTATGACATTGCATACGCTTGACTTTTTAGCTAACAGCACATTACATTGCAGATTTTTTTGTTCTGTTTTCAACTTTGTAAATATGGGCTCAAAATCCTAGAGCGCTGATAGATGTCCTTCAAGCCAGAACTCGATGGATGTGTCGCGCATGACTAGAGCCATTAAGCAACTGCGTTTATCAGTTGTATGGATTAAAAACCTGTTGATTGAAGTTGCTGTCCCCCCAACACTGCAACCCTCTGCTATACCTACTGTACACTTGTAGATTATGGTACCAATCCGGTTCATAGACTTTAATTTGCATAGGTTGAGAAATGATCTATCTATGCTTCAAGTTCTATCCTAACCTAAAGATAATTTATTGAATTTGGTTAATTAGCTTGTTTGCTTGAACTTCTTGCAGTTTTGCACTCTCATTCATTTGCTTTGCTTTCAGGTTCAAAATAAAGCAAAGTATTGATTTGGAAGACCCATTGAAGCATTTGGGGATCGAAGAAGTATTTGGTCCAAATGCTGATCTCTCTGCTGTTTCAGGTTAGAATGTCACCTATTGGTAGTGATATATAATGTTGTACTGGAAGTTTCTGTATTTGTTTCTGTTTCCTTAAGTTGCTGTATGACCCTGGAAAATCAAGAAAACGGAGCCTTTATGCAACCAGTCATGAATATCGTCCAGCCCCACTTGTCTGTGCTTTTTCCAGACACAAGTCTGCAATTATCCTGGAGTGTCTTGCTGCTTAAATAGGACTATAATATGATAATCGACTATGGCCAGAGTAAGACCTGCTGCTCAATGTCTTCCCAAAGCTGTTTCTTCCTGTTGCGACTGACATTTCATTTGTTATTTGGATACTAATATACATGATGTTGTTGCACGTAGCTGTCTGTGACCTCAGCCATTGGATCATGTACGTAGCGGGTTGCTATGGCATTTAATCAGAGAAGGGATAATACCACCTGTCATAGCAAGACATTTCTTACTGGTACTTGACCTAACACCTCCCAATAACCTCCACATCCCATTTAAAGGTACCTGCTGCAAAGTGCTGGGTTTTTTTTATTTTATTTTTTTAGGCTCCTAATCCGTGGCTGTTGTTTCAAAGGGACAGTGACCATTTCCTGCATCAGCAGCTTTTTCTCAATACTGCATTATTCTCTCATCGTTGCATAGGCACCAGGATGATGGAGATATACATTTCCATTGATTGTACACAGAGATGAGAAACTGTCCTTTATTATACCCCATCTGACATAACTAAGTTCAAGGACTTTCTATCCCAGGATTTGGGGACCGGACGAACCTGTGTTCTTATTGCACTGCAGTCTGAAACTCTACATCAGGAGACTGATTAGTAGTAGTTTAGCTCGGTTGGATAAGCAGAATCAAGGTCCATCTGGTGTGGAATTTGATTGAGACCCTTTTGAATATCGCAATTTAATATCCAAACATTTTCAGGTTTATTCCTGATGGCACAATCTACATGAGGACTGAAACGGACTCAGTTCTGTAGCAGTAAAACTTTACCCTTCCCGCTCAAGAAGTCAATGTAAATACCTGCCATGATGTCGGTAGAAGTGCCAGATAGATTTGTAACATTCTGGTGTACCCAAATGGTGTTACCCATGCACCCTTTAAGTCTTCCTCCTAATCACTTGCTTTCCTTCCACTACCTACTTTGAGTCTTGTGTCCTATATTTCCAGGAAAGAAACATTGACTGGAAGTTGAATTTCTCCTGATATACACCTTTTTGTTCGGCATGCTAGCATCGTGGAATGTTCTGTAGTAGTTACTCAGAATCTATACTATAGCATTATAGCCCATTGACACGCTGTTCCTGTTGGTAGGCCTTGGACCAGGGTTATAGACTCAAGTCCCAGGCGAGAGCATGTAATGAGCAAGAAGGCTTTAACAGTTGGTATAAACAGACAGAAGGGCTATTGGGACCACTGACCGAGTTGAATGCCCTAAATTAACAAGTGAGAAACAATGGAAAATTAGAGCAGAAGGCTTATACCGACCATTATTTACTGTGAGCCGCCTCGTTGTTTTCAGTGGAATTCTAAACATTCCAGTTTCCTCGTATCTGCTTCATAGAGTTAACTCCTCTTCTATGAGTCTGCAGGCCTTGAAGCCTCATTCATTTATTTTCCAGAAGCATATGAAATGTTCACCAAGAAGCACACCTATGTGATTGCATACCGATTGACAGCATGATTGACAGCATAATTTAAGAAATTGAGCACCCATCATAATAGTTGTGTACAACATTCTGTTTACATTTTTGACATTTTGTTCTGTTCTGTCCAGATGTCAAGGATCTCTATCTTGCCAAAGCAGTTCACAAGTCCTACCTGGAGATTAACGAGGAAGGATCTGAAGCCGCTGCAGCCTCTGGTGAGTGATACAGTTCTTAAAATCCTCTGCTTGAGCTAAAAGTTTCGGTTGTTATAGGGGTATTGTTGCACTCACAGAAAAGTCCCGACTGAGTGTTGTGCTAATAACTCGGGTTTCTGGAGCTAAGGTAAGCTTGTGATTTTACAGAGCGTAATGGTGTTCCTTCAATCTTCGGTTATGTTCATAGGTTTGAATTATGTTAATAAAATGTTTAACACTGGAATAAAACACATGCTTGTAATAGTGTTGTAGCACGTTCACCTCCTAATGTGGCGTTTGTTGCAGTAAACCAGATTGGTGAGCTGTGGCCAGTTTTTGTAGAGGTCAGCAGATCCTTTGCTTGTTGTTGGAGGGAGTACTCCGTGAGCTCCTTTGTTTTATTAGCTTTTCTTACAGCATTCAGTAGTTTAGAATTTTACACAGTAACAGTTTTCCATCTACATCTAGAGAAGTGTCAGTAAAGACACCCAACAATGCTTCTCATAATGCACAGTGAAGGAAGCATCGTGAACGTTCTACTGACGAGTATGCAATGGTGAACGTTTTCCAACTTGGGGCTTACAGACAAAACTGCTGTCCCAAAAAAAATGCCTTCCAGTCAGCAACCTAAAGTAGCTGTAAAACAGTTGTTTCCCCAAAAGAAATCTGGAGAGAGAGGTCATGCTGTATCTCCTAATATCGATCTGCCGTACATGAGGGCAGCAGTCGGTGCCACCTTCAACAAGGTGGCGTACCAGTGGCATCCTAGAATTCCAGACTTCTCTAGCACTTGCCATTGATTGGAGCTTGGACATGTGTAATAGATTAGCCTCAGCAGCCCTTCTAGGCATCCTTCTTCCTTTCTATGCTATTTTTGGCTATAGCCTCAGTATGCCAACATAGTATGGGCATGAAACTAAGTCAGGAATCTAGAACCCTCAGCAATGGTTGGTCAAGAAAGCAGATAATTCTGCCCTTTGTTAATGGCATCCTAGTTTTCACAACTGTCTCTGCAAACCGTGTACCGGTGGGCACGGTTTAATGTAAACCAGGTTTATAGCATGGGTACAACATTAAAAATCCGTGGCTGCAGTGTTCCAGCACATGACTTGTGCTTCTATCCAGCCCCTCTTCACCTCCATGCCTTGAATGTGTAGAATGGCTGTGTAGAATGAATTCACATCAGTGGTATTGACTAGCCCACCCTAAACGTCTTATAGGAGATATGTATATGTGTGCACTGAAACATGGTTCGTATTCACAGGGTCTAACTACAGTTTCAGTAAGCTGCCTTAGACTCAGTGAGATTTAGGTGGTTTGATCCAATTTAAGGATGTCTGTTTTCTTTAAGTTATGCAATACGTATCGCTGGTTGGATTTGTCCTGTTGGAGATCAGTATTGATGCCCCTGAAGGAGTACTGAGCCCTGATTACATTGGGCATGGTTGAAATGACCTGAGAAATATCATGGACAAAGCTAATTTTTATTTGAAGAATATGTATGTGAAGTAATGGGGTGAATACAAATGTTTAAGAAACGAATGATTTAAATATCGGTTCAAAAGCACAAGAGACGGGATTACTGTCTTTGAAGGCATCACGCCGTATCAATCACTGTGCACTCAAGGATTATATGATTTTTTTTTTTTTTGCGTTACAAATATTAGATAAGTTTTGTCATGCCATCATTGCTTGTACTTATGTTTTACTATTACACAACGATGCTGCTCTCAATCCCTCCTGTAAGCCTCTTGCAGTTTTGTGCTTCATTTTTCTTTAACCTATCTGATGGTTTCACAATCTGTAGGAGAGAAAAGGCAGGCAGTCCTTTCATCACAGCCAGGCACCAGTAAAAGTAAGGCGCTGGTCTTAGTCCGGTGTCAATGGACTGTCCTCTCAGCTGTGGGACGTAGGTTTCAATGCACAGTCGAAAAGGATGCATGCAGACGTTGACCACATGTCCAGAAACATCTCCCCGTAATAGCCGGCTAATTACCCAAGAGCAGTAGGTTGATGCGTAGTTAGTGGAGAAACTGTTTCAGCTGGATTTTGTGAGATTAGTGAGTGTCCTTTTGCATTTTTTTTTTTTTTTCTTCTAAAGTTGTCCAGTAAAATACAACTATTACAGTTCAGCTTGTTACCCTGCAGGCTATTAAATTTGTTTTAGTTTCTATGTTGGTTCTGTTGGTTGCCTATCATGAAAGCACACATCACTTCTGAGTAAAGCGCAACTTGATTGCCTTTTTTTGTTTCATACAACCTTAGGAATGGTCGCTATTAGCAGAATGGCTGTGCTGTATCCGCAGGTTATTGTTGACCATCCATTCTTCTTTGTGATACGAGACCGAGAAATGGGTGAGTTTTGAGAGCGGAAGTTCAAGCTGTACTTGTGTTTGGGTAAACCAATTTCCACCTTATATCATGAAGTCTGCGGTTTGACTCCAACTCAACTTGAAATTTGTGTGATTCATTTTCTGTCCTACTTGTCAATTGGACTCCTTTCCATTTCTGCTAATACACATTTGTGTAATTTGTTTTATGTACTTGTTAATATGCTCTGTTGCGCTGTATAGTGTATTTTCTACTTCCTTTGAATGGGCCTCTTTTATGAGAGAATGACGATACGCCTCCTTTTCTGCCTGTTGCTGGAATAAGAGGCATTTCTCAACTTTCCTCATTGAACCTCTTAATCTGCACTACCTAGTTCTGTTTTCTGACCATTCCTGTGTGTGTGTGTGTGTGTGTGTGTGTATATATATATATATATATATTCGATGGCATGTGTAGCTGCAGATACACATGCTGTGCACTGTTCCTGCCATCTAGTGTTGGGCTCGGAGTGTTAAAAGTTGTTTTTCTTCGAAGAAGTGTTTTCGAGTCATGGGACCGAGTGACTCCTCCCTTTCGGCTCCATTGCGCATGGGCGTCGACTCCATCTTAGATTGTTTTCTTTCCGCCATCGGGTTCGGACGTGGTCCTCTTCGCTCTGTATTTAGAATCGGGAAAGTTAGCTAAGTATCATATTTGTCGTTATTGTTCTCGTTCGGTACCGGTTTAGTGTTAGTGTGTCGGCACCAACATCAAGACTGCTTTGGCGGCCCTTCGGGGCTTCCACTCTTCATCGAGGCCTGGTCGGCCTGACCACACCCGTCGTCCAAGACTAATGGACCAGACCCCCTTCCGTTTCTGTCCTAAGTGTCACGCCAAGTATCCTTGTACAGACCAGCACCGGGTCTGTAACCTGTTTGTCGCCCGAACACAGAGGATACTTGTGAAGCTTGCCGAGCATTTCGATCGAAGAAAACCTTGAGAGATCGACGCGCAAGACTACAAATGGCGTCTAAGCCGAAACAAGATCTCGACGTCTAGGAGGAAGAAAGAATTCCCATCCAAGAAACTGACTCGGGCGAATCAGACTGTGAACGACTCTCGACGGTGCAACAAACTGTGAGTAAACCTGCCCCATCCCAAACCCAGGGTCACACCAAAAAAACTCAAGGCCACGGGGACGCCACCGCCAGCAGGCCATGGCTCAACCCACAGAAGAGAAGGTGACCAGATAACATCGGCACCGAAAAAGGCCCAAGAGTTGCCAAAGACTTCCGACTCCGGTCGAGATTCTGGCCCCAATTTTTTGGCATTGAGTTGTCGAATCGAGCAAGGCCCGAAAAAGCTCCTCGGAACCGAAAAAGACAATTACATTAGGAATTTCGGTACCGAACAAGACCGGCCTCTGAGCTGAAACGATCCTCATACACTGAGGAGCAAGGGTTTTTGATGCAACTCAAAGAAAGGCATAGATTATGAGCAAGATCTGGATATAGAAGAACCGGACCAAACTGAACAAAGGTTGCTAATTCAGAAAGATACAGGAAGATTCAGACCATCCCTCCACTCAAATCTAAAAAAACTAGCCTTTCAAGAATCAGATGCAACCAAAAGCCAAAGTGGTTAGAGACAAGTCACCACCACCACAGGTCTCACCACAACCATCCCCACTGCACTCACCACACTTGTCACCAAATGGGAACATCGATAATGCAGTCACCCACACATACTGGGATGACCCAAGATGACGCTGATGCATGGGATCTATGCAATCCACCAATATCGGAAAACAGCCCAGAGTGTTATCCAACCAAGCCTTCACCACCAGAGGACAGTACAGCATATACGCAAGTACTAGCCAGGGCAGCTATGTTCCACAACGTAACAATGCACTCTGAACCAGTGGAGGATGACTTCCTTTTTAACACTCTGGCATCCACCCACGCATCCTATCAAAGCCTGCCAATGCTACCGGGCATGCTCAAGCACGCACAGCTTGTCTTCCAAGAGCCTGTAAAGGGAAGAGCTGCCATGCCTGGGGTCGAAAAGAAATATAAACCACCCCGACAGACCCAGTGTTTATAACGCAACAACTCACACCGGACTCAGTGGTTGTAGGGGCTGCAAGAAAAAGGGCGAACTCACAATTGTCAGGGGATGCCCCACCACCTGACAGTCTCGAACGTTTGACGCAACGGGCAAGAGTGGCATCACAAGCAGCCAATCAATGGCGAATTGCAAATTCGCAAGCCCTACTTGCACGCTACGACAGGGCACACTGGGACGAGATGCAAGACCTCATCCAGCACTTGCCCAAAGAACACCAAAACGTGCCCAGCAAGTAGTTGAAGAGGGACAGGCCATATCAAACAATCAGATAAGGTCTGCATTAGACTCTGCAGATACAGCAGCACGGACTGTCAACACGGCTGTAACGATTTGAAGACATGCATGGCTGCGGAGTTCTGGATTCAAACCAGAAATACAACAAGCAGTACTAAATATGCCGTTTAACCAACATCAGTTGTTTGGGCCGGAAGTCGATACCGCGATCGAAGATGAAAAGACAGACACGGCCAAAGCCATGGGCGCGATCTACTCTCCACAGTTCAGAGGCACTTTTAGGAAACCACAATTTAGAGGGGGATTTCAGCAACAGACATCTGAACCATCCACCTCCCAAACAAAACCCACCTACCAGTCACAATACCAAAGGGGGGGGGGGGCTTGTGGTTCCTATAGAGGACAATTCCCAAGGGGAAGAGAAATTCCAGCCTGCCAAACCAAGCAGTGACTTCAATGTCACACTACCCCAACACTTGTCACCAGTGGGGGGGAGGCTAACCAAATACTACCACAATTGGACACATTACCACATACACATGGGTCCTATCAATTATCCAACATGGTTATTGCATAGAATTCACAACAACCCCTCCAGATGTACCACCAAAACCGCACAGACTGTCTCCACAACACTTAGACCTATTACATATGGAGGTCCAATCACTGCTACAAAAACAAGCAATAGAGCTAGTACCCTATCACCAAAAGGGAACAGGCGTTTTCTCCCTGTATTTCCTTATTCCAAAAAAGGACAAAACATTAAGACCTATCTTAGATCTCAGAACACTGAATATCTTTATCAAATCCGATCATTTCCACATGGTAATACTTCAGGACGTAGTTCCCTTACTAAAAAAAGGGGAATACATGACACACTGGATCTCAAGGATGCGTATTTCCACATACCCATCCATCTCACAGAAAATACCTAAGGTTTGTAATACAAGGCAAACATTATCAATTCAAAGTGCTGCCGTTCGGAATAACAGCCCCCAGAGTATTTACAAAATGCCTAGCCGTAGTAGAAGCTCATATAAGGAGACAACACATGGATGTATTCCCATATTTGGACGATTGGCTAATGAAAGCCAACACAAAGTCCGTTTCACATGCAATACGTCATAGAAACTACACGAACTAGGTTTTTCTATAAATTACCTAAAGTCACATCTGCAACCATCCCAACTACAACAATACTTGGGAGCAACACTCAACACACAAAGAGCAATTGCCACTCCAAGTCCACAAAGGGTTAAATTGTTCCAAAATGTAAGATCAAGCATGCAACCAAACCAATACTACACGGTAAGGTTTGTAATGAAACTACTAGGCATGATGTCCTCATGCATAGCTACTGTACCAAATGCAACACTACACATGCGGCCCTTACAACAGTGCCTAGCAAAACAATGGACGCAAGCACAGGGTCAACTACAAGATCTAGTGTTGATAGACCGCCAAACACACTCTTCGCTCCAATGGTGGAACCCTATAAATTTAAACAAAAGGTGTCCTTTTCAAGACCCAGTGCCTCACGCCATTATCACCAGTCGCTTCCATGGTTGAGTGGGGAGCACACCTCAACAATCGCAGCATACAAGGTCAATGGGACAATCAACAAAGACTACTTCACATAAATCACTTGGTACTGCTAGCGGTATTTCTAGCATTAAAAGCGTTTCAACCACTGATGGCCCACAAACACATTCTTGTCAAGACAGACAATACGACAATGTATTATCTAAACAAACGGGGGGGGAGACACTCGTCACAGCTGTGTCTTAGCACAAAACATTTGGCATTGGGCAATTCACAACAACATTCGCCTGATAGCACAATACATACCAGGCATTCAAAATCAGTTAGCCGACCATCTCAGTTGAGATCAACAACAAACTCACGAATGGGAAATACATCCCCAGATCCTACAGGATCACTTCTACTACTGGGGGACACCAAACATAGATCTATTTGCAACAAAAGAAAACGCAAAATGCCAAAACTTTGCGTCCAGGTATCCACACCCTCATTCCAAGGGCAATGCTGTATGGATCAGGTGGTCAGGGATATTTGCTTATGCTTTCCCCCTCTCCCGCTCATTCCTTATCTGGTCAACAAACTCAAACTAATACTTATAGCACCAACGTGGGCTCACCAACCGTGGTATACAACACAAACCGATCAGACACCCAAATCCAGAATTGCTCAATCTAGAAACCTGTCTCCTGAAGTCTTAGAATTCGGATATTTAAACCTTTCAAAAGAGTGTATGGAGGTCATTAAACAAGCAAGAAAACCCACAACAAGACACTGTTACGCAAACAAATGGAAAATATTTGTTTGCTACTGTCAGGCTAATCAAATTAGGCCACTAGACACCTCCACACAAAACATTGTTAGTTATTTACTACACTTACAAAAGTCAAATCTAGCTTTCTCTTCCATTAAAATCCATCTCACTGCAATATCTGCTTATCTGCAGATTAACCATAAAACATCGCTTTTTAGAATCCCAGTTATTAAGTCCTTTATGGAAGGACTAAAAAGAATCATACCCCTAAGGACACCACCAGTACCTTTGTGGAATCTTAATATTGTATTAACACGACTCATGGGCCACCATTTGAACCCATACATTCTTGTCAAATCCAATTTCTAACTTGGAAAGTATCTTTTCTGATAGACATCACTTCAAAGAGTTAGTGAAATACAAGCATTTACTATTCAAGAACCCTTTATACAAATACATAAACATAGTGGTTCTCCGTACAAATCCAAAATTTTTACAAAGTCATATCACCATTCCCTCTAAACCAAACTGTGGAACTCCCAGTCTTCTTTCCACAACCAGACTCAGTAGCTGAAAGGGCATTGCATACATTAGACATAAAAAGAGCACTAATGTAGTACATTGACAGAACGAAACTATTTCGTAAAACAAAACAATTGTTCGTAGCTTTCTAAAAACCTCATGCAGGTAACCCTATATCAAAACAAGGCAATGCCAGATGGATAGTTAAATGCATTCAAACCTGTTACCTTAAAGCTAAAAGAGAATTACCCATTACACCAAGGGCACACTCCACTAGATAGAAGGGCGCTACAATGGCTTTTCTTGGTAATATACCAATGACAGAAATTTGTAAGGCAGCCCCCTGGTCTACGCTTCATACATTTACTAAGCATTACTATGTAGATGTGTCAGCAACACAACAAGCCACAGTAGGACAGGCTGTATTAAGAACATTATTTCAGACAACTTCAACTCCTACAGGCTGACCATCGCTTTTGGGGAGATTACTGCTTTGTAGTCTATGCACAGCATGTGTATCTGCAGCTACACATGCCATCGAACGGAAAATGTCACTTACCCAGTGTACATCTGTTCGTGGCATGAGACGCTCCAGATTCACATGCGCCCTCCCACCTCCCTGGGAGCCTGTAGCCGTTTTTAGTTGCATGAAAATTATAAATATGTAAATAAATATTATTTTACTACACACTATGTACATACATTTCTACTCCATTGCATGGGCACCTCTAGTATCCTCACTTTACCAACTCCTACCTCACCCTTTGCGGGGGAAAACAATCTAAGATGGAGTCGACGCCCACGCGCAATGGAGCCGAAAGGGAGGAATCACTCGATCCCGTGACTCAAAGACTTCTTCGAAGAAAAACAACTTGTAACACTCCGAGCCCAACACTAGATTGCAGGAACAGTGCACAGCATGTGAATCTGCAGCGTCTCATGCCACAAACAGATGTACACTGGGTAAGTGACATTTTCCATAGATAGATAGACATTTTCTATGTATAGACATTTTCTATATATAGATATATATGTAGATACATTTTCTATATATAGATATATATATGTAGATATATATGTATGTAGATATAGAGAGATGTGTATATATATGTAGATGTGGATATAGAGATATATATATATATATAGATATCATAAACGCTTGTCACACTTTATTTTCAGGTGCATAATTTCTGTTCTTTGCCTCCTTTTCTACTATCTACTCTTATTTTGCAATCATTACCTATTGAAAGGTATGTAGATTTCAGACTTCACAGATCAAATACTGTATGTTTACATCCTCTGCATTCCTTTCTCTGCTTCTTCAAAATTCTTCATAATCTCTTCCTTTTACACACTGAGTCTTCATTTACACTTTAGGTGCCATTTGAAGTTCTATATAGTAAACTGTAAACTTCGTACTTGTATAGCGCACTACTCACCCGTTAGGGTCTCAAGACGCTGTACGCATACCGCTGTGGAATCCTTCCTGGCTTTTCCCTGTGAGGTGCCCACTCCTGGGCAACCTCCAAGGTGAAACCAGGCATCCCATCGCTGTTGGGGCCGTTGTGGAGATTAAGCAAGCTATTGCCCAGAGATACAGAGTGGGACCCATGAATTAGATTAGGCACCGATGCGAGAATTATCAGGTCTGAGGAAATTGAGTCCAAGACCCGCCGAGGCGGGAATTGAACCCTGGTCCCGGGCCAGATTTCTGCATCCGGGTCTGCCGCTCTAACCATTGAGCCACACTTCTCCATAGTAGTGATTTTTGTAGATGTATGTATATACATACAGAGATCTATAGAGATAGAGACCTATATTGAGAGAGAGAGATCGATGTAGAGAGAAATCGATTCAGCGCTACCTTTTGAGGCCTCCACCAAAATTCTCATCTATTTCCTTTTCCTGTCTTAACTACTGCATAGCTGGCTTATGTGTTTTTTTTTTTTAAACAATTAATTTGCTTTCCTTTATGAAAGTTCGCCCCTGGGAAGGTCATGTTGTGACTCTTTACAACTAAAACCTGGCTGTACAAATGGCATTATACAAACAAACTGAAATGTAAATCCCCGGTTGATAATGTCACTAAATTGGGCATAGTTTGGAGTTCACTGTGATACTAATGTTAAGCAGTAAAGTGATGGATAACGAAAATTAAGAAAGTGGTAAAAATCATATGATCAACCAGTTGTGTAGATTATTAGCAGTCATGAGAGGGGTAAAAAAATAGTAAAATCAATGAATAATTTCTGTACTTTACCACCTTTTTCCAGCCAGCGCATAGGTGCTATGAGAGATGGGTTACTAGGGTGTTGCAAGCTCTGATGTACAAAGCAGCGAGAACCTTTGGGTGGTATACAAATGACACAACCAAGTTCAAGCTTCAAAATTGTTTTGATAGATAGACAAAGCCTTGTGATGAAGTCCAACTTCATGTCCGTTTTAGTTTACTGATACCATTAACCCAAATCAGTTTACTGATTTGGGTTAATGGTATCCTACAGTACTTTTCTGTTTACTGCCCCCAAAGGTAGTGAGTAGAAAGAACACAAATATGGAGTCAAAGTAATGTGTATAACCCCCTTAATTGTCCTACTGGTGTGCCTTCAACTTGCTTTCCATTTGTTTTATTGCTTTTCAGAGTTGCCCTCTAGCTCCAGCCTCTTTTTTCACGTTGCTACTTTCCTCTTAACCAGTTTCAAGCTTTTCATTTGACTTTTTTTCATTAACAGTTTTTAAAAGTGCCTTTCACGACTTGGTCATTGCTCACTTTTACATTTATCTTGGTGTACTACTTTTAATTTACTGCTGGATTTTCTTTCTTGTTCCAGGGACCATCTTGTTCATGGGACGAGTGATGCACCCAGAAGCACTGAATATCAATGGCCATGATTTTGATGCTCTGTGAGAATCCAGGGTCCACAAAAAATGAAACCAGAAAAGCACATTGTGCCAAGAATACATTTGTTGTTTGAGATGTTTTGCTGTTCTTTATTGATCCAAATGTAAAATCAGTTAAAACTGAGTGGTTTGTGAATTATATATTTTAATGCAGAATGTTCACATTTGTCACTGTACTTCCTTTGCTGTTAGAATAAAAATACACACCAACTATTTAATTTCAAGAGTACCTTTACTTAAAGACTAACGTGATTTCTGAAACCCAGTGCTCCAAAATCTGTCCGCTTCTTTCCTTACACTAAGTGACAAATCGAGTGTTGTGATTATACTTTTTAATTATTTTTTTAAGTTCAATATATATTCACGAACCCTTGCTTTTAATGTGGATATGTAAATAAATATTCCCTCACAATTCTTCCTTATAGTTGTCTGTTAAGACCAGATAGTAATGTGTGTTCTAGATAACGCTTAAATTCCCTTAGGCAACTGTCAGTCGAGGGATCATTAAGGTTACAATTCAACTCTGAAATCTCTTTAGTTTGCCGATTAAGGTAAACCGGGTAACTATAGTGCCACAGTGTATTGTGCATGAGTTGAGGTACAACACTGACGATAGAGGGGAGATAGATGGGAGCTATGGCTTCTTTGTTGTACCATTTCTTGTTTTTAGGTTTGTATCTTAAGCATAAAATTCCATCCGCTGACATTTTATTGCGCTGTTTTTAAGTGGTATTTTTATATAACTGAGAACAGTAAGTTCCCTTAAGTTTTTGGTTGGTTTTCATTTTTGGGGTTTTGTAGTCTTTTTAAAAGGCTAAGTGGGGTTCCTACTTTAGCTTAATATGAGGATGAGTACTTAGTAATGAGTAATGTAATAGTTCACCTCCATTTGAGGTGCGTGCCTTTAAAGTACTTTATGTATTTTGTTAAAAAGTGCTCTACCTTTTCTGCTGCAAAGACTGAGAATGGTGAAGGATATTTCCCTTTACATAGTTTCTTTTTTATTTTTTCCCAGTCACCCTCAGACTTAAGTCCCAAAAACAGAAGACAATCCCAACACCATTGGTTTGATATATATATATATATTATCCTCTACCCTAATTACAGAAAGTAGCACCTTGGCCAACACAATGCCTCTAGCTCAATTCTCTGCATCTAGTCTGCCCATGAAAGGAACCCAAAACACCGATTTTCTTGTTTGACTCTGACTCCATTATATAATCTGCTTTCAAGATCCTCACCCACTTAACTGAAATGGGAGAGTCCTCCTTAATCCGTTTTACATTAGTTTCCCTCCCCTCCACCCCCCAATTCCCCTTGCCAGTATTACATTATAAACTTACTGTGGTTTTGTGGACCTGGTCCTTTTTGCAGGGTTCTCCAGTACTTGTATCTTTCATAGATTCACATAGTTGTACTTACCCGTCGTCATGGTGGTAGCTCGCGGCATTTAAAATATTTACTAAAAAGTAAATTGAAATACCATAGAAAAAGCAAGTGACGTTATCCAATTCACATTGTTTTAATAAATCCAATCTTCAAACTTGCTCATCTAAAATCACACGTCCATTGAAGCTGCTGTAGCTTACTGAGCTCGTCACATGATCAGTGCTGCTATACCAGTAGAATGTTAACTGCTGCAAGGCAAATGGCATATTCACTTTCAAATAGAAAATAAACCCCTCAAATGAAATGCAGGTCTCGGTGAATAGAATGAAATAGGAAAGCTTATTCAAAAGCTGATCGGAGGTAATTTACACAGTAGACATCTTTGGTGACCCTAAACCATCATATTTGGGATGCTCCTAAATCTAGAATAGCTGTATGAACCTACTTCATTTTGGTTTACCTTTTTTAATGTTTCACTTAATTTCTGTGGGATCTAAAATGTAAAGTTAACATTTTTCTTTTCCCTACCACCTCAACTCACTTCCCTTCTTTAAAACCTTTCTCCACTTGGACAACATGCGCAGAACTTTCCTGAAACAATTGAAGGTTTATTGCAATTTGTATTTAGATTCACCAAATGGGACCCAAGCAATTGCAGAACAATGTAAGTTTCATAAGGTTAACAAACGTAACCATATCTAACACAGTGCTTTCCCTGCTGGTATGGTTCAGGTTACATTGCACTTTTGTAGGAAATCAATTATGCCATTTGACCTTGAAAGTCTGAAATGTAACCCAGCTGTGCACAAAAACATGTTGGCCACCTGATGGTACATGCAAATGATGGTTAGCTATTATTTTGGTATAGACATTACTCCACATAGTCCCTACCAATCTTTGCCATTTTCCCCATGCATTCTAATTCTGTTTTGAACTTCCCTTTTTTGGTACGGATCCATGCGAGGGATGTGGTTGGAGTTGTGCACCACAAGACAGCGAAGCAGCAGTGGTGAGGGAGCTGCTGCAGGATAGCTGGAGCCAAACAGGCTGATAGGAAGACCTAGCTGATGATGATCTACCCTCAGGGGCTAGACCTGGGGCCTGATACTAGCCTTTAGAGGTACCTCTGAGGCTGCCGAGGTTGGGGGGGGGGGGGCAGCATCTGTCAAAAAGGCTGACTCTGCATTGGCACCCGCTGCGTCTCCCCTTGTAGGGCTCGCAGCTCCCCCGTGGAGCCTAGTACGACCTGTGACCTGCCCAACCCGCTAGTGATCTGTGAGTGAGGTGAGCAGGGTGATGAGAAAGTGGCGGTGAGAGGAGCATGGGGGGGAGAGGTGCAGCTAGTGCCACTGCTGTAGGTTGAACCCGGAGTACTGCGGAAGCAGCTCAACTAGGTTCGGGTGCAGCTTGCAGTGTGATGTTCTACCCCCCTGCTCTCCCCCTCCCTCCAATTGCCTTGCCACATCTGTGGGCTTCAGCCAGGCTGACTAAAGCGAAGTCAAGCAAGGCAACAAGGGGCACTAAACAGCTGCACTCATCAAACCAATTAAACCAAGTGCGTAATTAGGGGATTTAGCGATCAGCAAGAGACTTACAAGCACTTTGTAAGTGCTAGACCAGTGACATCCGAGTGTGATGGATATGTGTCAGGCAAGTGCAAGCCAGGGAGGCCTCGAGAGAGATTAACAGCGTTAACTTGGTACGGTTTAGTTTGCATTGAGGTCAGGAAAGACCAGGACTAGTGTATAAGTCAACCAATGGAAAAGAAAGCGGGAGACCCCGGTACCTGAGATGCCTCACCCAAAAAGCAGTACAGTGCGAAAAATGACAGCTAAGACCCCCTGTCAAGGGTAGTCCTGCATTAGTGGATGAAGTAATCGGCTAAAACATTGGGGGTAAGATTGGTGAAGATCTTCTGCGGCCCATCAGTTACATGGAGTGTGGGAATTTGGAGAATGGCTACAAGAACTCAGACTCTAGACTTTTTTTTTTGCCTCTGAATGAGGTGGATCGACACTTAACCCACAACCCTGGCCCTAGGATTGATAACCTAGAAGATGGCTTTATAGATATAGGCTTGGAGATACATCCACCACCAATATCAACCACAACCTTTCTGGCCAGCATCCGTCGCTACCTCCTGCGTTGGCACTGCTGCTGCGCCTGACAGAGCCTACCAGCTCTGAGTCACGGTCCACCTCCACCCACAGTCACCCACCTGGGCCTCATCCCTAGTGGTGGTCTGTGTCTGCGGGTTTGTCTATCTTTTCTCTTTTCCTTTTTTCAGTTTTTTGCTGTGTACTTTTTCTGCTTTTCTCTTGCAAGAGTTTCTTCCTACGCTTCCCCACTCCCTGCCACTGCTGCCCCCGTGGCCTTGCCCCCCCCCCCCCTCCCCCCACAAAAGTGCTTTCTCGCCCTCCCAGCTGACCAATCCTGCCCCTTCTTAAGGGAGGCCACTGTGCAGTGACCTTTCTGGCCAGTGTCTGTTGCTCCCTCCTGTCACTGCTGCTGCCGCCGCACCTGACAGACCCTACCGGCCCTGTGTTCGAGGCCCGCCTCCACCACAGGCGCCCGTCTGCGCCTAGTCTCTGGTGGCCTAGTGGCCATTTGTGTCAGTCTGGTTTCTCTCTTTTTTCTCTTTTCCTCTTTTTTTGTTTTTTTTTTTTGCGGTTTACTCTTCTACTTTTTCAGCTTTTCTGTTGTGAGCATTTCTTCCCTACCACTGTTGCCCCCGTGGCCCACCTCCCAGCTGACCAATCTCTCCCCACCCTCCTCTTCTCTGTGGCTGCACAGAAGGGGCACCAAAGGCAAGCCCATTTGCTCCTATCCGTGCCTGGACCGTGCCCAGTGCCACAGACCCTGGCTCTGCCACCATCCACGATACAACATCCAAACCCTCCACACACTGAACCCTGGACGTTCGACCACCTCGCTTCCCCCTGCGTCACCCACAGACCTTTTTACCTGCTGCAACTGCCACTACACTTTCTCCGCATTCCAAATGCCAGAACCCCCAGCTGCAGAACTGTCAATCACCTCCAGACTACCTCAAGTGCATCCTTCTCAACATCTTCTCCCTGCACAAGCACACCGTGGACACTTGAGACCTGATAGACCACCTGCCCTGACGTTGCCTTCCTCACCGAGACATGGACAAACACAGCATCTGAACCAGACATCACCATCGCCATCCCCAGTGACTACAAACTGGTCCGCAACGACCGACCCTCCAGACCAGGTGGCAGCCTAGCCATTGCCTACAAGATCACCCTCTGCCGATCGATCAACACACAGGAACACTCCCACCCCCCCCCCCTCATGGAGCACCTCCACTTCCATGTGCACACCACCCGAACATGACCACCCACTGCACCCTCATCTACAGAACACCCGGCCCACGCCCAGCTTTTAGTGACGCCATTCGACGCATTCGACGCATAAGCGCTTCGACGCCTCGTCAGGGGTAGTAAGCGCTATATAAATACGATTACAATTACAATTGTCAACCTCATAGCCCCTCACGCACTTGCCTCCACCAACTACGTATTCCTTGGTGACCTAAACTTCCACATCGACAACCGTAATCACCACAAAACCTCACTGCTACTCGAGAACCTGGGCACAAGCAACTGGTCACCTCACCAACGCCCATCGCCAGACACACACTTGACCCCATCTTTACTGCCAGCAGCAACGTCACCACTTTTCCATCACCACATCTGCAGCTCATGCCTATACCGCTCACCCCCGCCAGAGGAAATGGAACCAAACCAGAGAGGAGCAACTCGTCAACACCCTCAGCAACTCACCCCTGACAACAGATGCGAACACCTCATCACGCAACCTCTGCCAATGGATCACCAATTGCGCCAACACCCTATCTTTACTCTGAACGACCACTGGAAAACACACCACCAAGAAAGCCCGCTGGTTCACCCCCTGAGAAGAAATGGAGGGACAGCAAATCCCCTGGTGGACCTTGCAGCCTTCAAATCTGCCACAAGATCTTACCATGGCCTCATCAGATCCACCAGAAAAACTGCCCTCCAGGACTCCATTAACACCACCACACACTACACAAGTCCTTTTCAACGTCATCAAGGAATTGGCCAAACCACAAGCTGAGGCCACTGACATCCCTCCATCTCAGGCCCTCTGCGACAGGCTAGCTGCTTTTTTTTCATTGGAAAATCAAGGATATCTACAAAAGCTTCAGACCACAAGATTCTCCGAACCCACCAACAACGCCCCCAACCAGGATCCACCAAACAACCACTATTCCTGCACGCCTGGTCCCCCCTCACAACGGACAAGACTCGCTCCATCACAAGCAGGGTCCACTCTGGAGCCACGACACTCTTGACCCCACTACATCTTCAACAAGGCCAGTGCCTCGATCGCACCCGAGCTCTGCAAGACATCAACTGCTCCCTAGAGTCAGCCACCTTACCAGAGAACTGGAAGCATGCTGCGATCCGCCTGCTACTGAAGATGCCCACAGCCGACCCAACGGATCTCAAGAATTACCGCCCCATCGCACTACTGCCTTTCTCAGCCAAGGTTGTTGAAAAAGCAGTCAACGCGGACAACAACCTCCTGGACATCTCCCAATCAGGATTCAGAACTAATCACAGCACCGAGACTGCCCTGCTCACATCCACAGAGGACATACGCCATCTCCTAGGCTGTGGCAAAACAGAAGCCCTCATCCTACTAGACCTATCGGTTGCCTTTGATAAGGTGTCCCACCACACCCTATCTGCCAGACTCCACACAGCAGGCATACGCGACAAGGTCCTTCAATGGATACACTCCTTCCTGACAGGCAGAACGCAGTCAGGCTCCTGCCACACCTGTCTGACCCTACAGAGATCCGCTGTGCCATACCCCAAGGATCCTCATTGAGCCCAACACTGTACAACATCTACTTGGCCCTGCTTGACCCAATCATCAGGAACTACGGACGGAACATGGTCTCCTTCGCTGATGACACCCAGCTGATCATCTCCCTGACTGAAAACCCTTCAACAGCCAAGAAGAACCTTCCAAGACTGGATGGAAGCAGTTGCTGCCTGGATGAAGGCGAGCTACCTTAAGAACGCTGACAAGCCTGAGATACTCATCCAGGGACCATCCTCCTCAGCCTGAGATGACTCCTGGTGGCCCTCAACACTTGGCAGCCCCAACAAACCACGCATGCAACTTCGGCATCGACCTCGACTCATCGCTCCTCATTACAGGAGACCAATCTAAGAATGACAATGTCCTTACAATGTGTTCTTGTAAGGAAATTATCGACAAATTGGTGCAAGTTCAAATTCTCCTAGAGGAAATGGTTGGGGAAATAAGAAATGGATAAAAAATTTGTAATGGGCAACCATCTGGGTGGTTGCCCATCAGGGATACAGGAAAAGTATCCAGTTCCTGGGAGGGATAAATATCAGAGATGGTGCTGAAATTTTTAATGGCTAACCCATCAAGCCCATTAAGGATCCAAGTGACCAGGAGACTAAGCAAGGCCCTAAGGCCAAACAGATTGCTCCATCCAACATCTCCCTACATGACGAAGCCGAAAAGGAAACCTTCAAGGAAGGACAAAAACCAGGTCTTCCCGACGAGTGCCTCCACAGGGCAAGCTCATGAAAAGACCTATGACAGGGGAACTGGCCTCTCACTGACAGGTATGCACTGTGACCATCAGGACATTGGCAAGGACCCATATTTTGCAAAGGATGAAGAGGGACAGCCAGAGATCATGAAAAGTTTTCGTCACCCTTGAAGCCAATACCAATAAAGAGGAGTGAAAAGCCCATATTAACCCCACCAAGCGCTGCCCCAACAGAATCGTACTGCCTCAGACACCTTGGGAGGCCTTAATAAAAGAAACTAGGTTAATAGTAGCCCTGAACAGAACCATATGGCACCCGAGTCTTCAGGTGGATTCAAAACAGTAACAAGCTCTGGGGACATCCTCTGTCTGTTGGTTTACTTTCCGGTGCACCCTGATTTGGAACAGATGACACTGTTGGCGTGCCCTGGCGGTAGGATGGCTATCAGTTATCGTGGATTTCAACATGAGGAAAAGACTGCACAGAACACGATGCCACCCTGCGCCCGAGGGGACAACAGTCAGGACACAAAGGGAAGAGAGTACAGGATTCTGTCTTGGCATTAGGTTGGTTAGTAGCCAGTGCAGAATCCAACCTGAAGAGGTTGGTGCATCACATAATGCCACCTCATGCCCAAGGGGGCGACATCGATGAAAGCGTCGGGACAGGAAAAGAGCACAGGTTCCCCAAGAAAGATTGTTCCCTAGGAAAGATTGCAGGTAATGCCAGGACCCCTGTCGAGCACTCTGGTTCTAAGGCAAGCCTACTGTAGATCCCTGAATTTAGATGTAGAGGAATATACAATCTGAAACCGAGCAAATGTCCTAAGGGTAATCAAGGTCCTTGTGGGCCTTGCAGAAGCAGGGTCTCAGGAAATCTTTACCATTACATTTTTAGCACCTCGAGGTAAGCATGCATTGGAACCCACACTGGTTACATTCAATTTGTCACTTATTCAAGCCAAAACTATGGCCATTAAGGAGCTGCTGAAAAGTTGGGATATTAAAAAAGTGCAACTTCAGGAGGACTGTTATCCCCTCCTCTTAGTACCAGATCAACCCATGAAGGAGAAAGTAACTTACACCCCAACTCTCCCGGAAAGTGGGTCTGTTGCAACAGGCACCCTCAATCCAGTGGGTTGGTCATCCTCTCCCAGAGTCTCTGGATTGCCAATCCAAACAATGAAGGCCCAAGAAGACTAGTAACCAAACAGGGTGAAATGGACAACTGGAGTTGGCTCCCATCAGTTTTATCAGTGTAACCCCACGAAGATTGAAACAAGATGTTCCCAGGGCACCGCGCAATAAAGCACTTGTATCTGAGCATCTGCGTCTGGAATCTGGGAGGTTTCGCTGTCTGAGTACTTTAATAAGTTGGATATTATTGCAATTCAAGAGACATGGGCACAATCCATAGGGTTACCAGAATTCTAAGGCCAAAAACCGGGACATTTTCCCAAAAATAGGACTACAATATTACTTCAACCGAGCGCACAGAATGACGGCGCTCAACAGCACAGAACTACAGAAGAGGCAGTAGGAACATAAATAAAATGCAGTTTTTGAAGCCAGTATAATGCCTGTTAATTAAATTCCTTTCTGATAACACCTGCTAACTATCCCTTCTTTGGAAAACAAATAACTTCCAACAGTCTTCTGGAGACCCTCTCTAAAAACGGGGATATCAGCAACATTTGCCAAAATCTGCTGGGCCAGCTGGTGAAAAGTCAGGACCATCCTGGCAAATCCGGGACACCTGGTCACCCTCAATTCAGCATTCCACTAATTGGGTTTATTGAATACAACAGGTCGGCATGTAAAAGCAGCATTTTTGGAAGAGCAAAAGAAGGCTTAACCACCTTCTGAACTCTAACCTAACTGAACAGGTCACGATGCTAGATATAAATGAGCCATGGGTACCGGCGCTGTATCGGGATAAGTGGGGCAAGCAGCAGACAACCCGGCCAGTCCTGGCTAATATTTGTTACCTGAGAGAATGCAGCAATTGTGGACAATCTGATCAACCTGCTCCTCGGATGGAAAGGATACCCCTGGATGGCAAACTTGGTAATCACTGAAGTCAATCGGAATCTCTTCCAAGACACAAATGAGGATGGTGGCGAAGCACCATATGCCTTACCCGCTGAAAGATATCCCCCATGTGGAAGGAAAGACAACCTTGGAAAAAAACTTCTGAGGGCCTTTGAACTAGCTTGATGATAAATGGTCGTCTTCCAGGGGACATTCCAACATCTTGATAAGGTCCTGCAACAAAAAGAAGTATTTTGATTACACCATGGTGAGTGCCAGTTTTTTTAATAGCAGGATAATTGATTTTAAATTTAAAATCGATCAGAGACCCGAGAATGATCATCAACCACAGAGAATCTGGATCGGTGTCAACACTATTGGGCTAGGCAGTACCCAGATAGTGCCGGAAGATGCTTATGCTGGAAATCTAAAGCACCTCAAATGGGGTACGGACAATATTCAAGCCTTTGCAAGCGTGGTGGTGGGACTTCTGAAAGCAGCATCAGTTAGCAAACAGAATCCAATAAAGTCATGGGAATGTCGCTCAGAGCGCCCGGTGGCAAGGTATCTGGTAAACAGCTAGCATAAAGGTACAAGCATCACACATAATAGAGCCTTTAACTGGCCAGGGTCGATTCGCCTCATTCGATCTCAGATCAACAGAACTCTCCAGCAAATATGGCGCTTACTGCAGAACCCTGCATTGTTAAAGTGCCGTCGCATTGATCGCAGGAGATTAAAGAGAGGTCTGGTCGCCCAGGAAAGGCAGGTATGAAGCACTGTGGTCCAAGCTTCTCTACTTCTTGAAATAAAACTATTGTAGGAAATTCTGGATGCTAATCAACAAGCTCGATAAGGGCCCCTGGGTGGTAAACAAAGTTAGTATAAGCGAGGAAAAATGGATGAAGTTTCTGAAATCACATTCTAGGCAATGTGCAGATGTTTCTACCACAACAGGAGTTTGTACTGTGGGCATTCAATATGCCACTTAATAAATACAACAGCAATGATGAGTCAAACATCTTGGAATATTCAACTGCGTCACTGGTGCAAGTTATTCAGAACTTGCACACCAACTGTGCATCTTGTCCTAATGGAATTCTGCCTGCCCTCATCAAAGAAAATATTGCGATCTGGGCAAGTTTCTTGCCCTCGACGTTAATCACATACTGTCAACCAAGAACATTCCAAAATTTTGGAGAGGGTCAATTATCCATTGTATTTTTTAATTGTGGGGCAGCTGCTTCCCCAAGTAACTATCGATTGATAGCTTTTTTTTTTAGGGGAGGACCTCAAATACTTAACTTTACTCCTGCAAGATCTCTTGGTTTGGACTAGAGGCAAGAAGGTAGCTGCTTAACCAACCTGGGTTCACCAAAAGGCAAGGGACTCTTTCTAACCTGATGGTTGTGGGCCTTATCATGGAAAGGGCGAGTGATATCTGCATGCTGCTATTTATGTGTTTTGAACTTTAAGGCGGCCTTTGCCATTGTCCCCGGCATAAACTTTTCGAAAAGTTACAACGCTGGGGGATCCTTCCAAAACTTCTGAGGGCAATACTGTTATACACAAAAACCTGGGTTAAGATCAAGGTAGGGGACAGACATTTCCTGTCTAGAGAGGTCCGCACCTCTCTAGGATTGAAGCAGGGATGTGTGCTAGCGCCGCTCCTGTTCAACTTGTTTATCTCTGATCTCCCATCATCCCTTGCCGAGCAGGCCTCTCATGCACCTAGTCTTGCCTGCCAACCGTTGTGTAACATCCTATACACAGATGATCTGCTCCTGCTAAGCAACACCTGAGCAGCCCTTCAAAGAATGACCAACAGGGTTGCTGAGTATTTGGCCAATAATCAACTGGAAATAAACATTAAAAAGACCAAAGTAACTCCCTTAAACCAACAATCTCCAAACAGGGGAAATGGCATCTAAATGGGTCCACGAGCGAAGAAACAGCGACCTATATGTACTTGGGTTTTAAATTGGACTCGAGGGCTTCCATGCTGCACAAACAGACCGCTTTCGTCAGATGCTGCCACAGGTTAAGGAGTGCCCTTAAGGATTTGGTCTTCTCCCATCCTTGGGCTTCATAGCGAAATGGCAGAAGAAGGGACAATCGGAGGAAATACTGTGCTGCTTGTGCCACTACGCAAAGGAAACGTTCTTGCACATACTTTTTCTGTGCCCTATTTCACTAGTGAACCGGAGGGCCCTGTTACTTAGTGTTTTTAGCCCTGGGAGTAAACCTGCAGGTTGCGGCCATAGAGGGCTTAAACCCACAAAACTTTATGCTGAATACTCTATTGGTGCAGTTTCTATACATTTTTAAAGACCTGACAACTTATACCATAAGGTTTAGATAAGGGTATATGCCCATGGCACACTAGGTCTAGTTTTCCCTTGCTAATGTGTTGCTAGGGGGCGAATAAGAGAAACTTTTCCCCTTATTCCTATGTTTTTAATGTTCTATTGGTGGGTTGCGAGGGGGAGTGTACGAGGAATATTGCCCCCCTATCCCGTCTCTTTCTGGCTAATTTGTTTCTATCACCTTCAATTAATCATTCTGGATTATGTTATAACGCCTCATGGACACATTGGCAGCCTCTGCGTATAATCAATGTATGCATTACGTCCTTACTCGTCTGTATAAGATTTCTTTCTCATTGAGCCTTTTAGCTAATCTGACAGGGTCTGTCAACTAACTGCAAGTCATTTCACATCTAGCTCTATGGGACAATTAATTATTGTTTGTCACTCTGTAGGTCGTCCGTTGATTGCTCGCATAACGCAGTTTTGCAGGATTGCTCTCCACAGCATGCATGGTTGGATAGCAGGCTATTTGTATATGCCCATGCGTGTTCTTTGCCCCTGACCGTTTGCACAATGCACCTTTTTGCACGATGTTCCTGCGTTTAGCCAGGTTGAAACGGGTGTGATCCACCAATTTTAAGTCGTTTAATCTTGTTTTTGGTCTATGTAAATGAAAGTATGATATTATCATGGATCGAACTGTGCATGTTTGTCTTTCTTTCTTTTTTACTTTTCTTTTTTTAATAAACTAATAAGCTAATAGCCATGTTTGAAGTGTTGGAAATCTGTAAGTATCTTATAGTAAGCTGACTTTTTTTGAGAAATTCGCATAATTTGCTTTCACAAATTGACTCCCGAATTATGAAAAATGCAGATCTGTTGTTTCCCGCTATACATATATTTTTTTTACCATGACATGCGTCCTTGCAGCATTATTTGGGGTCAGGACACATTTGAAAAAAACACTGAACATCATCCACTTGCCTTCTGTTGTTATAGGGGCTTTGTGCCGGTTCTCTTTATCCATTGGTCTTTGGTCATTCACGTTTTAATTCTGCCAACTGCAGGATACAGCATGGCAATGAGAGTCGGACCACTTCAGCCACTGGTTCTCTTCACTGTGAGCGATGACATTCCAATCTTTGATCTGTGTCACATTGAAATGCAACTCCCTTCTTAGATGAGTTCTGGCATCCTTTCGTATTCATCTGTCAGTAGCAGCCATGATCGTTAACGCAGTCATCTGTGGATAGAGAAGATGGCTTCCATGGTATGCACTCCACTCACGATTTAGCAGACTCCCACATACGGGTGCTTGTGCTGTTTTCAGTCCCCCCCCCACCCCCCATGGTTATGCACAAAAAGGTACAGAATAGGGTCTCTAGGCGCGTCATTCGAGTTCCATGATTCCTCAGCATTTCGGTCCCTATTTGAACTTTTTGTCAATTTTAGCACGTAGTTGTCAACAAGTGTTTTTGGCTCAAACGCGTGAAAAGCGACACTAGAAGCTGCATTTGCAAATTCAGTGCTCTTTGTGACACGTTGCTAGGGATCAAAGGCTCACCTCCCATTGGGATCAGTCTACACAGCGCTCAAACTATGCATGCCGCTCAAATGGAAGCGTGGCCTCCAAAGGATGGAATGGGGGAAAACCTGTTTTTTTTCTGTTGCAGGAAATTATTAAATATATTAGAACAGGGTGGAAGAATGGATGTCTTTGTCATGCATGTGCTTTTATTTTACAAGCCTATAAATGTTTAGATACCACGTTCTCTAGGTGGTTTCAAGATCGCAATCTGAGTATCCAATGTCTTAAATGTCAAGGTTTAATGCCTTGACTCTTAAAGTGCCGTCCAGGGGACCTGTAACCCTTCACAGGGACCCCAGCCCTTCAGGGGGCCCCTATTGTGCACAAGACCAATTCATATCTGTGAGGTACATGAGGCTGAGGGCTCACTCATCTCTATTTTACAGGATGGGGCTCCATAAGTTTGCGTTACGCCTTTAACCCCTTCTATACCAATACGTACATAATAAACTTTAACATGGGGGCCCAGATGTGCTAACACTCTGCTCTGGGTTTCCATAAAACAATTAATGCAAACCCAGTGCAAGGTTTTATGGTGGAATTTACTTTCCAATGCAAATCATGATTTGTGTTGTAAAGCTGCTTAAAAGTAACACAAAGTAGCGCACGTGTACCATGGTCCCTGGGCATTCCCATGCAACCACCCCTGAGTTTCGAAGCAAATCCCTACTTACATACATTTGAAGATGGGGACTTTTGCCGAAATATAGTGCCTTCTTGAGGCAGATGTAACGGGTGAGCAACTTGTATAAGTCTCCACGGTTTTCACACCTTGCAAGTGTCATCCACTGTACTGCACACATACATACTCACTGGGAAAAGTATTAAAGCATCGTTTTTGTAACGCAAGGGACCCCCTTAAGAACAAAACCTATTCTTGACAAAAGCACCCACACTCTTGTACTATGGTGCAAGGGTGTGTGCATGGAATCATGGCAGTCTAAAGAGCGCCTGCACTGGGGGGAGAGAGAAATGCACCATAACTTAGTAGATGTGGTGCTGTTTTTCTCTCGCCCTGTGAAATGACACAATGCAAAACTGCGCTGTGTTGCTCCAAAACATAGTAAATCTGCACTCTGATGTGCACTCCTGATCTTTTAAACGGTTTCTTGTGGAAAAGAGGTTCAATGTGTTCATCCTCCGAAGTCAATAAGTTAACCACTTAGCTCTAGTAATCGCTGTTTAAGAGACAGCTAGTTTGCCCAGAATAAAATACATGCAGTTTTGTCACAAGAACTGTGTACACCAAAGTTTGTTGTCAGTGGATTCCAGTCTTGTATGTTCTCTTTAAATTGCGCAGAGTTTGCCATTCCGATGCATCATGAGAAACATTTTTGTTAGTTCTTTTAGTTTTTTGAATTTTTTTTAGTATTTTCTTCAGGAACCTTTCTATTTATGTAGTTGTTGTAATGAGTTTATATAGCGCAGACCAGGCCTTTTCTTTAGCATTGGGACGTCTCCTTTTTTTGTTAGGTCTCAGCTACAAAACGCTTATTAGGCAGACCTATTGTTTTCTATACATAACACATGCCTCTAGTGGGCTGCAGATCAAGCTTTTTTGACTGCTTTATTGTCCGTCTCGGTTGTCTCCTCTTAATAAAATTGCTTTCCTATTTTTTTCCAGTGTTGACCAGCCTGGAGCATTTTAGTCTCACACTGTTGTGATTGGATGAGTAATATCCTTACACTGCATACTTATGGGGAATTGTTTTTTTTTCTTTAGCATTCTCTGGGAGTTAGGGTGACCACCTGTCGGTAATTTTCACAGACTTCCCGTAATTTCACCCTAAAGTCCGTTGTCATTATACAAGTTTTAACGGATGGCATTTGTCCCCCAATTTGGCTTTTGAGCCAAAGGACCAAAATAAATGAGAATTCCCCAGCTGTAGTGGAAAGGAGTCTCTTTTTCTGTTTTCGCGAAGGACGGGTAGACGCATAAACAAGCTTTCTTAGCAGGGGACCTGCTTCCCAGAAAGAAATTCAGATGTGTGCATTTCGTTAAATCTGCAATCCTGAGAGGTCCACTTGATCAGGGTGTAGCTCGGTCAGTAAGATTGAAGGGGGTGGAGGGTGGGGGATTTTCAGATTTCCCAACAATCACGCTGACACACATAGTGAAATTACATTATGACAAGCAGAGCACACGAGGGCCTAAAGAGGCAGTGGAAAAGGAGACAAATGCGGTTTGGTAGGGGAACTAATTGAGGAAAAAACAGAATATTTTGTGAATTAAGCAACATTTTTGAAGACTTTCAAAGCAGAGGGTTTGTGTGCATTTTTGTCTGTGTATGTAAAATGTTCTTGGATAATCAGACAGACACCTCAGCGTACCTGACTGAAAGCACCTGTACCCAATAATTTTCTAGAAAATATATTAGGGGGTGTAACACCAACCCCCATCCCTACCCCAACTGGAACTGCACCCCTATCTGTAGCCAGGACAGGCCTTAATGGATGGACTCACTTGAAGCTCCCTGTGACAAAAATATTTTTCTTTTTGAGAGTACTGTAAGGGTGCTAGAAGATGAGCTGTGGAGTGCATGCTTGTTATGGGCAGATATATAAAAAAAAGTTTGCACTAGGTGTAATCTGTATATTACTGAAATATATACTTTAGCTCTTTTTATCTTAACCTAAATTTATATGGACATTTTGTGTCAGACTGTATTATACTCTAAAAGGATGACTTACACATTCTGAATGCTTTCCGGAACGATTCAATTCTTTGGGCTTCTGGTTGCACACAGGCATCTGTAATGATTGCATTAACAAATAGAGGTTTCATGACATAAAATAGTGCACCCCCATTGAATAATTTAACTTTCTTTTACTTTTCATTCAATGTGTCTTATTTTATATGTAGTTTATTGATGGTGAAAGATCTACAGAATAGTTCAATAATATTTTGTTCTTTTTAACAACACCCTTGATTCTGTCTCCGCATTCACTGACCCCGTCCCAATGGCAGTATTTTTACTTTTTTTCAATGCAGTTCGACTGTTGCTTTGAATAGTTATGTGGGCCAGATTTACCATTTTTTAACGTAACAAAACAACTTGAAGCACTGCAGGAAGGGAGAGAGCAGGAATATGCCTTATCAAATTATGGCACTTTGCTGTCCCTTGCCTGCACTAGCGCACAATCTGCAACCTAGTGCCAAAGCAGGTACTTTTGCACCATGGTGCAAGGGTGCCTGTGTTATAATCAGTATTGTTTTTGTGCAGGATGGGACACGTTCTTGCACAAAAGCAATCCTTGGAGGCAATTTAGTCTGAGTGTGCTGCAAGATGCAGCACACTCAGAAGGAGGAAACAAGAAGAAGAAATAAACATATTTCTCCTTGTTGCGCCTCCCCTGGGAAGGCGTACCAGTGTTGGTAAATCTGTGAATCCTTAGAATACATTGGTGGATGCATGAAACATCCAAGCTCCACCCATGTAACACCTTCCCGGCGTAATGTAACGTAAGGCAACAACATGTGCTGCCTTGCTTTATCACAGAGTGACCAAGCCATGCAGGGTGCCTCTGCGTGGCATGGTAAATATCATTCTACAATTTGCGTCGCCTTCAGTGGCACAGGGGAAATGCAAAACCTTGCTAAGTCTGCCCTGCAATACCTAAAAAAAAGTGTTCTTAGGAAATGGTATCCTGCCTTCTCTTACCTTCATTATGTACCTTTTTTTAGAGTTGAGCCTGGGAGTGCATGTGTACCGCATGCGTCTTGTTTGCAAAAGACTGTTGCAGTGCTTAATTTGAGCCGGTGGGAGGCAGCAGCACTTATTTTTGGGGACCTGCACTTATTTGCCCGCATCATATATTCATGGAGTGAAAGAGTGGAAACACACAGATCGGTAAGACTGAGATAGAGAAAGATGACAAAACCACTGCAAAGTAAGGAAGCAGGAACCTGCAAGAGCGAGTAAAACTGTTAGGAACTGTCTGGTAGGGGATTAAAGTCTACCATCCTTGGAATTGGCCTCACTGATGTTTAAGTGCACCGGCCGCTGGCTTCTGAGCAGAGCTTCGAGCACCAGCACTTTTGTTTTACGAATTAAGCACTGCTCTGTGTGCAGTAAAGGGCCTGGAGTCCCCCTGTTGCTTGCCATTTGTTAGTTTGTGAGGCTCTCTTGTTTACAGCCTCATACTTTGTCACTGCTGGTCAATCACCATTTCCATTCCTCTGTGTGAAGCAGGGACAAAGCACTGATTGATTCAACTTAATCAGTGCCCGTCCACTGCTCCTGACGTGATAAACATACTATTTTGGTTGTTTTTAAGTTCCAGTATCCTGCAGACAGAAGGCGTGACTGGCAAAAATGTGCCCAGCAGGACAAACAAAATTGCAAAGTTTTTTTTTATTTTTTTGGAGCAACTTTCTTTTATTTTGCCAAGGCATCTTTTCTCACTTTGCACTCATGTTTTCTTTTGTTTTTTTGTGTGGGCGTTGTTCTCAACAAATGATGATTAACTTGTTCTAAATATTGCAAACTGACAACGTTTCTTTATTATGTGTAACTGTGAAATAATGCTTTAACACATAATCCTGCAGTACACCCCAATCCACCCCACTCCAATCCATATCTGTCCACCCCACCTCACACCAATCTACCCCACTCCAATCCACTCCCACCCACTCCAATCCCACGACCCACCCCAATCTAATCTGCCCCACTCCAGTTTGCCTGTCTCCAATCCAAAACAATCTCCACCATTCTAAAACAATCTACTCCACTCCAAAACAATCTGCCCCTCTCCATTCTATCCCAATCCAATCCAAAACAATATCTTCTACTCAAATCCGCCCAACTCAATCCATAACAATCTGCCCCACTCCAATCTGTTCCACTCCAAAACAATACACACCACTCCAATCCCCTTTGCCCAAATCCAATCCACCCCACTCCATCCCAATTCACTCCACTCCAGTCCACCCACTCCCATCAATTCACCCCACCCCAATTCAATCCATCCTACCCCAGCCCTATCACTCCCATCCAAACCACCCACCCAAACTAATTCACCCAATAAATCTACGACAATTCAATCCACCTCGCCCCATTTCAGTGCACCCTACAGCATTCCAATCAGCCCCACTACAGTCCACCCCACCTCACACCAATCTACCCCAATCCACTCCAACCCACTCTAATCCTCCGACCCAATCTAATCTGCCCGACTCCAGTTTGCCTCTCTCCAATCCACAACAATCTGCCCCTTCCAATCTGCCTCACTTTAATCCAAAACAATTTGCCCCACTCCATTCTATCCCAATCCAAAACAATCTGTTCTACTCAAATCCGCCCCACTCCAATCCAAACCAGCTGCCCCACTCCAATCTGTCCCACTCCCAAACAGTACGCACCATTCCAATCCAATCCCCCTTGCCCCAATCCAATCCATCCCACTCATCCCAATTCACCCCACTCCAATCCACCCCACTCCCAGCCATTCCTCCCCACCCCAACACTGTCACTCCAATCCAAACCCATCCGCCCCAATCCAATCAAATCCACCCAGTCAAATCCACCCCAATTCAATCCACTCCATTTCAATCCACCTCACCCCATTTCAATGTACCCTACTGCAATCCAATCTACCCCACAATAACCCACTCTACCGCACTCTAATCCACCCCACTCAATCCACTACCTCAATCAACTAAACCCACACCATCCCACTCTGACACTTTCTGCCACTGAACCACTTAACTTTACTCCCCTCTACTCTATTGATATGACACTCTAGTCCTCTACTCCATTCCACAACACTCCAACAAATCTACTCTGACACTCTACTCCGCCACACCACTCTGACGCTCCACGGCACTAACATTTGGCCATGCTGAACAGCAGTCACACTTGTGTACAACATGGCAAAACATATTGTCAAAACCAATAGTTCTTGTATAGGCGAGACCTATTGGCTTTGCCAATGCTTTTTCTTTATTAGTTATTGTGTCAAATTATCCTGTGGCATACATTTATTTAACATAGTGTACTATTAAGTTTACAGAACTGTACCAAAACACTGCCTTCTAGTTTTGTACCTGTTGCCTAGTGGTCTTGTTGTCCTGTGTATTGTGCCGCTTTCGCTCTCTCCCCTTTGCGCGTCTCCCTCCTCCTCTGGGCCCCCCCACCCTCAATCCAGCGCCATCCACCCGCTTCCCTGACTTTTCTCCCAGCCTACACCCCCTGCCACCTCCCCCGCCCCTCTAGCTATCTAGTGTTATTCCCCCCCCCCCTACTCGCCGCTTCCTCGCCCGTTTGCCACTGCTTCGGCCCCGCCCCCCTCCCGCAGCTCCTCCTCCCTCCACCCCCTCTTAATGCAGGTCGCTGCGCGACCGCGCCGGAGGCAAGCCCGTCCGTGCCTGGCCAGCGCCCAGCGCCAGGACCCCTGGACCTCGCACCGCACACCACCCAGGCTCCGCTACGCCGCCTGCCTCCACGCACTCAACTACGACCAAGACCGAAACCAATGCTGCTACCAAGCCGCCCCGAAGCACACCCACAGACCTTTCGCCTGCCGCAACTGCCTCTTCTCATGTGACCGAACCCCCAAGCCAATGACCACCAGTCCGAACCACCTCCGCTGCATACTCCTCAACACCCGCTCCGCACGCAAACACGCCGTAGAACTCTGGGACCTGCTCGACAGCACCGTCCTGGACGTAGCCTTCCTGACCGAGACATGGTGGAACGAATCATCCGCGCCAGACATCCCCATCCCAGACGGATATAAGATCTCCCGCAGGGACCGCACCAACGGCCACGGAGGAGGACTCGCCATCGTCCACAAATCCTCCCTCAAGATCACTACCCACACCGACGACCACTTCAACACCGCAGAGCTTCTACACTTCCGGATCAACACCGACCCCAACACCACCCTCAGAGGAACGCTCGTCTACAGACCCCCCAGACCACGAGCCCAGTTCTGCGACACCATCGCTGACCTCTCAAGCACCCACGCACTCGCCTCCACGGACTACATCCTCCTCAGGGACCTAAATTTTCACCTCGAGAACGACCACAACTCCTCCACGCTGATCAGCTACCTCACGAACCTTGGCCTCAGACATCTCGTCACGTCACCAACTCATGCCGCCGGACACACACTGGACGCGATCTTCTCCACCAGCGACCACGTTACCTTCAACGACACCACCAAACCCTACTGGACCGACCACCACTGCGTCCACTTCACCTACAACAAAAACACCGCACACCACCACAGCCGCCAACTCCCCCGCCGCAACTGGGGCAAAGTCACCAAAGAACAACTTCTCAGCACCCTCTCCCAGAACCATCCAAACAAGCCCACCGACCCAGACACCGCAGCCTGTAACTTCAGACAATGGATCAACAACTGCGCCAACATCCTCGCCCCACTGAAGAAACCCCCCAACAACCCCGCCAGCAAGAAAGCCTCCTGGTTCACAGATGAACTCCTGGCCTCCAAACACGCCTGCAGGAAACTGGAAAAGAAATGGCTCCAAGAACGCACACCGGACAACCACGCAGTCCTCAGACGCAACCCGCCGACACCACCACCACCTCCTCATCAGGACCACCAAGAGGTCCTCCTTCAGAGGCCGCCTAGACAACAACGCACATGACAGCAAAGAGCTCTTCCGCATCGTGAAGGAACTATCCACCCCCAACACCAACGACATCCCGACCTCTCAGGAACTTTGCGAGTCCCTCGCCGCCTTTTTTCACAGCAAGATCGCCGACATCCACAGCAGCTTCAACACCCCGACCGCACCCACCTCCGTCACCACCTCGTACCCTAGCATCACCAACCCCATCACCGCCTGGTCCAATGTCGACGACGACACAACACGCAAAATCATGAACTCTATCCACTCCGGTTCTCCGACCGACCCCTGCCCCCACCACATCTTCAACAAAGCCGACTCCATCATCGCGCCCCAACACTGCAAGATCATCCACGCCTCCTTCGAAACAGGCACCTTCCCAGAAGACTGGAAGCACGCAGACATCAACGCCCTCCTCAAGAAACCAAAAGCCGACCCCAAGGACCTCAAGAACTTCCACCCCATCTCCCTCCTCCCCTACCCAGCTAAAGTCGCAGAAAAAATCGTCAACCTTCAACTGACATGCCACATCGAAGACAACGTCCTCGACCCCTCACAAACCGGATTTAGACGCAACCACAGCACCGAGACAGCCCTCATCGCCGCAACAGATGACATTAGACGCCAACTCGACCGCGGCGAGACCTCCGCCCTCATTCTCCTAGACCTCTCTGCGGCCTTCGACACAGTCTGCCACCGCACCCTACTGTCACGCCTCCAAGAAGCTGGCATCCAGGAAAAAGCCCTAGCCTGGACCTCATCCTTCCTCTCCGGCAGAACACAGACCGTCCGCCTCCCACCCTTCCGCTCAGAAGCCAACAACATCTGCGGCGTCCCACAGGGCTCCTCCCTGAGCCCTACGCTGTTCAACATTTACATGGCCCCCCTCGCATAAGTGGCCCGCTGGTTCGACCTCAACATCATCACCTACGCCGACGACACCCAGCTCATCCTCACCCACGACCCTGCCACCGCCAAAGCCAACCTCCACGAGGGAATGAAAGCAGTCGCCGACTGGATGAAGAACATCCGCCTGAAACTCAACACTGACAAGACAGAAATCCTCATCCTCCGGACATCTCCCTCCGCCTGGGACGACTCGTGGTGGCCCACCACCCTTGGAAATGCCCCGACGCCCACCGACCACCGACCACGCCCGCAACTTGGGATTCATCCTCGACTCCGCACTCTCCATGGACAGACAAGTCCGCGCCGTCACCTCCTCCTGCTACAACACCCTCCGCAGGATCTACAAGTGGATCCCGACCGACACCAGAAAGACAGTGACCCACGCCCTCATCAGCAGCAGACTGGACTACGGCAATGCACTCTATGCAGGAATCCCAGCAAAACAACTACAGCGACTCCAACGCATCCAAAACGCCTCAGCCCGACTCATCACCAACGCACCCCGCCACTGCCACATCACCCCTCACCTCAAAGGACTCCACTGGCTCCCTGTCAACAAAAGGGTCACCTTCAAGCTCCTCACCCACGCACACAAAGCACTCCACAACGCCGGCCCCTCCTACCTCAACGACAGACTCAACTTCTACACCCCGACCCGCCAACTGCGATCTGCAAGCCTCGCCCTCGCCACCGTCCCTCGCATCCAACGAACCTCCTCCGGCGGCAGATCCTTCTCCTACCTCGCCGCGAAGACCTGGAACACGCTCCCTACCTACCTCCGACAGACCCAAGACCTACTCGCCTTCAGAAGACTCCTCAAGACCTGGCTCTTCGAACAGTAGCAGTCCCCCGCCCCCCCCCCCCCCCCCCCTTCTAAGCGCCTTGGAACATTAACGGGTAAGTAGCACGCTATACAAATATCTGTGATTGATTAAAGGGGACTGAGAAAAATAAATTAATCTAGTCAGTGGCTTAAGTGCACTATGTGTGATCGGAAAGCCTGGGTTCAAATCCTGGATTCGGCGCATGACTAAATTGTGTGATGTAAGTTAAATCAACTGTGTCTAATTTACTTGATAGCAATATTTGAGAGCACTTTCAAGTAATTCAGTTTAAGATGGACTGTGTACAAAAACACACTAGTATGTTTTATTAGCCTGTAATGTTCCACCATCCATAACAATAATATTGGCCATGATGTGAGGTAGTTAATTGGTTCACTGTGTTCACTCAGAGTTGTCAAGAGGGAGGATTGATGAATGTTTTAAAGTTCATGTTTAGAAACTTTCACTTCATATAAATGTAAATATTGTGATCTAATGTACTAAATTGAAACACTACCATATGTTTTTAAAGATGTTATTGTTGTATGCCAAACGAGGTTGCAGGATAGAAGCCAGGTAAGTAACAACAGATTCCATTGTACATTTACAGAAGAACAGTGCTGGGCTATACACATTTATGAAGAGTTGGTACACAATGTTTACATTTTTCTGTGTAACAAGCTGATCCAAAATAGACTGTCCATCTTTTCCCCCACCCTGTTGACGCTGCCTTACCTATTAGAATAGGAAGCAGAGCAATTAACCCTGTGGAGCTTAGTAGAAAATGTTCTAGCGGGGAAGTTAGGACAGTGTATCAGAAGTAGGTGCCCTTAGACCACTGCCTTGTGTAGTTACCTAGATGTGGCAAGAACTACTAGTAGACAGAATCTGAGTGTGTATGTGTTGGGGTGGTTTACAGGGGGGAAGTTATTGTCCTTTGTGCAGTCTTTAAAGCTCTCCCCCCCCAAATATTCCACTTCTGTGCAATAAAATATTTTCTCAGACCTGCTCATTTCTCTCTCTGTAACAGGGTGCTCTCATTTCGAAACCAAGAGAGCGAAACCTTGGTCCAACTTACCGTAGTCCCAGCAAGTGAATCCTTCCAGTGCAATGATTTTACATTTTGCTAGAAGAACCAGGTCAAGAATTTTGGTGGAGGGTTTCTTGAACTTAGGGCAGAGAATATGCCCAATAGGACCATTTCTGGGGAATTCATTAGTACACGGGCCATCATGTTTGAAAATCACCTCGAGAACTCTCTGGCAGTATGAAAGAATGTGGGGCAAGACCAGAGCATATGAAGTAACTTGACATCTAATTGCATACAATAAGAACAAATGCAGCTGCGGCTCCCTGGTATATTTTGGTAAATCGGGCAGTTGTGAGGTAGGTGCAGTTCAGAATATTAAATTAAATATACTTTAAAACAGAAGCAGTGGGATACTTTCTGGGGATATTCCAATATTTTAGCCCAGTTCGCATCGTGCAGAGATTTGGCCAGGTCACTTTTCTAGTTAGTAATGTTTCCGAAACTGTATACCATAGGTTTTAAAATGTTTAGAAACAAAATCAAAATGTTGCTGTTGCTTTCTCTCCAAGAAAGATTGGGTAAATTTGGATAAGGAAGGTGCCCTTAACACCGTGCTCAAGGGCATTAATTTACTATTGAACAAGGACATAATGTGCCTCTTGAATGTAGCATGCCTAGATGCAATCACATAAAGACAACAGTGACTAAATAGTGCTATGTAGAAAATAATAAATAAATGTACTGATAAAGTTGTCTTGTTTGGACTCTGCTTGGATGTGTCAGTACAATTGACTTTTGTTCTGAATTTTGACCCTCTTTCCTGACTTTTTTTTTTTTTTTTTTTATTGAATGTTTTTTTTTTTTTTTTACAGTCCTGTCCAGAATTTGCCTCCATACCAGGTGGCCATCCTACTGGGAGTTCGTGTTTTCATGCTTTTTTTTCTCCTGCTCTCTCACTCGACTCTTTTGACTTTCACAATCCCAAATACTTTTTGCTTGGCCCCCACAGGTTCAGTTTTATTTATTTTTTACTCATGCTGTGCAGCTGCAAAGTGCTGCTGGGCTGCTTGCATGATGCCGTTCCCTCTTCAACTTCCTGGGTGCTTCTTATGGGTGAGCACGAAGTGCTCCATCCATTCTGTAATCTCTCTTTGGGCTTGAAACCACGCCCATGCCACGTCAGTCACTTACATTGGTTTGTGGGCTCACCTTCTAAAATCCGCTTGCTTTCATTTGTGAAAGGCATGCATATGTCATGCCTTTTCCAGTGTTTAGCCCACCTACACAGCACCGGTAAAGTACCAAAAACATACGAGGCTTGATGTTTTCAGCCTGGAGTCCGGACTACTTTATCTGTTTATTTTCCACGCAGCGCGATAGCGCTGCATTTTACATAGCACGATAACGCTGTGTGTGTTTTTTTTTTTTTTTACAACGCTAATAGCTCGAAGTCGAACAAATGCGAGACCAGTTGCATTGAAAATGCTTGTTTGGACTCCTTCCACCCGGTCACTACCCATTGTCATTTTTTGATCGCACATTTGAATTTACAGTTTTAACATGCCCATCTGCCCTGTTAGAATGGTAAATTACAAATGTCTGCTTTGCATCATGCTTATGTGCTCTGATGTGTCGCGACACACCATTTCAAGATTTGCGAACCACGTGAACGCTTGCATCTTGATGCATTTGTTTGCTTGTGCTCAGCAAAACACACTGACAAAGCCGAAAACTGCTCAGACTTTGAGGCAACTCCTATCGGCCGTGCCAGTGATTTTTGTTAAATTTGATGTAAATAGTTGAGTTAAATTGCACCTAGAATTTAGCAAATTTTGTTTGGAAAAATGCTACTTTTTCGTCAGCTTTTTTCAATGTCAAATGGATAGCTAAAAAGTCCATGCTTTTATGTGACCGTGCATAATTTACCTAATTCTGAAGGACAATCTTCACATCTTCCTTCCCAAGTGTGCGCCCAAGATTTAGAAATCGTGTAGGCAGATCTTCAAGTAAACGTACATAGTTGAACAGAATGAACAGGCTGGTTTCATAGGCAAAAGTGCATTGTTTAGATCTGGCTAAAGACAGCTTTAGTTGTCTCACAAAAGTTTATTAGGTCGGATTAGTAGTAAAAGATCAGCCCTGGTTGTGTTGAGATGTTGAAGTTCTGCCATCTGCAAATGGCAGCAGTGATGGCTGCCAATAATCATGAAAGAGAGCACGGGGGAAGAACCGTACGGGGTTGCATAAAGGTCCCATTTGCCAGGGTTGGCAATGTGGGATAAACTAGGCCACCGCTGACGTCACTGAGTGTACAAGTAATGAAGAGCTCCCTCACTGAAACATCTCAGAAAATCTGCACTCACCCATATATTACCTCAACTGACCTAGTAACCATCCCCTCAGATTTCAATAATCGCTCCACCACACTTATATCCACTCACACACTTTCATCCACCCATTCATCTACTCAATACCCCAATCATTCATCCTTGCTCTCACCCATCCATTCATTCATCTTTGTGCTCGGCTATCCTTTCACCTACAAAGGTGTAAAATAAATAATTTCCAGCATTCACTCTCAAATTGATTCGCTAATCCATGCATACATATTTACAGATAAACTTGCCAGACAATGATGAAACACTTCCAGTAACTAACAAAGCTTGATCTATTAGATTTATTGGCGCCTGGAAATGTATTAAAGCTGAATTAAAGATAGTTAATTTGGATTCGGTTCTGATGCCATCTACTGCACATATTTCTTTTGGAAAAAAAAAGAAACCGACAGCAATGTGATCGTGATGTAAAAATAAGGATGTAGATTTACAAATCAGAAAACCCAACAAATGCCTGCAATTGACTTCTGAACAAAGAAAACATTCTGCGTAAAAGCCACAAAACTAAATAACAGAAAAACGTTTTAATGTTTATTGCAAAGTGCAAGTATTACATAACAACGTAACAAACATCCTTTACCACGCAGGTGCCTTCACCATGCAAGCCTTTATCACGCAAGGTGTCTATAGTTACGGTAGCGGTGTGTGTCTGTATGTATATATGGGCTATAGGATAGTAAGGGTATTTATAGGGTACAGGGATGTGTAAGGGTGGTAAGGGTATTCTTAAGGTATAGCGCGCTCAAGGTATTCCTAGGGGTAGTTAAGAGCATAGGGTGGTAATGATATTTTTAGGGTCTAGAGATGTGTAATGGTATAGGGTGGAAGGGTATTTTTATGTGTAGATAAGGGCATAGGGTGGTAAGTGTATTTCTAGGGGTTAAGGGTTTTGCGTGGTAAGGGTGTTTTTAGGGCTTGGGTTGAGAAAGGCTATTGGGTGGGAAGGGTGTTTTTAAGGTTTAGGAGTGGGTATGGGGTGCAGAGGGCAGTGTTAGGGTTCCGGGGTGGATAGGGCATATGGTGGTAGTGGTATTTTTAGGGTTATGGGGTGGGTCGGGCCATAGGGTGGTAACAACATTTTAAGGTTCAGAGGTGTGTAGAGGTTTAGGGTGGTAAAGGTAACTTAAAAAAAGATGGGACTCCACCAAAAAAAGAAAAACAAATTACATTTATATATGTATTTTTTTTTTTTTTTAAAAGTTAATTAAGTTAGGCCCAGTTTTCATAGAAAAAGCATTTTTTTTAACTTGCTTTGGCGCTGTTTGGTGAATCTTCACTTAATTTTCCAAAACAAAGTGCTCTGCTGATTCTAGGTGTGCATGGAAAGTCTCGGGGCAATACATCAAGCAGGCTGAGAAAAAGGGGGGGGGGGGGGGGGCATAAAAAGTGTTTCCTACAACCTGAACTCCTGGACGGAATTGCACCAAATTTGGCAGAAATGCAGATCTTAGTCCAGAAAGCATGCGTCTAATTATTTGGTTTAAATCCATTCAGTAGTTTTCGAAATATTAAAAGAAATCCTAATTTGTATATTTAGGTGGGCTGGTACTTTGCGACCCAATTTGCGATGAATCACGAACGCGAGAGCCAGCACTTATGCCGTGATTGGCTGGCGGCAACCTGAGCAGAAAGTTGCAGCTGCCATTTTAAGTAATGGGACAAAGTCCCCTGGGCTAAAAGTAAACATGAAAAGTGTTATAAGGGGTCAGGGTAGAGTTACCCTAACCCCATGGCTAGAATGGAGGGGTTTCAGAGATCCCTTATGTGTAAAACACATCAAAAATATTTTGTTCCCCCCACGTGCAATATTCACAAAAGCATTGTAATACTCCGGGTTGCACTCCGTGTAACATCACAATGCATTTGCATATATCGGGCAAAAACAATTTGCACACTCACTCAGACACTAATGCACTCACTCCAGGACCCATTCGGACACTCATGCACCCATTCACAGGCCCACTTAGACACACTCCCACTCACACAGACACTCAGTTATGCACCCAGCCCTGCACCCACTCACAGACTATCAGACGTTAACTCACCTACTCAGACACTGACATAACCAGTCAGAGACCCACTCAGTCATGCACCCACTTATAGACCGACAAAGACACTGATGCACCCACTGACGATCCTCTTACTCCCACTCCCTGTCAGATACTCATGCACTCACAGACCCACTCAGACACTCACAATCCCACTCAGAGACTGAGACACCCATTCTGGTAGTCATGCACCCACACAAGGCCAGTCAGATTCACATACCCACTCACAAACACTGAGACCCTCTCGGACACATACACACCCACTTACCCACTCAGAGACTCATGCACCCACTCATGCATACATTCAGAGACTCAGGCATCCAGTCACAGATTCAGTCAGGCACACATTTGCATACTCACCAAGCCACTCAGAGACTCAACCATCCACTCAGACCCTCTCAGCCACTCACACACCCACTCAAAGGCCCACTTAGACTCTCACGCCCCTACTCACAGACCCACTCAGTCATACACCCACTCAAAGACCCTCTCAAATACTCACGTACCCACTCAGAAACCCTCCCACACTCATACACCCACTCACAGGCCCACTCATCGACTCACACACCCATTTACCCACTCACACTCATGCACCGACTCAGACATTCATGCACTCACTCAGGTACCCACTCACATGACCACTCACAGACTCAGTTACAGACCTACTCAGAGACTCACACACTTAGTAACGGGCCTACTAAGAGACTCGCACATCAACACACAGGCCCACTCAGAGATTGACGCTCCCATTCACACACCGTCTCAGACACTTACGCATACACTCACAGACCCACTCAGCCACTGTCATACCCAGTCAGAGGCCCACTCAAACACTCGCTCACACAGCCACTCATGCACCCAGTCATAGAGCCACTCAGACACTCATGCATCTACTCACAGACCAAGTCACCCACCCACTCACAGACCCCTCAAGCACTCCTGCATCCACTCATAGACCCACTCAGATACTCATGCACCCATTCAGAGACACACACACTTACACCCACTCATAGACCCAATCAGATACTCATGCACCCACTCACAGACCCACTCATGCACTCACTTGCAGACCCACTCAATTACGTAGCTACTTACAAAGCCACTGAGAGACTCATGCATCCACTCACAGACCCACTGAGACTCATTCAGCCACTGACAGACTTGCAAAGACACTCATACATCCACTTATCCACTCAGTGCCCAAATCATCCACTTACAGAGCCTCTCATTCATACAGCCACACACAGACCCACACAACACACACTTAGACACCCAGTGATAGAGCTACTTACACTCTAATACTACTCACAGACCCACTCAGGCATTCATGCACCCACTCTGAGACCCAGAGACTCATGCATCCATGTATAGTCTCATTCAGACAGTGATGCACCCAGTGTGATGCACAGACTGAGTTACATAGTTGTGAATTTAAATTGTGCTTATGTATATTGAATGTTTGCTTTTGTTTTGCGTTTTTGCGACATATATTACAAATGTTGAAAAGAACTAAAAAAAAAAAAAAAAAAAAAAAAAAAAAGATTTGAAAAGAAAATTGATGATAACTACACATAACAGGTTGCAGTGGTTCAAGTTGTTGAGAAACACCCTGTTGCTATTCTCTGTGAAGTGAACTTCAGCACTTCTATATATTCCATCCATGTCAATCAACAAGTTGTTGTTGTAGATAGAGCCCATGGTATGGTCTCTGAGGAATGCAGAAACGATTTTATTGACATGTTTCCTGTCTTTATCTGTGAAGAGAATTTGCTTGCCCACTTTCATTTCTGCCTTTGGCATATGTTGGAGAACAGCAAGGCAGTCTTAGGGAAAACTACCATTAATTAAGCAAAGATATCCTTTTTTTATATTGTAAGTAATTCAAGTGCAAAATAATGAATTGCATAGTGTTAGAAATGGGGTCTTTGATTGGCAGTCAGATTGTCCCCTGTCCAAGCAAGGACCCTCACTCTAGTCCGGGTAAAGGAGAATCACACTCAGTTAACCCCCGCCCGCCCCCTTGGTAGCTTGGCACGAGCAGGCATGCTTAACTCCGAGACAATGTGTTAAGTATTTGTACCAACACACAAGCGAGGACCACAGCTTTGGTTGCAGGCGGCATCACGGGATTCAGCAGCGGTGTCTGTCCGGAGTCGCCCGAAGTCTGTTTTCTTGGATCTTCTTGGTTTTCCACCAGCTTCTCCTTTCAAGGGCCCAGGGATTGGATTAGGCACCACTTTGCAGGGCAGGATTCTCAGCAGAGAATCCAGGTGCTGGCACAGGACGTCTTTGATGGCCCTGAGACTTCAGAACAGGGGAAAGCTCAGTCCAAGCCCTTGGAGATTCTTTTCAAGCAGGAATGCACAACAAAGTCCAGTCTTTGTCCCCTTTCACAGGCAGAAGCAGCAACCGCCGGATAGCCCAACAAGCACAGTCACAGGCAGGGGCAGCACTTCGCCTTAGCTCTTCAGCTCTTCTCCTTTGCAGAGGTTCCTCTTGAATCCAGAAGTGATCTTGAAGAAAATCTAAATTATGGGGTTTTGGGTCCACTACTTATACCCCTTTCTGCCTTTGAAGTTGGCAAACTTCAAAGGAAAGTTTCTGTTGTTCACAAGATCCTGCCTTGCCCAGGCCAGGCCCCAGACACACACCAGGGGACTGGAGACTGCATTGTGAGAGGGCTGGCACAGCCCATTCAGGTGTAAGTTTATTAAAATATGTATTTTTAAATTGTGATTTCATAGACACCAAACTCCACATTTCTTTCTGTTCCCAAAGGGAATCTGCACTTTAACGTTATTTAAAGACATCCCCCTTGTTAGCCTATGAGAGAGATAGGCCTTGCAACAGTGAAAAAAACAAATGTAGCAGTATTTTACTGTTAGGACATGTACAACACATCAGTACATGTCCCACCTTTAATGTACACTGCACCCTGCCCATGGGGCTACCTAGGGCCTACCTTATGGATGGCTTACATGCATAAAAAGGGAAGGTTTAGGCTTGGCAAGTGGGTACACTTGCCAAGTTGAATTGGCAGTGCAAGACCGCACACACAGACACTTCAATGGCAGGTCTGCGATATGTTTACAGGGCTACTCTTGTGGGTGGCAAAATCAGTGCTGCAAGCCCGCTTGAGGCATTTGATTTATAGGCCCTAGGCACCTTTAGTGCACTTTACTAGGGACCTACTAATAAATCAAATATGCCAATCGGGGATAAACCAATCACCAATACAATTTATACAGATAGCATATGCACTTTAGTACTTGTTAGCAGTGGTAAAGTGCCCAGAGTCCTAAAGCCAACAAAAACAGGTCAGAAAAATTAGCAGGAAGGAGGCATAAAGACTGGGAATGACCCTGCAAAAAGGGTCAGGTCCAACACATAGTGACAGGGAATTCGCTCACAAGAGGAAATATATTAGTACAAATATGCAGAAGTCACTTTTCAAATGCTGCAATTATTATTGAATACTATGCTTTTCAGTGACACAGACATCTGCAGTGCATTAACTAATATAGGAACATTATAGTTAGACTATAAAAACCAGTGTAATTTACTGAAAAAACAAGGATAACAGGGACATTGTAGTTAGGAAATAGAATGTAAAAAAACCTTAGAAATTCACTAAAAAGGTTAGAGGGATGTTATAGTTAGGAAATAGAATACAAAACCTTAGAAATTCAGACGTTATAGTTAGGCTCAAATTTCACTCGTAGAAAACCATAGAAATTCAGCAGTTATGGTTACCTGACCTAACTGTAACTGACGCCCCAGCAATGCACTGCTTAGATCGGAGTGACTTGCCATAGAGTGGCATGTCATAATGTTTTACAGTGGCCTACCGTAACATGCAGTGGTATTTTGTACAATGTAATTTTGTATTTATTTTTTATTTCCACTGTTCTACCCAGATGGTTTCGATGAAATATTGCTGTACTCTAACATTTTTTTAAAACATATAAAAGAATAAAAATACTTTTTCCTAACTCTATATACTTTTCTAAAGTGTCATTTGTTTCTATACATTATAAAAACAGTATGAGACAATTTTTTCCCTTTAATCCAACAACAAACAATATAGCTGCCTTTTTATATTGTAAAGGCCGTCATTAGCCAATAATATTGTTTTGTCACGTTTGTAATTACAATGTACCGCAAAAGTGCTGTGGTCTAAAATGTCAGAGTTTTTTTCCCCAGTACCAAAAAACTGCTGAACCGATTTTGATAAAATAAGAAAAAGCACCCTTCCCACACCAGTCTATATTCCTGCCAAATTTCATAAAAATCCATTCAGCCATTTTACAACTACATCTGCCTAAAAAGTCATTAGTGGAAAAACATGTTTTGGGACCCCCTTTTATCTTTGCACTCCTTTTACTAATCACGAGGAATCTTTACATTATCTGCTAATAAAGAAAAAACAATAAGTCTGCACTTTTGTGGAGATTCAACAAATGGCAGCAAAGTTATTACCAATCAAAAATCTGAGGAATTCTTATCTCTTGAAATCCTAACTATAACTACAGAGTGGTTACCCCCCACTCTGTAATGTTGTTATATTTTTGTGTGTGAATATATATATATATATATATATGTATATGTAAAGGGGTTTAATTTTCCTTAACTTGTGCGGTAAAGGAATGCATGGTAACTGCATGCATTGTAAAGTCATACATTTGTATTACATTGTACATCCGATTTAAAGCCCAAAGCAAAAAAGCACCCCTGTTGTAGATTAGATATTAAGGTTTCCTTATCAGCCCCAATGACTAGTTATCTTACTGGAGATTGATACTTTAACCCAGATACGTTGAGTTTAGAGTGCCTATTTTATGGAAGAAAGAAGATCTGTATTCCAAAAGAGGGCCCGCAAATAGGCTTTACCCCACTGTATATTCGAGGTGACCACTAACAAATGCTCTGAGGTCTAGCTGCAGGTTCCTTATGTTGGAATATTCCCCAGGTGTCAGACTGGATCCGGAAATTTTCAAGCAGTACCTCTGTGCACGGGTAGGTGGTATTGTTCAGCTCCTCATCGGAGTTATCTTTGCCAAAAAGTTATGTGTGCAGTGCCTACAGAGATGCCACCCCAGCGGCTAACATCAGTTCTTTTCTTTCTGCACCATCATTTTAGATCTGCAGAGAACTAACTCTGTCCACTTTTTGGACCTTTTTCAACGTTTTGTCAAGTCTTTCGGAGACTTTGTCTCCCAGTGTGAGAGATGTCCCACATAAATCTGGGTTTTTAACCCTGTGGTTTCTGTCACAGATAATATCAATGACAGACACCCATCTTGTTTGTCTTATGTGCCCTGAGCCGGACCATGACTCCAAGACCTATGAGGACTGTCACACCATGAACCCCAAGGCACTGCAGGAGCATTCCTTGAAGCTCGTGGTAACCCAATGCTGGTCATCTGCAGAACATTCCTGACCACAAGGAAGGTCCTCGGTCCATTCCCAGAATCATTCAAGGCATTAGTCATCACGCTTGAAGTCGTCAGGTAAGTCCCACAACAATCTGAAGTCAAAGCACTCTTTGACTTTGGTGAGTGGGTCTAGGTCTTCGGATGAGGTGCAGGAACGTCCTCACTCTAGACCCTTCTCGCATACAGAGCCTGTTTCTGGGTCCACTCCACACCTCTCTGAGTTCCAACAGTGACCTCCACCCAACTGCACACATTTTATGAGGCCCTGCAGAGCATCTTTGGGTAGATCAACCTCTGTGGTGTGCCTTCAAGCCTCATGGGTTTGGTGGGTGCCTCCGTGGATTTCCGCCGGTTGGACAACCCTTGGCACCAGTCATGTCCACTGGATCCAGTTCTGGATCCGAAATGGCTCAGATCGCAAGTCCACAACCTTCCCTGGTGTTTATTACAGCGATGTTGTTCCCTGTGTCACAGACTCCTCATAGCAGCACGGACTGCATCATCATACTGTACTCCGATATGGAGCCAGATCGGTATTGGCTTACGTTGACTCAGGTGTCTGCCGAAACTCGACCTTCTGAATTGGAGGGACTGGTGGATGCCAGTGGTCTGGACACCTCCACAGGCACCGGCTCGGTCTCCCCCCTCTCAGTGTGGACATGAAGGAAGGGACTTCTTTTGCCGTGGCTGAGGTGTTGGACCTTACACTTCAGTCAGTCAAAATGAACATCTCGTCCAAGGTGCTTCAGCTGGGAGTCATCCCCACAGGACCTCTCATCCCTTTTAATGAAGCCCTCAAAGATGTCCTGCTCAGGGCATGGGCAAAGCTCTGCACAGAGGTTCCTGTTTACAGGACAACGGTCTTCTGCAATCTCTCCTGAGTTTCCAGCATCCGTCACCCAGTACTCCATGCTGGAGAATCTGGTTATCCAGGCCTTGATGTCCAAAGGTAACCCTGGCGCTTTCCCTGCATCACCATCAGATAGGGAACCCAAGTGGCTGGATACCTTTGGCAAGAGAATGTTCTCTTTCGCCAGCCTTGATCTGCAGTCAGTGAGCCCGTGTGCCTCTTTGATCCATAGACCCACACAGTTTGGGACTGGGTTTTGCAGGTGCTGCCAGTGGTCTCGGAGGAGGCCCAAGCCTTCCTGACCCAGGCTGTTGCTGATGGAAAGGAGGCAGCAAAATTCACCATTTACCATGGACTGGATACAACCGACTCACTAGGCAGAGCAATAGCATCGTCAGTAGCACTCAGACGCCATTCCTAACTGAGGTCTACTGGCTTTTTGGGGGATGTCCAGGCAACTCTTATGGACATGCCTTTCAATGGCGCCCACCTATTTGGTGATAAAGCAGATTGGGCTTGAGCACTTTGAGGACAGTCAGGCCACTGCCCTGTCTCTGGGTCTTTCCATGGTCCTGCACCAAACCCATTCTGCTTTACGCCCCTTCTGAGGCTTCCTTCCCAGCCACCAAAGTCTACGTGTTCCCCAGACCTTTTGTGGCCATGGATGCGGTTCCCACAAGCTTTGTGGGAACACAGCCAGAGGTGTACCCAGTCCACCACCTCCCCTCCCCCAGCAGCTGCAGTCTCCAAACTCATTTAGTTTGCCCTGTTACTGGCCTAGGCACCCAGTTGGAAGTAGGATCCATAATTACTTGCCCCACAGGCAGTCCATAACATTGGAGAAGTGGTCTACTCCAAGCAGGGTTACACCTTACCATTTTAGATATCCCAACCCCCACCATCCCCAGACAGGCTGACGGAGGACCACCTCTCCCTGCTGCGTCAAGAAGTACAAGATCTTTTGGCCAAAGGAGCCTTCAAAAGGGTGCCAGCATCAGAAGTAGGTCATGGCTTCTATTTTTGCTACTCTCGGGTGGGCACAAATGACTGAGGCCCCCACCCTATTTTAGACCTGCATCCTCTCACCTTCTTCCTGAAACGAGAAATTCAAGATGTTCTTGTTAGCTGGGGTTCTGTCTGCCCTGGATTCTGGAGACGGGATGGTAGCACTGGACTTGCAGATTGCCTACTTCCACATCCATGTCCTACCTGCCAACAGGCATTAACTATGGTTCACAGTGGGACACAAGCATTTTCGGTTCACTGTACTCATTTTAGCCTCAGCAGTTCTCCCAAGGTGATAGTTGCAGCACATCTGCAGAGGTCAGGGGACTGGCTGTTGGAGGCAGGCTTGCCCCAAGCAGTCATCTCATACCTCCAGACTGTGGCAATAATCCGGTATTTGCTGCAGTTCATTATCAATGTGCTGAAGTCACATCTGGCTCCCTCTCAGACACTACCTTTCATTAGAGCCAATCTAGACGCAGTGCAGTCTTGGGCCTCTCCTCCACAGCGGCAAGTGCAGGATATTCAGACTATAAATCTGTTGTTTCAGCCTCTCTCCTAAATTATGGTGAGGCGGACCATGAGGCTGCTGAGCCACATAGCCACATAGCCTCCTGCATCCTGCTGGCATATACAGACTGCAATGGACCTGAAATTGCAGCAGGTGCAGCATCAGGGTTATTGCTCTGATCTGGTCCAGATATCTGCGGGAACTGCACAGGTTCTGCTGTGGTGGCTGATGAACCAAGGTTGGATCAATATAAGGCACCTCTCCCTACCCCATGCAGAACTGACTGTAGTGACAAATGAGTCACTATTGGGTTGAGGCGGCCATCTGGGAGATGTGGAGATCAGAGGATTCTGATCTCGAGTTTCAGCTTCACATCAACCTGCCTGACACTGAAAGCTTTTTTTCCTTTTGTCAAGGGTAGGCTGGTTCATGAGTTCATGGACACCACCAGCACCAAGTGTATTTGCAACAAACTGGGTGGAGTGTGAGTTGCAGACCCTATGACAAGAGGACCTAGGTCTCCGGACTTGGCTGGAACATCAGGACATAGTCCTGGTGGTTAAAAATCTGACAGGTTCTCTGAAAGCCAGCGCCGACAAACTTAGGTGTTGATGCCTAGCAGATCACGAATTGCGGTTCCATTGGGTGGTGCAAGATCCTTTTAGAGCTTGGGGAGAACCTTGGTTAGGTCTGTTTGCCACCACCGAGAATATGCAATGTGAGGACTTCTGTGCACTGGAGAATCTCACTTGGAGACTTTTCTTCTCAAGTGGAGCTCAGGCACCCTGTACGCTTTTCTGTCAATACCAATGTTGTCCACTGTTCTCAAGAAGATCAGGAATGACAAGATCAAGGTCATTTATGTGGCTCTACAATACCACACTTTCTGTGCCCAATCCAAACTCCTGAACATGAGTGTCTGTCTTCCAATCAGGCTGCCCCTTCGGGAGGATCTATTGTCACAGTAGCAGAGGAGGGTCCTGTACCCAAATGCTCTGCCTTCTTGCATGGAGATTAAGCTCTAGCAGTAAACAGTTTCTGACCTCCCTACAGAATTCTGTGTTGTTATTTTGGCAGGCAGACCTCCCTCAACCAAGAAAGTATACACGTGCCACTGGAACAATTGTATGGCTTGGTATGCTTCCAAAAACGTTGATCCCATTTCTGTACCTTTGCTGTTTTGTTGTTTGTTCTCTTGTTAGCCCAGCAAGACTTTGGAACAGTCAAATGGTATCTTTTGGCCATATTGGGGTCCTTGCGGCTGCCGGATCAGCCCTCACTAATTAAGTCACCTGTTGTAACTCACTTCTTGAGAGGACTATAATGTATGTCTCCCCCAAAACCTTTCATCATGTCCCAATGGGACCTGAACGTAGCTTTGACCTTCGTGAAGTGCTCACCCTTTAAGCTCTTTCATTATTGCCTTCTAAGACTCTGGTCTATTAAAACAGCCTTTCTAGTGGTCCTTATCATTGGCCAGAAGGGTTAGTGAACAGCAGGTACTCTATGTGCATCCTCCTTACACAACTTTATTCCCAGACATACCGGTTTTGAGAATAATGTGTCTTTCCTTCCAAAAGTGATGTCACCCTTTTACGTAGGCAAAACCATCACACTCCCAACCTTCTATAAGGAGAGACACTGCTTCTTTGAGGAGATACTCCCCAGTCTGGATGCTAAGAAGGCGTTCTCATTCTACATTGATTGTTCCAAAGAATTCCAGGTGGATGATAAACTCTTCATTGAGTTCATCAGGGCAAAGAAAGGAAAGCCTGTGCAGAAACGGACCATCTCAAGATGCATTGTGCTCTCCATTAAAATCTGCTTTGCACTGGCCAAGAAGCAACTGCCTGAGGGCTTGCATACTCATTCCACAAGAGCCAAAGCTGCAACCACTGTGTTAGCTTGCGCAGTCCCTATCCTGGACATCTGTCAGGCTGCAACATGAGGATCTCTGCATGTTTACCATGGACTACTGCATGGACAATGAAGTCTGTCCTGACAGGCACTTTGCCTGTTCGTTTTTACCAGATCCAGTTAGTGGCATATAGGATTTACAGGTCCACTTCATTTCTGTAGAGAATATTTTTTTTAGCATGGGAACAGGGTACTACTGTTAATTTCAATGGTTGGGTCCTCATTATACAAGTTCCTTGCACTTGGTATTTCTATTTAAACTGTAGAATTTGCATTGTTTTTTCTACTGTGAATCTGAAGGCCAATTTCCAAAGAAACCTTGTGCCACAAGTTGATCCAAAAGAAACCCTTTGTAACTAACTGTTACAGTGGAACACTGGAATTTTTACCAGTCTAGTTGGTTATGTAGAGCGATGAAAATCTCCCTCTTGGTGCAGAGAGAGCTGAATTGCCGGAGAATGGAGCACTCTCTTTTAACAAATGGCTTTGATTAATTGCTCTTTTTTTCTCCTACATAACATGTCATCTTTTTTTTCCTGAAATTCCGAGAGTATTCTGTGTGATGGAGGATGCAGTACTTTAAGCTGGGAATGACGTGGAAGAAACAAAAATACTTTATAAACAATTGTAGTGGCCTTAGCAGTAGTATAAGTAATCTTATGGGACAAGTCAGTCTGTAAGACTTTTGTGCCTAATTCAAGGGAAAACTATGGGGCATATTTATAATCCCATAGCACCACCTTGCCCCACATTAACGTCATTATTTTTTACGTTAATGTGGCCCAACAAGGCCGTAATCCCCCCGCTGTATTTACAGAGTGGTACAATGCATGCATTGCACCACTCTGTAACCCTTTGCGCTACATTATGCTTGTGCCAGGCATAATGTATGCAAAGAGGGCGTTCCCCCGTTAGGGGGGCCCAAAAAAAAATGACAGAAGGAAATCTGAGATTTCCTTGCGCCATTTTTTACGGCAATTTTAACTCCTGCTTAGAGCAGGTGTTAAAAGGGGGATTCCATTCTTTAGAATGGGCCCCTGTGTACTCTGCAAGAGTAGCGCCAATAGTTTGGTGCTACTCCTGCAGAGTTCATCAATAGCATCACATTGAATTATGCTATTGCCCCCTACCCTGCACACATGGTGGTGGTAGGGAGGTGCTAAGGGGCGCAGGGAAAGTGGTGCTGCACTCAGTGCAGCACCCCTTTCCATAAACCTGCCCCTTTGTATTTCTTGAAGTGTTTTGGATAGGTGTGGGATTCTAGGATTTTTTTTTTTAACTTCATGCCTTATTCACAAAACGACAAGGAATATGCACTGTGAGTAACTTTAGGAATTAAGGGCCAGGTGCACTAACATTAAGAATAGCAATTTCCTAATTGCAATGATCTCTGACTCGCAATTAGGAAATCGCTATTCTTAATTTAAAAAACGTTCTTTTTTAAAATAGCAATTTCTAGTAGGTTGCAAATCCACCTACCTCCTGAATAATAATGAGGTAGGTCGCAATCTGTGACCCACTAGGAATCACCGCAACTAACAGCGAAAGTGCCATGCTTGGGTCAACCGACCACTATGTCTGTGACTGCTTTTTAACCAGCAATCTGTTTTTTTTTTTTTCTTCAAATGAAGGCTGTTTTCCATAAAGGAAAAAATGGATGCATATCAAAATAAGAAAATTAAATGTTTAAGTTTAATTTTTTTAAAGCAGGCATCGGTCCATGTGAATGCTGCCCGCTTCTTAAAAATATGTTTTAAAACATTCTCAATGACTAACGGGTCCCATGGCGATCCCTCTTCGTTTGCTAATGGGTTCCCACCAATTTTGAGCTAGCGGTAAGGTATAACTGTTTTGTGACTGTAATACACCTTCCAAATACGGAATGAGAATTGAGTCACAAACGCGAATTGTGATTCAATAACAAGTTTCAATTTGGTATACATTAAACAAAGCTTTTTTTTTTTTTTACTTTTGCACACAGCCCGATTCTGTGAATCTGGCTGTTTGAGACCTCAAAAAAAAGCTTGGCATATCTTACGAATGTTACTTTCCAGGAGCACCACAACTTCCCAACCCTACAAATGCAGATTCAACTAACTGCAGAAGTGTTGGAATATTTGTAAAATGTTACAAAACTTCCCATGGAACCATTTCACTAAAAGAAGACTTCATTCTCCCACACAACCTGAAAAATATACGAATCCTTCAGTTCCCCCCCCCCCCCCCCCCCCCCCAATTCACAACACTAAATGATGAGAACCGTGGAAAAGGCCCATTCTCCAGACCTACCTCTGATTATTCATAGGAACGTCCACAGCTCCTGTTGTGGCTCTCACTTGTGCCGGTGGCAGATATTCATGTTTTGCCCAACATCTTCAAGCCTAACTTCTTTAAAATTGTGCTTCTACCATATTTCAATGCATCCTGGGTAATAGGGAAATAACCTACTGGAATTTCACAGTCTACATTGAAAGATACAAACTGAGCCTGTCCAACATATTAAAACTTACTGTGGAAGTATAGATGTTGTAGAAAGTAATGTGTTTTGTATTGCTTTAAGAAATAGGATAAGTTGCCCCTTGCATTGAAAATGCCACCAATCAGACATTAGAATGGCAATGGTAGCAGCCATCGTTCCTAAAAATACAACTTGTGTATACCATGAATAACAATTTCAAGAACGGTGGCAGTTGGTGAGAAACATCTGAAATACTTTAATGAATTGAGGGGCACATTTATTAAAAAGTCAGGCAGTGCAGCGTGTCACCTCACTACCTCATGGGGAAAGGACAGGAATGTGCCATAGCTTCCATTATATGGCGCATTCCTCCCTTTCCCAGCACTGGCACACAATGTGCTGCCTAGCGCCAATGCAGGCACTCTTACACCGTGGTGCAAGGGTTCCTGCGTTGCAAGCAGGATTGTTTTCGTGCAGGAAGGGGCACCTTCCTGCACAAAAGCAATCCCCTGAGGCATTTTCCTCTTTCTATGTGTGCTGCAGGATGTATCACAAATGGAAAGAGGAAAAAAACAAAAAGAAATGAACATATTTCTCCTGTTACGCCTCACCTGTGGAGGTATATCATTTTTGGTGTATTCCCAGGTCTACCACTTATGCTAAATCTGGGAATTTGTCATAATTGATGGGTATTGTGTGGTAATACCCACTCATCACCCATGGAACCTGGGGCAGAGTGAGGGATTGCAGCGATTTGCGCTGCATTGCATTACTCTGGATTAAGAAGCCACTCAAGGCCATGCAAGGTGGCCATGGGTGGCCTGATAAACCGCATTTTAAGGGTTGTGTTGCTTTTGCACCCCGCTGCGTGGTGCAAAGGCAGCGCAACCCTTTAATGACTTTGCCCCGAAAGTTCAAATTAAGGAGCAATTTCTCAGTTTAGGGGATATGAGAGAGGGGTAACAACGTATTTTGCAGCTTAGGATGCATAAAGTGACTTCACATTTTGTCTGGGAGAATAAACTTAACATATGCTAACAGTGAGTGAGGCCATACCTCCCATCATAGGCTCTCATCTGGCAAACCTGTAAGTGCAGGAGATATCCCACCAGTCTAAGTGTTGTCCGGATATGCCGTACAACTGCCTACAAAGTGGCCTGTGATCCCCTAAGACTAATCCAATGCTGTGTGAGGATGCAGGATCACTTTGAAACCCTTTCTTGATGGCATGCTCTTGTATCAGAGTTCAACACCACGTGTGTGAATAGGGTTTGCAAGTCAGCTCAGTGCATCTCTGTGACTACAAGCTTCTCTGTCAAATTTGCACCATAGCACCATGCTCAGCTATTGTCGGCATTTGGTGCTTTGGCACGATAGCCAACTTCACCGCCGGGATGGGAATTTTATGCACAAGATAACAACTCAGTCAATGTTATAGATCTCATCCTCCCACCTAGACTTGCTGGGCACATTTACCACTTTGCACCAGTTGAACATGACTAGGTGGATTCTGAGTCTGATTTAGTCCAATACCCAATGGAATCTCACTATTGTACGTCATTACTGGAGATTCAGTTGATTGTTTATTATCTTTGATCATCATTTTGCTCGGTAATTCTTAGTTAATATATCTCTATCTTGCTATCAAGCCTTGACATGGCTCTTGAAGTTCTGATTTTTTTTTAGGGGTCTGTAGTTGAAAATTCACACGTGCACCACAAGCGTTTTTCCATAATCTACAGCTTGCTGCTCAGGCAATGCTACCACAGGTCAGCCATGAGTTACTTACTGGTGGTCCTGTTTGCTTCTGTTTGCCTTGTCCGATGACGGGTGAGAGCAGGGCATTAAGGGCAAAATGTATGGAGCTCATTGGCAGGTTGCATCAGCTCGTCTGCGACTAGCAAAAAAAGGATTGTACATGGCAAAAAGCTTTTTACCAGTCAGTAATCTATTACCGACTCGCAAAATAGTGTTTGCGAGTGGCTATTAGGGAAGAGCGTGCCAAGGGCGTCCCTTACTAATAACGAGTCGTAGGGGGTATGTAAGAATGATTTGCGTCCTGCCATGCAGTCGCCAAACATTCACAGTTACCACCAACTTCAAGCTGGTGATAAGCCGTTCGCAAACAGGAAGGCTTTTCCAAGGAACCCTTTCCCTTAGCCAATGGGGGTTCAAACATTTTTTAAGAGCAGGTGGTGGTCCCACGGACCACTGCCTACTCTTAAAAAATGAAAAGAAAACTTTTCAAATTTCTTTTTGTAATGCATCCCATTTTCCTTAAGGGAAAACGGTCTGCATTACAAAAAAGTGCTTTATTTAAAACCAATCACAGAAATGGTGGTGCACTGACCCCATCAGGTGACCACCGCTGTGATTACAGCCATTCACAGTGAGTAGCCACAATGGTTAGCAAATTGAGACCTGCCTCATGAATATTGATGAGGCAGGTCCAATTGCGATCCAATATGAATCGCTAACAGTGTATAACACACTGTCAGATACCGCAGTTTGCAATTTCCTAAAAGCGAATCTCTATCATTTGCTAATAGGAAATCACAAACATTAAACAACATACATCTGCCTTAAGTACGCCAGGTTCCCCTAAGTCTCGGACTGGGTAATTAAAAAACAGTGAAAGGGATCCCACCCTGGCCCACTATTCATATCCTTAGCTTTAATGGCAAATAACACTGATTGAACAAATAATGTGAAAAAGTTAAGATAATTAATCTCAGTGTTTTACCTCCTGTTTATATTTCACATTATATTGAATCCTCCATTCCCTAAGAGCGTTTCTAGGAAGTTGTTTCTGCATGTTTTTCGTGTAGCATATTAACTTTTTAATAGTGCTATTTTGAACGGTGGCGTCTACAAGTGCATATAAAAGGCCACGATTCAGACCTATGGAGCAGAAGCTGAAAGCACCTTGAGTTTCTTACCGTGCCAGCACAAAATGTTTGAGAATCTCCCCGTGGTGTTAGATATGCAGATAGATGAAAAGTGCATGCATTTCTAACATAGAGTGAGCATAATAATTGTGATTGAGACAATCAGAAGACCACTACCCCTTTCACAGGATCCAGTAATGTTTAATTCACGGTCTCACAATTTCGAAATGAAACATTTTCAATATCAATTATTTCCAATAAAAGTATTTATCTTAAACAGCTAACAACCACTGGTGAAGCCAATGGTTATGGCTTGTTTTAGGTGCATTTCAGTTGTTTCTGGATGCAATGTCAGAAAGCTTAGAGAGTAACCAAGATACCAGTTGGGTGGCACACTATTGGAATCACAAAATTTACAAGCCCCATGCACTGCCGGTGTCACCTTTTGTGACGCCCCAGTGACGCATAGTGCAGGCCCATATCTACAAGGCCATCGGAAGACACTTTGTGTGGCTTTTCATGGAATTGTAGATATGGTGTAAGGCAATGCAGAGCTAGTTGTTGCATTGCATTACAATGCGTCAGGGAGGCGTACCATTGGTGTTGCAGCGGGTGTTCCCACGCAACACCTTTGGGTTTTGACGCATTCCCAGATTTACAAGAATCTGTAAACCTGGAAATACGTAAAAATGCATGCCTGCTCAATTCAGGCGCAACGAGGAGAAATATCTTTTTTTTCTTCTTGTTGCACACATAGAAACAGGAAAATGCCTCACAGGATTGGTTTGTGCAGCAAGATGCCCCCTCCTGCACAAAATCAATCCTGCTGACAACGCAGACACCCTTGCCCCATGGTGCAAGGGTGCCTGTGATGAAGCAGAAAATGAAGGTTTTGATTTATTAACGCTTAAACGTAGTGCTGAAATAATCATGTGTGACATTAACCGAACTAATTAAGATTGTACGGGGACAAAATGTGCCCTCAGAGTAGTTTGCTATCATTTATACGCGTGCTTTATATAACGTGGTGTATTAGAATTGCACTAATCCGACATAATCATAAACGTGTGCTACGATTTGCTTGTTTGAAATGCTTTAGCTTAGCATTACTTTAGCGGAGGCTTTGGCCTAGTTGCCTGGTCTCACAGTTTAGATGCTCGTATTTTTCCACTGTGCTAATAAACGTGTATTTTTGCTTGAAGCTGTACTTTTCCACAGAAGCTGTTCACATGCTTATCTTAAAATTAGTGCCAGCATGGCATATTTTCTCTTTAATTCAAGGTCGACTTGCAGGTGCGGACAATGGAGGCTCTGAAAGTGAGCTAATTGGGAAACAATGTTGCGATTTGCGTACCCATCTCCAAGGATAATGTATGCTTAAGTAAAAGCTTGAGAACTGTCGTTTTTGATTGGACAATTTGAAGCCAACCTATGAACCCTCCAATGGAGACCCTACTGGATTCGAACTGTTGTCTATAAAAACCAGGTGCACGAGAAGAAGGTAGCCATTACCAGCTCGATACCCGCCATTTTGCAGACTTCGTAGCTATTATGGCCCACTTTGCTGCGACGCCAATTTGAAAGAGACTTTTGATGCTTTCTCTAATCGAGAGAAAGAGACTTTAAATGATTCTTGCCCTAGAGACTTTAATTTTGATTTGATCCCTTTGCATGAAGTAGTAGTTTTACCTTGCCGCCGTGAGGCAGTTGCCCCGTCCACCCTGCCCCTTTGTCCCGTCCTATGATGACCGAAGAACGGTACCTGTGAGACGAAGATTCCTTGTATGCTGATCGTAATTGGTAAATATGAAAGGAAAATTGTAAAATTGCATTGTGTTTCTTTTAGGTAACCAACTGCTGATTTTGATAAGAGCCCTAGCTAGGAGTTTTCTAAATTAATGTTGCTAAATTGTTTTTGCATGAAGTCCCACATGCCGATGCTAATTTGAGGTTAGACGAGGATTCCATATGTCGCACGATGCAATTTGAGATCTTGTTATGCTGACTAAATGTACGCAATTAGCCCATTACAGATTATCGTATTAGTGCTTTGCATTGCCATTATCGAATGCCTTGTGATTCAAATGCTACATAGATTACACTTGTTTCGACGATATGGACAGCTATTAATGTTCATTTACGTTTATCATTTGGTGTTGAGACACATATATATTGTGCTAGCTTTGTTAATATAGGGAAATAAATTCACTAACTTCGCAATAAACTGGTGTGGTTATTCCTGACTGAAAGGTCAGGGTTCGCCGAAATGTATTCTGGATTAATTGTAAAGTGTTATGTCGTCCAAGGGGTTGCTTATGTTCGTTATTGATTATTGATTTGATGCGACTGATCGATTAGGAGTACAGAGAGTTCCCACTTAGTCAAAAGATTCATCGGCCTAAAGAGCGTCCGAACACAGGTAAATTATTACCACGTTCCGCTCTATCAGTAGATGGTAGCAGAGGATGGTTTCGTCTTTTGGGACCCTGTACTATTAAAGTACATGGTGTCGAATTAACGGTTACGCATCTTGAGACCCCATTCGAGAAGTTGAATTAGATTTTTCTTGGATAAAACTGATTGACAAGATGATGATGGGCTAGGTCCACCGCGACTTTCCCGGGATCTCGGAGCTTGCGAATGGAGAGAACGGAGGTGTGGAATCAGCGTTGGCGGTACTAGTGATGGTATGAGAGAAGTTAGGGTTTTGCGCTTGCACAGCTTATCGCCGCAGGGTGTGTGAAAAGGTTGTGAGGATTTTCTTTTTGAGGATAGCGGAGGTGCGACTCCGAGTGTAGAAGTAGTGAAGTCGTCGAACTTCATAGAGATATCGGAGGTGCGGCTCCGAGTGTGAGAGTAGGGAAGTCGTCGAACTTCATGTGCGTCTGGCGCTTTGTGCATAAAAAGGTCCACGTGGTTGTTGTTGTTGAGACGGGCCCTGCGAGGTCAAGAGACTCCGGAGTATGTTGATCCATGTTGTGGTCTGGGCGGTTTAGTAGGTTGATCGGGCGTGGTCAACGAGTCGGGTACGTGTGTTAGGGAGTGAAAGAAACTTCGACTTCAGGCTCTGACAAGATTCTAAGTGCACTAGAACAGATCATTGACAAGTTGAGAGTAGGTCTGCGGGTCAGATTTGCTTGCGAATGTGGGGACTGAGAAAGACGGAATAGCGGCCAGAGGCTAGTGAAAAGTCCCGAGGCTAGTGAAAGGTCCCTAAGGTCCTGAAGCGATTGTGTTACCCTTCCTGTAGTAAACCGACAGATCTGTTTTATTTTTTGGTAGCTCGCAATATATGCAAGAAGTTGTTACGAGAGGAGGTGAGTGAAGGAAGACTAGCCGCAAGGCTTTGTCAGCCGCAGTGTGTGTGAGTGTGACGTCACTAAGAGCCGCGCTGGGATAGGTTGGTTGGAGAGAAGGGTCGCGCACGGATTGGACGCAGTCTGTGGGACTCGATTGGAAGGGGAAAGGCAGGTGAAGAGTATTCCGGGAATTAAAGTCACCTATTGATTACAAATTGTGTGGAATTAAAGTTACCTATTGATTATAAACTTTGTGAAATAAAAGACGAGAAAATGAAATTCCTTAAAGCATTTAGGAGTGCGATGAAGGGGGAGTCTTACATTAAAGCGAGCGTAGGAGAAGAGACGCCACCCGAGGGTACACCAGCTTACATTGTAATGGAAGAGAAGGGGGTAGCTCCGTGTCTTTGGCTAAAGCAATGGCACAAGTTGACAGAGAAACATGGGAGCGTAGCGTTCCCAATATATGGGACTTTCAATATAAAGATTTTAGAGAATTTGAGATTCACGATGTACGACATGAAGGTGCCTCCAAGGCCAGCACAGTTTGAGGCTCTAGCAATTTGGGAACTAATGGCCAGACAGCAACAGCAAAAGAAGTTCGAGACCAGAATGAGGAAGGTAGAGAAGACACTAGCGGATGCTAGGTGGGATAATGCACAGAAGGTGTGGAGGTCAGATGTATTGCAGGGGATAAAATTGTTCCCCGCAATTACTAAGGAAGGATAGGAGACAGGTAAGAAAGCCACCTGTAAGACAGACAGAAAGTGTCCCAAGGATAGAGAGGACGAGGAAAAGTTGAGAAGAGAAGAGGAGTTAGAAGATGAGGAGTTAATAATGGAATTGCTGAACGACCGTCCACCGCCTTATGCAGAGAATGGACAAGGTCTGAGTACCAGTTCTGCCCCTCCAGCACCGGTACAGAACAATGAAACTCAGAGTTCAGGAGCATCATCGGGACCAAAGGACCCGAGTCTGCTGTTCACCCCGCAGATACCGCAGGTTAGGAGAATATATCCAGATGTGCCCGTGTTGAAACAAGCAGAAAATTATCAGCCGCAGATGCCAGGGTACTACAACAGTGATAACAGTGCAGGAATGATTCTAGATCCAACCGTAAGGGGAGTACAGAATGGTTACAACCAAACGATGGCACAAGCTGAATCAACTCAGTTTTTGATGCCTCAAAAGCAGATGCAGGGAGGAAATGCACATGTTCAAATGACGGGGAGCCAGATGGGCATGCCGGCAGTGATGACCCATGGTGTGGGAATGAACATGCCACAGAACATGGGGAATGGACAGAACCCAGACGCGATATCTTTACCCATTACTGTAGGTCCAGCGGTACCTCTGTATAGTCAGCCTAATTCGGGTCTGAGCAGTCAGGGATCAATGCTGCAGAATGGGACAGAAAGAAGGTGCATAGAAAACACTCCAGGGATAACTCCGATAGCGGCTCAGCCAACTGGGTCTGGGTCCCTGATGGAGTTTAGTCCCATATGTGCTCAGTCAACACTGGTGAGGTCGAGCCCCCCACTGATAATACCTCTCACATCGAACACTGAAAAGCTGCCGCAGCCATCGATGGCAGTCGATGTGAATGCTACCCTGATGGGGGTGAATGCGCAACAGCTGACACAGTGGTTCAACAGTCTAAATTCCACACAAAGTTCAGACAGTGGGAAAGGAGAAGATTACTTGAATAGGATGAGGCTGAACATGGAAGCACAAGAATTGGTGGAAGGGAATATGGGTGTGAATAGGTTAGAGTCCTACACAGAAGAAGAGCTGAGGTATCTATGTCCAAAGATCACGAAAGAAGTAAACAAGGTGCATAGAAGTTTGCAGGAAGTAGCGGACAGAAATGGGATTGACATAGGCAAGACGAAACACTTGAGCAGGAGCTATAGGTTGGATTTTGGGACTACAGATTTTGAACACATGAGGTCAGCAGGCATACCTTAGAGAATTGTTGCAGAGTGCACAAGTGTGGAGATGCTTAGACAAGTGGGAAAGCAGGTGGGTAAAGAGGAAGGATAAGAGGAGGGACAGTGCTACAGAACACAATGAGAAAAGACCGCACAGTAGTGATACAGTAACAATGTTACCAATGAGGGAGACAGCAGGAGGAAAATTGGTACATGTACCATGGCACAGAAGCGACATTCAGTCTTTTACGAATGATTTTCCCAAACTAAGAGAGAAGCCGATTGAATGGTATCAACAGACTGATAGGTTTGTGAAGCTTGCGAAATGTCTCTGGGAAGACCTGAACACTCTGTTTGAGATTGTGGTTCCGGCAGATTTGTGGGAGGATTGCAAAAGAGCTGTAGGTTGGCCGACAAGTGAACCAGAGAGAGACAGAGAGACGGGTGCACCATCACCTATGGTGATGAGCTTGTACTATAAGGTGATTGAGCATTTGAAGACGAAGGTTGCCGCGAAAAATGTGGATTGGCAGAAAATTGATCGAACTGCCCAAGAGGCTAAAGAATCGATTCATAGTTACTATGAGAGGTTGTTGAAGGCGTTCAAGAATTACAGTGGCACGGAAACAATAGAGGCGAAGGACATGCTCCATTTTGTGTTCAGATTTGTGGAAGGGCTGAGACCAGAAATAAGCCAAATGATAAAGTCGCATTTGATTTGTTGGCAGTCTAAACCGATTGATGAGGTCTTGACTTATGCGAAATACTGTAGCGACGAAATTGAAGTAAAACAGAAAAAGCTGAAAGAGAAGGTGATGATGATGCAGCTTAAGGCAGCTCAAACAGGTTTGCAAGGTCTGCAAGGTTTGCAGGGTTTGCAAGGGATGCAAGGGTTCCCACAGCAGATATCGCAACAGCAGCCACAGTTGCAGGGAAACATGGCGTTTCAACCACAGGCCAGAGGCAGAGGCAGAGGAGGTTTTGTGAATAATGGTCCGGATTTGAACACTGTTGTGACGGGTGTGCAGGCAATGAAGAAGGTGATGCCGTGTCACGCGTGCGGAATTGTAGGTCATTGGAAACGTGAGTGCCCGATGGTGGTGCAGGAAGGTGCAGGTGTAGGTGTAGGTGTAGGTGTAGGTGTAGGTGTTGGTCAGCAAAACAATGATGTCAATGCGTTTCAGACAATGAGGGGACCAAAATTGAGAGGTCCAAACCCAAATTTTCAGACTGTAAATCAATTGCAGGGATTACAACCTATGCAGCCGCAGCAGGTGCAGATGCCTCGTATGCAGATGACGCAAATGCATCCGATGCAACAGCAGTTACCTATGGTACCTAATCAGCAAATGCAAATACCTTTGGCACCAATGAGTCAGCAGCAAGTGATGGTTCCTCCGCAGGTAACGGGTCAGGTAATGAATACAAACGGCACAGTACGACAGTTCCCATTACACAGTGAGAGTGGAATAAACAACGTATGGGAGAGTGAAAGTTCAGGAGAAGAAGGAGATTGTGTGCTTGCGGCATCCTTGGAAGTTGATCAAAGGGGTCCGTACGTAGAGGGAAGAGTAATGGGTCACCGTGTCTCATTCTTGGTTGACACGGGAGCCACGCGTTCAACTGTTAAGAGCAGTGAAGTACCAAATTTGCCACTCTCAGGGTGGACAGTTCAAGTGGTGGGAGTAGCAAACAGACATCTGACGAACCCAATTACAGATCCGGTACCAGTCAGCATCGGTAACTATCAAGGGGTACATCAGTTTGTGGTATGTGACTCAAGCCCGATAGCACTGTTAGGGAGAGACCTGTTGTGCAAATTGGGTTGTTCGATCATGTGTTCAAACGAAGGGATAACAATACAGACGAGCAGTGATGGGGAAGAAGAGGACAGTGTAGAGGGGGATGAGATGGAAACGGTTGACGAAGAGTATCCTCTGATTTGTCTTTTCCCGATGATAACTGAAGAAGATATCCCAGCAGAATTACGGGAAACAGTCGGAAAGGAAGTGTGGGACATGACAGGGAAAGAGGTGGGATTGATGAAAGGAGTGGAACCAGTAAAAGTGATGGTAAAGCCCAATGCGATCTTTCCCCAGACCCCACAATACCACATACCACATGCCACAAGATACCCTCATGAAAGTTGCTCAACTCATTGACGAATTTGTAAAACAAGGGGTACTGAAAGAAGTGTTAAGCAGCCCATGTAATTCACCGATAATGGGACTAATAAAGCCAAGTGGGAAAGTCTGACTCGTGCAGGATTTGAGGAAAATAAATGACATCATAATAAAGTGCTGCCCAGTAGTACCGAATCCAGCTGTGATAATGTTTCAAGTTCCTTGCGATGCTGAATGGTTTTCAGTCATCGACTTGTCACAAGCATTCTTTTCTGTGCCTCTTCATGAGGACAGCCAATTCCTCTTTTGTTTCAAATTCCTAGACAGAGTATACAGTTGGTGTCGAATTCCTCAAGGGTTTTCTGAGTCACCGTCAATATTCAATCAAATTCTAAAGAAAGATTTGGAAGAACTAGAATTGCCATTCGAGTCAACCCTAGTACAGTACATTGATGACTTACTGGTTGCATCAAAGACAGAAAGCAACTGCACAGCTGATACCATTGCTCTGTTGAATCATTTGGGAAGGAATGGACATAAAGTGTCCCCTTCCAAGTTTCAGTTCTGTCAGAAGAAAGTGAAATACTTGGGTCACCAAATAGAGAAAGGGTCACGGAGAATAATGAAGGAAAGAATTACAAGTATACTCCAAATGAGTCCACCTAAGACAAGGAAGGAGGTGAGGAAGTTTTTGGGAATGGTGGGATATTGTCGGCAGTGGATTCCCAACTTCTCGTCTCTAGCAAAGCCCCTACTGAAATTGACCCAGAAGGATGCCTTGGATGAAATTGAGCTGAAAGGAGATGAGATGGATGCTTTTGTTGAACTGAAGGAATGCATGTGCAGGGCTCCAGCTTTAGGTATGCCTGATTACACGAAGCCTTTCACACTGTTTTGTCATGAACGTGATGCATGTTCTTTGTCTGTCTTGACCCAAGCCCATGGTGGCGTAAACAGACCAGTAGCGTATTTTTCAGATACTTTGGATCCGGTTGCAGCAGCACTCCCAGGGTGTTTGCGCGCCGTAGCAGCAGTTGGTATCAGCCTCACTCAGAGTGAAGGAATAGTGATGGGACACCCAGTAACAGTCATGGTCCCTCACTCAGTTGAGATACTTTTGACCCGCTCCCGAACGCAACACATGACTGGAGCAAGACTCACAAGGTATGAAACGATAATTCTGGGCTCACCGAATGTGCAGCTGAAAAGGTGCACTACGTTGAATCCAGCTACCTTGCTTCCTGGAGAAAATGCTGAAATTGAGAACGCTGAAGACGTCGAGCATGACTGCCTTCAGGTGACTGAATTTTGCACAAAACCCCGACCGGACATCAAAGATACTAAACTTGATGAAAATGACCAGATTCTTTTTGTTGATGGTTCATGTCTAAGAGATGGGATGGGGATTTTGAAAGCAGGATATGCTGTATGTACTGTAACAGGAGTCTTGGAAGCGGGATGGCTTCAAGGAGTCTATTCTGCACAAGTAGCAGAACTTGTAGCCCTTACTAGAGCATGTCAATTGTCTGCATTGATGAAAGTCACCATTTACACTGATAGTCAATACGGGTTTGGGATTGTGCATGACTTTGGACAACTATGGTCACAGAGAGGTTTCCTGACTTCTTCAGGATCCCCAGTGAAGAACGGGGAAAGAATAAGGGAATTGTTACATGCCATTCAAGTGCCAGCCGAAGTTGCAGTGGTAAAGTGTAGTGCTCACACGAAAGGACAGGACTATGTGTCTCTAAGAAATGCATATGCGGATCAAGTCGCAAGATTCTGCGCCTTGAACTGTATATTACTAAGGGATGATTGGAATACAATAAGTGAGCCAGAACTGGAACCAGCTGAAGCATTTGCCTTGAAGGTCGTAGATACAATAGAGGAACTAAAAGCATTACAAAATAATGTCAAGGAGGATGAAAGAGATTCATGGATTAAATCACAATGTATAAAGAGACAAGATGAGTTATGGGTTTCACATGAGGGAAAATATGTTTTGCCAAATAGTCTCTTATCACAGCTTGCGCGGTTCTATCATGGGCAAGCTCACCTAGGGAGAGATGCCATGATAAGATTGTTCAAAACTGATTGATTTAACCCCAGATTTCGTCAAGCTGCAGAAGCAGTTTGCCATCGATGTGTCACTTGCCAGCAGATGTACCCAGGAAAGGGAACAGTCGTGAACGCGAGTCACATTGGTAGGGCAAGCGGACCTTTTAGCCGTATGCAGATGGACTTCATTGAAATGCCTGTGCATGGAGGTTTAAGATATGTGTTGGTGATTGTGTGCATTTTTAGTCACTGGATTGAGGCATACCCCACACGTAGAAATGACAGCCTTACAGTTGCCAAGCTATTGTTGAGGGAGTTGATACCACGTTTCGGATTCCCGATCTCTTTAGAATCAGATAGGGGAAGTCACTTCAATAACGAGGTGATAAAGTTACTCTGCGAAGCACTGAACATTGAACAAAAGCTGCATTGTAGCTATCGCCCTGAAGCATCAGGACTGGTGGAGCAGATGAATGGTACGCTGAAATCGAGAATGGCAAAAATATGTGCATCGACAAATTTGAAATGGCCTGACGCATTGCCCTTAGTGCTAATGTCAATGAGAAACACTCCTGATAGAAAAACTGGATTGTCTCCGCACGAAATTCTCATGGGCAGGGCTATGAGACTTCCTGCAGTTCCCGCAAACATGCTTTTGAATATTACAGATGATATGGTGTTAGACTACTGCAAAGGTCTGGCTGACGTGGTTCGCTCTTTCTCTCACCAGGTGGAAGCAACCACCTTGCCACCGATCCAAGGTCCAGGACACGCACTGAAAGCAGGTGACTGGGTCGTGGTAAAGAAGCACGTGAGAAAGTCGTGTCTGGAACCCCGTTGGAAAGGCCCTTTCCAAGTGATCCTGACGACAACTACCGCTGTGAAGTGTGCGGGGGTTCCCAACTGGATTCACGCCAGTCACACAAAGAAGGTGTTGTGTCCCACCGATGAGGAAGTTGAAGCGCTGAAAGTGCCAGTGCCTGATAAAACAGTGCCGAGTGCTGAGACAGAACAAAAGCGAACTGAAAGCGAACAAGCAGCAGCAGGAGAAAAGGAGATATTATTGGAGAACGAAGAGTCTGACTCACTTGGGGAAGACCAAGGAGAAAGTTCAGACAGCGACGAAGAAGCTGCAGGTGACAAAGAACCTGAAGCAGCTGAGGGTAGCAAAAAGCCTGAAGCAGCTGAAGGTGACAAGGAGCCTGAAGCAGCTGAAAGTGATACAGAGCCTGACGAAAGTAACGGTGACGAAGGGCTCGAAAAAGGTGAAAAAGCAGGAGAGCCTGATCAGAAGAGGGCTTTCCCAGAAGCAGACGATACAGAAAAAGAAAAAGAGAACGTGATTGATTCCCCAGAAGGAGGGAACGAGGCAGAACAGAACGAAAAAGTCCAAGCTTCCACAGAAAAGACAGCAGGTCCATCAAACGGACACGGTGCAAAAAGGAGATTAAGTATCTCACCAGTAAAAGAAAAGGGTAAAGAAAGTTTGAATGAGGGAGGAAGGCCAAAAGTGAAAGAGAAAAGAAAGGAAGTGACTGTTGTGGAACAATCGTCAAGTGAAGAAAAGGACTTGACAAAAGAGGAAAGTACCAGCGAAGCAGAGTCGAGAAGAGAAGCAAAATTGAAAAGGAAAAGGATACCGAACAGAAGGTATTCCGGTCCCGAATGGGCATATGCAGTCAATGATGATTGGACAGACGAGTTTGTATCTCTAAGCATCGAGAACGAAGAAGAAGAAGAGATACCAATAGAAAAGAAAAGTTTCATAGACTCTGTCGATTGAAAGAATATATGCTACAATATAACGTGAAAGAAGCAACCAGCTGAGACATTGTTAAACCGGATGAGACATTTGCTATACTGATAAGGACTGAGTTATTGCCGAATTGAGACAAATGCTGCTAACCGATAAGTGCCTGGCCTTTTGAAGAAAACGGTGTGAACATTGTGCTCGCTCAGCTTTGTAACTGAATTGCTAAAATAGTTTCATTTATAAGTGCTTCTAGCTCTCTGATTCTATACAGATCATGACGCAAAATAATAGAAAGAAATATTGTAAATATGTGTGTATAGGCTTGGTAATTACATGTGTAATAATAATAATGGCAATTGTGTTTGGAATGCATGGAAAGGGTGAGAATGAGACTATTGCTGCTTCTACTATTGCTCCTGTTACTGCCACTGAACTAACCCCGCTGAAAAGACTAGCACTGGATGAGAGACTCTTGCATGATAAGAAAGAGCTTTCGTATAACGTTTTCTATCGCTTACTAACAGAGTATGTTGAAACTATGGATGCGAAAGATTGTTATGTGTGTACCCAGATACCGACATCAGTAAAGGAAGGGGTAACTTATCACCACATGCCTCTTACATATGGGATTACATGTAGTATAGTAATGTCTAGGTTTTATGGTCAATCTAACATACAGTATTTTTACTCGAATTATGATGTTACCTTTGCTTATGTTCCTATAATAGCGCAGCTAAGCCAGACTGCAAAATATTGGGATTATAAAATTATGAGGGAATTTTTCGAGCCAATGCTACCCTTTGAAACGGCTCATGCTCATAGGGAGAACCTTACTTGCTCAGTTTCTGCTGTAGAAATAAGCTTTTTAGATCGCACAGATGATAGGAGGGCACAAATGAATGCGAAATTAGAAAAGGAGCTACATAAGAGGACTTCAGTAGATAATTATGATTTTGCTGCTATAAAGACACAAGGGAAAATAGCTTTAGATGCTTGGCATGTAGGGAAGTTTTGTATATATCGAGGGGAATCCTATTACGACAACATTTTTGTAGGAGCGAGTGAGTGTAAACATACGTTTATTTTTAAGGCCAAATGGACATTCATGATGAACGGACTTGACCCTGTCATTCCAGGTGTATATTACATTTGTGGGCATAACGCTTATTATCGTCTTCCAAAGGGATGGTGGGGGAGATGTTATTTGGGTATAGTGTTCCCAAAGGTTTATCAACTGGATGACGTATCGATGATTCAAAAGACATCTGGATCCCATCGTATCCAGAAAAGAGAGACCGCAGCTGCTGTGGTAGGTGATATATTTGGAGCCATGATTCCTTCATTAGGAGTTGTGTTGAATTCCATCAAAATAAGAAAGTTGTCTACTATAGTGGATAACATGTTGACAAAGTTTTCAGGTGCTATAATCCTGATAGATGCTGAACTTGCAGCGGAAAGAGCTATGACTCTTCAAAATAGGCTTGCTTTAGACATTCTTTTAGCAAAGGATGGAGGCGTTTGCAAAATGATTGGTGCACGTCATTGTTGTACCTATATACCGGATAATAGTGTGAAGATTAAAACTATGCTTGCTAATCTAACAAAAGAAAGTGCAGGTTTGAAAGAACTGAAAGAACTGAAAGAACCAGGAGTGTGGGAGAAGGTTGGAAAGGGAATAGCTTCAGTGGGACATTGGATTGGGGGAATTTGGAATGGAATATTATTGAAAATAATAGAAGGAATATTAATATTAATAATTTGTGTATTTGGAATATGGGGAATAAAAAGGGGAATAATAATGATTATGGAAAGAATAAAAAGAAGAAAGGAGGAGAAAATTATGAAAAGAATGGCAGAAGAATACAAAGCGCAAACTAGGGGAATTAAAAGGAAGAGGGAACTGACAGAATTTTAATGGAATAAAATTTGTGGGCTAAATTTGTGTGATGACAAGTAGTCATCAGAGGAGGGATTGATGAAGCAGAAAATGAAGGTTTTGATTGATTAACGCTTAAACGTAGTGCTGAAATAATCATGTGTGACATTAACCGAACTAATTAAGATTGTACGGGGACAAAATGTGCCCTCAGAGTAGTTTGCTATCATTTATACGTGTGCTTTATATAACGTGGTGTATTAGAATTGCACTAATCCGACATAATCATAAACGTGTGCTACGATTTGCTTGTTTGAAATGCTTTAGCTTAGCATTACTTTAGCGGAGGCTTTGGCCTAGTTGCCTGGTCTCACAGTTTAGATGCTCGTATTTTTCCACTGTGCTAATAAACGTGTATTTTTGCTTGAAGCTGTACTTTTCCACAGAAGCTGTTCACATGCTTATCTTAAAATTAGTGCCAGCATGGCATATTTTCTCTTTAATTCAAGGTCGACTTGCAGGTGCGGACAATGGAGGCTCTGAAAGTGAGCTAATTGGGAAACAATGTTGCGATTTGCATACCCATCTCCAAGGATAATGTATGCTTAAGTAAAAGCTTGAGAACTGTCGTTTTTGATTGGACAATTTGAAGCCAACCTATGAACCCTCCAATGGAGACCCTACTGGATTCGAACTGTTGTCTATAAAAACCAGGTGCACGAGAAGAAAGTAGCCATTACCAGCTCGATACCCGCCATTTTGCAGACTTCGTAGCTATTATGGCCCACTTTGCTGCGACGCCATTTTGAAAGAGACTTTTGATGCTTTCTCTAATCGAGAGAAAGAGACTTTAAATGATTCTTGCCCTAGAGACTTTAATTTTGATTTGATCCCTTTGCATGAAGTAGTAGTTTTACCTTGCCGCCGTGAGGCAGTTGCCCCGTCCACCCTGCCCCTTTGTCCCGTCCTATGATGACCGAAGAACGGTACCTGTGAGACGAAGACTTCCTTGTATGCTGATCGTAATTGGTAAATATGAAAGGAAAATTGTAAAATTGCATTGTGTTTCTTTTAGGTAACCAACTGCTGATTTTGATAAGAGCCCTAGCTAGGAGTTTTCTAAATTAATGTTGCTAAATTGTTTTTGCATGAAGTCCCACATGCCGATGCTAATTTGAGGTTAGACGAGGATTCCATATGTCGCACGATGCAATTTGAGATCTTGTTATGCTGACTAAATGTACGCAATTAGCCCATTACAGATTATCGTATTAGTGCTTTGCATTGCCATTATCGAATGCCTTGTGATTCAAATGCTACATAGATTACACTTGTTTCGACGATATGGACAGCTATTAATGTTCATTTACGTTTATCATTTGGTGTTGAGACACATATATATTGTGCTAGCTTTGTTAATATAGGGAAATAAATTCACTAACTTCGCAATAAACTGGTGTGGTTATTCCTGACTGAAAGGTCAGGGTTCGCCGAAATGTATTCTGGATTAATTGTAAAGTGTTATGTCGTCCAAGGGGTTGCTTATGTTCGTTATTGATTATTGATTTGATGCGACTGATCGATTAGGAGTACAGAGAGTTCCCACTTAGTCAAAAGATTCATCGGCCTAAAGAGCGTCCGAACACAGGTAAATTATTACCACGTTCCGCTCTATCACCTGCATTGGTGCTAGGCAGCAGTTTGTGTGCCAGTGCATGGGGAAAGGACAGAAATGTACTGTATCTTGTAGAAAGGCACATTTCTGTCCTTTCCATGTGGCACATGGCAGCACTGCAAGGTCACTGCCCTGCACCACGGGCTTGTAGATATTCCCCTTAGTTTACCTGTTTAAACCACGCCCTTCATTACACAGGCCACACCCCTTTTAGAGACCAGACACCTTTTGCATCCCACTTAAAACCCTTGGTAAGGGAGATTGGCTACCACTCACATCACGTGTGTGCAGAAATAATTATGTGAATCTGTTTATCTCTTTCTGCCTGCCAGGGTAATGAAGGTAACAACTTAGTGAGTGTGGTTACTTAAATAGTGCACTCTGTGGACTTCCCCTCAGAAAGTGCAATTTCAAACCCCCTTTTACATGGGTCATGGGTCCTTTAATCAGTACGTCTTGGAGCCATAATTTTATTTTGGCCCAGATTAAACGAGCTGCATTATTATCCAAGCATATCAAAGTGAACCTAGCAAATGCACATAAATGTGGGCCAAGTAACACCAGAACACATGCAGTTTTTCTTTTAATATAGTGCAAAGTATTATTAAGAATCATCGTTATTTATTAGCCCAATGCTGTACTGTGAAAAAAAAAAAAAAAAAAAAATACAGTTGAATTGTACCATTAAAGTTAGGTTCATTTTCACACTTAAGTGCAGGATTAAATAACCATCATATAGATTTATAGAAATAAATCTACAAAACAAATGCTCCTAAAATTTCCAGCTGAGGAGTGTAGCAAAGCAGTACATTAAATGGGAAGCTCAAAACACCTCATTAAATTGCAGGCAGGTTTCTAATAGTGACAGAAAAATTCAAACATGAGCCTTAGTTATCAAACATGTATACATTGTCTGACGTACTGCACACTGTTTTATGTGTAAAGTGTACAGTTTAGACAAAAGATGCTGACGAGCACATACTTGGTTTAGTGTCTGCAATGATTTTACAGCAATAATATATTCATAATTTATTAGCATTGTAAAATGTTTTCACGTTTCCTAAATATTTTGAAAGGTTATATATATGAAACAAAACATCTAATACGTTCTAGCGTTGTGCATGCTTGTGACCCTGGGCCCAGCCTCTTTTTCTTATAAGGAGTAAAACTTACTGCCTTCATGCCCTCTTTGTCCTTGGGCAGAAAGGGCATTGCTACGAGTGCCAAAGAGCAAGATAAAGGTAGTAGGTACTACCACTGACAACCCCAATTGATTGTCCTGTTTGGCTCTGTGCCAGTGAAAGCAGATACATAATTGTTGTTTAGGACCCTGAAATCAATACTTTTTTTCTAAGGTTCGTGGTCATATTAGAATGAAGCAAATTCCATGCATTAGCAACAGATGGGTCCCCATCGCTTTCTTCCATTTCTCTATTTCCACTTCTGAAATTTTCATTTTTTTCTTCAACCCTGAAAGAAAATAATTGTTATATTGGCGAGAATTGTGTACAGAGTAACAGCTGTACTTAGTTTCAAAAAGATAATATTTTTTAGCAACAATTTACAGTGTGGCCCACTAGATGGTATGTCTGAAGCCTCTTTAGGATTAAAGAATTCCCGTTGACTTCTGGAAAATCAATATTGTTTGTATTCATTCACCTTCCAGTAAAATGTAACCACTGAAACTTTCAGCATACTATTATAAGTTGGTTACCTTAGTCCAAATATTACATTATGATGATATTGTAAGCCACCAAGGGTTCAATGACCCTCTACAGGAGGTAAGGAGTTTCTTTTTAGTGTATGCTATCCTTGGCCTTTCACAAAAAGGTCTTATGGGTTGTAAATGTTCAGTAGTTGTGTAATGCATCCTTAAAAATACACATTCTAATAATCATCCTGTAATTTGTTGAAAAACTTTAAGCATTATAGTTATAATAATGTAAGTCAATATCAAAGCCAGCATTGAGATGTACTATGTTTATGTTAGTAGTGCAGTCAACAAACATACTTTTCATCTTCTGAATTACTGCTTACTTTCACAGAATAAAAAAAGTGTAATTATTTACCTTGCACTTAACAGTCCGCTTACACAGTTGCTTTTCCCAGCTCTATACTCCCTAGCATCACGCATTGGGCCTGATTTATACTTTTTTTTAGCACCGCATTTGTGCCATTTTTTGATGCAAAAGTGGCACAAACTTACAAAATGTAATTGAATTTTGTAAGTTTGTGCAGGTTTTGCACAAAAAAAGACGCAAATGCAGCACTAAAAAAGTATAAATCAGGCCCATTATGTCTTTACAGATGAACTATAATACATTGTTACAGTATTGTTGTGATGCCATTTCTCAATACAGATGACTAGAGATGTCACAACTATTGCTGGCTTCATTGTATTACATAAGGGCTAACTCACCAGTTATTGTACATTATCAGGATATTGCACGCCACTGAAGAGGTCTGTTACCATACATAGGAACACAGCCGAGCTTCTGGTTGTGATGCCATTTTCTCATTACAGATGAATAGGGATGTCAAAACTATTGCTGGGATCCATGTATTACATAAGGGATAACTGACCAGTTATCATACATTCTTAGTATTTTGTAAGGACTGAAGAGTTCGATTACCATACATAGGAACACACCCAAGCTTCTGAATACGATTATAGAACTCTGAAGGTGACTTTAGTTATAGACCTTTCATGTATGGTAGCAGACGTTTTATTCATTTGAATACATAGTCACCGACATCACCAAGTACCAATCTTCGTTCTCTCATCCAGACTGATTCTGCACTTGCAGATATTTAGAATAACGTGAAAAAGTGATGATTGAGTTCTGATTTCTTCAATGAACCGCAGCTATGCAAAAAATAAACACACTACATCAAATGTCTCCTCACCTGCTAGAGAATGACATTTCTGCGTGATATAGCTTGGAGGTGAGACACCTGAAAATCTATGTATTTATTTATTTTATTTGGGATCTTCTAAAGCAACTCTGTCTTCAGCTTTTATATGGTCACAATTTATATGGTCACAACACTCTTTGGTGACTTGTAATAACCCTTTAAAGTACAGCAGAAAGTACTTTATCCCATATATTGATGTGGAGATGTCCTGACCTTTTCTCATTGTAGACAAGTAGTGAGGTCAGACCTAGACTGCAAATAAGGAAATCTAACAAATGTTTTATACAGAGATTGGAGGCTTCTCCATAACGTAATATGAACATAATTTATATTAGTTTTCTGTGATGACGTTATGGGGGTCATTACGACCTCGGCGGTCTTTTTGCAAGACCGCCGAGGGACCGCCGTGCGGAAGACAGTCTGTGCAGGCGGTTTGCTGCTCAACGTATTATGACTGTTGGCTGCTCTCCGTCGTTATTCCGACGGAGAGCCGCCAACAGCCATACATGCGGGCGGCGGGGGAGTGGAGTTTGCTCCACCTCCACCGCCACGCCAACAGAACACCGCCCAGCGAATCACGTCCTGTGATTCGCCGTGGCGGTGTTCTGTTGGCGGAGCTGCCCCCATGGCTCCCGTCCCCTCCCGGAGGATCGACGGAAAAGGTAAGTCGATCGTCCATTAGGGGAGGGGGTGGGGGGTGTTGTGTGCGTGCATGCATGGGTGTGTGTGTGTGTGTATGTAGAGGGGATGTGTGAGTGCATGTATGCTTGCGGGGGTGTTGTGTGTATGGGAATGAGTGCGTGTATGCCTGTGGGTATGTCTGTATGATGTGTGCGTGTATGTTTGAATGTGGGTGTGCGTGCCTGACTGTGTGTGTGACTGTGGGCATGTATGTCGTGGTGTGTGCGTGTGTGTGTTGGTGGTGCCTGCATGCGTGTCGGGTGTGTGTGAGTAATGTGATGTTGGGGGTTGGGGTGGGGAGGGGGGCCCTGCCACTGTTGGGGGGTGGCAGGGGTGGTGGGGGGTGTAGGGGAGGGAGTCTGGGTGGTGGGTGGTGGGGAGACCCCTATCAGTGCCAGGGAAGGAATTCCCTGGCACTGATAGTGCTTACCGCCATGGATTTCATGTCGGTTCAAACCACCGGAAATCCACAGCGGTAAGCCGGGTCCAAATACCGCCGGCGGTATACTGACGGCCGCAGGGCTGGAGACCCAGGTCTCCAGCCCGGCAGTCGTTTCCGCCCTGGCGGGCGGGACGGAGAACCGGCGGATGACCATGGCGGTAACCGCCATGGTCATAATTCACCAAGGTAAGACCGCCAGCCTGTTGGCGGTCTTACCGCCGGTTCTCCGGCATCCGCCAGGGTTGTAATGACCCCCTATATCTTTTGGTGCTTCTTGTTAGGCATTCTTAAATTGATGTTCCTAATTTGAATTTCAAACAAAGCTGACATGGGCAACACAACATTGATACAATGCTAATCTGTCCAGTCTTGTGTTGCACCCAAGACACCATATTTTATTTCAGTAGTTTCTTTATTCTTGCTCTGCATATGAATGTAATATCTTGTAATGTAATATATTGTGCTATTATTACAACTATTTGTTTGCACTTTTGAAACCGCTTTCACTATCTAACCTGACTATTGTTTTTGCAAAGATCTCATACATGATATACAGACATAGATCGCCTTTCGGCCCGAAAGCCTCATTCAGTGGGCTGTTAGACATTCATTTACATTTTGCTTCCGCCCACCAAAGCATTCAGCCTGGCCTCCTTCACTTTGATTGTCTGCACAGCTCCAGATCAAATTGTTCACATCCTCTTTAAAATAGTTTATTTTTCTTCAGTGACAAATCTGGTTAAAAGTGTTTCTTTTTATGTTAACTTTAAATACTAGAAATCTATTTTGTTTTCACTTCTGGTGCCCAGTTAGGTGGTGAATTATTTTCTGCCCATTTAAAACTACTGTTATAAAGTGTTTAACTGACGCTGTTATTTGTAGCTTCATGCAGTTTGAGTACTTGGTTAGGTATTGATTAACTTTTTATTGCAAGCATATGGTGGTCATGCTTACGTGACATCATGTTTTCTTTTTATCCCTTTCCTTGCATCTTCTTGCAATAAAAAATAAATGTAACATCGCACAGAAATGCCAGGGCCAGACCTTTGGCTTTGCCAATGCTTGCTTAACCTTGCATCACAAAATTACATTTCTTTTGGCAAGATGTTCATGCCAGTACTAAACACAAATATTAAAATAAAAGATGATCTAACTGTAAACCATTACATCACAATGGGGTCACCCAAGAGACAGTAGGACCTGGGTACAGTTTGGTACAAAGAACAAAAAAATTAGAATCAAAATTTGCACAAAACAAACATTATTACTCGAGTGATGAAACGTATAAAGTGAGTCATGTCCGAAGATATACGGAACCACGTTCTATAGGTGCATTTTCAACAAGACTGCTACACCGTGATCCTCCATGTTGGGAGGACCGTGGAGTCCTCGAGCATGCACGTTCACGCTGTGGTACTTCCCATTATGTTCTCTCCCTCAGGGCTGCTCGCAGTTCTGTGCGGCCAACAAGGAGAAGAAGATACATTGTAATAAGAGCGATAAAAAGGGAGCACTGCCACTTCTGTGGTTTTTATTTTATTGAATCCCTATTATTGTTAGCAAACAGCCCTGTTTGTAACAATCTATCATTACCTTTTGCAGTCCATCTGGAATCTTTATAAAGGGCTCTCCCATTCTGTAACTGTTGATTCATGCAAGAGGACTCAGTGAGTACTTCGCATTAAGCACCTCTTGGTCTTATTATCTTCGTGACTTATTCACAGTGTTTCATCACCAATTTGATTTACACTAGATTTAATTTATTTTCCAGACCTACCTACAGTATAGAGGGAAGGGTGCATTTGTTTGTATGCCGCGCCCTTGCAATTATTGATGTACTTTGGGTGAGTGCCTATACCTATTCAGTATGTCTATGCATATAAGTTTATTACATGTAAGGTTGTACATGTGGATTCTTCCACGTCATATAAATTCTTGGATGCATCAGCCTTCGATGAGTAGCCCATGTGCCTTTGTTTACATTAGTTTAGTTTGTTCACTAATTTGCAGGATGATTGACTATGCTACTTTTGGTGAGTTTTTGCAAAGCAGGAGAACACACCAGACTTGTTATTTAGCCACAAGTATTCCCATGCAGGTTCCCCACCTATCTGTCCTGATGAAGACCCAAATCCAAGGGTTTGAATAACTGTAGGAGGCCGGCTTGGTGTGTAGTGGGTACCTAAGGTACTTACCTTATACCAGGTCCAGTTATCCCTTATTAGTGAAATATAGGCAGTGTTCTAGCAGCTTAGGAGGTCTAGCGGTAGCTGTAGCAGAGCAGCTTAGGCTGAACTAGAAGACATGCAAAGCTCCTGCAATACCACTATAGTTACACATTACTTATACACAATGAAAGACAATACTCAGTGTTACCAAAAATAAAGGTACTGTATTTTAGCGACATAAGGCCAAAAATATCTTGGAGGCAATATTCCTTCTGGAGGTAAGTATTACACACAATATATACACTAGTAACTAAAATCAGGTAAGTACACAGTCAGAAACTAGTGCAAACAGTGAAAAACACAATAGATTGCAATAGGCCTAGGGGCAACACAAATCATATACTAAAATATGGAATGCGAATAACCAATTCCCCCCCCCCCCCCAGGCAAGTGTAGTGTGTAGAGCGGCACTGGTAGTGTAAGAAAACACCAAAGCTAAGTAAAACACCCCCACCACAAAGCCCAGGAAAACAGGAGTAAAGTCCAGAAAGTTTCCTCAAGACACACTACAAGTCGTGATAAACGATTTTGCAATGACCAAGCAAGACTGCAAGAAACCCACAATGTATTCCTGGACCTGAAGACCTGTGAAGAAAGGAGGCCAAGTCCAGAAGTCGCAGAAGAGTCCAGGAAGAACAGGAGCTCCTGCCAACCTGGAAGAAGGTGCAAAAGTGGATTCTTCGGTCGGAAGAAAAGCACAGAGATGCACCAAAGAAGATAGCAGTGGGTTCTTGCTTGCTGCAAGAGATGTCCCACATTGAGTCGTTGGATGCAGGCAGTTTTCAGTGCTGGATTCCTCTAACAAGCCTTGGTTCATGCAAGTTTACGTTTTGCATCAAAATGGTGCTGCCCGGGCCCAGGAGGAACCTGGGGGTCTCAACTCAGATTGAGGAGACAGAGAGGGATCTCAGCACTTTAGGGAGCCCTCAGAAGACCAGGCAGCACCCACGGGAGTCCCAGGACACTGGGACAAAGAAGATGCAATATGCGGTTGTTGCAGCACTACAGTGGAAGGTCCCATGCCGCCAGAGAATAACTCAAGGAGTTTAGTGTAGCTTTAGAGTGCTGGGGACCTGGGCTATGCTGGACACATCGGAATCTTGGAAGAAGTGCACAGAAGCCCAAGGAGCTGCAGAAGACACAGTGCATAGGTGTACTGTCGCAGCACAGGTAGGCAAGGTCTTACATCCACCAAATTTGGACATCTGGATCTTTAGACAATCTGAGTCACTTCAGTCCACTACCTGTGTTCCAAGGATCACGCTTGTCGCCAGGAGAGGAGTCCCAGAGTACCGGTTGTCATCCCAGAAGGGGGCCCTGCTGAAGAAGGGAAGTGACTCCGTCACTCCATGGGAGATTCCTTCAGTTCTTCTGGTGCAGGGTGAAGACAGGCAGTCCTCAGAGCATGCACACCTTGGAAACTGTTGCAAATGCTGGCTGGAGATGAAGTTGCAGGTCAGGGTAGCCTTCCTGGATACCTTGTTGCAGTTACAGTGGTTCCTGGAGCAGTCTGCGGTTGATCCGACGGTCAGAAGCTGAAGCAGAGGACCTGGAGGAGTCTTGTAAAACAAATCTGAGGAAACATCCAGAGGAGAGACTCTAAATAGCCCTGAGAGGGGGATTGGCTACCTACCCAGGTATGCACCTATCAGGAGGGGTCTCTGAAGTCACCTGCTGGCACTGGCCACTCAGAGGTCTCCAGAGGGTCCCCACACCTTGGAATCCAAAATGGCTAATACCAGGTACACTCCTGAGTGGGGTGCGTGATGGACAAGGGGAGTGGTCACTCGCCTTTCCTTCGTCCAGTTTCGCACCAGAGCAGGGACTAGGGGCCCCTGAACTGGTGTAGACTGTATTTGCAAGGAAGGCACAGTTTGTGCCCTTCAAATCATTTCCAGAGGCCATGGGAGGCTAATGCTCTGAAGCCTGTAACACCTATTTCCAAAGGGAGAGGGTGTAACACCCTCCTCCCAAAGGAAATACATTGTTCTGCCTTCCTGGGACTGAGCTGCTCAGTCTCCGGGAGGGCAGAAACCTGTCTGTGAGGTGGCAGCAGCTGGGGGTGCAGTGGCAAACCTCAGAGAGCTGGTTTGTCAGTACTGGGGGTCCACGGTGGAGCCCCCAGGGTGTATGGGATTGGCCCCCCCAAATACCAGATTTGGATTTGGGGGGTCAATTCCATGATCTTAGACACCTCACATGGCCATATTCGGAGTTACCATTGTGAAGCTACATATATGTATTGACATATATGTAGTGCACGCTTATAATGGTATCCCCGCACTCACGAAGTCTGGGGAATTGGCCCTGGACAACTTGGGGGCACCTTTGCTAGTGCAAGGGTGCCCTCACACACAGTAACTTTGCACCTAGCCTTCAGTAAATGAAGGTTAGACATATAGGTAACTTATAAGTTACTTAAGTGCAGGGAAAATGGCTGTGAAATAGTGTATGCCCTATTTCACTCAGGCTGCAGTGGCAGTCCTGAAGAAAGGTTTGTATGAGCTCCTTATGAGTGGCAAAAGAAATGCTGCAGCCCATAAGGATCTCCTGGAACCCCAATGCCCTGAATACCTAGGTACCATATACTATTGACCTATAAAGGGGGAGGGGGGGCTCCAGTGTGCCAATCAGAATTGGAATAAGGAGTCACTAAACTATAGTGACAAATTTGGTAGAGAGAGCATAAGCACTGGAGTTCTGGTTAGCAGACTGACAACACAGATAGGCCACAAAATATGGCCACTGGGGTCCTGGCTAGCGGGATCCCAGTGAGACAGGCAAAACATACTGACAAACAGGTAGAATATGGAGGTAACATGCCAAGAAGGATGGTACTTTCCTACACCCCCCCTCTAAAACGAGGGACAATAAGGCTAACCTTACCCAGATGAGTCTTCTAAGTGGAAATATCTGGAGAGTCCATCTGCATTGGAGTGGTTACTCCCAGGTCTATGTTCCACTGTAAAGTCCATCCCCTTTAGGGAAATGGACCACCTCAACAATTTGGGGTTTTCTCCTTTCACCTGTTTTAACCATAAGAGAGGTTTGTGGTCTGTCTGAACAATGAAGTGAGTCCTAAATAAGTATGGTCTCAACTTCTTCAGGGCCCAGACCACAGCAAAGGCCTCCCTCTCTATGGCTGACCAACGCTAAAAGCAACAGGTTGATCCTGGCCCTCTGAGTTCAGTTGTGATAGCACTGCCCCAACCCCCAGTTCAGATGCATCTGTCTGGACAATGAATTTATTTAGAGTAATTTGGGCTTTTTAGGACAGCTGCAGTACACGTGCCTTCTTAAGCTCCTCAAAAGCTCTTTGATAGCTGGTTGTCCACAATACCCTTTTAGGCATCTTTTTAGAGGTGAGGTCATTAAGAGAGGCAACAATGGAGCCATAGTTCTTAATGAACCTCCTGTAATACCCAGTGAGACCAAGACAGGCTCTGACCTGGGTCTGAGTAGTAGGGGGAGCCCAGTCTAAAATAGTCTGGATCTTCCCCTGTAGTGGTTCAATCTGTTCTCCACCTACCAGGTGGCCCATATAAACCCCTTTCCCCTGCCCTATCTAGCATTTAGAAGCATTGATAGTGAGTCCTGCCTTTTGCAGGGCCTCCAAACCTTTCCACAGGTGGACCAGGTGGTCATCCCAGGTTAAGCTAAATACAGCAATGTTGTCTAGGTATGTTGCACTAAAAGCTTCCAGACCTTGGAATATAGTGTTCAGCAGCCTCTGGAAAGTGGCAGGTGCATGTTTCAAACCAATGGGCGTAACTGTAAACTGATAATGCCCTCCAGTGGTTGAAAATGCAATTTTGGCTTAGCATCCTCGGATAATTTGATCTGCCAATACCCTGTAGTCAAATCAAAGGTGCTTAGATACTTGGCAGAGGCTAGTGTATCTATGACCTTATGTGCCCTGGGAATAGGGTGAGTAACTGTTTTAGTTACAATATTGAGCCCTCTATAGTCCACACAAAACCACATTTATCGCTTGCTTTCTTTGCTATGAGGTTTGGGGACAACCACCACTGGGCTGGCCCAGTGGCTATCTGAGTGCTCAATAACACCTAGGTCTAACATTTTCTGCACCTCAGACTTAATACAGTCTCTGACATGGCCAGGCTGCCTATAAATCTTACTTTTGACAGGTAAACTGTCTCCAGTATCAATGGTATGTTCACACTAAGTAGTGGTGCCAAGTGTGAGTGAAAAGAGGTCAGCAAAGTGGCCTAGTAAATTCTTACAGTCCTCCCTCTGCTCTGCTATGAGGCAGTCTGCAAGTACCACTCCATCCACTAAGCCATCAGCTTCAGTGTTGGAGAAGAGGTCAGGGAGAGGGTCACTCTCTTCCTCCTGCCCCTCATCTGTGGCCATGAGTAGGGTCACATCTGCCCTATCATAGTAGGGTTTAAGGCGGTTGACATGAAGTACCCTAAGGGGATTTCTGGCAGTGCCAAGATCTACCAAATAGGTGACCTCACTTTTTTTCGCCACAGTAAGATGGGGTCCACTACATTTGTCCTGGAGTGCTCTTGGTGTCACAGGTTCCAAAACCCACACCTTCTGTCCTGGGTGGTACTCAGTCAGGACAGCCTTCTGGTCATGTCATTGCTTTTGAGGCTCTTGGCTGGCCTGAAGGTTCTTAGTGGCCTTTGTCATATACTCATCCATCCTTGATCTTAGGCTAAGTATATAGTCCACAATGTCTTGTTTAGGGGGCTTCAATGGTTGCTCCCACCCCTCTTTCGCAAGAGCAAGGGGACCCCTAACAGGGTGACCAAAGAGGAGTTCAAAGGGGCTGTAGCCCACTCCTTTATGGGGTACCTCACTGTAGGCAAAAAGGAGGCATGGCAGGAGGACATCCCATTTCCTGAGTTTTTCAGAGAGTCCCATGATCATGCCTTTGAGAGCTTTGTTAAATCTCTCAACCAGTCCGTTTGTTTGTGGATGATAGGGTGTGGTGAATTTGTAGGTTACCCGACACTCCTTCCACATAGCTTTTAAGTATGCAGACATGAAGTTACTACCCCTGTCTGATACTACCTCTTTAGGAAAGTCTACCCTGGAAAATCTTCCCAGGAGGGCCTTTGCCACTGCAGGTGCTGTAGTGGTCCTTAAAGGGATGGCTCCTGAATATCTTATGGCATGTTCCACTACCACCAAGATGAACCAGAAGTAGTTGAAGGGTCAAGGGGGCCAACAATGTCAACCCCCACCCTTTCAAAGGGCACCCAACCACTTGCAGTGGGAGTAAAGGGGCCTTTGGGATGCCACCAGTCTTGCCACTGTCTTGGCAAGGCACACAAGAGCGACAAAACTCTTTTGTGTTTTCTGACATGTGAGGCCAGTGAAAGAGAGGGACGGGTGTGTCCCAGGTTTTGCTTTGCCCCAGATGTCCAGCCAAGGGAATATCATATGCCAGAGTTAGGAGGAATTCTCTATACTGCAAGGGAATGCCCAGTCTCCTGGTAGCACCAGGCTTAGTGTCCCTTGTCTCAGTATATTTTTTAAAACTTTGTTTATTGGTATTTTTCTTTAAGGAATTACAATCATCTTAGTGTTGTGCCCTTCAGTTCAAAGCATCATTTTTAACGAATGCATTACAATCGGTGTATATATATAGTAACATAACTGTGGCATGGCTTTGCCGGATGTAATACAGATAACAAATATATACAGTATATCAGGATATGTTCGCCTGGTTGTACAGCCATCGTTCCACTTTGGACTTGCAGTATGCACTATCATCCTATGTGTTACCTTCTAAACTGTTAACTCAACTAATGTGAATGTGGAAACAGTGCGTTGTAGGGGCAGTTCTCTGCTGTGGTGTGAATGGGGCGTGCACTTGCATTGAGCTTCTTCATCTAGGGGGTCTGTATGATAACTGTAGCCACAGTCCTCCCCTTATTCCAGTGTGTTAGTGAGGTCTGCTCTGGCTGAGTGCCATTTTCCTCTCTAGCTTGGATGCCCAGGCTTGGCTTATTTTGGCCCAGTTGCAGTGAGTCCCGGTCTCCTTCCCCGTAATCAGTTACTCCGGACCTCACCCTGCCTTGCTGGAGCTACAATTCACAGTCCCCCACATCCCTCCTCCTCCTTAAGTGGTGCCATTGTCCACCTCTGGCAGGGTTTCATCCTCTCCAAGCTCCCTCGCCCCACACCCCGTGTCTCTGAGTCTCCCAGGTCTCTAATATTTCTGTCCACAATGGGGCTGTGTGATGCACCCGCACCCCCCGGGCCTCCTCCCTATGCAATACCTGCAACTCAGCCTGGGCCCCGGTTGACACATCTCGTCTCCAGTCCACCAAGGCTGGGCCAGCGGCTGATTTCCAGGCCATGGCAAGCTGAACAGGACTAGGGCGAGTGCCACGAACCGGCTACCAACTTTTCTAGAGGCTGGCCTCGTATGTAGGCCCAGCAAACACAACGAAGGGGCCAGTTTAGCTGCCTATCAAGGGTTCCTCCAAGATTCCCCAGAGCACCGCTCCAATACCTCTGTATATTGAGCATTCCCAGACCATGTGGTTGAAATCTGGGTCTACAGCGTTACATCTGGAACATTCCCTGGGTTCAATACCATATATTACTCTGAGCCTGTGAGGGGTGAGGTACGTTCTGTGCACGTAATTATATTGGATATATCAGAAGCGTGTATTTTGGGACACTCTACGGGGGTATGCCAGAACCTTCTGCCATTCTGCGTCCGTCAGCTCCTTGTATAACGTCCCCTCCCATTTCGTCTGAAGGATATGTATGGACTCCAGGACAGCTTCGTTATGGGCTCTGTAGAGCTGGGCGATCAAATGAGTATCTTCCCCTATTGTCAATAAAAGGTGTAGTATTGTATGTGTCTCTGCATTGATCGTGGGCCACAATGCCCTCACAGCATGTATCAACGTCCGATACATTAGAAATTGTCCCCCTCGGGCCCCATCCTCCTCCATTAACTCCGTGAATGGGTGCAGAACCCCCTCTCAGAAGATGTCCCCTAGGGTCATCACCCCGCCTGAGTCCAAGCCCCCATTTGGCTTCGTAGCAAGGTGTGGCTCAGTGTCCCCAGAGGTATCCCAGTCAGTCGTATCTCAGGGGACTAGGCCACTGTCACTCCCGTGCATCTCAGACACCGTCTCCAGCAGGTCAGGGCCACCATCAGCATGACGTTCCACTTTGGCAAGGTGATCCTGGCACCAAGCATACCAGCCAGCAAAAGGTCAGTACTTATGTTCCCTCGGGATTTGGCGAGATCCAAACGGTTCGCACTGGCCAACCAGTTAGCGACCCCCTGGAGTTGGCATGATAAATATAATTCAAAGTCTGGAACAGCCTGTCCGCCTCCTCCAGTGGGGCGGCGAAGGGTGGACAAAGATGTCCGCTGTCGGCCCCCGTCCCAGAGGAGCTCCCTAAGGTGCGCATTCAATTCCCTGAACCAGCTCATTGGTAGAGTCACCGGGAGATTAGTAAAGTAGTACAATAGGCAGGGTACCATAATCATTTTGGATAACAGCACTCAGGCCATCATGGAGAGCTTAAGAAAGCGCCAGAACTCCACACACCACCTTCAAGACTGGAGTGCTGCACCTAGATTCCCGTTGCTGAGATCTTGTAGATCATGAAATACCTGTGTGCCCAGATATCTGAAAGTGCGGGGGGACCATGGGATATCAAGAGGACAGGAGGAGGGGCGCTCCGCACCCGCAGTCAGTGCAAAAACAGATGTCTTTTTCTTTGTTACTCGGAGGCCGGGCGGACCACCAAATTCCTCAAGCAGATTGAGCACCAACGGGATTCCCAATGTGCCATCCCGTAGGTGATTAAGTAGGTCGTCAGCGATATGACATGTTCCACCTGACCCCACTGCACCCCTCTACCATGCTCCTCCATTCAAAACTGTGCTGCAAGAGGTTTGATGGCAAGTGGAAACAGCAGAGGTGAAAGGGGGAATCCCTGCCTGGTGGCTCGGAATATAGGATAAGTGGCCGACACCACTCCGCCCACCCTCACCACCGGTTGACAGTACAGCAGTTCGACCCATCGTGTCCCTTTCTCCCCCAAGCCTATTCGAGTCATCACTGACCGCAGATAATCCCACCTTAAGGAGTCAAATGCTTTCTCGAGATCTACTAAGAGAAGGACAGCACCAGGGTGTCGCTCCTCACGTGGTATATGTGGAAGTGTGAATAGCCGTCTCAGGTTCAGGGAGGTGTTATGCTCAGGTACAAAACCATTCTGGCCTTTGTGTATGAGGTGAGGTGCGTGTTGTAATAACCTATTAGCTAGGGTTTTGCTCAGGATCTTGAATTCACAGTCTAACATGGACAGAGGCCTGAAGTCAGTCACTGAAGCCTCGCATGTTTTGTTCTTGGCAGGGGGACCACTAACACCTCCCGTAGTGTCGCAGGGAGTATGCCTCTGTCAAACACCTCAGTGTAAAGGTCAGCTAGTGTGGGTGCTAGAATATCTGCATATGTCTTGTAAAACTCCATAGGAAGTCCATCCGAGTCTGGCATCTTGCCTGCTGCTAACTGTGCAATAGTGTTTTTTTTACCTCTTCTAGAGTGATTAGTGCACCCAGGGGGTCCCTATCTTCCTGTTTTATAGTACTGAGTGGAAGGGACTGTAAGTGATGTCCCAGCGACTGTGGCAGGTTTTCCTTGGGTGGTCTATAGAGGGTTGTGTAATATGATTTAAAAGCTTCATTTATTTCAAGAGTGGCATACACATGTCTTCCGTACGCCCCCCACACACACGTGACCGGGGCGCTCTCATCTCTGGGTCGCACCAACCATGCCAGTAGTCTAACGGACTTGCCCTCCTCTGCATGTAAGGACGTTAGGTGCCTCTGGTAGTCGTGACAGCATAGCCTTTCGAGTACTTGGTTACAGGACTCCCTTGCTTTGAGAAGTTCCTGCTGCGTCATCAGTTCCAGGCCCTGCTTGTTATCCCTATCATGTACATCTTTTTCCAATTGGTTTAGTTCAATCTCAAGGGTGCGTCGGATCCACACCGATTGTCCCAGGCAGTGGCCTCGCGCTACCACCTTTAGAGTCTCCCATTCTATGTGGTGAGATTCAGTGCATCCCTTATTAATACTCAAGTGTTCCAGGAGGTGAGACCTAAGTCCCTTCCTGTATACTGGATCCTCCCGGGTTGTCGGTTGAAGCCTCCATAACGGGGTGGGGGCCCTCACCCTCGCTTCCTGCCAGGTGATAAATAACGGGCTATGGTCCGATAGTGTTCAGCCCAGATAGTCAGAGTATATTATCTCAGAGGTAATCGTGCCAGTGCACAACACCCAATCAGTTCTGGTGTGGAGCTGGTGGAGGCATGAGTAATGTTCCTATCCTGGGGGTGTTGGACCTGCCATACTTCCTCTAACCCCCAGTATGTCATCCATTCGTTCAGTATCTTCGACATCTTGTGCGCGGTCACTTCTGGCAAGGGAAGGAGGGAGCGGTCCAGTACAGTATCTAGTACACAGTTGAAGTCTCCCCCAATCAGTAGTCACCCACCCGGCGACCTGGCCAATCGCCCCTTCAAGACCTGCCGGAAGGGGGTCTGTTCCTGGTTAGGGGTGTACACACAGATCAGCACCACTTGTCTGCCGTGCAACCTGCCTTCTATTATCACATATCTGCTGTCCTGGTCTGTGTCTATGTATGTGGGCTCAAATTGAACCCCTGCCCTTACCCATACCATGACGCCCCGTGCAAATGCCAAATACGTGGTGGCAAATATCTGCCCTCTCCATCTGCATCGTACCTTGTCTACTTCCCAGGAGGTGAGGTGTGTTTCTTGTAGTAGCGCAATGTGTACCCCCCTTCTCTTTAGGTATGCCAGGATCTTGTGGCGTTTGATGGGCGACCCCATCCCCCAGATATTGCAGGTTATCGGTTTGTAATCCGCCATTAGATGGGGTCTGGGTTGAGGAAGAATGTCCACCCCCCTCTGTAACATCTATACTTCACTGCCATCTCTGGGCCCCATGACACCACAGTCAGTAGTAATTCCTGAGTATCTAACCACCTACGCGTACTAAAACCAAGTAACCTTAGTCCCCAACTCTCATTCCCCAGGGCAGCACCGCAACAGGCGGTTGTCCAGCATGTGCAAAACCAACATAATAACAACGATAAGTCATATAGGGCCATATGTATGAACACATTTTCCCATAGACACAGAATGGGTAAAACCCTTTGATACATCTGGCCCATAGTGTTCTCGCCATTCAGTTAAAGGCGGTCGAGAATCTGGATGAGGGCCGTGGTCATCGTGGCCCCCATTGCAGGCTAGTGCCCTGGACATGAGGTTGGTGTCGCCAGATAAGGATCATCCCATATCATCAGCAGTTTGGGGTGTCATTCTTTTAGCCTCATGGAGTGGCGAGATTCTGAGTCTGTGGAGTGGGTCTGATGATCCGAGTCACCTCCGCCGACCTCGCCTGTCGATTCCGCCTGTCTCAGCGAAGCGACTGCTTCCAGGGCAGCTCGCCAGTCCAGCACGTTTTGCACTGGGGTCGGCCCCGCACCCAGGCGGGGTCTGTTCCGTTGTCTCCTCGTTTTCCTGGTACCTCGCTGTGATGACAATTCTTTTGTTGCGCGGGGGTCGCCTCCTGTCCTTTGCACCTCCAATCATTCACACGCCTTCTCGGGAGTTTGGAAAAAAGTAGTGTGGCCATCCATGATCACCCTCAGCCTGGCCTGGAATAGAAGCGAGTACTGCATGCCTGAGTCACATTGCTCTCTTCACCATTGCGTAGGAGGCCCGTCTGGACTGCACCTCTGCCGTGAAGTCCGGGAAGAGGGTCACAGTTCCATTTTCCATGCAGAAGGGCCCGGCCTCCCTGGCTCACTGCACAAGATGTCCCATCTCTGTAGTGCAGCAGTTTAGCCACCACTGCTCTTGACGGTACTCAGTGAGCTCTCCCTAAAGCAAAGAAGGGGGTGAGTTGCTCCGGGGTGACACCCAACCTCATCCATTTTTCTATGTAGGTCACCATATCCCTCGGCCTCCTCCAGGAGTCCTATGATCCGCACGTTGTTCCGCCGGTTACGGCCTTTCGGCATCTTCGACCCGTCGTTCCAGTCATTGGACATGGTCAGTCAACAGCACAATGGTGGCTTATATCTCCTGTTGGGCGGGTCTAAATCCGTGAGTGCAGTCTTCCTGCCTTGAACCCTATCCGCCAGCTTCTGGTGGTCTGTTCTCAACAGCCCCAGTTCCACAGACACTTGTCCAATCTCCTGCTGGAGAGTAGTTTTTGATTTCTCGATGGCTCCCAGGATCTTGTCCAGCATGTCCTGCAATGAGTGCGGCACTAGGTTTGTAATATCCATTTGGGACATGTCACTTTCACGTTGCCTCCCCTGTGACTTTGCCCTGTTTCAGCCTTTAGTAGTCATGCGGCCGACCAATGGTGGTTTCAATAGCAGGTTGGTTGTGGTTCCAGCATCCACCCTGAGGGGTACTCGTTCGCTCCCTTCACTTCATGTGCCCCATGGTGGGGCCACTGCAGCGCCTCAGTGCCGCCCCCCCGGGCCCCAACGTTCATGTAGGTGCCCTGCCGGCCGGCGCCCCCAACGTGTAAGAAGTGGCACCCTCAAGCTCTTCGGGCCTCAGCAATCCGCAGCGCTCTCCTTTGTGTGCCTGTTGCCTCTGGTAATGGCTATATAGCCGTTACCAAGCATGTTGGTCTCCTGGCACCAACCGATAGCGGAGACTCCTCTCTCGTGCCCCCGTTTCTCCTCGCATCCAACGACCACCTCAGACCCCTGCCGGAGCTATATGTTGAGGATTATCGTCTGGCCCAGACGGAGTGGAGCGCTCATGTGTCCGCCATCTCTGCAGGTCAGGCCAAGCCCTCCCCCTTGTCTCAGTATAAAGGAGATTGTTCTCCCAGTAAACTCTGTGTGAGTCACTGATATCCCCATTTTGCTGTTTGACAGCTTGCTGTCTTAGACCCTCTAGTGTGGGACAGGTCTGCTGTGCCACACTCAATTGATCCCTGGCTGCCCCCCCTGCACCCATGAGCTCAGCTGTGTCAGCTTTAAGATCCTCTGCTGTAGGTTCTGCACGAGGAGTTGACTCCTCCTCATCAAAAGGGGAATCTTCTGGAGAGGGAGGGATAGTAGACAAGGGCTTGCCCTTTCTACCCCCGGTTTTTGGGAGCACTTGGTCCATTGTTCCAGGATCCAAGTTTCCCTGTCCTCTTTGCTTCTTGCCCAGAGTCTTGGTAAGAGCAAAGATATGCCCTAGAATTCCCAGCATGGCTGCATGGGCCTCCAACTCCACCTCAGCCCAAGCTGAAGTTTCCAAATCATTGCCCAATAGAGACTCTACTAGTAAGTCAGTGGATAACAAAACCTTTTTAGGACCAGTAATCCCCCCCCACACACCCAAGTTGAGATTCACAACAGCCATGGGGTGGCTAACAGTGTTGTTATGGGTGTCAGTAACTTGGTACTGATGACCAAGTAGGTGTTGCTTAGTGGCAACCAGTTTTTCCATCAACATAATGACACTGGCATCTGTGTCCCTGTAAGCCTCAACCTGAACACCATTTATTAGGGGTAGTTGCTTGTACTTATCCATATTAAGGGGACAAGCAACTAAGGTGGCAAAGTCAATGCCACCATCAGAGACTAAAACAGCTTCAGTGGTCTCCCTAACTAGACCAATCCCAACTACATTACCAAAAGTGAGCTCAGCTACACCCTTTGTTTGGCTATTTGTAGAGTTTTTGCCACCACCACTGCTATTACTAGGGGCCCTAGTGGAAGCAGTGGGGGTTGTGGTAGTGGGAGGCTTGGTGTTTCTCTTGGGACAAGTAGTGTCACTTGCCCAATGGCCTTTATTCTTACATAAATAACACCAAGGCTTTTTCTGAAGATTAGAAGAGGATTTGGACCCACCACCCCCAGATGATTTTTGTGGGCCTGATTAAGACTCTGATGACTTATTATCTTTGTCCCCACCCTTGTCATGAGACTTACCATCCTTCTTCTTGCTGTCCTTGTCACCCCCTGTATGACCTTTTCTGCTCAATCTTGTTCTGACTCATTTGTCTGCCTTCTTTCCCAATTCTTGGGGAGAGGTCAAATCCGAATCCACAAGATATTGGTGCAACAAATCAGACACACAATTGTTAGGAAAATGCTCTCTCAAAGTCAGATTGTATAAGCTTTCATAGTCAGACACTTTGCTGCCATGCAACCAACCTTCTAAGGCCTTCACTGAATAGTCTACAAAATCTATGCAATCCTGTGAAGACTCTTTTCTGGTTTCGCTGAACTTGATTCTATATTTTTCAGTGGTTGAGCCATATCCATCCAAGAGTGCAGTTTTCAGAACATTGTAGTTGTCTGAGTCATCTTCTCTAACAGTAAGGAGTCTATCTCTCCCCTTGCCAGAGAAAGACAACCACAGGATAGCAGCCCACAGTACATGAGGGACCCTCTGAACTTTACAGGCCCACTCAAGTGGAGCAAACCACTTGTAAATGTCTTCACCCTCCTTGTGAGGGGGGCAATCTTGTGCAGGATTCTAGAATCAAGTGTGTTTTCTCTAACACTAGAACTTCTAAAACTACTGCTGCTGCTGCCGCCATGGGGAACTAACCCCAACCCCTGTCTTTCCCTTTCCACAGCTAGGGTTTCCCTATCTAAGGCCAACTGCTGCTGTAGCCTCAGTCTGGCCTCCTCCAACCTCAGCTTTCTGAGTTCCCTGTCTAGAGATTGATCCTCAGGGTTGGATGTGTGGAACACTTCTGATACAGAAGTGACTTGGGAATGAGCAGATGTTGACCTTTCTCTAACTTGAGTTACTCTAGTGACCTGACCTCTGTGTGTGACACCCTCCCACTACCAGCTACACTAAGAGGTTTGTTAAGGGAAAGATCTGTGGAAGGACCCTACTCTCGATCTTCGGGACCCTCTCCTGAATCTACCTGGGTGGAATCTCCCTCTCACCCCCCCACTTCTGATTGTACCAGACCAGTAGGATGCTCCTGGTCATCTTGCAAGAGGAGATTCAAGAGAAATTCCTTGTTTGGGTTGGTCCCAAACCCTAAGCTTCTTTATAAGCAGAGACCCTCAGATTTTTTTAATTCGGACTTTCATACGTGGTTTTAACAACCCTGGGAGTAGCCTCTACATCAGACAGTGAAAGAAAGGTTAGGGAGAAGAGTAAAAAGTTAGTAGACTATTTAACCTAACTTTTAGACGAGAAGAACAACTTTTCAGAACTTTTGAAAACTTTTAGAAAGTTTGAAATAATTTTTTGAAAGTGAAAAAATGACTGCTGGGTATAATTGTATACAGCTCTAAGTATTGGAGTACACATTTCTTGTGAAAAGCACCAGTAACAAGTGGTGAAGCAATTGCAAGTACTTATTCAACCGCTGCACCACCAATGTAGGAGGCCGGCTTGGTTTGTAGTGGATACCTAAGGTGCTTACACCTTATACCAGGTCCAATTAACCCTTATTAGTGAAATGTAGGCAGTGTTCTAGCAGCTTTGGCCGTATAGAGGTAGCTGTAGCAAAGCAGCTCAGGCTGAACTAGGAGACATGCAAAGCTCCTGCAATACCACAATAGTTACACAGTACTTATACACAATAAAAGACAATACTCAGTGTTACCAATAAAAAAGGTACTTTATTTTAGTGACACAAGGCCAAAAATATCTGAGAGGCAATACTCCTTATGGAGGTAAGTATTATACACAATTTATACACTAGTAACCAAAATTAGGTAAGTACACAGTCAGCAAATAGTGCACACAGTGAAAAACACAATAGATTGCAATATGCCTAGTTGCACCACTAACCATATACTAAAATAGCGGAATGCGAATAACAAATTCCCCCCCTAGGCAAGTGTAGTGTGTAGAGGGGTGCTGGGATTGTAAGAAAACACCAAAGCTAAGTAAAATACCCCCACCCCACAGCCCAGGAAAAAAGGAGTAAAATACAGCAAGTTTCCTCAAGACACATTACAAGTCGTGATAAAGGATTTTGCAAGGACCAAGCAAGAATGCAAGAATCCAACAATGGATTCCTGGACCTATAGACATGTGAAGAGAGGAAGCCAATTCCAGAAGTCACAGAAGAGTCCAGGAAGAACCGGAGCCCCTGCAAACCTGGAAGAAGGTGCAAAAGTGGATTTTCTGGTTGGAAGAAAAGTACAGAAATGCACCAAATAAGATAGTTGCGGGTTCCTGTTTGGTGCAAGAGATGTCCCACGTCGTGTCGTTGGATGCAGGCACTTTTTGGCACTGGATTCCCCCAACAAGCCTTGGTTCAAGCAAGTTTGCTGTTTGCATCAAAATGGCACTGCCGGGCCCAGGAGGGACCTAGGGATCTCAACTCAGACTGAGGAGACAGAGGGGTCTCTCAGAACTTTAGAGAACCCTCTGAAGACCAGGCAGCACCCACGGGAGTCCCAGGACACGGGGACGATGAAGATGCAAAATGCGGTTGTTGCAGCACTACACTGGAAGGACCCACGCCGCCGGAGCACAACTCAGGGAGTTGAGTGTCGCAGGATAGAGTGCTGGGGACCTGGGCTATGCTGTGCACAAGGGAATCTTGGAAGAAGTGCAAAGAAGCCCAAGGAGCTGCAGAAGAAGCGGTGCACAGGGGTACTGTTGCAGCACGAGGAGGCAAGCTCTTACCTCCACCAGATTTTTACAGCTGAAACTTTGGACAGTCTGGGTCACTGAAGTCCACTACCTGTGTTCCAGGGATCATGCTCATCGCCAGGAGCGGAGTCCCGGAGTGCCGGTTGTCATCGCAGAAGGGTGCCTGCTGAAGCAGGGAAGTGACTCCATCACTCCACAGGAGATTCCTTCAGTTCTTCTGGTGCAGGGTGAAGACAGGCAGTCCTCAGAGCATGCACACCTTGGAAACTGTTGCAAATGCTGGCTGGAGCTGGAGCTGAAGTTGCAGGTCACAGTAGCCTTCCTAGATACTTTGTTGCCATTACTGTGGTTCCTGGAGCAGTCTGCGGTTGATACGACGGTCAGAAGCTGCAGCGGTGGATGCAGAGGAGTCCTGGAAGAGTCTTGCAAACCAACTCTGAGGGAACACCCAGAGGAGAGACCCTAAATAGCCCTGAGAGGGGGACTGGCTAACTACCTAGGTATGCACCTATCAGGAGGGGTCTCTGACATCACCTGCTGCACTGGCCACTCCGAGGTCTCAGGAGGGTCCCCACACCTTGGAATTCAAAATGGCTAATGCCAGGGACACTCTGGAGGAACTCTGGGCACCACCCCTGGGTGGTGATGGACAGGGGAGTGGTCACTCCCCTTTCCTTTGTCCAGTTTCATGCCAGAGCAGGGACTGGGGGTCCCTGAACCGGTGTAGATTGGATTATGCAAGGGGGGCACAGTTTGTGCCATTCAAAGGATTTCCAGAGGCTCTGGGAGGCTACCCCTCCCAAGCCTGTCACACTTTTTTCTAAAGGGAGAGGGTGTAACACCCTCCTCCAAAAGGAAATGCATTGTTCTGCCTTCCTGGGACTGAGCTGCTCAGTCCCCAGGAGGGCAGAAACCTGTCAGTGAGGTGGCAGCAGCTGGGGCTGCAGTGGAAACCTCAGAGAGCTGGTTTGGCAGTACTGGGAGTCCATTGTGGAGCCCCCAGGGTACATGGGATTGGCCTACCACTACCAAATTTGGATTGGGGGGGGAGGTCAATTCCATGATCTTAGACACCTCACATAGCCATATTTGGAGTTACCATTGTGAAGCTACATATATGTATTGACATATGTAGTGCACGCTTATAATGGTATCCCCACAATCACGTATTCCTGGGAATTTGCCCTGGACAACGTATGGTCACCTTTGCTTGTGCAAGGGTGCCCTCACACACAGTAACTTTGCACCTAGCCTTCAGTAAATGAAGGTTAGACATATAGGTGACTTATAAGTTACTTAAGTGCAATGAAAATGGCTATGAAATAGTATATGCACTATTTCACTCAGACTGCAGTGGTAGTACTGAAGAAAGGTTTGTATGAGCTCCTTGTGGGCGCAAAAGAAATGCTGCAGCCCATAAGGATCTTCTGGAAACCCAGTGCCATGGGTACCTGGGTACCATATGCTAGGGACATATAAGGGGGTCCAGTGTGCCAATCAGAATTGGAATAAGGAGCCACTAAACTAAAGTGACAAATTTGGTAAGTAGAGAGAGCATAAGAACTGGAGTTCTGGTTAGCAGAACTTCAGTGACACAGTTAAGCACACTGACAGCACATATAGGTCACAAACTATGAGCACTGGGGTCCTGGCTAGCAGGATCCCAGTGAGACAGGCAAAACATACTGACAAACAGGTAGAAATTGGGGGTAACATACCAAGAAAGATGGTACTTTCCGACAATAACCCCCTGTATTTTCTGGGTCAAAACGTTGACAACTCCATAATCTGTGTCTGGACTGTCCGAGTAACCTCAAAGATATACTAAATTGATAAAAAGATAAACCTCAACCATATGATCATTGAATAGGTAACGGGCCATTAAGGCAGACAGGCTGTATTCAGTTGCCTGTGTGCACTGTGATTCATCTTCCATTGTTTTACTAGTAAATATCTGTCAGTTGTCACTTTGCACAAGCACATTTTCTAGCACTTTTTGAACAACAGAGCAATTATTCTATTTTGAATTTTGTGTATATATTTTTACCAAACTTTAATAAACATGATATTTGCATGTTTCATAACTCTGGTGTTTTTCTCTTTTGCTCTCTCTTTTGTTGATATTTAATAGGCTTCAACATACGAGTATTAATATTGTTTGTTTTGTGAGAAATTGTTTCTAATTTTAAATGACTTCTGTAGTTCCCCTTTGGACCTTTCTAGGGCTGAGCCAGCAAGTGCATGAGCTAGCTCATACGTCTTGCTTGCGGGACATTGTTGTGTTCAGTAAAGGGCTTGGAGCCGTCTGTCCTCACTATTTGTTGGTTTGCCTGGCTCTCTTCTTTACAGACTTGTAATTCATCGAGGCATGTCTGGCATCCATTCCTTTGTGTGGAGTAGGGAACAAGCATTAATTGATTTCAACTTAATTAGTGCCTGTTCGCTGTACCTGACTGATCGAGGGAATATTTTCCTCTAACTTTCAGTGTCCAGCAAACAGACTGGCAAAATCGTGCCCAGCAGGACAAACAAAATTGCAACGTTTTATTTTTTAAAGCTAACTTTATTTTATTTTGTTAAGTTGTTTTTTCTCAGTTTCTTCTTATTTATTTTTTTGTTTTTGCTCGTGGGCGCTATTGTCAAAAGATGACAATTAACTTGTTTGAAATATGCGAAACCCATTGTATTGCAAATGCTTTTTGCTGCTTGTACCAACTGTAAACCAGTCTGCCATTACCAGTATTCAGCGAAATTCCACTTGACTTATTCTTCATTGCACAGTTCTTTGGCTGTTTGGCATGCCAGCACAGGTACAATGTCGATTGCTTTTTTTGTTGTTTGGAAGCAGGGTGCATAGTGATGGATGATCAGTTTTTGCTGTTCTTACTCCATCATAATTTCATTAAACGTGTGTACTCGATTTCTCGATCTGACATTTTCTGAGCTCGAGTCTCATAATATTTACCTGAATCAAACTAGTGTCTTGTGTGAAGTTTCCTTTTGTTAGAACTAAGATCAAACCACATTTCATTTTTGACATAGGCAAATTGTCTGGATGCAAGCCTTCACAGACAGCAGTATGGCCCTGTGGCAGGACCAGATGTCCCGATGTCAGCAGGACACCAACACAACACAGTTCGAATCTGAACTCTAGCTGTAAATAAGACTAAGGAACATAAAGGAAAGAAAGTCATTTTTTTGTTTTTCTCTCTCAACTATCGTATACTTTCACTTTTTCATTATAAGCACAGCATGCCCGGAGTGGTTGGCTGAAACTCCAGGTTTGGTTGGGAGTGACTTTCATCTACAGGACCACAACACATTAGTTAATTATGCTAGTAATATATCTAATTTTCACTTTACCTTAAGTACCATTTTCCTTCCTCCAGACCCAAAACGTCCCCTGGGGTTCCGCTTCTCGGCCAAAGCCAACGTGGAATATTTCTTTCCATCAATAAAGTTGTGGTAGCGATCTTAAGAAAACATTGTAGGGCGATTAATAAAATATAAATGCATATCTTCCAAAAATATACAGTCAATTACATTTTAAAGGTACTTTTCAAGCCTTTATTATTATACACATTCTTCGTTACTAGTTTCATATATTGGTACAAATTGTGTTCTGTGTAATTAAGCAAGGATTTCCGGATTGGGCATAGTGATGTGTTGGGTTCTGCATGTAATGTGGGTGTTTGTTCAGTATGACTTAGGAATGCTGCACAACATTTTAAATTTGACCCTTGCATCTTCTGGAAGCCAAGTGAGAGTTGTAATGCCAGGTTTGAGGTCTTACTTATAAAGGTTGCTTGTTGCAATAATCTTCATAGCCTGTCAGTGCGTTGCCCAAGTCTGTAGTCAATTTGGAGAAGAGAATGTTTTTTTTATTTTTATTGCAGATTCATCCCGTTTATCAGTGGATAAAAGAGCAAATGAAAGTCTGGATTTAAAACGTGTACCCAAATTCCTTATATTCAGAGTGGTAGAAGAATGGGTTCCAAGACCTGGGGTGGGTCTAAGAGTGGTGAAGAGGGTGCAGACTCTATTTTTACTTGTATCTCAGTCTTACTCATTTTCATGCGCAGGAAGCTTGGATGGGTATTTACTTTCAAGGTAAAGGTAATTTGTGCTGAAAATGAGACATTTTTTCAGTCCAAATTGCTTCACATTTTCGAAGAGTTGAGTCTTTTGATTTTACTTTCTATTTGGTCTATGCCTACTTTAACAGCACCTGCATTCAGTAGAAAGGTAGGACCACTACCATTTTCTCTCTTTGTTGCTCCATATGTTTAGATATTGAGCAGAGTTTGACAATTGTTAGCATGTGATATCTGAAATATGTTGATCCCCCCCTTTAACATCAGGCAGCATTACCCCTCACACCCATTTATTCCAGTACCCACTCAGTAAAAACACTGCCAGGATTTTGATGCACTTCTGCTGATCTGTTTTCATACTTGATCGAACTGATCATATATTGATTAAATATTGAGAATTTAAAGCAAATGGTGTAGAAAAATATAAAGAAAAGAAATTTGCTGGTGTAGAACTCATTGATTTTTTTGCAATTTACAGAGATCGATTTATCTGCGTTACAGTAGTCTCAGAACAAAGAACATTTTTAGCGTGTCAACTCTCTGGATATGTAATTTAAGTTCTTCATGAAGTTGCATTTAAAACCCTCATCTGCAATGTGACGTTTCCACGTTTTAAGATTCTAAGAGACACCGGTAATGTAAGAGAGCTCTTTCTGGATGTTACACAGAAGTTGAAACTCACACCAAGTGTGTGTAAGGAATCTGGTTGGAAACCATGATGTCTTAAGGTGATATAAAACATGAAATCCAATATCCTTCAACATTTACTGTCTGAACAATCAATATATTTATCTTCTGATACAAGGAGGGTTCTAGTGCCCCAGTAAACAGCATTTCTCTTGAATGTATACAAATGTTCTTGTTATAAAACGTTTGTCCTTTTTCAATTTTCAATTTTGGGCCACATGACGTGTGATGTCAACATGAAATTAGACGTTGATGAAAGCACAGATCTGAATGGGTGCCCATACCTTAAGGAAATGGGGGGAAGGGGAAGAGATCAACGTCTTCAAAATGAATGTAATTAAGCACCATTATTGCCTAAATAGGAGTACACACAAGGATGGGCAGTGTTATGTAATGGTATCCTTGTTTAACCTTTAGTAATCTGACCTGAGACGTGAGATGAGGGTAATTAAAAACAGTTTCAGGCATTATAAGTAACAAAACAACCACTAAAAAACACCACCATTTAACAAGACAGTCGTATAAACATCTAAATCAAAGGTCTGATCCAAATTGAACTCAGAAGAAAACAATGTAAAAATTAAAGACAATCTGTTATGGGGATCAGAAGATATTACATATCAAATTATTTTCATCAGAACCCAGAGAAGCCGGCCTTATCAGACGAAAAGAGGTATTCTCTCATGAAAATGTTACTGCGACCTATGCCTGGCTATGAGTCCAAACAATCAGGTTATTTTTGGTGTTGTGCTGGTCAGGAATTTTACCTTTAGATGTAGACATTTTATTGGAATTCAAATCAGTCCAGCAAGTTGACCAAACAGACTATGGCCCTCATCGCTGTGGTGGTCCCACCGCAGACGGGGACAGTGGTGTGGACCACCATATTACGAGTGTGGCGGTTTGGCCTGTGCCAAACCGCCACTTTCCCGTTCCTATCCCCAGGGCAGTCAGACACCCGGGCCGGAGATAAGCATATTTGACCCAGTGGTCCACCTAAGACCGCTGGTATATTACGAGTCCCCTTTCTGCCAGGGTTTTCATGGCGATTGCATAGCCACGAAAGCCCTGATGGAAAGGCTACTGGCGTCTTGAATTTTCATTCCTGTCACAGGTAGACCACTCCCTGACACCCCCTACATCCAAGAGCCTCCCACCTCCCTTCCCTTACAACATTCTCACCCCTTACCCCCACTCACTGTAGTAAAACTGCACCCCATACTTGCCCCCCGCATACACGCGCACACTCAAACGCACACACTGACCCACACACAACCACTCACACTCACGCAAACACACACTACACTCCCCCCCAAATCCATACACACACTCATAGGCACACACATAACACCCCCTCCCCTTTTGGACAGGCACCTTACCTGGTCATTGAGGTGGTCGTCCGGGAGTTAACAGGACCTGGCGTTTGCAACGCTGCCAGCACCCTGCCAACACAACACCGCCATGCCGTTTTGCAAATTGAAATACGGTAGGTGATGTTTTGTTGGCCTGGCGGTGTCGACAGTGCAACTGCCACAAGACCACCAACTGACAGTAAGACTCAGAGCAGGTGTTAAAATGACACACCCATTTTAATCAATGGGCCTCCATGTGCTTTGCTGCATTAGCGTCAACATTTTTGATGCTAGTGCAACAAAGCATCACAATAGCATAAAAAATGTTAAAGCTATTATCCTAACAACTGCTATGTTGCGTGGTATTGTAAATACACCACAATCATGGTGTCGTTAGGTGGGGCAGAGGCGACACCAGAAAAGTGGTACATCTGGACTGATGCTCCACTTTCTTGCAAATATGCCCCTTGGTGTTTCCCACCTCATTGGGGATAGTGTAATTATCATTGGAAGGATGAAAGCCTGAGTGGAGCCACTTGAATTCTATTACATGACCAAACTGATAAAACAAAAACAGCACATTTACTAAAAAAGAGCACTACATAGCACAGCATAGCAGCCAAAGCTGCTTTGCTGTTTCCTGTTGCGCTGGTGGTAGAGATCATTGTAGAGACATAGCTAGTAAGATATGGCTCTGCTGCCATCTTCCCCAGTGCTAGTGCACAAACAGCCTGCATAGCATCATGCAAACTCTTTAGCTTCATAGTGAAAAGGTGTGTGACTCATACCTTACATAGGTTTTGTAGTGGAATGGTATCCTCCCAGTACAAAACATTGTTTAGACTACGTTTAAAAAAAATAGGAGGGTGGGAGCACACTGCTCACCATTCAGTTTGCCCCAATGTATTATGGCATATGCTGTACACGGTCACGCGTACTTCAGTGGTATTCTGAAGCTTTTGACCTTTGTTGGTGCAACTTGTGCTGTATATCTCTAGACAAATGTTTCTGGATTTAGTCCTTCATCAGTAGAGAGAAGCAGGCTTTTTTCTGGGGTTTCTGGAAATGCTGCCAAAGTCTTCCCAGGTCTCAGTACCACTTACTGGCACACAGGTGCATCAACCAGAGCTTGTCAGCTCATTGGCTCAAAGGAGCCTATTTAACCAGAGAGAGGGTGAGAGCACACTACTGCTGTCTACTGTGCTCCCACACTCCTTAACTTTGAAAAAATGTTCACACATTTGATGTGGTCTTTACAGAGGAGCATGCGTTCAATTTGTGAAAAGCTAGGAGAAATTAAAAAAAATTTGTTCACGAGTGCTTCAAGGAGGGATAATATTTTAGCACAAAGATCTATATGTCAATTTTAGTACATAGGGCTTAGCATCAAAAACTCTGTCATAATGGGGGAGTGGCCGTGTACTACCCATGTGACAGGCCCTCGATGCAAAGCAACGCAAAGCACTCTTTTTAATACTTTTTGGATTACTTTCCGGCGCACAAAAATAATTACGCTGGAAAGTAAATACTTTATCAAGACTGCACCTGTTGGTGTCTGTCACTTTCATGACTTTGCACTCGTCAATCTCAACTTTGGTTAGAATACATTAATTCACTTGGCTACCTGAATAGTGAATGCTAGTCACTGAATGAACATACGGGTATGGGGTAGAGATTTGAAAATCTGGTCCTTGTTTAAAACCCATCTTTAAAAACGAAGATGCCAAACCTTTAACTGGAATTTTTTTTGTGAATTATGATTTCACAGCAGGTAATTTAGAAATGAGCTGGCAGGTTGCCAAGTTGCTGGAGGCTGCCTCCACCCAGGTGGCTGAGGCTTGTCCACCACGACTAGACTGAAAGTATTTAATGCCAGCCCTCTACATCATGGCATTGAGTCAAGCACTAGCATTTTCTTTTTTTAGGGTCTGAACCCTGAATTGTATATTTGCTTTCCCCTGCTTTTTCCCTGGCACTTTGACAGTTTTCTCCTGTTGGTTTTCCATGTTTGGGTGTGCCAGGCCAGGTAGGCTGGGTAAACTGCTTTGTCTCCTATACTCTTCAATTAGCGGAAGATGACTCACCCAAAATGATCTCAACTGGCAATGTCGACTGAGGCTGCATATTCAGAATCAAAACAGGCATGGTGTCCCAAACAGAAAAAATAACGTGAAGCTCCTCTTTAAATCGATCTTTCCTTTGGCTGCCATGACGCCAGCCCCGCCTGGGATTTCTGACAGCAAAGCAGGCTGAGGCCTGCTGCCAGAAACAAGGCATTTTCCGAAACAAAGATATTTTACGGCAGGGCAACCACCGACTTTTGCCACCTGTCCTTACCCCAACCTCTAAATTAGGGCAAAGGTCTCCGTTTTAAGTCATATATCTTGATTTGTTTGACAAATAAAACTTCTCTTTAGTTTTACAATATGTAAACCTAAGATTAAGTAGTAAAAACAGTAGTGCTTACCTGTGCTTTCCATAAAGACTTGCGCTTGCCGGTTACTCTGAAATGAGTGTCGCCCATCAGTGCAATAAGAAGGTTCAACAGCAGAATGAATGCAAAAAACATGTAGACCATGTAGAGGATAATGACGAAATCTGGAAATTTAACAGCTGGAGGACCTGGAAGATCAGTGAGACCCATCATGAGCTGGAACACAGTGAACAAGGTGAATGGAAAGTCCCTGAAGATTGGGCATAAGGTTGTGTTTAATGCCTGGAAGTGGACATCAAAGGCTGCAAAAGCAAAGGAAACATTGTTAGTAAAACACTAAAGTTGCCTGGAAGAAGAACACTTAGGCCCATACTTATTATTTTTTAGTGCTGCATAGCAATTGTATTTTGTAAGTTTGCGCTGATTTTGAGTAAAGAAACGACGGAAATGCGCGCTAAAAAAGTATAAATATGGGCATTATATTTTTTGAAACATTTAGGGCCAAGTGTATACATCCTTGGGGGACTGATCACTACGATTTGTACAGGCACTCCCTCAACTCTGGATTAATGTATGTCTCTGTCATGAGTCAACTTGTGGTACAATAAGCTTTACTGTTAGGTACTTTCACATCATTAGTGCTCACCAGGGAGTTTTGTAATTTTATGTGAAGAATCTCTTTAGCGCTTTGTAAAATGAATAGAGAAGGACACCATTCAGGTGCTACAGGGGTAGCAGATCTTAACTGTAACTTGCACTTGATCTGGTCCTCTTAACTCTCCACTTGCCACCTCTGGCCTAAAATCAGGGACACTAGAATTATGTGATGTGCAGCCACAGCGTTTCTTGCATATTTATAGATGTGCTGCTTTTGCCCCATAATCCATCATCTGCTGCATAATCTGCTGATTTTAACAAAACAAAGTTTTTAGCTCAACTGGTTCAAAAGTTACAAAAAATGAGGCAGCATGGTGTAAGGCCCATTGCAAAGGTTGACTGACCACCTTTCTGTTGCTTATTTCTGTCAGGGTGTTAAACTTGTACTAATGGTTGCACCCAATGCCCAGACAGTGTTAACAGTGTAAACATGACAAAATAATGAAGTATTACAGTTGAGGCAGAAAACTCCTCTGCATCCCACTGCACTGCTGGGGAAATATTGTGAACCATACATTTTCAAATAATGTTCTAGGTATTTGGAAGGTTCAGGTGCGCGATGTAGCACACAATGTGCAGGAATCACACAGTAAAGTTTTTGTATATTTTCACAAATCAGGCAAAGCTTTCTCTTACTTGCTGTTTGCACCGCTAGGAACAGGGCGTAAAGGTAAATGTGACTAAGACTGAAGAAGTGTGAATCACCCCATGGGACCTGGAGCACCAGTGCTTCTCTGATTCACAAGATCATTATGCCCTGTGAGGAAAAGGAGAGCATCGGAGGGAGCAAGAGGATTGTCGGTATCATATAGTGGTTAGTACTCTGTGTTGTGGAGGGAAGGAGAGAATTACCTGAGAAAGATGTGAAAGAACAGCTGTGCATTGATCAGGTTGTTGACTGTGTGCAGTGTTGAAGTTGGGGATTCCAGTATGCCAGGAAAGGGCCGCAGTGGACTGAGCCGTCAAATAGCACATGCAGGACTTGCCAAACCAATATTGCTGTGTTCCAGGTGACTCTGTATGCCAGGAGGGGTCACTGGTAAAGTTGTTACTGTGAGAGCACTGAGACTCGTAATTGCCATGTCAGCAGCGTTTGCACCGGAGGAGTCTTTGTTCGTACTGTAAAGTACTGCAGCATCCTCATATGCCAGGAGGGGCTACCGGCACCAACATGCCAAGAAGCTTTAGGCTGTCGCTCAAGGAATAGATTGATGGTGCGTTTGACTGGTCGAGCCCACACAGCAAGAGAGCTGCCCTCACAGATCCAAGAGAACTGCCAAGGACGCCATGGACGATGTCTCCCCCTCACTGAGTTCCAGTCAGGAGCTGAAGAAAGGATTCCCCTGCCCTCTGCTGGAGAAGATCGATTTACTGCATCTTTGTGAGCTGAAAACTACTCCGATAATTGAAGAACTCCGGCAGTGCCGCTCAGAAGACAGAACCTGTGCCGCCGGGTTCTGCTCTGTGAGCCACAGGAAGCCTGACTTCTCCGAGCAGCATCAGAATTTGTGGGTGCTTGTTCTGAGGGCACTCGCTAAAAAAGCTGAACACTTCTGTGCTGCAGGAGTGGCTAAAACGTGAACTGGGCCTGTTGGTGTCTGGGGACTTTCTTCTAACGGTGCTGTGGCACCATAGACACTTTTGACTAATTCCTGAACAGTGAAAGGGGAACTCATGAATACAGCCTAGCAGTAAGCATTCCCAGGAGGTGGCCACCAGTGAATAGGGAATAACCCTGACCACGTTTCAAGGAACAGGAATTTTCCTGACAAAAGCTAGGGACCCGACATCAAGAGGATTGTGGTGTTGCTAATGAATGTTGTAATTCCTCTGCATGTCTAGAGGTACAAGTAAAATACTTCTTTGTCTTTTTTTTTTATTACAAAAGCAAGTATTTGACTGGACATTGATTTATGGTTCGTACTATTTGCGATTTGAGTTTTGAATCATGTTTACTTACCTCTATATACTGCCCCTCCCCCCGAGGAAGTCTGACGGCTCATCCACAGCTGCCACTGAGAGTCAAGATCATTAATGGTACTTAGCCCAGTTGCACAGAATTCATAGTAGACTGCACCCCTGGACATCAGGAGTAAAAGGGTTCAGCCATCACAGTTGTGCCCAGTCCCATCTACGTGCCCTGTGGACCTCTGAAAGCGGTTTTGACAATTACTATCACAAAATGCGCCACATTATGCCTCATAATTTACCTTTTCAATCGCTATTATTACCACACCCATCTTCTTTGCAGCAGCAATAAAAGATGGTCTGGTGTTACTGTTGGGTCTAGGGTTAGAAACTCACAACTTTTGTTTCTTCCTAGACAGGGGCATGACGCTGGTCTCTGCAGTCCCTGCTGCACAGATGGATAACAACTTTTAAGGAGCCCCCCAACCCTTTGCTGAGCCCCATTTCAGCCAAGGCCAATGAGTATCTGTGAGATATGGGAGATTCTGGGGTCACTCTTCGCATTCTACAGCACTGTCTCTCAGTAACACTCTGCTTGGTGCTTTGGAGATGCAATGCTTGACAGTCCTCCCTGCCCTGCATGACACAGATACACTGGATGTTGAAGACACATTTGCACATGCATTGGCTACATTGACTACATTGAAGGTTACAGTGGAGGCCTTATGTGAATGGTGGAAGGCTAACATATGACATTTCAGCAAGATTTGCTCATGGGGAGGATCTGATGGCGATTTGAAGACAAATCTGTTTATCGAGATGCTAGACCAGCCCAGCCATTTGAAACCATAATTTCATGCATGGAGGTTGCATTGGGCATTTTAGTCTATAACTTCACTGAGGAAGCTGCAAGAGGCACTCAAGGCTGAGCATGAACATGGGGAGACAGTACTATGAATCCAAGGCAAAAATCAGTGAATGTGGATTCCAGTGAAGCCAGAACCAAACACAGGTAGAACTGTAAGGACATTTATGGCCAAATCTGCATCTATGGAAGCTGCCCTCAGCAACTTAGGCCATACCTCTGTAATGGTGAAAGAGTTAGTGAGAGTGAACTGGTCACTAGGTGGGTAAAGTTATGGCAGGGAATGGTGCTTAAAGTGCATGACTATTGATGAGCCAATAGATGAATGTGTAACACACACGCTGGAGGGAATAGGCTTACTGGTAGGGTGCACATAACAACAGGAAGGAAGAAATGGGACTGCTACATAAATCCCTCATTGCCGTTGGGCCTAATGGGTGGGTTTGATGGCTTGAAGGCCATAGGGGAGTTTTTAAGAGTTACCTGGACGAGAGAGTCAATTGATGATTAAATGCATTGTGGAGTGCATCTTCAGTAATCCCCGTGGTACTGTATTTTGTAGGTGCTCTGACATGGGATACCCAATGGTTGTGGCAGAGTCCAGCAATTGTGATCCCAAAGCCTTTTAGGGGTGTCACTCAGAGTATTTATATGGTATGAGGGATACGTATGCCCATCGGGAATATGTATTGGGAATTTGGAGTCATACTTATGCCTGGAAGGGGTAACAGCACATTGGACGTTCAGGAGGACGCTTCGTTGACTATTTCAGACCACTCCTGCTCAGGGGCAGACTTCACAGGGCATTTGAAGCCAAAACACTGACTTGGGAATTGGGTATGTGAGAGTGTATATATGATTCGGAGGCTGCAGTTCCTTTTACTACACCGTGTCCTATGATGAGTAATCCGAAACCCTGCATCCTGGGGACGCAAGGATGGTACAGTGTAATGCACCGTGGTGACACTAACCCTGCTCACAGCATTGTCCGAACAATATCTCACCGAAAAGTACAGCACTCAAAAGACATCTAAAAGTCATTTATGCAGCCTATGGCCCAGTCGTGGTATCACTGAACCACTGGTTTTCAAAAATGTCCTAAGTATTTGGAAGACACAGGGGGGTGATGTAACACATAATGCTTGCTCGGGAATCGGACAATAAAGTTTTTTTTTGGGGGGGGGTTTACGTTAAATCAGGCAAAGCTTTCTCATACTTGCCCTGTACACAGCTGGGAAAGGGCATGAGGGTAATCGTAGCTCCGATTGAAGAAGTGGACGCAGTATGAATTAATGAAATGTGGCAAAATTACTTCGGGGCGGATATGGCAGGGAAAATTAACATTTCCCTTCACTGCCATGCCAAAAGTAAAATAAAAGATTCGATGCAGTTGCTGAAACTGGGGACAATGATTTCGTTTTTAGACCTTAAACCTGAGGGTAGCGAAGGAGAGCAGTCCGTGGGGGTCTCTGTCTCAGGGAGGTGCAGTGGGCTAGAACCTTAGACTTCTGCAAGGCACACAAAAACAATAAATCAATGTCCATTCAGGCGTTTCTCTATATAAAGAAAAAGTGCTTTAATGCACTCACAGCTCAATACCACCCACAAAATTACTAGTATTTTCAAGATTTCAGGTAGAATCACACATTAGAACTCCTCTTAACAGGCCTCACAGAGAGTGGCCAAGATGCATATCGTGTACCCTAAAGAAATATCACAGGAGGCAAATAACTCTACTTGCTGTGGCTTTATTTTCTAATTTAATTATGAAATGAACTGTGATTCTATCAGTTTGGGCATACTATTGTTTGAAGCTGTTTGTGTTTTTTAAACATCTGTCAAAATTGTATGGTATTGATAACTTTATTTTATGGAAGTGAAGTCTAGAAAACAAATTTACTAGTAACATAAAAGTAACCCCATAAATATGTTTTTATTTAGTAATGTGCAAGGTGCCATGAGGTGATTTGTGTACCAGATAAACCTATCCCTAAAACCCACCAACACCTCTATTCAGGACTGCTGAAATTCACAAGGTTTTTCACAATAATTCTCATTAAACTTATTGGCTTTGTCAGGTTGTTCAGCATTCAAAAACAGTAATGGCCACTTGTCTTTAACAAGCATTTCTCAATTAAAACATATGAATACAGGCTTTAAGCTACCATAAGGTCTCCTCCCAGGAAGAACGTAAACACATGTTTAGGTAGACCTGATAGCAAACAGGCTAATATTCAGGGACTGATTAGGAAAAGGCCCCTTTGAATGTGGTAAATATTGCATCCGATTAAAAATAAGCTTTGTGGGAATAACATGCAGATTTTGGTTCTTACTGCAGCGAAATACACATATCCCATAAATACCGTGCATTTTCCCCTTCTTAAATTCCAGCCGGTTTGGCCTGCTGAAATGTAACAAACAGTGCAAGGTTTATTGCACCTAGTAATTACTGGGTGTGATAAAAATTGCACTAGACTAAATTAATCTGAGTATAATCATGTAATGGTGATGGCCCATGTGCACCACTGAACACACAGCATGGTCTATACTTAAGGGCATATTCACTAATGTTTCATGGAACGCAGAACAGAAAGCACTTACTAAAATATGTCACACTTCTGCCCTCATAGCTCTGGCTGCACTGTGTGCTGCCTAGCACCAACATAGGCACCCTTGCACCATGCTGCAAGGGTTCCTGTGTTATGGGCTGGATTCTTCTTGAACAAAATCAATCTGTAGAAGCAATTTCCTCTTTCTATGTGACGCCAAAAATATCATGCATAGAAAGAGGAAAAAACTAGGTAAAAAAAAGACTTTAATCCTCAGTACCCCATCTTCTGGTAGGTGTACCAATTTAAAACAATCCTGGTTTACATAACTTTGTAAATCTGAAAATGTGTCAAATTCATGGGTGGTTGCAGGGGAAGGCCCATGCTCCATCCATGAAATGCCTACCAGCTTAAAATGTACGAACATGCAACAGGAACTGCTCTATTGCATTACAAAAAAAATCTCCAAGGCAGCACAAACAGACCTTGTGTGGCTTTGTATGTCCTATAGAATCCTTTGTGTTGTACTTGTGTTGCCTTACGTGACACAAGGACAACGTAAATGCTTAGTAAATCTGGGCCTTAGTGCCTGTAGATGGCCACAGATTAACTTAACTCCAAGACTGTGGAGTCAGCAAAACAATAAGAGACTACCAGCTCGTAGCCCTCGAGAAATGTGTCAGCCAATTGGTAGGTCTGAGCAGATCAGCCTTCTGCTGGTCTGTGCATGTGTGACAGACATCTTCTTGCAAGGTGATTATGAGTAAATAATCCCCTTGATTGTCGTGAGATGGATTCTGCACTGACCTGGCACCAGAGTCTGCTTTCCTGGAAGACCTATTCCCACAGCAAGGGCCCAACCTTTGGAGTAAACCCATGTGAGGTATACAGTGCGCCAAGAGTCTGAACGCCTTGAGCGCTTTATCCATGTATTAGGTTTGCAAACTGTAAGGTAGAAAAAATCTATTGGAGTAATGAGTGGCAGAAATTCTCTGACCTTCTAAGAACATCCAGGGCTAACATGGTAACTTGTAATTAAATCTTGTGTTGTCTAGGGGGCACACTCTGGGGGGGCTTCTATTAGAGAGCAATAACATTCTGTTACTTGCATGAGGGGAAAAAAGTTATTTTTTTCCTGATGAGGGTTCTGCATCTTCCCCTTAGAACATGGAGTTCAGCCCCAGGAAGGAGTTTGGATAGATTATGAAGATTTTCCACGCATCCTATCCCCAGGTCATTAACAGCTCTAAGTACATTATCCTAGACTCATGCTGACCCTGACCTGAGCTGATTCTTTTTTCCTGAGGATGCTTTTAGACCTGATGTGGTGTCCAGCTTGTGAATGGACTAGAGCAGTCATCTGGCCCTCCTGACCTGTTCTTGCGTACCCCTGGTCATCAGCAGCAATGGACTGCTTTTGCCTAGACTTGGCACTAACGTTAAAAAATGTCAACTAAACACGCTTTCAGGATAATTGAAGTTACAAAAGGAGATAACTAGGTTGTCTTGCACCATTTAACTTTAGGAACACTTTCATTTGGAAGACATCACGCATGAAAAGTGTTGAAATATGATAACGTCTCAACAGAATTAAAAAAAAAAATTCATTAGCATGCTGAACCGTTTCAGTTTAGTAAATCAGATTATAATAGTGCATTAAGAGGTTTTGCTTTTTTTTTTTTTAAAGTGATAATTTTTTTAACTTGAATTTGGAAACATTAAGGGGCATATTTATACTCCGTTTGCGCCGAATTAGCGTCGTTTTTTTCGACGCAAATTCGGCGCAAAACTAACGCCATATTTATACTTTGGCGTTAGACGCGTCTAGCGCCAAAGTATGGGCAAATAGCGTAATTTTTTTGCGTGAACGCCTTCCTTGCGTTAATGAGATGCAAGGAAGGCGTTCCCGTCTAAAAAAATGACGGCGACGCAAATGCGTCGTATTTATACTCCCGGGCAAAAATCACGCCCGGGAGTGGTCGGGTCAAAAAACCCCGCATTTGCGCCACTTTTTAACGCCTGGGTCAGGGTAGGCGTTAAGGGGCCTGTGGGCTCAAAATGAGCCCACAGGTGCCCTCCCCTGCCCCCAGGGACCCCCCTGCCACCCTTGCCCACCCCAGGAGGACACCCAAGGATGGAGGGACCCACCCCAGGGACATTCAGGTAAGTTCAGGTAAGTATACATTTTTTTTTTTTTATATATATTTTTTGGCATAGGGGGGCCTGATTTGTGCCCCCCTACATGCCACAATGCCCAATGACCATGCCCAGGGGACAGAAGTCCCCTGGGCATGGCCATTGGGCAAGGGGGCATGACTCCTGTCTTTACTAAGACAGGAGTCATGTAAATGGCGTCTGGGCGTCGTTTAAAATGGCGCAAATCGGGTTAAGACGATTTTTTAGCGTCAACCTGACTTGCGCCATTTTAAGACGCCCTAACGCCATTTTTCCCAACGCCGGCGCTGCCTGGTGTACGTGGTTTTTTTCCACGCACACCAGGCAGCGCCGGTCTGCTTGCGCCGGCTAACGCCATTCAATAAATACGGCGCCCGCATGGCGCTTCAGAATGGCGTTAGCCGGCGCAAAATGTTTTGACGCTAAACTGCGTTAGCGCAGTTTAGCGTCAAAAAGTATAAATACAGGCCTAATTCTTTCCGCACCCTAGCAACACTGCCAATAGTGAACTAAAAGGCAAGTCAGTTGTTATGTGACCCTTTGGGTGGGCTGTGTTCCTATTATACATGACCAACATATTAGTTTACTAAATCAAACACAGGAGACAGATTAGTACAGTGTGAACCCTGAATTCTTGTCTTTCAGGTCCTCTTAATGTGATAATGGAGGGAAAGTGGAAAAAACACAATTGCCTAGGATCACACAATTTGGTAAAGGGGGAAACAGGGATTAATCCCAGGTTTTCTGGTTTCACATTGTGCAATTCAGTCAATAGATGCATATGCTTTACTTTCCCTACACCCACCTTACCTCCAACACACCACGAATCAACCCCCCAAACATTACCACTACCTTGTTGGCATCAGTGCAGCCCTCGATCATATCACAGACCAAAATGTCCCCCCCCCCCCACGGGAAAAGCTTTGCGAGTACCCATGGAATGTATAACGGTTAAGCTGTCAAATGATATCATACCCAGTCCATAATATATTTGATTTAGTTCATAGTTCAAACAGCCAAGCACAAGATAAATGATAGAAAATGTACCTGCACTGAATCCGATGACAACAAGAATTAGAATCATGCAGAATCTTAGAAGGTCTCCCAGTATCATCTGCAGGAAGGAAAGCAAAGTTCTTATCAATTCTCAAGACAACACACACATCCTTCAATTTACTACGTAATATGTTTTAATTTCAGGAATGTGTAATCCTCTAAATTATATCTGTGTAACGTGTGATTCGACCTCAGGTGTAGCCTCACCATCACCTGGAAAAAAAGGGTCCATGATTAGTGCCTTATTTTGCCACAGTAGGAATAAAACACGTGGCATTCCTTTAGGGCTCATACTTTTCCCCTAGAAATATTTCATGTGTGATCCTAACATATTCTGTGTATCTCTATCTGCATTTTTGCGTTTTGCTATACCGTGGTTTATATTTTTCATTTGGCTGTGATGATTCTTTTTTCGTAGACACTTTCCTTGTAAAATATTCTTTGTAGCCCTGTGTGATGTCAGGCCAGCAGCTTTTGCTCCATATTCCCTTTATGCTTTACTGCAATGCTACAGTATTACAATGACAGCAACGGAGCCCCTGTGATATTGTGTGGATGAGTTAAACAGAATATGGTATATGCAGTAGCATAGCAAGGATGCCATGGACCTTGGTGCAAGCAAGAAAAATGCCCTCTTTGCCTGCAGTTGGTGTAGTAAAGTACAGCAGTTATCAGTTTTCAATGGGTTTCTTGGTTCTCTGGGTTTGGTGCCACTGCACCTTCTGCATCAATGGTAGCTAGGCCTGTGTATGAGTGCACACATGAAAACATGCTAGACCCTTGACAAACACTCAGTTTAACACAACATTAAAATACAGTACGCTGAATAAAAATATACTAAGGGGTCAACTCACAAAGGCCTACTGGAGAAACCTAGAGTTCCTGTAGTTCTCTTTTACTTACTCATACATGCCTTCAGGAGTTGACACTAAAACATCTAAAATGGAAATACTCAAGAAATATTCATATATAGTTAGTACAAATAGAAAAGACTGCGCCCTTTTTTTAAATGTATTAAAAGAGAGTTGGACGCTTCTCGTCCGATTCTGGAAAGCTCTCCTGTTGACTACTACACATACTCATAAAGGACTTTTTCAATAGCCCCTAAAGTAGTTCACAAAATAAGTTATATTAGGCCAGACCTTTTCATATCAGGCATACTGATATTACCATCTTTATTAAATATATCCTTCGATTTTGTTTTCTCTTTCAGTTGGCAGAATCCCCTAGGCATATTCGATGCCTGTAGCTGTGGTTAGTGAGTTCTGCGCCACTTTGAATTTATGTTTTTTTTTTAATGGAACCACATCAGTTCTCAGTAATGCTGCTGCTAAATGCAACACCAGTTGTTTTTTATTGTCTGGGCGACTCTTGTGTTACATTTGGGCTATTGCAGTTTGGTATGTTTGTTTCACGCTTTTACCAGAGTGCCGAAGTTCCAAAAGTCAAAAGCGTGGGTTTAACGGAGACAAAACTGCCAGGATCATTTAAGTCCAGCTCTGCAATCTGCTTAGTGCTTCCTAGACAAGAGGGATATTGCTGTGTAGTCCGTTTTCTACCTTTAAAGAGAGTTCTGGCTATCTGGAAGAATTGACATAATGATGACATTTGCCTCGAAATCGTGTCTCATATGTCTTTAGACACTGCCTAGCACTCAATGAGGGCTAGTAATCCTTAGGGAGGAAGGACAAAAGGTAAGCCTGACTTCCACTTGAAAGACTACGAAAAATGCCCCCATTAGTACTGGCTCCCTGCACCTGTTCTCTGCCAGACTTTTCATGGGGTAAAACCGCCATGAAAAGGCTGGCGGAGAACCAGGTCATAATCAGCAGGGCGGCGCTGTGTTCAGCGTTGTCATGGCTGATTGCAACCTGCGTCACCAGCAAAGACGGTCGTACCCTGGTGGATCATAATGTGGCGGTTGGACCACCACGGCAGAAGGGGTCTTGACCGCCACCGTGAGTCTGGCGGTCTAGTGACTGGCAACCTCCTAATGAGGCCCTTAAAGTTATGCACAAATCATGTACGCTATGGTCTCTTAAAGCTGCTTCAATTATCATTTAGATATAACATTTAACTGTATGTGCTTGGAGGGTGAGTCGTGTCCTGAAACATCATTTTTTCAGTTTTTTAAAATGCAAGCATTTTGCTATCAAATAAAAAACGTTTCATTTTGAAACAGTAACCGAAATTTCTCAGAGTAAAAAGTAATAATTTGCATGAAAATACACCGTTTTATAATAGCTATTGTTTATTTTTAGTAAAAGGCTGGTGCTCAGTTTGTCATTTTCATGAAATACTTATATGTACTCCTGGCACAAGTGGATATATTCTGCCTGTGTGCCTTGGTTTCACCATCTCAAACTATTGAGGCCCACAATATTCTAAAAAAGTACTTACATTATGTCAAACGTTTTACCAGGAATGAGCATTTTCATGCCATTAATGACCAAAAATGCTGAGAATTACCACTGTTATTTCAGGGCCAGAAAAATACAAAAGTAAGGTATCATTATGCCATCCATGCTCATAACATGCAAGGAACTGATGTTCAGCGACATTTATTTTATGCACTTTTGTCCTATTTCTTTGATTAATTCCATTACATAGATAATGGGCAGACTATTTTAGATGTCTTGAGATTTAAGCCCATCACAATATTGTTTCAGATATTCATTATGGGTTCAGGGCGAAGTTAGGCACCATTGAACAGTGTTTAAGCTCACATTTATTAATTAATACTCTAGCTATACTGTATCAGTTAACATCTATTTAGCACTCATGGGTTTAAAATGTGCCTTTGACCACATAAATTGCATTAAGCTCTGAGCCATAATGGACAACATGAAGGTAGAGGCAAATATTGTTAAGTTCTTAAGGCCACTGCATGGTGAGGTCATGGTCAGTGTGAACTATGGGCACTGAGGTGAAATCACTGACTCGTTTAAGCTCTCCTCTGGAGTGCGACAAGGCTGTGTCCTGGCAACTTTTCTTTTTTACCTCATACATACATGGCCTGGAACATCACCTTGTCAACCTTAAGTTTTGATGTTTGTCAGTGTGAGGGCCCATCTACACAATCCACCTTGAACTTTAGGCTGTTTTGCACATTTTATCATGATATTAGGAAAATAACATTATTACCGTTATTTAAAGAAACTAAAATAAGACTTTATAAGTAAGCCTTGTTTTATCTACAGTCATCGTCCTCCATGAGAATTTGCTTAACTAAAGTGAATTCTATTAATTGTACATCTAAATCCCGGAAACATGCTTACTTGTAATAGTCATTCTAAGTTTTTATAACCCTTGCGCTGGAATGATGTTTTTAACTTGTTTAATTCCTTTTGGTATGATGGTACAGCCTGACAACATGTTTTTTTTTATTTAGCCTTTAAGGCCTTCCATGTGGGAAAACATGATTGAGTGATTAATTGTATTGACAACAGAGCAATTAGAATCCACATAGTAATGACTTATATGGTGTTCTTATTTGTGGTCCATTACATTTCTGCTAACAGAGCGAACCCATATTTGAGGTTTTTGTTGACAGGCTTAATGTTGAGTGAGTCTGCTGTTGCCTCATTATTACCATTATCTAATTGTCTGCATAAATTGTTGTTTGCCCATGTTTTATATTGTGATGTTTATATCCAATTAATTTGACTCTTAGCTGTTTCAGATTGCTGTTTTTATGTACTTTTATGGTTCATTTGAGCCAAATAAAGCAAAGGATGATGATGATGATGCGTATGTCTATTTACGTCCTTTCTCTTCACCTTAGTAAGATTGAGGCCTGGACTTTGACCTAAACATTTTAAGATCGAGATTCTGTTAATTTTTAGCTATTCAACTTAGTTATGTGTTTTGGATGATCATTTTTCTGTTGTGTGATCTACTTCTGGCTAAGCTTTAGCTTTTGGAAAGATAGTTTTGTATTTCCCTCTAGAATCTGCTGATATAGAGAAACATTAATTTTCAACGTAATGATTTTGAGTTATGCCAGTACTGAGGCTGCAAACCAATACCAAATAATTTCCTATACACCGCCATGCTTAATGATTTTTCCAGGTCTAGTCATCCTAAGGTTCATTGAGATTGGGTTTTGCAACATGCAACGAAATAATGGAAAGAATGCATGAATTAATCACAGTGACATGTGATTACTCAGGGTAGCTTTCCAGTACATCATTTTTTGCCACCATGCCACTCTAGACAGAGATGACCCAAATGCACATCAGTCTTAATCCTGCTCCAATGGGAACAGCCCAGCCTGAACTAACAGTCCTAGTCCTCCCCAGACGGGAACACAAGCAAGCCCTAATTTGTTTTGACCTATTAGTCTTGATCAGTAAGGTATAACTTGAGTCCATGGCAAAGTGACCACGGGACCCTTGTCTTGGTACACCTGTTGCATTTATGGTGTCTACTGCAACAAAGTGACGGACAGAATGCGTCAATTACTCTCAGCACAGGCCCAAAATTGGGCTTCAGTCTAAGAATATTATGTGGTCTTACCATGGAATGCATATGCTGGGATGCCCCCTCCTAGGGATATTGGAAACTTTCTTGAACTTATTACTTTTCAGAATATTCATTTTCGCTGTGGAATGATTTACTTTTTTTTGTTTGGAAATGGCTTTCTAATTCTTCTCGATTAATGAGCTACAGCAATTCCTTCTTGGAGGATGCCACTTATATTGTTTGACCTAAGTATCACGTATGACAAAAACTGAATGTTCCAGACTAAACTGGCAGAGTTTCTGATATTATTTACAGATATTAGCACTTCCTGATGATTACGATATATTGTGCACTTGTTTAGTAGGACCCAAATCTAACAACATTCTTAACAGATTTGCAAGCAGTAAAGATGGATTTACTTTTCACCCACGGCTTCTAAATGTTGGCTGCTTTTTGCTGACGAAATGAGATGGAAAAGGTATGCTTATGAGTGTTATTGATCACATTAGATGAGTTTATCTACTGGACATGATGAAAAGTAAGTGAAGGTCAGATAGTTCTTAGGTGCATATTTAAAAGCCCCTAGCTCCACCGTAGCATCACTTTTTGTGACGCTCTGATGGCACTATGCCCAGTGCCGTATTTACAAGGTGGCTTAATGCCACCTTGTAAATACAGCCCTTTTACATGCAGCACTTTGCGTGGAAGAGGCATGCAATGAGTATTGCTGTGGGCATGCCACAGAAACACCCATTGCATTTTGATGCTGCCCCAGATTTCCGAGTTTTCGTAAACCTGAGGCAGTGCCAAAATCTAATGTTACGGTGGCGTTAGAGTGGCACGAGGAGAAATACTTATATTTCTCCTCTTTTTTTGCTCTTTCTATGTGTGCTGCATTTTGGAGCACACATAGAAAGAACAAATCACCATTTAAGATTGTTTTTGTGCAGGAAGGTGTTCCTTCCTGCACAAAAACAATCTCCCCCTCAACGCAGCCATCCTTGCACTACGGTGCATTTCCATTAAATCTGGGGCTTAGTATGTTAAATCATAACATATTAAGTAGGTCTACTTTCTTTTTCACATCAATGTAGGCCACATTCACTAAAAGTTATGTAGATAATGCAACAGTTCTATTGACAATAGTGCACTATATACATGACAATGACAGTAAAACACTCAAAGACGAACCTTTCAATGTATGGCAACTGACCGCAAGTCTGTATTTAGTCTGGGCGAGGGAACGTATAGTGATTTGACAGCAGATGTTCTTGGTCATTATGGGCCAGATGTACAAAGCATTTTTGACATCACAAATGGTCTGATTTGCTAAAATTATTTTTCTAATGCACAAAAAGCAAAATGTGATTTGGTAACTTGTTACAGAATCAAAATTTGCATTTGATATTGAGTATTTTGAAGAGGCTGGTTTAGGGTGTCCCTTCCAAATACTGAATCCATATGGTACGAGTTACTGTTTTGTGACCAAATTCCAGTCACAAAACAGTAATACTCTACCACTAGTTTAAAAGTGGTGTTAGGGGACACGCCCAATATGGCAGATGGATAAGGCAGACTTTTGTGCCTCTCTGCCTTCCCGCCACGAGCCCCCCCAGCCGCCGGCCCCCTGGGGCGACCAAAGCACGGCCTCCCGCCCGCCTTGTCGGGGGAGTGACGGGCCGAGAGGGGAGCCAAGAACGGCGGCAAATGAATAGTGAGGAGCAGACAGGGCCTGACTAACGAAGGCCCCGAAGCTCTGCAAGATGGCGGTGCCCACCAGGGCATAAGTGAAGGCTAGTGCCTGCGGGAGGGGAGAGCCCTGGAGCCGGGTGAGCTGACTGGTGGCCCCCTCACAGGGGAGATGCTGGGGGCCCGAGAGAGAGAAGGCCGGTCTCGGGGTCGGACAGCCCTGAGGCAGGCCTGGCAGGAGGTGCAGATCCCAGCGGGCCCTTATGGTGAAGTGGATGTTGCGGCAGAGGAGCAGCTTGCCGCAGAAGATGGAAGAGCGCAGTCCGGGGCCCGCCTGCCTGGTGACAACGCACAGCACTGGACTGCTGGGGAGCCTTAAATCCGGCCAAGTGAGTGAAGGAGAGGCGCAGTGAGGTTGACAATGACCGGGGGGCTGTGGATTGGCGGTCCACCTTGCCCGAGTTGGAGGTCTGGGTGGGGGGGGGGGGGGACTGGAGGTGCTGCTGGCGCTGGTGCCTCTTGGTAGAAGTGGCCGGGCCGAGCCCCGGGCACCACCTCGGCCCTGAACATATCTTGCCTCACAGAGAACCCCATAAACAGAAAAGGCCACAGCCCGGGTGATTGCGGGACACTGGCCTGGGACTAGACAAGCAGCTGTGTGAGGTGGCTCGTTGCGGCTGGAGGTGTGTGCAGAGCGCACCGCTGGGGCTGCAGTTTGACACCCTCGAGGGAGCCGTGTGACCCCTGAGAGGAGGAGGAGGTGGAGAGCTGAACCCAACGGAGCTGGCCGGAGGGAGTGAAGAACGATTGCCACGACATGATCCAAGAAAGAGAGAATAGTGAAAGACATGCTGACCAGGCCCACAACAGGTAAAGCCGAGATGGTAGCCCAGCTATGGAGCGGCACAAGCGTGAGGAGGAGGGAGAGGGTCCTATCACCCAGGCCTTTCTCGAAGGACTATTTACATTGCTGTGAGTGGACCTACAGGTAGTAAAGAGAGACCTGTCGAAGGATCTGAAGGAGGTGTGACGTGAGCTAGAGGAGGTCGGTGAGCTCTGGCTCCCCTTAGTGGGGTTGTTAGAAAATACTGTTTGGGTTTATTTCATTCACTATTGGGGTAGGGTGAACAATGTTCTCACACAGGTATACATACCTAATCGAAAGGAACATGGCCTCCATTATCATTTATCACACAGGGGGTGGGGATGGCGGGCTATGGGGGGGTACCTACCGGCTAGCGACACCACGCTTGTCCCATCTAAATAATTTAAAGTAGTCACACTCAACGTTAAAGGGCTGAACAACACAACCAAGCGCAGAGGGTCCTCTTCTATCTCGGGGGCCGAGCTGTGCCTTTTACAAGAGATCTGCTTACTTCCCGCAGATCATAACACACTACGATCAAGATCTTTCTCAATACAGCATTTTTCTTCACAGGAGACCAAGGTGGCACTCCTCGTCTCGCGTTCCTTCCATGGGAGGGTGGGATACAAAATTGCTGACATATAAGCTCACCTGCTGGCTTTCAGGATACATTTAGGTGGCTTTCAGGTCATCATGGCATCCATATACACGCCTAATGAGAGGCAGGAGGGGTTCCTAGACCGAGCACTGGCTGAGGTTATGACTATGTATGACAGACAGGTGCTCATAGGAGGCGACTTTAATATTGTCCTTAACAACGACTGGGACAGGTTGGCTTCTCTATACAGTGGGATGGGCGCTCTGTCACTGTTGGGACTGGGGAGGCTGGAGGTGCTAGGTCTTAGAGACCTATGGAGAGGTAGGCACCCTACAACCAGAGACTACACCTTCTACTCCCATGCACACAAGACATTCGCCCGCATTGACCTTTTCCTGGGCACTCAGGAAACCCAACAGATATTGAGGGAGATAGACATTGAGCCTTGTGCGTTGTCGGATCACGCAGCTTTCTCCTTGGCACTAAACGTCCCCCTCCCAGCCCAAGGCCCACCGCCCTTGGTGGCTTAGAACTACTCTTTTGCTGAGGACTGAAGTGGTGGCCCAAATAAAGAAAGCCATAGCCTGCTTCTTAGAAAAATGACACAGCAGATACAGCTATTTCCCTACTGTGGGAAACGCTGAAAGCAGTCATTAGAGCTGAATTTTTCTCAATATCAGCAGTGCACAATAAGATCCGGTGGGAGAAGAGGGCCCAACTACAGCTGAGGTGACGGAACTCAAGAGGATACATAAGAGAAACGGGCCCAAGAGTTTGGAGACAGCTTAGCGCAGCCAGGGTACAGCTTGCAAGTCTTGATATTGATAGGGTGGAATATGAAGCACTTCTGCCACTTCACTCCTTTTACGTGGGGGGTACCAAGTGCAGACACCTCCTGGGTAATAGGCTTCGAGCCCAGAGGCAGACAATGGCATTGGAGGCAATCAAGGCCCAGGATTCGACCGAGGTGGTTAGCCATACTCAGATAGCCTCGGCCTTCTGTGGCTTCCATCGGGACCTCTACTCTCCCCAACAGCTCAACTTGGACACCTCTTGCCAGTATCTCAACCAGGGCCGCACAAATAAACTTTCGGCTGCAGAGGTAGCTCCACTGGAGGCCCCAATCAGGATAGAAATGGTAGTCTCTGAAATAGCTAGGCTGGAAACCTCAGAATCCCTGGGAACCATCGGCTTTCTGGGTCTGTTCTACAAAATCTTCTGCAATAGCCTTGCCCCAAATTTGACTCGTCTTTTCAATGCCATCACAGGTCCGGGAACGATACCGCCATCCATGCTAGATGCATCCATCGTGTTAATCCCTAAGAATGGGAAGGACCCCACACAATGCGGGTCCTACAGACCTATTTCCCTACTTAACGTGGACATCAAACTTCTCATGGGCATCTTGGCATTCCGCCCGAACCCACTGATGCCTGGTCTGTTAGATCCAGACCAGGGGGGCTTCATCCCACACCAGCAGTGTGGGGACAACACCAAGAGGATTATGCAGATATTAGACAAGGCTCAGCGCAGGAGCTGATGCTGCTCAGCATAGACGCCAAGAAGACGTTCAACCTCGTTCACTGGTCACACTTTCTGGCAACTCTGTAGCACTTTGGTTTGGGACCCCAGTTCCGAGTCTGGATAGAGAGTGACTACAGCCACCTGAAGGCCTCAGTAAGAGTCAACGGGGTGACCTCTGCCTTGTTCCCGGTTGATCGCTGGACCGGCCGAGGGTGCCCACTTCCCCCCCTTCTGTTTGCTTTCTAAATGGAGCCCTTTGCGCAGAGGGTGAGGGACAGACCAGAGATTACTGGGACTATCTTTGGTGGTGAAGAATATACTATTGCATTCTACGCAGATGATGTGGTGGTTGCCTTGAGTGACCCGCTAAGGGCCCTCCCGGCTTTTTTTGAGGGAGGTGGAAGCTTTCGGGGTGGTGTCGGGTTTTCGGATAAACCTCTCAAAATCTCAGGCACTTAGGGGCATATTTATACTCTGTTTGCGCCCGCTTTGCGTATTTTTTTTTTACGCAAATCCGGCGCATACCTAACTCCATATTTATACTTTGGCACTAGACCCGTCTAGCGCCAAAGTTGCCTCCTTGACAGGGATGGCTCCTATGGATGTGAACTTGTGGGAGGCCACCTCAAGAGTCCTGTATACATCCCTTACAGCTCAACAGCATATACGTGCACATGAGGGGGGGAATAGGGGGGATGGGGTGGGGAGTTGGTCGTTAGACCGTACGTTTTCCCTTCTATGTTTGGTGGGTGAATCGTCACCCCTTGTTTTTCATATTGAAACTTCAAAAAAGAAAATTGAACCATAAAAGTGGTGCTAACCCATTCACAAATGGGACGGGGTCCCTTTGGGGACCTTCACCTTTGAGAATGTTAAAAAATATTTTTTAAGGGCAGGCAGTGGTCCAAGGGACAAAAATTAATACATTAGGAATACCGATGTCCTAATTGTGATTCAGAGATAATTGCAATTAGGAAATCAGTATTCCTAATGTTTATGGCCCTGTATCTTCTGGGATAGGAGTCTGAAATAACCGGCAGGTTGTGCCTGGCAGTGCACAACCACTTTGCCCCATGCTTCTATTTGTTGGGCTGGGTGAGGAGAAGTATGAAAGAAATATTTTCCCCCAAAATCCCTCCTCTAGCACTCCTCATCCTGACCCAGATTTGCATATTTGGCCACCTCTTTCACACAACCAGTGCATGCTCATAAGACCATCTTCTAATATGAGCTTCACAAACTGCACATCAGTGTCTGCTCTTCATCCTGCCCGCTAATGTTTGCTTTTCACAAGGTCTACCAAAGCTGGCTTTCAATACAGTTCACCAGTGCTAGTTTCACACACTGCCCACTGGTGCTAGTTCTTCATGATGCACGCTGGTATCAACTTCTCTCACCATGCACCAATATCCACTCTTCTTCCTTCCCACCAGTACTAGCTTCTAACATTGCCCGCCAGTGCCTCATGCTACCAGCATGCCAATTAGTGCCTGCTTTCACAATGTCCATTGTTGCAAAATGCTGCTGGCCATCTCCTCACAGTGGCCACCGTGCGTGATTCCCATGCTTTGTTTCAGGACTACCTTCTCACAGTACCCATGTGACCCAGCTACTCATATTGCCAGGGAATGCAATTTCCAAGCATGGTGTACCTCTGCAGTGAGTTTACACTATCAAGAAGTGCAATACACCAATCTTCCTACTTGTGACAGCCCTGTCCACCACCCAACAATGTGAGATTCTCATACTTCCTACCAGTGCAAACATCTCTCATGTGACATATCCTGCCAACGTGAGATTCCCACACTGCATGCTATTTCCAGATAATTCCTTGCAATACTGATTAGTTTCAACTTCTCTCACTCTCCACCAGTGCAGGCTCTTCACAAGGCCCAGCAGTCACCTCTCGTCACACTGACTTCAGTTACTCGTATTTTCCTAACAGCGCTGGCACTTTACACTGGACCCCAGTGCCTGATGCTGTCACTGTCATCAACAATCACTTACCACAGTTCCCTCCAGTACGTGTTTCTCAGCGCATTCTCTTTAATCTGTTCAGCAGTGCTACCCCATAACACAGCCTTCTAGTGCCTTTTATCTCACATCTCACCGGAGTCAGCCTCTTTCAGTGGCAACCAACAACACCTTTGCATACTGCTCTAATGGTGCTAATCTGTGTTAGCTCATCACATTACCCAACAGAGCAAGTTCCTCTTACTTCCTATGAGTGCTTGCTTAACACTCCACCAGCAGTGCCAGTTACACATACCGGTCACCAGTGCCAGTCCTCTCACGTGACCATCATAACATATATCAGTTTCTCCTACTGCCCAACAGATCCTCTTCTCAGACTACCCATCAGTTCTTACTCCTTACACTGCAACCCAGTGCCACTGCTCACATTTCCCACTAGTGGCAGATCATCAAACAAACCACCAGAGCTATCTCCTTGCACTGCATATTAGGGACCATGCATAATGTGGTGAACCAGTACCTCTGTTTCACACTACTCATCAGTATCCATTCTTTGTTCTGTCTATAAGTACCAATCCCTCGTGATTTCCGCCATTTTATTTCACTCCTGCCAACCAGTGCCAGTTGCTCACAGTATCAGCCAATTCCAGCTCCTCATACTGCACCGCAATTTCTTTAAGTTTTTGTTTCTCATACTTCCCAACTGTGCTATTGTCTGATATTGTCAATAACCATCAGCTTCTCTCACTACACAGAAGGGACAACCTTCTGTAGTTAACAGATGAACCCACTATTTTAAAGTGCCAGCTTCTCAAACCGTTCTCTAGGGCTAATATTACACACTGATAAAGTGCACAGGTTTATATACTGCTCATCCATGCCTACTCCTGAACTGCCCACTAATACCAGCTTTTCATACTGCCTACCACTGGCAGATTTCACACCACTGACAAATGCTTGCACTGTCCACCAACTCTAGTATATCTCACTATCAATCAGTGTCGGCTCCTAATATTGACCACCAATGCTTATCAAAATCAACTCTTCATACCGCCATCCAGTGCCAACACCTGATACTTCATCAATTCCAGATCTTCATATTACTCAACAGTGTCTTCTACTCACATTGTCCACTCGTGAGCTTTTCTTCCAACTTACTAACACCAGTTCATCGTTTGCCCATAGGTGTTATCCTATTTAGTTGCCCTCCAGTGCAAGATGCTCAGACTGCCATCACAGACCTCTCATCACAATTACCCCCAGTGTACTCTCTTCACATAGCCCATTAGAACCAGATCATCATACTAATCACCGCTGTGTGTGTCACACGGTTCTTTCTAGTGCCCACACTTTACTTTATTCACAGGGTCCTATCCTCACAGTACCAATCTTTGTGTGGTTATCATACTTACCATTAATACTTCTTTTCCACTCTCCCCAGCAATGCCTACCCCTATCCTGCCCACCAGCCCTGGCTCCTCACTGTCTCCACTACTAAGAGTTCATCACACTGTCCCTCAGTGCAAGCTTCCCACACTAGGCACCAGTGTTACCTCTCCACACTTCCTAGTGTTCAGCTTCTCATACTGCTTATTATTGTCAGTTCCTCGTGGCATCAACAGTGCAATCTCTTCACACTGCCAGCAAGTTCAGTACACTGAACAACAGAGCCAGCATCACATACCTGGAACCTGCACTAGTTAGTTATACATCACGGGCTCCATTGCCAACTCCTTCCACTGCTCATAATTGCCTTCTTCTCATATTTTCCCATAATTCTAGCTAGAACAAACTTTTCCACGAGGGCTAGTTCTTCCTACTGCCCACCGATAACAGTTTTTCACACTGCACCTACTTGTCTTTTCTTCTTTTATGTATCATCATCATCTTCGTCATCGTGCTCTTCTTTCAAGCTAAAACCCTATTGGGAACCCAGCTGGCAGTAATGTCCTCAATTGACATGCACGAGTCTCAAAAGTCTGACCAAACTATGGCTCCATCTGAGGTGAAACCAACCTCAGTATACCCTGTAAGCACAGACTACGAGTGGGGTCATTCCCTTTAAAGTATAAGCTTCATATAGTTTGATACTTTAGGTAACTCCATCTGCTTGAAATGTTCCCCTTGATTTTGCTACTGAACCTATAGATGTTTGACCTTTGTGGTGGGCTTTGGTCTGCTAACCAGACCCCTTAATATTGCTATGGAACCTATAGATGTTTGTTCTTTGGAGTTGGCTTTGGTCTATTAATAAGACCGACCACATACCCGTTTGCTCTGCTAAAATGTTCTCCTTGTCTCTGCCACCAATGCAACACCCACCACAATGTGACTTATCAAATTTGTGCTTGAATCAGCAGTCACAGTGCAGGGTGGTCATGCCTAAGTAACCAATACTCTTGTCAGATGATGTCATGGCCACCCTAATGCAGTTAGAGGGTATGCCAGCTATGATAATAAGTGGGGAGGTCTGTTATTCTGGCTGCTATGAACTATTTTTTTCTTTGTCCATGGCCACATCTAGATGGTCAACAGTGTGTATCTCTTTATAAGGGTTTTTCAAAATCATTACATATCCTAATTGGCCGATTTCACCAAAGGAGGAGGAATTGGGAGGCGAACTTCTAGGCCACACCTGAAACTGAAAAGTATGCATAGGATTCCAACTGCTGCTTCTGGACTAAACAGAGACTTCAAAGTTTCCTTTTCCAGATACCACTGGGAAAAGACAATGTTGGTGAATCGCTTTATTTCCATATGTGTAGGTATTTAAATCAGGGAGTGTACCTAATAGTGGGAATGGGAGAGGCACCTACCTAGGAAAGCAAAATTTCAAACATCTTTGGAATTCATAGGATGACTTTCTGAGATCTGGAAATTTTGCTAGATTTTCATGGGTTCAAATTGCTCATGAATTGGGAGTGCAAATTGTAAGAACCAGCTGGGAATTGGGCTATGCCCACCAGATCCAAATTCTATACAGAAGTTGCTTGGAAAAGGAAGAAGAAAGAAGAATGAAGAATCTGCAGAAGATGATTTATGAACCTGTTGTTGACCTGTCAGTCTTCCCCCAAACTTTTTGCCTTACTCCTCATTTTTGATGGTTTTGTTTTTGCTGACCTTTGGACTCTGTGCACTCTACCAATGTTGACCAATGCTAAAGTGCACGTGCTCACTCCTCGAAACATGGAGACATTGGCAAATTTAATATACTTATAAGTCCCTGCTAAAGTGGTAATACCTATACCCAGGGACTCATTTACAAGGTTTTGGCACAGGGCAGCGTCACAATGATTCTTGCTGCCCTGCCCTGCCCTGCGTCTAAAGAAAAGGGCAGTAATGCACTGTAGCTATGAGATACAGTGCATTCCTATCCTTTCCCTCTGCGCTGGCAGTACTATTGGCTGTCATGCGCCAATGCAGGTACGCTTGCACTATGGTGAAAGGGTATCTGCGTTGTAGGAATTATTGCTTCTGTGCAAGGAAGGGACAACATCCTGCACAAAAACAATCACTGGAGGTGATTGTCTCTTACTATGTGTGCTGCAGAATGGAGCATACATAGAAAGAGGAAAAAACAAGCAGAAATAAGGATATTTCTCCCTGTTGCACCTCCCTTACGGAGACGTAGGCTTTTGATGCATTCTCAGGTTTATAAAATCTTGTAAATCTGGGGATGCGTCAAAATCCATGGGTGTTGCCTTGGAACACCAACCGTAACACCCATGGAATGCCTCTTTGATGCAGACTAAGGCAGTGCATAGACTTGTGCTGTGTTGCCTTACTCCATATGTACAAGGACATGAAAAGCTACACAAATCAGCTTTGTGTGGCCTTGTAGATATGGGCCTTCATCCTGCACCGCCGAAGCATCACAAAAAGTGATGCACCGGCGGCACAGGCCACTTGTAAATAAGCCCCTGAATGCTACAAGTGGGCCTGGAGCACCTTTCGTGCCAACCACTTTAGTAGCCCTTTAAACATATCTCAGGTCCGCCATTGCAGCCTGTGTGTGCAGGTTTAAACTGCAAATTTGACCTGGCAAATTAAACCTTATGTCAGGCCCAGACCCTACTTTTTGATACCTATGAATGACCCCCATTGTAGGCCATGGACAGCCCAGAGGGCAGGGTGAAATGTATTTAAAAAGTAGGAGATGTCATTTTAATGTTTTACATGTCCTGGTAGTGAAAAACTCTTAAATTAGTTTTTTAAATACTGGAAGGCCTACTTCTCCTATGAGATAACATTGGAATTTCCTCATTATACTTAACAAGCTGTAGTTTCCAAATGGGAACAGGTAACTGTTCATGTTTGGTGTCTTTGAAATTGTAACGAAAAATCCTCTTTTAGGGTGAAGCCGAGGTTTAAATTACAACTTTGAAAAGGCCACTTTTTAAAAGTTGGCATTTTACTGCATTACCCATTTAGTGCCTGTAACCTGCCTCTGGGACACATGACTGGGTGTAGCTGACAGTTGGACTTTGTGTATTCTTCCTAGACAGCCACCCACAATAGAGAGCTTAGGTGTGGCTGGATGGGCCATCACTGGTAAGATGGGAGGGCGGAGCTGGGTACAGCCCCACTTTCACTTGAATAGACTGTGTCCTGTCTCAACACAAAGGGCTGCATAACTCCTGTAGTTAGTCTGGAGCCAGGGCTGGGAAGGGAGGATGCCTGTGGACTTCAAATAGGAAACCACTTGAAGCTTCTACCACTTCAAAGAATGGCCCAGATATAAATATTGGACCTCAAACACCAACAGCTCTTCAGTACACTTCTGGACCTGTGGATACTATGCCAGGAAGAAGGACCACTCTGCTGCCTGAAAGGACTGCCATTCTGCTGGACTACTGCCTTGAACGACTGCCTCCCTGCTGTGCCTATCTGCAACATTCTGCCCTCTTGCCAGGGTGAAGATTGGCCCTGCATCTGTTGTACCCAGGATCCCAGAATGCCTTCAAGGGCTGGTTGACTAGCCTTTTGACTAGAGCCTCAGGGACTGAAGGTTCCAATAACCTTGCATCCGGACTCTGACCTCTGTGAGTCCAACCCTGCCAATTGGTGTCCCCCGGTCCTGGACCGTTGGAAATATGCATGAAGTGGGCCTGCCCACCTTTGGACCCAGCAGAACTGATGCACCTCCTCTGCTGTGTGGGCAATCCTGAGTCGGACCAACACATTGCCTCTGCTGCAAAGGCTCTCTCAACGCAAGGACTCCACATTGACCTCGCAGCCTGCATTAGAACCCCAAATTATGTTTGGCCCGGGGTCCTCGAAATTCTTAAGATGTCCCTGAATGTACCACTATGCATTTTCTTTCCTTGTGAAAATACTAATGCATGCAATAATTCACCATCATTCCAAATTTAGACAACCGTAACATAAACAATTTAAAATATAAGCAACAGTTTTGGAATTATGCCTGCACTGCGCCTTTTAATATGTGCTGAGATTGCATTTACAGCCAGAAATAAGTAGTAGCAGACTCCAGTACGTGCCAGTCTAATTTTAGGGAGATGCAGGCAGTTGGTTGTTGCAGGGCACAGAGCATTAGAAGGAATATAGGAAGTGACTGAAAGCTGAGAAACAGGGCCCATTTTATGGAGAGCACAAAAGACTAAGGCAAAACATCTTGAAGGTAGATTAGTGACTGAAAGGGAATGGAACGTAGTACAGTGAGAAGAGATGGTATAGAAAGGGGGCATGCATAAGTATTTTAAAATATTTGCAAGTGAAAAATGTGAAAGGCGATAAGATCACGTTAGTGTTTCCATCTGGTGAACAATAATTTAATTTACAATAGCCTTATGATTCTGAGTTGACTAGACTGGGTGAATGGCACAGCTCCACTGTCATTAAAGAGACTACCGTATTCTAGAAGGCAATCCAAAGATGAGGCCCTCAGTTTTGTCACCATTGAATTTTAGTTATACTTCATCCATGAGACAGCTTCTAGGATACAAGACCAACATTTCTCTTGGACGGACCCAAGATCATTTCTGAAGAAAAACATTATTTAGATGTCATCTGCAGAAGTCGTCAGAGAGAAACCAAAGGGTTGTATGAATAAAAGAAACAGGATAAGATAAATAAACAGTGCAAAGTTCAGAGAGAAGTCACGAGGGATTCCGCAAGACAGAGGTTCGAAATGGGGGTGGTGGTCTGTTTGTGAAAAAAGGTGAGTCACACCAGGGCAGTAATACTGCATTGTTCCAATCAATTGCTTATTTAAAAAAAAACATTTAACTGAGATTCCCAAAACGTACATGTAATTTCAGTGAATATGAATATCCCCATAAACCACATACATTGGTATTTTAAAGTTTACTCTTCACATGATATATTCTATGCTTCCTAAAGAGCGAATGAAAGATACATACTTCAGTAAACAATACAAATAAACTCTGTAGGGGTTCAGCTTTTGCCTGTTTTTATGGGAGGCCACAACTATGCAATACTGTAATGTACAGTTTTGGGCCCCCAAGTAACTGTGTCTGCCAAGTTGGTAGGTCTACAACACTAAAGTGTTTTCGCCCTTTCAGAGAGGTGTGTGTTCCATCCCTTAATTCCCTCTGCCCATTATACAGTCTGGGCATAATTGTTAATCACTCATCAGTACAGTGTGTCATTCTTTCACGAGGGTATGTCAATCAGGATGACCTATAATCAGAAAGCTTTTCGATTTCCAATAATAATAGTTCCTGTATTACCAAACTTTCTGGCCCCTGTAGGTGTATAACTATGTGTCTCACTGTTCTCCATTCTGCCTAGTCCAATTTCTTTGTCTCCCTCAACCAGTTGTTTTGTCAAGTGCTGTCGTTGGTCTCCAAGACATGGCTAGCTGACACTTTGCTATCACCAGGGCCAGGTCTGCAAACCTATACTCTTACTTTGTTCCTTTGGATGTGGCATCAGGCCCAGCATGCACACCATCAGAGAAAAGCCTGTTCTGCCCACCCCTTAAGCTATTGTTTCAGTCATATATTCCCAGTAGGCTGCAATATTTGAGCAGCCCAACCCATATTATAAAATCTGGCCTCAGAACGTTTACATCTGGATCATTTAGCTTTAAACTCAAAATCCTACTGAGCTTCCTCGTGGTGACAGTGTTTTGATTAAGAAAAATAAATTGTATTCATTTGAACCAGGCATCATTGGTCACCTTTGCCTTATAGTTAGTGAGCCTGACCCAGTCATCTGTGAATTCCACTCACATTTGCCTCCCACTCGCCCTTCACATCGTTGAGTTTCTACGAAGTACCATGAAGAAGTGAGGGATATAGTGTTGTCACTTCTCCATGTCCCATCCATGTGGTAGTGTTATTCTCAGTCTCTCATGTGTGTCTGATTTGTTTGTATCTTATCTACATGTGTCCTTAACGCCTTTTTTTACAGTGCTGTACACGATAAATTGGCTTTTCTCCTTCCAAGAAAGTGTGCACTATACACCAATCGCCTACTCTTGTTGGCCCAGCCCTGTCAATATGGTACTCTCTCCAAATTTCAGTGTTGTTTGATACCTTGAGAGGCTCTACCACCTGAGCTGTGGTGCATGTAGTACTTGCATCTTTAAACAACAGTTCTATCAATATTGTATTGTCTGCAGAAGAGTCTGAAGTGCCTTTCTTCCTGTCTCTCCACATAACCTCTGCAAATTTTAAAGGGTGGATCTCTTTTGGTAAAAACAAGCACATTTGTACTCCTCCAGTGAATCCAATCGGTCACCCACTGTAATTGGTCTGTGATATAATACAGTTCAAAGTCAGGAGCCAATAGCCCTACTTCAGTCAGACGTAATTGACTTTATAGAAGCATACTGTATGGCTCCACTTCCTATTAAATTGGTGACTAATGCTTGTATGACTTTAAAGTAGGATTGCAGAATAACCATTAGTATATTTATGAAGAAATGAGGTAAGCGGGGTAGCATACCCATTTTCGCTATGCCCACCCTAACAATTACTGGACTGGCAGTGTACCCCAGAATTTCACTGAATCTTCTGAAAAGTTCAGTGCTTGTCCCAAGTTCTCAGTCAATAAGTCATCTCTAGTGTGATAAAACCACATGTTGGTCACTTAATCATAGGGCACCTCTGTCTCACTCTTCTACCCACCTACCACTGGTATAAGATTAACTCCCCATTTCTGAATCTCTCAGTGGGTTCAGTCAATAGCGGTCAGTTCATCCCACATATTCCAGGCCAGAATGCATAGATTCTAGGAGCTGATGTAAATGGTTCGATCTCAGAGAGCATGATTTTTTTTCTGTTTCTGAAAATGCTATTGCTAAGACATGGTGAGGATTGGAGGGCTGTCATCAAGTGGATCAATCTTGTCAACTTCAGGAAGTACCCCTGCCTAAAATGAAGCCATTGTTATAAAGATGAATATAGTCCGAAGAGAAAAGGCGAAATCTATTTGCTAGCACCTTCCCCAGGGTTTTATTGTCTAAGTTAAGCATTGAGAGTGGTCTATACAAAGCCCTATCACAGTAATTTTTTGTTTTCACTACTACAGTTGCCTTCTGGGTCATTGTGGAAGCATCTGAATGGTTCAAAACCTGGTATAGACCTCCAAGCTTTGAAGAGTCAGCAGTCTTTCGCACATCAAGTAAAATTCATGTGGAAGGCTACCTGACCCTGGGTTCTTTACCCTAGCCATTACTTCTATTGCTTGCCTAATTCTGTTAACATGGGAAGAGCTTGATGCCCTTAGATGGCCAGTAATTGGGCATCAATGTCTCCCAATGGTGGCGCATACAAGACAGTGTAGTAATTAATGGAACTGTTATTTACATTAGTCTCCGTATAGTGCACACGTCTGGTACCTCCTCAAACTACCTCTACTACTAAATGATCACTAAAGCTAATGGAGGCAGGATTGGTAAATAAAAGGCACACAGATTTTTCCACAATCTGATATTCAAATACCAGCTCACCTATATTTTTATCTGCACTTTAAATACAGCACCCCGCCCTCCCCCACCCCACAACCCTTCATTCTTTGCAAAAGAAGCAATGTCTGCTGTGAATGGATCTTATCCTCTTTTTATGATGTGCGTTTTGCAAGTTACTCTATTGTTCTTTCCTAGACAGGTTGGTCTGCCTTAACCTCACAGTAACACCCACTGCCTAACTTCGAGGCCATCTCATCGCTGTTTTCTTGCAGATGCAGCAATTAAGCCATGAAAGGGCTCTAAAAGATATAAAACAAACATTTGCAATGCAACGGGTCTCGCATTTGCTCGAGTTAGAGCTATTAGCACTGTAAACTCCTAAGCGGACTTTTCTTGCCACACAAAATACAAGAAAAAAAAACACAGCGCGATCGCGCTATGTAAAATGCAGTGCGATCATGCTGAAATTGAAAACAGAAAAACCGAGCACAATTGCGCTATGTAAACCCCAGCGCGATCGAGCTGCGTGGAAAATAAAAAGATAAAGTAGTCCGGAACCATGCTGAAAACATCGAGCCTCGAATGGTTTCAGTAGTTTACTGGTGCTGAGTAGGTGGGCTGAACACCGGAAAAGGCATGACATATGCATGCCTTTCACAAATGAAAGCAAGCGGATTTTAAAAGGGAAGCCCACAAACCAATGAAAATTCCTAACATGACATGGGCGTGGTTAGAAGCCCAAAGAGAGTTTACAGCATGGGACGGAGCGCTTTGCGCTCGCCCATAAAAACAACGATAACTGCAGAGGCTTGTTTTCTGTGCTTAAAATGCCGGCCTGCCCCAGCCCAGTTCACGGCCCCTGACGGGTGGGGGAAGCCCTTTTGGCCTAATGGTCGATGCACGCCTGATCACTCTTCCACACCACCATCAATGCAATCCTTTCTCCTTTCGTCGGGTCGGGGTGCGTCGTTTCTTCTCTCCGCAGGAGAGCGTGCGTCGATCTGGTCAGCACATTCAGGTCCGGGCAGGCCTTGTGTCGTTTTTACACGCCCAACGGTGTTTGGGTAGGAAATCCAGCCACACAATGATCCAAAAACCACGCAGCACGAGTTGCGATCTTACCCGCCTCCGTCAGCGATGCTGTGCGTCGTTTCTCCAGCCTCGGGCTTCGATCTTCAGTTCGTGTTGCAGGTGAGCGTCGATTTTCAGCCACGAAGCCAGCGGTGTGTCGATTTTTTAGCTGCAGATCGGAGTCACGTCGATCTTTTCCCTGCACGGTGTTCTGTGTGTGGATTTCTTCCTCTTAGGCTGCCAGCTTCTCCTTTCAGGGTCCCAGGAACTGGATGGGCACCACTTGGCAGAGTAGGAGTCTCCCCAGAGACTCCAGGTGCTGGCAGAGAGAGGATTTGCTGTCCCTGAAAATTCAAACAACAGAAGGCAAGCTCTAAATCAAGCCCTTGGAGATCTTCACAAGATGGAAGGAAACACAAAGTCCAGTCTTTGTCCTCTTACTCTGGAAGAAGCAGCAACTGCAGGATAGCTCTACAAAACAAAGTCACAGGCAGGGCAGCTTTTCTTCCTCAGCTCTTCAACTCTTCTCCAGGCTGAGGTTCCTCTTAATTTCCAGAAGTGTTCTAAAGTATGTGGTTTTGGGTGCCCTTCTTATACCCAATTTCTCCTTTGAAGTAGGCCTACTTCAAAGCAAAGTCTCTCTTGACTGTGAAATCCTGCCTTGCCCAGGCCAGGCTCCAGACACTCACCAGGGGATTGGAGATTGCATTGTGTGAGAGCAGGCACAGCCCTTTCACGTGTGAGTGACCACTCCTCCCCTTCCTCCTAGCACAGATGGCTCATCAGGAAATGCAGACATACATCCCAGCTCCCTTTGTGTCACTATCAAGTGTGAGGTGCAACCAACCCAACTGTCAAACTGACCCAGACAGGGAATCCACAAACAGGGAGAGTCACAGAAATGGTATAAGCAAAAAAATGCTCACTTTCTAAAAGTGGCATTTTCAAACACACAATCTCAAACTCAACTTTACTAAAAGATGTATTTTTAATTTGTGAGCTACGAGACCCCAAACACCAGATGTCCATCCGCTCCCAGAGGGTATATACACTTTAATCATATTTAAAGGTAGCCCCCATGTTAACCTATGAGAGGGACAGGCATTGCAACAGTGAAAAACAAATTTAGCAATATTTCATTGTCAGGACATATAAAACATATTACTATATGTCCTACCTTAACCATACAATGCACCCTGCCCTTGGGGCTACCTAGGGCCTACCTTAGGGTTGCCTTACATGTAAGAAAAGGGAAGGTTTAGGACTGGCAAGTGGGTACACTTGCCAAGTTGAATGTACAGTTAAAACTGCACACACAGACACTGCAGTGGCAGGGCTGAGACATGATTACAGAGCTACTTATGTGGGTGGCACAATCAGTGCTGCAGGCCCACTAGTAGCATTTGATTTATATGCCCTGGGCACCTCTAGTGCACATTACTAGGGACTTACTAGTAAATCAAATATGCCAATCATGGATGAGCCAATTACATACATATTTTGTAAAGAAGCACTTGCACTTTAGCACTGGTTAGCAGTGGTAAAGTGCCCAGAGTAACAAAAACAGCAAAAACAGAGTCCAGCACAAATCAACAACCTGGGAAACAGAGGCAAAAAGTTAAGGGTGACCACGCCAAGGATGAAAAGTCTAACACGTGTCCCCCCCAGCTGAAAGTGGGGAGCAACTACCCAACCTCATGGGAGTTCTCATCACTAAGGCAGAAGATCCTGGACAGACCATCAGCATTGGCGTGTTCTGTAGCAGGACGGTGTTCCACCATAAAGTCCATCCCCTGTGGATTCTCACCCCTTATCTGCATTAACCATCGGAAGGGCCTGTGGTCGATCTGAACTCAGAAGTGAGTCCCAAACAAGTAGGGTCTTAGCTTCTTCAGTGCCCAGACCACAGCAAATGCTTCACGTTCTATGGCACTCCACCTACGTTCCCTGGGAAGTAACCTCCTGCTAATGAAGGCTACGGGTTGATCTGGGCCCTTTTCATTAAGCTGTGTGAGTACTGCTTAAATACCATGCTCTGAGGCGTCTGTTTGCCCAACAAACTCCTTGGAGTAGTCAGGTTCCTTCAGCACAGGTGCTGTGCACATGGCAGCCTTCAGGGCATCAAAAGCATTCTGGCAAGCCTTGGTCCAGATCACTTTCCTGGGTTGCTTCTTAGAAGTCAACTCAGTCAAGGGGATAACAATGGTACCATACCCCTTGACAAACCTCCTGTAGTATCCTGGGTGACATAAGAAGGCTCTCACTTCAGTCTGGGTCTTGGGAGGCTCCCAAGCCAGAATGGTGTCAATTGATGGCTGTAGGGGTGCCACCTGGTCACTCCCCACCTGGTGTCCCAAGTACACCATGGATCCCTGCCCTAATTGGCACTTGCGCGCCTTAATAGTGAGGCCTGCCTTCTGCAGGGCTTCTAACACTCTCCAGAGGTGTTGCAGGTGTTCCTCCCATGTGGAACTAACCACAGCAATGTCATCCAGGTAGGCGGCACTGAACTCATCCAGCCCAGCCAACACTTGGTTGACCAACCTCTGAAAGGTGGCAGGGGCATTCTTCATCCCAAATGGCATGACTTTAAATTGAAAGTGTCCATCTGGGGTAGAGAATGCTGACCTCTCCTTGGCCTCCTCAGTTAAGGCAATCTGCCAGTACGCAGATGTTAAATCAAACGTACTGCCGTACTTGGCAGCTCCTAACCTGTCAATGAGCTCATCAGCTCGGGGGATGGGGTGTGCGTCAGTCTTGCTGACCGCATTGAGTCCTCGGTAGTCCACACAGAGCTGGAGTTCTGGAATGGCACCAGGTGCAGCAGCCTTTGGGACCAATACCACTGCACTGGCCCAATGACTGCTGGAGTGCTCAATAACCCCTAGGGTAAGCATTTTGGATATTTCATCTTTAATGCATACCCTGACCCTGTCAGTCACCCTGTAAACTTTTTGCTTAATGGGTGTACTGTCCCCAGTGTCCACATTGTGTGTGCACAAGTGTGTGATTCCTGGGATTAGGGAAAACAGCGAGGCAAACTATCCCAACACGTGGTGACAGTCACTCTGCTGCTCTTCAGTCAGGGAGGGAGAGAGGATCACTCCCTCCACAGACCCATCTTTTTCTCCTGTAGACAGGAGGCCAGGAAGAGGCTCACTCTCCTCCTCCACCCCATCATCTGTCGCAAGGAGCATGGACAGTTCAGTCCGCTCAAAGTGAGGTTTTAGGCGGTTCACATGCAGGCCCCTAGAGGGTTCCTTGGAGACTGCAAGTCCACCAGGTAGGTGACTTCACTCTTGAGCTCCACCACGTCAAATCGTCCACTTATCCTGGAGTGCCCTAGGCTCCACTGGCGCCATCACCCACACTTTCTGACAAGGTTGAATCTCGACCAGAGTAGCATTCCGGTCGTACCACCGTTTCATGTCCTCCTGGCTTGCTTCTAGGTTCTCCTGTGCGAGACTCCTGAAGCGTGCAGTCTGGTTTCTCAAAGCCAGCATGTAGCTAAATAGATCCTGTGGGGTTTACTAGGAGCTTTCTCCAAAGCCTCCTTCACCAGACTCAAAGGTCCCCTCGCATGGTGGCCATAGATGAGCTCAACTACTCTAAACCCAAGTCCCTTTTGAGGCACCTCCCTGTAAGCGAACAGTAGGCATGGCATGAGGACGTCCAACTTACGTCTCAAGGGCTCTGACAGGCCCTGAATCATGCCTATCAAGGTGCGGTTGAATCTCTCAACCAGACCGTTACTTTGGGGGTGGTAAGGTGTGGTGAACTTGTAGGTCACCCCACACACTTTCCACAGAGACTTCATATACCTGGACATGAAGTTGGTACCCCTAGCAGATACCACTTCCTTGGGGAACCCCATGCGGGTAAAAACCCCCATCAGTGCACGACCCACCACAGGGGAAGTGACTGACCTCAGAGAAATGGCTTCTGGGTACCGGGTGGCATGGTCCACCAAGATCAGGATGAACCTGTTGCCCAAGGCTGTCTTGGGGTCCAGAGGCCCCACAATGTCAATACCTACCCTCTCAAAGGGAAGACTAACCACAGGTAAAGGTTGGAGGGAAGCCTTACATTTCCCCCACTCTTGCCACTTGCCTGGCAAGTTGGGCAAGACCTACAGTGTGCAGCAGAATGCTTGTGCATCTGGGGCCAATAGAAGTGGGAGACAAGTCTCTTATAGGTCTTGTCCTGCCCCAGATGTCCTGCCAAAGACACATCATGAGTCAACCCCACTAGGAAGGCTCTGAAGCACTGGGGAACCACCAGCATACGAGCTGACCCAGGCTCAGGAACCTTAGGCTCACAATACAGGAGGCCATCCTCCCAATAGATCAGGTGAGTACTGGGCTCCTCGTCAGCCGCCTGGGCTGCAGGCTGCTGCTGCAGTCCCTCTAGAGTAGGGCAATTTTTCTGTGCTTCACAGAATGCCTCTCTGGTGAGTCCCCGTTCCTGCTGCCACTGCAACAGCTTAGGGACCTCCCCCAGTTCATCCACCTGTTCCCCTGTAGGCTCCGGGGCATCACCCCACGGCTCCGCCTCCTCCCAGACCGTGGGAACTTCTGGGGCCGGTTTACCATGCCCCCTGCCCTTCCTCTTCTTGGCGGTCCCCTGGGCCACTGTTTCAGGCTCCATGGGCTCTTGACCATCCTGACGGGCTGCCATTGACCTGGTGGATACGCATACCCACCCAGGCAGATCCAACATCTCCAAGTGAGACCTGTGTTCCACCTCCTTCCAACGGGAATACTCCAGGTCATTGCCTAGCAAACAATCAACAGGCATGGTTAGACTCACAGATACCTTCAAGAAACCTGTGACCCCCCCCCCATTCAAAGGGAACCTGCGCCACTCTGCAAAGCCGCTCTGAGTTGTCCACTGCAACTACTTGGTGAAGTACCCAGGGATCAATCTGCTCTTCAGACACCAGCTGACTCATCACTGTAGTCACACTGGCTCCTGTGTCTCTCAGAGCATCCACCCTCTGTCCATTGATGGTCACCCACTGCCTATACTTCTTAGTGTTCTCAGGCACTAGGGTTCTCTGGACCATCTCACTGTCCCCTAGTGAGACAAGGGTCATCTCAGCTGGCTCCCACCCACCTGGAACCAACTCCTCCCCAAGCGCTACACTGGCCAAACCCTGGGATGGCCCACCAGTGGGTACCGGTGTACTTTTGGGGCATATGGGGTCCCCCCGTACATGACCCACCTGGTAACATGCATAACACTTATGTGGGGGACCACCTGCCACTGGCTTCCCTTTGGAGACCCATGGCTTCTTCTCACTGGGGGGCTTGGGAATCCTTACCCTGGGAATTAGTGTGGGGCCCTTTAGAGAACTCCCCCTGTTTACCCTTACCCCCCTTTCTTCTGAGAGGACCCTGCCCACCCTTGGCATGGTCTCCCCCATACCTCTTTTGGACCCTGGTGCTCTCCCAGAGGTCCGCTTCCTGCACAGGCTTCCTGGGATCAGTCAGCTTGCTGTCAACCAGGTGCTGGCGCAGCTCTGGAAAACATAAACTGTACAAGTGCTCCCAAGCAATCAGATTGTAAAGCCCCTCATACGTAGTTACCTTACTGCCCTTCACCCAACCATCCAGTAACCTGCAATAAGAATCAACACATTCCAATCATGTTTGGGATTCCTTCTTCTTAGAGGATCTAAACCTGTCCTTATACTGCTCAGTGGTGAGACCATATCTTGTGAGTAGGGCATCCTTCATGATAGTGTAGGTGAGAATCTGAGCATCCCCTAAGGCTGTCAGTGTATCCCTCCCCTCTACCTCAAAGTGCTTCCACAGAGCGCCCCCCCAATGAGCTTCAGGGACTAGATTCATGTGGAGAGCAGACTCATACCCCTTGAACCACAAGCATATGTCATCCTTCCTTTTGTAATCCTTCACTAGATCTTTTGGGATGTGTACCCTTCATTCAGGCTGCACTGTGCTGTTGCTGCCACCATCTCTACTAGACTGGCTCCTCTGATCTAACTACTTTAAGCTAAGTTCATGAGCTAGTAGTATCTTCCTTTCCTCAATGGCCATCCTTCTGTCCTCCCTTTCCCTCTCCATCTTTAGCCTGAGCTCCAATTGGTACTCTCTCTCTGCCTGTCTGTCCTGTAACTCTTCAGGCGTCAGACCCTTGGATGACACACTGCTACCTGCCCTGGAGACTCTCTACTTGGACATAACAGGCCCACTCACTATACCATTATGGATGGATTGCACCTCCTCCTCGTCCTCCTCTTCCTCCTATGCATGCCCCTCAGCTTCTTTGGCTGCCACCCAGGCCCTCAGCGCCTTTTGCAGCTCCTCCTTCTTGGATGAGCTCTTAATGGGGCAGGCCAAATCCTTACAGAGCTGCTTTAACTGAGCCACTGTGTAGCTCTCCAATTTCTCTATGTCAAAAGCAGAACTAGCTGATGCATCTCCTGATTGAGACATGATGAAGAGTCAAAAACAAGTGCAAAGTTCCAAAGGCAGAAAAACAAGTTCCCAATGAAGTTTTAAAAAAAAGTCTGTCAAGGGATCAGCGAGAAATAGAACAAAATGAAAGTCCCAAAGAGAAAAGCAAAAATCACAAGACAAGTAGTATGTGGTCACATAGTGGTCTGAACTCAAAACAGTAGTGTACACTTAATTACTGTATGTCAAGTACTAATACAAGTCCAATCCCATCCGCTGATCACCAATGTTAGAAATGGTGTGTTTGTTTGGCAGTCAGGTTACCCCCTGTCCAAGCAAGGACCCTCACTCTAGTCAGGGTAAAAGAGAATCACCCTCAGCTAAGCCCTGCTTTTTCCCCCTTGGTAGCTTGGCACGAGCAGTAGGCTTAACTTCAGGTGTAAATTATTTGTACCAACACACATAGGGGGTTATTACAACTTTGGAGGAGGTGTTAATCTGTCCCAAAAGTGACGGTAAAGTGACGGATATACCACCAGCCGTATTACGAGTTCCATAGGATATAATGGACTCGTAATACGGCTGGTGGTATATCCATCTCTTTACCGTCACTTTTGAGATGGATTAACACCTCCTCCAAAGTTGTAGTAACCCCCATAGTAACTTAATGAAAATACTACAAAAAGACACAAGACAGGTTTAGAAAAATAGAGAATATTTATCTAAACAAAACACGACCAAAACAACAAATATCCACAATACACAAGTCAAGTTATCAATTAAAAAGCAAAAAGAGTCTTCATGTAGTTTTAAACACACACTAACACTGTTAGGGGGTCATTTCAACCCTGGCGGTACAGGACCGCCAGGGCTGAAATGACGGAAGCACCGCCAACAGTCTGGCAGTGCTTCCAGGGTCATTACGACCGCAGCGGAAGCGCCGCAGTCGCACCGCCGGGGCCGGCAGTTTCCCGCCACAATGGCCCCGGCGTTAGTAATCCCCCAGGGCAGCGCTGCCCAGGGGATTACGAGTCCCCCTACCGCCAGCCTTTTCCTGGCGGTTTGAACCTCCAGGAAAAGGCTGGCAGTACGGGGAGTCGCGGGGCCTCCTGACAGGGCCCCATGCGGCTTTTCACTGTCTGCTCTGCAGACAGTGAAAAGCGCGACGGGTGCAACTGCACCCGTCGCACGGCCACAACACCGCCGGCTCCATTTGGAGCCAGCTCCCATGTTGCGGCCCACATCCCCGCTGGGCCGGCGGGCGGAAACTCTGTTTCTGCAAGCCGGCCCAGCGGGGATGTCAAAATGGGCACCGCGGGAGTGCGGCCGCATTGGCAGCCGCACGGCGGTTCCGCCCGCCAATGTTGTAATGAGGCCCTTAGTGTGAAAATGTACCTTGGGTGCATCAAAAATAACCCCGCACGGGCAAGTGTGCGTCAAAAAGGGCTTGCGATGCATCAATTTCACTCACAAGTGAGACCATGCGTCATTTTTCCTTCCGTCGGGTTTGGTTGCATCGTTTCGTCTCTCTGCAGTAAAACAATGCGTCGATCCGGACAGCACGTTCGGCCCAGGCAGGCCTTGCGTTGTTTTTACATGCCCAGTGGTGTTTGCGTCGGATATCCAGACGCACGATGATCTGAAAACCACGTAGCGCAGGTGTCGATCTTCGGGTCGCGTTGCAGGCGAGCATTGATTTTCAGCCACGAAGCCAGAGGTGCACCAATTTTTCAGCCGTAGATCAGAGTCTTGTCAATCTTCTCCCCGCACAGCGTGTTATGCGTGGATTTCTTCCTCTTATGCTGCCAGCTTCTCCTTTCAGGGTCCCAGGAACTGGATGGGCACCACTTGGCAGAGTAGGAGTCTCTCCAGAGACTCCAGGTGCTGGCAGAGAGAAGTTTTTGCTGTCCCTGAGACTTCAAACTAAATGAGGCAAGTTCTAAATCAAGCCCTTGGAGATCTTCACAAGATGGAAGGCACACAAAGTCCAGTCTTTGCCCTCTTACTCTGGCTGAAGCAGCAACTGCAGGATAGCTCCACAAAGCACAGTCACAGGCAGGGCAGGTCTTCTTCCTCAGCTCTTCAGCTCTTCTCCAAGCTGAGGTTCCTCTTGGTTTCCAGAAGTGTCCTAAAGTCTGTGGTTTTGGGTGTCCTTCTTATACCCAATTTCTTCTTTAAAGTATGCCTACTTCAAAGCAAATTCCCTCTTGATTGTAAAATCCTGCCTTGCCCAGGGCAGGCCCCAGGCACTCACCAGGGGGTTGGAGACTGCATTGTGTGAGGGCAGGCACAGCCCTTTCAGGTGTGAGTGAACACTCCTCCCCTCCCTCCTAGCAAGTATGGCCCATCAGGAAATGCAGACTACACTCCAGCTCCCATTGTGTCACTGTCTAGTGTGAGGTGCAACCAGCCCAACTGTCAAACTGACCCAGACAGGGAATCCACAAACAGGCAGAGTCACAGAAATGGTATCAGCAAGAAAATGAAATGCTCACTTTCTAAAAGTGGCATTTTCAAACGCACAATCTCAAAATCAACTTTACTAAAAGATGTATTTTTAAATTGTGAGCTCAGAGACCCCAAACTCCACATGTCCATCCGCTCCCAAAGAGACTCTACACTTTAATCATATTTAAAGATAGCCCTCATGTTAACCTATGAGAGGGACAGGCCTTGCAACAGTGAAAAACGAATTTAGCCATATTTCATTGTCAGGACATATAAAACACATTACTATATGTCCTACCTTAACCATACACTGCACCCTGCCCTTGGGGCTACCTTGGGCCTACCTTAGGGGTGCCTTACATGTAAGAAAAGGGAAGGTGCGACCAATGCCATCGCACTTGGCACTGACTTTGGGTGGGGCTGGAGGCACCGTGTTTGCAAGTAGATTATTGCTTTGAAAAGCACCTGCTGCCGCATTCTCGCTGCCAACAATGTTCATGCAACAATAAAAACGTCAACCTCGAGAAAGATCGGAGTTTTGTCTTCTAGAGGTTTTGACTCATTGAAAGGTAGCACAGAGGGTTAACATACCTGCTGCAAAGTAGCTGTACCATGCAGATCACACAGTGCATGTAATGTTAATATGTCAATGGGTTACTGCTTCTTAGACCTGGCATCCTTGGCGTAGTTTCCCCTGTCTTTTTTGCCTCTGTTTTTCATGTTTTGACTGTGTGCTGGTCTCTGTTTTTGCTGTTTTTGTTACTCTGGGCACTTTACCACTACTGACCAGTGCTAAAGTGAAAGTGCTCCCTGTGTAAATTTCATGTGTAATTGGCTTTTCCATGACTGACATATTTGATTTACTACTAAGTCCCTAGTAAAGTGCACTAGAGGTGCCCAGGGCCTGTAAATCAAATGCTACTAGTGGGCCTGCAGCACTGATTGTGCCACCCACATAAGTAGCTCTGTAATCATGTCTCAGACCTGCCCCTACAGTGTCTGTGTGTGCAGTCTTGCACTGCCAATTCGACCTGGCAAGTGTCCACTTGCCAGGCCCAAACCTTCCCTTTTTATATATCAACGGCACCCCTAAGGTAGGCCCTAGGTAGTCCCAGGGACAGGGTGCAGTGCATGTTAAAGGTGGGCATGTACTGATGTGTTTTACATGTCCTGACAGTGAAATACTGCCACATTTGGTTTTTAATGTTGCAAGGCCTATGTCTCTCATAGCTTAAAATGGGATCTGCCTTTAAGTATCCTTAAGGTGCAGTTTCCGTTTGAGAGCAGATAGAGATTGGGAGTTTGGAGTCTCCAAACTCACAATGTAATTTTTTTTTTTTTAGTAAAGTTGTTTTTTAAATTGTCTGTTTGAAAATGACACTTTTAGAAAGTGGGCATTTGTTTGCTTAGACCATTCTGTGACTCTGCCTGTTTGTGTATTCCCTGTCTGGGTCAGACTGACAGTTGAGCTGTTTGTGAATCCCCTCTAGACAGGGACACAAAGGGAGCTGGGCTGTAGCCTGCATATCCCGATGAGCCATCTGAGCTAGAGTGGAAGAAGAAAGGAGTGGTCACTTACATCTGAATTGGCTGTGCCTGCCCTCACACAATGCAGTCTCCAACTGCCTGATGTGCGTCTGGAGCCAGGCCTGGGCAAGGCAGGATCTTGTGAACAACTGAGACTTTCCTTTGAAGTTACCTACTTCAAAGGCAGAAAGGGGTATAAATATTGGACCCAAACCCCCAGATTTTCAGATTTTCTTCTGGAACCAGGAGGAACCTCTGCCAAGGAGAAGAGCTGAAGATCTGAGAAGTGCTGCTCTTGCCTGTGCTTTTTTGGGCTATCCTGCAGTTACTGCTTATGCCTGTGAAAGGGGACAAAGACTGGACGTTTTGGTATATTCCTGCTTGTGCAGAATCTCCTAGGGCTTGGACTGAGCTTGCCTCCTGTTTTGAAGACTCGGGGCGGTCAAAACCTTCCTCTGCCAGCACCTGGACTCTCTGCTGAGACTCCTGCCCTGCCAGGTGGTGCCCTATCAAGTCCCTGGGCCCTTGAAAGGTGAAGCTGATTGAACAAGGACTAAAATTCCACACACAGGAAGCCGTTTGGGGAAAATTTAGACACACCACCTGCAATGCGACTGTAAAAACTTTGTGGCACCCGCTTTGCTGCTGATATCGACGCACCACCTGCATCGTGGCTGGGAAATCGATGAATTACCTGCATCGCGGCTGGAGGAAACTACGCGACACCCGCTTGCGGCTGCTGAAAATGACACAAACCTCACGCAGCATGGTTTTCCACCACCCTGCAACCGGATTTCTAATGCATCATCACTGGGAGTCATAATCATCGGGAACCTGCGTGGATCCAAGGTGCCCCGTCTGAAAATCAACACATCGCTGTCTTGTGGGAGGGAAAAATCAACACATCCACCTACCTGACCAGAAAAGAAACGACGCACGGCCTCACTTGCGAGTAAGGCATTGACGCATCGCTGACATATCCGACGCACGCTTGCGGCTTTATTTTTGACACAAACCAGGTACTTTGTGTAACAACGTTTCCATTGTTTTCTATGGAGTAAGACTATTTTTACTTTAAAAATTCATATCTTGACTTGTGTATGATGGATTTCTGTTGTTCTGGTCTTGTTTGATTTAGATAAGTATTGTTTATTTTACTAAACTAGTGTGTTGTCCATTTTGTAGTGTTTTCACTGTATTACTGTGTTTGTTGGTACAAATACTTTACACATTGCATTTGAGATAAGCCTGACTGCTTGCGCCAAGATACCAAGGGGGTAAGCAGAGGTTATCTGAAGTGTGTATCTCCAGTGGCCTGACTAGAGTTAGGGTCCCTGCTTGGACAGAGTACAAACTGAATGCCAACTAGAGACCCCATTTCTAACACTGCTTTTATCAAGGAGTTCCTTTAATTACTTGCAGTTTATAAGTTAAAAACCTAATACAAAACAGTAAGGAATTAACTGTTATCAAATACCTGCATGCACATTGCACGGTATAGATGATAGCGTTATGATTTTCCTCAGTCTTTCATTATCCTAATATTGGAAAAAGGGTTCATTTGGGTAGCGATCAATTCTGCTTATCAAAGAGAAACCCCAACCATGGTGTTACATTTTAAGTTCTGAATTTGTGTTTCTCCATGTCAAGCACTCATACTGCCTACCAGTATGGGTGACATGTGATCCCTACACCTTGCAGTCCTCCGTCTTCTGTAATATTTCATATACACTGATTTACACATGTATGATTTACTGTGTAAAGTGTATTTGATGCACATTGCTCTGACACCCTACACTAGTATGAAAGGTGCTATAAAACTAATTAAATGCATCTGAGAGAGAGTGGTTCCGAAGACCTGAGGGGCACTGTTAAGGGGTGGTAGTGAGGGAATCTGTGGCGGAGGTGGTCACTGGGGGGCACCAACATTGTCGCACTTCGCCTCCAGCACTAAAGCCGGCCCTGACTGCCTGGCTCGAGTCTTTGGAGAACAAGTGAGGCTGGGCTGCACAGGGGATGGTGTAACAGCTATGAGAACATTGCTTTTGTTTCCCACTGATGCTACGTCATAGCACCGAATAAACAGTTTCAGTATTAAGGATTTATGCTCATGGGAATCTATGATAACCTTACACAACTTTGGGTTATATCTATCATGGCATAAATACAGAAACCATCAAAAAGCATATTTGTTTAATTCCATATAGTAATTTTTTAAGTACATACCTTTTGAATCATGATACACAAAGGTCCGAGGTGACTGGATCCTCGAGCAAAGTAGATCACGTTGCACCAGGCACATACCAGAGCCAAGGGTAACACAACACTCTCCCCATCGAGGCTGAAAATCCTCAGTATCATGGCTATCACAATAAAGCATGCACACAGTGTCCTAAAACGAAAAAATGTCTCTTAAGAAAATGCATTATCCTCATTACAAGCACGTATGCATTGTTCATACTGAAATTAACCCACCTTGTCAATTATCTGAAACATAATCCATCAGAAACTACTATCCTTAAATGTGGAGCAATTAGGGATATGGTGATATTTTTTAACTTTCTGTTTTCACATTGGTTATTTATTTGGGTTGGCCTCAATTCTAGTTGTTTTTTTTTGCACTAGGTGGTACTATTTAATTTCTACATACCTCCAAACCGAGTTGTTTCTGATATTATTTCTATTTACAAAAGAGATACATATAAATAACACGCCTCGAACGCCAGTAATTCTAAAGCATGCAAGGCTACAACGGGCCTTTCAGCAAAAAATCCTTAGAATGAAGGGATACAGCAGAAAGTAGGTGAATTGCTTATCTGAAGATATAAAGCCGATATCCCCACTTCTGCTGCCCTCCACAAGCCCCATTCCTCTCTTATTCCTTGTATTCCTTTTGATAAACGGAAGGCCAGAGTTTTAACCCATTCACAGGTGAAAAAGTGTGTGGATGAACCATGAAAAATACTATAAATTATTCAGGAATGGTCTAGAGAGCCAAAGAAAGCCCTTGAGAAAGAAAAAGATGTAACAATGATGTTTCATCAAATGTATTGTCCGCAACCCATAAATGTTCTGCTTTTTCTATGGCTTGGTATTAAGCCTGACATTCTTAAGGTATTCTTCCCCCAACTTTTTACCTGCCTCCTTCCATTTTTTGGATCTCGTTTTTATTGGTTTTAGGACTCTGCACACTTTACTACTGCTGACCAGTGCTAAAGTGCTTGTGCTGTCTCCCTAAACATGGAAACTGTAAGACCTGACAGCCTTAGGGTGGTCTTCTCCCAACGTTTGTGCCTGCCTCCCTCCATTTTTCTGATCCTGTTTTGCTGATTTTACCACTTTACCACTGCTGACCAGTGCTACTGTGCATGTGCCCTTTCATAAACATGGTAACATTGGCTCCTACCCAATTGACATATTTAATTTACCTGCAAGTCCCTAGTAAAGTGCACTGGAGGTGCCAGGGCCTGTAAATTAAATGCTCCTAGTGGTCCTGCAGCACTGATTGTGCCACCCACATAAGAAGCCCCTTAATCATGTCTCAGGCCTGCTGGTGCAAGGCATGTGTGTGCAGTTTCGCTGGCAGTTTGACTTGGCATTTAAAACTACATACCAAATCTTAACCCCCCCTTTTATAACATATATGTCACCTCTAAGGTAAGGTAAGTGGGTGTGTGACCGAAAGGGAAGGGTGCAGTGTATTTAAAAGGCAGGACACTAACTTTTATGTTTTACATGTCCTGGTAGTGAAAAACTTCCAAAGTTGTTTTTCACTATTGGTAACTCTGCTCCTCTCATAGGCCATCACTGAGAATCCATTAAAATATTTTAAAGCTGTACTTCCTGATCAGAAAGGTGTGGCTATCTCATGATTCACATCATTGAAATGATAGTGGTAAATCCCCTTTATTGTTAAGGTCAGGATTGAGATTGCTGTTTTAGAAATGCCACTTTTAGAAAGTAGGCATTACTCTGCTCTTACTGCTCTCTGTGACTTAGAGCCTGCCTCCAATCCAGGTCTGGTCTAGGCTCCCCTTGTACATTCTATTCAGCCAGCGATAAACAAGGGACACTCAACTGCATCTTCATTCATCTGCATACTGATTCTTCTCACACTTCCATTTCAAAGTTTGGGGGCCAGACAGATAACCTGGCAGACAGGACTAGGCTGAAAGGGAACTAGTGCACTTCAAAACCACTCTTCAAAGTCTACCCCACTTCAAAGGCACATTTGGGTCTGTGATACCCTCAAAGAAGACACTACTGGACCACAGAACTAAAACTCAAAAGAAGAACTGCTATGCTACCCAAAGGACTCAACTGGACTTCTTTCCTGGAAGGACTGCTCTTCTGCTTGTTGCTCTGCTGCCTTCTGCACTCTGAGCCTGCTGGAAGGATGCTACCTTCCCACCAGAATGGTCTCCAAGGGCTTGCTGGCTTGACCTCTGTTTTCCCTGAGGTCTCAGGGACATCAAAGACCTTGTAAACGACACTTCATCCCAGCTCCAGCACCACTCTGACAAGGTGGAACTTTGTTACAGATTATTGCAAGTGAGCGCAGTGCTTCTTTGCATGCCCTGCGCCGCTCTTCTGAAGTTGTGCCTGCTGTCACGGATTACCACTGGTCAGCGTGGTGCTTCTTTGCAGCCCCTAGACTGCTCTTCTGAAGTTGTGCCTACTATCCCGGATTACCCCTAGCAAGCGTGGTGCTTCTTTGCAGCTCTCGCACCTCTCTTCTGATGTTGTTTCCATAGCCTGGTTTACCGCTAGCCAGTGCGGTGCTTCTTCGCAGCCCTTGCGCTGCTCTTCCAAAGTTGCGCCTACAGTCATAGATTCTCACTAGTGAACGCAGTGCTTCTTTGCAGCCCCGGGTCGCTCTACTGAATTGGTGCCTACTGACTTAGAGTCCCAACTCGCGAGTGCGGCGCTACTCACACCCGCCTCTCCATTTTGCAATCAGAAACCCACCTTGTGGAATGCAATGAACATCCTAGGAGGAGTGTTTCTCTCATCTTTTTTCCTCGAGCCAAGTTGCTGAGTATGGGCACACTTCACTCATAGGTAATGAACTTCATGGGTCCGCATTTCCTGCTACCGACCCCCCCTCAGTGGTGCCCATTCACAGCCTCTGGGCCTGTATTCAGACATTACCATATAACTCCTAAGAGGAGTACCATTGATCTCCGAAGCACTTCGTGAATAATTATGCAAGTAAATAACTCAAATACGCTTATTGGATTTGTGCCGTTATGTTCTTCATTCACTTAGATAAATAACCTCTATTTTTTTAAACTGGTGTGGGATCAGTTTTGGTGGTGTTTCGCTGTGCTACTGTATGAATTATTGTACAACTACTTTACACATTGTCTTCTAAGTTAGGCCTGCCTTCTATGTGCCAAGCTACCTGAGGGTGAGTACAGGATAATTTAGCTTCTGTTGTGACTTACCCTGACTAGAATTGTGTTCCCTAATTGGTCAGGGTGCTTACCTCTGCCAACTAGAGACCGTGATTTCTAACATATCTGCCTCTTGGAGCTACTTGGGGTGTTGGTTTCAACCATCATATGCAGTCGGTGGATTTCACTAGCACAGGAGACACTGAGGGGCATATTTATGAGGATTTGGCATAGGGCAGCGGAGCAATTCATCTTTTTTTTTTTGAGTCCCCATTTATAACAAAAGACAGGAGGAACCGTAATGTGTCCCGACTCTGGTCAGATCCCTAACCCAAGAGTTGACACCCAAAGGGTTGCCTCCATCAACCTACGGAGAGGAGTTATGAGGGGGAGGGGTGAGTACGAACAGATCCACACCCTCACCTTCTCTCTTTTGCGTCTTAATAAATAATCATTGGACTCTTGCCATATTCAAATGCCAATAGTTTAATCATACTATGTTTCCCCGGACTAAGAATGCGAAAAATTAGCTCTGTAGAAAGCCAGAAAAGGTTCCCATATTCTCTGACACTTAACCGAGCAATTACTACAGTCTAGGTCAGAGATTCTCTTCGCCGACAATAGCCAATCAGTAAGAGTGGGGGGAAAACTAGAAATCCACTTAATACATATTTCCTGCCGTACTATCCCGCAAGTAAAAAAAAAGGTGCGCCAGAGATTTCTCCAATTTATTGTGTATGTTTCTCCCAAAAACCTCATATAATCCAAATACAATCATTGGTAGGCTTATCTCTACTCGTCTATTTATGATGGATAAAATCATCTTGCCCACTTTTTCCCAGAAGGTTTGAATTCCCGGACACCGGCACTAAAAGTGTATATCATCCGCACCCTCTAGATTGCACTTATGACAGTTGCTCTTCCCTTGAAGTCCTATTCTAGCTAGCCTTCTGGGAGTCCAATAGGCCCTGTACATCGTGAACAAGTGATTCCTCCTTAGGGGGCGGATTTCCCCACAGACCAAAGTATATTCACAGATGCCTGCCAAAGATGAGGGAGATCAAGTGCTGGGAGATCAGATTTCCACCCCTCTATGGGTAATGGAAGAGAGGCATTTCGGCTTGTATTAATAACCAGTACCTCCTAGAGACTTCTTTCTTTAATCTCTGGGTGCCTATAATTTCACTTTCCCAACCCGTGACAAGCCCTGCCTCATGCTCTCCTTGAACCCAGCTTTTAATTTGTATATATTTGAACCTGGATAGCTTAGCATTTGTTGCATCAGATAGGGATTCCCATGGAATCGCAGAGCCCCTACTAACTATTTGTCCCCATCGTACAATTCCTCCCTCTATCAATGGAGTAGCTAGTGCATCTTGTAAACACATCGGCGTACCAGGCGAATCCCAAATTGGAGGCAGCTCACTGTAGTACGGGATTCCCAATCTCGTTCTCACTGCAAACCATATCCTACAAGCAGTATTAAGAACTCTTAATCTTACTTTTTTGTAATAACTAGGATGGCCAAATTTATAGAGAAAATGTGTGCCCTGCTCCCGGAGGCTCCCTGTTAGCACCCGCAACCGGGAAGATACGTATTCTTTAGAGAATAGTGGTCTAATGTTTTTCAGTTGAAATGCCCAATAATAAAGCTGGAAATCTGGAAGTGCAATTCCTCCAACTAACTTCTTCTTTCTCAATTTCTTCCAGTCATTCCTTGAATTTTTATGTGACCAAATAAAACTAACTACTTCCCCCTGCAATTTCCATAGCCAGTCAGTTAAAAAAAATAAGGGGAGAACATTAAAGATGAAAGTGAATTTTGGCAATGTTACCATTTTTATTAAATTCGTTCTACCTAGAATAAAGAGTTGTAAATGCGACCATTGGAGGAGTAGCCTCTTTGTTTCTCCAAAAAACTTTAAAAAGTTCACCTGAGCCATCTTTGCCAAATGTTTGACCACTTTTACCCCTAGATAACAAATTTCATCTTTCTCTAGTATACTATCCTATGGACCATTCCAGGTCAATAGCTCAGATTTATTAGTATTAACTAAGTAGCCTGAGACTTCCCCAAAACCTGCTATAGTTTCAAAAAGTGCCAGAAAATAACTTTTAAGATTCTGCGTATAAACTAGGAAGTCATCTGCATATAAGGCTTCCTTCAGAACCCAGGCTTGATACTGAAAGGGTGTTATTCTCTGATCTAGTCTTATTCTCCAAGCCAAAGGTTCAATATATAGATTGAAAGAAGAGGAGAAAGAGGACATCCCTGTTGTGTTCCTCGTTCAATTTTAAAAGATGGGGATAAGATACCATTAACCAGAACCTCAGCTGTAGGTGCTTTATAAATAGCTTTGATTGCCTTAAGGAAATTGTCTCCTAAGTTGTTGCGTTTCATTACTGCCTGCAGGAAGAGCCAGCTCACCCTATCAAACGCCTTTGAGGCATCGATTGTTAATATGGCGAGAGGAATATTAGTGGTAGTGGCGATATCAATTGCGGAAACTAAATCATGAATCAGATCCCCTAAGTGTCGATTTCTCATAAAGCCTTTCTGATTGTTGTGTACCAGGTCACCAATTGCATTGTCCAATCTCCTAGCAAGTCCTTGTGCAAAAACTTTATGGTTATTATTAAGCAATGAGATGAGTCTATATGACTCACATCTCCTAGCATCTTTCTGCAACTTTAATATTAAAGTTATAATAGCTTCTTTCCATGAAGTCGGAACCAGGGTGGACTCTATGAATATTGAATTTATAAACTGAGTTAGAACTGGCACAAGTTCTTCTTTCCAGAGTTTGTATACTTTGGCCTGGTATTCCATCTAGACCCGGAGCCTTCCCATTTTTAAGCTCAGCAATAACGTTATCTACCTCACCGGTTTGAAAACATTGATTAAGAATCTTGCTCTTATCTGGTTCTAGCCTAGGGAGAGTATCTCCCATCAGCCAGTTTTCAATCACCTCAGTCGAAGCCATGGTGTCTTCCCTGTATAATTCAGAGAAAAATTTAACAAACGCTCCTGCAATATCTTGATCTTCTGAAGACATTCTGCCTGACTCATCCATCATTATTCCTTTATTAGTATTCCTGATATTATCAGACTTGGTTTTCCAAGCTAGTAACCTCCCACAACCTTAGCCATACTCAAAGTGCGCTAGTTTACTAGCTTCCCATTTACTCCTCACTATTGATTGCAAGAAAACCTCAAGTGAATTTTTAACTTCCTGGATTCGGTTCTGTAAGTCAATTTATGTTGTTGCATCCTTAGAGATATCCATCCGGGCTTGTAATTTGTGGAGTTTATCCTCCAAGGTCTCTACTGTGGCTTTAGTTCTCTTTGCCCTGTGAGCTGCATAACCAATCAATTTCCCACAAATAAAGGCCTTATATGCTTCCCAAACTGGAGTTATCGATGCTGAACCTAAATTGATCTAAAAAAAGTCCTTGGAATATCCCTTTTCAGCTTTTGTACAATCTCTTCCTCCCCCAGGAGAGATCTATGTAGTGTCCATCTGGAATATGCACGAGGAGCAATGAAGATTATGTCTAGCTGTACCGCTGAATCATCCGAAAGATGACTCTGCTGGTGAGAGGCTCCCACTAGATTATTTCAAAGTTTTGTGTCTATCAAGAAAAAGTTGATTCTAGAAGCGTGACCGTATTTTTTGTTCCAAAAGGTGAACGCCTTAGTCTGCCCCATTCTACTTCGCCAAGGGTCAATCAGGCCGACATTCTTCATTATTTTGTGCAGACAATTTCCTATCCTGATTGTACTGACAGTTGGTCTGGGGGGGGACCTATCTAGAGTGAGGTTGAGCAAAACATTAAAGTCCCCTCCAACTATTATAAGGTTCTTAGCTCTTTCTGACAACTGCTCATAAAGATCCATAAGTGGGCCTGGGTCATCCACGTTAGGTCCATAATAGGAGGCCAGGGTATACTCGACTCCTTCTAGCTTAATGTTTGTCAACACCCATCTCCCCCTGGGGTCAGCCCTTACATCAGTCAAATGACCTTGAACCTTGTTCTTTACAATAATTGACACCCCTTTCACATTGCTAGATTGATTGGTGCAAGCAAACTAAGTGATCCATCTTTGTGCCTTCAGAATATTCATCCACTCCACGTGTCTTAAATGTGTCTCCTGCAGAATTTTCTGACTGCCGGATAATCTTAAGAATTCTAGAATTCTCCTTCTCCTGCTGCTTACTCTGAGTCCATTTACATTCCAGGTAAGGGTTTTAAGTTTAAAAGTGACGTCGGACCTCATCATCCTGTTCTAATTCAAGTAGCTGTCTCCTTTCCAACCCAAAAATGACATTAAAGTATAAGGACTCTATTTTGTTTTCTCCCATCTTCTCCCCACCCAGTGAAAACTTAACCAAATCATTTTACTATGTGACATCCCAAAACTACCCTTCCCCCAATCCTCCCTAGGGAACCCTCCTTTTAACCATAATGGATGGTTCATTCTACCTTTGAGCCCCACCACTCCGGAGCCCGCTAGCTCTCCTGTTTATCTGTTCAATTAGTGCCATGACTTCTTGGGGATCTATCATATTGTGCATTTTATTTCTCTACATTACTCTCAGGGTAGCAGGGAATCTCAGTTGTGGGTAGCACCCAAGGTCTTAAGCTCCTGCATGCACTTCCCCAGCTCCCATTGTCGATCCCGTGTTACCCTGGACATGTCAGATCTTATTGAGAAAGTCCAACCCTCATGCTTGAAGCCCTGAACTTTGAGAGCTTCTGTAAGGATCTGCTCCTTCACTCGGTATGAGGCAAAATTAACCAGCACCTTTATGGGTTTATCCCTGTTAGGGCTTCTCTTAAAGGGGTCCCGGTGGACTCTGTATTTCCAAGTCCAGGTCGATGGAGGCTACTGTGGGGATATGTTCTTCAATTAAGGTTATAATAAGACCTTTAATTTTGTCCCCTTCCACTCCCTCTGGAATATTCAAGAATCTAAGGTTGTTCCGCCTGCAGTGATTCTCCAAGGATTCTAATTTATCTCTCAGATCCTTCTTACTTTGTTTTAAAGCTTGAACTTCATGTCTGTTAGTCTCCACCTCTGCCTGTAACACACCAATAGTGGACTCCATATCCCCTAATCTCTCCATCAGGTTGGTAATTTTTGCGTCAAGACCATTGCAAACCACGGGGGCGTGGCCAAGATGGCGACCGGAGCGGCAGCATAAACTGCAGCTCCGATCCCTGGCCCAAAAAACATCCTGTTAGAGGCGACCGGGCCCCCCCTGGAGTGGGTCCGCCCGTCGATAAGTGTGTTGCCCGGGGGCTGCATCGATGCCCGCGGCCGGAAATGGGCTACCGACACACAGTTGGCACTCGGCTAGATCGCGGCCGGCACCTGATTTTCAAACAACACGCTCGCAGAGGGCGCTGCACAGTGCCACTCGCGATCCGAAGCTGGAGCGCGGGCTTGCGCTCTGCCGATGAGGAGCACCATCGTTGATTTTACCCGGAGGTGAGAAGCGGTGTGGCGCGCCGGCCGGTTGCGAACACTCTAGTGGGGTGGTGCCGACCAGGCCACCTCCGTTACAGCGTCATCTTCATCGGGTTAAGCCCTGCCGAAATAGGCCGAAATAGGCTTACCCGTTCGTCACCCAGCTAATGGGGCTCTCCGTGCCGGAGCTCCCCCGCTAACTTGTGGCAACACGGCGTCCCGCGGCCGGCCCGGAGGTCGGGCCGCACGGGATACGCCTCCTCTCGTTGGGGCCCGGGTTCGCGCTGCATGGATGGAGGGCGCCACTGCGGATTCTACCCGGAACTGAGCGCTGGTATTGCACGCCAGCCCGTGTGGGACATATCGTGAGGGCGGCGGCGGCTGGAACTTCTTTGCTACACACATCGCGGATCTGGCCGTTTACGCGAGAAGAGCCTATCGGTGACAGTCATCGAGTTGTAGTGCGTACACGCATGAATCACCCCCCTTGGGACGCAAGATAACCAGTGCAGCTGCAACCTCCATTATACTGCACAGTGTACTGCCCCTATCCCACTAGACCTACAAATTCACACCAGCACCGTAATTATTAAGATCCACAAGTGAGAGTAAATGTGCCAGGCTACTATTCATCTACAGTTTCGTTTGGTCCTCGCCTTACTCCTCCTCAACACCCAGGCTGAACTGGCAGGACACTTGACTTGGCCGCACACACTGCTTCGCGCTTTCTCAGTACGCTAACGTCTAAAGCGCTCCCGCACTTGCCAAATGGTCAAACCAAAAACCCCACGAGCACCTATGGGCAAGATGGACCACGCCACCTCATCCTCCTCAGAGCCCTACGCCACCATGCAAGTGGCTTTGCAGAAGCTAGAACTCACCCTGCAATCACACACATCACAATTTGAAAAGATACTACAAGCCATTCTAGACACTAAAACTACTCTAGAGGCTAAAATAGGTTCGGTAACAGAAGATCTTAACATACTTCGCACTGACCAACACGCACTAGCTGATAGAGTAACCGAACTTGAAAAAGACACTGTAACCCTCCCCCGCTCCGTGAAAGATCTCCAATCGCAACTAGCTCATTTATCAACAGAGGTGGATTCTTTAAAACGCAGAGCTGAGGATGCAGAAGGCAGATCTCGCCGCAACAATATCCGTATGGTGGGATTCCCCGAGCAGGCCGAGGGCCTCAGTGCTGAACTATTTATAGAGAAATGGCTCACTGATACTATTCTCAAAGATAACATCCCGAAGTTCTTTTCTGTCGAAAGGGCACACAGGATTCCCGGTAGGCCTCCCCTACCTGTCTCACAATCACGTCCGCTTATAGTAAGACTCCTTAACTACCGTGACAGAGACCTTATCCTACAGTTATTCCGCAAATCTGGCCCGGTAAGCTTCGAAGACGTTGTGATTACAGCCTACCCAGATTTTACAGCAGAAGTACAGAAGAAACGCAACTCTTTTTACCATGTTAAGGCATGTCTCCGAAAACACAACATTAAGTATGCGTTGATGTTCCCTGCCAGACTCCGGGTACAAGATGACACTCGTACACTCTTCTTTACTTCTCCGGAGGACGCCTGGACCTGGCTACATGCCAAGGGTCTAGCTGACCCGTTAGACACAAATGCTTTGGGAGACAATAGACCCTCCTCCACGCCGGGTCGGAGACAGCGCAAAAAACAAGGCGCGAAGCCCTCGCCTGAACAAGCGCAAACTGAACGCTCCCGGCTCCTGCGGGCCACATCCAGATTCGTTAACACGTCACCAACTGCTTTCTCTATACAAGCGGACGTCGAGCAGGAACAAGATGCAAACTCTGACTCAGCTGAATCCACACGTGGTCCTACCCTCACACCACGCACAGCGGACGATATCTGCTAAGTAGTTGGGTTCTACTTGTTCTTACGAATTGAGGATAGCATCACAATTCTACTACACCTCCTTCTGGGCGCCGTCGACGTCTTCCTACTACGTCGCGTGCTTCGTTTGTGCCCCTGGGCGGCGCACTCTGCATCACAAGTGAATCGGGCAGGGTAAACCCATGACTCTGCACCAATGCTCCCTGACGCCCCCCTGTTCCATATGGACCATTCTCTCGAGCCAGCAATTGATGGAATTGATTTCTATCTTTTAATTCAGTTGTCATTATATTTTGTTTTAGTGTGCACCTTTCTATTTAGTTGTTGGTTCTGTCACATGCTAGTTAATTGTAAATGCAGCAGCAAACGTACATGTCATAATTATTATAGTAACAGGAGTACAGCTCACAATATTGTAGTCACCAGCGGCCCAATCTTAGCGAGCGAGCATCACAATGTTTTCATGCCGTGGTCAGCAGACACCCATTCCCTTGGATACACGAAAACCACAAATATATCATGGCCACTCAAACTCATCAAAGCATTGTAAAATACAAGGTGCTCACGTGGAATATTAGAGGTATGGCAACTCCACGGAAGCGACAAAGGGTTTATGCCTTTCTCAAGAGGCATCAGATACACATAGCTCTACTACAAGAGACACATCTCTCTTAAACTACGCTAGAAAACACGCGCTCGAAATGGAAGGGGCAATTGAATGGCACAACTTCTTCATCATTTGCCCGCGGGGTGGCGATCTGGATCGCCCCCGGGGTCCCATTTACCGTGTCTCGTACACAATGTGACTTAAATGGTCGGCACTTGATAGTTGAGGGCATACTGGATGGGTCCCTTTTAGCCCTAGTTGCACTGTACTCCCCAAATGCAAACCAGCGCGATTTCCTATCCACACTTTCTACTGGTAACCTTAATGACCCCGCGTTGGAATGCGTTTGGGGAGGAGACTTCAACAGTGTCTTAGATACTCAAACAGACCGCTCGTTCCCCCCGCTTACCTCAGCTCCTTCCAATCGCGCCTCTCAAGCACTAGCAAGTTGGGCTTTAAATAACGGCTTGAGGGAGGTATGGAGGACGGCCCACCCCACCCAACGGGAATACTCTTATTATTCCCCTGTACACAAGTTATATACCAGAATAGATATGATTTTTGTATCCGCAGCTGTAATTCAGAAAGTGTGCAGGTCTGAATACTTAGCGCGCACTATATCAGATCATAATCCTTTATGTGTAACAACGGCCTGGGGTCACATGCACACTCGTATACCAACATGGCGATTGCAGCCGGAAGCTCTTTTAGACCCCCCCTTTCAAACAGATATAGCTAAAAAATTAGCTGATTACTTCCTGCGAAATAAAAACACGACATCATCCGGCTCTATAGAATGGGACGCCCATAAAGCGGTGATACGGGGACACTGCCTTGCAGCCACGGTGGGGGTGAGAAAAGCACTTACCAAAGAGCTACAAACATTAGAGGTAAAAATCCGCAATGCAGAGAATGTGGTTGTCAGGGACGAGTCCATACTAACAACACTGAACTCGCTCAGGGCTGCTCATAACGAAGCAGACACCAGACTAGGCAAACATGACTACAGACATTATATGGCAAGACAGCACGCTGAAGGAGACAGATCCGGTAGACTATTAGCCTGGCTGACCCGACAGCCCTCACAGCCAACAACTATCGGCGCGATACGTCTAAACCCGACGTTATCGTCAACACTCAGTCAGGCATCAACGAAGACTTTTCCATATATTACCGCACACTTTACACGTCTCCTCCCCCTCCGCCGGAATCACACTTAACTGATATGCTACAACTTGTCTCTCAAAACCAACTTATCCTCGATAATACCCCTACTCTGGATGGCCCCATTACTATTGAAGAACTGCGCTTAGCTTTGGTGCAAATGGCGCGCAGCAAAACCCCCGGATCGGATGGACTTCCGGTGGAATACTTTAACTCCCATGCGAATCATCTCCTACTCCCGCTCGTAGAGGTGTTCAATGAAGCGTACCATAACTTACAACTGCCAGATTCTATGCGCGAAGCTTTAATAGTTGTCCTTCCAAAAGCTGGTCGGGACCCCCTTGATGTTAAATCATACAGACCGCTTTCCCTCCTCAATACAGACTGCAAACTATTAGGGAAAATATTAGCGAATAGGCTCCTCCCCTACTTACCAAGTCTGATACATCAAGACCAATCCGGCTTTATTCCTGGTAGGAGCACCTTCCTAAATATTAGGAGGCTGCTCCATATAATGCACAGCAACACAAACACCGAAGCGGTCGCCCTCTCCCTAGATATTGAAAAAGCGTTTGATACACTAAGCTGGAATTATCTTCTTTGCACACTCAAGGCGTTCGGTTTTGGACCTGGCTTCATCAGCTGGATCAAAACGCTATACTCTAAGCCCACAGCACGAGTAAAAAATGGCCGCATTATTTCCGAAGCATTCCCCATAAGCAGAGGCACCAGACAAGGCTGCCCATTGTCCCCCTTGTTATTTGCCATTGCCATGGAGCCACTGGCAATTAAACTACGCAGCTGCGCACATATGTGGGGCATCCTGGAATCTAACACCTATCATATTATATCCCTATATGCAGATGATGCCCTGATTTACTTGCGTAATCACTCTACCTCCTTGGCAAAAGTGCTGAAATTGTTGGACTCCTTCGCCCTCGCCTCTGGACTGCACGTCAACTGGTCCAAGTCCAGTATCTTCCCTCTTGTCTCCATCCCGGCTGACACACATACAACACTACCGCAGTATAAACTACCGTGGTCACATACAACCATTAAATACCTCGGGGTGCAGATTTATCATTCTATTATAGATCTAAAAGAGGGCAACATTGACAGAGTATTGAGCTCCATCCGCAGCTCGATACCATTCTGGAGCTCACTCCCCTTATCCCCGATGGGCCGGGTAGCAATAGCCAAGATGCTTATCCTCCCGAGGTTCCTATATTATTTCACTGCCCTTCCAGTGTGCCTGCCACGCTCCTTCTTTAGTAAATTGCATTCAATACTAACCGACCTACTATGGGGCAAAGATAGACGCAGAGTAGCGCTGACCATAACACAACATCCGCAGGAAATGGGCGGGCTGGGCATGCCCAACCTTGAAAGATACTACGCAGCCGCACAATTGTCGTGGCTGTCTGCATGGCTTCGTGATGTCCCTTCCACGGAGGGCGTAATGCTGCAGTCATGTATGGTCCCGCAAGGGCTGCTGCCTACATTGTTATCTACCCCTCACTCCCTATCCTCGAAACTCATACTGATGGAGGCAGCTCGCTTTTGTTGGCGCAGATATGTCCAGGGCAAGGCCCCCTCCCCCCCTTACTCACCCTTGCTACCGCTGTTTCAATTGCCGGGCACCCAAATTATTTCAACACATCATAACACACGTGACATAAATACACTGAAGGTGGGCGATCTATACTCCAATTCCGCGCTGTACTCCTTTACGGAACTGGTGTCTGCCGGGGTGATGCACAATGGGGCCTTTTTGACATACAGCGCCATTAAACGGCTGCTAAATAAGCTTTGGGGTCTCGGCAATGACGAACCTCCTGAGTCCCCATTGCTCACCACTATCCTTACAATAGGTAGCGCAAAAGGAACAATAACTAAAATATACAAAATACTATTAGCAGCAGTCTGTACCACCCTGCCGCACGCTAAGGCACGCTGGGACATGGTCCTTTCTTCACCATTACCACAAAAAACCTGGATCGCAGCTCTTGCAACGATCAAATCAATATCCCGGAATCCTCGCTTACGTTACACCCAATTCAATTATATCCACCACTCTTACTTATCCCCAGCCCGCATTCTAAGAATATACCCGAACACAACTCCGACATGTCCAAGATGCGCTACCCCAGCAGCCGACTTTTACCACATGGTTTGGAGCTGCCACTCAATAAACTCGGCCTGGCACCGCGTCACAGACGTCACAGCAGACATCTCATCCCTTGCATTATCCCCCACACCAGAGTCCTGCTTATTGGGCGTACGTCACCGTACTAGAGGAGATAAACAGATACACAGATTCATAGACCTAGCGTTTGTTGTCTTCAAACGTCTGATTGCAACACATTGGAAGGCTCCACATGTCCCATCCCACCTGGTTTGGCTACGAGACCTACACAGTCGCTCACAGGCCGAGGCACAGACACTCAATTTACTACAACGCAAAGGTCTCATCGAGGAGGCCCCGAAATCTGGAACACCTTCGTGGTGGCAATAGAAGCGCGTGATGACTTGCACCCCCCGTGAATAGTGCACCATACATAACTCTTACAGCCAGGTGGATACGGTCAGCATGATACTTGAACTGCCTCAATCTCATTTGTTGTCATTGCTGGCATTCTCATTCTTATCCTCAAAGTATTAACGTAACACACCAGGCTGTTTTCACTGCGTGCAAGACTTTACGCAGGTCAAACCCAGCTCATTCAATGCCAATTCTGCTTAGCATCCCGTTGCAATCCGCAAAACATAATCCTCGTCCCACTTCTGTCCTCCGCTCTACACACACTTACATATATCAGCTGTACTCCTTCCTCTAACCTCTCCTTACCTCTGTCAGAGGTAGCAAATATCATAAATGACATTAACCGCGCTTAGCTGCATTGTTACTTGGCAAGTAGTTGTCGTACAGTATTTAAGCTGAATGTCTCTTTTTTTTTTTTTTTTGCTCTGTTAGCAATATCTTATGTTTGTTTATAGTTTGATTTCTCTTTTCTCTCTTTCATACAAGTCACTATGTAATAAGGCCGTGCAAGTTTATATATGTAGGCAAACAATTCGATAATTCATTAACCGCTTAGGTGCGGGCGTCGGCCACTGGCCGACGCCCACACACCCTCCCTGGTGCGGGTCACGACCAGTGGCCGACACCAGGAAGGGCATTAATAAATCCTCGGGTGCGTCGCACCCGAGGATTTTTTTTTTATTTTTTTTCCCCCCCCGGGAGACACGGAAGCTACCGTGTCTCCCCCCGCCCCCCACCCGCCCCTTTGTGACGTCAGCGCGCCGCGAGGCGCGCTGACGTTGCAAAGGTGTTTTCCCCATGAAAGCAGGAAGCAGCCTTGCGGCCGCTTCCTGCTTTCATGGGGAAAACGGCCTTTTTCACGTTCGGGAAGGCCTCGTAAGAAAGGGGAGAGTCTCCCCTTTCTTACGAGGCCTTCCTGAAAGTGTTTCCTGGCCCCCGATCGCAGCACAGCTGCGATCGGGGGCCAGGAAACACTTTCAGGAAGGCCTCGTAAGAAAGGGGAGACACTCCCCTTTCTTACGAGGCCTTCCTGAAAGTGTTTCCTGGCCCCCGGTCGCAGCTGTGCTGCGATCGGGGGCTAGGAAACACTTTCAGGTTTCCTGGCTCCCCCGATCGCAGCACAGCTGCGATCGGGGGGGTCAGGAAACATTTTGAAAAGGCCTCATAAGAAAGGGGAGACTCTCCCCTTTCTTACGAGGCCTTCTGAAACTGTTTCTGGCCCCCGATCGCAGCTGTGCTGCGATCGGGGGCCAGAAACAGTTTCAGAAGGCCTCGTAAGAAAGGGGAGAGTCTCCCCTTTCTTATGAGGCCTTCTGAAACGGTTTCCTGGCCCCCGATCGCAGCACAGCTGCGATCGGGGGCCAGGAAACCCCACTAGACACCAGGGATTTCACTTTTGGGGGGCAGCCCCCCCCCCGGAAAACGGGCCGCCCCCCCCCCCCGGATAATTTTCCGAAAAAAATAAAAAGGTAGGTGCCCCCTGGGGAGGGGGGGGGGGGGGGGGCGTGATCGCGCCCCCCCCCCCCCCCAGGGGATTTAAAAAAAAAAAAAAAAAAAAAAAAAAAAAAAAAACAATGAAATGACAGGGGGTCGCCCGTGGCAATTTTTTTTTTAGATGTTGTAGGGTTTCCCTGGGGGCCATTTTGGCCCCCAAGGAAACCATACAACAACTAAAAAAAAATATATGTATATATCTATATATATATATCTATGTAGATAGATATATCTAGGTACATGGATATATCTATAGATATATCTATGTAGATATATATTTATATATATATATATATTGGTAGATCTGTATCAAAGAGATTTATAAAGCGCGCTACTCACCTGTGAGGGTCTCAAGGCGCTGGGGGGGGAACGGGGGGGAGGGAAAGGGGCTAGGAGGTTCACTGTTCAAAAAGCCAGGTTTTGAGGCCCTTCCTGAAAAGAAGTAGGTTTTGGGTCTTGCGAATGTGGGTTGTGAGTGCGTTCCATGTTTTGGGTGCAATGTAGGAGAAGGATCTGCCCCCGGTGGTGGTGTGTTTGATGCGGGGGTCAGAGGCGAGAGAGAGGTCAGCTGAACGGACGTTTCGTGTGGGGGTGTGGAAGGTGACTCTCGTTGAGGTAGGCAGGGCCTGTGTTGTGGAGTGATTTGTGTGTGAGGATGAGGATCTTGAAGGTGATCCTTTTGTCAATGGGGAGCCAGTGGAGGGATTTGAGGTGTGGAGAGATGTGTTCGTGTCGGTGGAGGTCGAGGATGAGTCGTGCTGCTGAGTTCTGGATGCGTGTAGTTTGCACTTGAGTTTTAGAGTGGTGCCGGCGTAGAGGGCGTTTCTGTAATCAAGCCTGCTGCTGATGAGTGCGTGAGTGACAGTTTTTCTGGTCTCTGTGGGGATCCATTTTAATGTTTTTCAGTATACGGAGTTTGTTGAAGCATGAGGAGGTAAGAGCGTTGATTTGTTGGGTCATAGAGAGGGAGGAGTCTAGGATGATGCTGAGGTTGCGTGCGTAGTTGGCGGGGGTGGGTGCAGGGCCTTGCGTGGTGGGCCACCATGGGGGGTCCCAGGTTTTTTTGGTGAGGGCCAAAGAGGATTATTTCGGTTTTGCTTGAGTTGAGTTTCAGGTGGTTGGCTGTCATATATACATCACTTTTGTCAATATGTGTGTGGTTTCCCTGGGGGGAAAAGGGTCCGACTTGTCTAGTGGCAGTTTTAGTGCCATAAAGAAGCGCAGAAGGTTTATATGCCTACTGCAAAGAGCACATCTGTATTTTATGTAAATAGCTGAGTACATTAGTAAAGTCTATGGAGAGATGAAGGGCACTTTTGCTGGGTGGTAATGAGGGAATCCGAGGAGGAGGGAGTGGGAGCACCAATAATGATTGTTGGACTGGGCGCAGGAGGTGCTAAAGACTGTGACGAATGGTATGTGACAAGGTGTTTTTTGAGTGTCTTGAAAGTACGTGCTGATTGAGGGAAGAAGCGCAGGTAAGGTGGCCTCTACTGTTGCACGTATCTCACACACACCATCGATTTTGTGACTGTCTACGTAGGCTAGTGTTTTAGAGCAACAGTTTAGCCAATAGCAGAGATGGCATCTTGATGGATGACTGCTGCCTGCACTCGGGTTATAGAGGACCGCTCTGACATAGGATCAGAGACTGAGACATCAGATACTGAGACAGCATCTGAGGGATAGGACAATGGCGCAGACTCTGGGAGTGATTTTTCAGTCAGAGGAGTCCCATTCGAAAACTCCTCTTCCAGTACATTATGAGGGAGGTGATGAGGACAGTCCTGCTGTCCCTTCGCAAGCTGTTCGTGCAACTGGGTAATAGTGGGTTAGGCCAACCCAGAGAGCAGGTGAATGCGGCGGCAAGCAGAGAGAGAGTGCTCTCTTGGGAGCTCACCAATTTAGTTCAGCCCCAAATTCCACCACCCAAATCATATTGTGGAGACATCAAAATTGTCTATGGCAAAACAAACTGGTTTTGTAAGGCAGGCACCTGTGTTTTTGGTCCTGGATTCGGCGGCCATATAGAGAAACACACTAAACCCAAACATTTCTGGAAACTAGACATTCGGGGGAGTCCACAGAGGTGTGACTTGTGTGGATTCCCCAAAGTTTTCTTACCCAGAATACCCTGCAAAGCTGAAATGTTGAGAAAAAACTCTATTTTTCTCGCATTTCTGTCACACAAACTACAGGAATATGCTGGGATCCACAACATTCCTACCACCCAGTGACTCCTCACCTGTCCTGATAAAAACACTACCCCACTTGAGTGCCTACACCTAGTGCCTGTGTCAGGAATGGATCACCCCAGGGTCAACAGCTGCCTCACGTAAGGACCAACATTGACCGTTGTGTGATCTATTCCTGTCGCAGGCACCAGGCCTAACCACACAAGTGAGGTATCATATTTATCGGGAGACTTGGGGGAACGCTGGGTGGAAGGAAATTTGTGGCTCCCCTCAGATTCCAGAACTTTCTGTCACCGAAATGTGTGGAAAACGTGGTATTTTAGCCACATTTTGAGGTTTGCAAAGGATTCTGGGTAACAGAACCTGGTCCGAGCCCCACAAGTCACCTCATCTTGGATTCCCCTGGGTTTCTAGTTTACAAAAATGTGCTGGTTTGCTAGGTTTCCCCAGGTGCCGGCTGAGCTAGAGGCCAAAATCCACAGGTAGGCACTGTTTTCTATGAAAAAATGTGATGTGTCCACGTTCTGTTTTGGGGCATTTCCTGTCGCGGGCGCTAGGCAAGTGAGGTATCATTTTTATCGGGAGACTTAGGGGAACGCCGGGTGGAAGGAAATTTGTGGCTCCTCTCAGATTCCAGAACTTTCTGTCACCGAAATGTGAGGAAAACTTGTTTTTTTAGCCACTTTTTGAGGTTTGCAAAGGATTGTGGGTAACAGAACCTGGTCCGAGCCCCGCGAGTCACCCCTCCTTGTATTGCCCTAGGTCTCTAGTTTTCAGAAATGCACAGGTTTGGTAGGTTTCCCTAGGTGCCGGCTGAGCTAGAGGCCAAAATCTACAGGTAGGCACTTCTCAAAAAACACCTCTGTTTTCTTCCAAAAATTTTGATGTGTCCACGTTGCGCTTTGGGGCGTTTCCTGTCGCGGGCGCTAGGCCTACCCACACAAGTGAGGTATCATTTTTATCAGGAGACTTGGGGGAACGCCGGGTGGAAGGAAATTTGTGGCTCCTCTCAGATTCCAGAACTTTCTGTCACCGAAATCTGAGGAAAACTTGTTTTTTTAGCCACTTTTTGAGGTTTGCAAAGGATTCTGGGTAACAGAACCTGGTCCGAGCCCCGCGAGTCACCCCTCCTTGGATTGCCCTAGGTCTCTAGTTTTCAGAAATGCACAGGTTTGGTAGGTTTCCCTAGGTGCCGGCTGAGCTACAGGCCAAAATCTACAGGTAGGCACTTCTCAAAAAACACCTCTGTTTTCTTCCAAAAATTTTGATGTGTCCACGTTGCGCTTTGGGGCGTTTCCTGTCGCGGGCGCTAGGCCTACCCACACAAGTGAGGTATCATTTTTATCGGGAGACTTGGGGGAACGCCGGGTGGAAGGAAATTTGTGGCTCCTCTCAGATTCCAGAACTTTCTGTCACCGAAATGTGAGGAAAACTTGTTTTTTTAGCCACTTTTTGAGGTTTGCAAAGGATTCTGGGTAACAGAACCTGGTCCGAGCCCCGCGAGTCACCCCTCCTTGGATTGCCCTAGGTCTCTAGTTTTCAGAAATGCACAGGTTTGGTAGGTTTCCCTAGGTGCCGGCTGAGCTAGAGGCCAAAATCTACAGGTAGGCACTTCTCAAAAAACACCTCTGTTTTCTTCCAAAAATTTTGATGTGTCCACGTTGCGCTTTGGGGCGTTTCCTGTCGCGGGCGCTAGGCCTACCCACACAAGTGAGGTATCATTTTTATCGGGAGACTTGGGGGAACGCTGGGTGGAAGGAAATTTGTGGCTCCTCTCAGATTCCAGAACTTTCTGTCACCGAAATGTGAGGAAAACTTGTTTTTTTAGCCACTTTTTGAGGTTTGCAAAGGATTCTGGGTAACAGAACCTGGTCCGAGCCCCGCGAGTCACCCCTCCTTGGATTGCCCTAGGTCTCTAGTTTTCAGAAATGCACAGGTTTGGTAGGTTTCCCTAGGTGCCGGCTGAGCTAGAGGCCAAAATCTACAGGTAGGCACTTCTCAAAAAACACCTCTGTTGTCTTCCAAAAATTTTGATGTGTCCACGTTGCGCTTTGGGGCGTTTCCTGTCGCGGGCGCTAGGCCTACCCACACAAGTGAGGTATCATTTTTATCGGGAGACTTGGGGGAACGCCGGGTGGAAGGAAATTTGTGGCTCCTCTCAGATTCCAGAACTTTCTGTCACCGAAATGTGAGGAAAACTTGTTTTTTTAGCCACTTTTTGAGGTTTGCAAAGGATTCTGGGTAACAGAACCTGGTCCGAGCCCCGCGAGTCACCCCTCCTTGGATTGCCCTAGGTCTCTAGTTTTCAGAAATGCACAGGTTTGGTAGGTTTCCCTAGGTGCCGGCTGAGCTAGAGGCCAAAATCTACAGGTAGGCACTTCTCAAAAAACACCTCTGTTTTCTTCCAAAAGTTTTGATGTGTCCACGTTGCGCTTTGGGGCGTTTCCTGTCGCGGGCGCTAGGCCTACCCACACAAGTGAGGTATCATTTTTATCGGGAGACTTGGGGGAACGCCGGGTGGAAGGAAATTTGTGGCTCCTCTCAGATTCCAGAACTTTCTGTCACCGAAATGTGAGGAAAACTTGTTTTTTTTAGCCACTTTTTGAGGTTTGCAAAGGATTCTGGGTAACAGAACCTGGTCCGAGCCCCGCAAGTCACCCCTCCTTGGATTCCCCTAGGTCTCTAGTTTTCAGAAATGCACAGGTTTGGTAGGTTTCCCTATGTGCCGGCTGAGCTAGAGGCCAAAATCTACAGGTAGGCACTTTGGAAAAAACAGCTGTGTTTTCTATAAAAAAAATAGGATGTGTCCATGTTGTGTTTTGGGGCATTTCCTGTCGCGGGCACTAGGCCTACCCACACAAGTGAGGTATCATTTTTATCGGGAGACTTGGGGGAACACAGAATAGCAAAACAAGTGTTATTGCCCCTTATCTTTCTCTACATTTTTTCCTTCCAAATATAAGAGAGTGTGTAAAAAAGACGTCTATTTGAGAAATGCCCTGCAATTCACATGCTAGTATGGGCACCTCGGAATTCAGCGATGTGCAAATAACCACTGCTCCTCAAAACCTTATCTTGATCCCATTTTGGAAATGCAAAGGTTTTCTTGATACCTCTTTTTCACTCTTCATATTTCAGCAAATGAATTGCTGTATACCCAGTATAGAATGAAAACCAACTGCAGGGTGCAGCTTATTTATTGGCTCTGGGTACCTAGGGTTCTTGATGAACCTACAAGCCCTTTATATCCCCGCAACCAGAAGAGTCCAGCAGACAAAACGGTATATTGCTTTCAGAAATCTGACATCGCAGGAAAAAGTTACAGAGTAAAACATAAAGAAAAATGGCTGTTGTTTTCAGCTCAATTTCAATATTTTTTTATTTCAGCTGTTATTTTCTGTAGGAAAACCTTGTAGGATCTACACAAATGACCCCTTGCTGAATTCAGAATTTTGTCTAGTTTTCAGAAATGTTTAGCATTCCGGGATCCAGCATTGGTTTCACACCCATTCCTGTCACTAACTGGAAGGAGGCTGAAAGCACCAAATATAGTAGAAATGGGGTATGTCCCAGTAAAATGCCAAATTTGTGTTGAAAAATTCGGTTTTCTGATTCAAGTCTGCCCGTTCCTGAAAGGTGGGAAGATAGTGATTTCAGCACCAGAAACCCTTGGTTGATGGCATTTTCAGGGAAAAAACCACAAGCCTTCTTCGGCAGCCCTTTTTTCCCATTTTTTTGGAAAAAACAAAATTTTCACTGTATTTTGGCTATTTTCTTGGTCTCCTCCAGGGTAAACCACAAACTCTGGGTACCATTAGAATCCCTAGGATGTTGGAAAAAAAGGACGCAAATTTGGCGTGGTTAGCTTATGTGGACAAAAAGTTATGAAGCCCTAAGCGCGAACTACCCCAAATAGCCAAAAAAGGGCTCAGCACTGGGGGGGAAAAGGCCCAGCAGCTAAGGGGTTAACAGCCAATGTACTGGTATGTGAATGTTATGCTTAATAAACAGATTTAAAAAAAAAAAAGACCATTGCAAACCACCTGAATTTTAGCCTGGTTAGACTCTGATACAGCGAACTTGTCTCATCTTTTGCAATAATGACTGAAGTAGAGTATCAATGTGGGCTGTGCTGCTTCGTACAACCTCTGCCTCCTGCGGTTATGTGCCCCCCCCAACTAAGCCGTGTCCTATTTCTTGGGTGACGGGGGTTTGCAGTGAGTCCAGCGGGGTGGATGGTGCTCCTACCTTAATGTCTTCCATGCTATGGAGGTAGACATACTCTATTGAGTAAGGGGGTTGATATGGTCTTGTACCTTAAAAAAGGATCTAAGCGAGGGAGTGATTTTAATTCTCCTGGTAGTAAGTCTTGCTATGTCCCATATTTCTTTAGTATTTTTAGTCAGTGGAGCATGGTTACTTTGAAAGGCGCCCCTCCCTCATAAACTAATGGTGACGATAATAATAAGTTGGGGGGCTTACCTTTAACAGCTCACTTAACCCGTGGCCCGTGCCTGACAATAGGTGAGCTGAGGCTAATGGGGGTCCAGGTGGTCCAAACTGGGCTTGGATAGCTGTAATTTCTGCCCCTGCTGCCGTGTCCTGGCCCCAGGCCCCGATGGATGCCTGTGGGTCATGCAGAGATGTTCAACCTGGGCAGCTCCCCTCCCAACTCTTGTTCCAGCCAAGACAGAGCCATGAATGAACCTGTGCTGACTCTTCCCGGCCGCCCTGGAAGCACAGTCTGGCCGCCGCCTCTCTGTTCCGGCAGATCAGCCAAGCTGCCTGGGGCCAGCGCGAGGGTAACAGTGAGGGAAAGCATGGCGAAGCCTCAGCCCCCATGGAGGGATCCCCCTGCCTTGGGACACCCATCCGACGTGTGCGCTCTCAGGTGAAGTGCAGATTCAGGCGACAGGCTGGGAGAGGGTAGGAGACCCACGGTCAGCGTGACTAGCTGACTGCCATGTTTCCCTCTCTCAAGATTCGCTCTGGGTTACTCTTGTAGTTGCAGCAAATCATCTTGCTGTGCTGCCCTGTACCAAAGTGAAAGGGTAGGAATGCATGGTATTTATGCAATACTGTACATTCCTGTAATTTCCCCCTGTATGAGTGGCCCTGAGCCTAGCACCAATGCAGACACCCTTGTGCCATGGTGCAGGGGTGCCTCCATTGCATGCAAGACTGTTTTTGTGCAGGAAGGGGCATGTTCCTGCACAAAAACAATCCAGAGAAGTGTTTTCCCCTTTCTACGTGTGCTGCAGAATGCAGCACTCTTAGAAAAGAGGGATAAAAGAGGAGAAATAAAGATATGTCTCCTCGTTATGCCTCACCTCTGTGACACGTAGGGTTTTGGTGCTTCCCCAGGTTTACGTGATTTTGTAAAACTGGGGCAGCATCAAAATCCATGTATGTGACATGGGAAATTCCACCACAACACCTGCGGAACGCCTCCCTGGCGCACAGCAAGGCAACATAGCAACTTGCACTTCCTTGCCTTACTCCATATCTACAAGGCCATGCAAATTAGCTTTGTGCACCTTCATAGATATGATTATGTAGTCTGTGCTGCTGGAGCAACAAAAAAAGTGACAGTAACGGCGCCATTAAATATACCCCTATCGGTATAGTTCATGTTACAGTGGATGTACTTTGAAGTTTCCCAGAAAATTAAACATAGCGAGCAATGACCTTGGACAGAGATCTATTCTGTGAAGTAGGCCTGGGTGTTAGCATGAGGTAGCCTGTCCTATGAACTTCAAGTACTGAAATCACTGCTGCACTCCTCTTCCTCCAAAAATTGCTTCACTCAAAGGCTCTCCTTCTTCCTTGAACACATCTCAGCTCTGTAGTTCTTGATGCTGCAGGTTTCTCTGGGGATTTGTTATTCATGATTGTCACACCTTTTCCTCTTCATTTTTTAAACTCTTTACTAAATCTCTGCACTTAGTAGTAAGCAAAGCAACATACAATTTTTTATAAAGCTGAATGCCGATTGTTGAAAATGCAGTCTCTGTTTGGCAGAGATTTTCACCCTGTCCACGTAGGGACCACAATCCTAGTCAGTGTACTTAAGTTACACTTCCTAAATTAACCTGTAGCCACCCTCTTGTAGGTCAGCACAGAGCAGTCAGGCTTAACTTAAGAGCCAATGTGTAAAGTATTTGTGCAACACACACACACATGGTAACACAAAGAAAGTACCACAAAAAGACTCCACACCAGTTTAGACAAATAGAGAATATTTATCTGAGACAAACAAGACCAAAATGACAAAAATTCCATCAGTAGAAGTCATCATATACATTTTTAAGGATTAAATGTGAAAGCAGTGCTTAGAAGGTAATAGCTCTAAAAGGTTCTCAAGGGTGAGACGGAACAAGGTAAATCCAAAGTTCAGGCTGACCACAATGGAGGGCAGACTGGCTACAGGACAGAAACAGGTCCAGCTAAAAAAGTATCTTGGATAGAGCAAAGTGTTGGCGTTAAAGACTACAGGTGCGGGGCCAAGGAGGTGCCCGTTGTGGCTGATCCGAAGTAAGAGGAGAGGCTCGCCGCCGATCCACACCACTGAGGATAACTTAGGGGTGACAGATATGTAATGAAAGGGGAGTTGAAGGCTTGGCAAGAGGTTTTAAATGCCAAGTGGAAGTGGCAGGGATACTTAAGTGGGTGACACAATCAGTGATGCAAGCCCACTAGAAGCATTTAATTTACAGGCCCTGGGTATATGGGATACCACTTTACAAGGGACTTATAAGTAAATCAAACATGCCAAGTGAAGATACACCATTGATATAATTTTTAGGGGAGAAGTACATGCACTGTATCACTGGTTAGCAGTGGCAAAGAGCTCAGAGTCCTAAGGCCAACAAAAAAGAAAGCTAAAACAGCAGGGGGAGGCAAAAAGTATGAGGTCAGACCACTCTCAGTAAGGAAGGTCTAACATGTGTCCCCCCCAGCTGAACATGAGGAGTGATAACCAACCTCTAGGGAGATCTTATCACTAGGTCAGAAAAACCTAGATAGGCCACCAGCATTAGCATGGTCTACCCGAGGTCTGTGTTCCACTCTGAAGTCCATACCCCGTAGGAAAATGAACTACCTAAACAGATTTTCACCCCTCATTTGCATGTGCCACCTGAGGTGCCTGTGGTCATTCTGAATCAGGAAGTGAGTGCCAAACAGGTATGGCCTCAACTTCTTCAGGGCCCAAACCACAGCAAAAGCTTCTCTCTCAATAGCACTCCACCTCTGTTACCAGGTAAGTAGCCTCCTAGAGATAAAGGCTGCAGGTGGTCCAGGCCTTCTTCATTGAACTGTGATAAAACTGCCCCTACGCCAAGCTCTGAGGCACCTGTTTGAATGATAAACACCTTGCAGAAGTCAGGAGCCCTGAGCACAGGGGCTGTGCACATGGCTTGCTGTAGGGAGTCAAATGCTTTTTGGTATGCCTTTGTCCAAATCACATTTCTGGGCTGCTTCTTAGAAGTCAACTCTGTCAAGGAGGCAATAATGGTGCCATATCCCTTGACAAACATCCAAAAGTACCCAGTGAGGCCCACAAATGCTCTGTCTGCAGTCTGGAGCTTGGGGGGGCTTTTAGGCCATGAAAGTCTCAATCTTGGCCTGGAAGGGCTACACTTTCCTCCTGACCACCAGGTGTCTTACGTACAACACTGACCCCTGTCCTATCTGGCACTTACTGGCCTTGATAGTCAGGCCTGCCTGTTGCAGGGCCTGAAGCACTTCCCAGAGGTGAAAGAGGTGGTCCTCCCAGCTGCTACTGAAGACCGCTATTTCATCCAGATAGGCTGAGAAGGCCTCCAACTCAGCAAGGATCTGTTTTACCAGCCTCCAGAAGGTGGCAGGAGTGTCTTTTAATCCAAAGGGCATCACTCTAAACTGATAGTGGCCCCCTGGAGTGGAGAAGGCGTACGTCTCCTTGGCTCCTACTGTTAGGGCGATTTGCCAGTATCCCAATGTAAGATCAGAGGTACTTAAGTACAGAACACTCCCTAACCTGTCAATGAGCTCATCCCCCTGGGGGATGGGGTGGGCATCAGTCTTTGTTACAGAGTTTAGCCCTCTATAATCCACAGAGAACTCAATTCCCTTGTGTGGTGCCCCGTGTGGCAGCTTTTGGTACCAGAACCACAGTACTGCACCAGGGGCTTCTGGAGTGTTCTATCGCCCCTGTCTCCAGCATCTTAGAGACCTCACTCTTGATGCTGGTCCTCACCTTTTCTGGCAACCTGCAAGATTTATTCTTGACAGAGAGGTTGTCCTTGTGTCCACATCATGGGTACACAGGTGGGTAATACCAGGAGTCAGGAAGAAAAGAGCGTAGTACTCTTAGTGACAGTCCCTCTGCTGATCAGGAGCCAGGGTGAGGTAAAGGATTACTTCTTCCACAAACCAATCCTTCTCTTTGGAGGCTCAGAGGTAAAGGAGAGGTTCACTATAGCCATCCTCCTCCTCAGCCTCATCAGAGCTTGGTGAGTTCAGGCCTCTCAAAGTGTGGGTTGAGACGATTGATATGAAGAACCCTGTGGGGTGGCCTGGGGGTCCAAGGCCCACCATGTAGGTGGCCTTTCCATTCTTCTCAGTCATCTCGTAGAGCCCAGTCTATCAGTCCTGAAGGGCACTGGACTCCATGGGGTCCATGACCCACACCTTTTGCCCAGGCTGTACCTCCACTAGAATTTTAGTCATACCATTCCTTCACCACAGTCTGATTGGCTTCTAAGTTGTCAGAATCTTCCACAACTTAGCCATTTGGCTTCAGAAAGTCAGCATGTAGTTTAGTAGACCCTGAGGAACCTCTTGAGAGCTTGCTTCCACCCCTCCTTCACCAAACTGAGAGGTCCTCTAACAGGGTGTCCATATAGAATCTCAAAGATGCTGAAGCCCACTCCCTTCTGTGGTATCTCCCTGTAGGAAAACAACAGGCAGAGCAAGGGGATAGCACACTTTTTCCTGAGGCTGACTTTTAATCATGTCTTTTAGGGTCTTATTGAACCTTTCAACAAGCCCATTTGTTTTAGGTGGTAAGGGGTGGTAAACTTTCACGTTACTGCACACTCTTTCCACAAGGGCTGCATATATGCAGACATAAAGTTGGTCCCCTGTCAAACACTACTTCCTTGGAGAAACCCGCTTGGGTAAAAATCCCCATAAGGCCCCTTGGCATGGTTCACTGATAAAATATCGAAACGTTAAATATTGTGATACAGAAATATTGTGTCAAAAATATCAAGCACAAAAATATCATTTTCCTATACTTATAACTGAAAATGCAAAAATATTGAAAAAAAATCATTTTACACTAATATCGAAAAATATAGACAAAATTATTGTTTAAAAAAAAAATATATATATAAATATATTTATATATATATATAGTTGAAAATAGTAAAAATTTAAAATATTAACATGGAACAGTAATTTAATGTAATTTAAACATACTTAAACAATGTAAAAGTATATATAAATATATGCACAAAAACATATATATATATATGTATATGCATATGTTTATCCACACATATATAATGTAAAACTACTATTTCAATAAATAATAATTGTTGTAATTTATAATTTAATGTATATATTTTAAATGTATATAATAAACTGTAAAAAATTAAAGTACCATACCAATTTTATTACACATAATAAAAGTGAACAATTAAAAAAATGCACTTCACTAAAATATATTATATATTACAAACATTACTAATTAAAAAAAAAACTTCACAGAAACATATTAATAATATAATTTTAAACAATGTAAACAAAACCATAAATTTCTGGGAATAATGCATATAATATTCGCAGTCCACTCTGTGCAACAGTACGGAAAGCGCTGGACTCAAGAGGGGTCAAATTTACTATTCCCACTCCAGGCTTTGCGACAGTAGGTAAAGCGTTGGACTCAGGAGGGGTAACATTTACTATTCCTACTCCAGTCTTTGCAACAGTAGAGAAAGCGCTGGACTCAGGAGGGGCAAAATTTACTATTCCCACTCCAGTCGGTGCAACAGTAGGGAAAGCATTGGACTTGGGAGGGGTAAAATGTAATATTCCCACTATAATCTGGGCAGCAGTAGGGAAAGCACTGGACTCAGGAGAGGTAAAATTTACTATTCCCACTCCAGTCAGTGAAACAATAGGAAAAGCTTTGAACTCAGGAGAAGTAATATTTACTAATCCCACTCTAGTTTGTGCAACAGTAAGGGAAGTGTTGGACCCAGGAGGGGTAAAATTTACTATTCCCACTCCAGTTGGTGCAACAGTAAAGAAAGTGTTGGATTCTGGAAGGGTAAAATTTACCATTCCCAATGTAGTCAGTGCAACAGTAGGGAAAGTGTAGGCTCAGGCTCAGAAGGGGTAAAATGTACTATTCCCACTACAACAGTGCAACAGTAGGGAAAGTGTTTGGACTCAGGAGGGTAGAATTTGCTATTCCTATTCCAGTGGGTGCAACAGTAGGAAAAGTGTTGGACTCAAGAGTAAAATGTACTATTCCCACTCTAGTCTGTGCAACATTAGGGAAAAAGTTGAATTTAGGAGGAGTTATATGTACTATTACCACTCCAATCGGTGCAACAGTAAGGAACGTTTTCAACTCTGGAGAGGTAAAATTTACTATTCCCACTCCAGTTGGTGCAACAGTACGGCAAGCGTTGGACTCAGGAGAGGTACAATTTACTATTCCCACTCTAGTCTGTGCAACATTAGGGAAAAAGTTGGACTCAGGAAAGGTAAAATGTTCTATTCCCACTCCAGTCCGTGCAACAGTAAGGAAAAGGTTGGACTCAGGAGGGATAAAATTAACTATTCCCACTCCAGTCTGTGCGACAGTAGGGAAAGTATTTCACTTCAAACACATACCTTATTTTAATACAGGTGTTATTTTCATTAAATTATAAACCTATTAACATAAAATTAAATATATGCATTAAAAACAATTCATTACAATAATTATACATTGTTTAATTAACGAATATAGGAAAAAATGTTATTCAATAATAATTTCATTAAATTCCCACAGTATAGTCGTACATTAAAATATATTTACACAATCTACATAATTACTTAATTAATAAATTAATTATAAATAAATAATAATTAATAATGTATTATTTAATTAAGTGCCCACCTTATACCCCCTACAAACCCAACAATCCACACCTAAAAAATAACTAAAAAATATTTACACAGTTTCCATACTTAATAATAAAGGATTATTTTTACTTTAAAATATATACATTAATTATACATAATTAACTTCTCATCCTGTATCCCATACACACCTCACAGCCCACTATAACACTATAAATTGCTATTTTAAAATTACATTAAAAATCTACATAACTTAAAATTATAAACTATATTTAAAAATATTAACAATACGCAAACGATATTAAATGTAGACAATTAAAATATTACTTAAACACATGAAGAAACTTAAAAAACGACTTTACTTACCTTAAAACATTGATATTTCTGTCAGTTATATTTTTGCACACAATATTTATGTGTCACAATATTAAAAACTCAATATTTCTGTAACTCAATATTTTGGTGATCCTCAGAGGGATTGCCTCTGGGTACAGGGTGGCATAATTCACCAGTACCAGGATGAACCTGTGACCATAAGAAGTGTAGGCATCCATAGGCCCAAGAATGTTGATGCCCACTCTTTGAAAAGGGGTGCTAATGACATGTAGTGGTTCCAGGGGAGCGTTTAGCGTTTTCCCTGTTTTCCCACTAGCCTGGCTGGTAACACAGGTCCTGCAGAATGAGTCTGAGGAAGTACTGATGTTAGGCCAATAGAAGTGGGGGACAAGCCTTGCAAAGGCCTTGTCTTGGCCCAAGTGTCCTGCCAGGTGAATCTCATGGGCCAGCTCCAGTAGGAAGTCCCTGTAGCATCTGGAGGATGCCCAGGACCCTTATTGTCCCCTGGACAGGAACCTTAGGCTCACTGTAAAGGAAGTTGTCCTCCCAGTAGATGTGATAGCTCCCAGAGACATCACCTGCTTTTTGGGCTTTGTCCTGTTTCCTCTTGCCCTCAAGGCTTGTTCACTCCCTCTGTGCCCTACAGAAGTCCTTCATGGTGGGTCCTCATTCAACATGCCAGTCAACAGGTGTAGGCAGGTGACCAATGGGAGCAGTGCTTTCTACAGTGGACTCAGTGGGAGCCACTGCAGGTGCCCCATCTATCTCACTAGGGGTACACACCGGGGCTGGTTTCCCAGGCTCTCTGCCTTTCCCATTTTTAGCTGCTGGCTAGGCCATTGTTTCATGCTCCAGCCCATTTTGTCTCCCATACCTGGCAGCCATGGACGTGTGGTAGCACAGATCCAATCAGTTAGCCCCAACATCTCTACATGAGCCTTGAGTTTCACTTCTTTCCTAATAGTAGACTCTAGGTCAATACCCAACTAACAATCCACAGGCATGGCAGCGCACACAGCAACCTTCAGAGGTCCTGAACCCCCACCCACTCAAATGGAATACAGGCCACAGGATATTGACCCTCTCTTTTGTCAGCCACCAAGCAAACTTGGTGGAATGCATGGAGAATCACCTCCTCTGGGGACACCAGCTGACAACTTTTCATAGTCATGCTGTCACCTGTGTCTCACAGAGCCTCAACACCTTGCCCATTCATGGTGACCCATTGCCTATACTTTGTAAAATGTGATGGCATGTGATCTTAAGAATCTTCTCAACATCACCCAGGAACACTGAACTCCCCCCCATTAACTGGGAAAAACTCCTCCTCTAGTACTATGGTAACCAACCCTGGGTTCTTACCTCCAGTGGGAAGCTGTGCTCTTTTTGGAAACCTGAAATCCCCTTGTAGTGTCTGCACTCATAGCACTTGGGAGTTTTGGGCTGCTGGCTTTTGTCAGGGTAATTTTGTTTCTGGTGGCCAGATTGGGAAGAAGAATCAGACCCTTTCCCCTGTTAGTTGTTTTGGGGGCCTTTAGAGAAATCCTTTTTTATCTCCTCTGTCTTTTTTCTGTTGGGGACACTGACCCCCTTTTGAGAGTCCCTCCCATATACATTCTTGGACACTCTGGTGCTGACCCAGATGTCTGCTTCCTCAGCTAGCTTCTTGGAGTCAGTCAGCTTGATATCCACCAGATGTTGGTGCAGTTCTGGAAAACAATTATCAAGAATGTGCTCCTTCAAAAGAAAGTTGTACAACCTTTCAAAATGATCATCCTTGCTGCTCCTCACCCAGTACTTCAGCGCTTTACCAGCATAATACAGCAAAATCTACCCAACTTTGGGTGGCAAGTTTGTAACTGGCCCTGAACTGTCTATACTTCTCAGGTGTCAACCGAAAACTTTCTGACTAAAATGGCCTTCATGACAGGGTAGTTGGGCTGGTCTTCCATCTCCTATGTGAGGAGTGTGTCCCTCCCCCTGTGGGCAAGTACTGACAAAGACTACGTCCCCAGGACTCCGGCGAGACCCTGTACACTTTCAAAGCCACTTCAGAGAATGCCAATCATTTATCTATATCATCCTCCACACTGTAACTGGGCACCATATCTTTTGGGATATGGTAGCTGGACTCACATGCAGGCACTGTAGGTATCCTGCCACTATTATTGCTGTTGCTGGACCCGTCAGTTAGGTTTCTTATGTCCAGGACTCTCAGGTTCAACTCCTGAGCAAACATCATTTTCTTCTCCTCCATGGCAAATCTCTTCACCACCATCTCTTTCTCCAATTTAAGCTTAGCCAGCTCCATTTTTTATTTCCTCTCCTCCCTCCTGTCCTCCAAGTCCACTGGGACAGGCCTTTGGATGACATGCTGCTCCCTGCCATGGAAGGTGCCCTCATTCCTGGAAGTAAGTTGCTGTCCTCCTCCACAGACAGCTGCCCAAGGCCTCCTCTCAGGCCCTGATCCAAATCATTCTACACATCCAGCTCTTCCTCAGCCTCATTCTCCTCAGAGGTCTCTTTCAATGCAGCATTGGCTTTTGAATAGGCTCTCAGTGCCTTTGGCAGTTCCACCTTCTTGGTGCTGCTCTTTACAGGAAGCTCAAAATCCTTTCAGAAATCTTTGAGCTTGGCCACCATGTAACCCTCAAGTTTCGCTAGCAGGTGCAGATGCAGAACCTCCAACCAAGGACATGATTTAGAGTAAAAAGGAAAACATGGCAATCACAGAAAATTGAAAAATGAAAAATGAAAATTGAAAAAAGTAGGGAAAAATGCCAATGGTGATCAGAGACAATTGTTTTGAATTGGTCTAGTCCTATCCTCACAGTCGAACACCAATGTTAGAAATGAGTTCTCTAGTTGGTAGAGATTTGCACCCTGCCGAAGTAGGGACCTCCTAGTAAGGGTAAGTAAGCTACACTCCCTAAATTAGCCTGTACACCCTCTGTTAGTTCGGTACAGAGCAATAGGGCTTAACGTAAGAGGCAATGTGTAAAGAATTTGTGCAACACGCACAAAGTATTATTATGAAAACACCTTAAAAAGACTCAACACCAGTTTAGAAACATGACCAAAACAACAAAATTCCAATCAGTAGAAGTAGAGATATTGGGGGTTATTCTAACTTTGGAGGAGTGTTAATCCGTCCCAAAAGTGACGGTAAAGTGACGGATATACCACCAGCCGTATTACGAGTTCCATAGGATATAATGGACTCGTAATACGGCTGGTGGTAAATCCGTCACTTTTCCGTCACTTTTGGGACGGATTAACACCTCCTCCAAAGTTAGAATAACCCCCATTATTTTTTAAAGATTAAGGGGCATATTTAAACTGTGTTTGCGCCGAATGTGCGTCAAAAATGTTGACGCACATTCAGCGCAAACCTTGTCCCATATTTATACTTGGACGCCCGACCCAGTGGACGTCAAAATTCCTCTGTGTGCGTAATTTTTGGGATGCGGGAAACCGCCTTGGATTAATGACATGCAAGGTAGGCGTTCCCACCCAAAAAATGACTTTAAGGCCTGTGCACCTTATTTATACTCCTGCGTCATTTTGATGCACAGGAGGAGGGGGGCCTTAAAAAACGTCGCCCAGCCTGATGTGAGCCGTTTTTAACGCCTGGGTGAGGGCAGGCGTTAAGGGACGTGTGGGCTCACTTCCATGGTCTCTAACCATGGTAGCAGTCCACAGGTGCCCTTCCCTGCCCCCTGCGACCCCCTGCCACCCTCGCCCACCCCTGGAGGACCCCCATGGATGGGGGGACCCATCCCAGGTAAGTACAGGTAAGTTCAGGTAAGTATTATTTTTTTTTTTTTTAAAGTGGCATAGGGGGGCCTAATTTGGGCCCCCTAGATGCCACTGTGCCCAATGGCCATGCCCAGGGGACAGAAGACCCCGGGGCATGGCCATTGGGCGAGCAGGCATGACTCCTGTCTTTGCTAAGACAGGAGTCATTTCAATGGGGGTTGGGTGCCAAAAAATGGCTCAAGTCCGGTTTGAGCCATGATTTTTTACTCAAACCTGACTTGCACCTTTTTTTGACGCACAACCCCCATTTTCCCCTACGCCGGCGCTGCCTGGTTTGAGTATTTTTTTTTTACTCTGACCATCCCGCAGTGCCGGCTAACGTCAATCCTTAAATATGGCGCCCGCACGGCGCGTAGGAATGGTGTTAGTCGGCGGTAAAACTTTTGACGCAAACCAGCGTCAGCGCTGGTTTGCGTCAAAAAGTATAAATATGTGCCTAAATGTGAAAACAGTGCTTAGATGTTAATAGTGCTAAAAGGTTACTCAAGGTCGCGAGGGAACAAAGTAAATCCAGAGATTTTTTGATGCACTTTCAGGTTTGTATTTAAGTAGAATAATAAGGTGGTTTAGAACTCACAGAAAATTGCACGAATACTACACTAATTGTTAAAGCATTTACTTACATGATTGTGTGAAACGGTCCGCCAGTTATTGTGGTTCCAAATAAGTGTGCTAGCCCTCTTCGATAAATGCGTGGGATCTAAAACAAGCAAATATGGTCAGATTACAATGTTTTTATACCCTGCCATCCTTCTTCATAAAGTACACTTTCGGTTATCCTGAGAGCAATTTATTTGTAACGGCTTCTAGACAGTAGAAAATATCGTTACAAAATGTAGAGAAGCAACAGGAATGTAATTATAGATTAATTTAAATTGTAATTATATTTTTCCAATGAAACAGTTGATCAAGTATTTCTTCTCTGTGGACTCGTGAACAACTGATGGGCTATGATCAGCCAGACAGAAGGCTAGTTAAAGGCTGTGATAGAGAGTTGAGCCGCTCAACATCTCCAGAAACATTTAGCCGAGCTGATTGTATTAATTGATTCATTCAACCAAAATGTAATATCCACAATGTCCATATGTGTTATTAGCATAAAATTCACCGGGACATTGTTATTGCTGTAGGTAAGGTAAAAACACTAGTATTGAAAAGATAACATAGGGATCACTGAATCGCCTGCCCCCTGAGCATCAGGAAGTGGCAGATTGATGCAACCCCGGAATTGTTCCATTTGCACTGTCAAGTAGGTGTCCTAATCCTAAAATGTTCAATTTGGGCATTAGGCAATTCTAGTGTTAATAAGAGGTGCGCATGTTTTCAGTCTATAAAATGCACCTTGAATCAGAAGATGGTATCCAGAAAAGAAAAAAAAAAACTCACTGCGGAGTGCAGTCTTGTGGAAGAAAAGTTTCTTCCCTACACAATTTAAATGACACCATGACAAAAAATGAAAATGTCCACCACAAGCATTAATCACTGTTCTTGTTAGGTCCAGTAAAGGTTTCAGTAAAGTACACATGAGCTCAAACCCAGGTAGTTGTGGCACAGACCAGATCAGCTTAACTTAAGAAAATGAGTAAAGCATTTAGTGGTACCAAAATAGTAAAAAAAGAAAAGCTCTGAGCGGAAACTGTCTGGCGCCCACTCCCAGGAAGTCATGGAAGTCAAATGAATGCTGCTCAGCATTATATCCTGTGAAAATATCTACCTCTGGACTTTTCTGAAAATCAGATTCCTTCAGCGGGGAAAGGCTGCAGGCTATAGCCAGAGAGGGTTCGATGTTGCTGGATGCCACTTTGTGTTGGCCTGCTCAATCTGATTTGCTGCTGCAGAAAAGATCGTTGCGGTAGCTGTGCCAAAGTCAAACCCATCAGTGATGCACCACCTTCGGCAGATCAGCTTGCAGGTGAGTCCCAGTCTTCTGTTGGTTCTCCGGGCAGAAATTCTTGAACATGTTTTTAATTCCCAGCCTTTAAGGTTAAGCAGTAAATGCTGGCACTTTTCTAAGGGCCTAAGGTCCTTGGGACAGCACTTACAGGGCAGGACTCCTCGGGAAGCCAACATCATGTTGCAGGCAGTTCCAGTTAGAAATGGTCAGATGGGCTCTTCAAGTAAAGTGGACTTCTTGTAGATTTTGTGTCCCTGTAGCTTTGCAAAAGGTCCTCAAACTGACCATTGGAGTCCAAATCTCAGTCCTTTTGTATAAAAGGAAGCAGTCCAGCCCTTGGGGGTCTCTTTAAGGGTTACAACAGCAGGTGTAATGCTTGTTATGTCTTCCACAGGTCCAGAGATGTTTTGAAGAGGGTACTGGGGTGCCACATTTATGCCCAGTGCCAGCCTGTGGGTATGGGAAAATCTGTGCCAGTCCAATGGGGTAAAAGTTACCAGGGGTGAACCTGCCCACTTTAGCAGCACTTTCCATGTCTTTTACTAAAAGGTATCCCAGAGTACTCTTCCCTACCTAAAGCCAAGAGGGCAGACCCTTTCTTACCCTATGCAGAGCTTCCTGTGTCCACCCAGGAGTGTGGCTATAATGATGGGAAAACCCTCCCCTTAGGTCACTCGCAGCCAGGGTAGGGAGCTGCTTCTCTCCCACTGGGATTGGGGCATGGCTGACTGGCAAGACAATAGAGGTGACAAGTAGGCATCAATTGAAGTTAATTAAGTTCCTTCACACAACCCAGAAACCCATGCTCTTAGGGGAAGGTCAACCCCTGCCCCTTTGGCTCAACTCTGGGAGCCACTTCAGACCTAATTGAGGAACCATTTAGCTGCTGGATGACAGTGATCCATGATATAAAGGCACATTTAGCTAAGACAGGAAAATTATTACTTTCTAAAAGTGTCATTTTCAAAATAGTAATATAAAATTCAAATTTGCCATTACTTTTGATTTTAAATTGCTATTAAAACGAGTCCTTGAATTATTTCATAGCTAGTCCAAAACTGAAGCTAAGCATTAGAAGGAGTTATAAGGTAACCCTGTGCTTTCCTATGGGAGAGCCATCCTTGCCACATTGAAAAAAAATGTTGGAGATTTTCACTGCCATGACATGTAAAACACAGAATATACATGTTCTACATTTTAAATACCATGCCCCATTCCCCATGGGCATTTAGCACCTTGCTTAGGTATAACTTATATGTATTACAAATGAAGATTTGGACCTGTCAAAAGGCTGATTTTGACAGGTCCAATTGACAGTTTTTAAACTTCATACGCAAGCACCAATGGCAGGCCGGGAGACATGCTTTGCATTGTCACTTCAGTAGTTGCACAATATGTGTTGCAGTCCACTAGTGACATTTAACTTTCAGGCCTTGGGTGCACTTTGTACCATATACTAGGAACATGCAAGTATGTTAAATATGTTAATCAGAAGTGTAGGAAATGTTGACATTTTGAGCAGTCAGAGCACGGGCATTGGGGCCTAGTTAGCAGTGCCCAGAGTCAAAACACCAGCAGCATTAGTTCAGAAAAATGGGGGTGACCGTACAAAAAGAGGCATTTTCCTACATTGCTAAGATATGAAAATATTAGAAACTCAAGCTTAGATGTGTATTATAATGTACATATAATCTTGTAAATTTCAAGAGCCCCAGGGGGACAAGGAGGGGAGAATTAGGGAAATGCAGTTGCAGAGGTTGGTGTCTCATGTGTTACATAACTGAACTTAATACTAAGGCTCCAGGTGGTCTAAAATGGAGGAGGAATTGTATATACGTCTTTAATACCTACCTCTTCTCTTTTAATATTGGGAGGTAACTGTAAATCATGGATAATGGATATCAGTATAGATAAGGGCTTGAAAATGTATTTATTAACATTTTAAATTTGATTATTGAGTGGACGAGGTTGTAGCTCAGAAACCCAAGAGTAGGTTAATACCAGCAAGTTATAGCAGATGTGGTTGTGTTCATTCACAGTGGATGTTGGCCCACTAGGACAATACTTCTTCACAAAAGTAAGCTGCAATAGAAAAACAGGGGCCACAGGGGAAGAATTTAGAATGTGTCGCGAGAATGAGAATATGCAAGAAATAATGTATTCTACATTAGATTAATCAGCCAAGGACAGTGTTTACGTGCAGTACCGTATGAGATGTAGGCTTATGCAATGTATATGTGAATTTACGCACCCAGTACTTTAAGCAAAACACAGGTGGCCACACCTTCCAGAGCCTTATTAGGCCAAGGGGACCCCATCCCCCAGGGACCTTTTTTCATGAAAGGGAATGTGGGGGCCTTGTTCCCCCAAGCCTTATAATACCCTGGGGACCCCCATAATCCAGGTCTCTTTTTTTAATCCAAGGGAAGAGGTGCTGCATGGCCTCTGTGTCACTCCCCTGGGGCCTACGGCATCAGGGTATCCATATCCTGTCTCTTTCAATTGCTTTTAATTTTTTACTTCAGGGCAGTGGACCAAGTCGACATGTACTGTAATGGATGCTAGCAACATTTTTCTGATGTTGCGGGCAGCCAATCAGGGCACCCACTCCCACAGGAGTCTGACTCTCACGGCGCAAGATGGCCCAAAGGAAATAAAGCACACTGGATCAATCATATTGCTCTATTTTTAAATGAGAACTCCCGTGAGAGTTTCTTGAGCTTCTCACTGACCCAACCGTCCAGCTATATAATTATTTTTGAACCTTAATATCTCAAAAGCTACTGTACAGATTTACACCAAATCACAAAAATCACAATCTGCATTCCAGGATCTAGCTTCCTGCCGAATTTCATGGATCACCCCAAAGCTTTCCATGTACAAACTAGTTAAAAAGAAGGAGCTTTGGAAAAGTTTTGTGGAGACTTGTCAAAGGATGACAAAGTTATCTGCAACACAAAAAATACTCTTTATACTCTTTTGCTATGAAACAGCCAACCACCACTAGGTAATAGCTATTTGTTTCAGTATGTATATATATATATATATATATCACTTAAAAAAACAAAGGTTACAGGAACGTTATAGTTAGGCTCATATTTTAAACGTATGAAACCATAGAAATTCACCAGTTATACAGTTACCTCAAGTAACTATAACTCGTGCTCTTAGGTAACTATAACTCATACCCCCGCCATGCAAAGTTTTTTTCATCAAACTGTCACTGCAAATATAATATTGTGAGCTAATTAGCAGTACATTGTGAGTACATTTTATATCACTGTTAAATGCTGGTAGAGCTTGCATTTTTCCTCCTCTATCTGAATTAGAACTAACATTTCCTAGACAGAGCTGACAGTGCACAGACTAAGTTCTAATCATTTCTTGTTTCAGGTGCACTGAATCCAGCTGTGAAGAGACTGAGGAACAAGTTAAGGGACATTTGGGTTTTGCAGTCAAGTACTATAAACATTTTCAAATAAAAACATAATCAGAGACAAATCAATAGTCTGGCCTGCATGATCCAAGTATCAACTAATAATACATTCATTTGAGTGACTTTGAATCTGGGTTCAACATGCTGTCACTTACGGAAGCATCTCTGATGAATATCCAAGGACAAATCCTCTCTGCATAGGACCAGGGCTTAATTGCACACCGAGGCCTCTTAATAACATTTCTAATAGTTGACCACAAAATACTCCTTAAATAGATATCATGGCTTAGGGTATAAGGAGGTACAGAGATGAAATACTACACCTCATTTTTTGTAACAGTTGGCAACACTTAAAGTGGGAATACTGCTTATCCAGCTCCACCAGCTTCTCATGTGAGACATAGGGCCTGATTTGGATCTTGGCGGTCGCATTGCCAAGCCACTCTGGGTGTGGACCAGAGAAGACCACCAAGTTGACGGTCTCTGCCTGCCATATTTGGATGTATTGCGACTGAGCCGAAGACTGCCACAACTAAGTGCTCTTCCTAGCTGTCAGGTAAGCGGATTCCATCTGGCCGTATTTAGATGTCACAGTTGGACAGGCGGTGTACAGTCAGTGGTTTGCTGATGGAGAGAGGCCATCGCTGGACCCAATGGGCATTGGACAATACCAGTGGCCGTAGAAAAGAGGTAAGTCACATGCACACCAACATGGACCTGCGTTTTGCATGCAGCAACACAACACACTAACACAATATACACAACAATATCCACACCATATAACAAGTGGCACACATACTGATACAACCACATCATACACTACACCTCCCTTCATTCAGGTCCTCTTGCAATGTGCGTACACCAGCACAGTTGACAAGTGTGAATATACCGTCATTCTGGTGCCAGAATTCATTTGGCAATAAATACTGATGCCATAATTGCAGTTGTGTATGTGTTCGATATGTGTTGTATACCGGTGTGTCCACGCCCGTGTCCCCGACATATGCATGTCACAGCAATGTAAAAAAATCACTGTAACGTGTAAATGTCTGCAATGGTCCCGTGCATATATGCAGTGACCCCCAACGTACACAGCCAATGTGAGTTAACTACTTTCATGTCCAGCGATGGTGGGGTAGTGTTTTCTCTGGAGTCTAATGACAGCAGCACCAGAGGGTCCTGTCCAGGCGTATCCAACCAGGATCGGAAGTTAAATCAGGAGAAAAGGTGAGTTTTCAACCCCTTCCCTTTCCAATCCACCAAATCAGAAGTGGAAGTTAGACTGCCACTTTTTGCATGGCAGTAATGCACATCCAAATCTGCTCGGCGGTAAGTGTAGCTGGCGTCCTGTCATCAGCCACTCTTTCCAATGGTGCTGTGGTGGCAGATGGGATTACTTGGCGGGGTCAGCGGGACTCGAGCGGGTTAGCCTCTGCGGCACCGCCAATATCTAAGTATGCCAGGCAGACCGTCATAGTGAGGGATGGGTTTTCAGTCAGAAACCCAATGGCGGGACCGTTACTGCCAAGATCTAAATCAGGCCCATAGTCTTGTGCCCTCATCATCAGTGCCTACAAGGTACCCTTCAGAAATATCTTGGACAGTTTCATCACCAGGTATTACAAGTACACTGACCCCACCAAAATCTATAAGAGCTTCAATGGACCTAGAAGCCCATTATCAAATAATGCACTTTTTAATACAAGTCAAAATCGGAATGTGCCACAGAAGGTTGTATCTCAAAGCAGAAAAACTAAGGTCATTCTACTAGTCATGGTTGATGGTTTTTATTTGTCTACAACCTGAGAACTACTCTCTATGGAAACCTGTCAATCATTTCTCTGGTAATCAATGTTGATAAACCCAAATTCTTCCAACAAGACATCTTCTGCAGTTTCTACCCTAAGCAACTGGCCCTGTTTTAACTGTGGTATTCAGCAATTATAATGAAATGTGTATTTGTCTCCCTACTGGGGCTATACACTTCAAGCCAGGGATATTGTTGGAAGCATCATTCAGTGTTGATTGTAGCTGGACAGTAGGCAAGCTACAATGTGTACAAGATCATGATTCAACATAATCTTTGGCCTGAAGTCCATATTCCATATCTCACCTGCACTAATAAACCCTTACAGACCCTAATTAAGTAGATGGTGAACCTTAAGAGTTCATGTCTTGTGCATACATTTCTTTACAGCTTTCCAAAGTGACCAGAGTTCCAATTCTTGTGAATGTTGGAAATGACCATCTTCTGCGTGGTATTCCTTCAGATTTTTGACCGAACTGTTTCTGGTGGCTTTGGAATGCTGCTCACTTTACTCATCTAACCGTAATAAAGTACAGTGTTCTTCATTAAAACATGCTGAAATTGGAATACACCTGATAGGTCCATTAAATTTACTTATAAGTCCCTTAATATGGTACTGCAGATCCCCAGGGTCTGTAAGGTAAATGGTACCCACATATTTCAAATCTCTCTATGAATTCCCCCCATTCTTCTTTATTTATTTTTAGATTTGAGGCCTACTAAAACAAGACCTCCTTGCCTATAATCCTAGACCCCAGAAGTGACTTTTAGGATCAGGCGTCTGACCTCCTGTTTGTTCTACAGGGCTACAACAAGTTCACGTAGGCCTTTTCCTGCGTCCTGACTGATAAAACCCAACCAGACCTGTCCTGGACCCTTCTGGTGGCTTCTGTTGGAGTGAGTCCTGATGTCCAAGTAATATTCCCAATGTCCTCAACCCTTGGTTGTTGGCAGAGTGTACACCTCCCTGCCTAACTAAAAGCTTCAACAGAGAGTTGGATTGACCATCATGTTTCCACTGGTGTTGCCGATCTGGTTGATGGAAACCTTAGACTGACAGCTAGACTTTGGGCCGTCCATCTAAAAACCTGAGCCTGTTTGTCTTATTTAGGATGGAATTTCTGACATACTTTTTTCCTATTCGTGTATTGTCAGTTCGCAGGGGAAAAACTATGCAGGGGCATAAACAATAATTCCAATGAAAATTACTTTCCTTTAAAGCTTCCTTCCTTTTCCTTTTCACTTCGAATATGTCTTTTCTGAAAATCAAGAACACCATGAAAAAAAATCTGTTCGAAAAAGGAGGAAGATTACACCTTGGCAACATGCAGTTTCAACTATATGGTCTTCTGAATACGTTAACATAAACATCCATTGCAGCAAGACACCAACTCTCTGTGCACTCCTCCCCCACAACGAACAGCATGGGAGGAGCAAGTCTTGGCAATCATGCAGCCTGAGGGCCTGGCAAGAGTAGGAGGAGGACTGGACTCTGGTAAGTCAACTCTTTACTACTATCACCCCCTACCTGCATGCCATCACATACCCCCACCTTCACCCTCACCCTCACTCCCATCACTCCACCTCCCACACACCCGACCATCACATCTCACTCATCCCAATGCCAAACCCTGCATGCTCCTATCACCAAAGCATGCACAATAGAGAGAATCAGCTAGCCCACCACAAACCAACTTACACAGGTTAAAGCTGCCAGGGCAAATACAACCAAAGAGGGCAACCCACTGATGCACAATATGTCACACACAGAGAAACAATCACTCATAATTTACATCCCCACAGATATCCCAGCCAATGTCACTGGAGAGTAGGTGCCAGCTTTATCCAGTCACCCAACTGAAGAGGCCCACAGTGATGACAGCAACTCTGGTCGCCTGGATCTGGATGATCAACCTGGCCCATCAGGGACCTCTGGACAGTCGGTTACCCATGCCCAGTCACACATCACCAAAGAGCCTCCCCCATCTGGAAACACCACCACAGCACCCACCCAGCGTACCCATAGCTCTGTCCCGAGGACACATCAATCAGCAGTGTGTCCACCTCTACAGGGACCCCAGGGCACACCTCATACTCAAGACAATCAGGGACCTGGGGTCAGTGGCAGTAGGCACACGGTTCAGGGGACAGAGGCACAGGACAACAGGGAAACTGGGAGGATTGCTGTGTGCCAGGGGGAGGACATGCCCAGGGAACCGACTCTCCAGGAGGCACTCACCGAGAGACTGTGAGCCTATCAACATTCCCAGGGCACGATGGGCCAGATCCTGGACAATGTGCAGGAGAACAGGGGGCTGCAGGAGGGACAGTACCATGGGATAAGAGAGGACTTGCAGGCCATCAACACCACCCTGGTCTCCATAGCAGGGGTGTTGGCAGACATGGCCATCGTTATGAGGGAGGCAGTCTCACAACAGCGGGCCCCTGTCACTAGCCAGACATCTTAACTACCTTCCACCTCCGCTTCTGCTAGTGGACAGGAGGCCCGCTACAGGACTCACAGGCCACCAGCACCTTTACCCCTGCAGAAGGTGAACCACCCTGCAAACGTTCTCTGCGATCCAGGTAGAAGCTGGAGACTATTGCCAAGACCCCCGCCAGGAAATGAGTCTCTCCTGATTGTCACCCTTGTGTCCCACTCTGTCACCCTGTCCATCTTGAACTGCCATTGCTCCCCTTCCTATGCCCCCATAGACAATGCACCTGTGCTACAGACTGGAACTGTACCCTGGAATTCCCTCCATCATCATCCCATCCCATTGCACTTGCCCCTCTTTTTCTTAGCACTTCAATAAACACCCTTTGAAAAAATACAAGTAAGGAGTATGTCACATTTTTCAAGTATGTATATGTTTAACCAGGTACAAACATTGCAATTCAACTGTACAATAAATGAGCACATAAGAAAGACCTGTAGTTGGCTGCAGAGATCACACCAGGAGCTATAGTGAGGCACCAACATCTGTAAAATGAATCACCAAAAGGGTACAGTAAGGGCGCATAGAAGTGGGAAATAACAGGATGCCAGTGTCAAAGAATTTCAAAATAATGACAATGAAATGTGAAGTAATACTGTCTTACCTGTGTGTCATTGGAAATATTGTCATATCACTGCTGTTCTGTTGTCCTCATCCTCATCCTCTGCCTCCTCATCCTCACTGTCCACAGGGTCCACTGCTGCCACACGGGCATCTCTAACCTCCTCCTGCAGAAAAGGGACATGGCGTCTCAGGGCAAGGTTGTGAAACACGCAGCATGCCACTATTATCTGGCAGACCTTCTTGGGTGAGTAGCACAGGGATCACCTGTTAGATGGAGGCACTGGAACCTGGCCTTCAGGAGGCCAAAGGTTCTTTCTATGATCCTTCTGGTCCACCCATTCTGCCCTTGTCCTGTCATTCCTCACAGGGGTTAGTAGACATGATAGGTTGAACTAACCAGAGTCACCTGCAAATATTGAGGGACAACATTTAGCTGCACACCATCCCATATGGCCCACACCATGCCCATACACCAACATATACTGAGTGGGGACCAGGGCTCACCTATTAGCCACACCCTGTGCCTCTGTAGTTGGCCCATCGCATTTGGGATGCTGCTATTCCTCAGGATAAAGGCATCATGCACCGACCCAGGATTCTTAGCGTTGACATGGGAGAAGTCCTGGTCCGCCGAGCACACCATCTGTACATTCATTGAGTGAAAACTCTTACGATTTCTGAACACCTGTTCATTTTGACGGGGGGACAAATGCAATATGTGTTCCATCAATCACCCCAATTATGTTGGGGATATGTCCCATTGCGTAGAAGTCAGCCTTCACTGTGGCCAAATCCTCCACCTGGGGAAATACAATGTAGCTGCACATCTTTTTAATCAGGGCAGACAACACTCTGGTCAGCACTATTGAGAACACTGTCTGTGACATTCCTGTTGCCAAGCCCACTGTCACTTGGAAAGAACCAGTTGCCAGGAAATGGAACACTGATAGAACTTGCACAAGAGGGGGATCCCAGTGGGGTGTCAGATAGCAGATATCAGGTCAGGCTCCAATTGGGCACATAGCTCTGTGATTGTGGCCCTGTCAAGCCTATAGGTGAGGATGATGTGCCTGTCCTCCATTGTTGCCAAGTCCATCAGACGTCTGTACATAGGGGTATGTCTCTATCTCCTATTCATCCACAGCAGTAGCAATCTAAGGGACAAAAGAGTGAGGAGCCGGTCACAAACTGAACAATGGGGCTACAACAGTACAATGCATGCTGTCTTATTGTAATGGGTTAGTGAGAATTGTCCTATATGTCCAAATTTAAACAGTGACGCAGTAATAATCCTGGGCCTGCCCCCCCCCCCCCGAAATGGTGTCCGCCTGTCCTGTGTGGAGGGACAGGTGGAAGTGAGGTAATTCCGCTGACGTTGTGCGCCGTTGCGGGAGGCGGTCGGGAACCGCCGTGCACCTCCTCATTGGTTAACACTGAGATGTATGGGGTACAGAGGCCAATGGTGATGTACGCCGGTGGTGACAGTATGCACCGCCGTGGACGTGACCGACATTTTCTATCTGATTTCTCACTTGCTACCTGACCTTCAACAGGAGAGGACCTACACTGCATGTGCTGCTGTGACCTATGTCTGGAACCTACCATGGCCCGTGTTACTGGGGAAAGGGCCCCTGCCTTCACCTCGGCGGAGTTGGTGAGACTGGTGGATGGGGTCCTACCCCAGTACGGACTGCTCTATGGGCCTCCAGACCAACAGATGAGAACACTGTGGGCACGATGCATGTGGCATGAATGCATCGAGTGGTGTGTGAAGGCCTCGTGTAAGTGGGGGTGGGTGTGTCTCCCCTGGGTGGCGTACAGGTTGTGTGCTGGGCCATGTATGTGTAAATGATGATGTGAAGGGGCATGGTGGGCCATAAGTGGAACAGGCAGGACTGTCCGACTGATGCTATTTTCCTGTGTGTATTCCCTCTGCATCAAAAGAAGGGTATATGGCGTGCCATCGCCAAAGAGGTGCGGACCCTTGGGGTCTATGGCAGGCAGAGCACCCACTGTCGGAAATGGTGGGAGGACCTGAGATGCTGGGCATGGAAGACGGCAGTCGCCCAGCTGGGGATGGCCTCCCAAAGAGGAAGGGGTGCCTGTCAAACCCTAACCCCCCTGATGGCCCGCATACTGGCAGTGGCATATCCTTAGCTAGATGGGCGCTTGAGGGCATCACAGTAGCCACAAGGGGGTGAGTACAGTGCCCATCATTTCAACTTACGCATGGTAGGGTGGTATCTGGGTGGGTTTGTGTGTCAGTGGGTGCCCCTAGGCCAGGCCTAACATTGCAGTGTAGGTCCCTTGGTGGCAAGGGTCCAGAAGGAATAATCTGCTACCTAGCTCGAAGGCATCCACTACTGGTCAGGGCTGCATGGGTCCCAGGTGTGCTGCATTTGGCGGTATGTGCCCCTCCCCATGCCTTGGTAGTGCAATGCATAGTGCGTAGGCTTGTTCCCTGTGTGTGTGGGTGCTGTGAATGCCAACGGTGGTGTTGGTGCAGCCACTGACCAAGTGTATCCTTTGTCTCCCCCCCACTTTTTGTTTTATCACCCTGTCCTTAGGTGCATAAGCATCATCTAGCGGAGGAGCAGAGGCACCAGTGACTGAGGTAGGTGCATCCCACAGGACCCAGGAGGCGGAGTCCACCGACGGTGAGGGCACCAGTGGTACGGAAGACAAGGGGAGCACCACGGCGGAGACTGGAGGGGACAGTACCGACACAGGTACCTCCTCCGATGGAAGCTCCCTGGTGGTGGTGGACACCTCTGTGACCACTCCAGCTACAGGTACAGCCGCCACCCCCTGTACCAGCACTGCCCTCCCAGCAGCCCCTCAGAGAGTTGCCCGTGCCTATTCACCCAGGAGGGTGGGCATCTCCTTTGCCCCAGGCACCTCAGGCCCTGCCCCAGTACTTCCCTGAGTGAGGAGGCTATTGACCTCCTGAGATCTATCTATGTAGGGCAGTCAACCATTGTGAATGCCATCCAGGGGCTGGTAGCCCAGATGCAACAGACTGATTCATTCCTGGAGGGCATTCACACTGGATTGGCGGCCCAACAGAGATCGATCCAGGCTCTGGCCTCCTCTCTGATGGCAGCCATTGTCCCTGTTTCCACCCTCCCCCCTCCAACTTCTTCTTCCTAATCCCATTCCCCTCAACCCCAACCTATCCCAATCACACAAGCAGATGAGCATGCACACAAGACAACACACAAGAATGGCACAGGCAAACACAAGCACCACACATCATCCCACAAGCACTCACACAAACACCATCCATATGCAGACACACCAACATCCACAATTTCCATTATGTCCCCCTCCTCCTCCACCTCTCTCCCAGTTCCATCTACACTCAAACCTGCATGCACTACATCCTCATCCACTACCAGCATCACCACCACACCTAGCAGAACACACACCTCACTGGCAGACACCTCCACCACAGCCATGCACACGTCCCCTGTGTCCTCTCCCACTGTGTCTGTCCCCCCTCCTAAAGTACACAAACGCAAGCAGTCAGACACCCAACAGTCATCCACCTCACAACAGCATCCAGCCCATGCACCTGCACCCAAAATCAGCAGACAGACACCTCCTACAACCACTCCCTCTTCCTCCACTACCAAACCTTCCCCCTCTTCCCGCCCCAATGTCCCTAAAAAGCTTATCCTAACCACCACTGACCTCTTACCTACCCCTCCCCCGTACTGCACGTCTGGCCAGGGTGGCAAAACCCAGGGAAGCACCTCAGCTACCCAGTCCACGGGCCCAGTAGTCACCACACCCACTCGTGGTGAGAAAGGATCCAGGGCACATGTCCTGAGGATGAAGGAGCCTGCACCAAGCAGCCTCAAGGGTAAGGAGCCTGCCCCAGCTGCTGCCAGGAAGGCCAAGGATCCTGCCCCAGCTGCTGCCAGGAAGAGCAAGGAGCCTGTCCCAGCTGCTGCCAGGTAGACAAGGAGCCAGCACCATCAGGCAGGAAGGGCAAGGGGCCTGGGGCAGGGACTCTGACGGAGCCCCCACCACCAAACACGGTTGTGCAGCCATCCGAGGCTGCAGGGGATGGGCAGGAGCCTCCCCCCCACTAGAGCAGCAGCACCACTACCACCACTGAGCAGCCGTCACCGCCGGCGGACGGTATGTAGTCCTGCCTCCATGGGCTGCTGAGCGGCCTTTCCCCTGCAAATCCAGTGGGTATGACACCCACCTGAGAGACTGTGACCTTGCACTCCCCAGGATCAAGAGCACAGGGCACGATGCCCCCTCCAGAACCAGTGGGTAAGACACCCATCCACCCGAGCCTCCCCAGGATCAAGAGCACAGGGGATGATGGCCCCTCCAGAACCAGTGGGTAAGACACCCACCAACCCCAGTCTCTCCAGGATCAAGAGCACAGGGCACCCTGCCCACTCCAGAACGAGTGGGTAAGACACCCACCAATCCCAGCCTCCCCAGGATCAAGAGCACAGGGCTCGATGGCCCCTCCAGAACCAATGGGTAAGACACCCACCTACCCCAGCCCCCCCCCAGGACCAAGCACAGGGCATGTGGCCCCTTCCAGGGCATGTGGTCAAGTCACCCTTCTGAGAGACTGTGGCCTTGCATTCCCCAGGACCAAGCACAGGGCACAATGCTCCCTCCAGAACAAGTGGACAGGTCACCCACCTGAGAGACAGTGGCCTTGCACTCCCCAGGACCAAGCACAGGGCATGTTGTCCCCTCCAGAGCAAGTGGGCAGGTCACCCACCTGAGAGACTATGGCCTTGCACTCCTCAGGACCAAGCACAGGGCATGTTGCCCCCTCCAGAACAAGTGGGCAAGTCGCCCACTTGAGAGACTGTGGCCTTGCACTCCCCAGGACCATGCACAGGGCATGTTGCCCCCTCCAGAACCGGTGGTCTTGTTTCATCTCCCGGCTGAGGTGCCCTCCGTCCCCCTCAGGTGCCTGCCTAATTACCAACTGATGCCCCTGCAGTGTTCTCTCCGTGTTGATGCAGGTGACAAGTGAGGCCTTGGACTTTGGCCTGTGGCCCTGTGGCCCACGCACATTAAAGACTGGGCAGTGTCCCTTGAACTGTACAATTGTATATATCTGTTACATTGCATATTTCTTATTTATACTATGTTGATCTTATTACACTCACTTTAGTAAATTCCTGTTGTCCTTGAATTATTCATCCAAGGTACGGGGTAAATACGTTTTAGTACTGAAGCTGAATGTGTGTATGGTGTTAGGGGTGGGGTGTGTGTGGTGCGTGTGTCACTCTCTCCCCCCCCTCCCTTGTGTGCTAGGTGGCTGTACTCACTGTTGTCGTCTTCGCCATCGTTGGTGTTCGTGGTGGAGCAGCATGTAGAAGAGCATGAGGAAGACATGCAGCTCGGGCTCCGTGGCGGCGTGGGTGTTCCCTGCGTCTCCAATGGTGAGCCCTTTCCCTTCTGTGCAGTGGTTCTGCCAGGCTTTTGATGTCGTTGGTACCGCCCAGGAAAAGGTGGCGGATTGGCATGTCTTAATACGATGGACGGAACATTGACTTCCGCCTGGCTGTAGGCATCTACCGCCATGTTGCCTGTTGTTTCTGCCCTGGCAGTCGGTGTGGTAAAGTGGCTGTCTATCTGAGTTCTCTCCGCCATGGTCATAATTTGGCGGTAATTACTGCCAACCTGTTGGTGGTATTACCAACACTTTTATGCCAACCCCCATGGTTGTAATGAGGGCCATATTCTCTTGAAAGGTTAACACTGTGTTAAATCAAATCAGATCAAGTAGTGCAAAGGCACTGTCATGGAGTAGTAACAATTTTTTACAAATCCAATAGCATAGTTTATGTATACGACTGGTCATACATCATAATTATAGACAGTCTGACCAGCATGTAGAAAGTGGATCAAATAGACACAGCAGTTTGTTCTTGGTGCTGGATCACACACACAGACCCATCCAAATTATTAGTGCCCACAACATAGGCTGGGTCATTGAGCATCCTGCAAACACCTAAAAAAGTCTGACACAACCAAAACATAAATCACCCATCCTCACAGAGTGGGCTGCATGAGAGAAACATGGTAATGGGCCTAGAACAGAGACTGTAAAGTGGGGATATACTAGGAGTTGGAGAGAGTGGAAAGAGTTTATTAGCAATTCAAATGCAGGACAGGGTGGAAATGTGCGGAGAGAAAGAGGGAATTCCATACTTCCAGTGTGCAATCAGAACATGATTGCTTCATTGTGCACTTTTGGTGAAGGCAGACATATCAAGGAGAACTGTATCAAAGCTAAAGGGGGCTATTTAGAGTTAGATGTGCTGTTCTCTGTTCTGCCAGTGCAACAGAGACATACACTTTGCTTCCCTGACAGACGCCCACCATAGTTCTCCACCAGCCTGTGAAGATCTCTGGAACTTCAGAAGAGCTGCCACACACTGACTCCTCTGAAGACACTGTACGTTCACTGAATGGCCGGCATATTTCATATGGCTGCTTACCAAACATATTTGTTCTACAAAAACATACTTCCAAAGTGGGAGGTTGCTTTTCAAAAACAAAAAAAAACTAATCGCCAACTAATCTAAGGCACTTATGAAAGGTTTGTTGGAACAGAATGAAGTACTAACCAAATATAGTAAATTAAACCATCCCAGGGAAAGGTGTTTACCTAAAGTGGCTTTCATCAGGAAAATGAAGCATAACATGAAGAATATTATTTAACACACTGGATTTCACTATTTGTGTCTTTTTTCATGGCCTTTCCTTCGACAGATTTTGGCCGGTTTGTCCTGTTGAAGTGTATCGTGTGTGTGTCTGTGTGTGTGTGTGTGTGTGGGGGGGGGGGGGGGGTGCCATTAACTTATAATGATATTTCTTCCAGGGTTATTTTTTTTCTTTTTGGGATCATCTGGCTTTTCTTTCCTGGCAGTCTTAATAGGTTAAAAAGTTAATCAGAATGTCCATCTTAAATAGGACAGGAGGTCACACCCAGAGTCCATCTGGCTGTTCCTCTAAGGTTTCCATCAGAGGAGCAAGAGGTGCACCGCCGACGGAAACATGATGTTCGACCCAGCTCTAAATAGGGCAGGTGTACCATCAGTTTGGCAGAAAGGATACCCCACCACATTTGCGGAACCTTGTCTGCCAAAATCTAGTTGTAAGTTGGAATTCCCTTCACATCTTCAATTTCCTTTCTGAGCGAATCTCACTGCCCCAGTGATCCCCTGTGCGCAGCTTTCCTCAGCTCACACAAAGTGGTTTGAAACCACACATGGGCATTTTCAAAGTAAATATCATATTATGAGACATACCGTTTTGAAGACAAAAGTGCCATATACTTACAAGATATTAAGAACATTTGGATGATTGCTTCTAATAAATGCTAATAATAATTAGTTTTTTATACAGCACTTCATTGCACACTTACATTTACTGTACGTAACAAGCGTTCCCATTTCACAATTTAACGATATTCAAACTATTCATTTTGGAAGGATGGAAAGCTGAGTAGGACATTTTAGAAACGATGATTTGTCTGTCAATCGCCACAAGTTTCAATAACAAATATTCACTAAGCCATATAGCAGGCTAGTGGAACTGTTTAAAAAAATGCAGTTATTCCTTAAAACCTGTGATGAGGGTTAGCAAGCAAACACATACCTCTAGGGCAATGATAAAAAACGCTCCCAGGACCACAATTATTTCACCTGCCAATCTTAAGAAGTCCATTCGTGTAGCATATGCTTCCTGTCAAGAATAAAATAACTTGGGTTTATGGTAATATATACAAAAAGTCAAAATGTGCTAAGCATTAATCATAGGCAAAACAGAGCCACATACACCAAACATATCATTACGTTTTTTACAAAAGAGCATATGGAAATTTGCTCAGTTGAAAGACAAGACCTTCAAGTGTTTAGCTTGGTTGTCCTTGGCTTGGTGGTGGGTAGTAAAGATTTGGTTAATCCTGAGAACACACGATTGGAGATTCCTGCATCCTAGGTATAGCAAAGGCTGAATTTTCAAATGGATTTTGCATTTTCTCCAAAAAACAGAGTATTTTCTAATGCCACTCATTTTTAAATCAGGTACATAGTGAGACTGACCGAAGAGTCTGTCCTGGGGAGGTGTGCTCAAGTAGTAACATCGAACCCAACATGTTCTTTTGAATGTGGACACATCACAGAATCATGTGGAAACACCACACTCTCACACACTAAATACATTTATAATGTGATTTAGTTGAGAGAAGGAATAAGTCATAAATATAGTATATAGTATAGATCATATTCCATAAGTTACATACGTTAAAAGAATAATAAGAGAGGAGATGTGTTAAATTGAATTGTTAGTTGGAGGCTGAAACCCTACTCAAGTAAAATTCACAATTCCTGTAAGGCAGAAACACAAGCAGACTCCAAATTAACCTGTGCTTAACACTCTGGTAGTTTGGCACAACGTTGTCTGATTTAACTGAGAGGCAAAGTGTAAAGAAGTTATGCAGCACTTCAAACAGTAATAATGTGATTACAGTCTAGTATATATAGATCAAACTTTAATAAATAATTAAAGACCAAAATGACAAAATTCCAATTAGTGGAACATGGAACAGGTGACATGCAATTTTTAAAGGTGTTGAATAAAAATAGTGCCAATAAGCAAGAAGCAATATGTGCCAATTGTGTTTATCTGGTTGAGGTGGACCAGGCCCAAGGCACAAAGTCATGCCGACCATGATGGAACGCTGGCCAGTTTCAGAACAAGGTAAATACCATTGGTCTGCCAGGAGGGTTTGTGGGATGTACCGAATCCTAGATATTCAGCGCTTGTGTGCTTTCCTCTTAGCAGGTTCTGCCATCCATAAGAGAAAATACTTTCAGTAGAGTTCTGCTGTAATTCCATTGATTACAAATAAGTGAGTGTGTAAGGTTGATGATGTATGTGTGTTGGTCTTTTAGTGATGGGTTTGTCGTTAAGCACAGGTGACAGTGGCATGTTTGTTGAGGAAAAGACACGTGGTCCTGTTGAGATGCTCAGTGGGTGTGGGGCTTCAGCATTGTGTTTTTGTGATGATTTGCTGCACACTTGTACTGTCTGCATGTGTATCATGGGAAACTTTATAGGTGGTAAAGGTCTTGGTCTTGTCGATATTGTACAGTCTTTATATATAAAATAATTATTTGGGATTTTTACATGAGATTAATAATCAAGGAAATTATTGTAAATACATTGCATACGTGTGAAGGTTTTCTGACATTATTAAAAAAGAAAAAAGAAAATAATATGATGGACTACTTAGAAAATTAGAAGCTTGTTGAAATTTGAGAACGAAGTTGTAAAATAAAAATAAAAATCTTTTGTATAAATATGTAAGCCTCTGTATGAGTATAACCACTTAGGACTTATTGCTATTGAAAGACAGGCATAGGTTTACTGGGATCAATTGCAGTTTTGTCGGATACATCACTGTGTTAAGTCTCCTGTTAAAAGTGCCTTGTGTCTTTGACATCGAGATGCAAAGTCCTTATATTGGCCTGAGCAGCACGGGCATCGAGGAGCCATCAGGAAGAGCTTGCCATGCAAAGTCCTGAATCGAGATGTGTTGTGCTGCATTGGTGCAGGAGAAGCTACAGATAAGGAGCCACAATGCAGGCTTTGAGCTGCGTTGCGCTGCATCAGGGCAGATGAAGGAGCTAGTTCTGTGGGACTTGCTTTCAGATTAATCGCACTGAAACAAGATGCATGGAGCTAGGCTGGTTGTTGGTGTTGAAATGCGTCGCACTGGGTTAATGCTTGCAAAGCCACTGGATAGAAGCTTTGATGCACAGTACTGCATCGAGGTGCGTTGAGATGTGTTGACCTGTGCTGTTTGTCAGCATCAAGATGCATCATGCTGGGTCGGTGCTTGCGAAGCTGAGTAACAGAAGAAGCGATGAGTGATCCTGCATTGAGGTGCATTGAGATGTGTTGAGTTGGGCCAGTTGTCAGTGCTGAGATGCATCATACTGGTCTGAAGCCTGCGCACAAAAGCTGTAATGTGTGGTTCTATGTTGAGGTACATAGAAATGCTTCATGCTGGGCTGGCTGTCTGCATCAAGATGTGTCACACTGGGTCAGTGCTTGGGAATCTGCAGAATAGAAGCCGCAAATTGAGTTACACTATCACCGAGGAGCGGGTTGTGTCCCTGTATCTCAGAACAGGAAGCCAGCCAGCTAGCCCTAGGACTCACTCTGGTGGTCCTGGGTTTATGGTGTAGGAATAGTGCATCTTCCTAAGGCAGCAGGGCAGTAGAACAGTCCTTGCTGGCAGAGCAGCAGGGCTGCAGAGCAGCTGGACAGTTCTTCATGCATCAGAGCAGCAGGGCAGCAGATCAGTCTCAGATCAGTCCTCCTTTGAGTCTTCAAAAAGTCCAGAAGTGAACTGAATAACTGGGTTTGAGGGACCACTATTTATTCCTTGTGCCCAATGTCGAGAGGGAGAAACGTCTAGACTTCTCTCCCCCAGATGTGTCTAGAATGTCCTTCCTCCCTGCGCTGGACCCAAATTGTCTTGGGTCACAATAGACTGGTGCACTGGTTCCCAACCTGTGGTCCGGGGACACCTGGGCATCTGCAAAGCCTCCTCATTGGGTCCGTGACTGCTTAGAAAATTCAATAATATAACAGATTAACAATATTAAAAAGTGTATATGAATAAAGTGGCTAAATGGCCAATAGAACATTTTAAAACATAGTGTAAATGTCAAAGAATTTGAAATTGGAGGCTAAAAATTAAATTAGTATCCTCAGATTGATTTGGGTTAGCAGTGCAGGGGCATCATAAAACAGATTATATTATGGAGGATGTGTGGCTTTAATTGAATTTATAAAAGCTCAACCTTCGTATTTGAATTTATTTTTTATTAATATTTGTTTTCAAATGAAATAAAATGCGTTATCATATGTGTATGTGTTTGATGAATGCTAGTTTCTGTATTTTTTGTGTTTTGTTTTGCATTTGAAATCATCAACAATGTTTAGGTCGGGGTCCCCAGCTTCCTGTCATGACTCAGTGGGGGTCCCAGGGTTCCAGTAATGATAAAGTGAGGGTCCACAGAAGTCAAAAGGTTGGGAACCACTGGACTAATGTGAGATCTTTTGTGAGTGTGCTGGAGTAGTCCCTTTTAGGTGCAAGTGTGGTATGTGACAGCTCCTTCACCTCATCCTGCAAGAGATTGCCCATTCTGCCAACACTCAGACCTCCTATTTTGATACTGTGTGGGAGAAATACACCAAGACCAACTGCCAAGTACACCTATTAATGTGATGCAGGAACAGGCCGCAGGCACCCAATGCCTAGGACAAGAAAATGCCAACTTTCTAAAAGTGGCATTTTCAGAATTCTGAATTAAAATCCAATTTTACATTTTAAATTACAATTCCTTAGAAAACAAACATTACTTTTCTACCCGCTCCCAATCAAACTTTATCACTTATTAAATGTAATAATATAAACCAATGTTATCTTATAGGAAAGGTAGCTTTGTAGTAGTAAAAAACAAATGTATGAGTTTTTCACTATCAGGACATATAAAACTTAAATGTACATGTCCAACTTTTTAAATACACAGCACCCTGCACTAGGAGCTTGGAGGGCCTGCCCAAGGGGTGACTAGTATTTATTATAAAGGAAGGCTTAGGCCTTGCAACAGGTTTACTTTGGCAGACTGAAATGGCAGTTTAAAACTGCACAGCACACACAGGCTGCAATGGTGGGTGTGACAGGTTTAAAGAGCTACGTAAGAAGGTGGCACAATCAGTGGTTCAGACACACTAGTAGCATGTAATTGATCGGCCCTGGGTACATGTCATAAAAGCCATCAAAAATGGGTTCAGAAAACAGAAGGGTGAAGTCAAAAAGTTTGAGAATGACCCTGTAGAGATGGCCAAGTTCAACAGCAGGCAATACAGATAAGGTTTCTTACATTCCTGTGAAAAAATGCCAGAGACTCCTTGTGAGCTTTCATAACAACCAACAATGCACCAAAGAGAAACCAATTGCTGTGCCATATGCAGCAGCATGCACTACTCTGTGTCAAAAATCAGTCATATATCCACTGATACAATCTTTTATATCTCACGCTGTAAATTATACTCATAAATTCACTGGGTAGACGCTAATGTATTTATTCTAGTTCTCTACAAACTCCATGTGTGGCTGCTCATCTCTGCTTGTCCAGTGGATCCAGTTGAGTGTTTCAAACTCCCTAGTGGAGGCTTCTCTCCTTATCAATGATATGTATCTCATATACAGGGAGTGCAGAATTATTAGGCAAGTTGTGTTTTTGAGGATTAATATTATTAATGAACAACAACCATGTTCTCAATGAACCCAAAAAACACATTAATATCAAAGCTGAATATTTTTGGAAGTAGTTTTTAGTTTGTTTTTAGTTTTAGCTATGTTAGGGGGATATCTGTGTGTGCAGGTGACTATTACTGTGCATAATTATTAGGCAACTGAACAAAAAACAAATATATACCCATTTCAATTATTTATTATTACCAGTGAAACCAATATAACATCTCAACATTCACAAATATACATTTCTGACATTCAAAAACAAAACAAAAACAAATCAGTGACCAATATAGCCACCTTTCTTTGCAAGGACACTCAAAAGCCTGCCATCCATGGATTCTGTCAGTGTTTTGATCTGTTCACCATCAACATTGCGTGCAGCAGCAACCACAGCCTCCCAGACACTGTTCAGAGAGGTGTACTGTTTTCCCTCCTTGTAAATCTCACATTTGATGATGGACCACAGGTTCTCAATGGGGTTCAGATCAGGTGAACAAGGAGGCCATGTCATTAGATTTCCTTCTTGTATACCCTTTCTTGCCAGCCACGCTGTGGAGTACTTGGACGCGTGTGATGGAGCATTGTCCTGCATGAAAATCATGTTTTTCTTGAAGGATGCAGACTTCTTCCTGTACCACTGCTTGAAGAAGGTGTCTTCCAGGAACTGGCAGTAGGACTGGGAGTTGAGCTTGACTCCATCCTCAACCCGAAAAGGCTCCACAAGCTCATCTTTGATGATACCAGCCCAAACCAGTACTCCACCTCCACTTTGCTGGCGTCTGAGTCGGACTGGAGCTCTCTGCCCTTTACCAATCCAGCCACGGGCCCATCCATCTGGCCCATCAAGACTCACTCTAATTTCATCAGTCCATAAAACCTAAGAAAAATCAGTCTTGAGATATTTCTTGGCCCAGTCTTGACGTTTCAGCTTGTGTGTCTTGTTCAGTGGTGGTCGTCTTTCAGCCTTTCTTACCTTGGCCATGTCTCTGAGTATTGCACACCTTGTGCTTTTGGGCACTCCAGTGATGTTGCAGCTCTGAAATATGGCCAAACTGGTGGCAAGTGGCATCGTGGCAGCTGCACGCTTGACTTTTCTCAGTTCATGGCCAGTTATTTTGCGCCTTGGTTTTTCCACACGCTTCTTGCGACCCTGTTGACTATTTTAAATGAAACGCTTGATTGTTCGATGATCACGCTTCAGAAGCTTTGCAATTTTAAGAGTGCTGCATCCCTCTGCAAGATATCTCACTATTTTTGACTTTTCTGAGCCTGTCAAGTCCTTCTTTTGACCCATTTTGCCAAAGGAAAGGAAGTTGCCTAATAATTATGCACACCTGATATAGGGTGTTGATGTCATTAGACCACACCCCTTCTCATTACAGAGATGCACATCACCTAATATGCTTAATTGGTAGTAGGCTTTCGAGCCTATACAGCTTGGAGTAAGACAATATGCATAAAGAGGATGATGTGGTCAAAATGCTCATTTGCCTAATAATTCTGCACTCCCTGTATGTCAGAGTGCATTGTCCGCAGAAACTTTTCTCAAACTTGAGTGACTAACTTGGACAAGGGAAACATTCATGCTAGTAACAACAACTTTTAAGATGCTCTAAGCAAATGCACCATATCTTCAGATTTGTGCACAGCATCATCTGAACCAAGTTATTCCTCAAGTGACATTAAGGGCCTCATTTACAAGAAATGATGTACTGCTGTGAGTCAAGAAAATTACAGCCATGGTATGGCAGATTGTAACGCCATGATAGTGTTGTATTTACAAAATGGTGTACAATGTCTTTAGGATCCTGGAAGCATAAAACAAATGACGCTAGCCTGTGCACCGCAACAAAAAAAGACTTTAATACTGCAAAAGTGACACTAGGCTGAATTTCATGCAAGCCACTTTTGCGCTCCACAAGCGTAAGAAAAAGTCAGAAAAAGCTGCATTTCAAAAACAAACACAACAGGAGACACTTCAAAGCAATCATGGAGAACCCCAGAGGAAGAGTAAGTGCAAGTTTAGTGAGGAGGAGAATAACATCCTGGTCACTGAGATGACTGAGCACCAACACCAGCTCTTTGTCACCTAAAAATTGCCTTTAGGGAGGAAAGATGCCATTTGGCAGCCCAATGTGGACAAAGTCAACAGTGTGGCAGACGTCAAGAGGACAGTCATCAACTGTAAGAAGTGCTGCCACGATTGCAAGTGCAGAACAAAAAAGAAACTGGCCAGAAACCGCTAGTCAGCAGTGCAGACTGGAGGTGGAAGTCCCACTCCCCAGGAGCAGCTGGATGAGTTGGAGTAGATGGTTGCAGGTGTCATCCCTGAGGAGTTGTTAGTAGGAGTCCTAGGAGAGAACAGTGCAGCATATGATGAACAACATGAACCACAAGGTAAGTTGCAGCAAATGTCAATGTGGCAGCTAGGCAATGTCAGAAGGTGCTGACTGCTAAGTCTCAGTGCTAAAAACCAGTATCTGCAGGCCAAATGGTAGTATGCTAGGACACTCATGGTTAAACAGCAAAGACATGTAATGTGCACTGACCTCCCATAGTTTGCACAGCCCAGCCCAGTACCGTCACCTCACTCTCTTCATTGTGTGAACTGCAGCATCAGTCCACTTTTACTGTACTCTGTATTCTTGCACTTGCAGTGCAATGTACAACAATACTCACCTCAACTACAACTCCCACAGTACACTGCAAAAAACATGGACTGGTACTTTTCACATCCTGTATGTTACAATGCAGGACACTTTACACCCTGTAGCTACTCATTCTCACTTGGCCCTCTGCACTCTGATCTATAATTTTAAGCCTCCAAATGGAATGGCTATGTCACAACACACATAACTCATGACTCATCTGAGAGGGGGACCAGGTGTGGACCTGGGAAGATACTACACATAGGGACATGGCAAGAGACATGCATATGGAACTAAATTGCACCCTGCTGACCCCGCATGCAGGGTGAGTGCATACAGGTGTCATCCACCATGGAAGGGACCACAGGAACGTCTTGCAAATAATCAAATGGCGGGTTGGGGGAAGGTAAGAGAATCACACCACAGGACCATGTGTGTACAAACTAATGATGATGTGTGGGCATGGTGGGCCACTACTACTGATGTGCAATGTAGGTGGTGACTGTGCATGTCCAAATGAAATTTGGTTTGAATGGTAAGGCTGTGCATACTAGGGAGGTGGGAATGGATATGTGTACTAGATTGTAGCTACACAAATACACATGTACTGCTGGGTCTGACTATGCAACACTTGTGGCACATGTGGGAAGGGATGGAAGTGAACTGCCAATTGGGGGATTGTAACCTACATGTCATGTGGATTGGGGGGAACATGCAGCAGGGAGGGAGTCTGGTGCAAAATTGTCTCATAGTGCCCCATGTAAAAGAAGTAGGATGTCAAAGATGAATTTGACAAATGATACCAAGAACAACATAGCCATCACAAACTAAAAGACTCATATAACACCCCAGGCAAAAATTTGTGGGCTCTCTGTTGTGGGAATCATATGTAGGCACTTTCCACTATTCACACCTCTACTACAAGTGGGGTGAGGTCTCACCAATAGCTATTTATTATAACAAAGCAAAATGTGGCACCATTTTACATGGGCACATATATTCCATGTGTCACTGGCATATGAGAAGTTAAGTATGACCTAGGTAGGTTCACTGTCTAGCACTTCACAATGTACCAGGACCCAAAAGTGTATAATCAGAGGAGTTATGTACATATACAATAGGGTGGGCCTCCGTCACATGATGTGACAGTCTGCAGATCACCAACTTTGATCATAATCAAATTGGAGGAATGTCAGTCAGCTTATTCTACCCAGTAGGACAGAGTCCATCCCCTCAGAGTAGGTACACAGTTCTTGTGAGAACAATGCAGAGATACTACCATTTGTTACAGAAATACTGTGAATCAGTGCATCAGTACCCATGCCTAACAGGTTCACTACACATCAATGTTGAACTGAGGGCCTCATATATGAGGAAATGCATCATGGCCATCTTGTTGTGTGGTGCTGCATCAATTTCAAAGTGCAGGGATGTGTATTATTTACAGAACAACAACCCATCACTGCACTTCCTTCAGTGCAGGTGCACAAGCTGCTGCCTAGTGCCAACACAGGCCCCCTTGCACCATGGTGAAAGGGTGCCTTCATTGCAGGGATGATTGAATGAAGGGACATCTTTCTGTATACAAATAGTCATTAATGGTGCATACGTCTTTCAATGTGTGGTGCAGAATGCAGCACACATAGAAAGTGGAAAAAACTGGGCACAAAATGTAAATTTTCCCTGCTGCACTAGTTCAATGCCACCTTTGAGGTGGTGTAGGCATAGGATGCATTTCCAGACTTTTTAATCTGGGAATGTGTCAGATTGCTTTGGATTCCAAACTTGCCAGACATCCCCGGTACAGCATGAACAAGGATGTATCAATTGATGTGTCCTTGGCATATCATTCTCAATCTGCATTAATGTAGCTCACATTGGCCAAGTTGGATTGAGGCATGGAAGTTACTTGTGCATGTAATTGTTGAGCAGACTGTGATATACAACGCCAGCAGGTTGTGTGGATATGTGAGCATTGTCTACAGCCCCATGTTGACATCAACTTGTGTTTAGTGGTCATCCAGGTCACCCATGTGGGTTGTCCAGCACTGATGCCCCAACAATGACCCTGGAATACACCTATTACACTGAGTGTCAGAGCCTCTTGGGGTGTGTTCAGTTACTCCATAGCTATGAGTCCACCATGAGCCACAGAGCTTGACTTTGCATGGCCTTATGGATATTTTTGAGCAGCTTGTACCACCAGATGGTCCATGTGATGAGTGACATCGGGGTCATCAGCCTGTGTTACCTAGGCTCATATCTGTGTGATTTGCCATCCTAGGTGATGCCACTAGCATCCTGTGTTGTTGGTTACAGGACTGGCAGTCGTATGTCTTCTTTCTACTTTTATTTATGATGCCTACTACAGTGGCAGGTTGTTGGATATCTCATTACCTATCTTTGGATTCTTTTCATGACTCATTGTGCTCTTTCATAGCAATATTTTTGATTATATCAGTGATTCCCATGTTAGCCTGTGGAGCTAAGCCTCTACACTGAGAAAATATTGTGAGGTTCAATTTTCCCATCACCAGGGCCTATGAAACATCTTTTGAATTGTCCCTGCTCATAGTTACATGGCACCTCACGCCTGGGGCACCTAGAGAAGCCTTTAGGGGTGAATGATCTGTTAAACTAAGTTGCCCTAACATTTTCAGATACAGTTTCTTAAAATATAGATTTGCCACATATGTCACTTTTTGGAGACAGTTTGCAAGGCAGGACTGCCTCCAGACAGGGATGGCAGGCAATACAGCAACATAGCAGTGAACAGTTCAGTGCAGAAAAATTCTACTGTTCCCCCACACCCTACTATGTACTAGGGTTGTTTGACTCTCCCTTGCCCTATTATCTAGTAGGTACTTACAGTAGCCTGTCACAGGCTACAGTCAGTGTCAGTTACCACCTGTATCAGTTATATGTATTAGGGTGGCAACCCTAACAAGAGGACTTTCTCACACTGTTACTGGGTAGGTAGGCTGTCTACAAAATGGGTTTGCTTCTGTTGGTTTACATGGGTACTATGATGAATTTTGTATTAACCTTGTGACATTGTGAAAGTTATTCACGCAGGTGGAACACATTCTCTAGTATATGGTACATCAGCCATGTTGTTGTTGCTGCTACTGTTGGGATATTTAGAACTTGCTCCTCATCTTCCTCATCCTCACTGTCTATTTGTTATTTTGTGTATTAGGTAATTGCTGTTTACTTACCTACAAGTAAACCATTTCCATATTGTCCATCCTAGAATCCCTGGTTGATGATGGAATGCTGGAATATGAAGGCATAAGCACACTGCCAGGGTATTTGGCCACCACATTTAGGATCAACACACAATGGCCAACAATGGCAAGTATGTTCATGGAGTGTTTATGTTTCCTGTTGCAGTATGTATGGGCAATTACAGCAAGAGGAACAAGTTGCACATGTGTGCAGTTCATGGCACCCACCACATTGAGAAAACCAGCAATGGTGGAGAAAGCTTGTTTTGTTTCCTGCTGCAGTTGCTGGGTACTGGGGAAGAGGATGGCTAGGTGTGAAGCAGATAATAGCATCCAAGACAGAGGGGAGGGATGCTAAGAATGATGGCTGTGAAACTCTACCACTCCGGCTGCAGTGGTCTGGAAGGACCCCGAGGCCAGCATGTGCAGCACAGCCAGAAGCTTGGTTTGTGGTGGGTTATTAGTGACCCTGTCGACCATTGCCTGCAGTCAGGGCACAACAACGTGTAGCAGTTGTAGAGTGGACTCCCTCTGCAGTCGGTCATGAGTGATTACCTCTTCCTGCCTGAGTCCAATCAGTGAGATTCACTGTTGATAGATGCGCTCTCTTCTGTGCTACCTCTGTAGTGCTGGTGATTATGGTGGTGATGATGGAGGTGGTGGTGATGTTGGCCTTCTTGGTGCTCCAAGCTGAAGGAGGAGTAGGTCCAAGGTGTCCTAAAGTTTTCCAGGCTGATCTGGGTCTGTTATGCCTATGTAGCTGTGCCAATGCGTCATTTTTATGCCTGGTCTGACCAGGGGTTAATTTTTTTATGGATTGCAAACTTTGTGCGACTTTTGCGAAGGGTGCTTCAGGTTTTAAATATGCCTGTGTCAGTCCTGTGTCATTTTTGTAGGTGGAACGCGTGGTAAATGAGGCCCTGAGAATCTTGCACAGGCCAAACTCTTTGCACTGCAGTGTTATAACCCCTAAGAGGTTATACAATGAAGACACATGAAAGGCTTATCCTTTCACATTGCACAGCACCAATTGTTCCCACACTAGTTAAAATGGTCCAGAGCCAAAGCTCTCACCAACAGAAGCACAATAATAGAATAATGCTGAGAACTTGACTACATGGATGAATCCTGTCTGAAAAACTATTGCCAGCGTTGTAAGGTTCTCCCCTCAGCAAAGGAGATTCCCCTTTTCTCTGTACCCACGCTGGTTGCAGTGGTGTCCTCACTCCCGGTGGCTCTTGCTGAGGCTGTTCCAAGAACTAGCCTCCTCAGGTTTAATTGCCACTCAAAATGGTGGCTGCAGATCTTTGTGAGTTTAGCGCTCTAGTGTTTCTACGTTAGTCTTGTGCTGTAGTTTCCCTCCAGCTGTTCCTCTCAGGGAGCCGTGCACTTCAACTGTCATCTTGAGGAGAATGAGCAGTGTTCCTGTGGCGCTTGGCTTCATTGAGAATTCTCTCAGTATTGAGTAGTTAATCCTTTTTTCCTGGTACGGTGTGCACTCCAGGAATTGTTTCCATTTTGTTTTTTCCTTCTTCCAGCAACTGGCTATCGGCTTTCAGAGGAGAATTTGTTCTCGCGCAACTGAACTTCAAGCAAATGCAGTAAGAAATTCTTCCGTATAATTTCCAGACTTGCCACTATAACTATATAAATATATATCTATATATATATGTGTATATATATATATATATATATATATATATGTATATATATATACATATATATATAGATATGTCTATTTTCATATACATAGCTACATTTATGTATATATATGTATTAAAACTCTTTGCCTTTCAGACTCATCAGTCTTAAGAGACAAACCTCAGAACTCAGACTGATGCCTTAGAGACTGTGATAAAGAAATCCGAACTTTGAGAAGGAGGTTTCTAATTCTGTAAAAGAGAATAGTAAATTGTACATTTATGAACTTTTGGATTGTTCTTCAGAGAACCTTGGATTTATCCTTTGGCTTCAGGAGAAAAGAAGATTCTGAGATAACAATGGTCTTTTAGAGAGAGAGGCTAGTTTCTCAAAAGATTCAGGTTAGGAGTGCGATTTCATTGGGTGAATGAGAATGACTGAACAGTTGAATGCACAGTAGGAATGTGCACATTTATACTCTTATCACCCCACTGCAGGTACTTCCCTTAAAAAAATCCTGAAAAGAAGAAAGGTGCTAGTTTACAGAAGCACACGCAGAATACCCTATCTTCAAGTGGGAAACACAGGCAGGAACTGGATCTAGAGGCGGTCTCTCTTTTCCATTCCCATTCCCCTTTTTCCCTAGTGGATGCAGGGTTCAGATAGTCGGTCAAGGTCTGAGCACCATCTGTTGGAGGGAGTTGAGTAAAAGGCATATGCTCCTGTTAAAGTTTGATTCAATTGGTAATCTTCTGACAAATCCTGTACCACTTCCCTAGATGTCAAACAAAAATGTTTCCTCATGAATGTGGTACAAATCTACAAACGTGTTATACTGTATTCTTTCCAATGAAAACAGAGTAAAGGTAGTGACCTTACAAAATATATTAATGTCACAGATCTACTATGCAAGAAGCAAGCAAAATCTGACTAATATATACATTTCGTGACAATCAATCTAATCTCCAGACTTGTTACTATCTGCCCATCAAGCAGTAGCCATCCGATGTAGCAATACCTGGAATACATAAATAGTCTAAATGATAAAACAAAACAGATTAAGGGGGTCATTCTGACCCCGGCCGGCGGCGGTAGCCGCCGGCCTGGCTGGGCCCGCCAGAATACTGCTGCGCGGTCAAAAGACCGCCGCAGGTATTCTGGGTTTCCCGCTGGGCTGGCGGGCGACTGCCAGAAGGCCGCCCGCCAGCCCAGCGGGAAACACCCTTCCATGAGGATGCCGGCTCCGAATGGAGCCGGCGGAGTGGAAGGGGTGCGACGGGTGCAGTTGCACCCGTCGCAATTTTCAGTGTCTGCATGGCAGACACTGAAAATCTGTGTGGGGCCCTGTTACGGGGGCCCCTGCAGTGCCCATGCCATTGGCATGGGCACTGCAGGGGCCCCCAGGGGCCCCACGACACCCCATACCGCCATTCTCTTCCTGGCGGCCAAAACCGCCAGGAACAGGATGGCGGTATGGGGCTCGGAATCCCCATGGCATGAGGATTCCCCAGGGCAGCGGGAAACCGGCGGTACACCGCCGGTTTTCCGTTTCTGACCGCGGCTGTACCGCCGCGGTCAGAATGCCCATGGGAGCACCGCCAGCCTGTTGGCGGTGCTCCCGCGGTCGTTGGCCCTGCCGGTTTTACCGTCAGGGTCAGAATGACCCCCTAAGTTTACAAACTTCCTAGTGAGTTGGAGTATCCACTTGTATGTAACCACATTTTCTATACTAGACAACAGTCCTTGGGACTAGGGCCATATTCTAGTTTGAGTACATTTATAAATGTGATTTTGGATGTGCCCCACATTTTAACAAGATGTTTTAGCCCTAATAAGGGTGCCGGATTTAAGATACAGGCACTGAAATTAAACACCAATTCACAGAGTGCTATATATGAAGCAACTAATAACGAGAGTAACCATAATAAAATATCTGTATTTATAATAGTATTTTATTTATTTATTTAAATACATTCAATCCCAAAAATATGGACCATTTAAAATTACAAAAAGAAAAAGAACAATCTTATATAGTCATATAAAGTCCGTTGGAATCGCGATAGCTCATCATAATTCAAAGTAACAATCATTCAGGATATTGTAAAAATCTAATAATCAATTAATATATAAAATATTCCAGTAAAATCCTTACAGCTAAGATTAAAATCAAACTTAAAATACAGCAATTTGCAAGTTTTAGCATAAAAAACGTCTCTGTGAGCTTGTGCGATCTCAATTTGGTCCTGCAAAGGGCTACGGATTCTTACTAAAAAACAAACAAACAAAGAAAAAAAGAAAAAAGTGACACATACGAAGTAATAGTTTCAAAATAATGACACAGTATATGGCACGTTTTAAAAATAGGAAGAGAGACGAAGGAATATAAATCTTGGTAAAATCTCCTTCTGTAAACAAACAGGGGCACGGCCTAGAGCTCTAAGGGCCCTTCACAGAAATATGCTTGCGACGGATACACCAAGCCTCCGATAAAAATTTGGAAACTGAAGAAGCTACCAATGTGGATGTTTCATATTTGCATATTCTGATGGCATTGGCTCTGTCCAACAGTAATAGGTTTTTACAGAGGGGGATAATCCACTTTCCTCTAGGACTCTTATATATAGGACAGAAGAACAGAGTATGCTCAGTTGTTTCTTTATAATGAGGGTAAGATATACATCTGTCAGTTGAGGGGTCTCTGGTTGACCAGTGGGCCATATAATCATTAATAGGCAGGGAACCATATCTGAGCTGTAGATAGAGGGCATGAGCATAAGGTGGCATAGGGAGGTTCAAAAAAGTCTCGGGCCAGGGTTCGTGTTTGAATTGGAGGAATTCTGTTGTTAACCTGCCCAGCCCGTTTTGGCACAGTAGATCTTCATTGACTTTTTCCCAGTATCTTCTTTTAACAAGTTGTTTCGCATTATTGGGAATCAATTTCCGGGTATTCCCAGTAGTGGGAGAAACCTATTTTAACCCAGGCAGATTTCATCTCCTGCAACCATTGGATTTTGATTGGGCCCTGAGGAGTGGCTATAAGTTCCCTCACTGCCGCCCTGTAAGGTTCGAGTTCGGCAGTTTTCCAAAGTCGGATCCAATAGGAAAGCGATCTCAGGGCCGCTATGGTTTTGATGCTGTTTAATCCTAAATCGAGCCTTAGAGGAATCATTGGGGTACCTGCCCCTAACCGAGAGACCTGTCTGAGGAAGTTGTTTTCTTTTGTTTGTAAAATATCCAATCTTCTATGTAATCCCCAGAGTTCCGCTCCATACAGGGCCGCCGCACAAATTTGGGCATTATAGATCTCGGCAATTGTGATCAAAGGGGAACTTGGTGCCTTTCTAGACCTACGTACTAGGGCCCCACCTCTTTGGCTTAAGATAAGTGCCCCTTTATCAATGGCTGCCTCCCATTTTCCTGTGGTCGATAATCTAATTCCCAGATAGTCAAACTCTTCCACTTTCTCAAGCAGGACTGAATTCATTTCAATTCTGGGACGTGGACGTTTTCTTGAAGTACTGTATATCATAAGTTTCGTCTTTTTAACATTAACGTCAAGCCCAAAATCCTTACAGAAAACACAAAATTGGTTAACCAAACTTTGGATCCCCATGGGTGACTTAGCTAACAAGATTGTATTGTCCGCGTACAATAAGCAGGGGATTTTTATCCCAGCCAATTTGGGTGAGTCATTTGTGCAATTCTCCAGATAACGGATACAATTGTTAATATAAAGCAGAAAAAGAGTAGGAGCCAGAACGCACCCCTGCCGGACACCTCTGTTGATAGCCACAGGATCTGTCAACTCACCCTCCTTACCACATCTAATTAAAGCATAGGTATTGTCATGAAGTCGGGTGATAAGGTTCAAGAGACCTGAAGGGACCCCCATATTAGAGAGTGTCGACCATAGCATGTTCCTGGGGAACAGATCAAATGCAGCTCTCAGGTCTATGAAGACTACATACAGATTCCCCCCCCCAAGTCCACATTCTTCCATTTAATTGCCAGGAATCTCAAGACTTGATCAATGATACTCACAGCAGGTCTAAACCCTGCTTGAAGATCAGATAAGGCATTAGATTCCAAGATCCATTCGTCGAGGTGGCACAAAAGATGTTTAGCATAAAGTTTTTGAAAATTGTCCAGGAGACTGATCGGGCGATAATTTGCTGGAATATTGGGGCTACCTTTTTTAAAGATGGGAACTATCTCAGCCCCTTTCCATGAGTAAGGGATAGGGGCTCCTGCTGCGATTGCATTGCAGATTTGATTTAGATAAGGAGCCCATATGTCAGGTCTTGTCTTGTATAAGGCACCCGGAATCTTGTCAGGACCTGGAGCCTTTCCCCAATTTAGTGAATCTATAGCGGCACTTGTTTCAGCTAAGGTGAATATGATCGGGGTAACATCTAGAATTGTTGGGACGTCAAGGGGCATGACAAAAGCCTCAGATGGACCTGCATATAAATGGCCAAAATGCTCGACCCAGGCTGTGGTAAGAATTGATGTGCCAGGTACAGAGACGGAGTCTCCACAGTTTTCTGCTATTAATTTCCAAAACCTGGAAGTATCTTTTGATTTAGCAGATTCCAAAATAGCAGCCCATCTAGCCTCTTCCCAGCTTCTGAGTGCCTTGGTGCATTCGATCTTATAATCTTTTCCAGCTGTTCTTATGGATTCAACTTGGCCAGTTTTAAGAGCTTTCAATAAAGTGAGCTGTGCTTCCCTACATGAATTAGTAAACCACTGTGCCCGACACTTTTTCTTAGGGTTGCTAGTGATCTCTTTTGTAAAAAGATGTTTTAGGGAATCAAACGGTTTGCTGTGGGCTGCTAAAAGCCTATCACCCTCGTCGTCTTCTTTATAATGGAGAATGCACTCCATTTGATTGGCTAGCAGATTGTATATTGAAGAAAGATGCTCGGGAATGTGGTAACAGACTCCCATTTTAAATTGCATCTATTATTTGATAGAGCTAGCTGTTGGGCATAAGCCTTAGAGTGGGGTATCTCAAGTAAGGGGAATAGGCCTCTAGTCGACAGAATCAGTGGGTCGTGGTCACTCTCTACATGCTCTTAGTATTTGAAAAGGGAATAAATAATTTATTGAGTATTACTGATAAGAGCATTTTGAGAAACTCATTTAGTGAGGGGTAAAAGATAGTGAGGTGAAGCCCAGATTGCTAAAGCTGCAGAACCAATTCTTGCCCAACACTTACATTTCGTATTTAAAACATTCTTGAAAAGTTAGACAAAACTAGCATGCACATATTCCTCTACCACAGTAATGGTGTAATGTGGAAATTCCTCATAATCTTCAAGAACTCAGGCAGCCTTTTGTCTGTCTGCTCCATGTTTGTTATGACCCCGAATTGAAGTCTTGGAGTTTGGGGAACCCTATTCTCATGGTACAGGAATTAGCAAGCACCCACAATAATACAAGGATTTATTACTAAATAAACAACTCTATTGTAAAGGTATCAAATTTGCAATGATTTCTATTAGTATCTAGCATATGATAGTTGAAAGGTGTGCTCAAGTAGCTTTTTTAACTTTGCTATTGTCTCTTGATTGGTCAAAAAGGCAACCAAGTTGTTCACCAGAAATAATTATATAGTTGTGGCAAGACATCCTGAAGTGTATAACATCTAGCCTTGGAGGATGCCAGCATAGCAGGAGTCATCCTGTCAGAGAGCTCACCTTCCTTTCTTCATAAGAATTCTAGATGGCTTTGACATGTCACTGATAAAGGATCAAAGCAACACCAGTGAAAGTGAGGACCATCATTTCCTAAACCACATCCATAATTATGAAACTCAAGAGACGGTTGTGAGTTTTCTGCCCAGTCTATGATTAGGCCTATGTCAAATTGTTATTACACTACTGAAAATTCTGATGCAAAATTTCACCCAATTTTGTTCTGCAATGGCCAAACTAGCAGAAGGATCCCTTCCCTTGTAGGTAGTTTCTATGACTTTTGAATGTAAGGTATGTACTAGAGATTGATTTTTACAAGATATACTAAAATTTCACAACATTTTGTGTCATTTTCACACAATTTTATGAAATTTCACAATTTTGCACAGGTCTATTTATGATGGAAAATAATATATAATAAACAATTCTAATGATAGTAACAGAAAAAGTTTGTAAAGTAGTTTATCTTGTTTTAATCTGTGACGGCAAACACAATACTGGCCGTACTCCATTAACACTTCTTGTTAATTATTAAGTGTGAGAAATGGCTCCTTTTGTGTGATCACACCCATTTGTAACTTATTGTGCACTGGGACTTTGTTATCCAGGCCCCTGTTCAGATTCCCAAAAACACATTGGAACAGGTTTTTCTCTCGATTGGCATATTTAACTTACGTGTAAGATCCTAGTGTATGGTACAAAAGTGTACCCAGGGCCTGTAATGTAAATGTCACCAGAGGACTGTAGCATATGTTGTACCACCACTTAAGTGACAATGCAAATCATGTCTCCAGTTCTGCCCCTGAAGAGTGGGTGTTGCAGTTTTAAAACTGTCAATTCGACGTGGCCAAATAAACCTTTTGTCAGGCCTAAATCTTCCTTTTTAATACTTATAAGCCATCCCTAATGTAGGTCCTAAATGCCCAAAGGGCTGGATCTCTCATAGGATAGCACTGGGCTACATTATAAGACCTTATCACGCTTAACTTCAGTTTGGGAGTAACTCGAAAAATGATTCAATTACTCATTTTAATATTAATTTAAAATTAAACTTAACGGGCAAGTTGGATTTTATATCATGATTTTGAAAACTACACTTTTTCAAAACTTGTCACTCCTCTGCATGAGATAAATGTGCCTTTCTGCCAGTGTTCAGTGTCGCCCAATCAATCAATCAATCAACCAGGGATTTGTAAAGTGCACTACTCACCCATGAGGGTTTCAAGGCGCTGAGGAGGGGAGGGGGATAGGGTGGGGGGAGGTGCTGCTACTGCTCGAACAGCCAGGTCTTCAGAAGTTTCCTGAAGGTAAGGAGGTCTTTGGTCTGGCACAGGTGGGTGGGAAGAGTGTTCCACGTTTTGGCGGCGAGGTGTGAAAATGATCTACCACCGGTTGTAGTTCTGCGGACGCGTGGGACGGTAGCGAGGGCGAGGTCAGTTGAGCAGAGATGCTGGTTTGGGGTGTAGAAGGAGAGTTGTTTGTTGAGGTATTCAGGTCCGGTGTTGTGCAGTGCTTTGTGAGTGAGCGTGAAGAGTTTGAAGGTGATTCTCTTGTTGACTGGAAGCTAGTGCAGGTGTTTCAGGTGGTCTGTGAGGTGGCAGTGGCAGGGGATGTCCAGGATGAGGCGTGCAGAGGCATTCTGGATGCGTTGCAGCCTCTCCTGGAGTTTGGCCGTGGTTCCTGCGTAGACGGCATTGCCGCAGTCCAGTTTGTGGTTACGAGGGCTTGTGTGCCTGTTATTCTGGTTTCGGTGGGCATCCATTTGTTGATCTTTTGGAGCATGCGGAGGGTGTTGAAGCAGGAGGAGGAGATGGCGTTGAATTGCTGGGTCATGGACAATTGAGGGGTCCAAGATGAATCCTAGTATGCATGCGTGGTCGGTGGGAGTCGAAGCGGTTACGAGAGGGGCAGGCCACCAGGAGTCATCCCATGCGGAGGGGGTGGAGCTGAAGATAAGGACTTCCGTCTTGTCCGAATTGAGTGTGAGGCAGCTGCTCTTCATTCATTCGGCGATGGCCTTCATTCCTTCATGGAGGCAGGTCTTGGTGGAATCCTTGGTGAGGTAGAGGATCAGCTGGGTGTCGTCAGCGTATGAGATGATGTTGAGGTTGTGGGATTGGGCGATGTTAGCGAGCCGGGCCATGTAGACGTTGAAGAGGGTCGGGCTGAGGGACAAACCCAAGGGTATACCGCAGATGATTTCGGTGGCCTCCTAGCAGAATGGGGGGAGGCGGACTCTCTGGGTTCTGCTGGAGAGAAAGGAGGTGACCCAGTCCAGGGCTCAGTCGCGGATTCCAGCATTGCTGAGGCGTGAGCATAGGGTGTGGTGGCAGAGGGTGTTGAAAGTGGCCGAGAGGCCCAGGAGGATGAGGGCAGAGGTTTCGCCGCTGTCCAGTATGGTTCTGATGTCATCGGTGGCGGCGATGAGGGCGGTTTCGGTGCTTTGGTTGCTGTCGAAACCGGATTGGGAAGGGTCCAGGGTGTGGTTCTCCTCTAGGAAGCGGATTAGTTGTCTGTTGACGGCCTTCTCAATGACTTTTGGCGAGAAGGTGAGCTGGGAGATAGGCCGGAAGTTCTTGAGGTCCATTGGGTCCGCCTTGGGTTTTTTGAGTAGGGCGTTGATCTCGGCATGTTTCCAGCTCTCCGGGAAGGTGGCGGACTCGAAGGAGCTGTTGATCATCTTCCGTAGTTGGGGTGCGATGACAGAGCTTGCTTTGTTGAGGATGTGGTGAGGGCAGGGGTCAGATGGAGAGCCGGAGTGGATGGTGTTCATGATTTTGATGGTGGTGTTGTCGTTGTCAGGGTCCAGGAGAGTAGGAGGTTGGTCAAACGTGAATCTGTGGTGTTGGTGATTGCTGGGTGGGGTCTGGGTGCCCAAGAGCTAAACAGCTCCTTGATATGGTGAGAAGTTGCTTGCAGAGATTAAACAGAGCAGGTTGACCTTCCCCTTACAGGATGACAATCTGCGATTTGCCCAGTATGCCTATCCTGTTTCTGGCAGATGTAGCTCACACCTGGGCTTGCCCTCTCTATTGTCCTGGTAACCAGACAGTTACCACTCCTGGTGTGAGAGGAGCTGCCACCAGAACCAGTTTTTAGTGACCACAGGGGAGGGTTTGTTCACACATCTAGGGTGGACACAGAAGTTCTGCCTAGGACTAGAAAGTTTCTGCCATGTTGGTTTTAGGTAATGTGGGACCTTGTGGGATAGTTTACGATGAAACACACAGGAAGAGCTGCAAAAGCTGTTAGGGTCACTCCTGGGAATTTTGACACCAGTGGTTAGAGAGTGGCCAGGATTTTCCACTACCCACATAAATGTGGTATCCCTAGTTGCCTGATAAGAACACTACCAGACTTATGGAAGACAGAAAGAGGACAGCACCTATTGTTGTGACCTTTAAGGAGACTTGAGAGGCTGGACCTGCTCCCACTTGTATCCAGATCAAAAAAGATGACTCGAAGGTTGGTTGACACCCAGTTGTCTTCAGAGACACAAAAGCTGCATGAAGACCACTTTCCTGAAAGAGCCCAGCTGACCAATTTCAAGAAGACCTGCCCTGGACCATACTCATAGCTTGCGTTGGAGTGAGTTGTGACACTCAAGTGTTGTCCCTGACATTCTGCAACCCTTGGCTAGTGTTAGAGTGTAGTCTTCCTTCCCAAAATCCAAAAGTTGGGAGTTAGAAACTTTTTGCCATCTTTTACCTAGAGAACTGACAGAGACTGGGATTGCCTTCGATGCCAGGGGTGTAAATCAGGTCTAAATTACTGAAACCTTTACTTTAGACCTAACAAGAATAGTCACATTATTACATGTTGTGGAGTACCATCCACCCTAACCAATAATCCACTGTCTCACAGTAAGAGGTACAGAGTATTTGAGAACTGGTAGGCAATTCTCAAAGAAATGAAAAGGGCCGGCCTACCATGTTTATCCATTTCCCAGTTTGTTCCCAACATACATAGGGCCAAATTATGAAATCTGAGAAAAACACAGATGCCATAATTTTGAACCCACTAAGGCCCATATTTATACTCAGTTTGCGCTGAATTATCATCATTTTGTTACGCTAATTCAGCGCAAACCTAACTCCATATTTATACTTTGTCGCTCGACACATCTAGCGCCAAAGTAATGGAGTTAATGTCATTTTTTGGAGGTGAAAACCTACCTTGCGTCAATGAGATGCAAGGTAGGCGTTCCTGCCCAGAAAAGGACGATATGTCCTTTGCGCCATATTTATCCCCCCTTGCTAAAATCCACCACGGGGGAATGGGGGTCTCTGCTTAGCGCCATTATTTAATGTTCAGGTATGGGCAGGTGAAAGATGACCTTTAGGCATATTTCCATGGTCAGACACCATGGAAAGTGCCCACAGGTGTCCTTCCCTGGCCTCAGGAACACCCACACCAGAGGGACACACACAGGATGGGGGACCCATCCCAGGTAAGTCCCAGTAAGTATTTTTTGTTATTATTTTTTACCGCTCGGGCCCTGCCTTGGGGCCCCCTGCACGGCGCTGGCCCCAATGGCTATGCCCAGGGGACATTTGTCCCCTGGGCATGACCATTGGGGTGGTGGGCTTGGCTCCTGTCTCTACTAAGACAGGAGCTATGTCCATGGGGGTTGTGCTCCAGAAGATGGCACTACACTGCTTGGAGGCATTTTTCTGCTTCTAAACAGTGTAGCGCCATAATTCGGCGCACAAGCTCCGGTTTCCCCTACGCCTCCCCCACCCTGTTAGCATCCTTTTCAAGGGCATGGCGCTTGCCGGCACTATACTTTTTTGCGTAAAACTGCGCTAAGGCAGTTTTGCGTGAAAAAGTATAAATCTTGCCCTAAGTGCAAAATTGGAGTTGCATGGTGCCACAATAGTCTGTGTTTCAGAAATAGGAAATGAGTACACTGAGCTACTTGTGCATGTTTTTCTTACTTCAACAAATACAACATGATACTTGCGATGTTTGCCTTCTTGAGTTGTGCCAGGTGGAACCTGGCAAATTTAAATTTGCAACCCAAAAAAGGTTTTTCCACAGTTCTCGGAATGAGGTATAGTGTTCACATTTAGAGTGGCTTATTCACTACTCCCTGTTTTCATAAACTCATTTTAATTAATAGTTTACACAAAGATTTCGATATTTCCTACAGTCTTTTTTTGTATCTTCTCCATATATGACCTGGCAAAACCTTTAAGAGGCTAATTCAGCTAGCCAGACAAAAATGCATTATAAAAATGCATGGTATAATTTCTAGCAAATTGCCAGTTTGCTTCTACGCTAAAATTAAACACGTTAGCAGATTTGAACTAATATTTTAGCATTGCTACAATACAGAAAGGAAAGAAATGTACATATTCATAAACAACGTGAGCATGGCTTTTAAGCATATGACCTGAAGACTTAAATTCGAAATTTGAAAATAATAATGTTGGTGTGTGCTATGACACATCCATATAAATTACACCTGCACATACTATAAAATTACATTTGAATTGGGCAGTGGTAAAATACTTGAAGACGTACATTTACGATGTAGTGGTTGGCGAAGTAATACCAGTTCTGCAGTGATAAGTGATGTAAAGTGATGTATTTGAGATTGATGTAGTCATATACCACAACCCAACCAACTCATGGTTCATTCAGAACCTTGTATCTGGTTAAATGTAGAATATGCATGAAGAAGCATCAGTGCCCAAAATATAATGTGAAGTCATATCCAGAATATGTATAATAATGTAGCCTAAATATTGAGGACAAAAATGTCAAAAGATAAGTACATATAGGGCAGTAATGATTTACTATTCTTAACTCCCCTTCTATGTACCTTGATGATATATGTTAATATGTTATATGTAAGTACACACACACACACACACACACTTATGGTGTTGGGCGTAATCGTTTCACATTACTATTAAATAAGACTATCCACGTATCCTGTGAGTGCTGCGTATGACTTTGAGTCGTTTGTTGGTGAAGTAATACAGGGAATGCGTCCTTCCTTGACGCGAGCACCGGCATATATATAATGTATCTTTAAGGGATGTAGGTATGGAGTTAGGTATAGAAAATCTATGCATACTTACTTGTTAATATTTTTGTTCTTGCTATTTTGGCTACTGTCATAGGACTCTTGTTATGGGGAACAAGACTGCTGGTTTTGAGCACCAGCACCACAGTGCGTAGAGGACTGAGTTGATCCCACACCGTCTGGTAGCTGTCAGCCCAACCCTTTCCAGCTAGCTAGCAGCACCTCACCCAAACCTAAAAGTAAAGGTGATTTGTGGCAGCCTGATGCATGACACTCCGACTTCTCAAGGAAGTCATGGTTGGCAGGTCTAACCCTTTTCTCTCATTAAAACAAGTCTCACACAAGCACAAGCAGACAAAGACATGCAGGACAGTTTTCAATATGTTTATTGAAAAGACTGTAATCTATGAAAAAATGCAAAATGCATTAGCTGCGATAGCACAATAAAAATGGTTACCATAAGTAAGAAGTTGATAAACAATCTTAGCATAATGGAATAAGCATATGTCCCCAAACCCCTACATATTCTTACCTACACGTCTAGCGAGAGCATAGCAGTGGTAGTACATCTCTGCCAATACTAGTCCAGGGAAGGAACACCCACCCCATACCTGAAAAGCAGGGGTTTGACTGCCATCTCCTCAGTTGGTTGTAGAGACAGGGCTAAGGTAAGCAAAGTGGCAATAAAATGGCACAGCATAGTGTGGCTCCTCTTGCTGGAATGACCTCTCTAACCTTCTTTGCCCTGCATGACATTTTATAACAAAATGTGCTGTGTTGTGAGAAAGAGGCCTGACAGAAGTGTATAGGTTGGCTATGCACATTTGTGGTTGTATTACTAGACCAGTTATGTGCAGCCTTGGGCAAAGGTACAGCATGAAACTGTTGTGCAAAGAACTAATGTCAACACTTTCGCAGAATAGTAGCTGATTAGAAAAATAAAATATCCCTGTTAGAAGCAAGATTCACTAAAATTATTTAAAATGAAAAAATGAAATAAAGCAGGTAAAAGGGCACAGATCAGAAGCCTAGGCTATAATAAGTGGACCCAAGCAAGGCTTTAAAATGGACCCAAAACAGCCTCCACATTGTCGAAAAAGAGTGCAGGGCCCAAGACCTAAAACAACGACACTACAAAGAAAAATGACTAAAAGCTCACCAAAATATACATAAGGAGATAAAAATTTTGAAGTTGACAAGCATGGCAGGATAATAGGCAGGCCAATTAAAAGGACAATTTAGAATATAAATCAAAAATGCCGAAGGTATAATTCGGCAATTATCATGACCCTGCAGGAAATCTGCAATATTATCAATGGAGATAGAAGTCAGGAAGGACCCCTCTATGGCAGGCAACAAGGTGACCAGCTCCTCACATGTAATATTCACGGAGCACAAATGTGCAGATGTCTCAGCCATGGATCGGGCGGAAGGGGCAGCATTCTGTGCAGTGCCAGATGTAGAAGGAGCCATGACATCCACAAGGGGAGGCCCATAAGATGTCTCTCATAACAACCACTGTGTCAATGGGCATGTTCGTAAATGAACTCTCATCTAGGACGTTAACAGATCAGCTTCCAAAGACTGTACGAGCTGCACAGCAAGGCACACTTTTGGTGCACATTAGCAACTACAAGCAACAGAAAAGTAGCTCCACACAAGTGAGAATTGGTCTGAATGACAGAGACCAACGCAATTCCAATTCTGGGGTTCTGCCCCTCGGATAATGATTCCTCATTCTCCAGCCTTTCCCTGGTGGGTTTCCCTGCCAGGGAAAGGCTGGTGGAAGGGGTGCACCGGGGCACCCCTTGGGGCCCCTGCCCTGCCCATGTACTTGGCATGGGAAGTGCAGGGGCCCCTGTGCAGTGCCCCATCACGATCTGCGCGATGGGTGCAGCTGCACCCACCGCACAGAGGCATTGGCGGCAACTCCATGTGGAGCCACCATCAATGTCCCGGACATGCATTCCTGTGGGCCGGCGGGCGGAAACAATGTTTGCAAAAACGGTGCAAACTTACAAAATATAATTGTATTTTGCAAGTTTGCACCGCTTTTGTGTCAAAAAATGACGCAAATGCGTCGCTAAAAAAGTATAAACATGGGCCTGTATGTGGTGACAATACCAGAGTGTTGTGTGATGATGTAACGAGAATCAGGTCAGCTCACTCTAAAACCCCTTGTGGAGTTGACAGAATGTGCATGACAACCAATTGTGTCCACTGGCCATAATAACCAGTCCTCAGAATGTGAAAGTTATGAATTAAAGATACTGTTCTGAATCAAACTAGTAAACTGTTCTTAAGCGACATATAAAATCTTTTGCTAATTGTCAAATTTTGCAAAGGTGGGAATACTGGGCGCATTCAGTTATTTTATTTTCATTAACCCAAGGCAAGTTCTTTGCTGAACAGTGTCATTAAAAAATATCATATATAAAGGAATAAGACATGTTCTAAATAAAACTTCCCTTCCCTGTATTTGCCAACACACTCTTCAAATCAATCATTTTTTTCCAAAACTGATAGCCTTTATAGGCCAGCTGGGAAACAGAGAATTCTGAATAAATCAAATTGGCGTTGGTTAGCAATATTTTACTCACTTTAGAGGAAGGTCACTTACAATAATATGACTCAGCATTCTTAGCATTGTGCCGAGTAAAATATGTAAACTTGTCTATCCATGGTTTGGAACTTTCCACTGGGGGAGTTGGACAATGTTCCCATTGTGTGAATTACAAACTAATCTCAGGGTACCAGCTTTTTGAAGAAAATAAAGCCCGTAATGATGACAACAGAACATTTCCCCATAATTTGCAGTTGTCATATAAACATGTTCACTTTCATAGTATAATATTCAAGCTCAGAAAGCTTAGAATCAACTGTTTTTTTTACATACAAACCATCAGAACCAACCCCTGATATCATAACATCATTCACAGATATTTTGAAAACATATGGAATTTGAATTACTTCAGTAGGACCAAATATATCATAATGTACTTTATCCCAAACAATTCCATTGGGAATTGGAACTGCTGAAATGTTCACAAGGAACAAGTCTCTTCGTACCTTATGTGATGATAGGTAAGGTGTTAAAACCTCATGCACCAGTACAACAGCAGAGCGTTCTGGAAGATAGTGACCAAGTATCAGCAGTAAGAAACAGTGACTAAACCAACACAATGCAGAAAGGCAAGCAATGACAATAGTATGTATAAATAGTATGATGAACAAACCAAATAGTTTTTTGAAGCCAGCTGAAAAGCTTATGTACTCTTGATACAGATGACAGTTGCTGAAGAATTTGAAGAAAAGTCGTCAATGTCAGCAAAGGAACTAGAAGCAGTCTGTGCAAAAACTGGAGCCAGTGTAGAACTGGTAGATGTAGTCAATGTTGGTGATTCATAATAAACAATGTAATCTGTTTGTGTTTCAGTGGAATCGTAAAGATCTACATCTTGGACATTTCTTGTCGGTGAAGTGGTGTCAGGATTTAGCAAAAGTTCATTTTCCACCCTCCCCATGCTCAGAGGGACAACTGTAGCACTGTTCAGTGTTGAAGCATTGTTGAGTGCTTGAAGAGGTATATCCCAGGAAGTAGTGAGAGAGGCAAGGGAACTGCCCAGGAATCCTCTTGGTCTACTGTGCAGGATCGACCACATGATGCAATTTGACATTGTCAATTGAAACAAAGCAGTTTTCTTTAGAACCAGTCAGTAGTGGTACAATGACAGTTCTGGTAACATATATTCCTAAAACTGGAACCAATGCTCAATATCATAGGCTGAACTCCTTCTTTACAGCAATTTTTCATGCCCTACATCCCCGACTTTAGGAATCCAGCCAGTAGATGTTGTTGACAAATCTCTCATCCCAAGGTAGTGGCAGGCAGATTAATTTTCATCACAGAATTGTTGTGTTTCCTGTAAAACAGTGACATATTCACTTATGTCAAAAGGTGTTTCTGTCACCACCGTGCCAGGGCAATGAAGGTCTGGGACATATGTAGGAATCCCAAACAAGACCGCATAAGGGGTACGTCCTCCCAAGGACCTTCTGGTCAGATTATTTAGAGCTCTCTGGACTCCATACATGTGATGAAGCCAACTACGAACAGAACCTAATACCCTCGCTGTTGAGGATTGCTTTACGTCTCGGTTTTTCTGCTCCATGAATGAATTTCCCTCTGGACGTTAGGGAGAACACCCAATGTGCCATGTTGTCCCTAAATGCCCCGGAGGCAAAGGCAAGGACCTGGTCCGAGTGGAATGCTACAACAGCATCTGTCCCGATGTAGACTTTCAAATCTTTAAAAACAGTTTGGCCATCAGCAGATCATTGTGCCATACCCACAGAAATCTAGAGCATGAATCTACAGCAATTAAGATGTATCTGTATGCACCATCAGGTTGTAAGGGACTGCAATGGTCCAGGTACACATATAGTAATGATTTGTTTGAAGCCAAGTGGGGTGTCTGTGGTGGGCATTTGATGGTAGATCTTTAATTTGTTGGCAGATGTCACACCAAAGAACATACTGTTTGGTCTGATTGTACAGACCTGGCCACCTGAAGCATTTTGCAATAGAGAGATGGGGGCCGCCACATCAGCAGGGGCAAAAGCAAACTGTCAAACTCTGCTTTGATGAGATCTAATATATGATCTTGGTTGGGAGGGACATGGGATCACCACCCCTGTAATTGTTGCAGATGTAATGTTTTGGGCACTCAAGTGGTAGGAATATTTATTTGTGTGTGCTTTTGGTAATGGCTTGCCAGCAGCCGAAGCTTTCACAGGAGCCAGTATTTCATCATCCATTCTTGTCTGAGAATGAGTAATCACAGCAACAAAAGCAGGAGCTACTGCAGCCAAATTATTTTGTACAATGTGTATTCCATCATGTTGATGGCCAAAGATTGAACTACATGAGCCTTTGGTAGCTTGTCTTTGAAATCTGCTAACCTTCCCCAGAAGAATTTGTGTTTCGCTTTTGAATCTCTGAACCCGTTCATGCACCAGTAGTGTAAATATTCATTTAAGGATTGGTCATAGTAGTACAAATCACACACAATCAAAATAGAAAGTTCAGGATCCGTGTGTTCCAGTGTCAAAATTATAGCCTTAAGCTCTGCAGGTTGTGTGGTGCAGTCCCCTAGCGTCTCTTTGTACGTACATTGAGGGTGGAATTTACCAACCCTCATTACTCTGCTAACAGCTGCAGAAGCACCAGAGTATTAATGTTTGGTACCTACAGCTGGTTGTGCTGAACTATCAGTGTAAATGATAATTCCGTATTGACCAAGAGGCAAGACGTACATGGGGTACTCACGTTTATATTGAAGGAATTCTTGGGTTGGAAGTTTTAGATCGAAAATATAATCAACATCAGTGCCTGTCAGAGATGCTGTCCATTGAATCCAACATGGATGTAATGCTTTTGCCTTTGGGATGCTAGCCTTAGTAACAGCCTCACAAGATAGGTACCATTTCTATCGGGAGACTAAGGGGAATGCTGGGTGAAAGGAACTTTGTGGCTCCTCTCAGATTCCAGAACTTTGCAGCACTGAAATGTGAGGGAAAGGTGTTTTTTGCCAAATTTTGAGGTTTGCAAAGGATTCTGGGTTACAGAACCTGATGAGAGCCCCACAATTCACCCCATTCTGAATTCCCCTAGGTGTCTAGTTTCCAATAGTATATAGGTTTCCTAGGTGCCGGCTGAGCTAGAGGCCAAAATCCACAGCTAGGCACTTTGCAAAAAACACATCAGTTTTCTTTGGGAAAATGTGATGTGTTCACGTTGTGTTTTGGGGCATTTCCTGCTGCGGGCACTAGGCATACCCACACAAGTGAAGTACCATTTTTATCGGGAGACTTGGGGGAATGCCGTTTGGAAGGAAGTTTGTGGCTCCTCTCAGATTCCAGAATTTGCAGCACTGAAATCTGATGGGAAAGTGTTTTTTTGGCCAAATTTTGAGGTTTGCAAAGGATTCTGGGTAACAGAACATGGTGAGAGCCCCACATGACACCCCATCCTGGATTCCCCTACATCTCTAGTTTGAAAAATGCACAAGTTTGGTAGGTTTCCCTAGGTGCCTTATATTGGTAGCCCCAATGCCCTCTCCTTCCCCTAAACTTATGCAGTACCCATGACTTCCAGCATATTTGTGACTATATGATAAATTAAGCAGCAGGCTCCTAAATGGCAGTGCTAAAATACCTTGTATGCTGAAAAAAGATTCTCCATCATAGATTTCATTCTGAAGTATGATTTGATGAGAAATGAAGCTAAAACAATGGATGTGATGAATACGAGGATACATGTAAAGTGAAAAAGGTTGTTATAGAGCAAATGAAATGTGAGTATGAGACTAGTAATATGGTCGCTTATAAGGCGTCAGAATACTTGACGGAGGTGATTAAAATGTTTCAAGATGTAGGGTCCAATTCACCAAGTCATTACAGCTGCAAACCTATGTCTAAGACCGGAAATGACTCAATTATGATTGTAAGTCAATTAAGCTGCAAAAGGATACACCCAGGCGGAGTAAATGGTTTTACTGCACAGCCGTATACAGCTACAATGTACTAAACAATATTCAATGGGGTATGGATAGGTGGATCAAGAAATGATTTGTCTTACGAGCTTGTGAACACCCACAGATTGTGAGTTCGTTGGCATTTGCAAACTACGCTCCAACCCTTTCTAAACAAGGACATTGTTGGTGATTTACTCCAGCTGTAGTAAATACAAGTCTAGGGTGGTAAGCGGACTGTAACAGCCCAACTTTCATGAGGGTGTAGGAGAAGTGGCTTCCCCACTGGGAAATCTATATTCATGCAAAAAAAGAAAATTAAACAAAAGTGCCTGGGCTACCTATCTGCAATGCAAAGTTGTATTACGTGTGGACAACTCCACATTGGAAAAATAGTAAATGTCACATAACATTCTCACTAGTACACCAGGTAACCAGTGATGCCACATTATGAATGTATGTAAATACCCAAATCTCAAATATTCACACATGTGTGTAGGAATACATGTACGTATGTGGATTTACAAATAATCTTTGTAAATTGTGCCCCTCTTGATCTCCAAAGAGAGATGGATCTTTAATTGCATCCCGAAATGAGCGTGGGTTGGGCGGTTCTGATGTTGAAAATAATATTGTTCCAGGTCCTGTGAGCACAGATGGAGAAGGCCTATTTGCACTTACCATCTTTCTTAAGGTTTGCATTGAAAAGTAAAATGTGATTGTACAATAGCTGAGGTTTCACGAAATATAAATTACTTCTTACCCGTAGTGTTTTTGAGACTTTGATTGTTATTTGGTCGAGTGGAGAATCTGCTGGTTTCAATGGGCGGTGAAGGCAACAGATGGTGAGGAGGACTGTGTATGACACATAAAGGAAGGTCCAGAGGAGAAAGAACTTAGAACCATACTTCTTCCATTTGTAGTGCATTAGCTCCTTCACCGGAGTAAGTTCCAAAAGTATTCTTGCCTTATTGAATTAAGAAACAATAAACAGACTATAAATAAAGAGCTGGGCTCTAACAATATCTAGCTTTTCTTTATACTATGTGTGCCCGATTAACAAAGATTTTGCTGTGATATACTCCTGCAGTACTCACGAATTCCAAAAGTAAGTCAGGAATGCTTTTGGCTTACTCTTGAAATTCATGAGAAAGCCAGGAATTCTAAAAGAGTGATTCACATCCACATAGACAACAGTCTTGGTAACTCTGTCCCAAAATACACAAATTACGCTTGTAAAATATATCTAGGGCAAAAAAGAAATCAGTGGACCTTATTTATCTTTTCTCGTTTTAGTAGATGAAGGGCAATACACAAAAGGTGCGAGCCGTATAACTTTGAAAAATGATAAAATTGTTTTGCTTTTGTTCACTGAAGTAGCTTTACTGTGTGCAGTTCAATAGGGATCACCATTTGGATGTTCTTTGACAGACAATGTTCGTACAAATAGATCGGTAGAGTTTCCCTCAAATGTGGATCTTGTAATTGAGGCCAAGTTGGCATTTTCCTAGTATTGCTACTCAACATAATAAGTACTGCGGGCATAGTTACCAAAAATTCACACAATGCCGGGCAGCAAGCAAAGTAGCTGTGATGTACTGTGTGAATGGGAGAGATCTAAGATATGGTACTCTTCTGCTCTCTCCCTGCACTGGTGCACTCGAGTCAGGACAATTTGAATGCAGACACCCTCATACCATGGTGTAAGGGTTTCTGCGTTACGGGCTATTGCAGCCTCCACTATAGTAAAAGAAGAACTTTTACCTGAGGCCGCATTACATAAAGAGCTCCAGATTCATAATGGTTGTGTGTGCATGCTTTTTGCACTCCCAAGGGCACTCTGGTATTGTAGAAAGGACCTCAGACTCTTGTAAGGCACTTCTGCAATGCAGATAACACACATGCACATGTAGCACTGTCATTATCCTGAAGCGGATTTGCCTCATTAGTATGGGCGATCATGGATGCAAATACAGTGGCAAAGAAGTCATCGGGAAGGGTACTGACTGTGCACCACAACAAGGTGGTGCACACTTTGTGCGCCACTGGAGATGGCTCCAGCAGGGGGAGAAAAAGATCCCATAGTCCTTCCCCAGACACTCTCCTGCATGCAGGTGCAGTCACTCACTACATAACCAGTAACAGGACACACTGTCCCTGTTTTCGCCGAGCGCACACTCCCTTTTTGCTCCTGGCGCACCTAATCGAAGGTGTGCTACAGTGCAAACAGGGACTGTGCGCTCTTCCCCTAGCACAGCCTCTGGTGGTTCATTTTCCAGTGAGCTAGAAATACAAGAGAGACCTAGATATTCTAGTAATTCAGTTGCCCCTTTATAGTCAGCAGAGTCTTCTTTTTCCCTTTAGGTATCTGCTTTTAAAATGAGCTCAAAATATATCTATCTAAGGCATTTGTAGTATGGATGATCACCCTGGAACCACTCCTTCCAAAAACAGGAAATTGGAAAACTTAAAATACCTTGATTGTTCAAAATCTTATTCTCTGGAAAGCTTCACCATCACCATTCATGACAATTTAACAATTAATGCACTTCTGCAATTATGGACTGGTCCGTTCTTACTTTCTGCACCCCTTCTTGTAATTGCTTGGCATACTGTTAGAGCACTTCTCCTACACCTTTTCCTTTCCTTTCCTATTTCTAAAATAATTTCCTTTTTTGTGGCCCTCTGCAATATTAAGCAACATTCCAGATGTTTCAGCAACTACTATTTTAGCCCGCCCTCCTTTTGAATCATCCCATATTAAGCTTAGAAAAACCTTTAGACTAGTGTTTTAAATGGACAGGTACCTACAGGTATTGAGTACCAGGCTTACATTGATTTTATTGGATCAAAGTGCTTCAAAGACTCTTCAGGGATTGTAGGTTCTATATAAATGTAATTACAATGTAATCAAGTGGCCTACGAGTGGCAATGCAAACCTATACGCATGCAGAATACTGGTAGCATGATGAGGGGAGCTCAAGATAGAATTCAAAACAACTCACATCATTCTTTTTGCTGCTGCATATAATATCCAGAACCGATTGCTTGTCGTCGTAGGAATCAATTCCGGTGAGGTCATAAAGGCTGGATGATACAGGGCCAAACACACAGTATGGCTTCTTTCTCTTCTCCATGAAATACTCAAACATCTGTAGGACAAATCGAGAGGACCATGAACAGGACAACAGAAAACTGTGCTAAGGATAAAGATTTAATCTGACAATTTTTAAAAATGTGCACATATATATAAATATGTGTATATATATATTTATATATATATATGTACTGTATATTTTTTTGTGATGGCAGCATTTCTTCAAGGGACACACTTCACTGACAAATGCAAGAGAACCCTTTTATAAAACTTGGGTAGCTCACACACAACATTGCCCATCATTTTCAATACAGGTCAGAGGGTTCCTGGCCTTCATATTTCAGGCACTTGGCTGCAGAATATTAAAAAATAATGTTTATCGATGAGGGCAGAATTATCATTATCTCCTCATCCATTTTTCGGTATATGAAGATCACTAATAAGTAATAGTGTTATTATTAGCAATGCCACATCTTTTTTGACAGGGTATATCCTCTAAGGATTTAAAAAGGTATGGTCCCAGTGCATATTTCAGGTCAGATGTAGATCCAAACTTACGTATAGCCCTCTAGATGCATCTTCATTTAGGACTGGTTGCAAGATGCCTGGAGTTTATTGAAACCTGCAGAGCAGTCATAATTCCGAACTGGATGTTTTTTTTACTGCACCCAGTGATTACTGGGTACATTAAATAACTTACCCACAAATTCCAAATTTCCAACTTGAAAATGAGTTGCAACATATGGAATTGTATTTAACACAGCAAATTCCACATATTTTGCCTTTTCATGAGCCATTTTATTATAGATTTTTGCAGGTTTTACCTGTGGGAATCTATCAGGGGTAAACTGTAACAGTATGATAATTATCAAAACCTATGAGTTTGTTCACATGGGTACTGCAAGGTCCCAAAACATCTCTATCGCCTGCGGTGTCCCCCAGATTTCCATCCAGGCCTCTTCTGTCTTTATCCTCTACATGGAGCAGCTTGGTCCTCCATGCACTGTAAAAGTAGCAGGGTTAACTAATATGCCAATGACACCAGGGGGTGGAATTTAATAAAATATTTACTTGTGCATGGGACATGTTCCTTCATAAATCTACTTGCCCTGTAAAAAAACTCTACTTGTCCCTTTGGTGCCATGTAAAACGTCAAGACACTTTGGCAAACATCTCATTATTTAGGAGCAACATTAAAAGCCTCTCTGGTTATCCTAGGGCTAATACTATAGAAGAGCTTGAATACTAGCAATTGCCTTATTTTGCCACTTTTCCGCAGATCTACATACTGGGGCTAGAGGCAGCAATAAGCAAACGTTCCAGAGCTAAAATGCCCTTTTGAGTCTGTGCAAACCTACTAACCTGCATGTTTTATGGGTTTTCACCAGCCCTTCTCAAATCTTTTTCCATGCTGGGAAAGGTTGGAAATTTACTCCTGACAAGGGCAGAGGTAAAACTTTTTTCAGGGATGGGGATAAAAGTGGTTGGAGTGAAAGTGAACTTGTAAACATCCAACATATTTTCACATGAGCAAATCTACACATGCATATTTGCTCGTGCTAAAATACAGTTCACAAATATTTTCTAGGAGTATGGTTTTCTGGTCTACTTCTGTAAAGTCTTGTGAGTTCATGAAATATGTAAATCTGCACTAATGCAAAGACATATAAAATGGGTGCACTTTTGTGACTTTGTGGGCCCCTAATTGGATCTGACCTTTTGTTTTTATTAAACTTCCCTCTCTCTCTATCCATCTATCGGCTGGCTTCACTGTGAGTGATAGCAATTTTCTCTTTCACAAGGAGCGTATCAGCATACAAAGTAGTTTTGTTCAGTGCCAGAAACTACTGAGATAATGTGTGCTTTTCGAGACCAACAAATATTTTTGCTTTTTGCCAATGTTTGTTACAATGGTGAGGGCCCAGCAGCTCCCACAACAATGAAGTTTTACAAAAGCCATGTCAAAATAAGACACATATTGACAAAACTAAAAGACTAACCACCAATGTCAGACCTATTGGCTTTGCCAATGCTTGTTTATTTTCATGTTTCCCATACTTTTGTTGAAATTGGTTTCACCGATTTTCCATTATGGATATTTTTGGGATAAAGTGCCATGCATCAAAACGTTTTACTGAATAATGCTTTAAAGAAGTTTTACCTAAAATTTCACAGTAATTTCTCGACACATTTCTTTCCTAGTTGCATTTTTTGTGAACATTTTATTTTGAAAGCAAATAATCATCAATCTTGCTTCAAACTTCTGTAAATATTTGCATATAATCAGAGAGCATTTAGGGAGCATTACATGTAACCTCATATTGTTAAACTTTGCAAACATGTGTACACATGTTTTTTTACTGGAACCACTGTAAGCACTGCAGTCTGAAGTTATAACACGCATTTAGGGTGCTCACCATAATAATAAAGGCTTTGCTTTAATAAACCATAAATACAAGCTTGATCAGCAATCACAAATGGGCACAAATATTACCTCAACTGCAGACAATTCCCTTTCAAGCTCCATAATGTGGTATTGTAAACTGGCAGCCAAAGGGTTTGTGCATCAGCGGGTTGTCCTACTTGTCCGATGGACAAAATAAACATGAAAACATATGTCCTGTGCATCTTATCAGGCTATAGGAATTCCACACCCCTGTGACACACAAGTTTACTTCAAAGTGTCCTCTGCTTCAAACATCCAAGGCCTTAATCTCCTCCTCCAGATCGTCCAGACCTGGATGTCCTGTGCCCACCTCAAGCTCAACCCAGCAAAGACAGAATTCATCCTATTTTCCTACAAAAACAGACAAGGAACAGTAAAAACCTGGCTCACTGACATGAATTGTGATGGAAAGAATTGAATTGAAGATGCACCTCTTTGAAGAATACTACATCACAGTACATTAACCAGCCACAAACCAGCTGACTCTTCTCTGAATTATCACTTTATGATTGCCTTTGACCCTGTGCGGTGCTCCACTTCCTTTTGAGTGGGTTTGTGCTATAAAATGACCACATATATACATGCATATCACACAACTCATAAATCCAATCGCTGTGCAAATTTAATTCTTCACATGGTTCGGAATTTAATCCTTTACTTTCAACGAAGGACTAAATTGTAATGCAGGATTTTAACTTGAGGACTGGAGACCACTTCCTGATTCAGTAGTGAATGTCAAACTCAAAAGTCCGTCATACTGGCTAATATCAACCATCTGTCCTTGCTGCACTGCCACTCCTTCACTGTAATCAAAAAACCACAGGAGTAACCTGTAAGACCAATACGACTGGGGTGTAGAATGTCTAAATACAATGATGGCTAATTAGGTATCAGTTGCCAACACCTTTTGAAATCTGTCAATACCTAGTTAGTGTATTCTGGAATGCCCAAAGAGGGTCAACAATTTAAAACAATACAGGATGTGACCACAAATATGGGAATCACAAAGAAAGGAAAGTTACTGAAACTAACTTAACTCTAATCGGACATTGTTGTATTTAGACACTCCTTCACTGTAGCCAGCATAATGTGCAGATACAATAATCCCCTTTAATCAGGAAGTGGTCCTATGTACCACACTAAAGAAAGACAAAACACAATAGGTGCAGATGAAAGGATTCTAGAATAAGTGGCTTGACTGTGTCAATCCAATATTAGATTAGAGGATGTCTGAAGGGAATGGTGTGTTGGGACGGAAAAGTCCAATACATGGTAAGAGACGTGGATCCTTCCATGAATGCCCAACTGTGCTGTTGTCTGAACCCCTAATGCTGATTGTTTGTCATAGGCTAACCCAGATCATGTGTTTGTGCAATTACATAGGCCTGTCTCTCAGATTGAAGTCTTGTTGGAATGGGAGTGGTGCCCAAAGTTCACCAGTTGTAAATCAGCACAAGCACGGTGGTGGCAGCATACCGGGTGGTGGCCAGTAGTAGTGAACAGGACCTCTTTACCCTGTGTCACTGGAATGAGGCCTACAGGCTCACTTACCTCTTGAAAGTTCTACTGATTTGTGATTAACCCACCCCGGCCCACCGTAGTTAGATGTGGAAGTGTGTGTGTGATGGAAACATGTGCTTAGTGTATGTGTGCTTGCAAGATGTGCACTACACAAGGGGAGAAGTGTGATACAGTGTGTGCATAGTAAATATGAGTGTGCTGGCAGTGTGTGTTTTTGAAATCACACACTCTGTTCAATACTGCAGCCTTTCTGTATTGCACCAGTGTACTCAGACTGAATGCGTTTGCTGCATGTAGTTATACTTGTGGTGGCATAATACATGAGGAAAACTGCTGTGCAGTAAATGTGCTGTGGATGTACAAGTGTACAAGTACAAGTGTTTCTGTCTGGTACATTTCATGGAGAAGGTTGGGGTTCCATTTTGGGAAGCCCAAACATGCCTGGTGAAAAGATAAGGAGTAGTAGAATCCCCCCATATCGATTTGTGTATTGCTGCATCCCTGTAAACTGGGAGGGACATGCACTGGAGGATGGGAGAGCCAAGGTCTCTCCGTGCATTTCAAAGGGTTCTTAGATTCAATAATAGATCACAAGGAAGGGGCCTGGACACTTCTCAGGAACAGAGAGATGGGGCTGTTAAGGGAAGCAATAAAGAGTAGAGCTGGGTACCCAGGATTACCCTTTTGGTGCACATATCACTGTGTCTGATATCCAGGTGAGAACTCTGTCCACTGCAATGAATCTTGTTGTGGGTTAATCAACTTTGGAGTCCTGCCTGCTGTGACAAACATCCTTCAGGAGGAAGAGGAAATGGTAAAGATGTCAATTTTAAAGAAGCAGAACACCAATATAGAACAAAGACTCAGACACTAAATTACATTTTGTGTCTGGGAAAAGGACTATATGTCGGGGAGATTGAGACCCAAACTTTGCCATCTGCCGAGCAGCCGGACGGGAAAGCTCTGCTTGACTACTGCCTGTGCCTGTGACCAGGACTGGGCATCAAGGCCTGATAGTCTCTCTGATGGGTGAGGAGACATCACCCAGGGAAACCAAGACCACCTGCAATGGAGCCTGGAGCACCACAGCCTGCGACCTCACCAAGACCAGTGTGCCTTGTGACCAAGAAGAGAGCGCTGGAAGGATCAAGGTTCAGGGGTGAGCCTCATCATAAGGACTCCGTGTGCAAAGTGTGAGTAATCCGCTGTGCACCGATCGGTCTGTACCCAGTGTCCTGGATTCATTCAGGAACCTCAGTGTGCCAAGAGAGGCCATTGTGGACTACGCCAAGGAGCAAGGTTTGAATGGAGGGCACCAGGCCTGCATGACCTCTTGGTGGGTGGCCCTGTGTACCACAGAAGGGGCCATCATGAACATCAATGCCAGGTCAGTGTGACTGGACTTCTGAGTGCTGTGGCAATGACCGCACATGCCATGAGTGGCCGATGGAGACACTGAGGCCAAGGGTTCAGGCCATCGCCCTGGAGCAAGAAACTGCTACTGTGAACAAAGCGAACTGCACCGAAGGAAGAGGATGATTAAAGGACATCACTGGAACCGCATTGGAGCAGGGAGATCAGCCCCTCCACCTCCCAAAGGGAGGTGTGACTTACCTTGTGATCACCAGAGCGGGAACAACCCTGATAATTTTAACCAGCTGGTAGAAAGGCTCGGAGGAGAGAGCCTGCACCTGCTCGGTGCTGCCGCTTGTGACCCCCCACAGCCTGACTTTGCCGATCTGGGGAAGGACTTTGCTGCGCCATTTAGGGGTTTCATACCCTCAGAGAGGGTAAGCCATAAACTGGGCCTTTGGGACCCCAGGCGACATACTGCGATTGATACTGCGACCCCATAGACTATTGTGACTAAACTTCGAAAAGGAGTCAGAGGGGAGAACTCTTGAGTATGTCCTGGATATGGCCATCAATGAATGATGAATGACATCAAACTTGTTGCACTAAAGTTACTAGGGGAGGGAGTGCCCTGAAAATTACTATAGCCTTGCCCTCAAGGGCTATGGTGTTATTGTTCTGAATGCCGTTTACCTTTGCATGTGTAGAGTTAGAATTAAAATACTTCTTTTTATATAAGAACAGGTATTTGACTGGACATTCATTTATTGTTTGTGCTGCTTGCACATTGAGTTATGAGTCGTGTTCACTGATCTCTATCTGCATTCCCCCCAATGGAGCCTTGACTTCTTATCTGACGCTACCTAACTGAGAGTCAGGTGCAGAAGGGAAGCATGGTCCACTAGAGCTGGATTCATAGTGAGGCGGGCCCCAGGACTTCAGGAGTAAAAAGCCTCAACCACCACGGTTGGGCCCTGTAACTCCTGCTTGCCCGTTGACCCACTGAAAGCTTTCAAAACCTGAAATCTGCAATTGACTTTGGATTAAACAATAAACGATTGCTGCATCTTTAAAAGATCTTTACCCTAAAAGTGTACGTACCCTAACTACTCCCTACTTCAGTTTTTAATGTCACTGTCATTGAATGTGTAAAAAGGATATGTGTGACACATCTGTTTAGCATAAAAATCTTGCATCATCAGAACATTACACACTCATGGTTAAACATATGATATGAAATCAAAGAATTCAAAGTACAAAAATAAAATGTGTAACACTATGGTTAAAACGTTTTGCAAGCTGGCAGAATGGCATTCAGTTGCCGGAAGATAGCTAGCATTCAATTAAGCAAGATAGGATGCCCTTTCCCAATCTGGGGGGAGGTCCCACTTTCTCCAAGATAACTTTGATATTGCTCCAGGAAAGACTTTCTGAACCATCACTTTGACCTGGAGATCTTGTTCCCAATAGCGTGTACGATTTAACCCACCTCTTAGAATCCACCTTTTATTGCTCTGGAATGGATTCAAATGAAATGTTAAGAATTATATAGAAGTTCTTAAATAAAAAATAATACAAGGAAAAAGTTACTTGATTACACAGCCAAGTTGAGAGACATAATGGTGGTAATTCACAGAATAATGTAGCAATTCATAGCATAAAAAATGGTGCTTTCATCCAGGACAGTCCTGGCCTTTCAGAATAATAATAATTATTGGCATATTTAAGACACCAAGGATATATTGGTGCAAGCTCTTAGCACAACGCTGAAATGTGCATTACATTGTTACTTGCTAGCATACTGAGGCCATGCATGACTTGATGGTGCCCACCCTCTGGATAATTTTAGACCTGACATCTTGGTGATAGTAATTACTTCTGGTAAAATCTTGGCTCTACTGTCATGGTGACAAGTCTTACCATACTGTAGGAATAAACCTGCAGGCACTACCACGCTGTGGATAGTGGGTTGAATCAATATTGATGGGTTAAGGAACAGGGACCCTTTTCATATTAGCATTTTGCTGGCTAATAATGCTCATTGGCCTGTTACCCCACTGTCATCACCTTATCTTTTCGTCCACCCATACCCTAATTCCTGTGGACATTTACTATTTTCTTAGGTATATAAGGAGCTGTCATGTTCAAATCTCTATGTGTCGGTTCTACACCTCAAGTCCTGTTATTCCAGGTCTGTTGTGGTAATTTTTCTTGAAGCCTGTCTCCTTTTCTGCATTCACTGGGAGTTTTTTAGGCCTAAGATCTTTCCTTCAGTAAGGTTTTGAAACCTCTCCAGAAGCACCGGGTCCTTTCACATGCATTGTGTATGATCAAGGTGGCTAATGAGGAGCGTTGTCATTTCCTCGGAACCAAGTCATCTGGGAGGTCATTACATTCAGCCCTTGGCAGGCATTGGCTTTATCATCATCCATATTGTAAAGTGCTAGGTCAGTGGTTCCACGTGTCCACTGGCTGAACTTGGTGCTTTCAATAGTGATAGCAGCACAAGAAGGGTGCATAGCACTTGAGCAACTGTGGCAAAATTATTTAATTTCTCAACTTTCCAAACTTTTTTCCTTTTACTGGGCAACATCATGCAGGAGGGAAATGGTCTTCACATTGTCCTGATACTAATTTCTGACCTTCATGGTGTGTAGTTTATATGCAAGTGATAATTTCAGAACCGGTTCAGATTTGATGAGAATGTGGATAATGTTGATTTGATGTTTGCTGCTCTTGTGTGGCGAAAGCATATTTGGGAGCGTCATGTCTGGCTCTCTTAGGATGATGGAGTGCAGTTTTTTCAATGATCACCCTTGAGTGACTTGCATGCAATTTGTCTATTTGTTCAGTGGTTTCCTGTTTAGGATGTGGGAGCAGTAAAAATCCAAATCTGGAAGGGGATTGAAGTAGCCGATCAAGGACATTCCCTGCTAGAGTGTCTCAGTTTGACACACCCTGGACAATCAGGAGGGAGTACTAGGGAGTGGGTGGCAATTCCCTTGGAGGATTTTGTCCTCCTCACCAGTATATGTGGTGAGGTTCAGCGGTGGTAGAGGACTGGCACATGCAGTGATTGACAGAGGTCTTAGAAGAGGTGGCCTAGCTACCTTTACTAACTTTCCTTATTTAATGGGATAAACTATCAAACATTTACGGATATGATAACACCAGAGCCATGCTAATGGTCCATGCATGACACTATAGTCACCTCTGTCTTGCCTATACTCCTCTCTTCCCCTGCTGCACCTCCTGAGAGATTGCAATATTAATTCTCCTCTCTTGCATCTCGTTCTTTCCTTGTTGACGCCTTGCATGAATGAAAAAATACTGCACCCTTCGGAGGTCGACTCTTTGCCTACCACTTGACTTCCATTTACTGGGTTATAGTAAAACCTATAAGAAGAATTATGACATAGAGAAACTACAGACGCAAACGCAATATAGAAATACATCTATGGTTATTTAAGCTGTACATACCTTAAGGTTTCCTTCACTTGCGGCTAGCTTTAAAGGGGTGAACCCACAATTATTCTCAATTTTTTCCAAACGTAAAATTATTTCACATGGAATGAGAGAAATCATAAAATCATAGATTTTACAAGCCATAACTCTATTAGGATGTAATGCTAGCATGTGGAGAGCAGTGTTTCCTAGAGACAAAAAGAAGACATAACAAAAATATGAGTTAATTCTGGTATCATTGTCCTGTTTCCATACACACAAATTTGGAAGTTATACAGGCATTATAGTGATCTAATTTTTATTCCAGGAGTAATACCACTAAAGGACACAGTATTTTCTCAGGGTTATGGGCGAGGATGAAACAAATAAGAAACAATTAGCAATAATTAGCTACACAATTTTTTGTGCATATGTATTCCACTTTGTTACCAGCAGCCTTCAGCTGGCGGTAGTGACTCAACATATGAGTTTAGCAAAAAGTGTATGGTAACCCTATTCCCGCATATTCCAGTGGAAGCCAGAAAATGCTGGTCGTGGTTCCTTATCATATGTTTTGCCACTTCAGTTATTTTATTAATAATTTAGGAGTGTTAATAAACGGTTTTCACTGTAACAACAACATTCAAAAGAAACATACTATATAACAGCATAGAGGTCTCTTTTGATTATTCAAAGCGTCTCCATTATTACAGCACACGCTAAAATGCTTTTAATTTACAGCACATTTCAGCACATTTGCTTTAGCCTAGAGCAGAGGTCTTCAAACTGGGGGGCGGGCCCCCCTTGGGGGGCCTCAAGTGATCCTAGGGGGGGCGCCAAACTCTGGCCAAAAGAAATATTATACAGATAACATGCCTTTGTTTTAAGCAGAAGCTTGTTATTGCAGTTTTAAAAAGGTAACAGTACTTAACTGCAATGTTTAAATAGGTTTAGACCTATTTAAACATTGCCATCTTTCTAAAATAATTGTGAAAAATTCTGAGGGGGGTCCAATGATTTTTATTTTTCAACTGGGGGGGGCGCGGCATTAAAAAGTTTGAAGACCTCTGGCCTAGAGGGTTCTGCAAAGTCGGTCCTGGAGAGCCAGGTCCATGCCAGATTTTTAGCATATCCACATTTAGAAAAATGTAGATTTCTGAAACATCTTTTTTCTAAATGTGGATATGCTAAAAATCTGACATGGACCCAGCTCTCCAGGACCGACTTTGCAGACCCCCCCTAGAACATTATGGTCATTAAATCATTTGAACATTTGAAAACAGGTGTCATAAATTTGATGAACTTCTGTTTGCTTCAATGCACTATAACAATTTGGAACATTTTTCTCTGATACCATAACTCAACATTGAAGCAATTTACTTAGTGAAGCATTTGCTTTACACACGTTTCCAATAACTTCCTGTTCCGACTGAAGACTTGAATACCGAGTACAAGAATACCTTGGCACATTAATATCGTAGACTAAAGATCAAGACACAAAGTATTAAAATGCATATAGGGAAGTATAGATTTACTCTTCTTAATTCTACATCTATGTACCCTGACAACATGTATATCATCAAGGTGCACAGATGTGGAGCTAAGCTTATAAATCTATGCATTCTTACCTTTCAAAATGTTATCCATCTAGATTTTGTCTATGATATCACTTTCCTACAATTTTCTGTATTTTATATTCATGGCCCCTAGTCCTGCTCCTCCTTATTCTCTTTTCCTCCTTCCATTCTTTATGAGGAAGCAACAACATTACAGACACCCTTGCTTTTGTTTTGTAAACAAAAACGTCCCACTCACCTTCTCTTTCTCTCACTAAGAGGCTCATCCTATTAAGGGAAAACATCAAAAGAGTGTCCTTCGCACACACAATCACCCTGTCCTTATGAAAAAGGGATCGCAAGGAAGAAAGTGCAATGGTGGATATGTTGTAAGTGATGATATGGGAGGGGAGATATTGAAGTAATGTAAAGTACCGGTAAGTAATCCCAACATTTTCATAATTACTATCTGCCTCCTTTGAAAAACAGGATAAACATAGTTTTAATTTCTCTGCCTTTGTACAGAAGCACAAAATCCACCATATTTTTACCCGAAATACTAGTCCTTAAAGATTACTTAGTACAAGCTATGGTCAAGAGATTGTAACCATGTGAAGATGTATTTCTATTTATAGCTCGATGCCGTGGCATAAACATTCCTTTCTACACAAATGCAGTTTTGGAGACACAGTCAAAGCTCAGAATTATTGATAATTGTATCTTCTAAAATTTAAAGCTAAAGCAATCTTAATAGCATCCTCCGTACACAACCATGAAGTCCTGACAAAGGCCCTCCATTTGGCTTTGGCTGCAATGTGTAGAAGCTGTTTTCCACCTAGGGAAATTATTTCCTCTACTATCTTTTCTGTGCAGAGATCTCTTCCACCATTGTAAAGATATAGGGAAAATAAATAAATATTCTATAGCAAATGTGGGGGGAGGGGCGTGGGAGTGGTGGGAAAATGAAAAATAATTTCTCCCCTATGGGTGGGATTAAAGGAAAATGAAGGAGGGTTTTGAAGGGACATGCTAATACAAATACACACCAACAAAAGAGTAAGACAATGGCACTTAACAAAATATACTTCTAAAGTTATTACAGGCTGAATGGTGCTGTGTACTTCAGCCAAGTCTTGGAGTAAGTCAAACCCAAAGCTCAGCCAACCACTGGTACCACAACACACTTCCACAGATACCAATGGAGGCAGGGACGTAAACTAACACCACAAATGAAAGCAGGACATAAAGTAACGCTATACATATATATATATATATATATATATATATATATATATATATATATATGTGTGTGTGTGTGTGTGTGTATATATATAAATAAAAAATGTTGTTTGAAATTATATGTATAGATGTATAGTTAAATACTGACCTTTTAAATTTACACTTAAACTTACTTTAAAATTGTAACAAAATATTAAAATAAACCTTTTACTTATTATTAAAAAATATAAGCATACCTAAATCAAATAATTACATGGATATTTTACCATGTATATTACAATTGAACAAAAATAAAAATGTCAGCAAGGGTGGGTATTTTTTAAATTATGTTCTAGAAATGAAGATTTATACAATAAATTCATAGTTAAATTATTTTATTATTTAATACACATTTAGCTTAAGGAGTTAATGTGATGTAACATTTTATTTTATCTGTTTCAGGTTAATATAACATATTTTACTTTTTTTCATGTTCCTGTTTTTATATACACATTTTAAAATGAATAAATCGTATTACATTTCTCTAGATTGCCCCATGAGGAGAACTCCACCCCAGTGGTGGTAATCTCCACAAGTAGGTGAAAAGGTACTTGTAATAATTTGAAACTTGTGAATCCATTCATAGGAGGGTCCACCTCCTAATTGTTGGGAGCGGAGACAATGAAGTTTACATTGAGGCATAAATCTCCACTTGAAAATGATAAATAGCAAAAAGGTGGAGGGTTACATTTGAGAGTGGTATTAGATTCACTTGTAAGTAGATCTACACAAGTAAATTTAGATTAGATTACTTTAGTTAATCGGGCCCTATAAGAGGCGCAGAATACTACCTCGTAACTCCCCTCCCTCAGAATCAACGACATTGTAGGCATCATCAGTTCTGGAGAGAGGGCATAATTATTCCCTAGTATTACATTTGGGAAAAACATGTGGAAATTAGTGATTTCCTGCAAATTTCTGCATGTTTTTGCCTACAATTTCACTCATTTTGACCACACACAGCCTGAAAACGGAAAGCAACATGTCCAGGTGAAGAACTCTGGACCTGCTTTTTCCTGCTGATTTTATAATCCTGAACGGGCAGATAATGGGATAAGGATTTGTGGGGTACTCATGGTGAGACCTTAATTGTTGACTTGAACCAAAAAAAGGTCTATTGAATTAATGAAATGTTTCGTAGAGCATACAGCTACTACTAGAGTGTCCAGGCGCTTGGCAAAGAGCTGCCTAGAAAAGGAGCGGCATCAAATAATCCTTAAACAGATGGGTTTTCAATTGTTTCCAAAAGAGGTTTTTTCTTTGGAATGTTTCTGTGGGGAAAAGGAAGGTCATTCAAATATTTGGCTGCTAATACCAAGCAAGCAGAACCACCCCAATTCTTCCTTTTGGAAAGGGTATGGTCTGAAAATTTGCAGACTGATAGCTTAGGGTTCTTTGAGAGCAAAATGCAGTTAGCCTTTTGTGCAGGTATGAGGGTCCAGTTTTATAGAACCCCGAGTGTGCTATTTTCAAAGTCTTAGAGATGATTACAGGTAACCATTACAGCTGGTTGTGGTATAGGGTGATAGTAGCATATTTTGGCAGACTGAAAATCCATCCTGCAGACTCAACCACGGCTGCAATCTGAGTCTTAAAATGATAGGTGAGTGTCAATAAGAACCCCTAAGTTCCTAGCCAGCTCAGTACGAGGGGACGTGTAGTACAACTGTCAGGATTTCTGTTTTTCTGGATTGCCTTTTAAGGAGTTAGCTTTGAGTCAGCCAATAACTATTAAAAGACATAAGGTAACTATTAAAAGATGTAAGGCAAATGTTACGTGTATATATACTTATTGGTTAAAGAATAAGTGAATATTATTTGTATAACAAAAGGTGTATGGAACTTTGTTGACCCATGATTTACTTTCAACAGCAGTGAGTTTTGTGGTGATACAAATATGATTAATTTAAATATTTGAGATGTAGGCCTCCTTGACAACTAGTATTAATTTCTGATTCAGCTAAAAATGGAGTTTCCAATATAATCAGGAATTAAAGGTAATGTGAAAATACTGCACCCCTGATTTCCCTTCACTGGACTTTGAAATTTGTAGATGAGGAATGCCAACTAAGTGGGCACTTACCAGAGTAACTGGCTGCAATAATTGATTCCTGTGGTAATTTCTGTTCCCATTTCAGAATACCAGATTAGTCCGATAGCCTGGAATTACAAATCCCCTGTGTCGATAATGGCAGATAATGTTTGTGTATGTGCGAGTTATCAAACTCTGTCTTGTTGAAACCTTCTATTTCCACATAATAATAAAAACTATGAATCAGTATAACTTGTTATTCTGCAATATTACTCTAACTTTGGATGGTGCAGTTAACAGGCAATGTGAGTTTAACAGATCATTTTGAGGTTTGTGGGACTGCAACTACAGGATAAATATAGCATCCATTCATTGTCAAATTCAGTAGTATAACCAAGGTAATTATGAGAAACATGGTGAGTACTGGGCACAGCCCTAAATAGAACATCAGAAGAGCTAGACTCTATCAATATTACCATACTTACAAAACCTGCATTGTTTACCAAAAGAAAATGAGTCACTATAAGGCTTGATTTGTAATTCATATTTTTGTCACCTTGTTTATCTCGTGAGTGTAATGGAGCACCACTTTCAACTAAAAGTTTAATAATCTTCTCATTTCCAATGCAGACTGCAAAAGATAACACATATTCCCCTGAAATGGAAAACAATATGATTTATTCCAATAGGCAAATAAAATATATTTGTCACAAAATATAATGTTAAGAGATTAAAAAAAACATGCTGATTGCCAGTTCTTAAATTATATTTTAGTTCTAATTGTTATTACTGTAATATTTCCGATTGTGTTACAATTCACGCACACCACTTATTTTTATTCTATTTTACCTTTACTTGCTCATGTTTTTCTTTTTTTCCCTAGTCTCAGATGTATTCCCTTGCAATGTGAACCAAAACGCTTTACTGAAGGTTATCTTTCATCTTTAGACTATTCTTTCATATCAATGAGTGCTTGTAGAAGGCCAACGTAGCTTCTATGAATCTACACAGATTTATGAAAATACATAGCTAGGTGAAACTTGGACGTTCATATAAGTACTTACCTTATATGAGCTGCAGTTTGTTGTTGCTGCCTTAGTACAGAATATTCACACATTTAGAAATGTGATTTTAAAAACAATTCTTTAAAAAATGTTATAAATAATATTTTATGGATCATTTTGTTGTACGAAACAAAATAGTTACACTTTCCCAAAGCTCCTAAAGGCACTGACAAATGGAAGCACCCTTCGAGATTTAAAAAAAATAAGAATTTTAATTATAGTTCATTTGCATACAGCAGTGGACGAAAATATTCAAGAGCTCAGATTCACTTAGCATTTTTAGGAAAAAAGTGAGCTCCTGCTACTGTTAACAAATACAATTCTACACTAAAACTTAAGTAGACTGGAAAGGGAAATTGTTACACCAGAGACTGTTGACCAAATTCATAGTCCAAACTAACACAAAGAGAGGGAAGATGGAGCAACACTGATAGAAACATTTTACCTTGGTGACAAAAACACAGACTAGATCAGAAAAGAATCAAATAATCATCATTTACCAGAGAGTGTGAAGGTTCAATATGATTGTGATATTTGTTAAATCTACACATGACTGAAAAATGTGAATCATCACATTTCCCCATGGAAAGCTTTCCAAAGTAGGGTGACCAGACCTGAGGTAGCCCAATTTCTAAAAGTACATTTATTTTGCGGTAGAATAATCAGACAACTGATAGCTGGTAAGAGCCTTAGCTGCAGATGACCCTTCTAGTAGGTCCGAATTACTCACAATTCCTTTTAGCGTGGTAAGCGCCATCCCAAAATAAAGACAACCTGTGTGCAAGGCAGAAAATCTCTGTCAAATGGCCAGATGTGGCGACCTATGCTCCAACGATTTGCATGACATGCAGGGTTGCATACTTTACCATCCCAGTCAGTTGGCTTATGTTGCCACTTAAAAATCTATGACTCCATCAAACTGAAGTCAATTGATTGCAGCGACAATGTAGGCTGTCCAAAAAAAAGATGTAGGAGTTCTGGGAAAGTGAATATGTTGACTTATCAAATGGTGTCTCCACATTTAAGTGCAGAACCTGTCACATATGTTATTTTTGTGCAATTTCTTTTTGTCAGGCCTCAGAAGCAGGAATTACAAACCTTGTCTTTAATTCTGGTAGGTGTAGTCTATTCATGTAAAATTACGGGTGCGTGAGACTTTGCTCTTTTCCTGTCTCCACAGAATCTAGTGGAACCCTGCAGCAAAAACCATTGGGCACCAACTTTCAAAGAAATAGAGATGGCTTGGACGTAGCTGGCAGAGTAGAAACACTGGAGAAGGGCAAGCTGAAGAGTTTGGAAGACTGATGCACATTTGCTGGCTATGGAGGGGCAGAACATCATAATCCACAATAAATACCAGGATATTGAACTTTGCTTAAGGCAGAGTATTATACGCATACAACGAATCCCGCACACCATCCAGAGTCAAGACTCCAGGTACTATGTCATGGGCCTCTTCTTAGCAATCCAATCCTGGAAGAGCAGGAAGTAGCACCACCTGAAATTGTCAGAGAGCACAAAGCAGCCCCTATAACATCAGGATGTAACCTGGCCTTAGATATTGTTGCTATTGTGCGCTTTTACGTGCCAACAAAGATCACATAGAGAATGTGGGATTCTGAACCCTTTTAATACAATCGAATGAGAATTGAAATATTTCAGGTCATTTCTGCAAAACACTGGCTATACACAAGACTTTGTATCCAATCATAGCACAGTTTTGAGGCATGAGCTTTAAGTGTTTATGGGACTACCTATTCAGGTTGATGTTCACCTGGGAAGGACAATTTCAAACTATTACATCTTTGAAAGTGCTCAGAATTTTCTGAGGATACACAGAGAGAAGATGATAGAAGTCTTTTAGCAGGTGCTCAGCAGTTGTGCAGTGACCTATGCAGTGAACCTTTGGTCAACAAATACTGATCACCAAATCTAAACCAAGCTGAGATCATGGCTGGCAAATAGATGTATTAAAAGGAGAGGTAGTGACTTGGACCTGTCTACTCAAGACTTAAGGAGATGCATGGGGCAATCAGGAAAGTTTGGAGACAACAGTGGGAGGGGTGCAAATGTTATATTGATTGTTAAGCATGCAGAGTTTAGGACATCCATGGAGGAGGAGATGAGTTTACCAATGAGGGCCAAGAATCCTCAGGTTACATAGCCTTCTAATACTGGCACAAATAGCAAGATAGTTATCTCAGTTTCTGTCGGCATATACACTGTGCTCAAGTAAGAAATTGTTTCTTTGTCCTGATTCTTGGGTGTTGTAAGCGTGAGGAGGGGATCCAAGGAGGGAAACATATATCAACTCTAATTGCAAGGGACGAAATCATTGAAAGCAGTCAGGAGCAGAAGGGATCAGTACACGATGCATGCATCCAATGGTTAGGGTAGTTGGCTTAAATGTGCAAGCCTGAATACCCCAGCCAAGAGGATTGCAGTCCTCTACAACTTGAGGACCTGAAAGGTGATGTGTATCTTCTCTAAGAAACTCATCTTCATACAAAGGATCGGTATAGGCAGAACTGTAAATGGTTCCAGTTGCAATATTTTCCATCTAGTCAATACAAAAACAAGAGTGGTGATGACACAGTGCTTAATCGAGAAGGCAACAAGAGATGTGCATGATAGGTCATTTTGCCTATATATGGAAGTAGAAAGGTGCACAATCACCATTGCATTAGTGTACACTTCTAATGATAGGCAAGAAAGTGTTCTAAAAGAAACCATTATAAACATAATATACTTAGCAGAGGGGTAAAAAATAATGGAAGATGATCTCAGTATAGTGATGGGAGCGATCAAGAATATGTTGAGGGGTAAACAGAGAGGTGGTGGTGCTCAGTCTGACTCCTTTAAGAAATGGATGAGTCAAATCGGGTTTATCAATTTGTGGAAACATGCACACCTCACTCCATAGGCTACTCTTTAAAATCTGCTGCACATGGCTGTTGCATGAGGTTAGATTACGCACTGATTGGGAAGGCACGGCTGCATACACAACAAAAGCGGAGGTGTGGCAGATCTCGATTTCTAATCAAACCCCAATCTAACTGTAAGTCTCCTCGGTTGAGTCTTGGCTCAGACTGCAGACAGGGTGCTTAAATTACAGCTAAGGAATTGGGTGAGCAAATCACTAGAGAAAAAGTGGTGGTAGCCATCAGTAAACTGAAATTATGAAAATGAATGCATGAAATTTTTTTGCCCTATTTTAGCCCCAATACTACCATGATTTTCGGGCATAGGGGTGAGGTTGGGTGTTTTTAGGGTTAAGAGGTGGGTAAGGGTATAGGAATCTACAGGTAGTTTTACATTTTAGTGGTGGGTAGGCGTGTTGGCTGGTAAGTATGGGTTTAGGGTATGGAGTTGGTAAGGGGACAGGGGGGTAGGAGTGTTTTATCAGGTTTAAGGGTGGGTAAGGTTATATGGTGGTAAAGGTTCCCTTAGGGTTCAGGGGTGGGTAGGGATAGTGGGTGGTAAGGTTGTTTTTAGGGTTTACGAGTTGGTAGGTGTATTGGGTGTTCAGGGTATTTTTAGGGTTTAGGGGTGGGTAAGGGTATTGGATAATAAAGGTGTTTTTCAGGTTAAAGAGTGGGTAAGGATATGAGGTGGTAAGGTTGTTTTTAGGGTTACAGGGTGGTTAGGGATATCAATCAATCAATCAAGGATTTATAGAGCGCACTAATCACCCGTTAGGGTCTCAAGGCGCTGGGGGGGAGCTACTGGTCATACAGCCATGTCTTGAGGCGTTTCCTGAATGTCAAGAGGTCTTGGGTCTGGCGAAGGTGGAGCAGTGGGGCGTTCCAGGTCTTGGCGGCTAGGTGAGAGAAGGATCTTCCTCTGGATGAGGGGGATGGAGGCGAGGGCGAGGCTGGCGGAGCGAAGATTGCGGGTTGGGGTGTAGAAGGTGAGTCTGTCATTGAGGTAGGCTGGGCCTGTGTTGTGGAGGGCCTTGTGTGTGTGGATGAGGAGTTTTAAGGTGATCCTCTTTGATACTGGTAAGCAGTGAAGGTCTCTGAGGTGGGGGGAAATGTGGTCACGGCGTGGGATGTCCAGAATGAGGCGGGCAGATGCGTTCTGGATTCTTTGCAGTTTTGTTAGGAGTTTGGTTGTTATTCCTGCATATAGGGCGTTTCCGTAGTCCAATCGGCTGCTGACCAGGGCATGGGTGACAGTTTTCCTGGTTTCGACGGGAATCCACTTGAAGATTTTGCGAAGCATGCGGAGAGTGTTGTAGCAGGAAGAGGAGATGGCATTGACCTGCTGAGTCATGCTGATTGTGGAGTCCAAGATGAAGCCTAGGTTGCATGCCTGGGTGGTGGTTGAGGGAGCGGTTCCTAGGGAGGTGGGCCACCAGGAGTCATTCCAAGTTGAGGGGTTGGTGCCAAAGATGAGGATTTCTGTCTAATCTGTGTTTAACTTGAGGTGGCTTGATTCCATCCAGCTGGCGATGGCGTGAAGTCCGCTGTGGAGGTTGTTCTTTGCAGTTGTAGGGTCTTTCATGAGGGAGAGGATGAGCTGAGTGTCGTCTGCGTAGGAACCTATGTTGATGTGGTGGGTTTGTGCGATGTTGGCGAGGGGGGCCATGTAAACGTTGAAGAGCGTGGGGCTGAGCGAAGATCCTTGGGGAACGCCACAGATGATTCTGGAGGCTTCTGACAGGAACGATGGGAGGCGGACTCTCCGGGTTCTGCCTGAGAGAAATGATGAGATCCAGTTGAGTGCCTTGTCGCGGATTCCATCGTTGTGGAGGCGTGTGCGGAGAATGTGATGACATACCGTGTCGAAAGCTGCGGAGAGGTCCAGGAGGATGAGTGCTGCTGTTTCCCTTCGTCGAGCATGGTCCTAATGTCGTCTGTGGCAGCAATGAGTGCAGTCTCAGTGCTGTGGTTTCTGCGGAATCCGGATTTTGGGAGGTGTTCAGTACCTTGCTGTCTTCCAGGAACCGGGATAGTTGGCTGTTTAATTTTGTTTTGATGACCTTGGCTGGGAAGGGGAGGAGGGAGATCGGCCGGTAGTTCTTGGGGTCGTCTGGGTCTGCCTTTGGTTTCTTTAGCAGGGCGTTGATTTCTGCGTGCTTCCATCTTTCTGGGAAGGTGGCTGACTCGAAGGAGCTGTTGATGGTTTTACAGAGGTGGGGGGCGATGATGATGTTTGCCTTATTGAAGATATGGTGTGGGCAGGGGTCCGATGGTGATCCGGAGTGGATGGAGGCCATGGTGGTGGCAGTGTCCTCTATGTTGACTGGGGTCCAGGTGTGGAGGAGGTGGGTGTTTCTTGGAGCGTTGGGTTCTTGGGTGTTTGTAGTCAGCTGGTGGGTCTGGGGTTTGAAGCTATTGTGGATTTCTTCTATCTTTCGACAGAAGTGGGTTGCCAGTGAGTTGCAGAACTCCTGTGATGGCGGGGCTTCATTGGAGCAGGTCCTGGGGGTGGAGAGCTCATTGACGATGCCGAAGAGCTCTTTACTGTTGTGAGCGTTGGCGTCGATGCGGTTTTTGAAGTGGGTCCTTTTGGTGGTGCGGATCAGTTGGTGATGTTTGCGTAGGGCATCCTTGAAAGCGATGTGGTTGGAGTTGGTAGGGTCAAGGTGCCAGGTTTTTTCCATTCTGCGACATAGCCATTTGGATTCCTGTAGTTCTGGGGTGAACCAGCTGGCCTTGATTCTGTGGGAGGTGTTTGGGGTTTTTTTGAGCGGTGCGACGGTGTTGGCGCAATCTTCTATCCAGCGATGCAGGTTGGTGGTGGCTATGTTGGGGTCTGGGGTCCCAGGGGGTGCGGCCCGGGCGAGAGTGGAGATCAGTTGATCCGTTGATATTTTGCTCCAGTTGCGCCGGGGGGGTTGTGTGCGGTGGTGGTGAGTGACTGGTTTTTGGTAGGAGAAGTGGATGCAGCGGTGGTCTGTCCAACTGAGTTTGGTGGTGTGGCTGAAAGAGACGTGGTTGCTGGCTGAGAAGATGGGGTCGAGTGTGTGGCCTGCGGAGTGGGTGGGTGTAGTGACAAGTTGCTTGAGGCCGAAGTTGGCGAGGTTGTCGATTAGGTTGGTGGTGTTGATATCGTTGTTATTTTCTAGGTGGAAGTTTAGGTCACCAAGGAGGATGTAGTCTGTTGAGGCGAGGGCTTGGGAGCTGATGGCGTCGGCGATGTCGTCACAGAACTGCAGTCTGGGTCCAGGGGGTCTGTAGACCAGTGTTCCTCTGAATATGTTGTTGGCGTTGATGTGGATTTTGAAGTGGAGGTGCTCGGCGGAGTTGATGGTGTCGTGGGAGTTGGTGGAGACTCTTATGGTGTTTTTGTGGACTATGGTGATTCCTCCTCCTGATCTGTTGATTCGGTCTCTTCTGGTGATCTTGTAGTTTTCTGGTATGGCCATGGCTACGTCTGGTTCTGAGGCCGAATTCATCCAGGTTTTGGTGAGTAATGCGACGTCGGGTGAGTATGTGGTCAGGAGGTCCCAGAGTTCAATTGCATGTTTGTGGACGGAGCGGGTGTTAAGTAGGATGCATCTTAGGCCGTTGTCTGTTTTGATTTGGAGTTTGGAGGTTAGGTTGCAGGTGAAATTGCAGGCTTTGCAGGAGAAGGGTCCTTTGGAGCGCGTGGGTGTGGACTGGAAGCAGATGGAGGAGCGTCCTGGATTAAGGGCGTGGAGTTCGCTGGCAGTGTAAAGGTGTTTGGTGGCGTGGGAGGCGTGTTGGCCAGGGGGTCTGGCGCTGGGCGCGGTTTTGGCGCGGACGGGCGCAGACGGGCTTACCTTTGGCAGGCATAAGAGGGGAGGTGGGAGGGAGTGACAGCTGGGAGGAGGGAGGGAAACCTCCAATGGGAGTGAGGGGGCAGCAGGAGCCAGGAGTGGGAAGAGCTCCGAGGAGGAGGGAGGAGGCGGGGCCTTCCGGGAGAGGAGAAGCCAAGAAGCCCAAACAAGCCCAAACAAGCCCAGACAAGCCCAGACAAGCCCAAACAAGGCCAAAACAATGGCAGCGCTTACTGGAGCAGTGGTGAGGAGGAAGCGACCTGCCTGCAAGGATGTAGGGTCAGGGTATTGGGTATTTTTGGGGTTTGGGGTAGGTAGGGGTATGAGATGGTAAACCTAATTTAAAAAATGGGGTAGTTTGGGGGATATATATATATAAAAGTTAACCCACCTCAGCTCCTTCCTGGAGAGTTTGTTGGTGATCCATCAAGCAGGGACCGAGGAAATAGGGGTGTCCCAAAACACAAATTACCTATACATTTTCCATAGACTTCTTTAGACAAGACTAGAGCAAAAACTTCTGAATAAGATTACACCAAAATTAGCAGGAAGCTAGATCTTAGTTTGCAGGGTGTGCTTTTTGTGATTTGGTGCAAATCTGTTCAGCCGTTTTTGAGAAATGAAGGCTAAAAAATAATTGTATATCTCAACAGTCCGAGTTTGGACATGCTCTGATTGGCAAATGTAAAGGGGACTAGTCAATTTTGATTGGTTGGTGACAATCTGAATAATATGTTGTGGCAGCCATTGCAAGACTCAGCGACTTAGTCCCTGTGTCCTGAAAATGAATATAAAAATAAATAAGGGGGCTGGGAGAGCACACCCAGACCCCAAAGGGCATTTTGGGGGTGCCCAATGGGACCCCCCATTTTTGGCTACGCACAACATGGAGAGGCTCTGTGCCAGCACTCGAAGGAAGGACTCCTGGACATGGTCCCAGTTGAAATGCATTGTAGCGGATGGCAGGTTTTTCTGGTCACAAAAAGGAGCACGTATAAAGGGTGATAACAGATTTTATTTACAATGTGAATCGTTTGTTGGAGACACCATACTAATGTTAGGAATTGTGGTGTGTTCTAAGGTGATTTCACCCTGAATAAAATGCTGACTGTCTGCTGCGATTTCATGAATCATGTTTGAGAGAAAACTGTATTCTCTCATGATTTTCTTGTAGAGGTTATGGAAGGTGCTCAAGAAGCTAAAATGAAAGCATATTTTTTGTAAATTCACACTATCGTCCTCAGCCATGTGAGTGTAAAGTCTGACATTCTCAGTAAAATATGTACTTTCAACAGCAGCGCCTGCCAGCTAAAAACCTGTGTTCCAGTGGTTGTTAACCTGTAGACTGTGGACCCTTGTGGTCCATGAAGCCTGCACAGGGGATCCGCGACTGCTTAGAAAATGAAATAATACTAACAGAATAATAAAGTTTAAGTGAATAAAGCAGCAAAAATAAATTGAAGTCTAAAATGTAAGTTTTTTTTCTGATTGATTCCTGGGAGCAGTGTAAGTGCACACAAAATATAATATGTATGATGGGTTAGCTCCATTAAATCTAGAAAAGCTTCAACCTTCCCATTAAAATTTCTATTTTTGTAACAGTTGTTTGTGAATTAAATAAAATATTTCATCACATGTGTATTTGTTTGATGAATGCTTGTTTCTGTATTTTTGGTTGTTGGACCTGGCCCTTTTTGCAGGGCTATCTCCAAACTTTTTGCCTCCTCCCTCCTAATTTTTCTGACCTGTTTTTGGGTAGCTTTAGAACTCTGGGGACTTTACCACTGCTAACCAGTACAAAAGTGTGTATGTTCTCTGTGTAAATTGTGATTCTGATTTGTTTTCCATGATTGGCACATTTGATTCACTGGTAAGTCCCTAGTAAAGTGCACCCGAGGTGCCAAGGGCTGTAAATCAAATGTTACTAGTTGGCCTGCAGCACTGATTGTGTCACCCACATGAGTAGCCCTGTAAACATGTCTCAGACTTGCCACTGCAGTGTCTGTGTATGCAGTTTTGCACTGCCAATTTGACCTTGGCAAATGTACCCACTTGCCAGCCCCAAACCTTCCCTTTTACTACATGTAAGTCACCTCTAATGTATGCCCATGGTAGCCCCATGGGTAGGGTGAAGTGTATTTAAAAGGTAGGACATGTACTGGTGTGTTTTATGTGTCCTGATAGTGAAATACTGCTCAATTCGGTTTTCACTATTGCAAGGCCTATCTCTCCCATAGGATGACATGGGGATTGCCTTGAGATGTCTTTTAAGTGCAGATTCCCATTGGGAAAAGATGAAGATGTGGAGTTTGGGGTCTCTGAATTCACAATTTAAAAATACACCTTTTGGTAAAGTTGTTTTTTAGATTGTCTGTTAGAAAATGCCACTTTTAGAAAGTGGGCATTTTCTTGCTTAACCATTCAGTGCCTCTGCCTGGCTGTTGAATCCACGTCTGGGTCAGACTGACAGTTGGGCTGTTTGTGAATTCACTCTAGACAGTAACACAAAGCAAGCTGAAGTGTGTCCTGCATATTCCGATGAGTCTTCCTGGGCTAGAGTAGGAGGGAGGAGCTGTTACATGCACTTGATGGGCTTTGTCTGTCTCCTCACAATACACTGTCCAACCCCTTAGAGTGTGGCTGGGGCAGGGCAAGGAAAAGTCAGGGTCTTGTGCACTACAAGACTTTCCTTTGAGGTTTGCCTACTTCAAAGGCAGAAATGAGTATAAGTAGAGGACCCCAAAACCCCAGACTTTTGGATTCCTTCTGAATCAAGAGCAACCTCTGCCAAGGAGAAGAGCTGATGCTTGAGGAGCACCTGCTGCACTGCCTGTTACTTTGCGGTGCTGACCTGCTGCTGCTGCTTCTGCCTTAAGATGGAAAGGACTGGACTTTGGTTTCTGAAATCCTGCTTGTGAAGTTTCTCCAAAGGCTTTGACTGATCTTTCATAAAGTTCTGAAGTCTCAGGGCCGTCAAAGACTTCATCAGCCAGCACCTGGGCTCTCTTGCTGAGACCCCTACCCTGCCAAGTGGTGCCACATCCAGTCCCTGAGCCCTTAAAAGGAGAAGCTGGTGAACCCAAGGTGAAAATCCACGCACAGGAGCCGAGCGGCAGAACAATCAACGTAGCGCCTGCACCACAGCTGAATTACTCACGCAGCGCTGGTGAAATAGATGCATCGCCAGTTCAGCATGGATTCATGGTGGCCGTGTGGGCGGATTTTCCTTACATTGTTCCGGGGCATCAAACCTTCAACATAACTGCACGGACCCGAGGCTCCCTGCCCGGAAATTGATGCATCCCTTCCCGGCGAGGAAAAAAATCAACGCATTGCTTACTTGACTTATAAAGAATTGACACATGGCCTCACACGGGAGTAAGGAATCGACGCATCCCTGGCTTTTCCAATGCAGACCTGCTGATTTATTTTTGTTGCATACCAGGTAATTTGTGCTAAAAAACACATCCATTGATTCTTATGGATTAAGACTCTTTTGATGTTAAAATTTAATATCTTCACTTGTGTATGTTGGATTTTTGTTGTTTTGGTGTTGTTTGATTTAGATAAATATTGGCAATTTTTCTACACTGATGTGGAGTCCTTTTGTGGTGTTTTCATTGTGTTACTGTCTGTGTTTGTACAAATACTTTATACATTGCCTCTGAGATAAGCCTGACTGCTTGTGCTAAGCTACCAAAGGGGTAAGCAGGGGTTAACTGGAATGTGTGACTCCCTTACCCTGGCTAGAGTGAGGGTCCCTACTTGGACAGAGTGTAAACTGAATAGCAACTAGAGACCCCATTTCTAACATTTGTGTGTTGTTTCGATGTTCAACTCATCAATAGTGCTTAGTTTGGGGTTCACAACTTCCAATAATTATTTAGTGGGAGTCCCCAAAATCGAGTAGTGATTAAGTGGTGGCCACAGAAGTCAAAAGTGAAAGAAGAACTGCTGTACTCTATTGCAGATTCCCGATGTGTTCTAAATAACAACTAGAGCACTAACGGTCTTACTTATGACGCATTTTCTGTAAATTCAAACTATCTTCTTCAGCCATGGGAATGTAAAGTCTTACATTCACAGTAGTGTCTGTCAGCTGATACCTTGTATTCTATTCCAGCTTCCCAAAGTCTTCTAAAGAACACCTAGAGTCCTAACAGTTTAACTTATGACAAATGCGTGGCACACCTGAACCCCATCTTGATTTATTCAACCTGGTAAAACTTAAAACATTTCATTTAGAAAGGAACAAAATAAGCAGGTTCATTTTGTCATAGAAGTTGTGGTTAGTGCTATAGAAAGCAAAATTAAGACACATTTTACATGGGTACTCAAATATTTTCCTCATCTATTTTATTAAAATCCTCCGTCATCCAAAATAAAACGTGCATTTTCAACACCAAGAGCAGAATTAACTAATCTAAGTGGAAAACTGGAAGCTTTTTCTATTACTGATACCGCTGTAAATGAGGAAATTAAGGAGCTTCATAATAAACATACTCTCCCAAGAAAGCAACCAGAGAAAAAAGAGCCCAGATGTAGCTCAACTACTAACTGAATATAACCCAACTGTAGCCCAATGAAAGAAGTGCTTAACATGCATAATCTTTTTTTGTGCAGTTTTACATAGCTGGGACATAACCCAAAGTATTGGAGTGCTTTACATGAGAACACATTTGCTTTGGTTTTTGACAGTGGGAGATTAAGTGATTAGCCCAGAATCACAGGAGGTTGAGCCAATGCACAAAATGGACACTGCAACTTGAACCTGGTTTCCCAGTTACAAAGTCAGCAGCTCTGACCGTAATTCCACATCCTTTCCCCTAATTGCAACAGATAATCAAGTGATCAACTGGATAAAAAACATCAAGGTAGCAAATGATTGAAAAGTGCTTTGTCGCTATTTGAAAACTCAGAAAATGTGTCCACTTTTTAGAGCCAGATGTACGACCATCAGAGACAGCAACTCACAATTTGTGAATTTTAGCGATTCGTAAATTGCGTGTCGCAATCTCTAATGTACAACAGTGTCTGAGACACTGATTATGATTCCCAACTGGGGTATATTCATGAGGCAGTGAGCAAATTGAGACAATTGGGACCAATGCCTGCCCTTAAAAAACATTTTCGCATGCATTCGCAAAGGGGAAGGGGTCTCCTAGGGACCCCTTCCTGTTTGCGAATGGGTTACCATCAAATTGAGTTTGAATAGAATTTGCTGGTAAAAAGCTAATGTAAAAAGTGAATGTTTTGCAATCACAATTCAGTCGCAAAGCATTCGTACATACCACTGCGAGTCACTATTAGAAATGGATGCCCTTGACATGCAAGATCCTAATGCAAAATTGCATCCATTTTACAAATCGGTAATAGATTTCCGGATCACAAAATAGGGTTTTGTACATGCAAAAATGCTTTTTTCTGGTTGCAAACGGCTCGATTAACTGTTTGCGCGATTCGGACCGAATCAGGCTGTTTGTGAACAGAAAGCTTTGTACATCTAGCCCATGATTTAATAGAGCACTAACCTTAATTTTTATGGGAAAATGCCTCCTCATTTTTATAATTTCGAAAGGAAATGCTTTAGGTTTTACTGTTTTAATTTCATCAAGATGACTTCAAGTGTAACATACTTTTGTTATAAATACAGAATGTTAGCAAACTAGTTGTTCTTTAGAACACTATGGGGAGACAGAGGTTAGGAGCAAAGTCTCAGACAATGGAGGGCAAGGAGAAGGGAGGAGAGCCTGCAAGTTGACCATACTGGGCAGGCGGGAGGGGCAGAGGCAACACAGTGGACCATGGAGGGCAGGGGGAAAGGAGGCAGGGCAGCAAACCAAAGCATGCAGGACAGGCAAGACAGGCTGTGGCAACACAATGGACCATTGAGGGCAGAAAGGAGAAGCAGTGGCAGTACAATCATACATGCCAGCAGACCCAATTCAGGCAGGAGAATTCTGATTATTTATTTATTTTAGCTGTCTCCGCTCTAAAATCCCCTCTTTTTCAATGTAAGTCAATGGGTAAAATCAGTTCCCCTGATTTTTGTTTTCAAAATCTCCCTCTAACTAAGTTTGAAATGTTTGCATGTATGGAACAATGGGTCATGGAGGGCAGGTTGAATGGGGTATAGATACGGAGTCTGCCAATAGAGGCAGGCGGGAAGTATCAGGGACAGCAAATTGACCTTACAAGGCAAGCGCCAAGGGTTGTGGGAGAACATTACTCCACAATGGGCAAGCAGGAGGGCAGTGCAGCACAATAGACAATGGACAGCAATAGGGTTGGGACAGGGCTGTGCACACAGAAAACAGAGGACAGGGGGAATAAGGCAAGGACAGCAAGCTGACCATGCAGGGCAGGCAGGAGGGCCAGTGCAGCACAACGGACCATGGAGGAGGCAGGGGCACGCCAAGGAACAATGGAAGGTGATAGGTGTCCACACATTGACAACTGAGTGCAGGGGCAAGAGTGCTTGGTGGAAGCAGCAAGCTGACCATGTAGGGCAGGCAGGATGGGCTATGGAAACACAAGACACCATGGAGGACAATCAGGACCTTATAAGGGCATACATAAGAACAACCAAGGGAAGGTGGGAAGGGGGTCAAGGGCAGCAAGTTGACCACATAGGGCAGGTGAGACAGGCAGTGGCAGCACAAAAGGCCATGCATGGCAGGTAGGAGGGTTAGTGGTAGCACAACGGTCGTGGTGGGCAAGAGGGAAGGGATAGGGGAATGCACAAAAGACCATGGAGGGCAGACGTGAGGGTAGGTGCTAGACACTGACAGCAGAGGGCAGGGGAAGTGGGTAGGGGCTTCATATCAGACCACACATGGCGGGCAGGAGGAGCACTTGCAACACAACTAAGCATGGAGGGCAGAAGGGAGTGGAAGCAAAATGGACCATGGAGGACAGGAGGGAGGGTATAGGGGCATGGAACTTGGACAATAGAAGGCAGGGGGAGAGGGCAGGGACAGACGGCAGTCGTCTGACCATGCTGGGCAGGCAGGTGGGCCAGAAAAACTCAACGGACTATACAGGAGAGGCAGTTGCAGCTCCATCGAACATGGTGGGCAAAAGTTAGAGAGCAGGGGCATGCACACAGACATTGGAGGATGGGGTAAGCATGGTAGGGGCAAAGCACAGAGGTTAAGTAGGAGGGCAGTGACAGGAGCATAAACTCAGGCAATGGGGGGCAGGGAGGAGGTAAGCTCAGGCAGTAAGCTAACCTTTCAGGGTAGGCGGGAAGGGCAGTGGCATAAAATTGGCCAAACAGAGCTGGAATAAGAGTGCAGGGGCATGGACTTGGATAATGGAGGGCAAGAAGGAGGGGAGCGGGGGCACAAGCTTTGGAAGGGCTAGAATAATGGACAATGCCAGGCTAGACCATGATTCCAACCCCCACTCTATGCATTGTGATGGTCAAGGTGATGTTATAGTTAGGAATAGTAAACATAACTAACTAGTCATTAAAAAAAAAAAAAAATCTCTGAAAACAACAAAGGTTAAAGGGGTGTTGTACTTAGGTGAAACTGTTACGAAAAGCATACCTTTTGAAACTAACAAATCCATTGAAATTCACAAGTTATTTGAAACTAGCAAAACCACTAAAATTCACCAGTTATTTTTATCTCAAGAAATTTTAATTTGTACCCTTGAGTAAATATAACTTGCAGCCCTCCCATGCTCTGTTTTGTCAATAATAATGGCATTTAAGATGTGATTAGGGATGTCATAAGTGTAGTCAACGAGTAAGTCATGAGTGATTTAATATGCGAGGATAAAAGCATGAGGATGGGGTCCCCGTGGCCAACTGAGATTCGGGGAGGGGGCTGCATGCCCCTCTCCCCTTAATATTAGTCACATTAACCACTAACCACAGATATATGGGAAACCCCCATTGCATACTGTGTTTAATATGTATTCCACTGTTAAGAGAAGCAACATTCCTAAAACGTCTGTTCCAGAATTAATACCCTTCTGTTGACAAATGTTATCTGCATCAAACCCCTCACAGTCACCGAACCTACATTGGGGAAATTAAGTGGATATGATTAGAAATGTGTATACTATAAAGGGTTTACTCTTTGGAGAGAGTTTACTCTGTACCACACTGTTTGCAGACACTGAAATTCTCATGAATAATACACCACACAGTATTAAAAGGTATCTACTAAAAATAGTGTACACTCTATGCAACACTTTCACAAAAAAGACACTATTCACTAAAATAACCAAGGCTCAAGGTGCTAAAGATCATACGTCCTGCAGCTTTCATTCTGTGGTGAAAACGTTACAGATAGCCCATCTTCTGAAGCAAAAGAAGTACATGTGCATAGGTTAGTACCTGGTGCACACAGTCTTGTATGCTATGTAGAAATTAGCATATTTAGATGTTTCTATCTAATAACGCAAGGCTGCTTACAATACTTAGTTCCATAGGATATAATGGACTCGTAATACGGCTGGTGGCATATCCGTCACTTTACCGTCACTTTTGGGACGGATTAACACCTCCTCCAAAGTTGTAATCAGGCCCTTAGTATCTACTATGTAAAATCTTTGCCATGTTGGAAAGTTTTTCTACAGACCCAAAAACTTGTGTGGGACATACTGGACTCAAGTCATCAACTGTCATCTGCACACAAAGTTACTCTTCAATACAAAGAGTTATAATGAGCTCAGTACCACTACACACACACCTATTTTGCATTACCAGCACCTGTGCTTTGTAAACACATCCATTAGCTGGGCACAGGCTGTACCAAATTAGATAGACAAGTAATATGGTAGTTACCTGCCACTATGTAAACTATAAAACAAACTAACCACCCATTGGATGATGTCATCAGTGATGTCCTCAATTTTGTCATTTGAGATGTCATCTGTGATGCCATAAATGATGTCATGGGACATATCATGAGTGATGTAACATGTAAGGTCATAATCAGTGCTTGCTGGAGGTGCAAGTTATAGCTAGCTTTGCTGAAGTAACTGTGATTTTCTGTGTTTTTATGTAAAAAATGCTAATGTTGTCACTTACATATGCACCTACTTTATATATATTTCTATTGCTTTGTAGAGGCATCAGTGGTAAAGGCATATGCGTGGTGAAGGCTTGCATTGTAATGGATGCTTGGTAAAGGCATGCATGGTTAAGTCATACAATCCCTTGGTGTGCCTTACAATATAATAGTTCTGTTCAACACTCCTGTTTGCTGACTTCGTTTTTCCTGGCTTTAGGACTCTACACACCTTACTACTGTTACCCAGTGCTAAAGCGCCAGTGCTCTCTCCCTAAAACATTGTAGAAATGGCCTATACCCCAGTGGCATATTTAACCTGTACGTCTCTAGTAAAGAGGCACTACCTGTGCCCATGGCCTGTAAATTCAGTGCTACTACTGGGCCTGCAGCACTGATTGTGCCACCCAATTAAGTGGCACTTTAAACAAGTCCCAGGTCGGCCACTGCAGCTTGTGTATCTGCAGTTTTAAAGTGCTATTTTGACCTGGCCAAATACACCTTTTGCCAGGCCAAAATCTTCCTTTTTAGTGCATATAAGTCACTCATGGGGTAGACCCTGGACAGCCCTTTGGGTAGGGTGCAGTGTATTTATAAAGTGGGACATATACTTTTTAGTTTTACATATTTTTACATGTCCTGGTAGTGAAAATAATACTTTTTAATTTTACATAGTTTTACATGTTGTAGTAGTGAAAATCTCTTTAATTTGGTATTCACTACTGCAAGGCCTACCCCCCATAGGATAACATTGGAGTTACCTTATTACATTTAATAGGCTGTAATTGTCAAATAGGAACAGGTAACCAGTTCATGTTTGGTGTTTTTGGCATTGTTATGAAAAATCCCAACTTCTGTTGAAGTTGATTTTTAAACTATAATTTTGAAAATACCACTTTTAGAAAGTTGCAATTTTCCTGTCTTAGCCGTTTGGTGTCCGCAGCCTGTCTCTGGGTCACATGACTCTTCGTAGTGCCAATTGGGGTTCATGTATTCCTCCTAGACAGCCACACATAATGGGGAGCTCAGGTGCACCTGGATAGGCCATCATTGCCAGGAAGGGATGGAGGAGCTGGGCGTAGCCCTACTAACACTTGAATTGTCAGAATTCTGCCATCCTTCCACTAGGCGGTGCTCATGAAGGCCCTCTGTACACCTGCCTTTACCACAAAATATGAGGTTATACACTTCTACACCTTGCCTTGTCAGTTACACTTTGTATTCCAGTCCAGGCTTTCACTCTATTGCTCTGATGCATCATGGTCCTTGTTGTTCCCTTTATCTTCAGACCCTTCCTAGATCATGTCCTGGCAGTGTGTTTTTGTTCACTAGATTCGTTCCTGGATCCTACGACTATTTTGAACCCATTCTGTCTGTATTCTGGACCCGTCTCTATGTTTGACCCGATCCACACTCTGCTCTAGGATTTCTGTGTCATGACTTATGGTTTCCTTGGTCTTCCTTCCTACAAGCCTCAGTTCAAACTTCCCTTCATTGGTGGTTCACTGATTCCCTGACCTGAGTTCCTTGCACCTGGCTCCCTCCCTGCACCTGTGCTCTTTACCTGAGCATCTAGCTATTTCAGCCCTTTCAGAGCAGAGTGTGCTGGCTAAAAACTGACTTCAGTTGAGTCTTCTTGTGCTCTGTGTTCCTGCTGCTGTATTACAGGCTTGTCCTTTCATTTTGTTTCCCTTTTTCTCCAAGCTTATTGTCCTGTTTTTGGCTATTTGAAGTATCTGGTTCTGTCCCTTGTTTTTGTCAATCTCTGCTCCTGATTTAGACATAATTTATAGTCTCCTGTTTCCATTCTTTGCTTATCTGGATGTCAGTTTCTGCCTTAGCCATAGTTCATAGTCTATTTCTATCCCTTCTTTTCTGCAACTTTGTTCCAGTGTTAGCCATAGTTCTTAGTCTCCAGTCTGCACCCTTCTTGATCTGCCCAGTTATATGCAGACTCCCTGCCTTGCATTCTGTGTTCCTCTTTGTCTCCATATTTCCATCTTGTCTTATTTGAGTGCCAAACTGTGCTAGCCTTTTTCTAAGAATTTCAGTCCTGTTCTCAGAATTTCAGTCCTGTTCCTGATCCTATTCCAGTCCTGACTTGCCTGAGCCCAGTTTCTCTTTGGGTGTTCCCTGTTTTGTTCCCTGCTGTTCTGCCTTGTATTTTTGTGTGGGTTTTTATTGCTTCCAATGGTGCCAGCTGGATTCAAAGGATTGTATCACCCAGTGCACCCTCTCCAGCTGCTGGTGTCTCCCAGAACGCTGTGTGATTAATCTGCTCCTTGCTTTGGTATAAGATCTTTTCACCTCACAGAGAGATAATTTCCAAGGAGCAAACAAACTATCAACTATGACAGTTCATATATTGTTTCACTGATTTATATTCCTGTTGTGTGTACTTGGGTTTCCCCGCAGACTTCCATTGCACTATTCACAGCCTACTCCAACCTGCTTCAGTCTCGCTTCCCTTCCAGCCTTCTGGTACTCTCTAGTTTGTATTCCCTTCAGAGACTAAACACAAACACAGTATACAGTCTTGTCTTAGTCTCACTCAGCTAGACATCTTACCAATCAACCAGTTAGTTCTCTGTTAGATCCCTAACATTAATAGACTGTGTCCTGTGCTCACAAAAAGGGCTGCATACCCCCTGTTAGTCTGGACCAAGGACCAGTAAGGCAGGGTATCTGTGCACGTCAAAGGTCTGCCTCTATATTCGTCTCCTCTCCCTACTTCAAAGGCACAACTGAGTATAAAAGAAGGACCTTAGACACCACCACATTAGTGCTGTTCTGGACCTTTGGATACAAGGTCTTTGGTGCTGCTGAAAGGCCTGCCACTCGGCTGGACTCCTGCTCTGAAGAAGTTGCTGCTCTGCTGTGCTAACCTGCTGCCTGCTGTCCTCTTGCCTTGGGCCTGCATTTCTTGAACCCAGAACCCAGAGTGACTCCAAGGGCTAGTTGCCTGGCCTCATGATCTGAGGGCTCAGGGACACAACAGGCTTCCAACATTCTTGCACCTGGGTTCCTCCATCTGTAAGTCTACCAGGCCAACTTGTGCCACCCCGGTCCTGGGCCCTTGGAAGTGGGCCTAAGGTGCTTGCCAGCCTCCATGGATCGAGCTGAATCAATGCATATTCTCCCATGAGCTGGTCAGCCCCTAGCAGAAATAAAGCATTGCCGCTGCTGTATGGATTGGACCCGTCGCAACGACCTGCATTGGCGACGCAACTGGAACCTCCTTGGAACCACCGCTGCACAACTCATTCTTGGCATAGGCCCCTGCATCTCTCATTAACAGCAGCATGATGGATTCCACATCGCAGCCTTGCAGGTCCTCAGAACTAATGCATTGCCCCGACTGGGCGACACATCCTTGATGCAGGACCTCTTATCACAAGCCCTCGTTGATGGGATATTTGACGATGATGCATGACCTCTCAGAATCGATGCATTGCTTCATCTGATGAACGCGTTGTCAATGCTGATTTTAGCAATGCTCCACCAACAAGGATTTAAGGTACTTTGGTCAGCGGGCCTAACTGGGCTCCTGTAGATGGTCTGCTACCCATCGCAGTCACCCTGAACTTGTGATTTTTTCCTGGTCCAGCATGACCAGATATCCACATGTGGTGCTTTGTACTTTTTGTTGTTATTCTGACTTAAATCTTTAAAACTGCATACCTCCGGTTCAACTGATTTTTTTTTGCTGTTTTGGTCTTGTTTTGTTTATTAAAATAAACTGTATTCTTCTAATTTGGTGTGGGATCCTTTTTGTGTGATGCTTTTCACTTTATTAGTTTGAAGTATTGCACAAATACTTCACACCTTGCCATTTAAGATAAGCCTGACTATTCTATGCCAAGATACCAGAAGGTTGAGCACATGTTAATTTAGAGTTGGATTTTGCCTTACCCTAACAAGGACTGTGATTGTTGTTTGACCTCAGCTCACACGCCAGTAACCCAATTTCTTACTGATGGCAATGTGGTGACAACACTAAAAATATTCTCCAAATAGTGGTAAATATTCGGCAAGTGAAGAAAAATGTGAGCCCTTACTAGGGACATAAATAAAGGTGCTATTAAAGGTACAGGGCTAGGGCCTTGGTTCCAAAGATGGACTGTGGCAAGTTACCACACTCCAAAAGTGAGGTTTAGAATCAATGGGGTTACCTTCACCACCTTTGAGCTTAGCAGAGACACAATGAGGGAGTCTCCACTGTCAGTATCTTCGCCCTATCCATGGCAACTTTTGCAGAGCATGTATGCCATGATAACACAATCAAGGGTCTGAACAGGTTGCAAATACTTTAAATTAACAAAGTTTGCAGATAACTATTAGTGTCATTGTCAGATCTACAACATCACTGCTGGTGCTTTTGGGGGAGTTGGAGAAATACTATGAGCTGTGTGGTTTTTATATTAATCTGGTGCAATTGGAGGCCCTTGATATAAAGGTCTTGAAAGATACCTTAGCAGTTTTGAAGGAGGGCATGACTTATCTCAGAATTGCACCCACCCAATCACATCCTACACTTAGCTATCTCTCACTAGTGGATTTTGATATAAAGAAGTGGACCCTAGGTGCTTACTTTGGTTTTGGCACAAATGCTATTGTGAAATGGACCATCCTGCCTAAAATACTCTATCACTTTCAGAATATACTACTACCCCTTACACAATGCCTGGTAAAACAATTTCAAACCATTGCAAACAATTTTATATGGACCAGTTAAGAAGTCCAGAGTAAATCACATGGTACTTTTTCTTCCAAAAGATGAGAGAAGCCTAGCCTTACCAAATCTAACACTAACCAAGCATCCAAGCTCAGATTCTTAATGGAGTGGGAAAAAGAGAAACATAACAACAATGGTGTTTTGTGACCCACTTGATCCCATTCTGGAGTGTCCAGTGGATGAAAAGGAACATAGAAGGGTGGGGATGATAATCCCTGTTTATAAAGGGAGCTTCACTGGGCACCTGGGACAAAATGGAAACATCCAGAAGGCTCACACCTTTTCCACTCCCCAACTACAATCATCTGCTGTTATCCTAACTCCTCTCCAAGAAATATCACGGGAAAATTGGAGGAATGGCAAGAGAACAGGTGTAAGTTCATTATTTAAGATAGGAGAGACTAAGGGCCTCATTTTGAGTTTGGCAGTCCCACAGAGGGCCTGCAAAGTTCGTAGGGAGGATGCCATGGCCATGGCAGTGACACCCCCCCCTGCATATTACAGTGTAATATGTGGTTCACACTGGGCTGCTAGGCAGGAACAGTGTGACAATATTGGTCTCGGCTCCCTCAAGCGCAAAGCAGAAAGTGCACATTCCGAGGGTGCTGAACAAAAGGGCCCCTGTGCTGCCCATGTGGCCCCAGCACTGGCTTTCCACCAGCCTTTCCATGGTGGGGTCCCCGCCATGGAAAGGCTGGTGGAAAGCTGAGTTGTAATCATCCAGGCGGTGCTGAGTTCAGCACCACCCTTGCTGAGTACAACTCCGGCTGCTGTCACCACATCGGGGACCATGTTCCTGGCGGGGACAGCAGAGCTTAGGTGGGTCTGCCTGCCAGGGTTGTAATGTGGTGGTAGGACTACCTGGAGTCTGGCGGTCCGACCGTCACTGCGAGTGTGATGGTCTTGGGTCCACCATACTCATAATGAGGGCCTAAGCCTTTTGAAAAAAGTTAAGAGATTAAAAATGCATCTAGCTTCTCAGATCAGGAATGGTTTTACTACAAATAAGTGACCAATGAGTCTTACAAATTGTTATGAAGACAGATACCATAGGGGAACTCACGATTTAAAAAAATGGATGATGTGAGGGAAACATGGCAAATGACTTTTGTCATTATTCTATAAACTTCTAATAACCAGCCTGCCACTGTACAAGACGGTGGCGAGTAAGAGGTGGGTAAGGGATTGGGTAGAACCTTCACAGATATGAAGTGGGAACATATGTACACAGAAACGCACAAAACAATAAGAAGTGCCATGGGGAGGAAACCCTATGCAAATGTTTGCTCTATTGGAATTTGACCCCCTCCAAGATATTATGAATGAGTGAGTCTAAGCGGCGGACCTATTGGAGAGGTTGTAATCAGAAATGCACCCTAACACACATTTTATGGAAATATGACAAACTGTTGGACTACTGCAATGAAATATTGGTAGCAATTGAGGAAACGCTCCACCTTAAAATCTCCAAAGACCCAGGGGTAATTTTGCTGGGACCACTTCAAATGAGAGAAATATCGATAAAGACCCTATGGCGCAAACAGATATTCATAGTAATAGAGGATTTTGGCTAGATCGGGGTGGAGAGAATTCCACCTTGGCATGATTTGGTTTTAAAATATGGGTGATTATAGCTGGGGAGAAGTTTACACTTACCATAGAGATTGAAGATAAGTGGTATGATACTGATTGGGACCTGATTTTGATATATTTAGCTAAAGAACTCTGAGACCTAGCAACTGCATAAAGTGTATATAATAGAAAGCAAAATGTCCAACTGAAAATGTTAAAACATTCTGTAAATATGAAGGAATTTGAAATTGGAGGCTAAAAACTAAATTATCCATGAATGTTCATCATTTATGTACTTGTTTGTTTGATGAATGCGTGTTTCTGTATTTTTGTATATTGTTTGGCGGTTCAAATGATGAACATGCTTAGACCAGAGTTCCTGGCTTCCAATAATGATGTACTGGGTGTCCTCGGAATCCAATAATGATTCATTGGGGGTATCAGAGTTCTTGTAATGATTAAGTGGTGGTCTACAGAAGTCAAAAGGTTAAGAACCACTGCCTTAAAGTGATACGTCTGATCCCTGCAGAACATTCACAATTGACACACAGCTACAAGGCCATAGTCCTGTTACTGGAGAAAAAAGGTTAGGTCATAACATTCGGGTTTGGGGAAAGACAATTTGTGTGAAAGGATGTAGACCTGTGGACAAGGGAGGTGGGAGCTGGTGATCTTGAGTGGCTGGAAATGTTGAGGGGTAGATTTACTCTCTTTTGCATTTTATATATGGTAACTTGATTAAGTGGCTGACTTGAAAAATAGCTGCTCGGCTTTTTGGTTGTGGGTGAGAATATGTGTGATTAAATGACAAGAAAAAAGAAAGAAACTTCAAAAGCCAGAGATAGCAGCAAGACATAAATAAAGGGCAGTTTGTGCTCAGCTCCAATTTGGCTATGGTGCAAAAAGAATTGTGGTGTACCAAATTTATAAAACTTCTTCAAAATACTTGTCACTTTCACAAAATTATGGGGGTCATTCTAAGTCTGGCGGGCGGCGGAGGCCGCCCGCCAGACTTCCCCCACCAAAATACCGCTCCGCGGTCGAAAGACCGCTGAGGGTATTTTGGGATTTGCCCTGGGCTGGCGGGCGACAGCCAAAAGGCCGCCCGCCAGCCCAGGGCAAATCATCCTTCCCACGAGGACGCCGGCTCAGAATTGAGCCGGCGGAGTGGGAAGGTGCGACGGGTGCAGTGGCACCCGTTGCGTATTTCAGTGTCTGCATAGCAGACACTGAAATACAAAGTGGGGCCCTCTTACGGGGGCCCCTGCAGTGCCCATGCCATTGGCATGGGCACTGCAGGGGCCCCCAGGGGCCCCGCGGCACCCCCTACCGCCATCCTCCCGCCAGGAACAGGATGGCGGTAGGGGGTGTCAGAATCCCCATGGCGGCGGAGCGCGCTCCGCCGCCATGGAGGATTCACATGGGCAGCGGAAAACCGGCGGGAGACCGCCGGTTTTCCGCATCTGACCGCGGCCGAACCGCCGCGGTCAGAATGCCCTGCGGGGCACCGCCGGCCTGTCGGCGGTGCTCCCGCCGACCCTGGCCCCGGCGGTCTCTGACCGCCGGGGTCAGAATCACCCCCTATGTGTATTAATCAAAAACATTTCAATAGCATTTGTGATACATTTTCCCATGAAAGTATATCTTTCACAAAAAAGCCAAATGATTTACTGGGTTAGTGAAACATTTTCTTCACACACAAACTTTTCATGATGCAAAATAGTGAATATTTCGCATTTTGCGTAACACAGAATTTGGGAATTCTGTGACATTAAACTGACAACAAAATGTCATGCAGGCATAAAAATCTAACATAAATACTGTGTACAGTAGAACTATTTTAACACTAAGGGCCTCATTACAACTTTGGGGGTCTTTAAAAAAGACAGCCGAAGCCGCGGGAGCCAACATACTGCCAGTGCTAGCGGTATGGCTGACCCCCTATTATGACTTTTCCGCTGGGCCAGTGGAAAAGTCACATCAACATTGAAGCCGGCTCATAATGGAGCCGGCGGCATTGTTGATGTGCAGCGGGTGCAGCAGCACCCGTCGTGCATTTCACTGCCCTAAATTCGGGCAGTGAAATGCGCAATGGGGCTGTGCCTGGGGGCCCCTGCACTGCCCATGCCAAGTGCATGGGCAGTGCGGGGGCCCCCAGGGGCACCCCAAGTTCCCCTTACCGCCAGCCTTTCCATGGCGGTGTTTAATGCCATGGACAGGCTGGTGGTTGGGGATTATGTTCACCCGGAGGAAGCCTGGCGGTATAGTGGAGGGGCCGGCGGTATGGCCGTGGCTAATACGCCATGGTCATAATACACTGGCGGGACACCGCCAGCCTGTTGGCGGTGTTACTGCCAGTGTTCCGGCGGCCGCCAGGGTCGTAATGACCCCCTAAATCCATTCAAGTCAGTTTTCAGTTCTACAGGCATTTCATACCTCAATTGCCTGCTGTTTTCAGTCCAATACGTCAAAGGTAATTTGGTCAAACCCGCTGAATAAAAAATTCTATGTTAATTTACTTTACTGACTTAAACGTTGTCAAAACTCCCACATATTCTATATAGCCTGTGATTGTAGGACATTAAAGTAAAATATACCTTAGTAGATCATCACGGTTCACGTTTAGCATATGAAGACTGGTTTCCTAAATTCAAAGTAGTAGCACTTACCATAATAAAAATTTCTAGATTTTCCTGGAGCAAAGAATTTGCCAACAGCACAAGCATTTTCTATGTCAGCTTTGCGAGCCAGTAATTCTTTAACCATTGAAACGTTCTGATTCACAACAGCAATATGTAACGCAGTTTCTCCTAAACAACGAGCAGAAAGACAAAATGGCGTCCTTTAATCCAAACATTTTATATATAAGATAGAAATTGTGGAATAAAGTTTAAATAAGCAATTACTAAGGGAGAATATGTTCTATGCAGAGTTTCCACGGAGCTCATATGCCGAGAAAGTGTCTACGGGTGAAATATAGATTATTCAGGCCCCTTTCACCACACTCCCCCATCCCTTTAAACAAATAAATAAATAAATAAAGGGAAATCCATTTGAACCACTTTTGTTGCTCGCTAACAGGAAATGGAGCAAACAGTATTTACATCATGTTAATCGCAGGAAAATTGATTTTGCGCTTTTTTAGATGTGCTTGCAAAGTTGGAAAGTGATAGTATGCATTTTCCTCGCAGTTCAGGTGTGAAAGATGTTATTTGACCTTGAGTCCAAATGCGTTCCACATTCATCACAAAAATAACAACAATAATGCTTTTTAGTTTACTCTGTTTAAAAAACAAGGAAGCGCTATTCATGGACTTCAACTCCTTTGTGAACATTTCTATCATTTGAGGAAAATGAGGGCTTGGGGGGAGCGTGGCAGCAGCACTTATGGCGTGTATCTCACCGGCCCAGAAAACCAAAATGTTTCATCAGAAAAGTGTCAGGTAGGAAAATTCGCGCATCGCTGGAGGGCGGTGGCGATGAAAATGCAGAAAATGGTTGTAGCTTACTGATTCAGGGCACAAGCAGCAGGAGAGGTGGTCCGAAGTTTGTGCGCTGTTCGGGCGCGTCGCCTAGGCAGCGCGTTGTTGGTAGAGGCAGGGGCTTGATTTCGAAGAGTGCAGTGGAGGAGGAGGGCAGGTTGGGGCACTTGAGCGGTGTCACGTATGAGCTTTGTGAGACATGCATCAGGAGGGGAGGAGGAGGACATGCTCTACTCCCCTCAGAAACAACATGTGAGCGAGGGGAGAGGGCATTAAAAGAAAGACCCATAGGGGCAATATCAAACATGATGACGCCAACTGCAGAAAATCGGGACATTGTGATTGTGGTGTCTGATGAGGAGGAAGAGGTGTGTACAGGCACAGGGAGCTTCAATTCAGGTTTGGAAATGTTAACTATGCCTGTGGTTATGCAGGATGATAGAATGATGCAGTTTATTCCTAGGTTGGTTAGTATGGACCGGGATTTCAAGATGATCAACAGTTGGTATCTGAAGAGCCATATACCATCCGGGCGCTGTCTTCGTGGAGCAGAACTATGGCCTGGACGAGGAGGTTTTAGATTACGATGAAGGGGAAGAACCAGAAGAAGAGAGATTGTACAACAGAGGGAGTAGAAGAAAGGTTTTGGGGAACACTCAATTTCTAATGGGGGAAGGTGTTTTGGTGTTTTTCAGGCAACAACAGGGAAGGCGGTCTGGAGCGATCGTCAGCATGGAAAAGGAAAGAAGAACATCACAGCTGTAAACTTACCTCGAGGTGAGAAGAGAAGGGAATGTTTTGAAAGTGGGGAGGTATCCCAATTGGTGAGGGTTGAAGTAGGGGCAAAGTCCTTGGGAAGGGACATGGAGATTCAGGCTGTTATAGGGGAAAAAAGTGATGTTGACATTGAAAATTCAACACAGGATGTAAATGGAACAGCGGTGGGTACAGGTAAGTCGGACTTGATTAAAGTCGGAAAAAGTCAGGTTAAAGAAAAGAAGTTGGGAAATGAAGGTACTGGGGGAAGCATTAAGAACAAAAAGCTTCCATACATGTCAGTGTCCATGCCTTTAGGGGTGCATCTCACTCAGAATATGAAAGCAGAATATGTAAAGGTGAATGTTTATATTACTTCACAGGGAATTTCAGGTAAAGGAAGGTTCAAAAGAAGAAGAGTGGGAATTAGCGCATAGGCTCAAAGTACCTACCACTATTGAGAACTGGACTTCAGCCTTTTTTATATATGCGAGCATTTATTGTGAGCGCTATCTAGCGGTGTGTAGCTTTGTTTAAGTACATGGATATTGTGCAGAGAGCTCAAATGCATTATGGCGGTTTTAGACAGTTCAGACATTATGAGGAGTTTAGGGCAAGGATGGCTATTTATCCGGACAAGGAATGGGGGGAGATTGATAATGAATTATAGGTGCAGTGGCTTAGACCACTAGGAACTCGCCATTAATGCATACAGTAATGCTTACAGTTGATGACGCAGAAAAAGAGGGTCCTACATATATTCATACATATTGCATAATCAAACATATAATATAGAGTGATGTTAGTAAAAGAAATAATATACGAGGGAAAATGTGCCCTCGGGGTAGTTCGCCATCATTGTAAACGAGCTTTATTAATCATGAAGTATTGAAAATGTAGTAATCCGTCATAATCGCAAATGTATGCCATGATTTCTTGTTTGAAAACTGTTTTGCTTAGCTTAAATTTAGTATAGGCTTTGGCCTAGTTGCTTGGCTTCAAATTCTAACTGCGTGATTCCTTTTTTTCCCTTGAACTAATGAAACATATATTCTTGCTTGAAGTTGTATTTTTCCAGTAGAAACTGGCTGGTACACTTATCTCCAAGGTTTCGTGCTAGGCCGGTTACATCCCCTTTGATACAAGGTCAGTCTCTGCAGGTGTGGACAATGAAGGTACAGATACCAAAAATAATTGGCAAACCATGAGACAATTTGTGTTCCAAGGCTCCAAGGCTAATGTATGCACAAATAAGTTCTAGTAAAAGGCAATTTTTCATTGGACAATTTGAAGCCAACCTATGAACCCTCCAATGGAAGACCCTGCAGAATTTGGAATGTTTCTTACTTAAACCCACCTGACAAAGAGGAGTCAGCCATTTTTCCTCGATGCCAGTTTGAAGCCTGATGCCAGACTCCAATTTGGACGACACCCTGATACCCCTTTCTCTATTCGAGAGAAAGAGACTTGAGAATTCTCACCCTAGAGACTTTAACTTTGATTTGCCCCATCTTGCCTATGCAGTAACTTTGCCCCATTCTCCTTGCCGCTGCAAGGAAACTTGCCCTTAACTTTGCCCCTTCGAAACTTGCCCTATGCTGATCAACCGGTACCTGAAGGACGAAGACTTTTCTTGAATGCTGATTGTATTTGGTAAATATGAAAGGATAAATGTATTATGCATTGTGTTTTTTTTCCTTTTAGGTACCAACTGCTATTTTGACAGGGCCCTAGCTAGAAGTTTTCCAAATTTGTGTTGACTAAATTCGTTTCGCATGAAGCCCCACATGCCAATGCTAATTAGAGGTTAGTCGAGGTATTCATTCAATGTATCATGAAGAATTGAAATCTTGTTATGCTGACCGAATGTATGCAATTAGTCAAATACAGTTAGTCACATTGGTGATTTGCATTGCTATAACAGAGTGTATCATCATCCAGATTTTGCGTAGATTGCGTTTCTTCCACCGTTATGGACAGCTAGTAATGTTCATATACATATATCAATTGGTGTTGAGACATATATATATCGTGCTAGCTTTGTTAATATAGGGAAATAAATTCACTAACTTTTAATAAACTGGTGTGGTTATTCATGACTGAAAGGTCATGGTGCGCCGAAATACAAACTGTTATTGATTTCTGATGTGCTATATTGACCTATTAATTGGGTATTGATTACCGATTACAGTAGTTATTGATTATTGATCTGAGTGACTCGACTATTTTAGGATGAGGAGAGCCCGACTCGGTTAAAAGATTCACCGACCTCCAACGTGTCCAGGTACAGGTCATTTTATAAGGGCTGGACGCGTTACCAGTAGATGGTAGCAGAGATTGATGGTTTTGCCCTTTGGGACCCCATCCGAACAATAGACAGAGTCAAGTTAGAATTTTTCTTTGATAAAACAAGTCGGAGAGATGATGATGCCCTAAGTCCCCAATGACTTTCCCGGGATCTCGGAGCTTGCGAATGGAGGACATGGAGGTGTGAGAATGGTCTCGGGTTTCTAGTGACGGTATGAGTGAAATTAGGGTTTCGTGCTTGCACAGCTTATCGCCGCAGATTAATTGAGAAGTTTGTGAGGATTTAAGGGGTTAAAAGATATTAGAGGACTATTCCTCCAAAGGTGTGAGAGTAGGGAAGTCGTCGAACTTCACGTGTGTGTAGCGCTTTGAGCAGAGAAAAATTGTCCACGTGGTTGTTGATGTTGAGACGGGCCCTGCGAGGTCAAGAGACTCCGGAGTATGTTCAAAAGTGTATGTGACACTTGTTTGATGTTGTGATCTGGTCGGTTTAATAGGTTGATCGGGCGTGGTCAACAAGTCGGTATGAATGTTGCAGAGTGAAAGAAAATTTCGACTTTGAGATTTGACGAATTCTAAAGTGCACTAGAATAGTTCATTGATCAGTTGAGAGTAAAGTTTGCGGGTCAAATTTTGCTTGCGAAAGTGGGAAACCGAGAAAGATGGAATAACTGCTGAGGCTAGTGAAAAATCCCTAAGGTTTCTGAAGCGATTGTATTACCTTTCCTGTAGTAAACCGACAGATCTGTTTTATTCTTTTGGTTAAGTACTCGCATTATATTGCAGAAATTAGTTTATGAGTGAAGCCGAATGAAAAGAGGACAAGCCGCAGGACTTTGTCAGCCGCAGTGTGTGAGTGTGACGTCACTAGGAGCCGCGCTGGGATAGGTCGGTTGGTGAGAAGGGTCGCGCACGGATTGGACGCAGTCCGTGAAGCGCAATTGGAAGGGGAAAGGCAAGCGAAGAGTATTCCGGGAATGAAAGTCACTTATTGATTACATATTTTTTTAGAAAAACAAAAGACGGAAAGATGAAATTTTTCAAGGCATTTAAGAGTGCCATGAGGGGAGATGTTTATATTAAAGCAAATGTAGGAGAAGAAACACCGCCTGAGGGTACGCCAGCTTACATTGTCATTGAAGAAAAGGGTGTAGCGCCATGTCTTTGGCTAAAGCAATGGTGCAAATTAACAGAAAAACATGGAAGTGTAGCGTTCCCTATCCACGGGTCGTTTAACCTAAGGGTTTTAGAAAATCTGGGGTTTGCGCTATACGACATGAAAGTACCCCCAAGGCCAGCACAGTTTGAGGCATTGGCAATTTGGGAGCTAATAGCTAGAAACCAACAACAAAAGAAATTTGAGACAAGAATAAGAAAAGTAGAAAAGACACTAGCGGATGCTAGATGGGACAGCACACAAAAGGTTTGGAGATCAGACGTATTGCAGGGAATTAAATTGTTTCCAGCGATTGCCGAGGAAGCGGAGACGGAAGGAAGGAAAGCCACCTGTAAGACAAACAGGAGTCAGTCCAGAGAGGGAGAGAGCAATAGAAACTCGAAAAGGGGAGACGAGTCAGATGATGAGGAGTTCATTATACAATTGCTGAATGATCGCCCACCGCCATATGTGGAAAGCGAAAAAGGCTCAAGCATTAGTACTGCCCCTCCAGAACCAATACAGGGTAATGTAACGCCAAATTTGAGAAGATCTCAGCGGCCGAACAGTTCTGACATGCCTTTCTCACCACGAATACCACGGGTTCAGAGGATGTACCCAGACGTGCCAACATTGAAACCTGCTGATAACTATCAGCCACAGGTTCAAAGGCACTGTTGTGATGAGCATAACATGGGAATTACTTCCGATTCAATGGCGCAGGGAGGGCAAAACTATCAGAGACCGACATTGATTCAAGCTGAATCAACACAGTTCTCGATGCCCCAAAAGCAGACACAAGAAGTGCGAGTAGTAGAAAGCCAGTTAGGTATGCCAGCAATGATGAACCACAATGTGGGGATTAACATGCCACAGAATTCGGGGAACAGACAGAATCCAGACGCGATATCCCTACCTATCACTGTAGGTCCACCAGTACCACTGTACATACAGGCAAATTCAAGCACCAGCGACCAAGGGTTAATGATACAGAATGGGACAGGGAGAAGATGCATAGAAACCACTCCAGAGACAACTCCGATAGCGGCACTGCCAAATGGATCTGGGTCCTTGTCGGAATTTAGCCCAATTCCAATTTGTGCTCCGTCAGCCGTGGTAAGGTCACATCCACCACTATTAGTACCGTTAACCTCACAGACTGAAACATTACAGAAACCATCAGTGGCAGTTGATGTAACTGCTACACTGATGGGACTGAACGCGCAACAGCTAACACAATGGTTCAACAGCCTGAACTCCCCACAGAGTGTATCCAGCGGGAAGGGAGAAGAATACCTGAATAAAATAAGGTTGGGTATGGAGGCAGATGAACTGGTTGAGGGAACAATGGGTTTGAACAGATTAGAATCATACGCGGAGGAAGAACTAAGATACATGTGCCCTAGGATTACAAGAGAAGTGAGCAGCATACATAAGAAATTACAAGAAATTGCAGACAGACACGAGATTGATATAGGTAAGACTAAACACCTGAGTAGAAGTTACAGGTTAGATTTCGACACAAAAGACTTTGAACACATGAGATCCGCAGGGATGAAAACACACCTTAAAGAGATACTGCAGAGTGCACAGGTCTGGAGATGTTTAGACAAGTGGGAAAGCAGGTGGGTCAAGAAAAAGGATAAAAAGAAGGAAAATACTTCGGAACGAAGTGAGAAAAAACAACAGAATGACGATCTGATAACCATGTTACCAATGAGAGAGACAGCAGGGGGAAAACTTGTGCATGTACCATGGCACAGGTGCGATATTCAATCCTTTACGGACGACTTTCCCAAATTGAGAGAAAAACCGATCGAGTGGTATCAACAAACAGATAGATTTGTGAAACTCGCGAAGTGTCTCTGGGAAGACCTGAATACCTTATTTGAGATTGTGGTTCCGGCTGATTTGTGGAAAGATTGTAAAAGGGCTGTAGGTTGGCCGACGAGTGAACCAGAGAGAGATAGGGACACAGGTGCGCCATCACCTACGGTAATGAGTTTGTACCACAAGGTGATCGAGCACTTGAAAACCAAGGTTGCGTCGAAAAATGTGGATTGGCAAAGGATTGACAGGACCGCCCAAGAGATTAAAGAATCTATACACGCATATTATGAGAGGTTGTTGAAAGCGTTTAAAAATTACAGTGGCACGGAAACGATTGAGCCAAAGGACATGCTTCATTTTGTGTTCAGGTTTGTGGAAGGGCTGAGACCTGAAATTAGCCAGATGATTAAATCGCATTTGATTTGTTGGCAGTCAAAGTCGATCGATGAAGTGTTGAATTATGCAAAATACTGCAGTGATGAGATTGAGACAAAGCAGAAAAGATTGAAGGAAAAGGTGATGGTGATGCAGCTCAGAGCAGCTCAGACAGATTTACAAGGTTTGCAAGGTTTTCAACAACAGATGCCGCAGCAGCAGCAACAGGGAAATGCTATGTTTCAGTCGCAGATGAGAGGCAGAGGCCGAAGAGGTTTTGTGAATAATGGTCCTGATTTGAATACCGTTATGATTCCAAATGGTATACAGGCAATGAAGAAGGTGATGCCATGTCACACGTGCGGAATTGTCGGGCATTGGAAACGGGAGTGCCCAATGATGGTGCAGGAAGGTGTAGGTCAGCAAAACAATGATGTCAATGCATTTCAAACTATGAGAGGACCGAAACTGAGAGGTCCGAACCCGAATTTTCAAAACAATATGAACCAGATGCAGGGTCTACAACCCATGTAACCGCAGCAGGTGCAAATGCCCCGTGTGCAAATGACACAATTGCAGCCAATGCAACAGCAGTTTCCCATGGTACCTAATCAGCAAATGCAAATACCCTTAGCACCAATGAATCAGCAGCAAGCAATGCTTCCTCAACAGGTCACGGGTCAGGGAATGAGTCAAAATGACACAGTACACCAATTCCCACTACACAGCGAGAACGGAATAAACGATGTATGGGAGAGTGGAAGTTCAGATGAGGAGGGAAATTGTGTGCTTGCAGCATCTTTGGAAGTTGATCAAAAGGGTCCGTATGTGGAGGGAAGAGTTATGGGTCATCGCGTTTCATTCTTGGTTGACACAGGAGCTACACGTTCCACTGTTAGGAGCATTGAAGTGCCAAATCTGCCACTTTCAGGGAGAACAGTTCAAGTAGTGGGAGTAGCAAACAGGTACCTGACAAACCCAATCACAGATCCAGTACAAGTCAGAATTGGCAACTATCAAGGGTCACATAATTTTGTGGTATGTGACTCGAGCCCGATATCACTGTTAGGGAGAGACCTATTGTGCAAATTGGGATGTTCGATTATGTGTTTGAACAATGGAATTAGAATTCAGACGATCAGTGATGGGGAAGAGGAGGACAGTGTAGAAGGGGATGAGATGGAGACTGTCGATGAAGAGTATCCTCTGATTACCCTTTTTCCGATGATCACTGAAGCAGATATTCCAGCTGAGTTACAGGAAACAGTCGGAAAAGAAGTGTGGGATATGACAGGAAAAGAGGTAGGATTGGTGAAAGGAGTGGAACCAGTGAAAGTGACTGTAAAGCCCAATGTAACCTTTCCCCAGACCCCACAGTACCATATGGCACAAGACACCCTCATGAAAGTCGCCCAACTCATTGATGAGTTTGTAAAGCAGGGAGTACTGAAAGAAGTGTTAAGCAGTCCATGTAATTCACCAATTATGGGACTAATAAAGCCAAGTGGAAAGGTGCAGGACTTGAGAAAAATAAATGACATAATAATAAAATGTTGCCCTGTAGTACCAAATCCAGCTGTGATAATGTTTCAAGTCCCTTGTGATGCCGAGTGGTTCTCAGTCATTGACTTGTCACAAGCATTCTTTTCGGTGCCTCTTCATGAGGACAGCCAATTTCTCTTTTGTTTCAAATTCTTAGACAGAGTTTACAGTTGGTGTCGAATTCCTCAAGGGTTTTCGGAGTCACCGTCAATTTTCAATCAGATTCTAAAGAAAGATTTGGAAGTGTTGGAATTACCATTTGGGTCAACCCTAGTACAGTACATTGACGACTTACTGATTGCATCCAGGACAGAAAGTGACTGCACAGCTGACACCATTGCCCTATTGAACCATTTGGGAAGAAATGGACACAAGGTGTCTCCTTCAAAATTACAATTCTGCCGGAAGAAAGTGAAATATTTGGGTCACCAAATAGAGAAAGGGTCACGGAGAATAATGAAAGAAAGAATAACAAGTGTACTTCAAATGAGTCCCCCAAAGACGAGGAGGGAGGTGAGGAAGTTTTTGGGAATGGTGAGTTATTGTCGCCAATGGATTCCCAACTTCTCAACTCTAGCAAAACCTTTACTGAAACTGACCCAGAAGGATGCATTGGATGAAATTGAACTGAAAGGAGAGGAGATGGATGCTTTTATTGAATTGAAAGAATGCATGTGCAGGGCTCCAGCTTTAGGTATGCCTGACTACACAAAACCTTTCACATTGTTTTGTCATGAACGTGATGCATGTTCCTTGTCTGTCTTGACCCAAGCCCATGGTGGCGTAAACAGACCAGTAGCATATTTTTCAGCTACTTTGGATCCGGTCGCAGCAGCACTGCCAGGGTGCTTGCGCGCCGTAGCCGCAGTTGGTATCAGCCTCACTCAGAGTGAAGGAATAGTGATGGGACACCCTTTAACAGTCATGGTCCCTCACTCAGTCGAGATACTTTTGACACGTTCCCGAACACAGCACATGACTGGTGCTAGACTCACAAAGTACGAAACAATAATTCTGGGATCACCTAATGTGCAGCTGAAAAGGTGCACTACGTTGAATCCAGCAACCTTGTTTCCCAGTGAAAATGCTGAAATTGAGAACGCTGAAGACATCGAGCACGACTGTCTTCAGGTGACTGAATTTTGCACCAAACCAAGGCCTGATATCAAAGATACCAGATTAGAAGAAAATGATCAAATCATTTTTGTTGGGTTCATGTTTAAGAGATGAACTGGGTGTATTGAAAGCAGGGTACGCTGATTGTACTGTAACAGGTGTTCTGGAAGCCTCTTGGCTTCAAGGGGTTTACTCTGCACAGGTAGCAGAATTGGTAGCCCTTACTAGAGCTTGCCAACTTTCTGCATTGATGAAAGTTACTATTTACACTGACAGCCAATACGGGTTTGGAATAGTGCATGATTTTGGACAATTGTGGTCACAGAGAGGCTTCATGACCTCTTCAGGATCACCAGTGAAAAATGGTGAAAGAATAAGAGAATTGTTACATGCCATTCAGTTACCAGGGGAAGTAGCAGTGGTGAAATGCAGTGCACACTCGAAGGGACAAGACTATGTTTCCCTGGGAAATGGATATGCGGATCAAGTCGCAAGGTTTTGCGCATTGAACTGTATATTGCTCAGGGATGAATGGAATTTGATAAGCGAACCAGAACTTGAACAAAGCGAAATCTTTGCTCTAAAGGTTATAGATACAATGGACGAATTGAAATCCTTACAGAATGATGTCAGTGAGGATGAGAAACTCTCGTGGACCAAATCACAATGTGTAAAGAGACTAGATGAATTATGGGTTTCAAGTGAAGGGAAATTCGTTCTTCCAAATAGCCTTTTGACACAGATAGCTAGATTTTACCATGGACAAGCTCATCTTGGGAGGGATGCCATGATTAGGTTGTTTAAAACTGATTGGTTTAACCCCAAATTCCGTCAAGTTGCTGAAGCAGTTTGCCACCGTTGCGTCATTTGCCAACAGATGAACGCAGGGAAGGGAACCGTAGTAAATTTGAGCCACATTGGAAGAGCAGGGGGTCCATTCAGCAGGATGCAAATGGACTTCATTGAGATGCCTGTGCATGGAGGCTTGAAGTATGTGTTGGTGATTGTGTGCATTTGTAGTCACTGGATTGAAGCATACCCTACACGCAGAAATGACAGTCTCACAGTTGCAAAACTACTCTTGAGAGAGTTAATACCACGTTTCGGATTCCCGATCTCTTTAGAATCAGATAGGGGAAGTCACTTCAATAATGAAGTAATAAAATTGCTTTGTGCAGCACTGAACATTGAGCAAAAGCTGCATTGTAGCTACCGCCCTGAAGCATCAGGTCTAGTGGAGCAAATGAATGGCACATTGAAATCAAGAATGGCGAAAATATGCGCATCAACAAACTTGAAATGGCCCGACGCATTGCCTTTGGTGTTAATGTCAATGAGAAACACCCCTGACCGAAACAGTATAAGTCCTTTCAGGGTTGTCCCACCCAATATCGGGTGAGGAATGCGTCAAGAGGACAGCTGCTTCAGACTGGGGCACACTGGTCATTCAACAGCGATGTGTGTACAAGACAGTAATGCAATTTTAGACGTGACTGCTCCAGCTGCGGAGGTAGACATCCGGTTTACCAATGTTTCGGAGGAATGCATTGGGGATGGCAAGGTGCCCATGTTAAAGGCAGTGACAGGGGCAGGGGCTCCATGCAGCATGTGGCGGGTAAAGGGTCCCACTCCTATTAAATTGGAGATCCTGAGGTATTGGTTGCAGTTTTATCCAAAGGAGTCGAAGGCAAAAGTTTTGTTTTGGGGTTTCGCAGAAGGTTTTAGATTATGTTACCAGGGACCAAGAATGCACAGCGGGGCCTGAAATTTGAGGTCGGCAATTGGAGCAACCCGAAGTGGTGAGGGCTAAGTTTTGGAAGGAACTGGAGTTGGGGAGAATTGTGGGCCCCTTTGATTATTGGCCGATGCCAAATTTGACCATTTCCCCACTGGGTGTGGTACCCAAGAAACAACAGGGCGAGCTTAAGTTGACACATCATCTGTCATGGCCGGTAGGGGCATCCATTAACGGCTTCATTGCTCAAGAAGACTCCACGGTTCATTATGGGTTAATTGATGAAGCAATTTCTTTGTAAGATGCTGTGGCATTGGGCAGAAGTGGCAAAATCGGATATTCAGTCAGCTTTTAGACTCCTTCCAGTGCATCCAGATGATTTTTCTTTGTTGGGCATCCAGTTTGACAAGGCCATTTTTGTTGACAGAATGTTGCCTATGGGTTGATCAGTTTCATGTTCACTGTTTCAGATGTTTAGTTCATTTTTACAGTGGTTCTTCCAATCAAGGAGTGGTTATAAGTATGTAACTCACCATTTGGATGATTTCTTTTTAGTGGGAGCAGCTGATTCAGGTGACTGTCAGACAGCTTTGGTGGCTTTTCAAGAGGCCATGCTTGACATGGATGTTCCTTTGGCTCCAGAGAAAACAGAAGGGCCCACGACTTGTTAGAATTTTCTAGGCACTGAGCTAGATTCTATAAAAATGGAAGCGCGTTTACCTAAGGAGAAAGTGCATACACTGGCTACATTGTTAAAGGAGGCAATTCAAAGACCTAAGTTGAAGTTGAAGCAGGCGCATAGTTTGTTTGGCCATTTAAATTTTGCTTGTAGGGTTGTAAGAGTAGGCAGGGTTTTTTGCAGGAGGTTGTGTTTCGCGCTTAGAGGAGCAGTATTACCTCATCACCATGTGCAGCTAGGGCTGATTTGAGGATGTGGATTTCCTTCTTACAAGATTTCAATGGAGTGACTATAGCCCCCATTATAACCTTGGTGGTAAAAATGGCCTACCACTGCGGCAACGGCTGCCAAAAGACCGTTGCCGCAGCTACCAGCCATCTGCCATATTATGACCACAGCCGGATTTCTGTCAGAAGAATGGCAGAAATCTGGCTGTGGCCATGCCGGCGGATGGCGGTAAGGTGGCGCTTCTTCCACCAGCAGCGCCATGCAAGTAGACCACTGCCAGCCGTATTATGAAACATAATACGGCCTAGCGGTGTTCTGCTGGTGGGCGCTGCTGGCAGTAGCAGCGCCCCGTCCCGTCTCCTGCCGGAGAACCCCCCTGGACCCAGGTAAGTTGGGTCTGTGACAGGGGAGGGGGCTGGGAGGTGTTTTGAGTGTGTGTGCAGGTGTGTAAATGTATGTATGTGCGTGAATGCGGGTGTGTGTTGAGTGTTGAATGCGTGTGTGCATGTACAGACGTGTGAGTGCGTGTATGTTGTGAAATGTGAATGCGTGTCTGCGTGTATGTTTGGAAGTGTGTGCGGGTGTGTGTGTGATTGGATGTATGCATGCGTGTATGTATGTGTGAATGAGTGTATGTATGCGGGTGTGTGTGTAGGGGGACATGGATGTAGGGGAGTGGAGGAGGAAACTGGAGAGGGGGGGGGAGACCCCTATCAGTGACAGGGAAGGAATTCCCTGTCACGGATATGGCCTACGGCCATTGTTTTCCCTGTCACGGATATGGCCTACTGCCATGGTTTTCGTGGCGTTCGTAACGGCGTTCGCAATGGCGGTAGGCGGGGTCATATAATCTCCAGCCCAACTGCTGTTACCGCCATGGAGGTCGAAGTGGTACATTGGCGGGTTACAGCCACATTATCGCTGACCGCTGGGGTCGTAATGACCCCATTTGTTTGTCGAAGATGAGGATTGGTTTTGGCAAGTTCAAATTTTCTTGGATTCTTCAGGTGCACATGGTTTTGGTTTGTTCTGGGATGGACATTGGGCTGCTGAGAGTTGGGCAAATTCATGGAAAGCGTCCCGACATAGTATTGCCTTTTTTGAATTTTTTCTATTAGTAGTGGCATTGTCGATATGGGGACAGACACTAGCCAATAGAAACGTGGTTTTCAATGTGGACAATCAGGCAGTTGTGAATTTAGTGAATTCTCAGAAAGCAAAGGATGAGAAAGTATTGAAATTACTGAGGTTGTTTTTACTGAATTGTTTGAAGTTTAACATAATTTTTACGGCGAAGTATGTTCCAGATGTTAATAACAACATTGCTGATGCGCTCTCTCGTTTGCAGTGGCAGAGATTACGTGGGCTTGCACCGGGAGCAGATGAGCAGAAGACAGCAGTTCCTGGGGCATTATGTGGGATGGGAATTTGAGGATGTTGGAGCTGATTCAACAGTTCATAGCTCCATCTACACGGAATAGTTATGATCAGGCTTGGTCAGAATTTCTAAAATCAGGTGCTGTTAGGGGAATGGGGGGGTCCGACCCAACCGGAGAACAAACGACATATGGCCTCCTTTGCGAGGAAGAAATCAACGTTTCCAATGCACGCTCGCCTGTGCGGCTTTAGTTTTGATGCTATCCAGGTACTTTCTGCAAAATCATCGTTTCCATTGTTTTCTATGGAGTAAGACTCTTATTCTTTTGAAAATTCATGATTTAACTTGTGTATATTGGATTTTTGTCATTTTGGTCTTGTTTGATTTAGATAAATATGACCTATTTTTCTAAACTGGTGTGGTGTCCATTTTGTAGAATTTTCACAATATTACTGTGTTTGTTGGTACAAATACTTTACACATTGCTTCTGAGTTAAGCCTGCCTGCTCGTGCCAAGCTACAAGGAGGTGAGTGGGGGTTAACCAGGTGTGTTTCTCCTTTGTCCTGAGTAGAGTGAGGGTCCTTGCTTGGACAGGGGGAACCTGACTGCCAACCAATGACACCATTTCTAACATTGGTGACCAGCAGCAGGGATTGGACATGTATTTGTACTTGACATACAGTGATTAAGTGTACACTACTGTTTTCAGTACAGACCATTATGTAACCACATATTGTTTTTTCCTTTTTTTTCTCTGGTGTCCTCCTGTATTTTATTGTTGACACTTTGAAACTGGTTTTGGGTTGCACTTGTGAAGCCTTTGTTGAATGGAAGTCAACTTCTGGCACCGATTCATCTATACAAAGAGGGAGCTAAAAGTTTTCTGCAAGGAAAGGGGCTGGTTGTGAAGAAGTGGTCCAGAAGGGAAGATCTTGTTTCAGCCCTGTTTTGTTATGAGTTGAAATGCTGCCAGGCATCACTGTAAGACATTTCTGAGAAGGAGGACTACTCTTATGAGGAGGGCAGTGCTCCTGAAAGGGAAACCAGAGAGAGAGAAGAATGGAGTCTAGCTTGTGAGTGGAGCCTGAGAGAGCTAGAAGAAGAGCTGGAGAGGGCTGGGGCTGAGGAAGCCTTAGCCCTGGTAAAAGAAATGTTTGCAGCTCATGAGCTGAGCTGTTAAGAGCTGAAGCTGGAAGCCATGAGGGCTGTGTCCAGTTCAGATGGTGGCAGCAAAAGTGTTGCATCCAGTACTGATGAAGAAGTGCACATGCCCAGAGTCTTGGGCCCTTATTATGAACATGGCGGGATAGCCCACCGCCGACCATGCTGACTGTTGACGGAAGACCGCCAGTGGCTGCGGCAGGCATCCTGCCGTATTCTGATGCCTGGAGCCTCACCGCCATTGATGACGGTTAGGGCCACCATGTGCTATGCTGGTGGTCGGTGGTGGGGGCGGATGCTGCTCCACCCTTATCGCCACATCAGTCCAGATACCACCACGCCTATAATGATACAATCATAGGCGTGGTGGTGTATGGAGGTGCGGCAATGTCGGCAGGACAGAATCCTAGGAGCCCGTTCCCTTCCAGAGCAGCTCCACGGAACAGGTAAGTGCTGCCCGAGAGGGAAGGGGGTGTGTGTGGGTGTGTGTGTTGAGTGAGTGACTGGGGGTTGTGGCAAGGGGGATGCCTGGCATGTCACATACAGGCGACAGGAATGAGAATTCCTGTCACCTGTATGCTTTCCGCCAGGAATTAGCTGGCGGGGTATCCCGCCAGGAAATCCCTGGTGGAAAAAGGAACATTATCCCACTGCCGGTCTGGCTTCCACCACCAGGTCAAAAGTGCCTACCATCGGCTCAGCGGTCGAATCTGGCCTGGTGGTGGGTAGAAGTGAACTGGCTGCTTTGCAGCCAGTTCATTACTTTTTTCATTATATGGCGGTCTGAACCGCCATGCCATTGGCGGTAATTACCGCCACCGCTTGCGGCGCGATCAGCACTACCATGTTCATAATGAGGGCCTTGGTTTCCAACTTGAAGGAGGACGTTGACATACAGCAGGAGGTTCATGGGTATGAGGTAGCTCCAGTGGTGCGCAGGGTCTCTGAGGTGGATTGGGGAACTGGTATGGGGAGTCATATTCTTTATGGTGGGAGGGACACTCTACTGGCTCTAGGTGCGAGGGACAGGGAGAGGAGTTCCCCCCAGGTGGAGGTCCTGGTTATGGAGTGTGGAGATACCCCACAATAGTGTGGATTGACTGTCAGGTACTGTCTCACCAGTCTCAGGAGGGTGATGTGGGGTATTTTTTCTAGGCTGTGCCACTCGATTGTTGGGTGAAGGGTAGTTTAGTTGACACATGTGAGGGGCTGTGTGATGTGATTGCTGGAGAGCATATGTCCAGTCCTTGTTTTCCAGTGCCCAGCCCACACCAGGTGGAAAGTGTGTTCTCTGACCCCAGGGAACTTACACTGGAGGCAGACCTGTGAGTGAGTACTAGATGGTCTGAAGAGGCATTTGCGGGTGCTCCTGTCGGGAGTGGTCTAGGTATTTCCCAACCAAGTGAGGTGGGAAAGGATTGCAGTGCCCCAGGTAGGTCCCAGTGTAGTGGGGTGGGTGAGGGATCCCATGTCCAGTCTCAGAGGAAAGGGAATGGGGGTGAGCTGAGTTCCAGAGTGCCCGAGATCCAGTCCCAGGTCCTGGAGGGTTCCATGAGTGAATGCCAGTAGGGGAGCCTAGCCTGTACCGTGGGGGCCATCTGCTGTGGGAGACCCCATAGTGTCAGGAGAACGTGGGGAGGGGCTGTAGCCAGCGTCCCACTAGATCTGGTGTCTGGCAGTACCACTACTACTGAGGGGATGCAGAAGTCCAGATAGAGGGTGGATAGGGGGTTGCAGGCCCCGTGGAGAACCTAGAAGGTCAGGGGTTACCTCTGAGGTCAGAGCTCCCCAGTAGTGACCTTGGTGATACCATTTCTGGGATGGGGAGGAACGAGGCTCTACCAGGTGGGCAGAGGTCATGGGACCAGCACCAGCCAGACTCCCGTACAGCCCTTGGGGAAGGTTTTCCCTGGTGGGGGTAGGTGTGCTCCCCAAGAAGTCCTGGCTTGTCAGGCAGTGGTCCAGTCTGATGGTTCAGACCCTAGGCTGGAGGATCAGGTGCAGGTGGTAAACCCTGACCTGATGGGGGGGGCGGTTTGCCCAATCACACCTGTGTGACTTCTAGGGCTACTCTCCATGGTGGGGGGGAGGGTGCAGAACCCTGCGAGTAGGGGCAGGGGAGAGAGATACTCACCCCTGGCCCCAGTTCAATCCAAGGGTACAGACCCTGGGGTGAAGGGCCAGGTTCAGGGTGTCCCTACCTAACCTGGAGGGAGGGGCTACTGCTAACAATGCCCCTACCTTGTTGGATTCTGAGGGGTGGGGGTCACTCCTAGTGGGGGGGGGGGTGAAGGGCCCCAGAAGGAAGGGCAGGGGGAGGGAAACCTTGCCCCTGGCCCAACCTGAAGGTACAGACCCCAGTTTGGAAGACCAGTTGCTGGTTAAAGTCCCTGCACTGGTGGGAGAATTGTGCAGGACTGCTTCCTTAAGCACCCTGACAATTCTGGATTCTGTGGGGGGTCACTCCTAGTGGCGGGGTGCAGGACCCCAGAAGGAAAGGCAGGGGGAGGAAAGCCTTGCCCGTGGCCCTGGTTCAACCTGAAGGTATAGACCCCAGGTTGGAAGACCAGTTGCAGCTCAACATCCCTGCACTGGTGGGAGAATTGTGCAGGAATGCTTCCACAAGCAGCCTGACAATTCTGGACTCTGGGAGTGCCGTTCCTAGGGGGAGGGTACAGAGCCCCAGAGGGGAGGACCAGTGTCAGGCTGTCATCCCAGACCTGGTGGAAGGGAGAGTAGTCAAACAGTGCCAGGAACCTGGGGCTACTGCCCCACACTCTCCAAAGTCACAATGGTTAGAGAGCCTTGAAAGGCCTGGGGCATGGCTCTCACCTCCAACAGAGATCAGTGGCCACTGTGGCTTGCTGACCTGGTGGACAGAGTTGCCACTGGGGGGGAGGGGTAGGAGTCACACCCTGGGGGTGGAGTGGACCACACCCCTGTGTTGGCCATGGTGGTACTGTCTGCCCACTGGGATACATCTTTGATCAAAGTAAGGTTAGGTGTGGCACAGATGGTATCTTTGCCTGAGGAGAAGAGTTCCCCATGGGCTAGCTTAGTGGGCCCTGAGAGTACAGAGGGATCCAATTGGAGTCAGGAAGGGGTAGAACTGGACCATGACCCTGCTGTTGTGGGCCTGGGTCCCTGTTCAATTGCCTCAATCAGGGAAGTCCATCAAGGTATTGATTGGTCTCCCCTTGCTTTAGGCTGGTGGGGGTGTTGTGTTGAAAATGGCCCTTTTTGCATAGTCATCACCTAAACTTTTTGCCTCCTTCCTCCTATTTTTATTTACCAGTTTTTATTGGCATTAGGACCCTGGGCACTTTACCACTGCAAACCAGTGCTAAAGTGCATATGCTCTCTGTGCAAATTGTATTGTTGATTGATTTATCCATGATTGGCATTTTTGATTTACTAGCAAGTCTCTAGTAAAGTGCACTAGAGGTGCCCTGGGCCTGTAAATCAAATGCTACTAGTGGGCCTGCAGCACTGTTTGTGCCACCCACATTAGTAGTCCTGTAAACCTGGCTCAGACCTGCCACTGCAGTGTCTGTGTGTAGAGTTTTAAACTGCCAATTCGACTTGGCAAGTGTAAGTGTACCCACTTCTCAGGCCTAAACGTTCCCTTTTCATACATGTAAGGCACCCCTAAGGTAGGCCCTAGGTAGCCCTATGGGCAGGGTGCAGTGTATTCTAAAGGTGGGACATGTACTGATGTGTGTCACATGTTCTAATAGTGACACACTGCTAAATGTAGTCTTCACTGATGCAAGGCCTATCTCTCTCATAGGTTAACATGAGGGCAGCCTTTAAATAACTTTAAAGTACAGATTCACTGATTCCCTTTGAGAGCAGATAGAAATGTGGAGTTTGGGGTCTCTGAACTCACAATTGAAAAATATAACTTTTAGTGAAGTTGGTTTTTAGATTATTAGTTTGAAAATGCCACTTTTATAAAGTAGGCATTTTCTTGCTTAGACAATTTTGTGACTCTGCCTGTTTGTGGATTGCCTGTCTGAGTCAGTTTGACAGTTGGGCTGTTTGTGAATCCCCTCTAGACAGTGACACAAAGGGAGCTGGGGTGTAGCCTGCATATCCTGATGAGCCATCTGTGCTAGTGTGGAGGGAGGAGTGGTCACTTACCCCTGAATGGGCCGTGCCTGTCCTCTCACAATGCAGTCTCCAAGTCCTTGGTGTGTGTCTGGAGCCTGGCCTAGGCAAGGCAAGATCTTGTGGACAACAGAGACTTTCTTTTGAAGTTTGCCAACTTCAAAGGCACAAAGGGTTAAATGTAGTAGACTCAAAAACCCCATACTTTAGATTACTTTCAGCTCACTTCTGCAACCGAGGAACCTCTGCCAAGGATAAGACCTGAAGAGCTTAGGAGGAGTGCTGCCCCTGCCTGTGACTGTGCTTAGTTGGCTCTCCTGCAGTTGCTGCTTCTGCCTGTGAAAGAGGACAAAGACTGGACTTTATGGTATATTCCCGCTGGTGAAGAATCTCCAAGGGCTTGAACTGAGCTTGCCTCCTGTTTTGAAGTCTCAGGGCCATCAAAGACTTCCTCTGCTAACATCTAGACTCTCTGCTGAGACTCCTGCCCTGCCAAGTGGTGTCCTATCCAGTCATTGGGCCCCAGAAAGGTGAAGTTGGCAGACAAGAACTACAAATCCACACACAGAACACCATGCAGGGGAAATTTTCGATGCACCTTCTGCAACACGACTGATAAACAACGTGCTGCCGGCTTCACAGCTAAAACTGACGCTACACCTGCATCGTGGCTGGGAAATCGACGCATCGCGGCTGGAGAAACGACACACAACACCTGCTTGCGGCTGCTGATAATGACGCAAATCCCATGTAGCACGGTTTTCTAACACCATGCAACTGGATTTTCCACGCTATGTCCCTGGATGTCAACATCAAGCCAACTCTGCACAGATCCGAGGTGCCCCGTCTGAAAATCGATGCATTGCTCTCTTGTGAGGGAGAAAAATGACGCATTGCTGACACAACCAGAGAAGAAACAACCCACGGCCTCCCTTATGAGGAAGGAATCGACGCATAGCTGCCTTTTCGACGCACGCTTGCCCAAGAGGCTTTATTTTTGCCGCTAATCAGCAACTTTGCGCAAAGTCATAGTTTCCATTGTTTTCTATGGAGTAAGACTCCTATTCTTTTCAAAATTCATATTTTAACTTGTGTAATTTGGATTTTTTAAATTTTGGGGTTGTTTGATTTAGATAAATATTACCTATTTTTCTAAACTGGTGTGGTGTCCATTTTGTAGTGTTTCCACTATACTACTGTGTATGTTGGTACAAAGACTTTACACATTGCTTCTGAGTTAAGCCTACCTGCTTGTGCCACGCTACCAAGGAGGTGAGTGGGGGTTAACCAGTTGTGTTTCTCCTTTGCCCTGATTAGAGTGAGGGTCCTTGCTTGGACAGGGGTAACTTGACTTCCAACTAAAGACCCCATTTCTAACAGATATGCTGTATTTACAATACAGGGCTCCATGGCGCAAGGATGCGTCAGAAATTCTGACGCATCCTTTAGTGCTAAAGTGATGCAATGCTGGAGCTGGTCATAAGACTGACGCAACTCCAGCAATGCATTAGAACACAGAGGGGAGTCCCATGTTAAACGCCCTTGCTCAATCCTCATGCCTGGTTTTGAGGAGGCACAGGGATTTTGACGCAGGCAAGTAGATGTGTGACACAGTGAAAAGTTGTAAATTTCGCTGTGTCAGTTCTATGTGGCATTTAATGTGGGAATGCCTACCCTGGATACATTATACCTGATGCAGGTATAATGTGACGCAGGCCTCTACAACCAATGTATTGGGCCCAATGTGTCAGTTTGTAAATATGGAGCAGTGTGGAGCACTGATTCCGCTACTGCTGCGTGAAAAAGAATACACTGTGGCTGCGCAAATCTGCTTGTAAATATGGGCCTCAGTGCCGGGGTCCAAAGTATTTCCCTGTAGTCCAGTGCAGTTGGCACCGCCCACTGCTCCTGCCACTGCTGACAAAAGGCGTTGACAGCAGTACCTACATGCTTGTTTATTCTGGATGAATTCTGCAATCAAATAGAGGCACTTTGTGTAGAAATAAATGCCTGTGCCCAGCACAGGCAAACACTGACATGAATTAAGCACTGCATCCAGGACAGCGTTCAAACACGGCAGAAAGATAGAAGAGAGTGCAAGCATGCCGAAAAATACAAAAGGCAGACAGGGCAACTAACTGGTTCTGAGCCACTGAGGTGGATTTCAAATAAAATGTTAGAAGGTGAAATGAAGGGCACCGGGAGGCCATGAATGAGGCTAGCATTGGAGGGAGGCATTGTGATGGAAAGAGAAACAGAAATATCTATCACTGGAATGATTCTTGGTTTACAGCCCAGAGAGGGCACTGTGGGGAGATTGATTTTCAGGTTAATTATGCTTTCTTGTCCTTGTTAAGGTTATGAATAATGGGGGCCACTCCGTCACTCCAGAGACAACAACAGTCGCACACGTATGCTTTACACAGCTAACATTTAATGAGGGGAAAGCAGTAAGGAGTAAGGAAATAAAATCAGGGTAAGACAGTGTATTGAGGAAAACACGGTTAGGTATGAATGCAAGGAAATTCTTGAGCCTCAGTATTATAGGCCTCAATGCCCTTTCACTGTTAAAGGACTAGTGGCGGGAGAGATGTCCCCTTCAGGAAACACATTTACTAAATAAGCATTTGAAATGCAATAGGCCTCGCATAGTTTGAGCAAGCTAATTGTCATCTGTTGACAACAGCGCCCAATAGCAAAAACAAAAAAAAAAGAGATGAGACTGAGAAAAGACGATTTAGCAAAATAAAATAAAGATAGCTTTAAAAAATAAAACTTTCCAATTTTGTTTGTCCTGCTGGACATGTATTTGCCAGTCACAAACCTTCTGTTTTCTGGAAGTTAGGACAAAATAGTACCTTGATCACGTCTGGAGCAGCGGACGGGCACTAATTAAGTTGAAATCAATTAGTGCTTCATCCCTGCTCCACACAGAGGAATGGAAATGATGCCAGACATGCCTTGATGAATTACTAGGCTGTAAAGAAGAGTGCCACACAAACCAGAAAATGGTGAGTGACAGGCAGGCTCCAAGCCGTTTACTGAACTTAACAGTGTCTCACATGCGAGACACATGCCCAAGCGGATGCAGTCGGAGGCCCAAACCTAAAAAGGAAAGGCACAGTCCATGCTCAAGATCATTTCCTTAACAGTATTTCTCTTCCAATACAAGTAAGAAAACAGGGTTAGCAATCCAGGTAGCAAACTGCTTCAAGGTAGTAATGAAATGCTTTGTGGCAGATAATACCAGGTAGAGAAGGCTATTCAGTTCAGTTCACCTTGTGGGTACACACCTTCATGTAGCATAAATATGCACCCAAAAAGGCAAGGAGACATTCCTTAGTCAGCCATCCCACTCATAATGCAAAGTTCTGAAAAAGACGTCCTCATTGGAAGATACTTCAATGTGGTAGGGCATTATAGGCAGGATAGGTAAGCTCAGTGGGAGTGGCAGACGGGCCATATCCCTATAGAGCAGGGAGTAGTTAAAGCAAATCAGATTGATAGGCACATGGTGACATGCACACTTAGAACAATAAGGCAATAAGGACAAAGGGGGGGTGAACCTAATATCTGGCTTCTCAGGGAAAACCTTTAAAGCCAATAGAGAGAAAGTGAAGAAAGACACTACAACTTACATCCCAGAAAACTACAAAGATGATTTACATTTACATACACTTTGGGATGCTCTGAAAGCCACAGTCCATGGCACGCTGATTTCTATAAAAGCCAACAACAATAAAGAAAGGAAGGAAAATGACAGTTAGAGGATCAGATACGGGCCTGAGAGTGAGCAGGTGCATGATTTACACTCTTGGCTCTGATGGATCTTTTTAAGTTGATTGAGACGCCTAGGGAGTTATCAATAATAAAACAATTCAAATTTCACGAAGCCCATTTGGCTACACAAGAAGAACCAGAAATCGGTGATTGAAGTTAAGTAATTTTATTTCCATTCAATAGTCAGTTCAACAGATATGTACGTCATGAGAATATTAAGATACAAGATTACAGCTGGCAAGCTGAAATATCCCAATTGGTTCATTCTCAATAGATTACGATGCAAAGCAATTACAGGCACTGCAACACACAAATTGAGAACTAGAAATAGATTGTCCATAAAGAAAGTCCTGTTCTTTCTCCTAAACGTGAAATTATTCTAAAATCATCTAATCAGAGCTCTAAATTAGGAATGAGGATGGATTGAATGAAGTTTTAAGGAAATTCAGAAAAGCCAGAAGGTATCAACATAGTAAAGACTCCAGTAGAAGTCTTCCAGAACTGGAATAAGTGTTAGAATAAAGCTTCACAATTGCAAGAATAAAGGAAGCAGAGAGATCTGTACCACTCAAAGTTTAAGGGAATAAGCTCTAATTTCTAACAGTGTGAACATTAATTAAAACAAACAGAACCTTCAGCAACAATGGTATCTCTTCCCACTCCACTGGGAACCAGTCATTTCTCTTCCCCTGGATATGCATTTGTAACATCACTTGAATTTCCCATCCCACAGTACTTGGACAGTTACTGCAACCTTGAGCATCCTCCATTCCACATACGCGATGAATAGGAGTCTTTAGCTGCTCATTAGGTCCTCACATTTCTTGCCCAGATTTCTCGTCTCGGACCTTGCTACCAGCGAACTAATACATATTACACTACCCTTTTTCTCTAGCAGAGGCAACCTTGAGAACGCACCTGCAAAAGAAAAAACACACTAACCAAGCAAAATACATTTCAAAATGAAGGCCTTTTGTCAGGCTAACTTTGTTGTAAAGTTGCTTTAGCTAGTATATAAGCATATTAGTTTATTTTTTTTAGCTTAGGCCTGCGGCTTGTTCCATTTCATCTAAATACATAACATTTTATTTATTTTCTTATTTTAGTAAAGGTTTTGTTTATTGGAGATGTTTTCTTATTTTATCAGTTGTTTCTCTGTGCAGAATTCGGTTATTCTTTTCCTACATGCCATATTCACTCTGTGCTGTCTCCAAGGCTGACTATGATAATCTTATTAGTTATAGCATGTACAAAGCGTTCAGCTTGTCACCAACGTTTGTGCACAGAAAGATATGGGTTATCACGTCAGGGCAGTTTTTCAGAACATCTCATGTTTTATTATAAAACACCTCACTGTCCCCTACACGTTAGGGGGGATTTTCAGCCTGTTGTCATCATGAGCTGCATGCTGAATTTGCAGTTTCTGGTGAGTTCTGACACCTCCTCTGCCTATACAGTATATATGGGAGGGCTCTCAGTAGACCAGCAGACCTCTTCTTTAACTACAACCACAGGTATGGGGATGGGTTCCTTCCAAGGGGTCTAATGGGCAGATTAGGGCTTATACTGTAATGCTCTTCAATAGAATATTAGTAGTAGAAGTTGGGATTCTAGAGCCATTATTGTGACAGTATGGTGAGACTTTTCCTATGTTTCACTTTCCTTGCTACTGCTTTGCTTCTATTATGTTTTAGAATCCTTATAATAACAATACATGCCTTTTTATATAGAATGCAGTTGATTCAATAAAACTTTTTGAACATAGTCCTTCTTCTGTTTGTCCTTTGCCTGTATGAGATATATGTGACCGAGAGAAAGAGGTATGATTTCTACCACCATGGTTTCTCTGAGAAATCCAAGGAGTCATGTGATGGGCTGCCACAAATCACCTCCACTCTTGGGTTCTGGTGAGGTGCTGCTAGCTGGCCGGAAGTGTTAGGCCGACAGTTGACATACACGCAGGATCAGACTCAGGTCCATATTTATACTTTTTTAGAGCCGCATTGGCGCTTCTTTTTGACGCAAAAGCGGCAGAAACTTACAAAAAACTTGTATTTTGTAAGTTTGCGCCACTTTTGCGTAAAAAAATGACGCAAATGCGGTGCTAAAAAAGTATAAATATGGGCCTCAGTCCCCCCGTGCTCGGTGGTGCTGCCGCCCAAATCCAGCAGTCTTGTTACTATGACAAGAGTCTCTCCACGACAACTTTAACTAAACATTCAATGTGCCTTTCAAATGTATAATTTTACATGCACACATATAACTTTCAAAATAAATGCAAAACATGAATAAAAGTAACGTATTTTATTTCTGCAATTACAACATAAAGAGTAAATATCAACGTGACCAAATTAAATGAACATCAGTGCACACGTTTTAAAAGCTTCAATTTCCCAGTGGTTACATTTCATTAATGAGTTTAAATGTTTGAACATGTTAATATTATTTAGGGCATACAGTTAATATAATGTAAAAAAAAAAAACATATTTGTGCAATGATGACATGTGACGAATGGAGTCTAAATTGTACCAGTCCAGGCCCTAGAGGAAAACTTTAAACGAACAGATCTCGCAATATTTGGTGCAAACTTATAACTTGTAGAGTGTAGCTGAAAGCACTATACACCGATAGGGTGGAGTATGCCCCTCTTAGGGTTAAATAGAAATATTACCAAGTGGAATAAAGCAGGAAAGCTATTGGCATACAAACACAGAACCACAAATCGACAATAAAGACTAATACAGAGGCGCTTTCCACCAAAGAGACACACATCAAACTTATATTCAGAGAGTTTTATGAGAAATTATAGATGGGGACGACATACAAGAGACTAACGAACATCTTAGATCAAGTCTCCCTACCCAAGCAGACAGAACTACAGGCACTGACATTGAAAAACCCAATTGCGATTCAATAAATAATCTCCGCAATAGCACAATTAAGGTTACAGAAATGTCTAGGCCCAGGCGGATATACCTCCCTACTCTACAGAACATACTGCCAAACAGCACCAATTTTTACTCGCCTCTTTAACCATTAACCCAGCAATGCAAGAGGTAGCAATCATTGACCTACTTTAGCCAGGAAAAGTGCCTCAACTTTGAATCTTTAACAGGCCAATGTCTGTACTAAATGTGGATGCCAGATTGTTCACTAGCATCCTTGCCACTAGACTAGGAACATACATACAAAGACTAATAGACACGACTAGGTGGGTTTGACTCCTGCACATAATGGATCAAATAGAGAGATCAAAAAAGGAGGCATTACTGTTTGCAACAGAAGCAGAAAAAGCATTTGACTGCTAACCCTGGGCTACTGGAGCGCCTTCAGTTTCTAAGTGATACAACTGCATATTTGTAGGTTTATGACATGTAGGATAATTTTTATTAGAACTAGGCAGGTATTGGAGAAAAGGATAAATAAAAGTTGTTGTCGGTGACCAGGTGCAAGAGGGCCATAACTCATACAGATGTTAAGAAGTCTGTTTCATGTGAGTATTGTTTAATGGTTCAATTCTTTTTGATGACAAGGGCCTCGAAGAAGACGATGCTGCCTTTGAAAACACTTAAGCATTAAATGCTGGGTGTGATTAGTGATTGAATCCCCTTAATCGCAATCAAGAGGGCCATCAAGGATTGGGTCTTGTTAGGAGGTTTTAGATATGATGGTGAATTTAGTCTTTGTGGGATCTAGTTGTACAGTAAGTGTTCGACATCCAGTTCTGGATGTTGGTGAGGCAGGATGTTACCCCATCAATGTTCGTGCAAGAGGTGACTTTTAAACAGAGTGGAATGTGGTTCATGTTGATGTGTGTTTGCAGCACAGGGAGAACAATCCACAGGAAGAGTACTCTGACATTTAGTGGTTTGTAAGGTAGTAAAAATGGGGTTGGCATTGTTCCATAAACATGGTTTTGGCTCATAATGTATTGCTAAATATTTATGGTGTCAATCATTTTGAAAAGAGACTTCTTTCTGGTTTTGACTGAAGCAATAATCAGGAGTCCTTTGTCTCTGATATACACATTGTTGAAATGATTGATTGACAATGTTCGGAATAAAGGCTGCAATTCATCAAAGAAGGCTCTGTTTCTGATATAGAGCAATGTGGATGTTGTCTATAAATCAGAAACATACTTCTTTCTGCTACATATCTTTAAATTATATTCAGTTTTTGGAAGGTCTCTAGATGTGATTATGACTGTCACCCAGGTTTGGTAGAAACCTTCACCTATGAATTTGCACTGAAAGATATTGAGAGATATGTTTTATAGTACAAATGGTGGGGTTTAATTTCAGACTTATAACATTGAGTCAGACACTGTTCTTTGTTTTTTCATGTGTACATTTTTGCTTTTCTTCCTGATCAAGTACTTCGGATTTCTATTTGTATACAGTATTAGCATTTTTTTATTGGGTTAATTTTGAGTTACAGACATGGCCTCTTAGGGGTTGCTTGGTCATAGCAGGTGGGAGGGGCCGAATCAGTAAGTCAGCTTTATGGAAGAATGGGCCTTTAGATCTTTATTAAAGCCATGAGAGAAGAGGAGAGTCTGAGGTGAAAGGGAAGAAACTTCCAGCATCTTGGAACACAGGAACGAAGGCCTATTAGTGTGTTGTGATCCTGGTGGGAATCCTTGATGTCTGGCCTTGCTGGCATATTAAGACACTAGTCCATATTAGACCCCACCAGTTCCTAACTGAAGAAGGTAGAGATGCCCAGGATATCCCTTGCTGGAAGATGTGTAAGGAGCCATGTTGCCACCTTACCTCTTCTGTTCTTAGGAAGGATGGCACCCAGTTCAATTCAATGTAATTCTCAATCCCCCTTCTAGATGACTGGGTGTTGGTCATATTTTTTATATAGATTCATTGATATTAGCAACAGCAAAAATCACCACAGGCGGCCAAAACAAAATGAAAACTAAAGAGAAAATGTGTCCATGTGGTGCTGTTCGCCTTGATTACTCATCTCCAGGTATGCTCCAAGGGGGTGAAATATATCATGAGGACAAGCTGTTGCTGGCCCAATATTCATCCAGTCTCTCCTGACAGTAGGTCAAGTCATTCAGCCATTCACTCTCCCATGGTGCCAGGCATCCACCCAAATGTACTGCCACCCTTCTCATGGCAGTAAGCAAAATCGTGGTGATGAGTTTATGATATGCAGCCGGGGTTTCGCTCACATATCACAGCACCGTAACCACAGGCTCTCTTTGGGCGTCCCAACCTGTTATGTCCTCCACATAGTAAAAACAGAGGTCCAGAAGTGTGCCACTCAGTTGCATACCCATGCCAGGTGTGGAAAGTCAGCACCCTCTTTCACACAGTGGGAACAGCATGAATCATTTCGAAGTCCCATTTTACAAAGCCCTGACGGGGTATTTTAAATCCTGTGTAAGTACTTGATGTGTATGAGTCTCAGTCTGTGATTAGGGGAGAGTGCAGCCATCTGGGAGAAACAATATTTGCAGCATTTGTCAGTCAGTGCGTGTCCCAGATCCCATCTCCAGCATTCAATACCCCTACGGGCATCATGCTGTACTGTTTGGTGATCAATTGTTTGAGTGATGGAGAGACAAGCATGTTTCCAAAGGCAGATTGGGAGTTCTCAGGGGAATATACAATGTATCATTTTGCAGGCAGCTTTCATTCAGTAATTCAATAAAGTATTGAATGCTATATCCCTGAGCCGGGTCTGCACTTTATACTCCACAATGAAGTTACTGTTTCGATCAGTTCCTCCATTTCTTTGAGGCCCTGAAGGGCCATCTGCCTCCAAGCCAGGCCCTCTAGGGTGAGGGGTAGCATTGGATTGCTCTCCAGCTGTGTGTTCGCTCCATCAAGGAGAGAGCCATGAGCCGATCTTCAAACAGGGCCCGCTGCATGGATTCAATATACTTTTCCACCGTCATGGAGGTCAACTTGGGCAGGCCAAAGATGCGAATGTTATTGTATCTGGAACAAGCTTTCAAGTCCTCATTTTTAGCCTTCATGACCACTAGTACCTTTTCCATAGTGAGAAGTTGTTTATTGTGTGCAGAGACACCTTCTTCAGCATCAGACACATGTTGTTCGAAGTGCCCAACCTGTCATCATGCTTCTCCAGGCAGTCTTCCATGCAGATCAGCTGATTAGTGATGGTGTCTATCTTGGAATCTATTGCTCGGAGGCTGTTATCAACATCTAGCAGTAGAGTCTTGAGTCCGACTCCACAGCGACATCTGCACAGTCCTCAGCTGGCAGGGCCCTGGCCCCCCGATCAAGTCCCTGAGGCTGAGTAGTGCATTTGTTATTGAAAGAGAGTTTAGAATGCTGTTTATCAGCCTTTCCCATCTTGGTTATAGATGTTGCTTAAGGTCTGCTTCCAGCCACAGAAGGGGGGGGCACTTGGATGATCAACAGTGTAAGACGTCCCCCTCATCGCACAGAGGATGGGGGCCATGAGCAGGCCAAGATGATCCTACAAGGGCATTGCAGGGAAGGGGGGAAACGGGACATCCCCATTGCCTGGGCTCTCACATGCAGGTTAAACAGTCAAAAGGGGCCCTGGCCTCTCAGCTCCTGGTCCAGCACACCTCGCCCAGGGCATCAGGCCCCTGCCCCAGTTCTTTAGGGCAGTCTCTGTGGATCCAGTTTCCCTCTGCATCAGATCGGGGATTGGACAGCCTTGTCCCCAATGCCTCAGGAGTTCCCCATAGGCCTTCTGTAGTTTTACCTCAGGACCAAGTGTCATGGCCTAGCTCGGTGAGTGATTATCGAGGGAGAAGGTGGGAGTAAAAGCAAAGTAACCACCAGGATGCCCCAGTGCCTGTCCCTCTGCAGGGCCACCTACTCAGCAGCTCCACTGTGGCCCCTGTGTCTATGTCTTACCTCTGCCCCCGGGGGTGTGTGCAGCTCTCCTGTGCTCACAACAGAATTTGCCACTCAGCTGGCCAGGATGGGAGGATATCCCATGCCGCAGCTCCCAGCCATTCAGTTCCCAATCTGGCCACAACGAGGCCAGCCTGGCTGGTGCTCTTAGGGCCCTCCTCCAGGCAGCACAAGCCTCTCGGCCACCACCGAATCAGGCACCTCCGGCAACAGGCAGGACCCGGGAGCTCCACAGTGCAGGGCAGGCAGGGGGAGAGTGCCTAGCACTCCATTAGCAGACGGATGTAGCCAGATGTCTCACTGGACCAGCAAAGCCACTCGCAAACTGTCATCTTGCAGCCCAGCTTTCCCTGCTCCCCAGTTTGGGTCATATTTAATTGCACTAATTCTTTTCATTCCATTGTAGACACATGTCCTTGAATATACATCCATAATGTGCTTAATGCCACTTAAACATCTATGTATTTATGTATTTATTTATTCAGCTCTATATGCCACACACAGCTTATTTCCATGTATCAATATTCAAATATGTGGCTCATTCAAAACTTACCTTAAGGAAAAACCATCTATGTTAGAGAATTAGACATATGGAGAAAATCAGACTGATCAAGCTTAATCTATTTATCAAGACTACGGCCCTCATTATCACCCTGGCGGTCTTCTGACTGCCAGGACCACGGTGGTGGTTCCACTGGCAACAGGTTGGCAGTAAAGACAGCCACATTTTAAATGTGGGGAGGGTTGGCCTCTGCCAACCCGCTACATCCCCACTCATACTGCCATGGCAGTTGGACCCGCCGGGCCGGAGATGAGCATCTCTGACCTGGCAGTCCACAGAAGACCGCTGGCTGTATTTTGAGCCGGCTTTCCACCAGGGTTTCCGTGGCAGAAAACCCTGGTGGAAAGGCTAACAGTGACAGGGAATTTCTTCCCTGTCACTGGAAGACAAGGCCCGCACCCTGACCCCAGCAAGCACGGTACCCCCACCCCTCTTCCCCCCACCCCCCTCCAGGCACAGTGCCCTCCACCCCACACACCCACCCCCGTCCCCACAAAAATGCACACAGACACCCACACGCACCCTGCATACACTCATTCACTCACATGCATCCATACACGCATTCCCTGCAACACTCATACACACACTCACCTCAACATTCATACTCGCATACACACCTGCAGAGAAACACCCACTCACACATGCGCACACAAATGCATACACACACAAACACCCCTCACACATGCGCACACAACACCCCCCAAACTCCCAATCCCCTCCCTGTCAGATGCCCAACTTAACTTATCTGGCAAGGAGTTCGCCTGGCAGAGAACGGGCGCTTCCACCACCGGCAGCACCCCACCATCAGGATACCTCCAGACCATATTACTGCTCGTAATACAGCTGGTGGAGTCCTTTTGGCGGGCGGGGCCAGTGGTGGAACAGCCCGTGCACCTCCGCCTGACAGCATGACCACTGTGGATTTCCACCCAAAATGTGGCAGAAATCCAGCAGTACTCATAATATGGTGGGTGGAAGACTGCCACCACTGGCGGTCTTCTGGTGGCCGTGGCTTTGGCGGACTTTGAAAAAGACGACCAAAGTCAAAATGAGGGCCTATTATTGTTGCTGACCTATATAACAAAGGGAAACACTACTGGCTAGGGACAATATATTACATTGTCAGATGGAAGATTCAGTTCCTCACTTTAGTTTGCTTGTAGCTCTGAAATAATTTTCTCGACTTGATCAATAGAGAGACCATTGAAATCCTAATGAGAAAAATGTATTCAGTCGAAATGATCGGGGAAGGCCTGCCATGAACTGTCCATCAGCAGATCTTGATTAGGGAAAATGGTCAGGGGTAACACATATGTTGACTGTCATTCCGTGTATTACACATTGAAAATAAGGTGCAAATTCTGTCTGTGCTCAATTTATGATTCTGAGTAGGTGGATCATTTATTTCTCACTTACAATATTTCCCCATAAAAAGTTAGCCAGTTAATACTACATAATGGTTCTTTATGCAAAACACATGATTCCAAGTTTTTGGGAGTAGGAGAAATCATGTGTTATTACCCAAATAGCTCCAATTCCGACGTGCCAAACTCAGAATAGGAAGGCAAAATGTAATGAAGGAAAATATAAACCGTGGAGTATTAGTGTTTCCTCCAGCGCTTTTGCTGCATGCAAACACCATAGCCCTCCTAGTAAGGAAATTAGTCTAGGGATTTAGTTGCAATGGTTTTTGAAAGATGTTTTGATAAAAATTACAACTAAAACAATTTCCATGTTACTCTATTAAAGCTATGTAGTCGGACAACAGTTCCAGTCAGTCAATTTGCCTGGGTTAAATTTGTCAAGCTTGTCAGTCCAATATAGAAGTACCTTCATTGATCTTCTGCTTTTGTGATCTCAAGACGAACAATCCATAAGAAAATCAGCCCAGATTGGTTTCAGCCGCAGGACTGCTCCAAGCAAAGATTTTAGACTTTAAATGTGGCGAGTAGCAGAACAGAGTTGGCGCGCATCTATCAGATTAGATATCTAAACATGAATTACTTGTCTCTTGGAACAATATACAAAATCCACGAAGGCTGAGATTGCTGTATTCATAACATTTTCCTCATCCTAAGAGCACAACCTTCACAAAATTATTCTTGGTCAGATTACTGGCCAAAGGACAGAGCTCTTCTGTGCTGATGCTTGCTCAAAAAACTCGTCTCAGACATCTTTCTGGGGCCCTATCTGTCTGCAGTCCTGACAAATTTATCAGGCCTGTCTCCTAACATGAACGTTTGTTATTGAAGCCCTCGCTAATGTGATGATGAATGAAATGATGTTGTCCAAATCAATCTCCCCTCTGATGTGTGTATTTGCCTGCAGGGTCATATAGAGCATGTATGGACATGGGATGACCTCCAGGTGTCTTGCAGGCAATCATTTAAAGAAAAGATTAAGAGCATTTCTTTGCATTCCTGTGTTTCGATGATTTAGAGGCATGGCGTTAATTGGTGAACTGCATGTCTATTTCTTTAATAATATTGTAGAGGAAAGAACGGACTTAGGAATTACCCATATGTTACTGTTACCAACCTATTATACATGTTTATAATGCATTTAAAGTGGTAGATGCACATTACCTTGGTACATCTCAGACTCCATTGGCTTGTTGAGCAAGAATGGATACGCATCCAGTAATGTAACAGCAGCTTGCCTGTTGTTGTAAAGTGCTGCTACGTGCAAAACGTTTTCTCCCAATGCACCTAGGAAAGAAACATATAAGATAATAATAAAGTAAACTTTAGTGTGATGTACTAAGGAAAGTCACAGGGGCTGAAGATGTTTTGTGATGTACAACCTGGAAAGTAATTGAAACAAGTAACCAGGATAAGGTGATTTAAGGAACCCCTCATCGATGAGGTGACCCCAAGAGGTTTTTTGTTCTTACTCATTTTAGACTTTTAGGGCCAGATGTATCAAGCCTTTTTGCAATCGCAAACAGTGCGGATGCCCGTTTTCGAATGCAAAAGTGCCTTTCAGGATGTATGAAAGGCATTGGCAATGCAATTTTAAGTGATCGCTAAAATAGCGATTCCTTAAAATTGCGAGCATATTTAGAGAATCGCAAATAGCGATTCTCTAAATAAGAAATCGCAAATAAGGAATCCTTATTTGCGATTTCTAAACCACATGTAACAAGCAATTCCTTAATGCGAATTGGGCATTAAGGAATCGCTATTACCACCAAGTTGAACGTGGTGGTAACCAGGTGCAAATTTTAAAAATGCATTAAAAATGTATTTTTACAATTGACATGTAACGCACACATGCCCCTTTGGCATGTGAGCGCCTTACATGTCCTTAAAAAACTTCTTAGGGTGCAGCAGAGGGGGCCTTAGGCCCCCAGTACCCTGGGGTTTGCATTTCCCAAATTGCAAATTCCTGTTAGGAATTTGCAATTTGGGAAATTCAAAATATTTGCAAATATGGGCATAAAGGCCCATAGGTGCGAATGGGGCCGGTATCGCAATTTGTGATTCGGTAATAGTATTTGCGATTTTTAAGAAATCGATATTACTGAATCTCAAATATGATACATTGCATTTTGCGATTCAGAAATAGCGATTTCTTAAAAATCGCTATTTCCGATTCACAAATGCCTTTTTTGATACATTTGGCCCTTAGTGAGGAATGGGTCTGGTTACATACAAAGGCTAACCGTATGCATCTACGTGCCTAAATAACGTATCATCCATTTGCAAATTCCACTGATATAATTGAATGTGGGCTTGTGGTTGCTAGAACTACTGATAAAAGAGACAGAATCTTTGTAAGGACTAGGGGTTCTGGGAGAGTCAGTTAATACTGGCTGAATTCTAAGAGAATGCTGTTGGTTGGCCCTCATGTCTCATTTTCACCAATCCAATAACAGCAATTGAATAATCCAATTATAAAATTAATCTCTCGTGGCAGCCGACTCCAAGAACGGCGAAATTGTGCAGACAAGGCTTACTTTAACGACCCCATTGCTAGTTACCTTTTAAAATAAAAGAAGAGGATAACTCTGGTCCTTGCGCAAGACTTTTAAACACTACCCACACATCGCCTACGATGGAGACGCACTTTTCCATTTATTGCTCTTTCATGTAGAATTAGAGTTTTACTTTACGACTGACTTCGATGCATTATCAGGTTACCTGAAATGCAACACAATCCTCCAGATGAACACAAGGTTCATACCAACAGTGTGTTAATTTACAGTGAACATTTGGAAAATCCTTCCTTTTGTCCTGTGAGCACTTTCTGTGCTGGAATCTGCCAATGGCAGCAAGACACGTGTGCATACGGGACAAGTGTACATTGCAGTGGCTAATAAATATATTAATCTTTACCTGGCTTTTGCACCCACATTTACCAAAATGTAAAGATATATTTAACATTGGATGAAACTGCAAAGTCTGTTAGCAGTTTGGTGAAAAGGTGTTTCTAATTTGTACCTTTGTCATCATCCTAACTGCATGTCCAAATACAAATGCTTGGCTAGGAATTGCCTGAATAGTTGGTACAAATGTTCATTTTTCTAGAGACGAAATACCTTGATAGAATGTTACACATAGCCCTCCTTACAGTGAGTAGCATATATTAAATACTCCTTGTCATATGGATATTTCTCATAAATGAAGCAGGGCAGTCTGCCTGCTCAAAGATCAGCAGATGGGAATGACCCTGCTGGGAACAGTGCATTTTGCTACCGGACTCCTGAGCTCCACCCTACAAAGAGTTGTTTTGGGTCCACTCAATAATACGATTTAAATAGATGTGGTCTCAGATGATGCATTTTACAGGGATCACTGATGGAGTATCGGTAACAATACATATCGACTGGACAGAATATTGTGTTTGAAATGTCGTGGAACAAAATATTGAGAAGGTAAATGCAAAGAGGCAAGTATAGATTTACTAGTCTTAGCTCCACATCTACGTACCTTGAAAATATACATATCATCAAGGTACATATATGTGACGATCTAGAAAGTAAAACTTTGCTTACCCTTAGAAACGTACCTTAGGGATATTTTTGTCTTCGATATTCTTTTTTTTAAATATCTTTATTAAATGTTAAAAAAAGTAAAATAATAAAACGAAAACAAATTGGATCATGCATAGGGCCAATTTTGAAAGTTATATCTTTAAAGCATGGAACATGCAAAACCCATGGTCTCAAAAGAAATGAAACTTCTATACAAGTAAAGAGGAATTCCTCACAAGAACTGCCCCAACAATGACCACACCACAGTACATCCAATGTCAACATAGCAAATAGAGCGCTACCGAGCATTCAACTCCAGGGACAGCTCTAACTGGACAACTCTGACACGTCGGCGGGACCCCTTGATCCCAGATGTTTACACTCATTCTTCACAAGCCCCAAGTCATAATATCGTCTCCAGGGACCCCATATTTTTTTGATTTGCGGGGACATCCCCTGTGCTTTTTATGTGATTCTCTCTGCTGTCATGTACATATCCATACCTGCTTCCATTCACACAATGTGGGGACCTCGCTTGCTCCCCAGTATTTAGCAACATCCCTTTTCGCAACTATCAGGCCCAGATTACGGAACAGGAGTGCAGCCCTTGGGACATCTATTTCTATAGAGGTTCCCAGAAGAACATATTTTGGGTCAAGTGAAACCTCCACCGCCAGAATGCCTTGGAGTTCTTGAAATATCTCCAACCAAGAGGTATAGATGACGGGGCAGCCCCAAAGCATGTGGAAGAAATCACCACAGTCTCCATACATCTCAAACACGCCCTTCCCATCCCATGCAATCAGGCACAATCATAGTACACCCAATGGAATATTTTAAATTGTACTAGTTGAAGTTGTGGCTGCATTGCCACTTCCCGGGGATGCATTAAAGCTGCCACATAATCATTGTCATCAATCTCCCCCAAGCCCACTACTCATCTTTCTCACAATGTGCTCAGTTCCCAGTGTGTCGGGAATATTATTGTTGATGCTTTTATGGCCTTAGTGCCAAGCTCCTCCATTCCCTCCAGTGTATTCTGGCAACTGAACCTCATCTAACCCCTCAGCCATTGAGGCATGCCAAAGTTGCACAAATTTAAAGTATTGTTGTTAAGATGAGATACCCGACTCAAAGAGGGGAAGGACATGAGGCTCCAACCCTCCAGTACATCACTGCCTTTGGAGATGCCAGTCAATACCCGGGGTTCAAAATGGCGCAGTTTCTCCAGTTCCCTCAGCATTCACCCCTCCTACAGTGGTGTTTTCCGGGTAACCTTTGAGGCCCACCCAATCATCTTAGTGCCTCTTCGCCACACTCCCAACAGCACCTGGGTAGCCAACAATAACCTATTTGACCCGACACCGCCATATACATAATATACAGGGGAGCACGTCAGGAGCAGTGCCCTCCAGCAAACAGGTCGGGTGATCCGGTGGCACAAGCAGCCAATCATTGATTGGTATCAAATGTGCAGACCACCAGAAGGCCCGGACATCTGGAAGAAATATATGCTCCCATTGTAGGAATTCTGCTGCAGCATTCACAGGGTAACCCTGGGATGTCTACCACCCCATATGAAGAGCCTCATCTTTTCCAGGAATGTATAGTATGTGTATGAGAGGCTTTAGAGCAGTTTCAGCAGTGTGTTCATCCTAAAGATGGTCGCTCTCCCCAAGATAGTCAGAGGTAGCCCACGCCATCTTTCTTCCAGCAGCCATCTTACTTCTTTTGTTGCTGCTGCACACAAGATAATTACTAACCTTCCCTTACTTCCTTAATGGGCTTCTTCGTTTTTGTCATTTTGATGATTTATATTCAAACTTGATGTTGTTCTTGCTGTTTTTATTGTTACTGTTCAATAACCTCTTTTTATTTCCAATCATATTAATTTACTAGTTTAGTTTGTTGCTTATATTTAAACACTTCAGGAAAGAGGTTTGTAGTAATCTATATTTTCTTACAATCACTGTACCCGCTTTACTATTTCGTTCGTGTTCGGAACTTAGCGATATTTGTTTGTTTTTGCTATCTCAATCAACACATTGGCAAGCCAGTGCTTCCACTTTCCGGGACGTCGCTTTGGCTGTCTGCCGCTTATTCATTATTGTTAACCACATCATGGGAATAGCGTTGGCTTTATGCCACGCGCCCCCTTTCTCAGCGGGAACCCTTTTTAAATGAATGTGCGTCGGTGATATGCTGCACGCTTTTATTTCTTTGCAGAGCTTGACAGAGGGTCACATGGGTCTCAATTCCATGTGCCCTTCTTATACATGAAGGACGTGATGGCTTCCTGCTGCACACCTAACATTTACCGTTGAAGTCTCTGCTTCACAATCCTCAGCTCTAAGGGGCTTCTCATCGGACATCGCAGTGCCGCTCCTCAGTCGTCCTCCAGGGGAAAGTACTTATTTCTCTTCCCTTTTTACGAAAGTACCTGTAGTGTTCTGTGACGGTCTAGTTGTCGGAAGGCGGATCACAGAAGACTAACCTGGAAGTACGGGAGAGGTTCCGGGGGAAGCGACAGAGTATTTAAATAAAGCGGAGCGCAGGAGTTTTCAGTTTTACCCGCGGCTCCAGAGTGCATATTGTATCCGTGTGGTCAATTACGGCGTGCGGCGTGGGGCAAGAGAGATGCCGAGCATTACACTGGCGACGAAGGTGGTCTCTACAACACGCCGATAACACCGCCGGTGTTTGGGGCCCCCTAGGGTGTGAATGTGAGCCAGCTAGAGGGCCAGGAAGATGCAGACAGCATGGTGAGCTCCACCACAGCGTGACGCAACACCACCACACCCAGAAGGGAGAGATAAAGCAAACGTCGGACTCCTGCACGCCTTGAAGTCACATTGCGCCAACAGGACATGCAAACAGGTCATGACAAACCACAACGCGAGCGCAGAAAGGGTGCACTGCGACACAACAGACTGGGAGAAGTGAGCCAGAGCCAACGGGCACGAATAACACTATCAGTGTGCAGATGAACCAGTGCCAGCCATCCATCAACTACCACAGCGCACCATGACAGGCGCGCTACCACCATTCAGCGAGCTTGCAGATCCCGCCACAGCGTCACCGAGATGGAAAATATGGTTAGGGCACCTGGAGAACTACTTTGTGGCCATCCGCGAGAAGGATGGGGAAGTCAAGAGGTCATTGCTCCTCCATTTTGTGGGTGATGAAATATACAAACTGTTCAGACACCTACCAAACACAGGTGCCAATGCTGACTACGACGCAGCGGTGAGAGCTTTAAATGCACTTTTTGATCCGCAACTGAACCCGGATTTTGAAAGGTTCAAACTACGACAGGCAAGACAGAGAGAAGGGGAGAGCCCATTGATCAATTCTATGCCCGTCTCTGGGAACTGGCAAGTACGTGCACCGACGATGACCAACAGAAAGAGGTACAAGAACAAATTATACAGGGATGCAGAAATAAGACACTAAGAGGACTAATATTGAGACAACCAAACATCACTCTCGACAAAATATTAATCATGGCGTGATCCCATGATCTATCGGCGGCTAGGGCAGCTGAAATGGACATGGCGATGTCTTACATGCCAGAGAAGACCCCGGCGGTCAAAGTAGAACGTGCTGAAGTGATCCAATTGTCACAAACGAGGAGGAACCCTAGATCGTATGCCCCCGCCAAACCAGGAGGGAGGTGTGAATACTGTGGGAGAGATGAACACAGCCCAAGAGACTGTCCGGCACAAGGGAGGACATGCTCCAACTGTGGAAAACTGAATCCCTTTGCAGCCGTATGTAAAGGAGGAGTGAGAGGAAGAGTAGCAAGAGGGAGGCACCCACCCACCAGAGCGGTAAAGCAGCTATCCTTAGATGACCATGTGACACGGGGGCAATTGACGCATCGTCGCGTCATACCATGGAGGACTCCTCCCCAGGAGAAGATGAAGAGGAAGAAGTGTTCTTAATATCGTTCACCAATGACCTAAAGAGGCACCGGCGGCCTCAGCCCACCTGCATGATTGAAATAGCAGGGTCACCTGTCAAGGCCCTCATAGACACTGGAGCCTCAGTAAATGTGATGGGAGTACAACAATATCGCCGCCTCCAGCCTAGCCCCACGTCGACCCCCTCAAACACCAAAATATTCACCTACAGAAGTCGCACGCCCTTACCGCTAAAGGGACGCATGACAGTGACGTTGCAGGCGGAGGGGAAAACGATAAACACCACGTTCCATGTGGTCAACAGGGAGGCAGACACGCTACTTGGCAGTCAAGCGGCTGGGGAGCTAGGGCTGGTGATGTTTGCAAAAAGTATAAGATCTTGCCAAGTCGATGAGCTGCGAGGAGAATTCACGGAACTGTTCACAGGCCTTGGCTGCCTCAAAACTCCCCCGATCAAGGTACACATCGACAAGGCTGTGAAGCCGGTTGCATTTTCGACACGGGCGAATACTGTTTCACCTAAGGCCACTAGTAGAGCAGGAACTGGCCAGCCTCGAAGAGCAGGGAGTCATTGAGAGAGTATCGGGCCACACTCCCTGGGTATCACCCATGGTCATTGCAGAGAAGCCGAAGCAACCAGGAAAAATTCGACTCTACATTGACATGAGGTTGCCCAACCAGGCCATAAAGTAAGAAAGGCACATCACACCAACCATAGACGACATCATAGCTGATCTAAACGGATCCAAGTGGTTTTCCAAATTAGACTTAAACGTGGGATACCACCAACTTAGACTGGCGGAGGAAAGCAGGTATATCACCACTTTTTTGACACATCTTGGCCTAAGAAGATACAAGCACCTCAGTTTCGGCGTGTCATCAGTGGCGGAGGTATTCGAGGACGCCATTCGACAGACACTGTCAGGCCTACAAAGCGTGATGAACGTCAGTGATGACATATTAATCTACTCCGCGACGGCCGAAGATCACCATAGGCAAGTGAGAGACACCCTCAAAAGGTTGTCGGAACAGGGCCTCAACCTCCATAGAGACAAGTGTGTCTTTTTTCAGACAGAAATCAAATTATTCGGATATGTTTTCAACTAGGAAGGCATCCAAGTAGATCCCCGAAAGTCGAGTGCCATCAGAAAAGCCCCTGCTCCGAAAACTGTGAATGAAGTGAGGAGTTTCTTGGGGATGACAACATATCGTGGCAGATTCATCCCAAGACTAGCCACGCTGTCCGTGCGCTCCGAGCCCTCACGAAAGTGAATGCCCCATGGGAATGGGGAAGCCGAGAAGAAGAAGCATTCCAAGAACTCAAGAAAGCTCTCCCGTGTGACACTACGATGGCATACTTCGACCCGATGAGAAAGACCGAACTGACAGCTGATGCAAGCCCGGTAGGCCTCAGCGCAGTGCTGGCTCAAGAAAGTGAGCCAGGTCGGTGGGCTCCCTTAGCATATGCTAGTAAGGCCTTAACACCTACCGAGCAATGCTACTCCCAGACCGAGAGGGAGTCCCTGGCGATCATGTGGGCGTGCAGGCATTTCCACCTCTAGCTCCAAAGAAGACCCTTCTGGGTGGTCACGGGCCATCAACCACTTGTTCCCTTGTTCAAGGGGAGCGCACCACATCCGCCTCCATGGATCGAAAGATGGGCAATTCAGCTCCAACACTATGGCATGGAGGTAGTGTACCAGCCAGGGGCCAAGAACCCAGCAGACTTCCTATCTCGACACACTCCAGACCAGACCCAAGTTCCCAGTCAAGATGAGGCCGACACTGAGGGGCATGAGCACGCGCTCGCCCAAGGGAGCTGTCCCAAAACAATCGTCACAAAGGAGATCTCCAAAGCGATCCTTGAAGACGTGGTGCTGCTGAAGGTGAAGCTAGCGCTGGAAGGTGGGTCATGGCACAATTTCCTGTGGAAAACGGGCAACTGGACCACAGAGGAATGGGAGCGTTTGAAGAAACTATGGAGAGTCCGGAATGAGCTAAGCTCTACGGCAGATGGTCTTCTTCTCCGGGGGCACAGGCTAATAATACCACAGCAGCTACAAGATCATGTGATCCTGCTGGCACATGGAGGGCATCAAGGAATGATGAAAATGAAAGCGCGGATGAGAGCAAAGGTGTGATTCCCTGGACTTGAAGAGGGAGTGGACCAGTGCGTGCGGCAATGCCCAGCGTGTCAGTTAACAGCTAGTCCGGAAGCGCCAGCTCCGATCCTAACAGATAAAGCAAGTACGAAACCCTGGGCGCAAGTCATCCTGGACTTTGGGAGTTTTCCGGACGGCCGGACCACCCTGGCGCTCATAGATGGATACTCCAAATATCCAATCGTCGAGGTCATTGCGTCCACTGCATTCACGCAGGTGGGTCCAGCTCTTGAAAGGATCTTTGCAATGTTTGGTCTCCCGGAGGAAATCAAAACGGACAACGGACCGCCTTTTCGAGGTAGTGAGTTTCAGGACATGATGGGGCGTTTGGGCATCAGACACAGGAGGATCACGCCGCTATGGCCCCAAGCCAGCGGAGAGAATGAGCGTTTTATGCGCACGCTTAACAAGACTCTTAGAATTGCTGTATTAGAAACCACAGATCTGGAACTCAGCCTTCACCGGTTCTTACGAGAATACCTAGGAACCCCACACTGCACAACTGGCCAGACTCCGTGGTCGCTGATTCTTGCTGGAACGAGACAAGACACCATACCCACTGCCCCCTGGTGGGAACCCACCCCCCACCCCCTATCGCCCAAAGCAGACACAAAATAAGAGGAGAGAAGTCAATGATAAGGCGAGCAGGATGAGGCTGGCCAGGATAAGAGACATTCGCATCAGTGATCAGGTGATCGTCAAGGATCGGAGACCCGGATGGAAATTCCGAACACCCTATGAACCCGGAGTGTGGACAGTGACTGGGCTGTCCGGGACCATGGTGACCGCCGAGAAAGGGAGTGAGTGGGTGACACGAAACATGTCATGGTTCAAGAAAGCAACGTTTGCGAGGCATTCAGGAAATCAGGAAGCAGAGGATCAATCCTTTGATTGGCCGACCACCGAAGACCCTGAGCAAGAGCTTGAGGGTGAACTACCATCTGTGGCTGGACCAGGCTGTCTGAGACAACCGGTGAGTACCACCCCAGTGACTCAGTGCAGGGAGCCCAGGTTTAAGATGGGGAGATACAATTTAAGACCCAATCCGCCAACCAGCCAAAAACTAAAAGACTTTGGGGGTCATTACAACCCTGGCAGAAGACGGAGAACCGGCGGTAAGACCGCCATGGTCATCCGCCGGTTCTCCGTTCCGCCCGCCGGCCTGGAGACCTGGGTCTCCTGCCCGGCTGCCGTCACTATACCGCTGGCGGTATTTGGACCCGGCTTACCGCCGTGGATTTCCAGAGGTTTGAACCGCCATGAAATCCATGGCGGTAAGCACTATCAGTGCCAGGGAATTCCTTCCCTGGCACTGATAGGGGTCTCCCCCACCCCCCGCCCCCACCCAGACTCCATCCCCTACCCCCCCCACCCCTGCCACCCTCCAAAGGTGGCAGGGCCCCCCTCCCCACCGAACCCCAACATCACTTCACCCATACCCACACGACACACACGCAGGCACCACCTACATACTTACACCCACACACGCCAACATACATGCCTACATCCACACACACAGTCATACACGCACACCCACATTCAAACATACATGCACACATCCATACAGACATACCCACAGACATACACGCACTCATTCCCATACACACAACACCCCGCAGGCATACACGCACTCACACACCCCCCTCTACATACACACACACACACCCCCATGCACCCACACAACACCCCCAACCCCCCTCCCCTCACAGACGATCGACTTACCTGGTCCGACGATCCTCCGGGAGGGGACGGGAGCCATGGGGGCAGCTCCGCCGACACCACACCGCCAACAGAACACCGCCACGGCGAATCACAGGACGTGATTCGCTGGGCGGTGTTCTGTTGGAGTGGCGGTGGAGGTGGAGCAACCTCCACTTCCCCGCTCCCGCCAGTATGGCTGTTGGCGGCTCTCCATCCGTAAAAGGACGGAGAGCTGCCAACGGTCATAATAGGCCGAGTGGCAAACCGCCACCAATGGCGGTCTTCCGCATGGCGGTCCCTCGGCGGTCTTTAAAAAAGACCGCCGAGGTCAAATGACCCCCTTTGTGTGCTTGTTAACTGATTGATCCAGTTGGGGAGGGATGTAGTGTTCCGTGACGGTCTAGTTGTCGGAAGACCGATCACAGAAGACTAACCCGGAAGTACGGGAGAGGCTCTGGGGGAAGCGATGGAGTATTTAAATAAAGCGGAGCACAGGAGTTTTCAGTTTTACCGGTGGCTCCAGTGTGAGTGCATATTGTGTCCGTGTGGTCAATTACGGCGCAGGCACGGGGCAAGAGAGACTCCGAGCATTACAGTACCTTATGATAAACTTATCCCTCTAGTTCACCTATTGAGGAAGGTTACTTGTTTCCATTATACCAGTTACTTACTGACTTTCCAATTGTCAGGTTATGATCATTATTATTATTGTTTAATTTTTGTGAGAATTGCTGAGAGCAAGTTGCAACAGATTTTAGAAGATAAACTTGAAGGGATGGTTAACAAGGACTGGGGCCGTCTAATGGATTCTCTGAAAGAGGCTATCAGTAAAAAATGTGACGCTCTAAATAAAAAAAGTTAGTATTTTGAATCCTGATGATTAGCCAGGTGGCTTGCATCGGAAAGAAGTTTGGGCACAGAAGATAATGTTAAATATAAAAGAGCGAAATTGGCAGGAATAGACTTGACATATGATGGTGGTCACATTGATCTTAGTGCTTCTGACACTGTGGATGGGCATCACTGAGACCCAAACGTTCCCATACCTATTGATACTGATGATGATTCTGAACCTGAAATTAATCTGTTATTCATCTGACTTTGAATCTGAATCAGATGGTTTGGAGGTCAAAAAATGGGAATGTCAGAGGAGGTATCTAAGGCCTAAGATCACTATGCCTATTGGTTATGTAGGGAGATTCCTAAAGAGGTGAAACCCTGCATGAGGTCCGAATGCTCTCATCCTTCTCTCCCTGATAAAATTACAATGGCCCCTGATTTGGACTCAAAAGTGGTGGCCTTTATCACCAAGAGTGGCAACGACCCTATAAAGGGCCTAGATAGAGGCCTAAAATCCTGCCAGAATCGGTTTTAGACATCATTGGTCCCCAAGCAAATATTTTTTAGATGGGTGAGGATGCCAATTTAAGTGACACCCCAGTGGATGCTAATAATTACGCCAGTGGTCACAAAGAACCATCTGCCTATTGGGCAATGCCAAAACTGCCTTGTCTAATGAGAGGAGGAAAAGCATCCTACTTAAAATAGACCTAAAGCTGATTGAATTGGATAATAAGGAAGTTGGCCCTTCCTCTCAGGGACACCTCTTTGGGGATGACTCTATTAAAGAGATGGCAAAGTATGTTCGTGTATTCAGGTCTACGTAGAAGTCTCAAAAAGATATTAAAAAAGCTTTTCAAGACAGAGGTTTTGTCAGGACTGGGAGAATACAGGGTTAGTTCCCTGGCCACGGGCAGTCTGTCTCCAGACCCTATTTGGCATGTGCAAGATTCAATCAATCTTCTTCTGGATCTTTCCAGGGCTACTATCCTCAATGACACATTTTTGCAATGGATCCCTCATATAGGATAGAGGACAAAGAGGATTCTCTTCAGGTAGAGTCTCACAAGACCTCTCTTAGATACCCCTACAAGGGTGGGAGGCAGAGTAGCCCAATTTTGTGGCAAGTGGAGGATAGTAACACAGGATCCATGGTTTTTAGAAGCTGTCAAGAGATACAAACTGGAGTTTATAGATACCCTGATTCAGTCGAACATCCCATGAGAAATCACCTTTTCAGCCAAAGATTCAAAGTTGGTAAGTCAGGAGGTACAAGAACTATTCGCCAAAGGGGCAATCTGGGAATCCACAGATGGGGATCTAGGCTTCTCCAGAAATATCTTCTTGGTTGAGAAGAAAGACAAGGGTAAGCGCCCAGTAATAAACCTAAATGACTGGTTAGTATACCACCACTTCAAAAGCGAGGGGATTTACCTATTGAAAGATATCTGAAGAAAGGGGGATTGGTTAATGAAACTGGACCTAAAAGACACTTATCTAACTATTCCCATTTGGCCCCCACACCAGAGGTACCTACGCTTCAGGTGGATGGAAAACCTTTGGCAAATCAGCAGTCTCCCCTTCCGCTTTTCTTCAGCACTTTGGTGCTTTACAAAGGTCCTCTGCCCAGTTGCTACTTGGCTTCAAGCAAGGGGAGAGAGGTTGATAATTTATCTAGACGACATCCTAATTATGGCCCAAGACATAAATGCCATCATAATTCATATATAATTGACTGTAGACTTCCCGGAATACCTGGGTTTTGTCATAAACAAAATGTAATTCTCCTGAGAAACTCAGTTTCTAGGCTTTGTGGTAGATAAGATATAAACAGAGTTGAGGTTACCTTGAGAAAAACTAAAGAAGTTAAGGGAGGAGTTGAAAAAGGTGTTAGAGGTCGGAGTGATCCCTTTGAGAGCTTTGGCAAGGATTCTAGGTCTGTTCTCTTCCACACTTCAGGCTATATTTCCAGGTTCCTTATATTATCGGGCTTTCCAGAGGTTGAAAACCAGATCCTCAAGAACACATTGCTCATATTCTCAGATTGTATCATTAGATCAGGACTCGACAGAGGAGTTGGAATGGAGGCTCAAGAATGTTGAGTATGGAATGACAGAGCAATATTCGGGCTGGAACCCGAATGAGTAATACGAGTGGATGCGAGTTTACAAGGCTGGGGAGAGAAGTGTGGGAATTCTCCCGCAGGTGGACGGTGGATTCCCTAGGAGAGGAGTTTTCATATCAATTGCTTAGAATTGTTGGCAGGTTTGTTCGCAATTCATTGTTTTACTTGCGGAATGACAAAATGTTGTGTTATGCTCCATATGGGCTATGTGTCTGCCATGAGATATGTCAACAAGTTCGGTGGCCCTCACCTGAAGACTGTAGCAAACCCATTGAAAGAGTTTTGGGGATTTTGTCTGACCAAGGAGATCTCAGTGGTGGCAGAGGATATTCCTGGTCTAAATAATGGTGTGGCAGTTGGTTTTCACACAAATTCAAGGACTCCAGCAATTGGTGATTGAACAGGGAGATATTCCTGAACCTTTCAGGAAACCAGGATTTAAAACACTCTGTTCAATAGGCCTAACTGGGTCCCTGTAGCCGGCCTGCACTCCATCACAGTTGGCCCAAACTTGTGACTTTGTCTCGGTCTGGCATGACCAGATCTCCATAGTTGGCACTTTTACGCTTTTTGGTGCTATTTTCATGAAAATCTCAAACCCATAAATTTGAATATCTCCATTTCCACTAATTGGATTTTTGCCATTTTGGTCTTATATTATTTATTAAAAATACTAGGGGCCATATTTATACTTTTTGATGCAAAACTGCGCTAACGCAGTTTTGCGCCAAAAAAATTAGCGCCTGATAACGCCATTCTGAAGCGCCATGCGGGCGCGTATTTATTCAATGACGTTAGCCGGTGTTAGCCACCGGCGCTGTCTGGTGTGCGTTAAAAAAAACGGCGTACACCAGGCAGCGCCAGCGTAGGGGGAAAATGGCGTATGGGCGTCCACAAATGGTGCAAGTCAGGCTGAGGCAAAAAAATCGCCACAACCCGATTTGCGCCATTTTTTTACGACGTCCATCCCCCATTGAAATGACTCCTGTCTTAGCAAAGACAGGAGTCATGCCCCCTTGCCCAATGGCCATGCCCAGGGGACTTCTGTCCCCTGGGCATGGTCATTGGGCATAGTGGCATGTAGGGGGGCACAAATCAGGCCCCCCTATGCCACAAAAAAAATAAAAAAAAATACTTACCTGGACTTACCTTAATGTCCCTGGGGTGGGTCCCTCCATCCTTGGGTGTCCTCCTGGGGTGGGCAAGGGTGGCAGGGGGTGTCCCTGGGGGCATTCTGAGCCCACAGGTCCCTTAACGCCTGCCCTGACCCAGACGCTAAAATCCGGCGCTAATGTGGGTTTTTTAGACCCGCCCACTCCCGGGCATCATTTTTGCCCGGGAGTATAAATGCGACGCATATGCATCGGAGTCATTTTTTAAGACGGGAACGCCTACCTTGCATATCATTAACGCAAGGAAGGTGTTCACGCAAAAAAATGACGCTAACTCCATGAACTTTGGCGCTAGACGCGTCTAACGCCAAAGTATAAATATGGAGTTAGTTTTGCGTCTAATTTGCGTTGAAAAAAACGACGCAAATTCGGCGCAAACGGAGTATAAATATGCCCCCAGATGTTTCTAACTCTATTGTGGGCTCTTTTTGTGGTGTGTTTTCACTGTGGTAATATTTGAAGTGTTGCACAAATACTTTATGCATTGCCTCTGAGCCTGACTGCTCTGAGCCAAGATACCTGAAGGTTGAGCACAGATTTATTGAAGGTTTGCTTGTGACTTCACCCCGAGAAGAGATGTGGTTGGTGCTTGAGAAGGATTCCAACCCCCACATCCAGTCACCCAATTTCTTCCAACCATTTTGTAGCACAATTTCCTTAGAAAATTGGTTTGGTCAAATGTCATAGATTAGTCTGTTTATGCAAATTTACTTTGACATTATTTTCCATTCTGCCCTTTCTAAGCACGTTTTCTAGAACCAGTCATATAATATGACTACAGGGGACAATATAGGAAGAGGAAGTTACAAAGACCTCATAACCTCAGATGTGAGATGACAGAGTTATCACACAGGCTACAGAGACCATACAGGTTCAGATATCAGACATGTCCATTGGGATTTATCCACCTCACAGCTTTTAGCATTGAACAGCAATTATGTATCATTATAAAAATAATCAAAAAATATACATCTGCAGAGCTCTCAAATTTCCCAGGCGCAATAGTTAACTCAGTCAGCGTTTTCTAGGTCAAGCCTAAAAGACAGTACAAGCTGTCTAGTAGCAAAATACATATTATGGACTTACTAAGAATATATCGGGGCTTTGATCCCACCCAAAACTTAACATTGACTGTCTTTACCTTCACTGTAATTTGCTTTATTCTTATTCAATGGAGTGCCTTGTTTATCTTGTGTCTGTCCTTCAATGTGGAGCATTTCCAAGTCCTTCCACTAGTCATGTTTAGGGAGCTAACTTTTTTGTTTGTCTTTAGCACTCCACAAGAGTACAGGTATTTTCCAGATTTCTTCTTAGCGTGCTTCTGTCCCCACCTCTGTGCCCCATGTAGCGCACTCTCTCTCTCTTGTCTGTGTGTGGCTCCACTGCCCTCCATGACACATTCCTCCTCGTGTTCCACCATTTCTTTTTCCCCAGCTACACTTTGCGGTCTCTCCCACCGTTTGCTTCCCTCCCATGTTCCACGTAGCTCTCTGTCTCTGCCTGTTGCTTTACTCCTACTCCCAACTGCACTACTCATCCCCTGTGTTGCTTCCACCCCTGAACCCCTGTTTTGCTTCCACCCCCTGAAGCCTTGGGTTATTTCTGACCCTTATGTTGCTCTCACAGGTTTAAAAAAACATATTTGCGCCTTTTTTTCCTCTTCATTTACCATTCACCTCTTATCGGTAAATGAAAAAAAAAGTGGTGTTGTGTAGGCATGAGCATGCATGGTGCATGTGCCTAGAAAATAATGTAAGTGGCCACATCATAGGCTTTCTCTATTCTTTTTTGAGGATGCTGTACAGTATTGATAAAAACATTTGCAAATCCAAAAGTTTCCAAATGCAAGACCTATTGGCTTTGTCAATGCTTAGCTTAGGATAATGCTATTTGTTGTCCATAATTTATAATGGAACAAAGAGTTGTAAAATACCAGAATGGAAGGGCTGCATGAACCCTCAGATGCATGGACTTTGACATTTGAAAGTGCAGAATAAATAGACATGATGAAATGCTTCCACGTGAAATGGCTACCAGAGTAATATATTCCCTCTGGTGTGAAAGAAATGTTGTCATAACACTAGAAATAGGTTTAAAAAACGTAGCATAAATTATCACTCAAATGACATCTTAAATGTATTTTGGAAAATTCATTTCTGTTGACACCAAATATAAGCTGGTCATTTCTGGCAAATTCTCTCTCCACAAACTAAAGATTCTCATTGTCTGTAATTTATACTTCTTATGAAGAAGTGGGCGTTGTTATTTCTGGTACATTTTATTGGGCAACTGTACACTTCTTCTATTTGGACACTATTTAACCATGATTTTATCCTATCTTTTCTTTACAATTTTAGTTGTAAATGAAACCATGATATTCAATTCCTGGTGAATTGGCCGAGCTAAAGTCCATGATTTCTTTTTAATCACACAGTTTAACAAGCAACTTGTAGGATTTGAAGATGTAGCATGTGAAAATTAAGAATGGAGACTTTGTGGCCCATCAGTAATTCTGTAATGCTCGTGGGGTGGATCCAGTCGCAGACTCTGCTGCAGGCACACTTGAACTTTTGAGGTACTAGCTCTCCCCAAATGGCATATTATGCCAGAAAGACAAGTCTAACTCTAACAACAGCAGTATCCTCGTCCAGTATTGGTCCTGAAAGCCTACACACTGCATACATTTTTCATCAAATACATACAACATCATAAACCTCAAAAATTGATTTACACAATTGTGCAAGAAAGTAAAATTATTGCTCGAGATTTGGTAATGGGTTTTAACACCTTTTTTGACCATGGGATACTTAACAAGTCTTGAATTTAGGAACCTGTACTTGTAATGAACATTTAGGGCCATATTTATACTTTTTGACGCAAAACTGCGCTATCGCAGTTTTGCGCCAAAAAGATTAGCGCCGGCTAACGCCATTCTGAAGCGCCATGCGGGCGCCGTATTTATTGAATGGCGTTAGCCGGTGCTAGCAGACCGGCGCTGCCTGGTGTGCGTGGAAAAAAACCACGTACACCAGGCAGCGCCGGCGTTGGGGAAAATGGCGTTAGGGCGTCTTAAAATGGGGCAAGTCAGGTAGAGGCAAAAAAATCGCCTCCACCCGATTTGCGCCATTTTAACGACGCCCAGACGCCATTTACATGACTCCTGTCTTAGTAAAGACAGGAGTCATGCCCCCTTGCCCAATGGCCATGCCCAGGGGACTTCTGTCCCCTGGGCATGGTCATTGGGCATTGTGGCATGTAGGGGGGCACAAATCAGGCCCCCCGATGCCACAAAAAAATTAAAATAAAAAAATAAATTATACTTACCTGAATGTCCCTGGGATGGGTCCCTCCATCATTGGGTGTCCTCCTGGGGTGGGCAAGGGTGGCAGGGGGGGTTCCTGGGGGCATGGGAGGGCTTCTGTGGGCTCATTTTGAGCCCACAGGTCCCTTAACGCCTGCCCTGACCCAGGCGTTAAAAAGAGGCGCAAATGCGGGGTTTTTTGCCCCGCCCACTCCCGGGTGTGATTTTTGCCTGGGAGTATAAATACGACGCATTTGCGTCGCAGTAATTTTTTTAGACGGGAACGCCTACCTTGCATCTCATAAACGCAAGGAAGGCGTTCACGCCAAAAAATGACGCTCATTCCTCATACTTTGCCGCTAAACGCGTCTACCGCCAAAGTATAAATATGGAGTTAGTTTTGCGTCGAATTTGCGTCTAAAAAAACGACGCAAATTCGGCGCAAACGGAGTATAAATATGCCCCTTAGGGCCATATTTATACTTTTTGACGCAAAACTGCGCTATCGCAGTTTTGCGCCAAAAAAATTAGCGCCGGCTAACGCCATTCTGAAGCACCATGCGGGCGCCGTATTTATTGAATGGCGTTAGCCGGCGCTAGCAGACCGGCGCTGCCTGGTGTGCGTGGAAAAAAACCACGTACACCAGGCAGCGCCGGCGTTGGGGAAAATGGCGTTAGGGCGTCTTAAAATGGGGCAAGTCAGGTAGAGGCAAAAAAATTGCCTCCACCCGATTTGCGCCATTTTTAACGACGCCCAGGCGCCATTTACATGACTCCTGTCTTAGTAAAGACAGGAGTCATGCCCCCTTGCCCAATGGCCATGCCCAGGGGACTTCTGTCCCCTGGGCATGGTCATTGGGCATTGTGGCATGTAGGGGGGCACAAATCAGGCCCCCCTATGCCACAAAAAAATAAAAAAAATAAAAAAAATTATACTTACCTGAACTTACCTGAATGTCCCTGGGATGGGTCCCTCCATCATTGGGTGTCCTCCTGGGGTGGGCAAGGGTGGCAGGGGGGGTCCCTGGGGGCATGGGAGGGCAGCTGTGGGCTCATTTTGAGCCCACAGGTCCCTTAACGCCTGCCCTGACCCAGGCGTTAAAAAGAGGCGCAAATGCGGGGTTTTTTGCCCCGCCCACTCCCAGGCGTGATTTTTGCCCGGAAGTATAAATACGACGCATTTGCGTCGCAGTCATTTTTTTAGACGGGAACGCCTACCTTGCATCTCATTAACGCAAGGAAGGCGTTCACGCAAAAAAATTACGCTCATTCCTCATACTTTGGCGCTAGACGCGTCTAACGCCAAAGTATAAATATGGAGTTAGTTTTGCGTCAAATTTGCGTCTAAAAAAACGACGCAAATTCGGCGCAAACGGAGTATAAATATGCCCCTTAATGTATGTGTCAAGCAAAGTGGCTAAGACTGGTCGAAGGGCCACACATTATATGGGCATTTTGACAGCTATGAATACATTGGTAGTCAGATACAATTATCTTGGTAGATTAAACATTCATTTAGTATCTATTACAGGACGTCCCTCATCAAACCCCGCTCAAATGAGTCTGTCAAACTACTGCCTCCTTCTGTACTGCGTACATAAGATACAAACAAATATTTCTGTAGCTCAATTTAAATATACTCCATTGTAATTCAGGTCCCTGGTTGAGGATGTGAAGCAAACCAAATAAATAAATGCAGAAGCAAATGTCGGCCAATCAGAAGACAGCTACTTGGCAGATTTACACCTTTTATTTGTATTGCATTTTCTATATTCTTTGAACAGGCTAACAGGATGCAGCATTAAAGCTTGGTGCATCAAAAGCAGGACAGTGTCACTTATGCAAGTCCATTAAAGCACTCAAAATTAATGTCTTCATTTCTTGCCATATAACATAAAATTCTAATTGTTTGCTTATCCTTGGAGCTGAGAGTAATCTACTGGATGTGATGATGGTCTTGGCATGCATCAACTGGCATGGTTCAACCCAGTCTTTTTTCACGATTTTTTCTTGTAGTTTATTCTCTTGATTCAATTGCAGTTAGTCATCGTTTTGCTTGACTTCACTCAGTCTTGCCTCTAAAACTGATGGAGCATATCCACTGGCTTTTGGTGTCTTTTTCCTCTTTTTATGCATTATGGTAAGAGATACCTTATGACATGCCTAATGGTTAGATATGCTTAATTAAATGGCTGAGTCAAATCTGAGTTTTGATTGTGTAATCAAGTGCCCTTCCCATCTCTATAACCCCTTCAAAGCCATCGGTAGCCATGTTGTTTATGACCTCCTTACCTTTATGATTATCGAGAGCAGTGGCAATTCTTGAAATGGCCAGCAAGCTTTCTGGTAAAGTAGGGTGACTAACTTGCTCTTTTGGCTTGGATTACCTGTGTTTTTGTTGCATGCACATACAGTGAATATCCCTTGTTCTGGGCGTCACTTTCCCAGAAATACATTAGTGGATTTTGGGCAGAACTAATGACTGTTGCTGGTTGTGTTTGTTTCTTAATCTATGTGACCTACAAAACTGACTTGCTCGTCATACATGACTTTGAAAAGTGTAAATGTTATGCCTAAACACAGATGTTGGCACTCTCTATTCCGTACACACACTACACTTTACTATGATTTAGTGAGAGTAATGTGACTCCTAATAGTTTGAATGATTTAAATGAAAGTCTCTTTTGCAATATCCCAGTAAATTAGGCAGGTAATTACATCTATGGAGAAATATATTCCACCTAATAATTAATTAATTGTATTTGTTAAGATAGCGAGAAAGGTACATTTTATTGTGCTGCCACCGTTTCCAGGGAGATTCTCACCTTCCAGATAGGTCAACAGTGAGCAGTGGTTCAACAATCTTGGGAAGGGTCCATAGGCAACTGTCTTACTGGCAAAACATGTTTATCAAGCAGTGGAGCAGAACGGTGTCAATGGTTAGATAATTTTCAAGTGTAAATCCTGAGATTTACCCTTTGCAATTTGACCAGTAATGGGTCAACGCAGATAAGCAACTTAAAACACTGCTTTGTCACAGACATGAGGAGGGATTTTGGTGCTGCCCTACCTCGCCAGGGCCCATCATGCTCTATATCAATGGCTTCATTTTGCCTCACAGCCAACGAGGTCAAACAATGTGAATTGTGAAAGGGCTCTGGACTCTGTTCTTTTATTTGGAATATTTTCTTTAGAGCACTCTAAACTATAGATAGCCATAAGAAAAATAGGCCTGACAAAAAGCTACAGACATTTCACAATTTTAATTAAATCTGGATGTCCTCTCCAGCACCCCAAATAAAACCGCAGATGACCTGACCCTTTCCACCACTGAATCATTCATCAGTCCTCCTCATTCTATGGCATACACTTAGTGACTCAACACATTCCCAGCATAACTAGTAACCTAGTGCTGGAGGAGGAGGATTCCATAATAATTTTAAAGCCGTCGGTGCTTTGTGACACAACATTAAAATCACTTTTATGCAATGGTAATCTATCAGAGGTTTGTAACTTGTTTCAATTTTATCTCATTTGTCCTGCAGGTCAGAGATTAGCATTTTCGAGCCGCAATCGACCAGAGCCATCTCAATGAGTCCCCAACACAGGAGAAACATTAATCAAATAAGCAGCTATTGTTTGGCAGTCAGAGTCGAGGAATAAGGATCTGGGACTAGATTTATCAAAGTTTTGCATCGCCCTAGCCCCACTTAAGTAACGCAAAACCTAGATGAGATATACCAAGCAACACTAGGCCACCTTGCGTGGCCGTGCACGGCTTGGATGTGGAGGAGGTTTAACATGGGTGGAGTTTGGGTGTTCCCACGCACCCACTCATGTATTCTGAGGCATTCCCAGAATTTTCAACTCTGGTAGACCCGAGAATGCTTCAGAATTGTATGCCTTTCCCCCAGCGGTGCAACAAGGAGAAATATCTTTATTTCTCCTTGTTGGTTTCTCTTTGTTGCAAATTTGTTTTCTCGTTTGCAGAGGTATGTGCCCTGTCCAAGCAGGAAGCACAGTCCTAGTCAGGGTAAGTCAGATACACACCATAAATTAACATATGTTCACCCTGTCGTAGCTTGAGACAGAGCAGGCAGGCTTCATTTAAGAGACAATGTGTAAAGTTATTCGTGCCCCACAACTGGTTGGAAAAATAGAGCTTAATTTTATGAGTAACACAAGACCAAAACTACAAAATTCCAATAAGCAGAAATCAAGATATGAATTTTTGAACGTTAAATGTAGTCATAGTGGCTAAAAGCAGAAAGTGGCAGCCGGGGCTATCTGGTCATGCTAGACCGGGTGAAATCCCAAAGTTCAGGCTGACGGCAATGGAACTCGAGTTGGATACAGTCCCAGATAAGTCCTTCTGAACTTTTACCTTCTCAATAGTTGAGCCAATTTTCCCGTTCGCAGGGAAAAAGTTTGCCGGGAGCAAGGAGAGCGTTGTTGGCGATGGTCTGCGGGCGGGATTTGCGAACGGGCGTGCTGGAGCGGCAATACTTGCTGTGTGAGGAGACAAACTTGTGGCAGCTTGCGCTGAATCTTCAAGTGAGCGGTGTGGTTCTCGTGCGAACTGGCCTGTTCGCTGTAACAAAGAGCCCAAAAGCTTGATTTCAGGTGCCACAAAACCACTTTCAAAGGCCCAGGACCTCACAGGTGCCTCTTGGGGGTCAGAAGCTTGTTAAAGACAGGTCCAGGAGCTGTGGGGAGCCTGTTATGTCCCTGAGACTCAGATCAGAAGGCCAGCAGACTAACCCTTTGAGTCAGTCTGGGTCCCGGGTTCAAGATGGAGGGTTGTAGGTCCAGTTCTCCTTCCCCAGGAGAGAGGGCCTCAGGCAGCAGGCCAGCTTAGCAAAGCAGGAGTCCAGCAGAGTAGCAGCTCAGCAGAGTGTCAGTCCTTGAAGTCCTTGAAGCAGCACCGTAGTTCTTCTTCCTGACAGAGCAGTCACACCTCTGGAAGTGTACTGAGTTGGTGGTGTTTGAGGTTCAGCATTTATACTTTGGTGCCCTGGTTATGGAAGGTGAGAGAAACTTCTAAACAGTGGTTTTAAGTGCAGGGACCACCCTTCCTCACCTTCCATGGGTCCAAGCCAGCTGGAGTGACAATACAGAGTCATCAGGCCTATCGTGTGTGGACAGGGCACAACCCATTCAGGTGTAAGTGTGAGGCTGTGAGCAACTCCGCCCTCCCATCTGCACAGGTTTGCCCATCAGTCACAACTAAGCTTCCTTCGTGTGTGGATGTCTAGAGGGAATGCACAATCCCAACTGTCACCCCATTCCAGATGTATATTGGAGACAGGATGCAGATGCACAGGGCTTAAGAGTAGAAAAATGCCAACTTTCTAAATGTGGCATTTTCAAAATTGTAATAGTAAATTTGGCTTTACCATTAAAGAGGATTTATCATTACAATTGCATACGTACTAAACATGAACGGTCTACTCCTCCCCAATCAGGAATTACAGTTTATTAAATGTAATAAGGAATCTCCAATGTCATCCAATGAGAGGGGTTGGCCTCCCAGTAGTGAAAAACACATTTGAGGGTTTTTCTCTAGTAGGACATGTAAAACTTAAAAGTACGTGTCCTAACTGCCCTATGGGCTACCTAGAGCCTACCTTAGGGGTGACCTATATGTAATTAAAGGGTAGTTTAAGGATTGGCAAGGAGTTTTGAATGCCAAGTCAACATGGAAGTTTAAACTGCAGACACTGCTCGGCTGAGACATGTTTAAAGGGCTACTTCATTGAGAGGCACAATCAGTGCTGCAGGCCCACTAGTAGCACCTAATTTACAAGCCCTGGATACATGTAGTACCACTGTACTCAGGCATACAAATAAATTAAATGTGCCAATTAGATGTAAGCCACTTTTACCATGTTTAAAGGGGAGAACACAAGAAGTTTAGCACTGGTCCATTTAGATCACCCCTCAGGTAGGCCCCAGTTACCCCATAGGACAGGATACATTGTAATTAAAAGGTTGGGCACATACGTTTACATTTTGTATATCCTGGTAGTGAAAAAATGACTACATTCAGTGGTAATTATTGGAGGCCTACGAATCCCATAGGATAACATTGGGTTGCCTTATTACATTTAAGAAGTGGTAACTTTTGATTTAGAACTGGTAAGCATTTTATGTTTGGTGTCTGAGAAACTGTAATTAAAAATCCTGTTTAGTAATAAAGTTGGATTTTAAGTTGCAATTTTGAAGATGACACTTTTAGAAAGTTGACATTTTCCTGCCCTATTTGGTGCCTGCATCCTGTTCTTGGGTCACATGACTTGGTGTAGTTGGCAGTGGGACTTTGTTTATTCCTCCCAGACAGCCACACAATAATGGGATTAGAAGTTCTTAGATGAGCCATTAATTGGTAGGATGAAGGGTGGAGACCCACTTGCAACTGAATACTCTCTGGTCTGCCTTCACACAAAGAACTATCAGCCCTGCATTCTTGATGCAACCATCATTGCACCATGGTAGGCAAGGATGGACACTTTAAAGGCTTCAAAGGGAATTTCCTAGAACTATCTCCTCCTTTAAAGAAGCCACCAGATATAAAAATAGGACCCTCAGACCCAACTCTTCAGTACACTCCCCGACCTGTGGATGCTACAGCAGAAGGACTGTGGTGATGCTTTGCTGCCAGAAGGACTGCCATTCTGTTGACCTGCTACTCCACTCCTATGCTTGCTGAGAAGTACTGGAGCTGCACCCTTCATCCCAGGCTGAAGTGACTCCAAGGGTCAGCTGACTGACCTCCTGTTTTGAGCTACAGGGGCATATCAGCCTGGACCTGCAACTGGATCTGTCTGAGCCCTGCTGGTCGCTGGTGGAGTGAGTTCCTCACCCCCAAGAGGTGCCACTCATGTCCTGGACCCTTGATGTGGCATCAGTTGAGCTCCTCCCCAAAGAAGATGAGAAATCCAGATATTTTAGGCTCTTTGTGAATGTGAAGGGATCCATTCATGCCAAGATCTTGCCCACCAACACCAAGTTCCTGTGAACCCTACTGTTCGCATCCCAGTGACCACCAATGATGCTTAGAGGCATCAAATATAAAAAATATAACCTATTTTTATAAATTGATTTGTGATTTGTGTTATGCATTTTGTCTCACTTATTTACTGGATTGGTGTTTTTTAATGCTTTACACTCTTGTCTCCTAAGTTAGGCCTGCCTGCTCGGTTACAGCTACCAAAGGTTGAGCATGGGGCTAATTTACTGAGACCTTTACTGAACCTATATTTGGTTAGTGGCCTTATTGCCAGTGGTATGTTCATACTTACCACTACCAATAACCCACTTTCCAACATTTTGTTAGCATTCGCACTTCTCATCGACATCTCACAGTGACCACCAATGCGAAGCTCCAGCAACAATTGTCTACAATGCCTAACAGGATCTTTGCGCTACCTCAACCAGTAACTCAGTTTCCAATACTATGGCCCAGATTTATACTTGCTTTGCACTAAATTAGCGTAATTTTTTTTACGCTAATTGAGCGCAAACCTAACTCCAAATGTATACTTTGGCGCTGGACCCATCTAGTGCCAAAGATTTGGAGTTACAGTAATTTTTTGCTAGTGGGAAACTACCTTGCGTCAATGAGGTGCAAGGTAGGCGTTCCCGAACAAAAAATGACTCTAAGGCCCAGGTGTCTTATTCATCCTCCTGTCCCTTGGGAACCCTTTCCCCTTTGCGAATGGGTTAGCACCAATTTGAAATTGGTGTTAACTGCTATTGTTTTGTGACCGCATTCACGGTCACAAAACAATCATACATACCATTTAGATTCGGTATTAGGAAGGGACGCCCTGAACACGCCCGATTCCGTGAATTGGCCCGTTTGTGACTAGAAAGATGCTTTGTACATGTGGCTCTAAGAGCCTTGCAGTTGTAGTTGTGCAAATGCAGTTCCTCTGGTTTGACTAGGACATGTATTCAATAGACCAATAGATCACGATCTGGCTCAGTAACAAATATTAAGGTCTGGCTGAGTAACCGCGAGTAATGTATCTCCTCAGCAGGAACACATGTATGCTCTTGCAAAAGAAAATGATGTACATCTGCAAGGATAGTTTCATGGCGGGATGGACTGGCAGTTTCAGGACCTTAAGACTGCTGAGAGTTTTCTTGGTGTTTTCTTGGTTTCTCAGGTGACTTCTCTTCCTAATTATTAACACATAATTAGCAAAGTACACTACCCTTCAGCTTTGCTGGCGTAGACTGGGTCACTGGCTCATGGCTCTGGAGAGCTGGTCTTGTTGAACCACTGGGGGAGGCTAGAGCTAGATGTTTCCAGTGGTTCATGTATTTTCCCTCTGAATTATCAAACTAGTAGCATCTGCTCTATGACTGCAGCACTGATTATTATGAAAAGGCAAAAGAGGGCTCAGTGAGCTGAACACTCGCTGCTGACAAATGCAGTACACTGAAGGTCATGAGCTCGAATCCGAGCACAGAAGTAGCTTTCCTATTTTCAGCAGTGAATTGAATACCCAATATGTGTGATAGCAATATCTGCTATTTACGAGCTCTGAAATGGCTTACGTACTGCTGGAAGTGCAATATGAAAACGAGCTACCGTATGTTTTTTGACTGTTACAATTTTAACCAAGAAAAAGGGAACAAACTGCCTTAGAAAAATACTTTTTGCTTCTGCTTGGATATCTTAGGGAAGCATTCCTTCATATACTCCAGTCATTTATGTAAAATGTATTAGTGAAATACTTCATTTTCATCAATACATAGGCAGTGATAAATTATTTAAGAATACTTTTATTTTATTTAAGGGAATAATTGTTAAATGATTCTCTAATGCATGTGCTTTTTTACCAATATGCTTCTGGTATAAAATGTGTATTAAGCAAACATTTTGTAAAAGAAAAAGTGCTATTTTAAGCTTACCTTTTATAGAAGGATCAACATCTTCTCCAATTAATTTCTTCAAAAGCTCAATATTATTTTCTCTTGCTGCCTTAAATAAAAGACTTCCTGCTCTAGAAAAAACAGAAACACAATTATTTTCCATAGACATGTGAAGGAACAGTGAATAGAAAAACAACAAGGATAGCTTAAAGTGTACCTCTTCAGATTGTTGTCCTAATTAATTGAAAATTAAATTCCTATCTCCATCCAGGATTCTAGGGGCCGGATTAACACATATTTTTCTCTGAGTAGCTGCTATTTACCCTTCTGGTACTCCTGGCTTACTCCTGAAACCCCAGAGTAAGTAAGTCAGGAGTCCTACACAAGCAATTCACAGCAAAATGTTTGTGACTTGGGCCACAGGAATACATTAGAAGAAAGCCTGGCTTATTCCCTTTTAAATCCCATAGTAGGACCTTTATAGCTGAGCAGTATAGGAGTAAGTCACACCAAAATTTTGAATGTTCAAGAGTGAATATGAATCAAGGTATCAGAATATATCAGTAAAGTGTAAGAAGCTATATAAAACATAAAGTATATTGCATACAATCCAACATAAGCAGGAAACACTAGAGCACTTAGACCGATTACTTCACTTTCCAACCCTTTTAAAAAACCTAAAATAAAACTACTTAAATTAACGGTTGCACTAATTTGTTTTGCACATTTGTCTTCTACTTTTTCTCTGCTACCCCGTACCCTCTTGTTCCACGTAGCAGAGGTCCTTAACCTTTTGGGTTCTGTAAACCCCCACTGTATCGTTGCTGAAATCCGGGGACCCCCATTGAGCCATTATTAGAAGCTGGATACTCCCTAACCAACCAACTTCTATTATCTGAACTTAAAAATACTACATAAAAATACAAAACCAAGTATACACCAAACACACTCTCAAATATTGAAATATTTTGTTTAGTTCAAAATCAAATATAGAAAAAGTTTTCAAATGTTGTTTTGCTTCTTTATTTGTACTAACTTTTTGAATTTGAAGGGGCTCTTTCCTGCATAAAAACAACCCTCTGAAGCTTTTTCTTCTTTCTATGTGTGCTTCAGAACACAGCATGTGTTAACATACTCAAGAGCTGAGATCTCATCCAGTCTAGCTCCAGATATTATTTTTCGCTTTTGTTTTGAAAGAATGGATATGATATATTTTAAGTAATGGATTCATCAAAAGGCAGTGGGATAAGATGTGAGGCTTCCAATTCATCTGACCCAGAGTATAACCACCCCCTCACTCCCTTTCCAATTGCTTGATCTACAACATCTGGTGCAGGCAGTAACAGTACAAGTTAATGCTACTGGTAGAGTTATAAAAAAACAAGAACAATCTCATATCTGCCGGCAGACAAATAACGATCTCTATAGGGCCTGGCCTTCAAGGGCACTGAGTAGCAATAAATCCCACAATCTGACATATCGACATGCTTACCAAAAAAATATCACTTCTGTCATGGAACATGGTGAGACTCAATATGGAATCATTCACTTTTGAGGTCACAAAAAACATCCATTATTGGCCTCTAGGAAACATAGCTAGCAGATGACTTCTTAGTAGATTCTTACTATGTCTTTAATAGTCTGGCTACTTGCTCTAGTAGAGGGACTGCTAAAGGAGGTTCTGCCATCTTTTTGTCTACTGACTTTGATTGGAAAATTTGCTAAATTACATACTATAGTAATTGGCTTCTATATTTAAGGATTGATTTGTCACTGATAAATTATGATAAAGGGCACTCCCTCTCCTTATTTTGTATTCCACCAGGTATACAAAACAATGGTATTCTTACTGAAATATTTGTTTTTATAAATAAGTTAAGAGATAGGGGAGGATTCCTCTTGGATTATCATCACAGGTGACCTCAATGCCAAAATCCTGACTGCATAAATTGTCCGAAATATAGCCCTTGAGCAGAATGAATTGAAGACACTGGGGGGGTTATTACAACTTTGGAGGAGGTGTTAATCCGTCCCAAAAGTGACGGTAAAATGACGGATATACCACCAGCCGTATTACAAGTTCCATAGGATATAATGGACTCGTAATACGTCTGGTGGTATATCCGTCACTTTACCGTCACTTTTGGGACGGATTAACACCTCCTCCAAAGTTGGAATAACCCCCTAGGTGCCTTTACGCTAAATGGTAGGGTAGACTCCGATATTCCAGCTAAGGCGACAAGACAAGGTCTTCTTTGCTCTTTCATTATTGATTACGTGATTGTATCCTATATGGTATTTGCTTTGGTATCGGAACTTAGCATTACTAAAGCACGATTTGGTGACCATTCTTTCCTTTTGAATTTACGTGAAAATACTTCGGTAAAAACCTAGAGACTGGGGATTAGAAACTGGCTCCGGTCTTGTGGTTATACAACATATAAATGCTAGACTACACTAGAAGCCTCATGACAACAACCTTTTTAATGTTCTGGTAACACAATTTTGCATGGCTTCTCAAGACATTTGACATTCAAGGTCCTATAGCCTGTACCAACTACTTATGAGAGACTCATATAAAAGCCAACAGTAGCTTTCACATTGAGAGATTTGTTACGGCTAAAATGGAAATCCAATAATCCGTTGAAATAAATAACCTTATTTGAAAACCGTTTCATCCTTTTCTCTCCCCCACATGAAAATAATAAGGTTGCCAGGGGTTTAGCTTGATCATTAAGATTGTGGGGGTTGGGGGGGGGGTTGTAAGCTTCAGATTTACCGACCATCACGCTGGCATATAATGTTAAACTATATTCTATGACAAGCAGGGTGCGTGAGAGGGGCTTAAGGGACAGTGGAAAAGGAGAGGAACGCGGATTGGTAGGATAACTAAGGGGCATATTTACAAGCACCTATTGCCACCTTGCGTCACCCTAGCGTCATTTTTTTTAGGCTAAGTCGGCGTCAAGGAGGCCTTTCTGCTGCACCGTATTTACAAAGTGGTGGAATGAAAGTATTGCGCCACTTTGTAAACCCTTGCGTCACATTATGGCTGCATCAGGCATAATGTATGCAAGAGAGGGTGTTCTGTCACAGGGAAGCCCCAAAAAATGGCGCAGTGAAATTTACACGATTTAAGTGCACTATTTTTTCTGACATTTTTAGCGCCTGCTCATAGCAGGGGTTAAAATGGTGCCTGTTAGAAATGGGGTCTTTGGTTGGCAGTCAGGTTACCCCCTGTCCAAGCAAGGACCCTCACTATAGTCAGGGTAAGTAACACACATTCCAAATTATCCTGTGCACACCCTCTGGTAGCTTGGCACTGAGCAGTCAGGCTTAACCTAGAAGGCAATGTGTAAAGTATTTGTGCAATAAATCATACAATAACACCATATAGCACCACAAAAATACACCACATATTGTTTGGAAAAATATATAATATTTATCTGGGTAAATGCAGGTCAAACTGATTAAAATGCAATATGTTGAGATATCACTGAAAAGTGATATAAACTGTCTTAAGTCTTTTAAAAGCAAACAAAGGGGGTCATTCCAACCCTGGCGGTCATCGACCGCCAGGGTGGATGACCACGGAAGCACCGCCAACAGGCTGGCGGTGCTTCCCTGCCCATTCTGACCGCCGCGGTCAGAAAAGGGGATCCGGCGGTTTCCCGCCGGATTTCCCCTGTCTGGGCTGAATCTCTTCCGACCCCCTTCCCGCCACCCTGTTTTTGGCGGTTTGTACCGCCAGGAACAGGATGGCGGGAACGGGTGTCGTGGGGCCCCTGGGGGCCCCTGCACTGCCCATGCCACTGGCATGGGCAGTGCAGGGGCCCCCTAACAGGGCCCCAGCATGATTTTCACTGTCTTCTTAGCAGACAGTGAAAATCGCGACAGGTGCAACTGCAACCGTCGCACCCCTGCAACACCGCCGGCTCCATTCGGAGCCGGCTTCTATGTTGCAGGGCCTTTCCCGCTGGGCCGGCGGGCGCTCCTTTGGCGGCGCCCGCCGGCCCAGCGGGAAAGCCAGAATGGCCTCCACGGTCTTTTGACCGCGGAGCGGCCATATGGCGGTGACCGCATGGCGGGCGGCGCAGTCAGAATGACCGCCAAAGTCTCTTTCAAGCACAAAGTACCTGGTTTGCGTGAAAAATCTCTGCAAAGAACCGCAGAGGATGAGAAGTGTGGAAACAAAGGGGTGTGTGTCAATTTCTCGGGCTGCACGCGGTGATGCGTCGTTTCGTTTTCACGCAGGGATGGCTGTGCGTCGATTTCCAGCGCTCGGTTGTGGATCCTCTTTGGGTTGCGGGGTTTTCGGACGCCCCAGGGGCGATGCATGGATTTCCGGCGCTGGCAGTATGAAGTCACAGGAGCTACATCGATCCCAGTGGGCATTGCGTCGAATTTTCTACCGCACAGCAGGCACTGCATCGGTTCTGTTCTGGAAGTTGGGCTGCGTCGTTCCGGCTCGGCTGTGCGTCATTCCGGTTTGGCGTGCAGTGAAATTTTCACAGTGGTGCAGGCTGTGCGTCGTTCCTGGCAGGTTGTACGGCGAACAAGGAGTCCTTCTTGTAGAGATGAAGTGTTTTTGGTCCTGAGACTTCAGGGAACAGGAGGCAAGCTATATCCAAGACCCTTGGAGAGCGCTTCTTCACCACAGCCAGAGAGCATCAAGGCAGCAGGGCAACAGCAAGGCAGCAGTCCTTCACAGAAAGCAGATAGGTGAGTCCTTTGAGCAGCCAAGCAGGTCTTCTTGGCAGGATGCAGGTTTTGGTTCAGGTTCCCTTCTCCAGAAAGTGTTTGAGTTGGTAGGGGCAGAGGCCCTGTTTATAATCCCAAGTGTGCCTTTGAAGTGAGGGAGACTTCAAAGAGTGGCTTAGAAGTGCACATGGTCCCCTTTCAGTTCAATCCTGTCTGCCAGGGTCCCAGTAGGGTTTGTGAAAGTCCTTTGTGTGAGGGCAGGCTACTGTCCTTTGACATGCAAGTGTCAGGCCCTCCACCCTCCCAGCCCAGGAAGACGCATTCAAAATGCAGATGTATGCAAGTGAGGCTGAGCATTCTGTGTTTGGGGTTTGTCTGAGTGAACGCACAAGGGAGCGGTCACTGAACCTAGCCAGACGTGGATTGTAAGGCACAGAGGATTTAAGTGCAGAGAAATGCCCACTTTCTAAAAATGGCATTTCTAAAATAGTAATATGAAATCCAACTTCACAGTCAGCAGGATTTTGTATTACCATTCTGGCCATACTAAATATGACCTTCCTACTCCTTTTAGATCAGAAGTTACCACTCAAACAATATATGAGTTTAGCCCTAATGTTAGCCTAAGAAAGGAGCAGGCCTCACAGCAGTGCAAAAACGAATTTAGGAGTTTTACACTACCAGGACATGTAAACTACACAGGTACATGTCCTGCCTTCTGTCTACACAGCACCCTGCCCTATGGGTTATCTGGGGCATACCTTAGGGGAGACTTATATGTAGAAAAAGGGGAGTTTAAGGCTTGGCAAGTACTTTTAAATGTCAAGTCGAAGTGGCAGTGAAACTGCACACACAGTCCTTGCAATGGCAGGCCTGAGGCATGGTTAAGGGACTACCTATGTGGATGGCACAATCAGTGCTGCAGGCCCACTAGTATAATTTGACACATGTAGTGGTAAAGTGCGCAGAGTCCTAAAACCAGCAAAAACAGTGTCCAAAAAGTGCAGGGAGGCAGGCAAAAACTTAGGGGTGACCACCCTAAGGCTGTCAGGTCTAACAGAGCCTCTATTTCAATCGATGGGGGAACGATGTACCACTTTCTTCTGAATAGCCCCTTAGTGAGAGAAACACAATATTTTATAAAATAATCAAACATTATAATCAACATTTTTTAGGACTTCAATAACAGAGATGAGAGAGAGGGACAGCATGTATATTTTTGTCAGTGTATGCATTCTGAGAGCACCTGTACTCAACTATTGATCAGAAAATACATTTATTGGGGGTGTAGCACCCCAAACACCCCCACCCGAATCTACACGACTGAAGGTTACTTAGGAAAAAAGAGTAAAAGAAATCGATCGGCATAAAGGAGAAGACAGCAGGCTCTGAAATGGTATTACTTTCATTAGGACGCTCTTTGTAAAAACAAAAGTCTGTGGTTATTCTGGTGTATTGTAGCTCTCAGTAGCAGTTAGAAAAACAAACCTGCTGCAAATGTTATACCTGTCAAGGTTTGGGCTGATTACATTGCAAAGCTTGATGAGACCAATAAGGATGCATGCATGTTTCAGCTTATTACCCCTAAACCAATCATACTCCTCAACCAAGTTGTGATCATATAAATGGTTAAGTAAAAAGAGCCTGTGCTTAAGCTGTGATGGGGAAAAAAAAATCTGATTTCTGTACTGAAAGGGAATCCAGAAATGTAGGCTAGAACTCTAGGACCTCTAATTACTTATTGTTTCCTGTTGGCGCCATCCTGAAATCTTAGAAACTGAGCGTTATCGTGCCACTACACAAAAATTGATGCAAAATACTCTGGGTAATTACGCCAAATCGCTTATTAGATGCTATAGGTATGAACTTTGCTAGGAGTGTTCTGGAGCATTTGGAGTCTTGGGCCTATGAGCCTAATGGTATTTTACTAGAACAATCAGGCTTGGTCATGGCCAATACTGCAGACTGTTTCAGACTATTTTATACAACTATGTTGTAAAAAACAAACAAACTATGGTAGTTATTAAGATGCGACCACCAGACTTGTGGTGGCGGTGCAACAGGCCAACAGGCTGGAGGTGGGACCGCCACATTATGACCGTGGTGGAGCCGCCACAGTCGGACCACCGACACGCCAGGCTGCCTTAAGCCAGCAGCCTGGTGATTCCAATGGTTTCACATCCCATTAGGAGTCCCCGCCCGCCAGCCTTTCCATGGCGGTTCACACCGCCATGGAAAGGCCAGCAGAAGGGGGGACTCGGGAGGCCACTGGGGGCCCCTTTACAGGCATGGGCAGTGCAGGGGCCCCCATGCACAGCCCCATTGCACATTCCACTGCCCGAATTACGGGCAGTGAAATGCGCAATAGGTGCTGCTGTACCCGCTGCACCACCACATTGGTGCCGGCTGCATTAGGAGCCGGCGTCAATGTTAAGGCTTTCTTCACCGCAGTCCTATTAGGGCCGGCGTGATTCAGGCCGCACAGGCGGTCTGAGGATGGGAAGTGTTTGGTGGGCCTATGTATGTAGTTTTTATTCACTTTTCCACTGCATTTGACTGGTTGGATAAACCCTCTCTATGGCATAGATTGTTGTTATGGGGCATTTTGAGCAAATTACTGCTATTAATTATCACTTTGCACTCTTCAACTTGGCATAAAGTCTTCCGGGGGGGGGCACTGAAGGTCTTTCTTTTCCTATAGCAACACATAATGTACTGAAACAGGGTTGTGTTCCAACCCCATTGCTATTTTAACTGTATTTGTCTGATTTTCCTTGTCAGTTTTTGTCTGTAAATATTTTCCCTCCAAAACTAAGTTCTAAGCATATGCACACTTTTATGAATGTACATAATGTAATTTTATTTGACCTGACACCATTATGTCTTCAAATGAATGTGATGGTGCTATACAATTATGAAGAAAAACATTTTTAAAGAACAATATATATCAAAAACAAAAACCTAGCTTTTTGAGGTATAAAAAGGGCGGAGGTATATAATTATGTGGCATGAGAAAACTGGAAGTGGTGAGAAATGATGTCTACCTTGGTAGAACCTTCATCAGTAATTTAAGTGATAAGATGCATTTTCAAACTTAGGGGGTGAAGCCTTGAAGCATGCTGGCTCTCTCCAGTCCCTTTACAATTCTATGGAGAGGAGATATTTTAATTATTTATTACAAATCTAGAGAACTGAACCCTAACCCACCTCAAGTTAGACCATTGAGTCAATTTTGTATCTTAAATGCATATGAAGGAAGGGTCATAAGGAAATTGTTTTGTGCCACCTCTTTGCCCTTGCCTTCACACACACTCACTTACCCCCACCCAGTCAAGATCATAGTTACCATACTTTATGCGCTTCAAGGGGTGTTTGTAAATGTAGACGCCTGGAAACACAGCAAATCAACAAGGCCACATTTTAAGGCAAACTAAATTTCTAAGCATTTGAATATGCATTTTTGCCCCTCTGGGAATACAGCCACAGAAGCCCTGTAGAGTGTACCCCCACAGTTTGAAGGCCTCTGCCCTACGAGGTACCTGGCACTAAAAAAAGAATGATGCATCATAGCCATATATTTGAATAATAATATTAATTGAAAATCCATGTTTTAATATGTTTTCCAAAGATTTAGAAATTTATTTGTAATCTGCTCTTTAAAGGAAACTCATACCAAGTGTTTTGGTAGGACCATAATATAAAGATCTGCCACCTATTTTAACTCTAGGAACAGCCGCCAGGCATGCGGATGCACAATGCAAACTTCCTGTTGGATTGTACAAAATGTTATGAGATTGTATATTAGACGGCCCTTTATCTGTGAGAGCATTTTGACAGTTACAAAGAACTTTAAGAAACATCACTTTTGCATAGGGAGCCACTGCAAAACATGCAAATTTCACGTTATTGAATTATCCCTAGAGACTGCATCCAGCTGATGAGTCCATCACTAGGAAGAAACCAGTCCTGGCTTGCTTGTGTTCCGGTTCAGGGGGGACCTGGCTAGGCAAACAGGGGCAAGACTGATTTACTCATTGCTGGGTCCAAACTGAGGTAGCATGGTGTGCAAAATTACTGCCTGGACAACAGTTTTTCATTTCTCCTCTGGGAGAAAAGGTAAACTTTTTCGCAAGAGCCACAGATAATAGAAGCAATTAATACTGACCATTAATTTGTGTGGGTAAATTTAAATTCTTATCAAAGATTATACCTAAAGTTCTACCTGGGTAAATGGGGTTGAGGGGAAAACTCAGCTTGACCTGACACCAATTAGGTGACCAAAAAATGGTATGTCTGCCTCCAATTTGTCCCCATTCAGTTTCAATGAAATGGCAGGCATCCAAGAAGATTATTCAGCCATACTATGTCTAAAATCTGCGTGATAATAACAGAAACTGAAAGTCATAAGAACAAATTAGCTTGGCCAGGGAAATGATTACAGTTGAACAATCTACTGCTCAAATAGAAGCTCTGGTGAAATTCATATGTAAGAAGATGTGATTGAGAATAGAAGGGGTTAAATTTGCTGGCTTAAGATAGATAGAAATTACTTACTTGAACCAGGCTAGCTCTTTGCCCTAAATACAGCATGATTAAGGTTAGCCTAATAATGACTTATGATGCATGTCAAAGGCAGACTTTGATCATGCAAAATTAGCGCTGCTCTTCCTCTATGGTCAAGTGTAGCTTGTATTGATCCTGACACTATCAATAAAGCAGATTCAGTACTAGTTAGAGACTTAAAACCTGATTGTGAGGAATCCAATATTCCTGAGGATTAACTATCCTGAGATAGCTGTTTATTAACTTCCTTTTCTAAAATTTTGACAGGAAATGGTACAAGTCACAAGGAACAAAAAGTATTTATGATTGTGAGGTCCGCTGTTGGCTTTTTCAAAAGGGGTGTAGGCGAGCATGCTTTCAGCTGGTTGGTGCCATCCAGATGAAAGTGACAGGTTGTATGTCAGAGAAAGCACCATAATCCCTACTTTAGATACGAGGTGCAAGATATGTGGTGGTTAGGGACCTGAGAAAGATCCTTACCTTGTTTATAGAATAGCTTTTCAATTCTGTCTAAAGAAAGAGCTGAAAACTGTTCAGTGGGTCTTAATTTATGCCAGTTTCTCACAGAGTGATGCTATTTAAAGACCTATTCGCTGTCTTTGCAAAGCTGACTGTTTCTTCCAATTTTTCTGAAAAAAAGTGATTGATCTTCACAAAGAAACTGAGTACCATAATAGTTGTAGTCAAGTCAGCAAGTTTGTACAGATTTTTCACAATCTTGAAAACTCCTCTTGATGAATATTTAGCTGCATCAATCCTATTAAAATAATGGTCCCTCAGAAATTGTGTTATCTTATTTTTATGTTGCGTTAGAAACTTTGCTAAAGGCTCTTTTTGACTCTGCACTGTAGTTTTTGCTCAATATTCTTTCCACGTGTTTACAACCTTGTATAACAGCACCTACCTCATCCGAATACCAAGGGGCAGATGGTACGGTTCATTAGGATTTTCTTTCTCTAATATGGAGAAGAGAATTATGTGTTGTGGTCATTCAGGAGTTATAATTAGCTGCTGCTTTCCCATATTATTAGCACTGCAGAGGCTGGTCACATTATTTGAGGATGCCAGTGCCCTGATTAGATTATCCTGAATTATTTTAAACCATTGATGCTTCGTCACAATTTATCTACTAGAAATAGCTGTGTCTTGGTAATTATCACTTCTATGAACAGCAGATACAACAACATGATCAATACATCCCAGAAGGATTGGCTATTCCACATCTAGTAGATATTTGGGAGCAAAAATTGCATTCAATGTGTGTCCTACCAAATGTGTAGCCGGTTTACTTTTAGAATCAGGTATAAAGGAGTTAAATGATCCAAACAAGCAAGCACCTTCAGGCTAGAGGTACCATCAAACCACAAATCCATGTCACATTATTTAATAAATTGTTATGATTTCACAATAGTAGAGGGATAAAATCAGTTAAAATTTACAAATTTCTTAAGAAGCATAATTTCTGCTTAAAAGAAAGTCTTCAGGCGACGTAATGACTTTCAAAAAGTTTGATAAATGATTACATACACCCTCCTGTTTTTTGTACATAGCCTCACTAAATAATCAATTAACCATCTATAGCAATTTCTAGATCAGGCTTTGAGGCATCAGATAGCCATCTTCATGTTAAAAATAGTATATTTATATTATAGGTAGTAGTAGAGAGTTACGGCACCTCATTATGGGCTGGTGAAGAGCATGCATTAGGCAGAAAGAAATTGTATAGACTGATGTTGTGTTGATCTGCTACAGTATCAACATGATTAACAGTGTCACTATTAATTGTAGTAGTAGTGGTGGTGCTGTGGGATTGTGCACATCGTACCTGAATGGATTCTCCTATTTTCAAGGGCTTCTTCCTTGAATGTGTGAATCATGATAATTGAGAGCCAGACAAGATGTGGACGTGTGGAGACGGGTTTGCCTTTGGTAACCAAAGGTGTGGCATGCCAACTGCACCTGCCCACTGCACATGTGCAATGTGCAAATGTGAAAACCTACTGCTTAAGTACTGGGCCATGCACATCTCTGAACTGCTAAGGCATCCCTGTGCACCTACGCCCATGAAGTCACACGTTATTGCTAGAAAGCAAAGAAAGACTACACAGTATAATTTGGTGGGGGTAGAAATGTGGTGGAAACCACTCATTTGACTGACTTCTGAATCATCACACATTTAAAACAACTAAAACGTGTTAGAGTGCTTTAATTAACAAGAGCCACCTTCACACATGGTGCCAACAGTATAAGAATCACCAGAAATGTAAAATCGCCAAAAACATAATTTAAAATGTAATTATCATGACGTTTTAGCAGCTTGTTTCAGTTCAGCACAACAATGCCCTTCAGCCTCGTGCAAGGTGTAATTCTACAACATTAAAAATAAGTAAAAAAATGTATGAAAATAAAACTTAAAAGATAAAGGGGAAAAAATACAAAATATTACAAAATAAAGATCTGAAACAATTGTATAGTTGTTTACCACATTAAATTCATGGTAATCCAAACTAAGTAAATCCAAAATAATGTCAAAACAAAATTATGGTGAAGAGAATAGTGACATACAACCATACTCATACTGTAGCAGATCCCTAACTATCCACTCCAGTCTTTTTAACCTGTAATTATCCAATAGTTGGCAAATGTATTATTTCACCTTCTCCGGAAAATGTTCTGTTACCTATGTGATCTTGTACGCACTATAAAAAAACATCAAATAAAAAAATATGTAAATCACAAGTCCCACAGAAGACTGCTCTTCAGGCGAAGAAGAGCACTCATTATGTTTCACTCCTGTTTACTATGTTAATTCCTGACATAGTCAACACTAAGAAACACAGTGGATATATTTTTGTTGCTTTCTGAATTCTCTAATCAACTGCAAACCAGTATAGACCAGTTAAATCCAAATACAAGACTAGGTGAATATGCCAATTATGGATTGCAAATCCAGTAAACAAATATTGGAACTGTTTACTACAATTAACAATACACTCATTGGAAAGATACAAACAGAGTTTACTGCCATAATAGACTCAGAGAGAAAAAAAATGGTCCTTTAAGGAAAACGGGCACCATTTAAAAAAAAAAACTTCTCTATTTAAAAAGCAGTCACAGAGATGGTGGTCTGTGTCCCTAGCAGGCCACCGTCCCTGTGAGTGCAGCCATTCCCAATGGGGGTGCAAATTGCAACATACCTAATGAATATTAATGAGGTAGGTCATTTACGACCCAATTGGGAATCGCAAACAGTGTGAGTTACACTGTTGTGCATTTGGTATTGCAACTCGCAAGTTGCAAATTGTGAGTCGCAAAATTTGCGGTCGTACATCAGGCCCTAACAGATGAGTTGTGTTGCAAAATGGGTTTGCTTTTTTCATCACCTGTTTTGGACTTTGTACTGTGGGTGAGTCTCTCTACATGTATCACGCCCATGGTAATCATACAGTAATGGACTGTGCAAGTTTATCACCAATGTCTGCTTTTTAAGATAAGGCTTCTGCAATGCAGTTACTGTAAAGGGCACTTGGCTGGTTACACATGAACACATGTGCCCACATGTGGTCAGACGTATGCAGGCTGCTTGTGCAAGACTACTATTGTGCGCAGCTCAGTAACTGCACACAGGTAGCCTGGTGCAGAGGGGACTCTGTGGGGTTCGGTATTGACCTGGACTAGACCTTAAAATATTAGTGGACACATACAGGTGAAGTCAGTATGGTTTATGGTTTTGTCTAGTGACACTTGAGGAGAAACCTGCCTTAGAGTGCAGTTTTGTCTCCCTTAGGCCTACAAAGTCCTATGTGGTATGAAACTTGGCTGGAAAGTGTGCACCCAGTTCATATGGGCAGGTTCCGAGATCACACATGTATCCTGTATGAGTCATCAAGAATGTTTATGTGGCTAAGCTAAGAATCAGAGCCCAGACCTTTTGTCACTCTGCTGAGCCAAGTTGAGAACATTTCTCCCCAGCAAAGGGAACATATGCCTTTTTACAAAAAAGGAGTAACTAATAGTACTTCCCTCAGCTGCTGAGGAGGAAGGTGTGGGTAAAAAAATCTGCATCTCTTAATTAGCTGGCACACTGTACCAGGACTGTGGACAGCTAAGGCCGACTGAACAAAAGAGGAAACCCAGACAACTGGAGCCAACACAGGATCTTTGAAGGTTTGGTGGGAAAGGTTCTGGTAGAGATGTCAGTGAGAGACATAGCTGAGGCTTCCAGAGGAGATGTGACCAGTGATTTCTGGACGGCAACATCTTGGACTGTCCCAGTATGCTGTGCAGGAGGGTTGGGACAAGAGCAGAGATGTGATGTGGCTCTCTAGGATTAGCCTGGGATGCCTGGCTTCCGGAACTTTCCACCCCCATTTAAAAGCCCTTGCACCAGGGAGGGCTTTTGTTCTTTTTCCTGTGCTTTTCACTAGGACTGCAAGCCATAAGGTGAAATGGATACAAAATTCCAACTGTATACAAACATAAGGGCATTGGACAGTCCAATGTCCATGCCTACAAAGGCACAAATGGCACTGCACTGTGCCTCTACTTGACTCCTAACTGCAAAATGATCTCCACAGGCTAGGGGTATCAGAGGGGCAGACAGGCAGGCACCTCAGGGTGTGGGGGGAGTAGGAGGCAGGGTTTGGGCTTGGGAGGGGGGGACCGTGGGCATGGGAGGAGGGTCCTTGGGCTTGGGTCTGGGCTTGAGAATGGGGTCCAGGGCCTTGGGAGGAGCAGACTTCTTGACAGGGGCATAGGCACAATGGGGGGCAGGGGAGGACTTGGAAGTGGAAGGGCTGGACTTGGGGAGGGACACAGAGCGCTTGGGAGTCTCACAGGGTGGGAGAGAGGTAGGGAACAAGGAAAACTCAGATAGGTAATGTTTCTTTGACTCAGGGGCAGTCATGGCAAAAAGGTTTGGGAGTGGAGGGAGAAGGAGTGGCTGTCAGATGTGTGTTGGTGGATGTCTTGGGTGCAGGTGCGTGCGAGGAATGCTTGTGTGTGCTAGGTGTCTGTTGGGTAGGTGAGTGCGGGTGTTTAGGTGTTTTAGCAGGAGGTGGGGAGGAGGTACTGGGAGATGCCATGGTGGATGTGTGACTGTGGGGTCGTGTCTGCAGGTATGGTACATGTGCTGCATGTGGGGGTGTCGGTGGTTGTGGTGGGTGCGGATCTGGTGACTGAGGTGGATGTCTGTGGGTCTGATATTGTGCTGACTGTGGGTAAGATGGGACTGGTGGCTGGATCTGTCAATGATGCTGTGGTGGCTGCAGTCGTGTCTGGTGTAGTGTATGTGAGGAAGGGGGTGGCGGGGGAGTCAAAGCAGTGAGTGGATGTTGTTGTGTCTGCAGGTGGCTGTTGCTGTGTGCATGCCGGTGGTGGGTCTTGTGGTGCTTATGTTTGTTTGTGGAAACCTTGTCTTTTGAGGTGGATGCATGCCTGTGTGAACGTGTGCTTTGGATGGGTATGGGTGAGTGGGGCTAGGGTTTGTGTAGAGGTAGTTGGATGGGTGACGGTAGACAAAGGGACACTGGCTGCCATCAGAGTTGAAGCCAGAGCCTGAAAAGATCTCTGTAGGCCAGCCATAGCACCATGAATGCCCTCCAGGAATGCATTGCTCTGTTGTACCTGAGCTGTCAGTCCCTGGATGGCATTTATGATGGTCAACTGACCCACAGACATGGACCTCGGGAGGTCAATAGCCTCCTCACTGAGGGCAGCAGAGCTGACTGGGACTGAGGTGCCTGTGGCAAAGGAGACGCCCACCCTTCTGGGTGAGTTGGCACGGGCAACTGGGTGGGGAGCAACAGGGAGGGTGGTGGTAGTAAGGGGGGGGTGGCAGACAAAGTTGTTGCTGGGTTGGTCCCAGATGGGTCTGAAACTGCCAGGGAGTGCCCACTGGAGGAGGATTCCGATGAAGAGGTGGCAGATCTAGTCTTCCCCATGGCACTCCCCTCACCCTCCATCCCACTGGGTCCCTCGGTGTCGCTGGTGCCAGCTTCCTGGGTCCCATGGACTGTTGCTTCCCCACTCACCTGTGCCAGTTCTCCTTCACCAGATGATGCTGATGCACAGAAAGAAAGAGAGAAGGAGGGCAGAGAGAGGTAAGGGGCAAAATGGTTAACTTTACCTCGCATTGACACAGGTAAACATGTACATCTGTAACAATACTTATCATGGCTAGGCAATCACACTTGCCAATACACATAACCTACATAACGTCATGACATGTCACCACTACCCACATCTGTCTGCCAATCCTCACGCCTGCAGCAATACCTAAGTAGGACAGCACTACTACACATATCCCCAGGATACCCACCAATGACCTTTGAAGCTGGCACAGCATACCTTAAATGCAGTATCAATACAATGCCTGAATACACATCTTTCCTCTCTATACCCCTATCACCCACTGGATGTACAGCTGACGCAACATAACACAGCAGGCCTCTACAGTGACAACACCTGATAGTCCATGTCCTCTGTACCATGTCCATTACAGCGAAGACAACTCCACTCACAAACCACATGCCATCTACCTGTCCTCAGACATGGCTGCCCACTCAGTATAGTGAAGCTATTATGGAGGAGAACTCAGATTTAGCCAGTACCAGTCAGACACCCAAACACTTCACATCAGATGTGTACAAAGTGAATCTGTGGTATAAACATGTGAGTAGTCAGACTCATCACAGAGCCCGAGCTGCTGGCACAAAACGCATATATCACTACTCAGCATATTGCCAAGTGCATCTACAATGGGCCATGTACCACATGTACACCATCCTAACACATCCACTGAGTACAGTGTCACAACAGATGAACCTCTGGAACACACATACCACATCACTGACCACTTCCCATGCCAACACACATGCAGGTACAGCAGTTGGAATAGGCACCATGACAACTCCACCCTCAAACACACCATTCTACAAATGGCAAAACCTGTCACTGAGCCCAGGCAACACACATCTCATGGGGGTAAATACGTGCATGCAGTAGGCACACATGGACAACCATCACTGTCAGTACACCTAATACACATCCCACTAACACTTAAGCAGCCTGATGAGACAGAATACAAGATCACCTTCACCTCAACATGCCATGTGTCATGCAATACCCAAACCACTCCTAATCTGCCACTACCTAATAGCCAAGGCAAGCTGTAAGAGTCACAGGCCATCAGAAGTGCCCCCAGATATCCATGTCGACATAAAGTAGGCAGTCAATTAGCAATGCAACATAGGACTACCTAGGGCTTTGTCAGCAAGGTGACACACAAGGGTCCTCCCAGGGCACTTACTACCTCCAATACTAAACCATAGTTTGGAAGGCCACATCCCCACAAGTATTGCACCTAGAAATGCATTCTCTGTGCAACCAGACTTCATCATTTCAACATGTTTCAGAATCCCAAGTTGCCTACCTACACATTCCCTAGAGCCAGCAGATCACCTATATGTGCTCAGTCAGCCATCAGGCTAATAATCCTGTTTCATGAAGGCCAGTTTTGTGGTGGAACTGTAATGTGATGCCCACAATATGTTAATACACAGAACCAGTACATAATTTATTAAGTCCGAGTGATGAAGGAGAGTCACACAGTTGCATATGCAGGTAGGCTACACAGGTGGCAGTGGATTGACACATCAGAGTCACTGATGCAGATGGCAGGAGCTTGTCATACATAATGCTCAGGGTGGTACTGACACTCACATCCACTGTATGGCCACAAAGGAATCACAAATGTGCCTATGTCATTAGTGCATCTCTACATTACTGACATGGAGAGGCATGGTACAGGGAGATTTACATACAATGATTGGTATGCATGTAGACACTTCTACAAAATATATTCTGCCAGGGTGCTAATGTACCATTTCCTAATGTTGATACACATGTAGCATGTACTACTATGCCAGGAATGAGGCACCCAATCCCATTTAAGGCCAGGCAAGTCCCAGGAAACAGTAATTACTCACCCCCTTGTGGCTGCTGTGCTGCCTTCAAACGCCCATCCAGCTCAGGGTAGGCCACCACCAAAATACGGGGCATTAGGGGGGTCAAGGTCCAACAAGCACCCCTCCCTCGTTGGGAGGACATCCTCAGCTGGCCCTCCACAGTCTTTCGGGCCCAGTCTCAGGTCCTCCCACCTCTTGTGACAATGGGTGCTCTGCTGGGCATGGACCCCCAAGGTCCATAGTTGCTTGGCAATGATACACTAGATTCCCTTCTTCTGATGGGTGTTGACCTTCATGGGTGACACAGACAGAAGGAGAAAGTCATGTAGACAGGCACCATACCAACAGCAGTGGACTATAGACATCAGACCTACCAAATGCCCACACAAACCCATCTGAATGCATCACATGCATTAGTTCCATGTCCCCTGCATGAACATGTATGCCATTCACCCTCACACACACCCCTATCACACATGACTATGGCATTGGGCTCACCTGCTCCTCTGGTGCCACATACAGCTGTTCATACAGGGGTATTACCAGCTTCTCAATCTCTTCTTGGGTAAAGTCTGGGGCCCTATCACCTGCAGGACGTTGCATGATCGCTCTCAGAGACAGTACACAGCAGTTCATGTAGTGAAGATATTGCTGGCAGGAGTGTCAGGAGTCAAGTGAGCAAGGCTGCACAAAATGGCGGTCACAACTGCCACATACAGGACCGTCACCACCAGCGGTGATCGCCATTGGCCCCAGTCCCCCATAGGCAGCAATATTAACCAATTAGAAGTTGCACAGCGGTTTGAACAGCCTACCGCCATGTCTACAAATGCCGGCAGACATAGGTCACTTCCATCTGTCCAGTGCTGCGGGACAGGCAACTGCCATTTTCTGCACATTTCGTTAGTTGATACAGCTAAATAAGTGTGCCACAAACTTTTAACAGCTGAATGCAGAGGAGGCCTATGTTGAGCCATCTTGGTTTGGCTCCTACATGTGACATGCATGACACAGTTGCCTCATATGGCTGGTATGTCAACAGTGTTAGATGTGTGCGACAATGATATGTAGTCCTAACATGTGTGGAGTGTATATCACATTGTGCAATCTCTCATTTCTATCCTAGATATTGTGTCATGAGGATATTGAGACATGCAGCAGTGTAAGGTCTGCTGGTGGATCTTGCAACCCTGGAGGAGAGGTACATAATTCAGACCTATCGTCTGAATCGTCATACCATCATGGATCTATGTACCTAGTTGTAGCCTGATCTATTGTCTGCCAAATGTAATCCCTACACCATCCCCCCCATAGTTCAAATTCTGTCAGTGCTATACTTTTTTGCCACAGCCTCCTTTCAGATCACAGTGGGCTTGGCAGCAAGGATATCACAGCCCATGTTCATTCTTGTGCTGAAGGATGTACTGTGTGCTTTACTGAAACACATGGACAGATACATCAGGTTCCCCCAGCATGGGGATTTGCCCTTTGTGAAGGCAGACGTCTATGATGGGGGTCACATGCCTCATGTGACAGTGGCCATAGATGGCACCCATGTAGCCTTGGTCCCTCCCATTGCCAAGGAACAGGTGTATAGGAACAGGAAAAACTACCACTCCATCAATGTTCAGGTGGTATGTGTAGCAGACCAACACATTTCCCAAGTGACAGCCAAATTGCCTGCATCTGTGCATGACTCCTACTTTCTGAGGAACAGCAATGTCCCCCACATGATGGCATGACTACAGAGAGAGAGAGAGAGAGAGAGAGAGAGCTTGGCTCGTTGGTATGTATGCAATTGGATGTGTGTCTCTGTAATGGCACCTGTCATCACAATCTTCCCTGTGTCTGTACCTGTATTGTGACAATTCCCACCTCTGTGCACACAGGTGACTCTGCCTATCCTAACCTTCTCTGGCTGTTAACACCAGTGAGGTACCCTGCCAATGAAGGGGAACTCCATTTTAATGAGGCCCACAGCAGGACAAGGTGTGTGTTAGAAAGAATATTTGGCCTCCTGAAGGCCAGATTCAGGTGCCTGGACGTCTCTGGAGGTGCCCTCCTCTACAGTCCCCTGAAGGTATGCCAGATCGTAGTTGCCTGCTGCATGCTCCACAATCTGGCCCTGAGACATCAGACACCCTTAAAAGCAGATGATAAGGAGGCAGCTGGACCAGTTGCTAGTGATGCAGAAGTGGAAAGTGATGAGGAGGCATATGAGGAAGGTGCAGCTGAGTCCAGGGCAGAGCTCATCAATTAGTACTTCCAGTAGCATACAGGTATGCTGTGTGTGTATTTGCATGCATACTATTTGAACATACTTTGCTGTCAAAGGTGCTCCTGATATTGATTATCAGTGGTGGTGTTAAGTGTTCCTATCTCTATGTGTGTGTTGTGTGAGGTGAATGAATGCATGTAAGCTGCTGACTGAATATGTAACATGTGTACACTATCTGCAGGTTGCAAGATTGACATCTCCTATGGAAGCCCTGTATTGTGGTGTGTGTCCTGCATTCTCCTGTTCCGTGTCATTCCAGCAAGTGACTGTATCCTGTTCATTCTTGGCTCTGCTACCTATTGCCTAATCCATTCATGTTACTTAGCCTTTGATTACTGTTCACAGAGTTGAGTTTAGTGCAATACAGATGGCAGCTATAGTGTTTTGTGATGTATTACCTGAGACTGGTGATGTGGAAATGATATTTGTTGTGCCCTGTTTAAATGGCTATCTACACTGGACAGGTCAACTATGTACTGCCTATGTGGTTTGTGTGGTACTATGCCTACAAGCCTGATGGTAGTCATGATCTTTTTGCAGGTTCAAGATTTGGTTTATTGTGGTGTGTGGCTATACTGGTGACTTCCTCACATCTAACCTGGGCCATTTCTGTTGTACTGTGTCTCCTGCAGAGGATGCCTCTCTCTCCAGTCAATGTAACTGCCTGTTGGATTAGGGGGCATACCCACATAACATTTTTCAGACCAAACATTTGCATGTGTGCAAATAAAGACACAAATGCAGTTGTTGTGATATGAAGTGTTTATTGTGCATACAATGGCAAACAGGTGATGAGTGGGGTCATGGTAGATGGTATCTTCATAGTAGGTGGCACGGTTGTTGGTAGCACAGCCATGGGCCATTGAAAAATAGAGTAATGTCAGTGAACAGTCAGCAGGGAGTCTCAGTGGCACACAAGGAAGTGTAATCATGAGAGGGTCACTTTCCTGGCAGTGGGTTTGGCCTTGGCATCTGCTCCAGCCGGATGTCTGGATCGACGTCCACCTTTGTGGGGTGGGGATTCTTCAGCTACAGAGGCAGGGGTGCCTGATGACTGGGGTTCCACGGGCAGGGCCTCCATTTCACCAGGAGCTGCAGATATATATGGCTCAGATGTGATGAGTCTAGTGGAAGGGACCTGCTGGTGGGTGGGAGAAACATGCAGGGTTGAGTTGATGTCCTTTAGCACCCCTGCAATGGCGGCCATGGAGGCATTGTAGTCTGCCACTACTGCATGACCTCAGGTGGCATTCCCTCTGCAGGCTCTGGTTTTCCCCCAACATGGTTATTATCTGGCCCATCCTGCCATGGGATTGATGATATGCTCCAAGGACTTTGGAGATGGCTTCCTACTCAGGTGACTGTCTTGGCTGCCCCACCCTCTGGACCACAGGTCCCCTCTCAAACCCTCTGGCCCTGTGTACCTGTGCCCCTGGCACAGTGTGCCCATCACCAATGTCAACATAACCTTAATTGTCTTGGGTGTGAGGGGTGACTCAGGTCCCTGTACTGTGGGGCACACAATTGATTGTACAGCCCTTGGGGCACAGGTTTGGGGACAAAGGGTTGGCTGTGATGTTGATGCCACAGGGTGGGGGGGTTGATGTGGGCCGGGTGAGCCAGGGAGTGGTAGACTGACCAGGGGTCCCAGATGGGCGAGGGAGGTTGTCAATGTCCAGATATCCAGCGGCATTATCTCCACTGGTGCCTTCATCCTGAGGAGAGCTGGCTGTCTCTGGTATCCTCTCCATGGTGGCAGGGGTACCTGTGGATGGAGTGAGAAAGAATTAAATGGTGGAGGTGTGATTGATTGTCTGTTTGTCTGATGCATATAGTGGCTTGACTTGATTCCTAGCAATGGCAATGACAGGTGCAGATGTGCTAACACAGTTTGTGGATGGTGGATTGTGACATGTGTACCACGCTCCATAGAGGTTGTTTTGCATTTCGTGGTGCCATTGCATCACTGTCATTGCCATGTCGTGGTCCTCAGTCGAAGCATCCAGTTGTTGTAGCTAGTGCCATAGTCATACATGCAAGTGATGTGATGTGCATTGTGTGAGTGGTGGTGATGGTTATTAGCTGTGCTCTCCATGCACTTGGCAGGGAGAGTGTGGGCATTGGGTCAGGGTGGTGGTGTGGCATGCAGGAGAGGGGCTTTAAGTGATAAGGTGGGAGGTGTAGTGGGAGAAGGGGTGAATTGGGAAGTGTTTGGGTGGTGTGGAAGCATGCTGGGCAGGATGAATGTGTGCCATCAGAGTGGAAGTTGCTTACCAAAGTCAAGTCCTCCGGGTATTCCAGTCAGGCCCTTAGGATGCAGAATGTCCATGACCTTCTTCTCCAACGATGCGAGCTCTGGGGGAGGAAGACGGGGCCCACTGCCTGTCTTGTGTATGGCTATCTGGTGTCGTGAAGCCATGGAACGCACCTTCCCCCTAAGGTCGTTCTACCTTTTCCAGATGTCCTCCCGTGTGCGTGGTTGGTTGCCCACTGAGTTGACGCTGTTGACTATTCTCTGCCATAACTCCATTTTTGTGGCTAAGGATGTTTTCTGTACCTGTACTCTAAACAGCTGGAACTCAACCCTGATGATTTCATCAACCATGACCCTCACCTCACCTCATCTACTGAAGCGTGGGTGCTTCATGATGGTTGTGTTGTGGGTGGGTGTTGTGTGCGTGGAGGGTGCAGTGTAGAGTGCTTGTAGGGTTGGGGGTGTTTTGTTGTGAGTGTTGTCTGATTGTGGTGTTTGTGTATAGTTGTGATGTGTGTATAATGTTGTTAGTACAGTTGTGCGGTGTGTTGTGAGTGTGAAGTGTAATGTGCCTATGGTGTATGAGTGATGAGTAATAGGTTTGTGGCTTCTCAGTGTCTGTGGGGTCATTTTAGTCGCAAAGGATTGTGTGTTGTATGGGGGTGTGTTATTAGTGCTGTGAGTAGGTGTGTCTGCTGTCTGTATGTGTGTAAGGTGTGGGGTATTCAAACTGACCAATGTACTGTGTGTTCTGGCAGGAGTGAATTCTGAGTGCGGCGGTTCAGACCACCAATAATTTTCCGCCATGGTAGAACCGCTGTGGTAATTTGAGGGTTGTAATCTGGTGGGTGGAAAGTTGTTGGCATGGCGGGGCTGATGGTGGAACCGCCTCATTCCCGGCCTCCTGAGTCCTGGCATTGTAAATTTTTTAGCTGTATTTTGGCGGTCTTCTTGGTGTGACTCTTAACATGGCGTTTTTTTTTACACCTGCCACTGCGGCAGTCTTGCACGAAGACCGCCAAAGTCTTAATGAGGCTCACAGTTTTTACTACTTAGCACGGTCTAGAGTATTTAACAAAGAATTATGTTGCAGCATTATGCATTCTTGCAGCTGAGTGTGAATTAGAAAACTTAGCAATACAACTTATAAGGGACCAAATTGCAGTTGGTTGTTGTGACAAGCATGTACACCAGAAGCTGCTGACTATGAAAAATCCATCCGTAGAGGAAACCATAGACACTTTCTAAGGCATAGAGATGTCATATTCATAGTTGAAAGAATTCGAAAAGAAAGAGAACCTAAATTTGAGTCATAATTGACAAATCGAAAAGAGGAAGTGAAAGGAACTAATCTTTATGAAGTGAAAGATTTTTTCAAACAAAACAATATGGGGGTCATTCTGACCCCGGCGGTCTAAGACCGCCGGGGCCAGGGTCGGCGGGAGCACCGCCGACAGGCCGGCGGTGCCCCGCAGGGCATTCTGACCGCGGCGGTTCGCCCGTGGTCAGAAGAGGCAAACCGGCGGTCTCCCGCCGGTTTACCGCTGCCTTTAGAATCCCCCATGGCGGCGCAGCTTGCTGCGCCGCCATGGGGGATTCTGACACCCCCTACCGCCATCCTGTTCCTGTCAATGGCATGGGCACGGCAGGGGCCCCCGTAAGAGGGCCCCGAAAAGTATTTCAGTGTCTGCTAAGCAGACACTGAAATACGCGACGGGTGCAACTGCACCCGTCGCACCCCTGCAACTACGCCGGCTCAATTCTGAGCCGGCGTCCTCGTTGCAGGGGCATTTCCTCTGGGCCGGCGGGCGCTCTTTTGGAGAGCGCCCGCCGGCCCAGAGGAAATGTCTGAATGGCCGCCGCGGTCTTTTGACCGCGGTGCGGTCATTCAGCGGCGGTACCCTGGCGGACGGCCCCTGCCGTCCGCCAGGGTCAGAATGAGGCCCTATATGTTTCGTATGTGTTTTCATATGCCCCATGGAGAAGGTGGTCGTCTATGTTCTGCGAAAGGTGTTATATGTAGAAGTTGTGGCAAAGTGGAGGATTTTCCAAGAATTTGACAGAATGGGAAATAAAGAACTGCTTCAGTAATTTCCAGGAAGGGGGGTCCTTCAGACAGTCAAAATCAAGATTTTGTGTTGTTATTAATGATGCACGGTAGATCAATTTTGATAAAGAAGAATGTTTTCATCTGTACACTGACAAAAAAGTGAATATACAGAATCTGTATTTGTTTGTTGATTCTGGGCTCATATATAAATGAAAACACTAGAAACCCCAAACTCAAGGTGGAGATATAGAAGGTTAGATCCTCCAGACAGAGCTCCTGTGTCATTCAAAGGGTGGAAAAATGACCTGTTGTGAATGTTTCAGGTGAAACTTTGGTTTAAAAACAGGGTAATATAGTATTGCAAATAAAGGTCAAAGCATTTAGGGTGTTACCAGTAGGGATTATTTGGGTTGACACTCAAGCTAGCAGCAAAAGACCAGACATTGTTGGTGGTGATAGAAAGTTATGTGGAAGTAGACAATGTTTAATAGTGAATTAAGCTAAATGCTCAAAAGCAAAATTGATACCATAAAAGGGTTTAAATGGAAAATTAACGTCAATGAATTTGCAAGACCAACTAAGCCCAAGTGAATAATTGTGTCATTTAGCTGCTAAGAAAAATGGGTGCTCTGGGTATTATAGAACAAGTTGAAACTTCCCTTCGGTTGTCTCCCTGGTTAAAGCTAGAAGAAAATGGAAAGTTGAGAGTTTTCATAAAGCTCAGAAGATTAAACAAGGAAATAAAGGTGGACCTGCACTGTCCCCATGGGATTAATGTAATTATGTTATCTTTTGGGGAGGACCGTAGTTTAGTAAAATAGACTTGACATCCGCATCCCATCAGATTGAGTTACTTTCTAAATCCAAACAACCCACTACTTTTGTGTCTCCTCTTAAAACTTCTTAGTTCTGTAGAATTCAATTTGGGCTCACATATGGAGCCTCTGTTTTTCAAAGGATAATGTCCACGATACTATAAGGAGTCAAAAGCACTGTACCGTATCATGATGAAATTGTCTTGACTGGGGAAAGTAGGTGGGAGCCATATGAGAGGTTTTTAAACAATTGAGGGAGTGTGAAATCATATTAAACAGAGACAAATGCAAATTTCATAAAGAAAGAATTTACGGGCAGATGTAGCAAAGAGGCGCAAATGCCTCTTTGCTATGTAGAAATACATTTTGCAAGTAGGATCCGACTCGCAAAATGCATTTCCGACTCGCAAATAGGAAGGGGTGTTCCCTTCCTATTTGCGACTCGCAATGCTATTCATTTTCATTTGCGACCGCGTAAGCGGTCGCAAATGAAAGCGCAGTTACCATCCACTTGAAGTGGATGGTAACCCAGGCACAAACGGGAAGGGGTCCCCATGGGACCCCTTCCCCTTTGTGTCTGGAAAAAAAAAAAAATTCAGAGCAGGCAGTGGTCCAATGGACCACTACCTGCCCTGAAAAATACCGAAACTAAAGGTTTCGTTTTTTTTTTTAAAGTGCAGCTCGTTTTCCTTTAAGGAAAACGGGTTGCACTTTGAAAAATAAACTGCTTTATTAAAAAGCAGTCACGGACATGGTGGTCTGCTGTCTCCAGCAGGCCACCATCGCCGTGAGTGCCCATACTCACAATGGGGTCGCAAACTGCAACCCACCTCATTAATATTAATGAAGTGGGTCTTTGCGACCCCATTGCGAGTAGCAGAAGGTGTCTGAGACACCTTTCTGCATACCAAATTGCAACTTGCAATTTGCGAGTCGCAGGGACTCGCAAATTGCAAGTCGCATTTTGGGAATTTGCTACATCTGGCCCTAAATCTTTATGACACTTTCTGTCTGGTGAAGGGATAAAATTATGTCCTAGCTTGGTAGAATCCATACTGCATGCTCTCAACTCCCACAAACAAAGAGGAAATATCCTAATTTTCTGGGATGGGTGGGTTTTATTCTAAATTCATTTTTGACTTTTCCACCATGTCATAGAATATGCAAGATTTCCTGAGAAAGAGAAAACTGTTTGATTGGAATGATGCATGTGAAGGAGAGTTTTGATATTGAAAAAATTATGTTGTATCGAGGGACATATTAAGAACTTTTGATGTTAAAGAAAGATGCTGGATTGTAGTCAATGGAAGAACGTATGAGATTGGGGCTGTATTCTATCAGATGTGGAGAGGATAACACTGCTGGTTTTGCCTCATGCAAGTTGTGCCTTTTGGCCAAACTACAATCTTCTGTCCTTGAAATAGAATGTTTGGCATGCTGTTTGGCAGTTAAAAAATGCAAAGTTACATTTGGGGCAGGACATTCACCTTGGTCGCTTATCATAAACCTCCATTCTTCTTAATGGTGACAGTATCAAAAATCCAAAACCTAGAATTATGAGGTTCAGCTCAACGTTGCTACAGTTTAGTTTTGAGGTGGAACACATAGTAGGAGGAAAACCTTTAAGGATGATTTACTTTTGAGAACCCCTGGAGAAGAGGTAAGAGAACTGGAAGAATAGGAGGTTTTGTTGATGTGACTGGATCCAGAGGAATTTCTGAACAATTGTGGTTTGCTGCCGTAGAAGGAGGTCAATCTTGACGCAGGTTAAACATTTCATGAATCAAGGATGGCCATGTGAGAAAGTGCTTCCCATTATCCTTTAACCTTTCACCAAGGTTTGAGACGTGCTGTTCATTGCAGGAAGTTCACTTATGCACGAGAGGAAATTTGTTCCACCACCCACAGTCAGACAAAAATTATTGAGTTAGGTCATGAAGGACATTTCAGTAAGGGCCTCTTTACGAGTGTGGCGGGCTACAGACTGTCACACTTGCAGCAGCAGTCAGGACCACTGCTGATGCGATGGTCCGACCACCACATTTCACCCCTGCGGTCAGACCGCCAGGGAACCTCCAGCTGCAGTGGTGAAGATCATAATATACCTTGTTCTCCACCAGCGTTTTCATGGTGGTCACACCGCCGTTAAAAAAAGGCTGGTGGTGAACAAGTGCAGGGGGCAACGGGGGGCACTCCCCATGCACTTGGCATGGGCAGTGCAGGGGGCCCCCCTGGCCAGCACCATTGCAATGATCACTGTCTGCTTTACAGACATTGACCATTGTTAGGATGCTGGTGCACCCTGCTGGCTACAGCATTTCCGCTGGCTTGATTACAAGCTGGAGACAACACTGTAGCCTGTTTCCCGCTAGGCCGGTGGGCGGAAACAGAGAGGGAAAATGCATGATAACTCTGGTGGAGAGGTCGCCACGAAGGCGGCGGACACCCCATCAGGAGTTTGGCGGATGGGCTTTCCTGTCTGTCAAAGTCAAAATGAAGCCTTTAGTCTTTTACAAAGAGGAGGGTACCCCCAGAGGTTTGATGACCATGAATGACCACAGAAATTAAGGAAATAGGCAGAAACTGTGTTTTATGTGCTAGTAGTAATAAACAATTGAAACCTGTCACTCTTCTCTTCAGCCAATTGTGCTACAACATGCCTCATGACAGAAGTTGGCTATAGATTTTTTTCACCCTTTTCACTGTTTAGGTGCCAAGAACAGGTACACCATTGTTCTTGCTGACTACTACAGCAAATGGTGGGAAGTAGAATTTGCAGCATGACCGAACACAAGATCTGCCTTTGGTTATTTTGGAAGCTGTTTATTAGAAAAAGATTTTCCAAAGAAATTGTTTCAGATATTGGTGTCAATTCATCTCTAGTTAGAATGTTGAATTCCTGCTGGATCCCAAAATATATCCCACAGAATCTCACTTTAATACCAACACCTTAATGGATTATTTGAATGAAATAACAGGGATTTGGTGGATAGTATACTGTAGGCCATGTCATGTTAGATGGATGTTGACAAAGCCATGGAAAGTATGTTGTTGTCATATAGGACCAGCCTCATTCAGTCAGTGGAGTGAGTAGTATCTTGGAATCTCTGAGGAAAAGGGTACCTGCCTCAAACAATTGGCCTGTATGTGTCAGGAAACAGCATCATTGCAAAGTTGACAATGAAAGAAGTGATGTATGTCTGAGAGTTGAAAAGGCTCCATTCAGTTATGAAAGCACTTTGACTGGAGAATGACATGACTAGAAAGGATGATTAAAACAAAATAGGTTATTGGGCCTGGGTGAAACATTTGGAATAGGCATTATAAAACACAGCATATTCAGGGAACAAGCAGTTGTGGAGGAGGTCAAGGGGGATGCTTCAGAGTGTCTGGGAATGAATGGTGGAGTTTGGCAAGGATTTCAAATGTGCAGAGTGTTTGTCACAGTAACAAGAAAACAGATAATTTGTCTAGAGTCGCAGATTGTTCCATTATGAAGAGCGCAACAATTTGCACACATAGAGGGCCTGATTCACACAGGTAATTTACGCTTTTGAGTAAGTTTTCATGTTTCAGTAAGTTTACTACTTTTCACTATCCACAAACTCTGAGTATAAGTTGCTACTAAAACAAGCATTTACAATGCAACGGGTCTTGCGTTTGCTCATGTTAGAGCTGATCGCTTTGTAAACTCCTAACCCGACTTTTCACCTATTGGGCAAAAGTGCATTTGTGTACACAACCCGGAAAAGTGAAATTAACTGTGTAAAGCGCTCGACTTCTGCCAAGCGAGATCGCCCTCGTAAATTAGAGAAAAAGAAGTCCACGAGCCCGATGGAAAACAGCGAGCCTTGCATGTTTTCTGTACTTGGTCGATGCGCTCAAGGAGGGCTAGCCACCGGAAAAGGCATGACGTATGCTTGCCTTCGACTAATGAAAGCAAGCAGATTTTATTAGGCAAGCCCACGAACCAATAAAAAACACTGACGTGAAATTGACAGGGCTCCGAGCCCTTTTCTAAATACAAAAGCGTCTCGCTGCGATACGCATGCGCGAGCGCATGCAACGCAGGCTCGACGCTAAAAAGGTGGACGATAGAGTATCACGCGGCTCTAAGCAAGATAGGGATCAGAACAACCAGAAACAAGCACTGGCAAAATCAATTGCTTGAACGTTGTCAGCTAACTTATTGGCATTGCCAAAGGCTTTGTTTTGTTTTGCTTTGACTTAGTTTTTGTAAAACCTTATTGGTGTGGCAACCAGTGCTTAATGTGTGCTTGTTGTTTCCGGTGCGGAGAACCGGCACTTATTTTTCTGCCTCAACCATTTACTGCGAGCAAAAGACACACATCAGAAAGACGGAGGAAGGGAAAAACGAAAAAGCGTCGCAATGGGGGGAAAGCAGAAAGCTGCCAGAGTGAGCTGAAGGGGAAGGGAGTGGCTGTAAGTGGATTAAAGAGGCCAGCGATGGTTTCAGGATTACGCTGCCTCACTATTCCCTGCTCACACATTTAATTGCAGCAGCTGCATGTTTAAGAGGAGGACTTTGAGCACTGACGCGTTTTTATTTACAAATTAAGCACTAGTAGCAACTGCCTGGCTCCCTTTAATATATTAAAAATGGATAGGAGCAAAGATATTTGTTGGTCTTGAAAAAGCACCTATTGCCCTAGTAGTCCTCGGCACTGAGGCAAACTATTTCGTAAGCAGATGAGCTACTAGCAAAAGAGCAGAAATGCTAGCACTCACAGGGAAGTTGGACAATGGCTGGAGTGGGCAGCCTCACTGCCCCATGCTGTACACCGTAAGGGGCAGAAGGAAGTGTGGATTACACAACAAGAGACTAATGGACGAGGAGGGCTGGCTAGAAGCCCCTGTAAGTGAATATATTATATATACAGTTTTAGTAAAATCAAAATGTCTTGGCTGATGCCGGAGCCTACAAAGTGCTGGCAGTTTCTTCAAAACAGAGGTCCCATGTTAGGGGGACATTTTCAGACGGACCTTGCTTTTTATCCAGCAGTAATTTGTATCTTAGACTGTAGTTTCATTTTAGACGAAGTGTTTTATGAGTGTGGTAATGAAGGGGACATAGCTTACTAACAGAAACTGTATCCGGCAAACCCCCACTATAGGTTTGTTGTCTGCTTCTGGTGCCATGGTGTACCCACATTTTAGTGCTCAAGATAGCCCTTTGCCAAGTCTTGCCTACTGTCCTGACCCCTCAAAGGAAGTGGAGCCCAGCGTCCATCTTGAAACAGGGATGAATGCGCAATATGGCCTCAATGTCTTTGTGCTCCTATACTGTTCCTTAAACATAGCATTAGATATTGACCTACAAATCCCATGAAAAATGTTGTTCCCTAAAAGGCCATGACTGCTTGAAGGTGGGAGACGTGGGACCGCGTGGTAGCTGTTGGTCAGCTCTGGGGGATCATGAGCAAGAAGAAAGGTCCCCTACCAAGGGGAGGAGAGATTAAGGCAAAACAAGTACGGGAAATGAACTCTCAATCGCCGCTCATTTCTCGGAGCTCCCTGCGGAGAAGCCATAGAATGAATGGGCACGAGGCCTGAATGACACCTCCATAGGTGATTTACTGAAAGTGCTAAGAGGAATCTATGAGCATCAAGAGGTGTCTGTCCCCTGTTCCGAAGACACATCTCTAGAAAGAGACAGACCTGTACATTCACCAAATGCCCGTAGAGTCTCAAGCAAAGGCCGCAGGGTGTCAGCTGTTGTTCACTAATTGCCTGTTGACTCCAAATTAAGAAATCCTATTTCTTAGGCAGTTCCTGCCAGGATGCCCTTCTATAATAAATCACCTCTTACACATGAGACCGGGTGATATTGCTCATCCGGCGCAAGTTGTAAAATCAACTGGGTACTGTCTGCGCAATTATAAAATCAGGCACACATTATCTTAACAGGCCATCAGCATTAAAGCATCAACACTAAAGCAGACCACTTAAAACGGGGTCCGGTAATACTGAATCATGTAGTACGCTGCAGTTGAAACCCTGAGCTTCGCAACAAAAACAAACATTTACAATGCAACGGGTCTCGCTTTTGCTCATGTTAGAGCTGATCGCGTTGTAAACTCCTAACCCGACTTTTCACCTATCGGGCAAAAGTGCATTATTGTACATAACCCGAAAAAGTGAAATTAACTGTGTAAATCGCTCGACTACTGCCAAGCGAGATCGCGCTCGTAAATTAGAGAAAAAGAAGTCCACGAGCCAGATGGAAAACAGCGAGCCTCGCATGTTTTCTGTACTTGGTCGATGCGCTCGAGGAGGGCTAGCCACCGGAAAAGGAATGAGTTATGCCTGCCTTCGACTAATGAAAGCAAGCAGATTTTATTAGGGAAGCCCACAAACCAATAAAAAACACTGACGTGAAGTTGGCAGGGCTCCGAGCCCTTTTCTAAATACAAAAGAGTCTCACTGCGATACACATGCGCGAGCGCATGCAACGAAGGCTCGACCCTAAAAACAGTAGTAAGTTCAGCATTACACATGGACAGCCACTGATACTGCAAAAAACCTCCAACTGAAAAGAATGGAGGTAGGAACCTAGGATATACCCCTCCCAGGAAATGATCTTAAACTAAACTAAATTATTTAAAATAGTTAAATATATATATATATATATATATATATAAATGCAAATTAATGTTAGGAAATATATGAACATACTACATATGTATTGTTTAATTATAAAAATATTTAACAAGCTATTTTGGATTAAAAATAATGTAACAATACATTTCATTAAACAAATAAAAATCAATTTTGGATTCTGTACATCACTTTTAATAATTATTAATTAATGCATATTAAAATAAATATTTTTTTATTTTAGTTGAAAATGTATTTTTTAATTTAAACTCATGAAAAAAATAATTTAATTTTAATATGTTTCCATTAACTAAAGGTTCCATTCAAAATAATGTATTTTGCTCTACATATAAATTAAAAATATAAAATGAATTTACATTAAGATTTTAAGTATTTATCTTCAAGTTAAATATAGTTTTTACATGTACTCTATACTTATTAAATTGCATTTAGCCGGAAAACAAATATTAAATGTATTTTTTATGTTAAATATTATTATGAATTCATTTATATACCTCTATTAAATGTAGAATAAAAATACTACAACACTATTAAATTAATTTTGAACTTCAATTTTAGTTAATGGAATATCTGAAAGTAAATTGTAATTATTTTTTTAAAGTTTAAATTAAAATTCATTTCCACATACAAAAACAAATATTGTATTAATAATTGGTGAAGGGGGCATATTGAATTTAAATAAAATGCAGTTTCACATTATTTTTCAAATTACCAATATATGATTTAAACATCGAATAACAAAACAATAAGTATGCACTATTTATAAATATTTTTAATATTAATTTATGTTTATATTTCTAACTATTTTAAGTACTTTAAGTTAATTTAACATTATTCTCATGGGTTTTATTTTATTTTAATTCTTACCACCATTATTTTCTATGTGAGGGTGTTGCAGTAACAATGATTGGTCATGTGCAGTGCTGGACTTGATACTTTTTTTGTTTTAGTAAGAACTTACACTCAAAGTTTGTTAATACTTTTTTTTTCTAATGTGTTATTTATGGCGCATTGTTTATTTTGGTTATTATGTATGATGTAAGCCAGTTGTTCCCAACTTTTTGGCATCTGTGTACCCCACTCCATTATTACTGGAACCCGGGGAACCCCCAGTGAATCATTACTGGAATCCGGGGCCCCTCACTGAGTCATTACTGGAAGCCAGGCACCACGGCCTATACATTGTCAATGATGTGAAACACAAAACATTACACAAAAAATACAGAAACAAGCATTCAAACACATACATAAATGTTAACACATTTTATTTAATTTGCAAATATAAATAAAACAACAAATAAAAAAATTAATTTTAATAGGAAGCTTTTGTACATTCAACTTAAGCCCCACATTGTCCATTCTATATTATGTTTGATGCACCTTCACTGCTCCCACAAATCAATCTGAGGAAACTAATTTTAATCATTAGCCTCCAATTTCATATTCTTTGACATTTACAGTGCGTTTTAAAATTTTCTATTGTACATTAAGCAACTTTATTTATAGACACTTTATTAAACTGTTATCATTATTTAATTTTCTAAGCAGTCACAAACTCCCTGAGGAGGCTTTGCGGACCCTCAGTGGTCCCCGGACCACAGGTTGGGAATCATTGTTCTAAGTCTTATACAATGTTCTTAATGGAATGTTCGGGTTTGAATTGCCTGGGGATCCCATGCTAGTACTCCTCTGATGTTCGAGTGGGCGACACATGAGCAAACTTGCCTCTTATTTGAATTTTCCAGTCCAGGACTGCTGTAGTGTCATGTTGAATCTGGACTGGTAAAGAGCAGACTGGAATACCATGTTCCTCAATATTGTTATGTAACTTCTCTATGACTTGAAATATCATTACAATGTACACCTGGGGGTACTTTATCGTGCATATAATACTAAGGATAATGAAATACTCGTATAATGAGAACGGCTTTATTTCTTTATTACAGATGCTTTCGGACGCCAGAATGCACATGTAATAAGGAAAGAAATCAGAAGCAGCTTGTAACAAGGTATAATCAGCGACTTCCAATGGGACGCTTCATCATACGCACAACGCCATCTTAGTCTTTCAGCTATCAGAAGAAAACTGCATGGTATGATAATAGACATTCTTCGCAGCTAAACAAAAGAAAGCTTCAAGGGTAATCACTGAGAGAGAGGTGAATAATCCCCATCAGGGAAGAGCCCAAGGCGGGACTAGCCTTATTGGTCATTGGGCGTATCCCCGGGAGGCCTGTGGTCTCGTGCCACTATATGTCATGGAACACCTTTCATTACTGGGGGCCGGTTTTGCAGCAGTGCAGCAGTTTTAAAAGCGCTCCACAGTTCCTGGTGCAGTCAATAGTTTTCAGGCAACAAGAAAAGTATCAAGATAACTCTGGTGATTAATGTATCTGCTGGTGAGAGAGAGATCGTGGTTTTTTCTAGTGGCAGTTTTGACTTATTTAAGGTAGCGCAAAGCGTTGATATGCGTGCTGCAAAGAATCTGTACTATGCAGATGACAGAACAGTATTTTATGTGCTTAGCTCAGTCGAATACTGATTTTGTCACAGAGATCCATTTATTACTGTGCAGTTCATAAATTACAATCATAATCTAGCACAGTGAGCTATGAACTGCCGCCAAAGAGCTACATGCAGACTGCATGGTACAGCTTAGAAAGTTATGTTTTTTCCCACTCTTTGATTATACTAAATTTGTAAGATGGGTTTGTTTTGGTAGAAATAAATTGTTATTAGTAGAGTCAACTCAAACCACTGTCTTACATTCTGAATCCAGAGTTTATGTTTCCCCAGACCAGGTACTCTTAGAAAATGCCTATCAGTATGGATGACATGTGAATCCTACACCTTATAGTTCCCTCTGTCTTATGTAACATGTTCTATACACTGATTTACACGTGTATGATTTATTGTGTCTGTATGTGTGTGATGTAAAGTGCTCCAACACCCTACGCTGGTAAGAAAGGAGCTATAAAACAAATGAAATACACATGAGAGCGGGGCTATTGAGAGGCACTGTTGGAGGGTGATGGTGAGGGAATCATTAAAGAGCCCCAATAATGATTGCTGTATTTTAGTACACTTTAAGGTCATCCTCTACTATGCTTTAAAAACTGATACAATTGAATATATAATGAAAGATGTGTTGTAGAATGCACAGTTGTTGACATTTTTTCCCAAATTTTCATGCAGGGGAGAACCCCCCAAGCCATATTGTAGTGGTCAGGCTCACTCACTATGCACCCTAACAAGGCTGGTCTGACAAAATTTGCCAGGGCTGCTTTGGAGTCCCAGTTTGTCCCTGGAAGAGCTCTTCCCTGCTGTGCCAATTACCATAAACAAGGCTTCTAAAACCCTTGCTTACAACAAGTGTGGCACAGCTTACACAGAAAAAAAACCTCTGCTTTGATAAGGATGCTGAGAAAAGCCTCTCGTAAAACTCCTTTAAGCATTTTAAAAAATCCCTGCCCACAACATTATTTAATTTTCCCTGTACTTTATAGGGACTGTACTTTTAGTTGAAATAGCCACCTCAAACAGTACATTAAAGCAAAAATATTCATATTGTCACATCAGCGTTTCTTATTGTAATCTATTGTGCTCACTAAAGAAGGAACATTCCTGGAACTTATCAATTTTACTCAATAAGTATCATATTACATAAATGCTGTTATCAAGGGAGCTGCATTATGCACAGATGCAAAAGGTAATATATTTTAGCAGATATTGTTTTATTAAAATATTCTCTTAGATGGCTCAGTTGTGTGTGAAAGCAAAGTGATTGCTGTAGTTTTTCCATATTGAAACTTTGCTGGTATGCTTGAAGGAAGACTTTTTTAACACAAGACACAGAGAAGCTTCTGTATACACCACTAAGGGCCTCATTACAAGTGTGGAGGTCCAAGGATCGCCAAACTTGTGTTGGCAGTCAGACCGCCACACTTCAGGCAGTCCGATCGCCAATGACAACCCTGGGGGCGGACCTGCCAAGGTACTGCTGTTCCTGCCAAGAACATGGTTCCCGACATGGTAAAACGGTCCGAGTTGTACTCAGCCAGGGTGGCACTGAACTCAGTGCCACATGGCTGATTACAACTCTCCTTACCGCCAGCCTTTGTATGGCGGTTTCAATGGCATACAAAAAGGCTGATGATGAGGGTGTGCTGGGGGCCAAAAGGGGTCCCCTGCTGAGCACCGTCAGAATGCTCACTGTCGGCGTTGCAGACAGTGCTCATTCCGATGGTGCTGTCATTCCCCTCTGTGCTACAAGATAGCACTCGGCTCCTTTAAGGGAGCCAAGTGCTATTTCGTAGCTCTGTTCCCACTGGTCTGACTGGTGGGAATGCTCTATTACAATGTCCTGCCAGTCATACCAGTGGGAACATTGTAATAGGGTGGGGGGATGCCACCGCCATGGTGGTGGCGTCCTCCCTGTGAGTTTGACCGTCCCGCGTTGGGTCAGCCAAACTTGTAATGAGGTTGCAAGTCCTTGCATCCAATAAATCAAAGAGCTGTGCAGCTCGGTGACTCTCTGCCTGGGAAGGTAGGAACTGTTTGTGTCTTTCTTTTATGTTGCATGCTAGACTTGACATCCTTGGCGTACTGTCAATCTTAATAAAAATACCGAAAGTATCCTCAGTCTTATATGGATTCAAGAACCCCCCATTGTATATTTTAAGGATATTGCTCAGAGTGTCAAAACTTTTAAAGGCACTTGGCCTGTGGCCTCGTGCCACTATATGTCATGGAACTCCTTGTTGACTTGCAATATCCATATAATGTACAGTAGAGGGTATTTTACCCAATATATATTTTGCCTGCAATAAGCAATGCCATTGCCATACACAGTAAAGCCACATCCGAATATTAGGTTACCCTCCCTGTGATTTTCCAGACAGAGACAGATGAATGACTGTATGAATATGCATTTACAACTGCCAGTCATGGTATTGTCAGCAAAAAACTAATGATTCTTACATTTTGCCAAAAGAGCAGCAGATATAATGTGACAATTCAGTTTTAATATAACAAAGTAAAAATTCTCTATTTAAGAACATGTTTTCCAGTCTGCTTTTATACCTAACTTAATTTCACTATGTATCATATGCATGATACAAAACATACATTTACCTTGATACATATTTCATTTCACTGTGTAATTTGTGCTTTTTTGCTTCAGACTACATGCATTTCAATGCATTTGCTTTAACACAAGTGGTATATGCATATTAGCTTATGAGGAATGTGTGTTTTGGATTCATTAATATATCCCAAAGCATATCATTGAAGGTTTACTTTCACAAATAGTAGGCAATACATTGTAATATTCGCAACTAATCATCTTGGACATAAAATAGCGTTTGATACAGCAACACAATTGTATGCTTGATGTAACAATGTTTTTTTGTGTCACGCATGGAAGAAAAATCGTACACTTTCTGTGCTCTTTTTAAAGTCAGTTTCCACCATCCAATACAATAGTACACAGGGAAATGTATTGGACTCTGTGTAGAGTCACCGGGTAAAATGTGTCCATCAACTTTTACCCAGTGAATTTTTGTTTTGCATGCTAACCAATGTACTAATAGGTCAGTTCGTAAAATACTGAATTGTAGTGAGGTGCAATTTGATCTACCTCATGAATATTAAATGAGTGCCCCAGACCACTGCCTACTCCTAAAATGGTTTTTCTACATTCACAATGGGATCCCTTCCTTTTTGTGAATGGGTTAGCACCTCTTTTGACCGTATTTTGGTCGCAAATCATTAATACGTACAACAAGAAATTGGTATTTCGAAGAGACACTCTAAACAAGCCCCTTCCAAATACTCATTTGATATGGTTTCGTAAACTCATTTAACTATTTGTAAAATCTCCTCTGAATTGTTGATGAGGGTCATTGGCCTATCTCCAGGTGTTTGACGTCTTAGGATGATCATTGCATGTGCCTTTTACTATTACTGGAGTAAACTGTTGTCCTCCACAGGCCCTCAGGTAAGGAGCAGGGTAAAACCCTGATAATTTCACGAATCATTTGCAGAGTACATTGCAAATTACATTTCACCTCCTACAAATCAGCCCAGAGGATGTACCCAAAGCACTACCTTTTACTTTTGTCTATGGGTCTTTTCAATTCAATGACCTGCAGACAGTGACTGCGCAGACTGCCAAAGCACAAGTGCAGTGCACGAGGCTTAAACAGCTGTTGATAGTTAAAGAAATATTCATCTGCACACATATCCAGACCTGTTGACCTTGAAAGTCACCTGCCCTAATTAGGCCTTCTTCCTGTTAAAGTAGGAGTGAGCCTCATGTTAGGCCTGCTTGTAGCAGTTTAAATGGTGCTCATTTTTGCTTTGACTTCCAGTGGTAGGATGTGAAAGCCTAGGCTGCAAAAACATACTTTGTCTAAACAAAATACAGACTTCAATACATGAGCCCTAATTCTGAGTACCCAGTGATTTGATATTTATCACAGTAGGTCAAATCTAATGCACTGGAGTAAGGAATTTACAGGGTGGGATAAATGGTACCTCTTATGTTTACCCATTTAAAATGATGAATTACCTGCAGAATTTGGTGCAGAGTGCATATTTTGCTGCTTTATTAATCGAAGTCTGGATGTATGGGCGCTTATTAAGCATTTCACACCACTAAATTTCGGCTTTAACATTCCTAAACATTGATGTGGAAAACTGCGGGTGATACTGTAATTACAACAAAACTCGTGATTAAGATCTCTGCGTAAACAAGTGTTGGATCAGAGTTCTGGAAATTCGGGCCACTCATTGGCTTTTAAAATGTGAACGTACGTAAACATTTCCTACAAAACTGTCGACCGACAGATCATCAAAGTGCCTCCAAATAATCAAGAACATAATTTGGAAAATGAAATTTAACATTCTTTGTGTGGCAATTAAATTCAGGTCACTGTTCAGAGATATTTATATAAGGAAGACATTTTTCCAGACTCTATTTTGTAGTGTAATTGTTTACAAATCATGGTCCTGATTTAGAGTTTTGCGAAGGGGTTACTCCCTCACAAACGTGAGGGCTATACTGTCCGTATTACAATTCCACTATAGCCTGCCGGAGTAACCTCCTTGCCAATCTTTAAATCAGGTACTATGGCGGTCATTCTGACCGCAGCGGTCGGCGGTCGCTGCCCGCCAAGCGGTTCCCGCCGAAAGACCGCTCTGCGGTCAAAAGACCGCGGCGGCCGTTCTGGCTTTCCTGCGGGGCCGGCGGGCGACCGCCAGAAGATCGCCGGCCGGCCCAGCGGGAAAGCCCCTTCAACAATGAAGCCGGCTCGGAATGGAGCCGGCGGAGTTGCAGGGGTGCGACGGGTGCAGTGGCACCCGTCGCGATTTTCACTGTCTGCAAAGCAGACAGTGAAAATCTTTGTGGGGCCCTGTTAGGGGGCACCTCCACTGTCCATGCCAGTGGCATGGGCGGTGCAGGGGCCCCCAGGGGCCCCACGGCACCCGTTCCCACCATCCTGGTAACAGGCTGGCGGGAAGGCGGTCGGAATCCCCATGGCGGTGCTGCAAGCAGCGCCGCCATGGCGGATACCCTGGGCCAGCGGGAAACCGGCGGAAAACCGCCGGCTCCCCTTTTCTGACCGCGGTTTTACCGCCGCGGTCAGAATCGCCCAGGAAGCACCGCCAGCCTGTTGGCGGTGCTTCCGCCGCCCTCCGCCATGGCGGTCATGGACCGCCAGGGTCAGAATGACCCCCTATGTGTTTTCAGCCTATGCTTTCAGATGAAATGTACTGCATTTGAAAGCAATCTGTATTTAACTTAATTAACAGATTAAAAATGTCTATTTTTTTACTGACAGTAAATAAAACATGTTGCTTGCACTTTTTTAAAAAGAAGCAATAATTTGTTATGTTAAGAAAGAGTTGTGGCAATCAGATTTGCATGAAAAGGATGAGAGGATTTAGCAGCACCCTAATTCCTGATACTGTAGGCAAATTTCTGGATGTGCCCAATTATAGGCCCAGGTTTGCATGGCCACGTAGGGGCTACTAGAGCCATTGGGGTACGACTGCTGCACAGCCACCAGATGTTCAATGCATCAAAGGTCAACTAAGAAAAATCATTACCACCTGCTTTATACAGGGCTGAGTTATTGGAAAGAGGCCAGGTTAAGGACCTCATTATGAGTTTGGTGGTCCATGTACTGCCATCTTGGCAGTGGAGGTCCGACCGCCGCAACTCTGGCGGTCCAACCTCCATATTACGAGTTTGGCTATGGGACTGCCAGCGGTCCACCGACCCCGCCATACTGTCTGTCAGTATGGCAGAAACCGTGGCGGTCCTTCACCGCGGTGGTCGGTGTTAGAGATCCTGGCATCAGGACCTCCATAGCTATTATGACGTGCAGGACCACCAAGTTTTCATTGAAAACTCCACTGCCATAAATGGCTTGGTGGTCCAGCAGGTAAGGGGCCCAAAACGGGGGGCCACAGGGGCTACAGCTGCATGGAGGGAGATGCAGGGGCCCATGAGGGCCCCCAAAAAATATGGAGTTCGGGGGCGCACTGTGCCCTGTGCAAAGCATGGTGCATTCGAAACAGGCTGCCCATTGTGCTGACATGGCCGGCAGAACGCTCCATTGTACTGCCCCATGCCTCCACCAGTCACTCCAGCCCTATGTAGAACTCGCAATACAGCAGTCCTTGGAACTCGCCAATCTCGTAATGAGTCCCTTAGTGGTCATTAAGTACAAAAAATAACTTTTTAAGGAATCTGTTGCAGAGTAACCCTGGAGCTTTTGGCAAACAAAGATGCTACAATATTGACATACAGGACTAAAAAAAGAGATCTCTAAAAGATGGGGTAGACAAGTTGGAAGGCTATAATCAGGGCCACTGATGTCACGAGGCAGTGGAGGACTAAATCAAACCGTAGAGTTGATTAAATTAGGTGGCAGAGAAGTCAACCTATGCTGCATAGTGCAACACAGTCCAGGAAAATATTTCACCTCATTAGTACCAGTTGAATAACCAAATACAGTAATAAGAAACTGAAAAATGACCAGTCAATGTTTGCCAAGGGCCTTCCATTGCATGGAACATGTCATCATATCTTTAGTACCTTTCGATCTGCTTGATCTAGAACCGTTTTTTTAACAAAATCTACAGAGAATGAAGCAGAAGATGAATTGTGTGGCAAATGGAGCGAATCCATAATTATGTGGAAAAGGCTGTGGCAGCAGAACTGCATATTTCCAGTGACCTTGGATATGGTACACCTGGAAGGCAAATCTTTGTAGGATTTGAGGACAACCTTGCTAAAGTTGGCCTGGTCAAGGTCGGAGACAGTATGTGAAGTTTAAGCTAGAGGAGATGCCAGAAACAATAATGGTAGACAGGTGGTGGCTCCATCAAAGAGAGATTGCTTCTTTTTGTGTGATCGTGAGACCGTAGGATCTCCTGCACGCATCTTACTTTTTTGAACGATATATAATGTGTCCAGGAGGTGCTGACTCAGACGGTTCCTCATGGAATTAAGTCGATAAGAAAGGGTATGAGCATGATGACAGATACCAGTTATATGATCATAGTTAAGGATGTACCCGATGCACGAGTAGACCCAGGAATCAAACAAGGCAAGTAAGGCAGACTGTGACCTCGCCATATGTTTATAATTCATAGATCAAGGGCCACTGGAATTATGCGGCAGGGAGGGCCAGGTTGTGCAGTAGAGTTGAGTAAATTACGTTGCAGGAAAAGGCAAATATAGCCACGAGCAACAGAAATGTGACCAGTGAACCTTTTCATATTGCTGCGTTTTTTGTAACTTTTGAAGTGTTTGAGCTAGAGATTGTTTTTAAATTAAATATGAAGCAGCTGATGAATTATGTGGCAAATCTGTAATTATGCGAAAAACGCAGCGACGTCACAATGGCCCTGCTTACACCTATGTTTTATGACAGTGCCTAAAACCGTGTTCCATTGTTTACCATCTAAATGATTTTTACATGTTTTAACAATGATTTTATGTCTGTGTATTTATTAGGAATTATATTGTGATTGAGGAAGCAAAGTCCCTAATAAACAGATTGTTTTGTTTCAACGGTCTTGTACCAAGGCGCCTAGGAGTATCTTCCTTTCCATGAAAGCCACAAGGAAAGCAACTATTCTCATTAAATAGGCCTTGGGAAGATTTGGGCTGGTACCTTGGCAAACAAATGAGGTTTTTAGACCTTCTGTGATCCCCTACTATGATGACACTATCAAACGTGGGGATGTTTGCAAACCAAGAAAATGTATATCCACTTCTTGATCTAACGCTCATCCACTAGCTCTTTTAAAATGTGGCTCCGAATAAATGAAGCGTAACAAACATTGTTAAACAGTATAGTTATGGTTGTTTACCTAATCACCGTAAAAAATAGTTACTTATGAAACTCTATTGTGACTATCATATACTGCAACGCTACATTGAAAAGACATTAAAAAGTATCCATGCACACATTGTATGCAACATTCATGCACAGAGATTTTTGTTGTAATGGACCAGACTCTAATCATCATTTGTCCACGAATGCATGTATTTCTTATTGCGAGTTATCTTTACTTACTCTTTGCTTCTGTTATTCAGGATGTCATTCATTGTCACGTTGCTGCTGACGGTGGAGAGTCTTCCAGAGTCCATCAAAAACCTGGTGCTGGAATGCGAAGAGTTTGTTGAGATCCGAAACATGTCGAAAAAATTATTCATTGCCTGCCGGGATGAAAAACCAAAAACATAAAATATGTGCTACCGCTGACAATTCTCCCCCCAAATGCAGGATCAGCTGCAGGCTACAGCTGGATAGTATTGCTGTTGATACATTGGAATGCCCAGTTAAGGAAAACTTACTGCGCCGTCTTTGGTTGCCTGCTGCTCTCAGGGTTTGCCTTCAGTTTATCATTTGCAGGAAGTCACTTGCTCTGTAAAGTACTCAAAACAATGACATGCTAAATAGAAACGATCACCAACTTATTTATACTAAACAAGCACTTCAGGCAGGTAGCTGGGAGTGTCCCGGCAAGTGCCTGACATGGCGTAGTACAGAGATAGTCCAAGGAAGGCGCGGTCTCACCTGGGTGGATCATTTCTGTTGACACCAAACAGGTGAATCAGATGCAGAGTTTAGCACACAACTACCGCATATTGGGTCAGATTTGCAAAGAGTTGGCTCTGAGTGGGCCTACTATTGTAATACTCCCGAATTCCAGGAGTAAGCCAGGAGTACAGCTTGGCTTACCCCTGGAATTCAAGAGTTAGCCTGGAGTAATAGTAGAGTAAGTCAAGAGAAAAATCCTTGTTAATCAGGTCCAAGGAGTAAGCCTGGCATCAGACAGGAGTACTCCTGTCTTATAACTGAATTTAAGGAGTAAGCCAGGAGTATATCACACCAACTCACATCCAGATCATTATCAATCACCCCTTCTGTGAATCGGGCCAATAGTGCAGTCAATATAACACAAGCAAGCCAAGCTATAGCTAAAGCCAAGAGCCTTGAATAAGCAGATTGTGCCCAATTCACAAAGGCTAGTGTGAGTCAGTATGACTTACTCTTTTACTAGTGGTTTTCTCAGTAATTTCAGGAACAATTCAGAAGCGCTCTGGGCTTACTCTGGCTTTTTCCTGGAATGCAGGAGATCTAAAAGAATATCTCACAGCAAAATATTTGACAATAAGTCTTTAGAATCAAGAGAGAGTGCTCCTGGGGCTTATGTCTGGAATTCAGGAATGTAGGAAATTTGCCTTTTCTGTGTGGTCATCCCAGATTTTTCACCTCTGGCAGCACCCTATATTTTTGCTGGTTTTAGACGTCTGTGCACTGTACCTTACCTTGCTAAGCAGTAGTAACATGCCTGTGCTTCCTCTTTAAACATGGCCGAATTGGCATATTCTTAACTGGCATATTCAATTTGCCTCTAAGTCCCTACAGGTCTATGCTGTGTAGCTTGGCTGTAGCAGTGTAAAAACAGCAATGTTGGCCTGTGAAAAACCCTTAAAACATGTCAACGCCCCCTTTGAGTACTTGTAAGTCTCCCCCACGTACCCCTTGTAGACCAGAAGGCAGGGTGCATGGTATTTAAAAGTAGGACCTGTAGAAATATAATGTTAACATGTCCTTACAAAGACTACCACCAAAACGCTATTTTCACTGTACCAGGCCTAGCTGTCCTATATATAAAACCAGAATAGAGATTACAATCCTAATACTGTATCTCAGGAATGGGACTTGCTAGAAAAAATAATAATCAACTTTTTTAATACTTATCAATTAATTCATTTAATGATGAAGTCAGATTTTTTATAAATATTAAGGAAAAGTAACTTTTAGAAAGTTACAATTTCCCTGTTTAACAATCCTCTAGACTAACTTGCATTTCCACTCCATCTTTTCCCAGGTATTAATTATCATTTGAATATATATAAAAAGGGTATGAGAAATGCAAGTGCCAAACAATAGACTGGCCCGAATGGTCAGTCTAAACCACAAAGAATATGCAGGAAGAGGGCTGTGGTCATCCCTTTATACACTGCAGGGTCAAATACTTCTGGGGTGTCAAATTCTGGTTGAAGGGTCTGCTGAGTTTACATATAACACTTAGGGGTCACTTGAAAGGTAGAGATTAGGATGTCAAGATAATTCTTGTATATTCACTACCTGGTTGCTGAAGGAACCTGCTCTTTCCTTCCATAATTACACAACTGGATGTTACCAGTAACACTTGGGGTGCACTTAAAAGGAGAGGTTCAGGATGGCAAAACAATTCTTGTGTATCCACTATGTGGTTGCTGAAGAACTCTGCTTTTGTCCTATCAGGCTTCTGTCTTTGCAGTGGCAACTTCAAACTGGATTTTGGTGAAAGCTGTGGGAGGACACTAGGATTAATATAGTACACTCCCCACAAATGCATCCCAGCCCTCAAAGCCCAAGTTCTACTGCAACTATTAACTATCATTGGCACTATGTGCTTCTTCGCACTTTCCAGACTTAAAACTTCAAAACTATCCACGGTTCCCTTTATTGGAGTTTTATAATTCTGGTGTCTTTTTGTTTAATAAATGTTACTCTATTTTTCTAAACCTATTTGGGATTTTTATTGTTTTGTATTTTGACCTTATTACTGTTTTGGTACTGCATAGATAATTTCCATGTTCCCTTAAATGAAACCTGTCTGCTCTTGCCATAGCCTCAGAGCTTTGAGGTCAATGTAATTTAGTGACTTTAAGTGTTCACTTTGACAAAGGTTGTGATTTTCCCTTGATGTGGATAGTCACCTACCAGATTATTAATACAATTCCTTACAAGGAGTAAGGCAGGAGTACTGTCGGAGTATGTCACAGTAAAATCTTTCTGAATCCGACTCAAGGGGTTGGAAAAGGGAACCCAGGTAACCACATAACATAAAACAACTTCTTCATTTAGTGCTGATTCGCATAATGGATAATTTTTGTTTTTTGACTGTCAGGACATAGACAGGAAGATGCCTAGTACTTATTTCATGTCCCCTGATGGTTGTTGTGGGCACTGAATTGTCAGACCAATGTGGGACAGAGAGGTGTGACGATCCTACTTTCCTTGGAAGGGTTGGAGGCCAGCCCTTGAACAATAGCAAATGTACCAACGAATAACAGATACTGGTGGTTGTCTTGCCATTGTCATCTCAAATCTAGTGCAACCAGGACCTCTCCAAGAGGGAGTGTTCGTTGCAATCAGTAAATATATATTTCTAGTGGGACAGTATAAAACTCACATCAAGATCAGCAACACTAACAACAATAATGTTGCTAGGAGACCATATCATGAGAAGAATGTGTAGCAATGGTGGTGCGGCAAACTCAATGGCTAAGGACACTAAACTAGTTCATCAGGAATATGTGCCTGATTCATTTATTTTCTTTATCTGTAGATCTTCTCTCAGCTATTATTGCCTCCTTTATTCTTTGAAATTATGTCTAAACCAATGTCAAACAACACTTCTTCCCCTTTCAAAGACACACTCCAGCCCCCACAACTCTCTCTACTTGTCTCTCATCATTAAACACCTGTCCAAGCACACATGACATCTAAATTCTTCAAAGACGGAGATCCTTTATTTATGTGCAGCACTTCAATGCTTTCTTTTCCATGTTATATCTTCCATTCCTTGTGTTCCTTCCTGCTTGGCTCACAATCCAGGCATGATATTTGATGTCTATTTTTTTCTTTCGGTATGTATCCTCCATCCTGCCACTTTTAACTTGACAAACATCACACAATTCAGAGAAGCAACACACTTTTCTAGCTGTGATCTGAGACCACCACAATTCAAACTCACAGGTCTATTTTTTCTGCAGCAGTAAATAGAATGCACAACCCTATTTTACTAAAGAGAATTAGTGAAAAAACAAAGGTTAAAGCGATGCTTTAGTTAGAAACTGTAGTAATAAGATCTTAGCTTACATTAAAGAAAACTGAAATTAATTGAAAAATAATGGTTAAAGTGACACTATTGTTAAGTGTTGAAATGAGAACAAAGCTAATGCTTAAAAGACACTGAAATTCAAAAGTTGTAGTTTGACATAACTTGTGCCCCCATTATGCAGTGTGTATCCCTTCACATATTACCTCATTCATGACATTTTAAATGACACCATTGATGACATTGCTGATTACATCTCAAATGACATCATTGATGATATCACTGATGACACCATCCAGTCATTTTGACCACATCCTATGCGGTTTGTGGACTGCAAGTATGTCAGTAAGCAACACAGGTGCCCAATTTTCTATCACCAATCAAGTGATAATGGGCATAGCCTTTGACCACATGCTGAACACATAGCATATCTGTCGAGTTATTTACAATCGCTGGATGTTCCCCTCTTTTTACCGTATTCACCTACCTAACAAACACCCTTCTTCAGGTAGACAGTCACCAGCTGCACACAGCCAGTAGGTTGCCTGGAGGGCCTGGCTTCTGGCAAGACACTGTGCCCAACCACCCGTCGGCACCCACCTACATTTTCTTCTCCTTTTACATTTTTTTGGGTACTCTGGTACTCCCATGGAACTGCAGTACCATGCAAGCTTCTCAGGGAAGATTGCACTGTACTTTGTTACCATGGGATGGAAGCTAGTATAGGGTCTCCTGTGGAAGAACAGTGGTACTTCATCATAGGGCCTTGCTCAGTCCCACAGCCCAATTTGTTTGTTTACTTTAACCTCTAGGGGTCAGTCCCCAGGGCCACTCCTCATAAGTGCCCGGGGCTCAGGGTGTCCCTACCTGCTCTCTTATAACCCTTTTAAAAAACTTTTTCAAGACACAGGGACTGAGCGCAAGAGTCCTGTAATGAAGACCGAAACATTTTGCTCACAGTACTGAAATGGTGAACAGGAGAAAAAGCTCTGTCAATCAAAAGCCATTCAGAAGGCTCTATTTAAATTTTTCTGTAGAGTGGAAGTACCTGAGCCCCTGTTTAAATGCAATTTTTTCAGAAAGGGGTGATCAGATTTACACTGAATCACAAAACGCACACTTCTGGAGTTAAGTAACATTTTGCCACATTTGTGCACCTGTTTTTTTCTGTATCAGAGAGTAAAGTTTCCTGTGGGAATTAACAGGGAAAATCAATGTTTTGGTACTCACTCTTTTTCTTGGCCCCTGTTTGATGGATTGAAACAAAAATCACACTTTATATGGAAACACTGACCTAAGTATAAGTACCAGTTGAGCCCCCATTATGTAATACATAAGTACAAATCCAAAATGCATTCCTAATAGGCAAAAGTCAAATTCCACTTAAATAGCATAAAAGGATGACATTTACATGAGAAAATTGTTTACTGCTGACAGTTTGCATGAACATATCACTTTACATTTGGAACCAACTCTCCTAATAATCAGTAGCCCTCTTCAATGTGACTTTACCTTACTATTCAACCTGAGGCAGGGGTAGCAGGTGGGTTGGGCACCAGCCGCAGGTTGAGAGGTGCCAGACCCTGCACCCAACCTCCGTTGCATATGGCCTTTGGCTGTGGCTGCTGAGGTTGGGTACCCACAGTGATGTATGTATGGGGCTTGTGTTCAATCCCACTTTGCAAGGACAGGGGTTGGAAATTAAGTATAACATAAACATTGTGAAATTCACTGACAAAAGTAGTTAGAAAGTGAGTTGTGGTTCTGGCACAAATTAATAAAATCTCTGAAATTCACCAGTGTAGGTAGATAGATATATAGATATATAGATAGATAGATAGATAGATAGATAGATAGATAGATAGATAGATAGATAGATAGATTCACTGGAAAACGAACCTTAAAGTGATGTCGTAGTTATGTATAGTAATACTATACTACTTTATATTTAAGGCTCCCATTTTTCTGTTTTTACTGATTCGTACAGATAAATTTACACACGTCTCCTGCCTGTAATAGTTTTTAGAAGTGGAAGAATACTGAAAAATGTGCTTCTTGTGAGTGACTCTCCAGGCTGTCTTTTGTGAATACCAGGAAAACAACTGTGCAGAAAGACAGCATGGGGAAATTAAAAACAGGTTGAGATTTCCATCAATAAAGGCATATGTTAACATATATTTGTAGTACAATGCTGATATTTAACTGCAGGTGTAGTTTGCTTAATTTGCTAAAACACGACAGGCATCAAAGTATGAGCACGTTTATCAGCTAAATAAATGTGAAAATATACCATTTTATGACTCCATTTACTCTCAAAACGCAAAATAAAAATGGATAAATAGCAATAAGATGACCAAAAAAAAGAAAACATGGAAAAATACAGATGGAAATGTTAAAAAATAAATATCCTAAAACCAGGAGACCTATTTATATTTTTTGAAACTTTGAAATCCACAGAAAAAATAAAAAGGTAAAGTGGCCATATAGATTGGTATGTCAGTAAATAAACTCAATTTTAAACTCAAAACAGCAGTATTTCGAGTTTCAATTTTATTGATTAAGATCTCTGCTGTGATCAATACCAAAAAACAAGATTAAAAACCACATAAAACCATCACTGCTGTACATTGTCAGTAATAATTTAGAAAAGGTTCAAGAATGAGCTAAGCAAATTTAAAATGTTATAGCAGGCAATTCTTTCAGCTGTGGCAATGTTCAAGTTATCAACTTGTCAACATTCGTTAGATTAAATTTAAAATACAAAGGAAATGAATAGCGAGTAAGGGGTATTGCGATCAAAGGACATAGAGATAAACATGTTTTAAGTATTGGATTACTCCATTGCCCAAGTCACATATAGTAATCTTTGCTTTCAACGCAGACCAATGACTCTTGTATGTCTTCAGTGGGAGCATAGCCTAGGTCAAGTGCTAGTTTAACTCACCTAATGGTCAAGTCTAAACGAGGTACTCTTAAGGGCACATATGCTCTATGTGATCTAGAAAAGCCTTGAAATGCATGTGTTATAATTATATGAAGTACCTCTGATTTGTGCCCTAAAGTTAACTGTAACCCATGCCCTAAAGTAACTATAGTTCGTACCCTCCTCATGCACAGTGTGGTCATAAACAATGTCATTTCAGATGGCATTAGGAATATTATGAATGCAGTCATCGAACATATAATGAGTGATGTAATATGTGAAGGTATAAACAGTGCAAGGCAAGGGCGTGCGTTATAGTTACTTTAGAACATCAGTTACATTTCAGCCTTAATTTCTCAAAAACTACTGAATATATTTACACCAAACCAGTTAAAGCGAGTTTTCTAAAGTACGGTCTAGCTTCCTGTCAAATTTGGTGTTATTCTGTTCAGTCATTTTTTGAATTGTCCCTACAGAAAATGCACTATGGAAAAAAGTGTTTTGCCACCTCCTTTTTTCCTTGCCTCACATCGCCTCCCCCACCCCCCGAAGGGTCACCCTGAAACTTTCCAGACAGAAGCTGAGGTGGAATAACCATTTTGGGGAGAGTTTTGTGAATATTTGTCAAATGGCACCAAAGTTAATAGCAAACCCAAAAAATAATTTACTCTTAAAATGTGGTCCTAACTAAAACTATCCAATATAGAACACAGTGGCTGTAACTTTGATGTTATAGCCCATCACTTTATTTGCATTACACTCAGGAACACTTTGACAATCAGCATTTACTACATGTCAGTGCCTGCAGTTCAACAAGACGATCAGGGGTAGACGAGATGCAATGATTACGATTAGGTGTGTCATGATCTTTCTCAAGCGCCTCAGGGCCTGAAAGATGCCAAATATAGGTGGCCTCTTTCATCAAGGACATGCCACAGCAAATAGACAAGAACTCTGGGCAAAAAAATCAGCCCTTGCAGTCCCTGAAAAACAAAATTTCCTAAGGGAATACAATTGGATGGTGTTAACTCGTGATGACACCTGAGCTATTACCTTTGATCAGATAGTAGGTTTCACGCATCAGGCCGATTGGACCGAACCAAAATTGTATGGAGGGGATGTCAATTGCATGACGCCATAATCATCACATTAATGCAAACCAATACACTCTACAATCCCATAATACTTCAATACCCACACCAAGTTTAGTAAAAGGTTAACAATTTTTATATCCCTATATTAACAACGCTAATGTCACGAAAATAATTCTCAAACACAAATTATATATATAAAGGGTCAACAAAGACTGATTAGAATGTCTCATGTGTCTGAGTTTAATCAAAGCAAACAAACAAATCAACTCAATGATTATAACACAAAAGCATAGCACCAAGATCTTTGCCAGCGAAATCAAATACATCGGAACAAATGATAAACATCAATAGCAATGCAAGAGCATATGGAGAAAAACATGTTCCTCACTAATCACTAATTAGCATTAACATGTTGGGCTTCATGTAATATTTTTTGTAACAATAATTCTGAAAACATCTAACTCGGAAAAATCATTAGCAGCAGTTTAATTCAGACAGTTGCAGCTGGTACCTGGAAAACAAAAACACATAACAAGTACAGTTTCATACATTACCGAATTTTACTACAATCTCAGCAAGATAATATGCTTAATCAGAGGAACACCTTCAGTAATCAGCAACGGAATACAGGATACAGGATAGAACAGGGTAATGGTTTAGATTTTGGTTCAGAAGCTATACTAAACCATTGAAGCATTCCCAAAAGATCTGTCAAAGTGACAAACCCAAAAATTCTCTGACTCTCCTCCAACTCGAACTATGAAAAATCCTAACTCAAATGATGGTGACATTAAATTTAAACTGACGAATGAAATGACTGGATAAAATATAGGGTGGTTGAAGTATGACCAATTAGAACAAAAACAGATATCCAGGGATTACACATTTACCTTTTCCATATTTTCATTGGCTGTCGAGTCTCTCAAATAATACATTTGCATCTTAGATTTCCTTCTCTTCCGTCTCGTCTGTGGATCCTTTGTTTCCTCCTCATCAAGAATTTGTGCTCAGGATATGTGATTTAACATAGTTTCTCTGCTTTCCAACCTCGAGGAAAACACACACGTTAGTAACATTTTCTAACAATGAAAATATTAAGACTTCGGACTTCGGGCATCAGTTGAAACATTTCATTAATTGCATCATTCCAAAAACCCGTATAAGCTTATGTTTTAGTCCTGTAGATGTCACTGTTAACACATTTATTTTCTTAAGAAATGCACTTTAAAGTATATGTGCAGAATAAATAAAAATAATTCTACTCATGCTAAGTTAACACAGACCTTTATAAGTTGGTGGCCATTTCATAAAACACTCGTTTTCATTACTTCATTGATTAGTCAAAGTTAAACCACACATTAGTCTATAAAATGAGTACATTATCAATCTAGATTTTTATCACTAAAATCACTGCTCCCCCAATGGCAGGCTTGTCATCTTAGATGACACTTGACTCAGCTTCCTCTAGATCTACAATTAGCCCTGAAATATTTAATGAGGTAAATATTTTCAAGTTCACCATCTTGGCAAGGTCCGCTTACCCTTCCATTGTTCTGAGTTCACTACATTATGTAGTAATATTGTATTAATAGTAATACTTGGTGGTTAAAGCACTTAAAAACTGCAAATGTTAAATAGGAAGCATTAAATATAGAAAACAAATAATTTGTATTGTTTTGCTTACCCAGAGAATGATGCTGCCAGAACCAAACAGAGCATAGATCCCTGCCCAGCCTTAAGCTATCTGTATCAAATTCAGACAATTGCTAACCTCATCTTTATTTTGTTGAGCTTGTAGTTAATCCCAGAAATACCCAGAGGCCTCTCAGTTACAAGAGTAAAATTTCGCTGTTTGCGACGTGCAAAAAGCACATCACGATGCCCAATCCCCGTTTTGCGAGTCGGTAACCTGGTTACTGACTCGCAAAACGGGACTGCGAGTCGCAATTAGGAAGGGGTGTTCCCCTTCCTAATTGGGAGTCGCAGCGCGATGCTGTATTGCTTTGTGACCGCGAACGCGGTCCAAAGCAATCACAGTTACCACCAGTGTCACACTGGTGGCAACCCATTCGCAAAAGGGAAGGGGTCCCCATGGGACCCCTTCCCCTTTGTGAATGGCATCGAAAACATTTTTTCAGAGTAGGCAGTGGTCCTGTGGACCACTGCCTGCTCTGAAAAAATGAAACAAAAACGTTTCTTTTTTTCACTTTGAAATGCATCTTGTTTTCCTTGAAGGAAAACGGGCTGCATTACAAACAAACAAAAAAATTGCTTTATTTAAAAGCAGTCACAGACATGGTGGTCTGCTGTCTCCAGCAGGCCACCATCCCTGTGAGTGCTGTGAGTGTCAAGGGGGTCGCAAATTGCGACCCACCTCAATTATATTAAGGAGGTGGGCCTTTGTGACCCCCTTGCGAGTCGCGGATGGTGTCAGGGACACCATCCTGCATTCTGAATTGCGACTCGCAAATTGCAAGTATCAATTCAGAAACTACGTACATCTGGCCCTTGATTCTGCCCACTTTGGGTGGTTAGCAGAGAACACTTTCAAATGAGCCATCACCTGTACAATTCTGGTGTGGCAGCAGAGTCTATTTAAATGCCCAAAAAACGATCCAATATCAATCCATTTCAATACTCCAATGTAAAATTACTTTCTTTTCCTATTGGCTTGAATAGAGTTGTAGGAAACATCAGTACATACAGTGACATGTAAGTCCAACATGGACCTACATTGAAATACAAATGTGGATTGCAGCACATGACTCATACCAAACAATACTAATATATGAGAAAGGGAGGGGCTGGGGGAATAAGCTACAGAGAAGAAAAAGAGGGAAAGGAAAGAAGGACAGAGATGAGAAAGTGGGGTAGTTGGAACTATGAAGCACAGGGCAGGGAGGACGGAAAGAGCCCAAAAAGGGTGAAAAAGTGAGGCAGGACAGGTAGAGCCCTAGTACAGTAAAGCGGAAGGGGAAGAAGGAGGGGAATGGATACAATGACAGACTAGGGGGTGACGGTGATGAGGTATCATGAGTCAGGATGATGTGGGAGGATCAGTAGAGGGTTGTCTTGTAAAAAGGGGGACCATGTGAGAAAAAGAAGGTCTGCTTCGTCCATCGGGTTGTAAATTACCTTTTCATAAGATGCGTTCTTGTACATCACATTGAGCCATTTCTCGTGTGTCTGCAGTTGTGGGATACCGATCTTGGCAGCCATGAGGGCGGTGACGAGTAGGTGGCGGGCATGGCGAGTGAGCTAGGGGAGGTCGCCAGATCATGGAGAAGAATTAGGGGGTTCTGAATCGGCGAGGGCACATCCAGAGATTCCTGGAGTGTCGACCTCACTGCAGTCCAGAAGGGGTGGATGGAGGGGCAATCCATTAGGATATAAGCAATATTACAGGGCACATTATCACACCGCCAACAGACAAAGTGAGGGAGCGTCCCCAAAGCCTGATGCCATGCCGCTGTCCAGTACCAGCCCTGAAGGGTCTTAAAAACTGAGCTTCATCCAGGGCTTCTTGACTCCCTGGTCCAGGCACTCCAGAAGTTCTGCCCAATCCTCCTCATCAAACATCACTTGCCGGCGATCCTACGAGGTTGCCCTGTGACTGGGAGTAGAGGTGTGCAAATCAGGAGATTGTAGAATTCAGACATTGCTCCTTTAAACCAGACCCCAGGTGTTAGGGTAAGAGAGCACCAGAGAAAGGGGGATGGACCAGGGAAGGGGACCCAGTTTGCTAAGTGAGTCCCCTGAGTTTGCTGAGTGTGAGGAAGGCCAAAATTGTCCCGTAGAGCCTCAGAGGACTTGAGAGTGACTTGAAGGTCAGTGGCATGAGGGTGAGAATTCCAGTTCTGTGTCAGTGGCCCCAGTCAAGCACAGATCCCCTGTGCAGATACCAGTATTGTTCCAGAAGGGGGCTTTGTCATGTTGGTGTGTGTCCACTGAGAGGAGCTTGTGGTCCCGCATCAAGGTCACTACATCGCTTTCAGCATGGGGTTCGGTCTCAGTGGTGATGGGGCCAGGAAGATAGAGGGCCTGCAGCCTGATGGGCCCTCCTGGAGTCTATGCTCTTTTGCAAACCATAATGGGTGGTCCTGGACCCTGGGGTGCATTTACTCCATTTATGCCGATGTAGGGGCAACCAGTAATGTTCCACAGATGGCAGGCCCTGTCCCACTGCGGACCTATGGGTGATAGGCTTACAGATCGATAGGCAAGGTTTCATCACCCCCCAGGTAAAAGCCTTAATGGCCTTGTCTATATGATGGAGGGTTGAGAGGGATAACAGTTGGGGAAGCATACCAAATTTGTGAGTGAATCATGGGGGTGTAACCTTTTTTATTGCTTGTGTCCCACCCCAGAGAGATAGGTTCTGGTGGGCCCACTTCACAAAGTACAATTGCATTTGCTCCATAAGTGGGCCAGGTTGTCCACCAGCATGTACTCCAGGCCTCTGCTAACCAGGCCACACAGATATCTGAGGTGGGAATTATTTCACTCAAATGGATAACTGGCAATGGTGCTGCATGTGGTGATCCGCGATAGCAGTAGGGCCTCAATCTTCCCCCAGTTCACCTTCCAGCTTGAGATCACCGCAAAGGCATCAATGGTCTCTAGCATCACAGGAATGGAGGAGGGGAGAGCTGATAGAGTGCGTAAGATGTCATCCGCACATAAATAGAGAGTTGAGGGCCAGGAATTGGAATAACTATGATATGATCCGATTTGTTGTTCTGTGCGAGCCACTCACCTGAATTCCAGGCATTCTGATGGGGCAATGACAATTCCCCATTCCTGGTGAGGACTAAAGTGAACGCGATGAAGAGTACATTGACCTCTTGCAAGTCCTCAAGGGGAATGGGGATTTGGGAAGAGAAAAAGAGAAAATACCAGCACCTGCTTTGTGGACTTCAAAATCGGACTGCTCGACCCTGGACTACAGGTCATATTGGGCGTCAGGACTTCTGATTTGTCAAAATACTGGGTTCTTGGTTTTTAGGACTCTGGGGTAGCTATAAGGCTGAAAAAGTATCTTCCTCTTTTTATACTAGTTTCAGAGTCTCTGAAGCAATGTCCTAACTCAAAAACAATCAACTTCACTAAAGGGCTTCTTTGTGTTCTGGCGTAATCTCTTGCCAATATTAGTTTGGAGAAACTTGCTCTATTTCCAATCTCCTCATTCACAGGGGAACGCTTGTTACAGGAAATATGTCTTTTCTTAATGTCTGTTTAGCAGTATGTAAGAGATTCCCACTTAAATGATAAATCATGTTAGTGCTTATTGTCATAGATTATTTAAAAGATAGAGCTCTGTTTTGTTTCATTTAAGCGATTAATCTTTCTTTGCCTTGAAATTAAGTTATTTGCTTGAACATTTCAGAGAAACCCAAACTGGGTTTTTTTCTCCTTTCTTATTTTCTCTCTTTTACAGGAAATGCGGGATCATCTGCAGAAGATGGAAGAGAAGAGCCCGGGACACTGCAGGAAGCGGATCAAAGGGCGAAGAACATGGGAACTTGACTGGAGGCTGTCCTGAGGATGAGAAATGCTGGAACGTGACTGGAAGCTGGTCTGAGAAGGAGGAACACTGGAACTTTACTGGAGGCAGGCTGGAGAACAAGGAACTTGACTTGCACTGGAACTCAACTAGAGGCTGGCTGGAGGACAAGGAACTTGACTTGACCAGAAACAGGTGAGCAGAGCAATAGGTACAAAGCCAATCAAGGCCTCAGACTCACAAGCCTCTTTAAATAATCAAATGTGCCTGTTGGCAGTTGACTGCTTGTTAATGAAATGAGCAATTATCCTTCTGATTGTGGCACATGTTCAATACAGATCACATTGTGAAGAGCTCATGTTTTGGCAGTTACAGTTGGAGCAGGTGGAAAGGCAGTTGGTTGCTTGTTAAGGAAATTAGCAATAAACTTCCTGATTGTGGCACATGTTCTATACAGATCACATTGTGAAGAGCACGTATTTTGGCATTTACAGTTAGAGCAGGTGGAAAGGCAGTCAGTTGCTTGTTAAGGAAATTAACAATTATCTTCCTGATTGTGGCCCATGTTCAATACAGATCACATTATGAAGAGCACATGTTTTGCAGTTACAGTTGGCACATGTTTAGCAGATGGGATACAATGTGCATAATTAACAAACATTGGCTATAATGAATGGGACATTTAACAAGCATTGGTTATTGCAAACTTGATATTCAAGGATGTAATGAATATACCCAAATAAGACTGAATGTTGCAAGCAACAGCACCTTACTGTAATTGAGTTTTTTGGATGTGCTAGTGTACCCACAACAGTGGTGCAGGAACGCCACTCATGGCTCCATCGCAAGGAGAAAGAGCAAGGGTTAGAGTGGGCAACTCGGACGTGTACCCCTGAGGAACGGGAATGGCTTGGAAAGAAAGCTCCCACAGTTGACCTGCGCTAAGGGGGAGTTGTAAAGCCATCTCACTTTGTAGATGAAGTTGTCACTGAGGCTAAATTTTGGGAGCGTAGCACAGAGGTAGTTCCATTCAATCCTGTCAAAGGCCTTCTCAGCATCCAATGACAGACCCAAGGCCTCATCCTGGAGGTCCACTGTTAGCCAAACTGCATGGGCTAGCAGGCAGAGGTGGCTGCGCGACATGCAGCCTGAGACAAACCTCACTAGTGAATGGTGAATAAGAAGGGGGAGAACTCAATTGAGGTAGGTGGCCAGAATGCTGGCCGGTATTTTGACAACCACATTAAGCAGGGATCTGTAACGATAACTGCCCCAGGGAAGGGCAGTCTTCTCCTGGTTTGAGGAGAACCAATATCAGTACCCTGTTCGACAGTAAACACAAGGAGCTAAAATGGTCGGCCTCAGTGAATGTCTCCTGGAGAAGGTCCACCATGTTGGTTTCGGTTCACTTGTAGAATTCTGCCGGGAAGCCATCCTCTCCTGGGGCCTTGTGATAGGGCATTTCCGATATAGCCTGTGCAATCACCTCCTTGGTGATTGTGGCCTGAAGCAGCTTCCTGCTATCCTCCATGAGGCACGGTAAGCGAACACGATTCAAAAAGGCCTAATCATGATGGCTATGCCAAGATTCTGGGGTGCCAGCAAGTCGTTTGCGACTTGCAGGGGACAGCAGCTATGTATCTCTTCGCTCACCCAATCCTGCCAGAGTTTTTCAACATTCGCCTCAGTAAGGTGCATCTCGTGGAGGAGGGCTATGTTGGTATACTTGGAATTGAGGTAAGAGAGCACATTTTTGCGCTTGATGTAATGTGTAGAATTATTAATGTTCCAGGAGAGAACGTTGAAACTTGAGTGCGTGGATATAGCGATCGCAAAAAAAGCAGGGGGGAGCTGGAGGTCATGGACTTTGTTGGACGGGTGGCAAGGGTCTTCATCAAGGTCCGTTGGCAGTCCACAGAGTGCGGGAAGGGTAGACAAGAACAGGTACGAGGTGGCCACATGTCATGAGTGGTGGAGATGAACAATAAAAAGAACATGCAAAAGGGAGGCGGTGCCTTACCAAGCCCACAAGAGGGAAAATGAAGGAATTAGAAGGCAGAATAAAGAAGGAGGGGAGAAAAAGAGCAGGACAGGTGGTAGGGGGGAAGGAAAATAACAATTCACAAAAAAACTCAACAATACACTGCAAACAAAAAACAATCATGAAATTTAGTGCACTGTGCTGCATGTCCTATCAGCTGTGGTTGGCGGCTCAACTGTGTCTCAGAGGCCTCTGGATGAGTGGCCAAGTTGGAATAGGGGAAGCAAGCCGTACAATTGGTTTAGGACATTGGTTGAGGCCAGAAGTGGGGTGGGCGGTGAGGTGGAAGAGAAAGTTCACAAGCGGACCTGCTCTGATATTAGCTAGCCCAGAGAGAGGGAAACTAGGGAGAAGGCAGAGCACACAATGCCTCTGCATTAGGCGAGCAGCGCTCGGTGGGGGTGTTCTTAGGGAGGGATACAGCCACATAAACTGTTACACTGCAGAGTGCTCAGGTAGGGAAGGTTTGTGCGGGGTTTGTGTGGGGCCACTTGCTTCATATTAACAATGAGTGAGCCTGAAGAATAGCCTAAAAGCTATGAACTATGAAGGGCAAAAAGGTGGAAGAATGCCAGGGAGAAAAAAGGCATGATTAGCAAACAATAGAAATCAAACATGTAGTCAATACTGCAGGCCGGGATAATGCTGCAACATAGTCCAGTGCGGCTGGTGCAGCAGGGTGCCTGCCTTAAGTTTCAAGTGGGATTTGTAATTCACCTCTGTCCTGCATGTGGTCTGCCATTGCTTTTGGTGTTTTCTCCCTGCCACTTTGCATGCAATAGGTCTTGTCCAGGTGCTGGGATTCTTGAGGCTGTGTTTCAGGGCTCTACAGGGTGGGGAAGTCCCCCTTCCCGGCAGAGAGGCTGGGAGGGCATTTGGAGGTGTCCATGGTCCCTTGCTTTAGGCTGTACAAAAACGCCTGTAGCTCCCAATGGTCAAAGAAGTCCTTGTATTTACTGTCAATGGTAATCCACATGTGTGCAGGTCTGAAGAGGCCAAATTTTATGTCCTATTTGTGGAGCAGTGGCCGAAGGAAGAGAAAAGCTCTCCCTCTGTCATTTGTTTTCTTGGAAAAGTCTGCTGCCATGTGGAGTTTGTGACCATTGAAGTTATAGGGCCCTTGAGCTCTTGCCACTGTCTGGATCTGCCACACCTACGTGTGTTGAAGAAAGCATGATTGGTCTCAGGATAGATGAGTCTCAGGTACATCATGGCCTGATTCTATGTACTATCTGCATTTCAAGTGGAGATGAGAAGGCGATCCTCAGAATGATTGGCAAGAAATCATTAAGAAAGCCCCTAATGTCTGAGCCCTCTGCCTTCTCAGGGATCCTGAAAAAGCATATGTTGTCCCTGTGGCCACCGGACCTCATGGTCTGTGATTTTGACTCACAAGGCTTAGAGTTCCAGGTCTCTGTCTGGCAAAAGTTCAGCCCTGGATTTGAGAGAGGATAGACAGTGGACTAGCATCTCCACTTTGTCATGGAAGCTAGAGATTTTGATGTAGATTGACCTCGTCTCGGGGGCTGAGATACTGTCATTTGTTACATCCATCATCTCCAGTCTATGACCCACCTCCATTATTTATTTGAGAATTAGGTTTCTCATGGTCTCCAAAGGTCCCTGCTGAGAGGACAGAGGTTTCGTTTGGGAGACCAATTCAGTGAAGAGCAGCTACCTCGCCGGCTTCCCGGACACCATACCCTGAGATGCGTGGTTAGGTCCTGACTGCAGACAACGGCCCTTGGAGGGGTAGGGCTTCGGTGTGAGCATGTAGAGTGGAGACACCGTTGTTAAGCAGGACAAGAACTGGTGCGGCACTCTGTACCCCACTAGGGGTGGGGTTGTCTGTGAGCCTGCTGTTGGCAGGGGGGAAGTGGGCTCTAGGAGGCAGTGAGGCCCGTGTGTGCAGGGCAGAAAGACACTGCTGGTCGGAATCCCACATATGGCAAGGCCCACCGCTAAGTGATCCGTTTCTCCTCATCCTTGGGAGGGGTAATTTCGGGGGGATGTGGCACAGGATCTGGACCCTCTTGGCAGGGCTTACTCATGCCTGGGAAGAATCAGTTAACGGAGGCCCTCTCTGTTATATAGGCGACCCAGAACACCGGACGGTCTTGCACCCTTGTAGGACTTCCGGTGTAGAGCAGAACAAACGCTAATGAGTGTTTTGGGCCAGGGTTCATGAGGGGACCGCAAGTTCTGAGACTCCCACAGAGGGGAAATCATCAGTACATTGGCCAGGGGGCAGGCTGTGCCCTAATGAAGGTGCCCGTATTCTGCATGGGTGGTTGCAGGGGACTAGCAGAAGTGTATGTAGGGAGGAGCGGGTTGGATTGAGCGCTCAGTACAAAATGGTCCCCCAGGTAGGTGAGGCTTGCTGCTGCAGGCCCAGCTGTCTATTGCTGGGTCTACGTACAGCAAAGGATAAGTCAGTGATGAGGCAGGCCAGGGGTCCAAAAGGCCTGAAAGATTGTGTGGCAAGTGACCAGGGAAGTAGAGTGTGAGGCTAGGGCCCTGCCGGCTGCAGGCTATCACATCACCTCACATGTGATAGTGAAGAGGTGGGCAGAGGAGGGAGGTTCACGTGGGGTTTGTGAGTGAGGGGCTAGGGTGTACTGGGCCCTCGTGCCACCCGTTGTCACCGTCGGGCACTGACAGGGTGGGCCAGGTCCTATGACATGTGGTGGAGGACAGGCTGTGCCCCACAATAATGACCAGACCATGTGCTCCGTGCTTGTGCTGGGGGTGCAGTCTACTCACTGCAGTATTTGGTCTTGTGTGGTATGTGAGGGCCTACCACAGCAGCAGTCAGGCATGTCTGGCCCATCTAAGTTCTCCAAGTGTGCCCCTGTTGGAGTGACGGTAAAGATTGAGGTCAAGGAGAGCCTCTTATTTCAGGGTCTTCCCAGCCCTCTGGTATAGGCCAGATGACCCGCTGCTGGGATGTCACTGCTGCACCCGGGGTGGGATGCCACCTCCAGTAGGAGAGATTGCAGTGTGGGCCCCTGGGGTGGTGTGATGAACAAAGGGAAGAAGTGCCACAGGTCTTGTGAACCCCTTCCCATTAAGGGCAGCTCACATCGGTCCAGAGGCACTAGCAAACCTCAGGGGTCTAGGGTTGGCCACTCTGAAGCACCTCTTTGTGTCGTCCGATTTGAAAGTTGCAGCTGGACCAGGGCCAGGATGCCGCCTCCAACAGGTGAGAGGTTGGTGCGGGCCCCAGGGGTGATTTACTGGTCTAAAGGGGGCTGAGGAGCAGGTCGCTTGTGCCCCCGGCCCTTTGGTGCTGCTCACATAGGCCACAAAGCACTGGATGTCACAGAGGCCGCAAGCAGACCGTTTTGATGTGATATGCTGTGCTGGTTGGCCAGAAATGGGGCGCTGGGCCCCATATGGGATGCCTCCTCCCAGCAGAGGCTGGAACTCCTCATGATTGGGCCTGGAGGTATCAGGACTGCCGGCACCTCTAGGATAAGTGCAGGGCCCCCACAGTAGCCTCCCCGGATTCTCTACTCAAGTGGGTTGATTTACCATGAGACAGCAGTTAGAGACCGCCGGACAACAGAGCGACCTGCTTCATGGGGCCTCCCAATGCTTCAGAGCTCCCAATTCAGGCAGCCGTCTTCGTCAGCAGCTATGCTCCACCACCTGCAAATATCCTTTTGCAAGGTTCTGTTACTTAGGAAACACAGGTTTCAAAGCATGGACAATCCATGTGATTAAGTGCTTTTCTTCAATTTGTCTGACATTGCACTTACCACACACTTTTTCCTGATGAGGGAGTCTGTAGCCCCCGTTTAAAGCTCCTGCTCCAATGCTTGGCTCTCTAGTGCTTGTGCTACACTTAATATTCAGCAGTGAAAGCTGTATCACACTGTGTGATATGTGTTGCCATCTGTGATGTCAATGATTTCGAAAATTATTACTCAACATTTTTGAAAATTTGGGTGCTAAATAGTTTGGTCACTTGAGTCTGTCATTACATACACTGTTTTCAGTCCTGGGCTTTTCACATTTAATAATGGCTAACAGATTTGTTAGTGCACTTGGGTCATTGGACACTATAAACTAAGGCATGAAGAGGAGCATAAGCTAGTTCTTGACATGGGACAACTTTGCTGATCTAGGGTTTCCTAAATTACGTATGATTAGTTAATCCAATCAGTTGTCTCCCTATAGTTTCTGGTACTTTTAGTTTTACTGTTCACGTTATAAACACTGATATTTGGGTTACTCATTTCAAACAATCAAACAAGAATGGAACTTACCAAATTATTTTCAGCTACTTATGATCTAGTGTCACTCAAATTGACACAGGGCATGTAGAGTTCACATCTAAATAGACAAAAAACCTAGGAAGGTCACACGTACACAGAAAACTGGAGAACTGTGGTAAGATAAATCTCTCACTTTGTTAAAAGCCTTATATGCCAATTTAGAGCTTGGAGAAGGGAGTTCACTGTGACATTATCTCTGCCATCCTGCAGTATCAGTATCTCTGCCTGCCAAATTTACAATTGTCCTCTGGCCCTCAGATATCACTCTGCATTGACAGTGGGAATGCATATGGCCCATTTTCTAGTTTTCTAACTCTGATGACTCTTTTTAGGTTCTACAAGGGGTAAGGAGAAATACAACAATACTTTCAGTCAATTTATAGTGTAACCCACTCTGTCACCCATTGAATCTCAAAGGCGGAAATTAAAGTTTAAAGATTTTATCACAAATTCAAAGCCAGACTTATGAATATGAGTCTCAGAAACATACTGTACAAGAACAGCATCGCCAAAGGTGAATAAATGTGACTAATCTGGCTAAATAGTACAATACAAAAGATAAGAAAAAAATACTTGATGCTCAGAGTCCAGATTACAATCCTCCTGTCTAATAACTGAAAACTAATTAAATATAAATATGCTAATTAAACTGAGGGAAACAAAGATTTATCTGGAAAGGTAGGAAATACGATTATAATTAACAGTGTTAGCATAGGAAAAACATCAGTAGCAGTTCTGCAAGAGAGAGAAGTGCGTAGCTTAAAGCCACTTCAAACAAAGTAAAGTATAGATCTGTTCCACTCTGAGTATGAAGGAATCCACTTCAATCAAAGAGTGAAAAGGTTCTGCCTCACCTAACTAAATACCACTGAACACCTTGCAGAACTTTTGAAAAATGTCCTCATCATCACCAGTAGTTTTGCACCTTCCTGTACACAGATAGGAATCTGCCACTCCCATTATGCTTTCATCTCATGAACTGAACATCAGGACAAGCTTGGATGCCTCCTGTGTCCAGGAGCTAGGAGGGGAGTTTATCTTCATATCCTCTAGTTGGTGCTTCTCGTCTTTGCCAACATATATCCTTCATCTCAAACCAACAACAAGCCTTTCATTAACTGTACACTTGTGCAGACCTGCAAATAAAGAAAATGCAAAATAAGGAAAACTCCACATCTAAGGTTAAACATGAAAAAACATTTCAGGCCTTCTTAAATCAATTTAATATTAAATGCAATGAACATTTGAATACATAGCTCTACATGCAATTCTCTTCATCGATACAATAAATGATGATTAACTGTAATGATATAACATTTAACTATGACACCATAATCCAAATAGATGGAATATAAATACATACATGTGTTATTTTCCAGTCGATATGTGTCAGTACAAAACACCCATACACCTTTCCTACATTTCTACTTATAAGTGCACCTCAGAAATACAGCTTTTCGATGCACCATGTTAAAATGAATACATATGAACACACATTACATGTCATTGATTACAATTTCTAGACACTTCTGGAACACAAAATGGCACAGCCAAGTTTTACTGTCTCAACAGAATACACAGTCATGGTAGATACTGTCAATGTAGGAAACGTTTAATTGACTGAACTGTCAGTCATGACGGCCAGCCGGCAAACTTTTCAAAACTTTTTTGTTTTTCAAAAACAAACTCCCAAAGAGGGAGTTTGTTTTTGAAAAACAAAAAACGAATTACCTCCACATCCTGGGAATTTGGGATTTTGTTCCCAGGGTGTGGTGGTAACTTGAGGGCTTTCCTGTCAAGGATGGATGGGTGAAAGAAAGAATACATGGATTTGTTGATGGGTGGTTGCATGAAAGATACAGCTGTACATATGGATGGAAGATTAAACGGTGTAGGTAACTCTTGGTGGGAGGGGTCAGGTTTCCCGGCCTTATGTGCTCAGTACAATTAGAGGTATGAAGCCTCTAATTTAATTTCATGACAGAAAATCCAGTTAAATGGCATGTCGTTCTCCGAACAAATAGCACACTCTGCGCATATTTCTACATTAAAGTATTTCGAGAATGCATTGTTTAGCGAATGTAATATAGCCATTAATTAAATTATTGCACCTTAAAGATCACTGAACAAAACTAATTTTATATTTGACAGTTGGTTAATTATCAATTCTCTCAATCAAGCGTACGAAGGAGCCGAGGCTTAGCTCGTGCTCCGCTTCTGCTCTGTGAAGTGAAACTGGGACCGGAAGTGATAATCGGTTGCCAGGTAATGCCTTGTAGTTCTAGGGATGAAAGTTGATCCTTGGAGTGCATTGTGTGGCCTGAAAAGAAGACGAAGAGGTGGAGGCAGAATTCTACTCCTTGGACAGAATGTGAACACTGTAGCTGGTTCCTCGGTAAACATGGCGAGGATGTCTTTGCTACAAGGGCGATAACTGTATGTGCAGCGTAAGGAAGCACAGCTGAAAGACATGTCAGAAAGGTAAGAACATAGACGAGGGAAGCGAGGTCCATTTCACTGACACAGCAATGCTACCGTGGGCCCAAATGCAAACATGGGCCTTTCTGCCGCCAGCTGTGTGGAGACAGCAATAGTTGGGGAACAAGGAGGCTCTCACAGCCTTAGGCCTCGGTGCCATTGCACCTGCTGCACCTGTGATAGGTAAGTCCCGATACCTTTTGGAACACAGGTGGCCTGCTCGAAAACCAATATTGTATTACTGGATTAGGTGACTTCTTTCAAATTGGGAGGGCCGAGATTGGGCTAGATTCTAAAAAGAAATGTTTGGAGCTTTATCATGGCTGCAATTACTTGCCCGCTTAACTGAACATGGGGGATTGATAGTTTTACGTTGGGTAGTTGTAGGTAGGAGTCCTATGCAAAATGCTATTTCCATCCCTGTTTTCTTCTTCTGTTGGTGTCTCCTGTTCTCGTATTCTTTCTTTCTCACTAGCTGTCTTTCTTGCTGTTTCGCTCGGACAAAGTCTGATGATGAATTTAATCATTTCTATTACTGTTTTCTATTTCACCCAGTGATTCTACACGAATCCAATTCAGAACAAATGTAATAATCTGAAAGTATCCTATTTCCGCAACGATCTTTCTTTTGGAAGCTTCTGTTATAAACAGATTACTATACTGTGGGTCACATATTTTACCGTATCCTCATTCAAATATATCTACACGAATTAACAAATCTATATGTCTCATTGTTTTTGTCATTGTTATTTCATACCCTTTAATTCATCTAAGCCTGTTTTCAATGACTTAATATTGTATTTATTATTTCCAATAGGAAAAATACAATATTTTCTAACTGAATCAGTTCTTTAGGGGATATTATTTCCAGTTTATTCATCAAATATGACTCCTTTTGGCCTAAGGGCGGTCCCCTCTCCTAGATAAATAATTCACTTCATTCGCTATTTGAAAACGTATTTGCAGGAGAAGAGAGATATTTACTGCTCATCCCCAAAGCGTGCTCTTCTTGCACATGGTATCAACACAAGGTCTCACCTGTTACAAACAGGTGGGCGGTTCCTGGCCACTGGAAAGCCCAATGCCCACATTTGAGTTAGGCACAAAAACATAGTTGTATTTTTGGCCTCTGTTATCATATAAATCTAAATAAGCCAGTGGAAAATGCCTGTGGTCCAAAGTCACTGACTAAACAACATTACGCTCTTCCAAATGAATACCAAATTGCTATATTTTCAATCAGCCTCACTCCATTGTGCAATTATTTTATTACTCATTTTGTGCTTAATTACGAACTTGTTTAATAAATGCACTTAATCAGGAATACTCTTCACCAGGAGCCAAAATCAAGGACTCTGTAAAGAAAAGATTATACTGTATGTTATGAGTATTTGTATAGCACACAACTCACCCAGAAGGGTATCCTGGTACTGAAGCAGGAGCTGTATGGGCTGAGCCTGGGCCGGTGATAGGGTAAGAGCCGGGTCTTCAGTTTCTTGCAGAAAACTGAAGAAGCAGCTTTGATGTGCAGGGCCTTCCAGGTTTTAGGAGTGATGTAAGCGAAGGCACTGAAGGCCGGATCTGGTCTGCATATGTAGTGAATACCAGTAGGAGTCCGGCTGAGCTGAGGTGAAGGCTAGTAGGTTTGTGGTCCAGTGTTGTGTAAGGCTTTGTATGTGTGTGTGAATAGTGTGGAGAGTGATCATTGGTGGATTGGGAGCCAGTGGAGCTCTTTGATATGTGGGGTGATGTGTGTGTGGGGAGGCATGTTGAGGATGAGCCTGGCAGCGAGTTTGATATAAATATTGCACTTTACCCATTGAATTAATAATGACTGAAAAAACAATAATTTGGAAGACTTTACTGGTGTGTAGTCAGTGAGTTTTACCCATACATTTTCCGCCAGCTGGTTTACATTTAATTACCCCTGGGCGAAGGGGCACAGCAAGTGCATGAGAAGTACAGGAGTTAGTCAAAACACCCAGAATTGTAGAGTTAGGGCAAACAGGATAACATCTTACCCACATTTGCTGTATGCAATACTAGCATTAAAGAATGGGTATAACCATTTTCCAGTGTCTCCATTGCCTTCTCCAAGGAGAGCATTATCTTGCACAATTGAACAGAGGATGACCACTGTCAAATCAGAGAGGAGACAGAATTTTGTGGGCAGAACCAGCACTCATCAGTCACAATGTGCTGTGGCAGAGCTAATGCTAGTGCACATAATTTAACAGTATGAAGCACAGTAGAACATAAATAATGTGCACATATAATACCTATTAGCACTTACATTGAGGAAAAAACGTATTTACGAAGCGATGGGTCAAGTGTAATGCTTTGCATGTATTACACATAGGAAAGATAAATCCAAACTAAAGTGGTCGCAGAAATTTCAAAAGATCCAAAGATGGCATTAGGAACACATGAAGCGGGCATCAAAATAAATCAGTGTACCAGAAATTACTATGAAAATGTCAGGCAATGTAATAGTAAAACAAAGATTATTAGACTGCAACCTTCTTAATATAAAGAGATTAAAGATTGAATCACAGCTGGAAAATAATATTGCATTGGAGTAAAAAAAAAATTGACAGAATCAAAAGTGTTACTCTGCCTGGGGGCCATGGCTAACCCACAGGCGAGAAAATGTATTATCAGCTGAGTATTCTGGTCTACTCCTACTTCAAATTAGGATTGCTGAAGTAGGATGTTTGAGTAAGGAGAAATTCTATGAGGCTGGGAGAATGTTTGCTACTTACTAAATTTGAAGGAACAGGGAGATGCTTTCAACAATAAGAGCCTTTTAATTCTGGAGCACAAGTCTAATTACTGTACCAAAGGCGAAAGAAAGAAGCATAACATGCCCCAAGAGAAATGCAGTATAACCAATATTCCTACCATAATGTTTACTGCTTTCCAACCAAAATGAAGGATTTGTTATTTAACAATATTGTAGGAGTTGCCATGGCCTTGTTTTGAAACAAGTCTCTATGTCATAAGCATACATATACTAAACCATTTCAGTTAAATATCCTATAGGATACGTGCAGCAATATTGGCAAGGATTTTACATATTACATGTAGCTCAGTGCCTGGGTGACCATTGAAAGCTTGGTGGGTACGTTAGTGTTGTTCGGCTCGTAGTGAGGTTGAGAATGACCGTAAAGCCATCTTTATGTTCCGGTTGAAACTGGTATACAGTGCAGTTGTTCTTGCTGTGAATTTGGGATGCGTTGGCCCTTAAGTAGCCCAACACAATGTCCCTTTTTATAGTGATGCACAACTTAAAAATCATATGCACATGTAGACTTTCACTTACTAATCTTCACCTTTTGTACATTACACAGGTGCAATTTTGCTCTTAATCTTATTTTGAGGGAGTGCAACTAGTTACTGCTAATAATATTTTCCTGGTTAGTGGACCAGACATATTGTGTTGGAAGATGAGTCGTTAACATTAATTTTGTGGCACAGATAAGCTCACAGGATGTGATGTGTGCTTATTGCAATTCATAAAGGGTTGTCTGCATGTGTGCGAGAAGAAGCAACTTGTCCCACTGATCTGCTCAAGGAGGAGAAGCAAGCTGCCAGAAAGGAGCAACCCATGAGAAGCGGACTGATTTGGGAGGGTGTCCAAAAGCTTCCTGCCCTCCCTGCATACCCAAGATAAGCCTCTATGAACCTGCGGCCTGCCAGTGTTTCTGGTCCAGCTATTACCAGAGAGGAAGATAGGAGGAACTGTGCCCACTCTGCCTTTGTTGTACCTGAATAGCTGCAATCCTGCACAACAGACATTTAGCAAGGAATCCCCTGGACGTTAATACCAGATTTGTCTGATCAGATTGCCTTCACATTGGCTGCTGCAGCTTCTTTTGGCCTGGCTTGGAGAGAGATGTAGGTGAGGCCCCTGAGCTAGCGCTTTGACTTTCCCATGAATTGTTTTCACAGTACGGTTGAAGACTGCATACCCACACTTGGAGATCCCAAGAGCCTTTTATCCAAGGTGACACTAACACCTGAACAAAACATTGACTGAAAACTTAGTAAGACTTTGCTGACATTATTGCAATCTGCTTATGAAAACTGCTTAGTGAAAGCATAGGGAATAACATATAGGCCATAGAACTCAGGAAAGCAGCTCCATTTAACCATAGTAATCCTACACCTGTGTGTAGATCTCGAGCTTCTGTTTGTGTAGCAACCCCTGTAGCTTCCATACAATGCATTGCCTGTAGTGCTGCTTATTCTGTACAGGGCTAGGAAGGCCTTTTATTCCACCAGGCTTTTATTCTTCTGGCTGAGGCCATTGGTGGTTAGTTTTTATAGCCCATGGCTGGTGCCTCAATCACTTTCCCCAGCTCCCCAAGGTTTCTTGCAGTAGGCACTGGGAGGCATCAAGAGGGAGGAAGAAAGAGAGAGAGAGGGAGGGAGGGAAGGAGAAGATAGAAAGCAATCAGAAAGGAAGAAGAGAGAGAGAATGGGTGGATAGATGGAAAAAGAGAGCTAGCACAAGGAGGCAAAGGGAATGGTGGTGTGATTAAAGTACTATTTATTTCCTAAAAGAAAAGCATTGTGCTAGACATTCAATTAATTGTTCCTATTGTTTGGGCTCTCAAAGACACCTAGAGCTATCCAAGGTGTCCTTGAGTCAAGTGGAGTAGGTGTGAACGTGGCCTAGTCTGCTGGCCCAAAACCCAAGGGCACCAGAGGCAAAAGACCCCAGCACCCATGATTTTGGCCAAATAGCCCTTTTATGAATCCTGAGGAAGCCACGATGGGCACAGATTGGGGCACCCTCCACCCGAGAATATTAACATAACATGGGCCTCAAACAAAGAATGAACAATAAAGGGCAGTTTATGAATTCTTAGAACGGTGGAGATGCATTCTTTGGAATGGAATGTTCAGCTTTGTGCCCGAAGAAGTAAGATATTGTCAAAGTCAACCTAAATCTAAACTCATGTCAAAATCTTTTTTTAAATGGTGGGCACTACTCAGTCGATACGCATGGTGGCAGAAACACCTCACAAGAGTGACATCAGATATCACAGACATAATGGTTACTATGTTCCAGGCTTCTCCTCATCTGTGTTCGCTTCAGAAGCATGGAAGGCCTATGTGGGCAAATGGGTGTAGTGCTGGTCATCAACCCACAGCCCAGCGGACTGTGCCTGCCCCGTGGCCCCCCTAACCAAGTCTAACACATAGTATAGTTCTTTACTTCTACATTTCACTTGCTTTCCTTTACACTCTCCTCTGAAGTTGATCCTTAGTCATTTATTAGGATTGAGAATCATCGTGGAATGTGAAAGGGGGGAAATAAATTGTAAACAAATCCTATAGTCTCATACCAAAGCAGTGTTATCTTTAAAGTTATAGTGGTAAAACAGACTGGTCTGGCAATACAAGTGAGGATCTTAGACAGTAACTGCAACTAGCACTCAAATATCACTTTTAAGTATATTTTAGAACTACTATAATCTCATCCCCAGACAAGATCTTGTCAGTTAATAAAAATAAGCACATTGCTATTGCATGCATTCATTTGATTTAGAAAAAAGAAACTCAATTTTCAAAATGACAGTTAATAATTCCTATGAAAAACAATATTCTAGCCCTGAAATATCAGCTTTTCATATTTATTTTTATCAAATATTCAAATGTACAACAGTCACAAATAGAAAGGTTGTATCTTGAAAGTAGTGCCCATAGTTGGACTCAGAATTACTACAATAAGGACCATATTTTACCAGGGTTGGGCGACGTCATTCCATGGATGCCCACTGCAGCAAATTCAGCTTTTCTACATGGCCAACAGAGATTTCTCACACTTTTGTGGACTCTATTTTTGCTATTATTAGGACTCTTAAACCTGTGATGCTGCTAAATAGGGACACAGGGTGTATGTTTTTGCCCTAAATTAGTATTATTAAAATTGGTTCCAGCCAGTTGGTCTACTTAAATGTCCTGCAAGATCTTTGTAGATGGTACTGAAAATGCACCCATGGTAAGGCCGTTAATTACCCTAAGTGGGTTTCTTTGTATATTTTAAATATTTTACACAACCCACATATATGAGAAAAATATATGTCTGCCAGAAAGCATGATGTGCTATCGCTGGGCTGCAGTTTAAATGCACTGCAAGGACACATGGCAGGGAAAAGTGCATTTGGTATGTAGGAAAAGCCTTATTCATAAGTCACCCATAAAGTGTGTATCCTGTAAGCACACATGCCAGAGAGCTAATATATAGAAAACAGGCATCCTACATATTAGGGTTAGTGCGCTCTCACAGTGAAGTACAACCCAAGACTTATTTCACTGTTTAGGTTTTCTACACTTTTGCAGAAGAGGCACCTCAACCACATCTTCCTCAGAATATTCCTAGACCTGGGAAGACTCCACCTGAGGAAGAGAGCTTTGCTGGAAGAAGAGAACTCATCAAGGACTACTGAACACAGCTGCCTCCCATGGATTAGAATTGCCCTCACAGGGTTAAGTGCATAGTCTTCTATTTGCCTGATTCAAGGAGACAAAAGGCAGAGGGTCTCCTGATTCCAAGAGAGCCCAGCTGACCACTGAAGGATGAAACCTTCAATGGAGCTAGCTGTACTGAGACCTGATGCCTGGAGGCCTGTCCTGAGGAGCTGCAGGACTGATGGAACATACCCAGCAGTTTGAGAAAAGCGAGACTTTGTGATTTTTCCACCTCCAGAGGACTGGTTCAATGTGCTCCGGCTTGCCCGCGATGTCATACTCAAGACAGGCAAGAAGTCCAGGTTTGTCCGACTCAGAGCTTTTGCCATGCCAAATACTGGTTCAGTGGGACTTCTCATTGAAGGTATTCCACTTTGTACATACTTGCCTGGCTTCAGCTTATGCCTTGCCCTGTTGGAGGATTTTGACTTCCAAAAAGGTGACAAAGTCCGAAGGTAACACTTTGGGCTTTGTTAAAGTGGCAAATCTATTCAACCTTTGAAAAGACATCAGCAACTACGACATCTAGCTTTGCCCCACTTGGAAATTTTGCCACCAAAACCAATGGCTTGAGCCATACCCCAATGACAGTTTATCTGGCTTTGGGGTACCTCAGCGCTCAAAGACTTGGACCTTTCCCCTTGGGAAGATTCTGACTTCCATTTCAGAGACTACTTAAGAAGGTAAAAGGTTTGACTGGTATACCTGCTTGGTGTATCTGATCTCTGTTCCATCATGTCAGCCTAAAATGTTTGTGGTTTGGGTGCAAGTAAGTGTGTCTTACTCTTGTAGTATTGCTGGCTTACTCCTGTAATTCAGAAGAGAATCAATGGGACTTCTGTTTTAAAGAAGGCTTAGTACTGGAATTCAGGAGTACACAAGGAGCTCTACAAGAGTAACTTATACCTGCTCACAGGCAGTCTTGGAGCATCAGGCCAAATGTGGTAGATTAAAATAAAAAACAAATTATGATGCTACCACAAATATTTATCTTTATTGCTTTATATTGAAATAAACATATAGAATATGCATCCTTTCTCACACAGGCCTCCTTTACCGTTTAGAAATGATAACAAAAATATTTCTGCCAAATATGTCTAGACTGAGGGTGAAAGAAAAGTAATTTGTGCTTTAAAATTGTCACAGTGTTTTTGTAGCTGCAATCAGTTAAAATCAAATTCAAAGTACAAATTCCAATTATGACCCTGGAAAATCTGCCCAGTATTGCTTCTTGGCTACTATTATATCTTTAGGTTTGGGACAGGACAAAGAGTGCAATGGAGAGGGAGGCAGGTAAAATGTATTAAGCACTCTTAAACTCAGAAGTTGGTGAATATTCAGCAAACTCTTTTGCCTGATCCACAAAGATTTAGCTGTGAGAAGGTTTATCTTACGCTTGAATTATCCTGGCTTACATCTGAATTCCAGAAGTAAACCAGTAGCACTGTTGGCTTACTCCTGGACTTTACGCGTACTTCAAGAGTATGGGACTGATTTACTCCATCACAAACAATCTTCATAGGCTACTATGATAGTAATACAGTGGACGGTATATCCATCACGTTTGTGATGGAGTAACCCCCTCTGCCATTCTCAAAATCAGACCCGATTCTCAGCAAATCCTTTGTGCTTTGGGCCCTTTGATTGTAGTTTCCTATCCAGGAAATAGATGTAAAACTACAAATGTCAAAGGGAAGCACAAGTACCTTCGCCGAGGGTGTTTGCAGAGAAAAATATTTTGTTTATGGCATCGAAAATGCACTTGTGACTTTGCCACATTTTTGATGCACTTTGCAAAAGTAAAAACCAACCAAACCCGAGTTTGTGGATCTGGATTTGGAATGTTTGGGTCCAGTTCACAGAACTTTTGCTATGACTAGGTGTGTCTTATTATTGTAGTATTCCAGACTTAATCCTGGATTCTAGACGTAAGACATGTGGCACTTCGGATTTACATTCGTAATTCAGAGAAAGCGTTCAGTACTACAAGAGTAAGTCATAGTAATATCAGAATCACCGAATAGGGCCCTATGTTTCGAATTTGCTGCCTTTTTCAAAGTAAGTGCATCGCACCTTAGTTTGTAATAGAGTTTGTGAGTAAATACCATAGTAAATCTAAAAATAGACAGATATGCATTCAAGACTTAGGGCTATACCTGCGAGCATTAATAACATTTTGTTGCTGCTTGTTTGATTCTTGTCTGTCTTATTGCATGCAATCATGTAAATGTTTATTTTATGTGTTTTTTATTTCTAGCTCCTCAGGGGTGAATATAAGTAGTGAAATCTATTCTAAGTCTTCCTCTTCTGATGACTCCAACCTGTGCAACACAAATACAGAAGTGTCTTTTTTAGCAAGTTACAAAGGAGTCCTGCAGGAGGGCTGTGATTCTGGCATCGCTTCACCGGTAAGTTAGTTACTACCAGATGCAAGCTTCTTCGTGGCACCTTTGCCTCCACACATGGGTCTGATTCACAAAGATTTTGCTATGACTAGGTGCTACTTACTGTTGAATTCCATAGTGTTTCAAATGTTGTGAGTAAGTTTTTATGGTTGTTAAAAGGAAACATGAAATTGATGAACCTTGAGAGATGAGGCTCCTGCTCACCTCTTCGATTTTCAGATTAGAAAACAGACCCGTTCAAATGTATGAATGCATTGGTAGGGGTAATGGAATTTTTTTTGCTGAAATATTTTTAACGTAAACATAAACGACACCAGATAGTATGTTATACTCTTATGTTTCTGATTATGTTCTCATATTCCTAATGAAATTGTTTCGACTACATTACATTTTTGGAACAGAGATTTGCTTTTCAAAATGGTAAATTCTTGGGTATGGCCCACTTCCCACTCAACAACACTTCAGCTTATCCCAGACCGTGCCCTCAGAAGGTGGATTTTTACCTCAAATTGGTGATTCTTAGGCCAGTGAGTGTGCAATTGTGGTGAGCTTGAGAATTAAATGCCTTTCTCAGAATGTGGCTTAGGACAGTTGTTTTGTGGCTTAGACAATAAGCACTGCCAGTTGACTGATTTAACATGAGGTCAGATGTCTTCCTCCTGTATCTACATTACATTTTTGTCAAATGCAAAACTCCTGTCTATAAAAAGATGTGCAAGGAACATTGGGCCAGCTGTAGCAAAGGGTTTTACCCATTCTGTGTCTATGGGAAAATGTGTTCGTACATATGGCCCATTGTCTTTTTAATCAAGGTGAACTGCCTTTCCCTCTGATAGTACACAAATAATCAACAAGTGACAGGTGTGAAATCTTTACTAACAGCACGTGTGTTGAAATTAACAATCACAAGGCTATTTTAGTTTCGGCTATGTTTTTGTAGGGGTGGGCAAATTCTCTCTTTTTATTAGTCCACTGTTAGCGAATGTGAACCTTAAAGCAATTCTGCGCCTCTGGCTTTGTATCTACCTGCCCTAAATGTTATAGAATGAAATATACAAAAAGTGATTGATGGAATGTTTGAATTGATCTCAGCCACTAGTAAGTACTCGGGCCGCATCCCAGTCCTTAGTTATTTCGCACACCATGCCACCTCAGTTTGTACTCAGTCATGTGCAAATCAGTCTTGGCCCTGCTCAGATGGGAAAAGTCCAGCCTGAACTGCCAGGCGAGGTCCCCCCTGTCTGTGGCTGATATTAATTCAAGCAATCCATCCATGACTTTTTTTTATTACTTCAGTGTGTCCCAGTTTTGAAAAAAGCCAAAAGGCAACAAGAATGCTGTGCAGTACTACAATTCCACGCTCCGTGCAAAAGTGTATGGAACGTGGAATTCCTGTGTCCGTCCAGCACTTTCTGGAGTCGGATAGTGCAATTCTATTAAGGCAATTACATTGCCCGTCCCCTTGCAGTCTATCCGACCAGGTTCTGCATTAAGGGATCCTGTGTGTGGCACTCTTGCCTGCTATAGCGCCAGGAGGACCCTGGAGGCAGGTGCTGCACACAGACATTCCTGCTGAGGACGTTGCTTTCATGTGCAGAAACAATTAGCATTAAGTTACATTCATCCAGATGGATAATAAAGCAACTGTGTGCAGGGTGTGCTTCATAATGTGCTATAAAAAGAAGAGGAAGGGGAAAAAAAGTCATACTATTAAGGTCTAGTTTCACAGAAGCCATATAAATCCTAAATCGATTTTTGGGTTCATATAAATTCATATTTCTTTCTGTGCAATCCATATAGTACCCCTCCTGCTTACTGAAACGAAAGACTTCAGATCATAAATTGCCTGCACCACTGTCCCTTATGATACCCATTTTGGTTAGCAGCATCCTAAAACAAATTTGTATTGCCCTAAGATTCCGTTGTGGGATGCAGTATATTAGAACAGTGTTGCACTTTCAAGGTCACTGCACCATGTGATGTTAGTCACTTGTCCTTGCCACCAGTTTGGCTGCAAGAGACTCCAGTCAAATTTATGACAGATATAAAGCTAGTTCATACAGTGACAAGCAAGTAACAAACCTACAACGTATCAGGTAATTGTTTTAACTAGCTAATTTACAAAAAAGGGTTCTACAGATCAACATAAATTGAATCAACTGTTCGTCCAGAATTGGATTAGTAGATGCAAGCTGATGGATTTTGAATGCATAGTGTTTAATGCACGCAATGAGGTACACATATGTAGATCTACAGAAAAGTGATGTAATGAAAGTAAGAACCATTTGGCACCAGATTTGGAGGCACACAAAAACAGTCTGCCACAAAACAGCTAGTTCTCCCTCCAGACTGACCGAATAAACCACTGTAGGAAGGTGGAGTATTATGCAGTGATGCTGGTTAGGTTTCACTATGTAATACTCTCACAATACCCCAAAGATGGCCCTTTGGATTCACAATGGTAAATCCTTAGCTCAATCCTGGCAAACAGCGGTCAGGCTTTACTAGAGGAACAGGTGTTAAGCATTTATTTCGGAGTACCAACATGGACGATAAGTAATTGACATGACTCAAAAGAACTCTGAAACCAATTTATAAAAATAAGGCAGATTTTGATCTTATTTTAGACACTAAAACAAAGTAAAACAGATATGTATAATCGGAGGTATGGATTTTCAAAGGAATCAAAATTCAATGCAGTTCAAGCTATCAAACTTTTACTATTGTGATAATGGGGAAAATCACTAGTGACACTCGGTCACTTGTGGGGTGAGTTCAGAGGAACCTACTTGTAGTTAAGGTTGTGATGGTCCCAGAAACAAGCTGCAACAGTCTGACAATTTTACTTGGCTTGTGGGGCCCAGTTGTACATGTGTATTGGCTGTCCTTGGTGCTGAAAAACGGGAGTCGCAGGTGCTGAAAAATGGAACTTGTGACACTTGGTCACTTGTCGGTCCTGGTCGGAGGGACCAACGGGAGGTAAAGCTTGTGTGGACCCCTAGACCAGGATTCATCAAGCAGAACAACTCTACCTAGCTCAGGTGTCTTGGGTGCAGAGGTGTGCTTGGCTATCCAGCTTGGCTGTCCATGCTGCTAAACGGGAGCTGCGGTTAGTGTTTTAACTCTTTGACCGTGCCAGTGAAGAAACAGATGCAAAAACTCAACAATGGAGCCACTAGTGATTTCAGATGAAAATGTTGCGAGTGCACTCAGGGTGCACTGTCAAGTGAACGTGGTGATGACCGGACTGGCCACCAACAAGTCTTCGCAGAGGTAAGGTGAAGGAGAAGCTATCTCTCCTTCCAGAGGTCCTAGAGAAAACGGCAGCTGGATGTAACTTAGTGGTGAGCTGAACTGCACTTCCCACAATGCACTTGACCACCTGCTTTTTGGCAATCCCTTTTGGGTTCCGGTAGATGATTTATATTTGCGGCAGACTAGTGCCATTAGTCCAAGAGAGCCTGGTCTTGCCTTTGGCTCACAAAGGTTTTCCTCGTTCGGGGGGAAAAGGTCTTTTGTCTTGGATATGCCCCAGTCCTGCAGTTCCAGGATTTCCACAGGTTCAAGGTATCATGCCTTTGGTTCGCACAGGTTCCAGTTGTTGCCAATGCGGGTCTTCTCTTGTCCTTTCTTCGCAAGTTAATGCAAATATGAGGTTCAGGTGCCAGGGGTGCCCTTAAATGCAAGATTTAGGGGTGTTAGTGGAGTGGGTGGAAGAAGCCAATGGACTAATAGCCCCAGAGGCTAATCTGCCCCTGAGGTGGCCACATCCAGTGGATTGTGGCACCTTTTCTACCCAGAATCCTCCATGCTGCCTCTTTTCAAGATGGTGTAAGTCTTCCTCGAGGGTACAGACCAGGCTGCCCACCCTAGAGGTTTGGATAGTCTTATGCGGGTGTACATCTTCAGACTAACAAATTTTCCCTCCTGCCTGGGTGCAAATGTGCCTTTGTGCAGGAGGAGGGCTTTGTCCTCCGCTGGGGGACAGCCTGCTTGCATATCAGAGGTGAAGTTCTCTTTAAAGCTCACCATATTGATGCGCCACTTTTCTAGCCTTCCTGGGTTGGGAGGGAGGTGTGACTTCCTTCCCATCCAGGACTTCGTCCTGACTCCTGGGAGCATTCACACCTGCTCCCAGGGAGTCAGAATCCTGTCTTGGTGGCAGCAGCTGCAAGCTGACAGCCAGAGGACAGAAAAACTTGAGTAACTCGGTGGGCAACCTCTATGGTTGCTCTTTGGGTCCATGCCACATCGCTCTTGACAGGAGATTCATGTCAGGGGTGAGAAGGCACGTTGTTTGATACCAAACATGACCCACTTCAGCAGTAACATTATAGAGCTAGCGACCTCGGGTTTGCCCTGGTGCCGGGCTATGTTATCCTATGAACCGTCTGTCACTTATAGTAACCTTTAACGGAAAAGACCACTATAGGGACATAATAGTGTGACCTTTTATGTCCACACCATTAATATAATGCATCCTGCCTTCTAGGCTCAGGAGGCCTTGCTTAGGGGTAACTGACATATATTAAAGATAGTGCTTTGACTGTGCCACACATGGTCTGGGCACAGTCAAGTTCTCGCAGTTGCACTGCTCCTGCAGTCTGCAATGGCAGGCCTGGGGTCAGTAGTTTCTTTTGGTCACTCAAGGTGGCACAAACAGTACTTTGGGGTTCTGATGACCCCTTTAACACCCATGCCCAGGGTACCACTGGCACCATATAGTAGGGACTTATAAGGGGGGTAATAGTACTTGACAATTTGGGATACCAATTCACACTTGCCAATTTAGGGAGAGAACACGTGCACAGGGCCAGCCTCCAGTGCACTTTCAAAGTCATAACCAAAGGCATCCAGAGCAAAAAGTGTTGGGGGGGGGGGGAACTATTCAAAAATGGCACCTTCCTACAACTACTCTAGTATGAGTAAATTAAATGGCTGATGTGTTGCACATGGAGACTCCTGAGCCCCAACTAGTAGTTCCAACAACATTTGCATGTAATTTTGTCATGTGGTTGATAGGCCACTCAGTTGATAGATGCCGATCCGCCACAATGTCTGGTGAATTTAACTTCCTGAATGTTTGACACTCGCATGGAAAGTTAGTTTGATTCCTTTACATGCTTGTTGACAACCCACAGTGTGTTAGGGAGACCAGATACATAGGCCTTGACAATGGACCCCCAATTTAGGGAGTCTTTCTAGTGCCCACATTTGATGGCAGGAATTCCATCAGTGGTAATGGGCATTCATGGTATCCTGCAGAGGTTTACTCCCTAAAGTAGCTCCTTCCCCTTTGGGAAATATCTTCTGACTTCATGAACACTCTGAGTTTGGCAGCCTTTTCTCTTCTGACTAGGAGTAGGCAGACATTATACCACAATGGAATTACATACAAGTTGTACACAATAGTAGACACACTCTTTATTATTAAGGATGTTCCAGTTTTGGCTACCTACAACAAAAGGAGAACATATTTTCAGCTCACAATGTCCAGTGCAAATTTTGGTTTTAATTGCCTGCTCGCCTTTGGCGTTTTACTAAGTGTATACAAACCAGTGGTCTCTAGATGTAATCAGATGGTCGATAAGCAGCCATGAAGCATGGGGCGAAAATCATCAGTGGGTGGGCTAGAAGCATTGATCTTCACAGGATCTAGGGTACAAGGCAGGAGTCTGCGACCGTGAAGGCAGTGAGGACTTCTGTACATAGGTTTCCAATGGGTTTCCCTCAGTTCCTCGGCCTTTACAGCCGCCCCCTCGGCAATAGTGAAGTTCTCTAAGAACAAAGAAACATATATCAATTATAACATATGTCAGATATATGATATATTTTGATCTTAATGTAAGTTTTAAACTCAACATTATTTGCATTTTAAACATCATAAATCCATTTTAGAATTACATATGAACTTAAAACTGGACTGTGCTGTTGTGTTCTTCGATGTCTACCCAAAGGTTATATCAAACTATTGCAATTTATTCAAAATGTAGCTACCAGGCTGGCCTTAGTTTGGTCAAATCTCATATTTCTAGGGCTGATCTCTGTTCCCCTTTATTGGCTGCCAGTACTGACTGTGTCATTCTCTGACCAGCTTGTTTACTGTTCAGATGTCTAAAGAGAAATGTGCTAATCTGTCTCCGAGAGAAACGTTCATGCCATCGCCCTCACAGTTGCTGAGATTAGAAAGTCAGATGCTTCAGAAACCCCCAAGAGCAGAGCATCATTGGAAATGAGACTACAGTGTGGCTGTCTTGTTTCCACTGGTATGGAATTCCTTGAAAAGGAGATTAAAAGTAAACCTACTTTGTTAAACTTCATGAAAGTGGCCTAAGTGTTATTGTTCATTTTGTAAGCCTCTACTTCATACTGATAAATCTGTAACTATGCACTGTAATTTATTTGTATGATTGTTTTATGCAGATACAATTTATTTGGTTGTGTGCATCAAATAAACTCTCACTGGTTAAATGCCTCTTCTCCCTCTATTGTCTCTTTCTTGCTCTTGTTTGATCTCTTACAGTCTCTTGCTCACCCTCTGTCCCTTGCTCTCTTTTTCCCTTGCACTCTCTGTATCCTCAGTTTCTCTGTTCCCTTCACTCTTTCTTTCACTCTCTTTGCACTTTCTTTTTCCCACCATCTTTCTTCCCCTCTACTGAGCCTACAGTGGCATGTGTAGTTAGGAAAAGCTCAAGCAACTCTGACAGAACATGGGCCATCAACTCCATTCTCCACATAGCACATGTGACTGGAGAGCAGTGACTAAAATGTGTATCAACTCAGTGCAGGTCAGGGAACTGCATGCATATTTATTTATTTGTTAATTTAATACAGACATCAAGTATTTCAGGGCTGGTTTGTATCAACAGTTCTAAAGCAGATATTCTGCAACTCATCTTCTCTAGATTTCCTTTGATAGCTAGCCTCTCCTCTTCCTGCACCTTTGTAGTCTTAATCCAACCGCAGTGTTCGTTTTGCTGTTTCTCCTCAGGCTCAGTTTTCCAATGGTTTCCTGTTATACAGACTTTTACTGTCTTTTCCTAGTGTCTTTTATGTACCAAGAATTAGAAGTAAGAAAGCAAATATTCAGATCTTGAGGATAGTACCTGTTTGAGTTTCTTGGAAACCTATCTTGGGGACATTTCCTCTTTTTCCCCACTTTACAAACTCAATGGGTGTCCACCTTCAACCTTGATACTTGGTACAAAAGGTCCATGGTCATTTCTTTTACTCAATGCAACCAGGAGTGATGTCTTCCGACTTGTGGTTATACAGGCCACCTTACCAAGTTTAAAACTTCAGGTCCATCTCCTACCTTAGATGGGGTTTCAGTGCAGTGAGGTTCATGTCTTTGTATGAAGGGCATTCTCCTGACAGTCCCTTGAATTTGCCAGCCTACCAATTCATACCTGTTGGACCTGGCCCTATTTGCAGTGACATCCCCAAAATGTTTGCCTTCCTCCTTCATTTTTCTGACCTCTTTTTGTCGGCTCTAGGACTCTGGGCACTTTATCCCTGCTGATGAGTGCTAAAGTGCATGTGCTCTCCCCTGTGAACTTTGTATGATTATCTTACACCTGATTGGCACATTTAAGTAACCTGTAAGTCCCTTGTAAAGTGGTATCCCTTATACCCAGGACCTGTAAATTAAATGCTGCTAGTAGGCCTGCATTGTAGCTTGCCCCACTGACAGAATTAGCCTTTCAAACCTGTCTCAGGCCTGCCACCGCAGGGCCTGTGTGTGCAGTTTACTGCCACAGTGGCCTGGCATCTAAATATACTTGCTTGGCCTGGAACTCCCCTTTTACTACAAATAGGTCACCCCTAAGATAGGCCCAAGGTAGCCCCATGGCCAGGGTGCTGTGTAGGTAAGAGGTAGGACATGTGCCTTCTTGTGTGGCATGTCCTGGTTGTGACAAATAGCCTATTTGGTTTCTCACTGCTGTGAGTGCTGCCTGTCTCATAGGGTTGCATTACAAATGCCCTTGCATATGGCTAAGTCGTGTTATCTATGAGGAGCCACATGGGCATGTTTTGTTTGGCTGGAATGGTAGTAAGAAAAGCTGCTTATTGATTTATTATTACCATTGTAGAAATGCCACTTTTAGAAAGTGAGCATTTCATTGTGCTTATGACTCTTGTGCTTTGCAGCCTGATTCCAATCCACGCCTGGGGTAGAATGACAGCTGGGCTTTGTGCATACTTTCCAGACAGCCGTCACACAGGGAGTGTGGAGGTGTAACAGGATTACATCTGCAAACTGAATGGTATCCCTGGGCTGGGAGAGGAGAGGAAGGGCACACTTACATTTGTATAAGCTGTGTCCTGCCCTCACACAAAGGGCTTGTTTACCTCCTATTGATATCTAAAGCCAGGGCTGGGCATAAAGGGGGGAGTTATACACTTCTAAAGGTTCTTTGAATGGCCCCCTGAGATCAAGTAGAAAGTGAGTATAAATACAGGGTTTGTTCCCCATCTCTTTAGACACTGCGTGGACTTGTACCCAGGTGCTGCTGGAAGGGACTGCAATGCTAGGAACTGCCATGAGGACTGACCTGCTTTTGTACTGACCTGTGGCCTTCTAGGCCCCTAAAAGGAATGACATTTTGCTTATAGGAGCCCTGATATGCTGGCCTGTTTCTACCTCCCAGCATCTGCCTGCTCCCCAGTTGATCTCCAGGGGTGGGAGGTTTGTGTTTCTCCCCCTACCCCTGTTCTGCTGCAAGCTGATTTCACAGGAGCACTTAGTGCGCAGTGGAACTTCCCACTCCTTTACACCTGACTAGTGTGTGTGGTGAGCACTGAACTAAATCCTGAAAGGCACGCGTTGAGTGCTGGACTAGATCCTGAAAAGTGCGTAGGAAGCACTCCCACTTCTTCTTCCAGGGCAGTGCTGACAGTGTCTTTACAGTTCTGTCCCCATAGGGAGGGAGACAGTGACAGGCAGTGGTGATGAGAGTGCTGCTCCAGGATCCCGGCGGTCCTCTGAACAGCCGGCGGCCATCTAAACCCCCACCCCCGGGCTACCCCTTCCATGGTAGGAAGCCACTGTACTAAGGCAAAGACACGCCGAATGCCGGGGGATGGCTATCCTCCCTGCCGCCAGCTTCCGCCTGTTCCAGGAAGAAGGGAAGGGCTATTCTTGCTGGCCTGTGTGCTTTCGAGTAGCCAGTCCCCAGGAGAAGGACATCCAGGATTGGGTGAGGCCTTTCGACCCCCCCCCCCGGACCACTCCCCTTGCACTGGGACTGGCCACCAGTATGGCACTCGGGCTGTTGTACTAGGGTGTTGAACCCGGTCGGCTGCCTGTGTTCTCTCTCATGTGTGGCACCCAGAGAGCTCTTCATGCAGTGACAAGGGAAGTGTGTGTACGCCCCCCCCATATTGCCGGCGTGGCAACCGGGCATGGAAGTTAGCAGCTACACCACATGGACGCGGGCAGCTGCCTTTTGTTTTCCTACATGCGGCGGACCTAGCGAGGTCTCTCCACTAGTTGGGACAGTGTGTGTGCCCGCCCCCTCCAGGCAGCATTCCTTTAGTGGGAATTTACCAATCGGCTGACAGAACGTGAAGGGAACCCTTCACGGAGATCCCGTTCCTGCCGAGCCGTGCCATATTTTCAGTTGTAGGTGTGCGGGAGTCCCTGTGACCTACACTATGGACTCGATTTTACCAAACAACTTATAAGATGCGTGCAAATGCATGGTGACCCACATATGGGAGATACTGTGGTACGATTGTTGTGATGTTCTGCACTGTAATACGCTTATCATACAAAAGAGGTGCAGATTTATGGAGTTGTGCTTATAACCTATCAAGCATGTGCCCTGGGGTTGATGTGTGTGCAAATACTGTTTCAGGGGACCCTGTGACATGCAGAGAAATGCTTCTCTAGGATGTTTTCTTTTCTCCTGACATGTGCCATGTGGAAATGTTTCATTATGTTTGCACTATGAGAGTTTGACAACCATATGCTGGGCAGTGTATTGCTGATGTATGCCTTTATTGGTCTACAGTCTATTTTTTTTATGCAATACAGTTTTTTTGTTTTTCTTTGACATTTTTTATTAACATTGCATAATGGTACAAAGCAGAAGAGGACTTGGGACCCTGTACGTTTGTGAAATAACATAGGTTGTATCGTAGGAGTGGTAGAGTAGGCTAAATACATTCAGCAACAAACCTAAACATTATGAAAGGACAACGGAGGTGGAGATTAAGGAAAGAGAAGGTGTATAGGGTGAAGGGGAGGGAGCGGGGGAAAGGAGGGCAAAGCTGAAACGTAGGCAGCATAATGGTGCGGTGTCTGGGGTGGTATGTTGCGCTGTGGTGAGACGCAACTCAGGTTAATTTTGCTTCATTGACAACAGAAAAACCTACTAAGAGGCCGCACCTTCCTATAGTGTAAAGTATTATCCCGGTGCTCAAAACATTCAAAACATGCCTGTTATCAAACATGTGTTCTGGGGCAACAGAAATTGCACCAACCATCTATAACTATAAAGAGAATGGAGCACACTACTACATAGTTTTCTAATAACAAATGAGTTGTATGCATGGATCCTAAAATTATATAGAAGAGAAATAGAGGTAAACCTGATTATTCAATTGTGATATCAGTGGGATTGGACAGTTTCCAGATTGTGGTAATCAAAATTTTAAAAAAAAATATTTTTTTAATACTGACGATACCATTGTAATCTCAGAACAAGTATACAGATAATTGAAAACAAGACAATGGAAAAAAATTCAAAGAAAAGCCAAAATATAAACATATACAGCAAAAACATATTTGAACCACACATCATTGAAAGTTCAAACCAAAACAGTCTATCTCCAAGAACTGATCATAATCAATATACCCAATTCCAAATATTCCATGGAACGAGTGTATAATGTCCAAATTATTGACTTAGGACAATGAAAGTTCTTGCCATCCAATATGAAAAGTGATGATACAGTCCAGACCAAATTCAGCCTGTCATCCAATACGTTAAGATGATTGTACACTCCAAACCGGATTCAGCCGGTCCAGACCAAATTCAGCCTGTCATCCAATACATTAAGATGATTATACACTCCAAACCGGATTCAGCCGACACGTGTTTCGTCCTATACAGGACTTTATCAAGGCTGATAAAACAAATCATATAGGGCCTGATTCCAACTTTGGAGGACGGTGTTAAACCGTCCCAAAAGTGACGGATATACCACCTACCGTATTACGAGTTCCATAGGATATAATGGACTCGTAATACGGTAGGTGGTATATCCGCCACTTTTGGGCCTGTTTAACACCGTCCTCCAAAGTTGGAATCAGGCCCATAGTCCCTTATTTTGACTAATCTTTTTTATCATTAGTCAAAAAACAACCTAAGAACAACTAACATAATGTGTCTTCATGCAGATCACTGAATGAAGTGCATCGTATCACAAGCGGACGTTATGTAGTTAGTAAGTCAATTCACCAAAATACCACAATCATCACATCAAGTCTAAGAAGACAGTGAGCAAACAGAAACCAATCTACTAACCATGCCCCAATGTGTATCATTTTGCGACGAAAAAACTACATGTTTGGGGTCCAATTAACCCAAAGAGAGTGACAACAAGCACATAGGGGGTCATTCTGACCCTGACGGGCGGCGGAGGCCGCCCGCCAGAGTTCCCCCCTCCGAAATACCGCTCCGCGGTCGAAAGACCGCGGAGGGTATTCTAAGTTTTTCCCTGGGCTGGCGGGCGGTCGCCAAAAGACCGCCCGCCAGCCCAGGGAAAAACTCCCTTCCCACGAGGATGCCGGCTCGTAATCGAGCCGGCTGTTGCACCCGTCGCGTATTTCACTGTCTGCCAAGCAGACAGTGAAATACTCGTAGGGCCCTCTTACGGGGGCCCCTGCAGTGCCCATGCCAGTGGCATGGGCACTGCAGGGGCCCCCAGGGGCCCCGCGACCCCCCCTACCGCCATCCGGTTCCCGGCGGGCGGACCGCCGGGAACTGGATGGCGGTAGGGGGGGTCGGAATCCCCTCGGCGGCGCAGCTAGCTGCGCCGCCTTGGAGGATTCAAAAGGGCGGCGGTACACTGGCGGGAGACCGCCAGTGTTGCCGGTCTGACCGCGGCTTTACCGCCGCGGTCAGAATGCCCTGCGGGGCACCGCCGGCCTGTCGGCGGTGCTCCCGCCAGAATGACCCCCATAGTGTCCATGTAAGTTATATATTCATAGATTTGTAGAAAAATATAATAAGATGAAAAACATAGAGTTCCAAAAGGCCAGAAATACGAAGATGATTAGTAATTAGATGTGTTTAATATATGCTAATTAGCACCTACGTTGTAACAACGAAATGTGTACTCTAGTACCTTATCTTATTATGTTGAGAGAGAAACTGTTCAAGATATGGCAAGCCGATTGGGTGCAGCATCCAATATGTCTGAAAAACAGCATAAGGATTGTACCATATTCAAATGCAAGCAGCCAAAATGATGTGAGCTAATAATCTCAACGATTCGACAACCCGTACTAACTTAGCTCCAATGGAAACCCTACAAAATAAATATACCTTAGATTCGGAAATGCAGAACATGTCTCCCCGAAAAAAAAAAATTGAAAATCCAAACACATGTTTTATCTGAAACAGATAAGAAGAAAGTGACGACAAAAGTTATCGATGTAGGGCAAAGGCTACGATAACTACACCCCCATAATAAAGGTATTGAATATGCCACTGGTTATCCCGTAGCTGTAAAACTCATCCGATGTCATGTAGATGAATCTATATTTATAGGGCACCGCGTCCCTTGAACTGTAGTGAAAATATACTGCCTACCTTATGAATAGAGCCCGTGCCGCGATACCCATCCTCCTCAGTCAAAATCGGCGAAACGGACTGAGTCAGGACTTCCTCATTTTAAGGAGCATAGACATGGAAGTAGGACACAATTTGTTGAATTCTTACTTCCTTTTAGACCGCTTCACAATAACAAATAGCCTCATACTGGAAAATATAGTTAACCAGAAACGAAACCTGCAAAACCAGGTCACATTTTAAAGTCCACACGTCCACTTTGATATAAGTGGTCCCATGGGTACCTTAGTTACAATCAATGCACGGAGCCAATGGGTGTCAATGGTCATACATACAATTAAAGTACCAAACTCAGGCGCCATCTTAGGAGAACCCATAAAGTACTAAAAGTACTACATCAAACTGCACAAAGCGAATAGTAGCTCATGTATACTCCAAAAAAAATTCGCTTCATGTATCTGTTCTAGTACAACCTTGCAGGTTCCTTCCCCTCGCACTAGAGATCGGGATATCTGGGGCCATTTCCACAGATCTATGTACAATGTGTAGGTAGAGACTGGCACCCTGTGTGACAACCATGGCTCGTTAAGAGTTAGCATTAAGGAGGTCCGGCATGAGAGAAAGTAAGGGGCTAGTGCTAGTCACCCTCATCAGTGGATGGTTGCGGAGTCCGCTAGAGTCTTCGCGTGGTGCAAGGCAAAGCAGCCTGTCATGCGGGGAAAGAGATGATAGAAAAGAAGGGAGAGGGAGGAGAAAAGGTAGAAGAAAAGGGAGGAGAGAGGGCTGGAGTAAAAGGAGCAGCAGGAGGCACTGTGAAAAGAAGGGGGGGAGAAGATAGGGACAGAATGGGGATACAGTGTGGTCGTTAGCGAGGCCCCTAGGGTGACAGCCGAGTGGAGTTCTACCATCTGGGAGGGTAGGGGGCAAGGATAGAATAGGGTGGTGGCTAACTTGCATGTGTAAGGTGCAGGGGGAGTAGCTGGGGCTTTGACTAAGGGCCAGTAGGGTCAGTGGGATCAGTGGGGTCAAGGGCGAAGATGGTCGTGGGACAGAAGTGGCTGACGGCAGACAGTTTATGAAGGTGGTACTGCAAGGAAGGGGGTCCACACCTGATTGAATACAGCAGCCTGATCCTGTAGATTATAGATGACTCTTTCATGTGTGGCGATGCGGGTCATTGCCACAATCCATTTGCCGGGGGTTGGAGAAACTACCAATCACCAGTGGCAGAGGATACAGATTTTTGCAGTTGCTAGCGGCGTATTAAACAGTCTTCGTTGCGGTCTGGACAGGGCCGGAAGGGAAGCCATATCATGCATTATGATAAGTGAAGAGGAGAGCGGTAGTCAAAGCGGTACAGATTCAGCCAGGGTGAGTCCCACAGTTTTCCATAAAGGCTGGACCGGTGGGCATTCGATTAGAATATGGAGCAAATCGCAGTGTGACTCTGGGCAGCGCCAACACTGCGCGTGCGGGAAAAGCCAAGTCCTGTGTAATTTCATCGGGGTCCAGTACCAATCATGGATTACCTTGAAGAGGCAAAATTTTAGCCGAGCTTCGCGAGTACCCCTGTCTAGAGCCTCCAAAATGTCCGTCCAGCCCTCTATGTCAAAGGTCCGCTGCAGATAGGCTTGCCATTGTAGGCGTAGTTTTTCCAGAAGAGGTTGCGAGTACAGACACGTAATGACCTCATAGAGGCCTGCCATGATGTCTTTGTGCTTTCCCCATGTCTTTAAATAAGCTACCACGGGCGAAGTCTGGAGTCCCCAGCGGATATTGCCAGCGTTCTATTGTAAACAGTGTTTAAGTTACAGGTATCGCCATTCCTCCTGTGGGTAGAGGTTAAATTCCAAAACTTGAGCAAGGTTATTGATACCAGCACTGCTCCACTGCTGCCAGTTGAGCACCTCCCTCCCTATCTGCAAGCTATCGTTGTTCCATAAGGGGGCCTGGGCGTGTAAGAAGGGGTGCACTCCAAGCAAGCGGTGGGCCCTACACAAGGCCGCTCAGGACGCCCTTAAGATTGGATTCGCTGTGGTGGAAGACGAGAGATCGTCACGGTAAAGCCCGCCGAGTCCCCCGTCATGGGAAAGCAGCGTCCTCTCCAGGGCTACCCACTGCGGTGGTTCCTGCGATCCAGGCAGTGTATGAGCGAGTTGTGACCGGTGCAGAGCTAGGGCGTAGTGCTCCACCAAGAGATGTCCCATTCCTCCATGAAAAAGGCGCGCTATTAGCTTGGCTGATGCCAGTCGTGGTCACGTGGAACCCCACACAAAGGCTCTGATTGCCGCATCAATCAGCCTTAATGTCGAGAGGGGTACTTGTAGGGGTAGTAGGCCCAAAACGTAAATGAAGCGAGGTACCGTGACCATTCTCACCGACAGCATCTTGTCCCACATGGAGAGGCCCAGATGGGTAAATTTTTCAGAGTCAAGCTTCATTCGCGTAATGAGGGGGTCCAAATTGTCTGCCACCATATGGGCCAGGCCTTGATTGACTAGCACTCCCAAATACTTAAGGTGCTTTGGGATCCATCGGAATGGGAAGCCGAAAAGCGCAACTTTCGTGGTCACAAGTGAGAGGGGGAGCGCCTCGCTCTTGTCCCAGTTTATGCGGTAACCGGAGAGGGCCGCGAATCCATCTATGATCTCCAATAGGGCTGGTAGGAAACGTTCCAAGTCAGTTACGGTTAAAAGGACATCATCGGCGTACAAGTATATTTTGGAGGTACCACTCAGCAGAGGAAGGCCCGCTATCAAGGGAGAGGAACGGATGGAGGCCACTAGCGGCTCGGTTGCCAACAGGAACAAAAGGGGTAAAAGGAGATATCCCTGCTGTGTCCCTCTGCCTATGGGAAAGGGGTCCGAAAGGAATCCCCCACAGTTAACCAGCACCGTCGGATGATCATAGAGCAGGCGGACTTTAGAAATAAACTGGTCACCCAAACCGAACTTTGCCAGGGTCGCGAAGATGTAGGGCCATTCTATGCGATCGAACGCCTTCTCAGCGTCTAAAGATAGGACTAATGCAGTCTCTGGCGTGTCCCTGGATGCCCATAGGGTATGGCAGAGAGCGCGTAGGGGATTCCTGGAGGTGCGACCTGATACAAACCCCACCTGGGTGTAGTGAATTGGGGATGGTATGACTTTGCTTAGGCAGTTTGCTAGAATGCTGGCTAATATCTTTATATCGCCGTTCAGGAGAGATATGGGCCGGTAGCTGCTACAGAATAGAGGATCCAGTCCCGGTTTCGGTGTGATCGCTATTGTGGCATTGTTGGAGAGTGCGCCCAGAGATTCCGTCCGGCACATCAATCATCTCCTCCCCCGCCCACTTATAAAATCCAGCGGGGAATCCATCTTTCCCCGGGTGATTTATGGTAGGGGAGGTCAGAGATGACTTTCGTAATGTCCAGCCTGTTTATTTCCCCATCCAGCAGGTTGCGCCCCTCGTCGGAAAGAGAGGGTAAGTCAATGTTAGTGAAAAAGGCCTCAAATTTGGGCAGCGTTGGATGTCGACTCCGGTGCGTAGAGATGTCAGTGGAAGGATGAAAATTCATTGACCATTTCTTGTGGGTGCGTAAGTGTCTCTCCTGTGTGAGTGCGAATGGCCGGTATAGCGAGGGCAGCCGTTCTCTGATGGAGCTGGGCTGTCAGCAGTCGACCAGCCTTCTCTTCTTGCTCATAGTGTCTCCCTTGTAGGCGTTGCAAGGCGTATTCAGCCCTAGAGGTGTATAGCTCATTCAAGGCCATGCGGGCGCGTTCCAGGCATCTACGTGCATGAAGAGAGGGGTGGCTTGTATATTGATGCGTGAGACGTCTAATATCAGTTTCCAGGGTCACTTGTTGTGCTTTTCATTCTCAATTTGCAAACGCGGCGTAACACATCATTTGTCCACGTATGGTCGTTTTGGCCGCTGCCCACACGACCCTCTTGGAGTCAACAGTGCCCAGATTATCTTGAACGTATGTGGACGTGTGAAATCGTAACTTCGCCTTACCGTTTGGGGAGCGGTAGTGACCTGGGGACACCAGGCCCACCTGGACAGCGACGTGGATTGGGGAGTGGTCTAAAAGACTAAATTCCAGTATTTGAGCATCCTGGGCATGAGCCACTATGGTGTGCGAGATAAGAAAATAGACTAAACGGGATTGAGTGCCGTGCACCGGCGACAGGAAAGTATACTCTCTGTCGACCGTGTGTGTTAGCCTCCAATGGTCTACCAGGCCGTTGTCCATCATCACATCAGACTGTAGGGCCCTGTCTGTGTTATTACTGATATCCAGAGGTCCAGTTCTATCTAGCACCGTGTCTCTAGCCAGGTTTCAGTCTCCCCCAATTACATAACGGGTTTCCCCTATTTCAGTCAAAAGACAGTTGATTTTCAGAAAGAACAGTCGCTTTGAACCAATTGGCGCGTAAATGGAGCCCACACATAGTGAGAAGTCCCCCAACTTTAATTTAGCGAACACGTACTGCCCCTCTGGGTCAGCCCATGATTTAATGACAGTGAGAGGGATTGTTTTTCGTAGCAATATTGTGACACCGCATTTCTGGGGGACACTACCACCTAGTACTTGAGGGGTAGGACTGCAACTAAATAACGCTGTTCCGACCCAGTCCTGGTGCAGTTTATCAGACTCAGCCCTGCCAAGGTGTGTCTCCTGGAATAGGGCTATATCAGCCCATTTGGAATGGAGGTAGGAGAGCATCTTCTTCCGTTTTATGAAATGGTGAAGGCCGTTGACATTCCAGGATATGATCTGTAGCAGGGTAGGAGGGGGTGGGAGAAAGCCAGCCATAGTGGTACTCAGAAATAGGAGGGGGGCCGAGAAAGCCAGACAAGGGGGGAGGAGATATGGGGGAGACGGTAGATTAGTACAGGTATCTATATAGAGAGGCTGTCTCGACAGTTGTTGAGGCGGTAGGGGGAGGGGTAAAGCTAGGATGATGAATCGGGGTGGAAAGAGAGGAGAGAGGGGAAAAGACATCAGGGAGAAAGAAGAAAAGGGAGAAGAAGAGAAAGAGGGGAGGAAAAAAAAGAGAAGGAAGAGAGCAGGGGGGAGAGATAGAAATATGAGGAATGAGCCAAATGGGTAAAGAGTGGCCAATACCACTCAAGATCAGGGATAGGAAAAGGAAGAGACAGAGAGAAAGAAAGAAGTGAAAGGAGATAGAAAGGGAGAGAAGAGGGCGGAGCAGTGAAGCCCCGCTGATCCTGAACTGCAGTCTGCGGGTCTAAACCTAAACCTACGAAGCTCGATCATCCGTCCGCTCGACGGGCGCCTGGCCCGGGGGAGGACGTGCAAAACAGCCCAGTCCCACTGTCCCAGTCCCTGTGCCTCATCGTAAGCACAGTAGGGGTAGTGTGTGAGCTTGTGATTAAAAGCCGGCACAGCGTTGCACCGCCAGGGGGGGAGAACAATGCCACAGAAAAAAGGCCACAGCAGGGGCAGCGTGCCGCCCAGAAATAGAGGGGGAGAACAGGGGGGTCATCGCTGTGTGTGTGCAGTGGGTGACATCAGGCCGGGGCTGCGGTAGTAGTGACCAGCCGCACCGGTGATGTGGGGGCGTGACATCTGGGTGAGGGAGGGGGTGGAGGGGTGGGGAAGCATTCATCATCATGCCCGCTGAGGAGCTCACGCCTCATAGTACGGTGACCCCCAAGTGAGACACCCAAGTCATGGTGTTTGTTGTCAATCGCTAGCAATGGATGGGAAATATTACAACCATGAGGGGGCCGATTGGGCATCACGGGGGGGGGAATTCCGTCTTGGGGGGTGAGGGGGAGGGGTAAGGGAGGAGAGCAGGTAAGCTGGAGAGAAAGAGAAAGTGGATCGTGATCATATGAACGATATGACATTGAATACTTGAGACAACGGACAACAATCAGGTGGATGAAATCAAACTGAAAACATATTGAATCTAAGTGGCACGTTATGCAACAGGTTCAAACCGCACCGACGGGGGTTGGGCAACAGATTGTTTTTTTTTTAGGATTATTGGAATACAATTCAACTGCAAAACAAAACATCAGTGACAACATATAGGCAGGTACTCATCCTTCCGTCGTCTCAGTGGGAAGACCATTGCGCTGTGTTCAGGGCTCCATGTTCATCACCGTCTCAGCTCCTGTGGTGGGCTGAGTTGCTTTGTTATCAGGTGGGGGCTGGTGGGCTTCAAGGGGGAACAAGACTTGTCTCTGTCTGTTGTTTGCGTGTGCATCGCTATTGCCTGCAGAACTTGTCCCCTGTCGTCGTGGCTCTTCATGAGTCTGTCTAGGTCTCTCCCCCTGAGATGGAAGTCCACAGTGGGCTAGCCCATTTCCTCGGGGGTGGGGTTCGGGGATGGCACGTCTTGAGTCACCCCAGGCAAGTCCTGAGGCCAGGTTGGAGTAGCTGTATCCATGGATTGGGTCTCAAGCCCTTCCAGAATAAATCGCAGGTCCTCAGGCTCGTAGAAGTCCTTGGACACACCATTTTTAGTGATCCACATTCTTGCCGGTTCAAACAGACCATATTTCACTTCCAGCTGGCGTAATCGGGGTCGGATGGCCAAAACGCCTTCCTTCGCTCGTTAGTCTCTCTGGAGAAGTCAGCAGCCAGTCTGATCTCTTGTCCATCCATCCTGAATGGGCCATGGGCACAGGCCGTCTGTAGGAGTTGGCGGGTCTGGGCGTGTCGCAGGAGGCATGCTATGATTGGGCAGGGCCAATTGGCATCATCCCGGCGCTTGGGGCCTAGCCTGTGCGCTCTCTGAAATTTCAGGGGGGGGTCATAAGTTAGGCCAGTGAGCTTGGAAAGCATCTCTTGCAGGTAGGAGAGAATGTCCGCACCTTCAGTGTTCTCCGGGAATCCAAAAAAGCGGACATTGTCCCTACGACTCCTATCCTCCAGGTCTATTAGCTTGCTATGGAGGTATATAAGTTCCTAATCTCTGTCCTGGGAGGAGGTGATGTGTGCTTCCACCATTGTCACTCACTGACTGTAAGCCTGCAATATCCAGGCGCATGGATTTCGTCTCCGCTGCCAGCGAGGCCATGGTGTTGGCCATCCCCTCCAGCTTGCAACCCACCGCCGATATCTCTTGTAAGATGCGGTCCATGGTTGCTCCCTGCGTTTGGTCCGCCATGTTGCTGGGCGGAATGGTTGGATGCACTTCTGGGGTGGAGGACGGGACCCACGAATGGTGTAGGGCTTCCGAGAAAAGTAATTGCCTAGTCGGTTTACCTGAGTGCTTGCCCGATGTCCTGCCACCAGGCATCGCAGACTCCCTGATGTGGGTGTGGTCCAGTAGGCTGTAGACCCAGGGTCTCTCACTGAGTGCTGGCTTGCAGTACAGCAACAGTTTGCGGATGAGAAGGACGTGTGGGAGAAGGAGGGGGAAGAGGCTCCTGCCACTTCCAGCAATGGATCCAGTACGTAGTAGGAGTCAGAGAGTGACTGCTGCAATGTCAGTGGTCAGAAGTCAAAAGTCAAAAAGAGAGAAGAGTGGTGCGTGCCTCTTGGATTTAGGACCAGCGAGGAGGGGCAGGTATAGTGCATGGGGTCTCTGCCTTTCCAGCAGTGGTTTAGGCACTCTATGCCTGTAGGCCCTCCAGTCTGGAGGCTGTGGGCAGCACTGACAGTCTGCTGTCGCAGAGTGTATGGGCACAAATGGTCCTCTCTCCGGTGGTCACGACAGGCTCTCTTCGCTCTTCCTGCGCAGTGTCGAAGGGAGTGCTTGGTCCGGGACGCCTGCTGTCCCGGTCCGCAGTCTCACGGGGCACAGTTCCTCCGTGGGTCATGCCAAACTCAACAGATCTTACTTCCCCTAGATTATAAGCGCAGTGATAAGGAGGGGGGGGTTATCCCCCTCTTAAGAATCCAAGGGATGGAGTGGTATTTGGAGGATCAAGGGCCAACTGACCAGGGCCCCTCTTTGTCAATGTTGCGCCATAGTTATGAGGTTGCTGCGGTCCCTTGTCTGCAGTCCACCGTCCCCTTTCACCTAGAGGCCAGCCTCGTGGGGTACAGTGTCCACTCCCTTTCTTCCAAGGGGCGGGTGTGCGGGGTCACCTTCCTTGGTTTATGGGCGGTCCAGGTTGCAGCTTTTCACCCCACCTTGTATCGTCGGGCGCACTTAGTTCCTTGCGCCTGGAGGCAAGCCTGGGGGCGCTGTGTTCACTCCCTTTCTTCCGAGGGTCGAGTGTGCTGGGTCACCTACCTTGGTTTATGGGCGATCCAGGTTGCAACTTTTCACCCCACCTTGTATTGTCGGGTGCACTAAGTTCAAAGCGCCTTTGCCCCTTGAGCAGGATCTCCCAGGAGGGGGTGAACGGGGCGGTAAAAGGGAGAGAACGTGTGGGGGAGCAGGGTCGTGGGCTGTGGGGGGGCGGCCCACCGGAGAGTCCTCGCTGCAGTGCGCACTTTTCCCGAAGGTGCTCAAGGCCACTCTCTCCTCCCTCCGTGTCAGGCCGAATTGTCACGGGAGGCTGCGGCTCGCTGCAAAGGCTGCAATAGGCCGCAGTGGGGCGTGCATTCCGCGCAAGAGGTAGCAGGCTTACCCCACGTCCACCGAGTGGTTCCATACGCCGCAGCGTCTTATGGCACCCCCTCGGTGGCAGAACTCGGAGGCACACTGTCCGTGCAGCGCCGCCACCCCCGGTACGAGGCCCACCGCACCACGGAGCTCTGTTCCTAGGTGGCCATCTGTGATCGTGGCCAGACCACACCCTCAATACAGTTTATTTTTATATAACTTGTTGTGGAGTTTTCTTTGTGGTGTATTTATTGTGTCAATGAGTTGTGTTTGTTGTGCAAACGCTGTACACATTTTGCCTACCAAGGCAGTGAGCAGGGGTTATCTTAGGTGTGTAGCTTCCTTGTCCCGACTAGAGTGATGGTTACTGCCTGGCTGAGGGGCCTACCCTAGCCAACCAGAAACCCCATTTCTGACAACGCTGAAGTTGGAAGTTATTGATTGCAGCTCTTTTGGCTATGATAGCTATAAATACATTTCATTCTTCTGCCACTATCCCCATCTTAACATGGATGCTAGTTTCTGTTTTTAACACTAACATATACTGAAAAGTGATGGACTGAATGCTTGAACTAATCTTAACTACTGGTAATTACTCAGGTCGCCTTCCAGTCCATCAATGTTTTACACACCATACCACTTCAGTTTGGGCCCAGCCATATGCAAATCAGTCTTGACCTTGCCCCAAATTGTCCAGTCTGAACTGCCAGGGCAGGGCCTCTCTGGACTGAAACACAGGCAATCCAGGACTTGTTTCACCCTCAGTTAGTGCTCATGAGGCAGGGATAGCTTGGTTCAATTGATAGTGTGCATGAGATCTATGTCTGGGCATACCCTTCCAACTTCTGTTGTTGAATACTGTGAGCATTGGGGGAATTATCTATGTGTATTCACTTGATAACCACTCTAAATTAGACACCAATAATGATTAATAATAAATATGTTATGCTTGACGTTTACCTAGCAAGCACACAAAGGTAAGGGGAGCAATGCTTGTAAATAGTTTAAACCATTGGCACCACTAAGGCAGCAAGATAACCACTTTAAACCTCTTACTTGTGTAGCTATATCACCTAGTCACAAGTAGGTGCATAATTTCTTGAGAGCAGAGTTCTGTTTGGCCCAGATTTAAGAAGGCCTAGTGCCACATTAGCATAATTTGTTTTAACGCTAATGTGGCGTTGGGTTTCTAAAATCGCTGCGCCATATTCACAAAGGGGGGTTTTAAGGGACTCAAGAAATGTGGCACTGCATTGGCTGTAGCGCCACTTTTCTTAAATCTGCCCCTTAGTGTTTTATTCAAATTTTCTTTCTGTTGATGTTCATCCGTCCATAATAGTGTGTTATTGGGGCTTATTGTTTATAAGCAATTTTCTTTGGCTGTTGTCTCTCCCCCTTTCTCCATATATATACACACAGACACACACACACATGCACACCCACACATGGGCGCGCGCGCGCACACACACACACACACACACACACCAATGTATTATAATACTAGAGTGTCTAAATAAGGTTGCTTTGGAAGCATTTATATCCAGTTCTGATATTTTGTACCAGCTTTGCTGAGGTCATTGATCTGCCCCTAGTTCGATTATTGATATATTTGAGTTGTGTCTGTCAGGCGAATTCAGTAGAGCTGGTTTCTTCCACAGCAGGAAAAGTAAGATGTCTAGTCTTGAAAAAGAAATACTGTAACTTAAATGGTTCTACTAAAAGTCTAATTTGAAAATCAGGAGTTTGATACCCAAGTTGATATCTGATTAATGCGTATTAATTGGAATGGAGAAATGCCTGTCTGGTCTCTTTCACATTTTCTCTTTAATAATACACGACTGTTCTTATAGAGAATAATTTGTATTAAGATAATATAATGGTAGTATTTAGCAAATATAGGTCATAAAGATCAGTACAAAGCAGAGACGATTCAGTAATTTTCATTAGTTAAAAGATTGACATGTATTTGTCTCAAATAGATACAATATTAAGTGTAGGTTAAGGGTTGTAATTTAATGGAATTATGGTGTACATTCAAAGTGGCTCAACTGTTAAATTATTTGGTCAGAAGGATGTTTCCTTGGAAGTTTTGAAAGTTTCCATGGCTGGTGTTATAACATTGAGCATGGGAGATACTTGGTGAGAGAAGATGATGTTGAATTATGGGAGATATCTCAATAATTATCCAGGAACCAGGAAGATTAAAGAGTAAGAGAGGAGAAAGAGAGATGTTCAGAGTTCAGCTGTTTTCTGAAGTTACCGACAGTAGTGTAGCTGTAATAACAGAAATCCAATAGTCCAGGAGAGAGTGGTTTCTAGTTTTCATACGAACAATGCTGTGCATAAGTGGTACAGCCACACTTTATCAAAGTCAGCAGAGGAATTTCTCCCTCAGATAACAAGGTGTGACAAAGAACAAAAGGAAACCATTGAGGGGTTGTCAGGTAATCTGAGATTTTAGCAGGCTGAGGCTAGTAAATTTAAGATGAATCAGGAAACCCTCCCTTCGAATGAAAGAAGTAGGCATAAAACAGAAATGAAGAAGTTATAAGCAATAAATCACAAAAGCTAAGGAGGCTTGTTTCTCCAAGAAAATAGAGAAGGCTAATAACTCAACTAGGAAACCCTTCTACACTTTAAAGGGCATTGAGTTTTGTACAGGTGGAAGCTTGGAAACTGCTTATTTTGACAGCCAGCTGGCCCTTCCCAAATTGTGCAGTCTGGGGATCCAGCACAGTAGATGCTGCTGGACTTGTCTGTAGAAATTGGCACGTTCGATCAGTCAACCTTATGGAAAGTGAATGGAAAGAGTGAGTCAAATGGTGAGAGTGTTGAACACTTTGGAAAGGTGGCTGTAATCGTTTTGTTAGCTCATATGGCCAGGAGGATATTGGAAAAAAGAAAGCACAGTAGAAACCCATTAGTTATGGCATCCCTCAGAGCCTCTGACATTCTTTCATCCTAATTAATTTTAATTTGCCACTACTCTTTGATGCCCTGATGAATCTTTAGGTCGATTTTCTAAATTATTTAGATAACACCAAAGAGATTTTCCATCTGTTCTATAATCCCTTAAATGACAGAGACAGTGAGAGTGTGGACTAAATGAAGCTAAAATGAGTTTCTGATTCTAGTTTTTGATACACAGCTAAAAAAGGGAAGATTGTTGTTTGACTGATTTAGCGTGCGCCAAACTAAGATTTTGAAAGGCTCCCATAACAACTGGTCCATTTTTTATGTAATAATTACTGTATCGTATCAATAAAATCTGACACCAAAGGATTTATTGTTTGAGAAAATTGTCACTTTTTTAGAGTTTTGCTCATGAAATGGGGCATAACATTCAGGGTTTGGTGCATACTCCACAAAAATCTGCATGTTCCAGTAATTACCGGCATTTTTGTCCCTTTGAGTTCCGACATGTTTGACCTGCCGAAGTTTAACAGGGGAGGCACAACTCATAATTCCAGTATGTGTGTTAAAATAGTTCATGCACATATTGGGTATGATCAGTTCTTCAGTAGTTAGAATTTATATTTCACCCCACGTGTGCATGAATGGCCACATGAAAAGCCTAATTTTGTCTTTCAGTTTTACCACATTAAACTGCTGATGTTTTTATTTAAGGAGAATAATACAATAAAAAAAGATCGATCTTAGATACTATATTGTATTATCGAAATCCAAAAGCTTGGGCAGTAGTCATTCTACCTATTTCTTCCCAGATCAAAATATAATGGCAGTTGTATTTGATTCTGGTATCATATAAATTCCATTTAAAAACGTAAACTCTTGTTCATTGAATAGTCTACAACAAGTTAACGATTACTTAAAAGAACAATTTCACATCTGTCCGCCTGTGGCATCCTTGAGATCCACAAATAATAAACAGAAAATACAGCTGAAAGTGTGGAAAAATGCGTAACAGTTTTATGTAAGGTTATCTTGAATGAACAAAGAATGACAGAGAAACTTCTTCCCTTTACCAAGGCACTAAAGATGCACCTTATCTTAAGTAAATGTTTTTGTTGTGCATTGTCGGCAGTGCTTAATCACCTCGTCCGATAAACAAGCATATATAAATGGCTTGATGGTGAGGGGCACCACGGTAACATTATATGTACACACAGTTACCTTTCTCTTGCAATTTCAGCTGCCTGTTGTAATAGGTGTTCTCACATTAAACACTGTTCCATGATAGACGAAGTCGGAAGCCCTTACCTACACCTAGTTCTACCAGTAGCGGTATTGGAATCTGCTTGGTAGAAAAAGTTTTAAAACTCAACCGAGATTGCATCTGAATCTGCCACTTTGCTTAAACTGGGAAGAGATAGCTTTCTAGATGTCTGCGCTCATGAGATCCCTTTCTAACTTGTCTGCATCTTCCTGTGTCTAGCTTAAAATGACGCAAACTACCATTAGACGGTGCGTTTTAAGATCAAGATCTCAAGATTAGAGATTTTTACAAAATATTTACAGATTATGGCGGTGCTTAATTTGTAAATAAAAACGTGCCGGTGCCCAAAGCCCTCCTCTTGAACACGCTGCTGCATTTTTTATGTACGAGCAGGAAATACTGGGGCAGCATAATCCTGAAGCCATCTTGGGCCTCTTTAATCCATTTACAGCCACTCCCTACCCCTTCAGCTGACTCTGGCAGGTTTCTGCTTTCTCACTTTGTGACACTTTTTCCATTTTCTCTTCCTCCTCCTTTCCCAAATGTGTCTTTTGCTCGCAGCAACTGCTTGAGGCAGAAGAATAAGCCCCGGCCTTCAAAAATAAGTGCCGGTGCTCAGCACCGGAACCAGCAAGCACAAATTAAGCACTGGATGATGGAGGAGATGATATGAAGAATAGTGCCCTGAAATGGTCATATATGCTGGGGCACGATGTCAGCTGTATAGATATCATAAATGCACAGAAAATGGGTTTTGAAGCATTCAGGTCTTCCACGCTTCGTTTATAGCACTTCAAATTACTTAATTGGACCTATTGTACACCATTGGTAATATTCCGATTTAATATCTAGAGGACTCAAATTGTCCCAGATTTTACATGGACTATAGGACGTAATGTGATTTTAACTGTTAAGACCCTTAAGTCTGGAACTGATGATGAAATCCCACAATAATGGAACTATTTTGGGTTAAATATTATAGCAATGCAAGACTTTGTATGTCCTGAAATCGATCAATTCCAACCTTATAGTTACGACCATGTTTCAATAGAAAAAGTGTTTTTTGACTTGCCTGTATCTTTGGCACCGTTTGACGAATCTTCGTGAAATTAAAAACAAAAACTGCCCATGTGATTCTTGTTACACACAAAATGTTTTGGGGTGATCTGTCAAGCCGGGGCCAAGAAAAAAGGGAGGTGGGGAGATAAAAAAATGTGCGTTCCGATGTTAATTCCCATAGGAGTTCTGAACACGACTAGAGCCCGAATTGCTGGACATAATTATGCCAAATTTGTCAGAAAGCTAGCTTTCAGTTCACAGATTGTGCTTTTGATCATTTGGTGTAAATCCGTTCAGGACGTTTTTGAGATATAAAAGGGAAAAAACATTTGTAAATCTGAGTTCATAAACTCTTTGCAAATTATGATGAGCTTGTGCAGGGAAATGCACAGATCTAATTGGCTGCCAAAACTTCAGCCAGGAAATGTTGGCAGCCATCTTGGGACTCGGCTTCTGCTGAGTCCCAGAAAAAGAGGAAAAAAAATAAAAGGGTGCGGGGCAGGGTCACCCTGACCCCTTAGCTCTGGTGCTGGGGCACCAGAGGGACCCCACCAGAACAAAACAAACACTTTTTAAAAGTTTTGCTACCGTGAATTCGCAGCGCCACTGCGAATGTGTGGTAAACATTAAAAAAAACAAAAGAGGCCCCCTTTACTTGTATTTTAGGACATATAAAAACTAAGGAGAGGGGCTCATGGGACCTCCCCTCCTGGGCTTATTATTGCCCAAGGATTGCCACCCATGGCAAAATGTAGTATTTGAAGTAGGGGGTTCCTGTGGACCCCCGAGCCTTGGGGACTGCCACCTTCCCGAGACTAACTTAGAATTAAATGTGTTGGTGTGCCCAACCCCCGCACAACTTCGGGGAACACCACCTCCCCTGGTCCAAAGATATTATTAAATGCGGGAGCCACCTGCCCCCCCGCAGCCCCCAGGACTGCCACCTCCCTTTGGGCTGAATTTAAATAAGATAGGGGGTCTGTTGCGGACTCCCTTCCCCTGGGACCACCACCTCCCCTGGGCAAAAATGAATGTCAGATGGGTGCCACGCAGCCCCCTTTGTGGAGACAATAATGGCCCTGGAGACCGTGACACCCCTGGGCCGGCTCCTATTATGTCCTGGGGTGCCTAAACCCAGGATATAGCTGTTTGCTCTGACTTGGTGGCAGCTTTGACAGTTGCCGCCAAGTCAGAGCAAACACTCTGCTAGCAGCAAGTGAGAGCTGTTAAACAGCTCTCACTTGCTGTGAGCAGAGGTTTACTCAGTTTCCCTGCCCACCGGCAGGGAAACCGAGGAAATAATTGCTTTGGCAGACAGTGAGCTGCATCTTTAGCAACTCCCTGTGTCCAAAAACAATGCCGGCTCCACAGGAGGCGGGGAGTCGGCTGGGACCGCAGAGGCCTTCAGGCTCCCTTGTGGTCCCCAATGCACACTGGGTGCCCTGTGGGGTACCCAGTCTTGATGGCCAGTCTCCGGGGGTGGGGTGCCCGGGGCCGAAACCGGCTGGGGGGCGCGTGACCCTCCTCCCCTAAAAAAAAAGTAGATGGTGAGGCCGGGTCCTAGGGGATGGGGTCCCTGGGGCTGGAATCAGCTGGGGGGGGAGCTGCGTGGCCCTTCTCAACCAAAACAAAAAATATTAATAATAATAAAAGGCTGGGCCTTGGGGGATGGGGTCCCTGAGGCTGAAATCGTCTGGGGAGGGAGCCATGCTCCCCCCAATAAATAAAGTTTAAAAAAGGCTAAGCCGTCCTGGCCTACATGTTCATTTCACAGAAATTAAACCTCAACAGGAAGCACTTACAAATATAAACGTAGAAGTTGAAGCTCCACTTCTGGAAAGGACAAAGGATGTGCACAGTGTCGGGTTCAGTGGTTAGGCGTGGTAGGCCACAGGGACTAGCTGTAGGCAGTGCACTGTGGTGGTTGTATTAAGGTATAGTAATGAAAATTATTTTACGTTAAACAACCATAGAAATTAATTGATAAAAACAAAGGTTAAAGGGACGTTACAGTTAGGAAATAGCATTTAAAAAAACATAGAAATTCACTGAAAAAAACAAAGGTTACAAGGACGTTATAGTTAAACTCACATTTTAAACATACAAAACTAGTCTTTCACCTGTTATAGTTAGACTTATCTCAAGTAACTATAATTTGTACCCTAAGGTAAGTATAACTCGCACCATTTCCATGCACTGCAAATTACCCCACTGCCTCATGACATCTTTGATAACATCAGTGATAATTTCAATGTAATACTTGCACTAACATCTTTGAGGAAAAAAATTTCATGGCTGGGGCACGATAGGAATTCTCATCTACTAAAGTTTTGAGCAGTTGCAAAGCTTGCAAAAAAGGCTTCACAAACCGCAAGGCCTCACACCAAAAACCGGCAACCAAAAAAGGCTTCACAACCGTAGAATATGTTTTTATAATGTACAAACCCCCTTTATTGAGCTGGGAAATACTTCTGATTTGTAGAAGGGATTTTGCAACCCTTTCTGAATCTCAAATTGAAGAGAATGTGAAAGAGGTGTTTCCCTCTTTTATGCAATTCGCAAAAGAATGTGTCAATGGGTTATCATCCAAATTGTGGCCTCAAATCATTGAAAATTTACCACCTCACAAGTTGGGGTGGTAACTGATTTCAAATGGGAAACTGTCCCGTGTGCACAGCTTCCGATTCGGGAATCATATTCGATGCTGCTGGGGAGGATGGGGTGTGGAGTTGGTGGTAGCAAGTGGGGGATCTAGGGGATGATTGTGGGGTTCCTCCATGTATCCCCAAATAGGAACTTTTTATTGTTAAAGGAGTCCATGTCTTTTTAAAGGACACAAGTTGCATTGTTTAATATAGCCTTAAACCCGCCGTAGCGGGCTCTACCGGCTATTAAAGGCCCGCTCCTGCGTTAAAGGCCCGAGCCGAAGGCGGGTTCTAAGGCTATTAGAACATTCTGCCACTCAGGGCAGAATGTTCTATTAAATAAAACAAATTCCTCACCCAGCCCGAGGGGATTAAAATCCCCTCGGGCTCCCTGAGTCTTTGTTCACAGCTCTTGCTGTGAACAAAGAGAACATTGGAATGTTGGCGCTGTGGGCTTTTACCGGCCAGTATAAGCCCAGAGCACTCCATTGTTTTCAATGGAGCTGCCAACATTCCAATGTTCTAATAAAAAATAGTGTTCGGGAGATCAAATGCAAGGATAGTAATCTGCTGTCCCCTGCAGGCCACGATTCCTACATTCCCAGCCATTCACATGGGGTCACAAATAGCTACCTGCCTAATTAACATTCTATTAGTATACAGGTTGAACCACATTTTTTTTTCTGTTCACAATCTTCACATCCCTTATTTGTAGAAAGGGATAATGCACCTTGCCCTTAACCTTCTGTACAAACTGATGGCTGGGAAACTACTGAATTTTGTTCTTTCAAAAGCTGTAATTTGAAGTATTAGAAAATTGTTTTCAAATTTAAGGGATTTTACGAGCTGTTAACACACATTTCAATTATACAGCTAATGATGGTGAACACCGTGACAATAATGAGACTGAGTTGTAGAGCAGTGGTTCCCAACCTGTGGACCGGGGACCCCTGGGGGTCCGCGAAGCCTCCTCAGGGGGTCCGCGGCTGCTTAGAAAATTAAATAATATTAAATTAGGCCCCCAGACCTCAGTAAGGACTTAATGGGGGGTCCCCGAATTCCAATAATGATTCAGTGGGGGTCCCCGGGTCCCAGTAATGATAATGTGGGGGTCCACAGAAGTCAAAGGGTTGGGAACCACTGTTGTAGAGGATTTATGGAGGATCAGGCTGCACTGCAGGTGGGCGTAGTGAGCCAGGTGCTGGAAATGCCCTGCCTAAGAGACATGTTTGGGCGATAATGTTGGACGTTTTCTCGTCTAAAAAGTGACACAAACCACAAGAACTGTGAAAATGTCAAATACTAGGACACGCTGATATTATTGGTGGTTGTGCATGGTATAGCAATTTTATGCAGAACAGTAGGGCACTGGGCCTCGTGGACCAGAGGAGTACAAAAACATAGTACAGGAAATCCACACCTCTGGGATACACAATGAGCAGGGTGAATTTCGTTCACGATTTTAGGAATTAACAGAACACAAATAATTACGTAGGGAACAGAAACATCACGGGTGTGTTAAAATGTTTAAGGCCAACAAGTGAGTTCAGACTTTTCTCTGTACAGAAGTTATTTTTGTTCATTCAAACCCAGATTTTTCCACTATTATTACTGCAAATAAACCTGTGTTTTGGCTCACCGGCAGCGCCCGTAAAACCACGTTTGCTGCTGTGTTTCGCTCGCTTTTGAGAGAACTGTAAGCAACCACACATTTTTATGACCTTGTTACTTCCAAGTTGACACAGTTTATTTCATCCTCAAATACCTCAAAACACTTTCGAATTAAAAATCGACCTAAATTTTGATGCCAGTGGTGTCCCCCAAAAATAACTGTTGCTGTTAAATGAAAATCATAGACATTTTTAAAGACCACTTTATTGGAGTTATGTGGAGGGGTGGTTTGACCCCTATAAATGGTTTAAGGTGATTGGGCCAAATAGGACATTTGAAAGCGCACTGGGCTAGTAACATTGGTATAACTTGATAAGATATAAGCATTACTTTATATAAAGATGTTTGCATTTGCCTCCTAGCAGTGTTCTGGGAAAATAGTGCTAATAGGTACACCTGAAAGCACCTTTACCAGTAATAATGGGCAAAAGTATAGGATAAAAAGAAACACCAAACACAATGCTTAGATGTTTTAATTCATCTGGAATATTTTGAGAGAATAGATGTAAAATTGTGAATATTAAAACATTGTTCCTGAATCAGTGACTCAAAAACGTGATAAAGTTTAGAGGTAATTTTACATGGTGATTCGGAATTATAGACATTTATCGAATAAATAAGATGCTCACCATTTGGACGAATTTCCTCAGAAATACGTTGTAAGGTATGCTGATTTGCTCATGCATGGGTCCTGGTATTCCAGTGCATTCCTTCCACCAGTGAGCTTGACAGTCATGCGAGTCTCTTGGCGATTTGCCCCTTTAAATGACTTTTGAGTTTTTGAAACTTGTCTCTTATGACAGTTACCCAAAGGTCACCACCGTTTCCAAGAGGGGCTACTGCCCCTCTAAAGTGACTATTTCAAGACTGATGGTGGGAGTGTACCTCATTGTCATGGGCGTCGGTTTTTTGACCTCTACTTGTGGGGGTGGCACTTAGTGGCCCACACTCCTAAAGTTTTTTCAGTCCCTATAACTGAGGATGTTAGACCTGGCATCCTTGGCATGGTCTCCCCTGTTTTATTGCCTCTGCGTCCCATGTTTTTGACTGTATGCTGGCGCTGTTTTTGCTGTTTTTGGTACTTCGGGCACTTTACCACTGCTGACCACGTGCAAGTGTTCCTTTGTAAATTGTGTGGGTAATAGGCTTTTCCATGATTGGCATATTTGATTCACTAGTAAGGCCCTAGTAAAGTGCACTAGAGGTGCCCAGGGCCTGTAAACCAAAGGCTGCTAGTGGACCTGCAGAACTGATTGTGCCACCCACATGAATAGCCCTGTAAACACGGCCAAGACCTGCCACTGCAGTGTCTGTGTGTGCAGTTTTACACTCGCAGTTCGACCTGACAAGGGTACCGACTTGCCAGGCCCAAGCCTTTGCTTTTTATACATGTAAGGCACCCCTAAGGTAGGCCCTAGGTAGCCCCATGGGAGGGTGCAGTGTATGTTAAAGGTGGGACATGTAGTGATGTGTTTTATATGTCCTAACAGTGAAATACTGCCAATTTCGGTTTTTACTGTTACAAGCCTATCTCTCTCACAGGTTAACATGGGAGCTGCCTTTAAATATCCTTAAGTGCAGTTTTCCTTTGAGAGCAGGTAGAAATGGAGAGTTTGGGGTCTCTGAACTCACAACTTAAAAATACATCTTTTAGTGAAGTTGGTTTTTAGATTGTCATTTTGAAAACGCCACTTTTAGAAAGTAGGCATTTTCTTGCTTAAACCATTCTGTGACTCTGCCTGTTTGTGGATTCCCTCTCTAAGTCAGACTGACAGTTGGGCTGTTTGTGAAGCTCCTCTAGACAGTGACACAATGGGAGCTGGGGTGTAGCCCGTATATCCTGATGAGCCATCTGAGCTAGAGTGGATGGTGGAGTGGTCACTTACACCTGAATGGGCTGGCCTGCCCTCACACAATGCAGTCTCCAACCTCCTGGTGTGTGTCTGAGACCAGGTCTGGGAAGGCAGGATCTTGTGAACAACAGACTTTTCTCTAAAGTTTGCCTACTTCAAAGGCAGAAAAGGGTATAAGTAGTGGACCCCAAAACCCCAGATTTTTAGATGACTTCTGGAACCAAGAGGAGCCTCTGTTAAGGAGAAGAGCTGACGCGATAGGGGAGGAGTCCTGCCCCTTTGCCTGTGACTGTGCTTTGCTGAGTTAGCCTGCAGTTGCTGATTCTGCCTGAAACAGGACAAAGACTGGAGTTTGTGGTATATTCCTACTTGTGAAGAATTTCTAAGGGCTTAAACTGAGCTTGATTCCTGTTCTGAAGTCTCAGGGCCATCAAAGAATTCCTCTGCCAGCACCTGGACTCTCTGCTGAGACTCCTGCCCTGCCAAGTGGTGCCCCTATCCAGTCCCTGGGCCCTTGAAAAGCGAAGCTGGCAGAAAAAGGCTGGAAATCTATGCAGAGTAAGCCATTCGTGGAAAATTTTGATGCACCACCTGCAACACGTCTGAAAAACGACGCACCACCCGCTTTGTGGCTGAAATCGACGCTCCACCTGCATTGCGGCTGGGAGATCGAAGCATCTCGGCTGGAGACATGACACAACATCCGCTTGTGGCTGCTGATAATGACGCAAAGCCCATACAGTGCGGTTTTCCAACACTGTGCAACTGGATTTCTCACGCATCGTTGCTGGGCGTCAAAGTCATCGTGAACCTGCACAGATCCGAGGTGCCCTGTCCAGAAATCGACGCATTCCTCACTTGCAGGGGAGCTAAACGATGCATCGCCTACCTGACCGGAGAAGAAACAAAGCACGGCCTCATTTGCGAGTAAGGAATCGACGCATTGCTGGCTTTTCCAAAGCACACTCGCCAGTGCGGTTTTATAATTTGACGCAAACGAGGTACTTTGTGTAGAATCAACGTTTCCATTGTTTTCAATGGAATGACTCTTTTTACTTTGAAAATTCATATCTTCACTTGTGTATGTTGGGTTTTTGTCATTTTGGTCTTGTTTGATTTAGATAAAATTTATCGTATTACTGTGTGTGTGTTGGTAAAAATACTTTACACATTGCATTTGAGAAAAGCCTGACTGCTTGTGTCAAACTACCAAAGGGAATGAGCAGGGGTTGTCTTAGGAGTGTAACTTACTTACCCTGATTAGAGTGAGGGTCTCTGCTTGGAAAAAGTGCAAACTGACTGCCAACCAGGGACCCCATTTCTAACAGAGGACACATGATGTTATTCTTTATGGGACATCTGTGATTGATGTCTGTGTGCAGTGTCTGTTGGTTTACACTATCCCGAGTGCTGGAGCGAAATGGGCTTCACATTCTGCGTCTTGAATCAGATGCTCTCACACTGCTCACTAGAGCCCTCATCTTCTGTTCCGACACATTACATATCACTTTTTCTAACCCTGTTGACATTTTATTAAGCAATATGTCAAATGGATAGCAATTAGTGATTTTTTCAACAGTACCAATCCTAAATTTCTTGTCGCGTCCCATTGTAGTCCATTTACGGGGACTGAATCCTTAATGGCCCCAACACAGCCATATTGCACCGATTCCTCAAGGTTAAAATGTAAAGAGGCATACTGATGGAAAGGTGATATTGATGTTTTTTGTATTCATTGCAGCCATGAACGTACACATCATTAATATTTTTACGCATACGAGAGGAAAAGTTGTGCTCATCTGCTCTATTACTAGAGGCTGTGCTCTACCAATACAAACAAGTAGCACATCCCATGCAGGAAGAAACTTCCAAGTGTGTTATTGCACTGAAGCTCAAAGCATTACAACACTACAATGCTAACTTGTGTTATAAGATGAATGTTCCTTCTTGCACTTTTGAAAAACAGGTATCAATTTTACTCAATTTACTGTCACTTTGGAAGAATTTAGCCATTTACATTGTATTTTGTGACCTGAAGGTCACACTAGATGTCATTGGGAGTCTCTTAACTCACTGAGTCATATTGCAAGCATATACAGCTTGATAAGTATATTATTCACAAATGTTTTACAGTGTGGCCAGTAGAGAGAATAAATTAAATGTGCACTACCCCTACCATACAAACAAGCAACACAAGCTTCCACCTAATACCTAGATGAAGATCAATCCATATCAAGTTCTTTCACTCTGCACCCTTGCATCAATGTTGCACCTGTAATTTAAAAGCGAAAGTAAAATATAGTAACTCAGATATATATAGAGCTTTTGATTCTTCACATCAAGAGTGCTGTTGAGTCACTCAAACATACAGGTTAATAGATCACACATCACCAAACTGTACCTCTCCATGTGGTCAGTGAGTGTGGGAGAGCAAGCTATTGGAGCCTGCAAAGAAGAGCATTAGAATTAAGAGGCACAGCTCTGGGGCGTGTGGCCAGTGAGCCAAGATGGCAGGCACACTTTGAACGAGCTCCGCAATCAACCCCGGTTGATCCATCTACACGACGGCAGGGGGAGACTGAAGACCGCCATCCATCCTGCGCATTGCTGAGCGGAGTCTCCGGTGGGTTGACGGTTCTGACTGCGGAGGCGAGGGAGGCTGGGAACCCTGTCGGGCTGTCGCTCCCCATGTCAGGCTGTTGGAGGTGGCCTCCCTGGTGAGTGCTGAAGGGCAGACCCGTCTAGAAAGGGGAGCTGTGGCCGCGCGAAGCCTCTGGAGATGGCTGTGCGGGCGTGAGTGCTGGTGATACCGCTTGGGTGCCAGAGTGGACTGAAGGTGCTGGAGCGCCTCTGCTGCTTGCCTACCTCTGGTGTTTTATGATAGGCCTGGAGATTATTGTAACTACCGCTCAGTCTGAGGGAGCACGGCATTGCCCCCACGTACACTAGGCTCAATGTGGCTGTTGGTGAGTGCTAGAGCAATTGCACGCTGTGGGTGCCTGGCCCTGGACCACCATGCATGGACACCCATTGGGACAGCACCATGATGAGCGGAGAGGCTGCTCATGCTGCTGCACCCCATAGACACTGGTGCGCATGCAAGCGGCCCTTTCCTGCTTCTGCACTTATTGCTCATGAAACAGAGCCTGACCCTGTTGATGGCTGTGCGTTGCGTGAGGGGGGCTCCTGTTTGACCTCCTGGCTGCCTACTGTTGCTTGGTGACCCGGAGAACGGAGGTTCTGTTTCCTTCTGGTGGCGCCCAGATGTGCTGAGTTGGCTGGTCGCCTTGCCCGCCTCCTGCGGACCTGTGCACAGTCTGACCTTCTTTGTGGTGTGGATGAGACAGAGGAGGGGGCTGCTCGTTCTGCCGTGGTTCCCTTTCAGACGATGTGTGCAAGCGGGCCCCCACACCCACGTTCGCTGTGGGCTGACTGGTGCCTGCAGCGACACCCTTTGGCAGCATATACATTTTCCTTGGTGCAGACATGGTGAGCACTGGCCGCCTCCATTCTGGGACTGGCCTTAGGCCCTCCTCAGAAGCGCTGCATCGGGACAGTCACAAATTAGATGCTGTGTTGGTGGGGGTGGAGCGCATAGGCGCTTCCTTGGAACCGGTACACACATCTCTTGAGGGCAAAATAGATAAGGGGACCAGCAACCTTACCTTGCTTCATGCGGAACACCGCAAATTGGCATACAGAACATGCACACTTGAGGACCGGCTTGGTGAACTGGCGCCTACAACGTCTTGGCTAGAGTCTGCACTGCATGATGCTCTGACCCGAATAGGCGAGCTGGAGTGTTGTATTGAAGATGCTGAAGGTCGCACCAGGAGAAATAATATTGAGGTCATAGGCCCCCTGGAAGATGTGGAGGGCTTGGATGCGGTCGCCTACTCTGAGTACTGGCTTCAGGGACTAGTGCCGGAGGGGTCCTTGACCCCTTTCTTCTCGGTGGAGCGTGTGCAAAGGGTCCCTACCAGGGCGCGGCCAACGGGGAACGGTCCATGTCCCTTTCTGCTCCATCTACTTCATTATGCAGACAGAGATATTATCCTCCAAGTGGTCAGGTCGTTGTCCCTGATTCGAGTGGACAATGCCCAAGTCATGCTGTATCCCGATTACATGCTTGCTGTACAAAAGGAACACGCCTCATATCTGCCTTTAAAACGCAAGCTCCGGGCCCTTAACCTCACGTACTCCCTTCTATTTCCAGCCAAGCTTCATATAACAACTGAGAACCAGTCCCACTTTTTTACCACACCTGAATTAGCATGAGAGTGGCTGGAATTTACTGGTCGCATAAGCGGGCGAGACGTGGTAATGGTTCAACCGCTGGTGCGGGCCGGTGCTCCTGCAAAAGGCAAAACCGCAGAAATAGAGCAGCCACCACGAGTAAGATGACGCATGTTCCTGACCTGGAGCAGATCATACAGGAGCGTCGGTGTGTGTTGCAGTCGACGGCAGCTATTAACGCACTCCCGATTGTTTCGGAAGTGGAGACAGAAATCTCACAGTCCGATGGGGATGAACCTTCCTCTCTCGAGAACTCATCCGAGTTGGGATCCCCGGCTCACTCGGAGGAGCTCCCCAGAAGGCAGATGATCTGCTCTAACATCTCTAAATTGACCTTTTGCCTGCTGATATTGCTTCCGGACGGTGTCATCAGGAGACTACCCCCCTCTAAACTGCTGCAGATTATGTAGATGGGGATGGTGCCATGCTACCTACTCCACCACCCGTTGGAGATTCTGCCTGCCATGGAACAGTCTTTGACGTTTTTGGGCGCTAGTAATGGCTTTTTGTGGGGTGCTTTGCACTTCTGTTCCCCTCACACACTTCTCCGCTTTGCCTCCATTGGCCCCCTACATTCATATTACCCGGGGAATCTGCTCTACCTTACGATCACCCACAACTCACCTTGCCTACCCCACTCTCCTGATAATGGAGACTTGTTGTTCACACCAGTTTTCTTAACTCTACGAGTTGCTCGGTTTGGGCAGATACCAGTTGTCCCTAGGCTCTAATGGTATTTTTTTTTGTTAGTTTTTGAATGGAGTCTGGAACCTCTCAGCCTACCAACCTGCCGGAGCCCTGCTGTTGTCAATACACTATCTCACATACGTAGCAGCCGGCCGATTAGCTGCTATCTTTACAATGATCCACCATGAATCCCTATTCCGTTCTTACGTGAAATGTGCTCGGCATTCACACGCCTGCACGCAGATATTCCATATACTCATATCTTAAGAGACACTCAATATACATAGCTTTTTTTACAGGAAACGCACTTGGCGCAGCCTGAAGTGCCTCGCTTGCGGCAACGATGGAGAGGACAACTCTACGCAACAGGTTATTCTTCCTATGCCAGAGGTGCCTTCGTTTGGATTGGGCCGGGCATCCCCTTTGTAGCAGAAGATAAAATTATTGATGAGCGGGGACGCTATGCCTTAGTGCGGGGAAGACTTGCGAGCCGGGCCCTGGTGTTGGGCTCCATATACCCACCAAACACGGATCAAGCGTCCTTCCTCCATTCACTGTCCAGTAAGCTTTCAAGATGGAGTAGCTGCCCTTGGTTATTGGGGGGAGACTTTAATAGTGTACTGAATCCCGACTTGGACTGATCCTTCTCTCCATTGTCCACGGTGCCTACTATGGTTGCTGCGTGTGTGTTGAACGCCTGGCTCCAGAATTGGTGTCTACTAGATATTTGCTAGATATTTGGGCCACCGTAATGCTACCGCCAGAGTCTGCTCATACTACTCCGCCTGCATCATTTGCATGTTCGTCTTGATAGACTTCTATGCACAACTAACTTATATCCTGCAGTGCTAGATATGGTCTATCTAGGACATACTCATTCGGATCACAACCCGCAACTCTTGCATCTGGAATATCTCTCTCTCACATATTCCTACCTGGAGGCTATGGCCTGAGCTCATGGAGGATGCAGCATTCAGAGTGTCGTTGGATGGTGAGATCCCCGAATACTTTGAACATAACATGGGCACGGCATCCTCTGGTTTAGTTGAGAGGCGTGCATTTAAGGTCTTCATTAGCGGCCACTGCGTGGGTACGCAATGGAATCTGCGTCGCTATATTGAGAGTGCTCTCACAAAGGTGGAAAGAACTTTGTTGCACTCGAACAGAATGCCACTCAAAATTCTACAGGAATGGCACAACTATCATCAGCCCGGGTCGAGCATGTGTCCCTTCTGGAGAGGCTCCGCTGTTTAAACTACGCAGCCCACTCAGCACGCACACATGCTTCTGCTGACAAGTCGGGCAGGCTCTTAGCCTGGCTGACCCGGAGGGAGCAAGACCAGGGTCCGGTTGTGGAGCTTCGCTCAGTGACCGGGAGTGTACTTCACGCCCCCTCGGAGATCCACTCTGAGTTTACACAATACTATGGTACGCTCTATAGCTCTACTGTGCCGCTGAACCAGCAGGCCTGTGAAGAATTTTTCTTGTCAATTACTCTGCCCTGCTTGTCGGACGCGCAAAGAGAGATGCTGGTGGACCCGCTATCACTTTCCGAGATCCAAGGAAGTATTCATGGCCTATCAGCAGGCAGAACCCCTGGTCCGGATGGCCTACCGGTTGACTTCTACAAGACCTTCTCTGCAACCCTTGCGCCTCACCTCCTTCATCTATGCGAGGAATCTATACATGGGGCATCCCTGTCGGTATCACAAAGAGAGGTGCTGTTGGTATCGCTCCCCAAACCTGGCAGGGACCAATCGAAACTTGGCTCCTACAGACCACTGGCAATGCTTAATACTGATTATAAAATCCTGGCCAAGGCTCTGGCGACACGCTTGGCACCCTTGGTCCCACAACTGGTTCACACTGATGAAAATAGATTTGTGCCCGCACGAGACACTTCTTATAACAGGCATCTATTCTGTGTCATGAGATACTCAACGGGAGATTGGCCGTGGGCAGGGTGCCTGGTCCTTGACTTGGAGCATGCCTTTGACTCACTGGAATGGCAGTATCTCTTTGAATCTTTACGGCAGTTTGGCATTGGCCCACAATTCTTGCGAATGGTGCAACTCTTATACACCTACCCTAAGATCCGGGTCAAGATGGGTGGAAACATTTTGGACCTAGTTGGAGTGCACAGGGGCACAAGACAGGGCTGCCCCCTTTCCCGGTTGCTCTTCTCCCTGGCGATGGAGCCGTTGGCTGCGGCGCTTCTTAGCCGGGGTGTGCACTAGAGTGTGGTGTTGGGTGATGGTCTCCACACTGTATCACTGTATGCCGACGACCTCCTGTTGTATTTCAGAGATCAATAACATCCCTTCAGTGTTTGGGATCATCCTGCAGCACTTTGCAGCTCTCTCAGGCCTGCGGGTCAACTGGGTGAAATCATGCCTCTTCCCCTTCGACCCGGAGCTTCCGAATCAAGAGCTGTGTCTTTCTGGTGTTGATATTCCTTGGCAGCCAACGACGTTCCGATATTTAGGCATCCAAATATACCATAGGAAGGAGGATCTATATGACAGAAATCTTAGAAGGGCAGTGGCATCCATCCGCTCTCAAATTACCTTTTGGCAATCGCTGCCACTTTTAGTTGCAGGCCGAGTCGCCCTCCTGAAGATGATAGTGCTACCGCGATTATTATACTATTTCTCGAATCTGTCATACTATGTCCCAGTTGGCTTTTTCAGGGAGCTGGAACCCGGACTACGTGAGTTTATCTGGAATAAGGGTCTTGGCAGAGTAGGTTTGAAAAAACGCTACTTACCTTTGGAGCACGGCAGCTTTTCAGTGCTGAACCTGGAGCACTACTACCTGGCCTCCCAGCTTCAGTGGGTGTCCCGATGGCTGGCGGACCTTCATCTTTCTGACACAGCAACCACCTCCAAGCCCTGGACACTTGCACAACTAGCACACCTTTTCCACCCACTTACGCACTCTGCACCACCTGAGGAGCTCTCGCTTAACGTAGCCTATCGCTGTTACCACAGGAGCCTACATCTTACGAAGGGGACCATCGCATTTGCCTCGGCCCTGGCACTTCTGGGTACACCTCGTGGCCCTGGAGTCACATCGGCCACTGAACTCAGGCTGTGGCATGGTGTGGACTTATACACGTTGGGCGATCTCTATAACGATAACAATCTGGCTCCATTTCCTGCACTGGTGACTGAAACGGGCCTCCCGGTGGGCCAGTTCCTGTTATATAACTCGCTGTTGAGATCATTATCTCACGGATGGGGGGACCTGACAACCGCACCTCCAACTCACTTACTAATACAATATGTGCAGGTTTTGGGACACAGTAGACATCTGATTAGATGGTTCAAAGACGCACTTCGAATTCACACGCAACACGATCACAGTACGCTGTGCGCTGCATGGGAGGGGGACTTGGGCATTCCCTTTACAGACACGGAGTGGAGATCAGCCCTATCCAGCCATACAAATATCGTCCGCAACACTAGATTCCGACTCTTCTAATTTTATATTATTCATAGAGCATACCCTACCCCGGCCCGCATTAATAGGTATTTCCACCGCACTGACGCAGCCTGCCCCCGCTGCAAACAAACAAATGTGAACGTCCTCCACGTTGTGGTCCTGCCCCTCATTACGAATCTATTGGCACACTATTGTGGCGTGTTTGTCGGCATGCATATCACGCTCGTTGCCACACAATTGGGAAACCTGTGTGCTACGCCTGTTTCCTAGAGGCACAAACTGCAAGGCCACCACCAGATTTCTAGACCTCGAGCTTTTAACAGCCAAACGGTTGATAACCTGGAGATGGACAACCGCTGAAGCACCATCTGCGCTGGCGTGGAAGCACTCCTTTGTGACATGGGCGGAGGCTGAAGGGGTAGCGCTGAGACGAGAGGATTCACTTGGCCTATTTAAATACCCCCTGTCTGATAGCTGGGGGGCGATGTTGACATCTTGGCGTGATCCGGAAGCGGACGCTGACGCTACTGTGACAACTCAATCACCCACAGCAGCTCTGCAGCCATATAATTTTTTTTTTTTTAGTATGTTGAGAGTGTCATTGGCCATTTCCTCATTCATTACACTTCAGTACGAGTATCCCGAATGATCTATTGGTGACAGTTTACATTCAGGCACGAGCCAATTACTCCATGTATGGGCATCCGTGTACCCATGTCAGGGACCTCCTTGCACGCGGGGTATTGAGTTGGTTGTTTCAGGCTCCGTATTCCATTGAATTTTCTTGTTATTGTATTTTACTGTTTTGCTTAACACTGCTCTAGAATTCATACTTATACACAAATCCATAGTCACACTAACTGCATTCTGCAGAGCAATAGAGTTGCTAGACACTTCAATATATATATTTGAACACATGTAGTTCACCAATCAATGCATAAGTTGTTATTACTAAAGCCTCCATGGACACTACTGGTTATAATTTGCAGTTCGCACGCATTCGTAGCCACCATAACAGTTCTTTAATCTAGTCGCTGTTTAATGTACCTCCCATTGAGAATATTATGTGATGCATGAGATATGTAACTAATGCGCTGTCATTTTATGAGGAACGACATTAATGTAAGTAATGTTCTGTTAATGTAGACAAACTAACAATAAAAAGATTCATGCAAAAAGAGGCACAGGTCTGCCTCTAATCAAGCAAAACCAACTGGATCATTGCTCCCAGTACTTTAACCATCCCCCAGTCTTGGCAGAAGTATTGAAGTATTTCTGTTCATTGTGGGTGTCCTTGTTTCCAAAGGCACCATAGTAATAGGTGGCCACTCAAACATCAAGAGTGCAATGCTGTGACACTACCAAGTAGCCACCACTCAGGAAGGCAGAAACTATATCACACTTCTAATAAAGGAATTTACAAAATTGGAATGAACTTGATTACATTAGCTGTCCATTTCATATATTTAACAAATACCCAGAAAACAATTTCAGTATATTGTAGGGATGGTGGGACCTGACTTAGAGAAGTGTGGTAACAGGACATCCACTAAAATACAAAAGGTCCTCTGTGTTATTTTCAGTGCAACAGAATATGTTGTTCTTGATGACAGGGCCTCTCTGGAATACACCATATGCAACAGCCATTATGTCACCTTTCTTCTGAGTGTGCCTGCCACTGAAACTGTGATAGTTTCAGACAGAAATCTGTGATAATGACTCCACACCCTGAGGGAAGACTCACACTGTTCCATGTTTATGTTTCACTCTGTCCTGATCAATGCCTTCTAGTAATCCCCATGTAAGGATGAATGTCTCTGACAACATTTGGCTAACATCCCTAATTTTCCCTTTGTCCCCAACGACCCCCGTGATTATTGACATTTAGCCACAGTTGTGATTCCTCTCATCCATAATTGTGTAGTGGTGCTCCTTGAGCTCACTTGTTGATTGGGAAATGAATGGGTAGACCTTCACCATCCCTCACTGAAGCCCCCACCCTGCCCAAGCTGTTCTGTTTTGCTAAAAAAAAGAGCCAGTGCCCTGTCTGTCCCTCAACACGAGACTAAAGCAGTTTTCTGGTGATTCAACATGACATGCTTGAAATCATTCAGTAAATCACTTGTACCACACATTAGCAATAGAAGTTGGTTCCCCCAGACATAGACTGCAACAAGTGAAAGAGAGACAATGGTGACTCAGTGAGGTGAGTGCAGGCCCCTTTCCATATGTTCTTATTTTTTGGTAGTTCCCTTCTCCTTGCTAAGCACTTCCCTGATGTTCACAAAGCCACACAAACACCAAGACACCCTCCCATTTCTTGCATTTACTCTTGACAGTTGTATTTGCCATCGTGTGTACCTCGTTTTGGGTTGCTTTAGATACTCACAGCTTCCGAGGGCAGTGATGACGCAGAAATGAAGGTTTTACATTTATTAGCGCATAAACGTAGTGCTGCAATAATCAAGTGTGACTTTAACCGAACTAATAAAGATTGTACGGGGACAAATGTGCCCTCAGAGTAGTTCGCCAACATTTATAAGCGTGCTTTATATAACGTGATGTATTAGAATTGTACTAATCTGACATAACCGTAAACGTGTGCCATGATTTGCTTGTTTGAAATGTTTTAACTTAGCATAACTTTAGTAGAGGCTTCGGCCTAGTTGCCTTGTCTCACGGTTTAGATGCTCGTGTTTTTCTAATGTGCTAATAAAATGTGTATTCTTGCTTGAAGCTGTACTTTTCCAGTGAGATCGGTTCACATGCTTATCTTTAAGGTTTCGTGCCAGCCTGGCATCTTCTTCTTTGCTCCAAGGTCAATCTGCAGGTGCAGACAATGGAAGCTCTGAAAGTGAGTTAATTGGTAAAATATGTTGCAACTTACGTTCCCGACTCCAAGGATAATGTATGCCTAGGTAGAAGCTTGTGAATTGTTGTTTTTGATTGGACAATTTGAAGCCAACCTATGAACCCTCCAATGGAAGACCCTACTGGATTTGAACTGTTGTTTATTTAAACCTGGTGCACAAGAAGAAAGCGGCCATTACCCACTGCATCCCATTGAGAACATTATTGCCTATAGCAGCCATTAGCCATTTGCCATTGGCTTTTTTAGCCATTACCCGCCATTTGCAGGACATTGCAGCCATTATGGCCCATCTTGCCGACCTCGTCATTTTGCCATCTTCTACGATGCCAATTGATGTTCGACGTCATTTTGAATGAGACTTTGATGCTTTCTCTAATCGAGAGAAAGAGACTTTAAGTAATTCTCGCCCTAGAGACTTTAACTTTGATTTGCCCCTTTGCATAAAGTAGTAGTTTTGTCCTTTTATCTTGCCGCTGTGAGGCAATTGCCCCGTCCACCCTGCCCCTTTGCCCCCGTCCCATGCTGATCGAAACCGGTACCTGTGAGACGAAGACTTCTTTGAATGCTGATTGAATTTGGTAAATATGAAAGGAAAATGTACAATTGCATTGTGTTTCTTTTTAGGTAACCAACTGCTGATTTTTTATAAGAGCCCTAGTTAGGAGTTTTCCAAATCAATGTTGCTAAATTGTTTTTGCATGAAGTCCCACATGCAGATGCTAATTTGAGGTTAGATGAGGATTCATTTGTTGCACGATGCAATTTGAGACCTTGTTATGCTGACTAATGTATGTAATTAGCCCATTACAGATTATAGTTTTAGTGGTTTGCGTTGCTATTATCGAATGCATTGTTATTCAAATGCTGCATAGATTGCATCTTTTTCGCCGTTATGGACAGCTATTAATGTTCATTTACATATATCATTTGGTGTTGAGACACATTTATATCGTGCTAGCTTTGTTAATATAGGGAAATAAATTCATTAACTTTGAATGAACTGGTGTGGTTATTCATGGCCGAAAGGTCATGGTTCGCCGAAATGTTTTCTGGATTAATTGTGAAGTGTTATGTTGATCAGGGCATTGCTTATGTTCGTTATTGATTATTGATTTGATTAAATTGACTAATCTCGGGTGAAGAGAGCCCCACTTGGTCAAAAGATTCATCGACCCAAGAGCGTCCAAATGCAGGTAATTTATTAGGTCGGAACGCTCTATCAGCAGCGAACCTCAGCAACTACCATTGAGAGCTGCATGGCAGAAATCTCTAGATTAGGTGGCTCGCCAACCCCTAGTATTGCGAAGGTAATGCTATTGACTCACCAACTTTTTTGCAGAAGACAGCCAACCTTATGTTAGCCAAATAGTCTCTTACATTGTTTTCTGAACAGTAGGCATACATTTTCCACTTTTTAAGTTTTAATATCGTATTCTGACTGTTGCTGTGTGTGTCTGATGTTTTGTTTATCTTTTTGATATTGCTCTTAGCTTCCGTGTGATACATTCAAATATCTCAGCTGGCACAAATTAAAGGAACATGATGTACAAGGGACTCAGCTTCGGTGTCCACGAGTCAGAGAAGGTAAAATTAAAAGCTTTCCTGTTTTAGTACTTGAATATTTTATAACGATTTCATTTTGAAATGTTACTTATGCTTGCTTTAATTGAAACATGTTACATCTTAGTAGCACTGTTACCTCATCCAGTGATACAAAAGATTCGTAACACATGCTTTAAGCGAAAGGGGCAAATCTATTCAATACAAAAAAAAACATGTTTCCCTCAATGATGTGACTTTACAAATGATACAACTACTTTTTTCCCCATTGCCACAGGTCTTCTATTAGACCTCAGAATGTATAGAGGTTTAGTTGTAACACATTAAGGGGCACATTTATTAAAAAGGCACGCCGTGCAGCAAGTTACCTTGCTGCTCTGCACGACAGGAAAGGTCAGGAAGGCACCCTATGTAAGACAATACATCACATTCCTGCCTTTTCCGCTGTGCTGGTGCTCTTTTGCTTGCCTAGCGCCAATGCAGGCCCCCTTGCCCAATGGTGCAAGGGGGTACTTTCTGCACAAAAACAATGGCCCTCATTATGAGTTTGGTGGGCCGCAGAGGCCACCTGCCAAACCCGTACCACCATCCGACTGCCAGTGAGACCAAAACACCGCTGGCCTATTACAAGTTTCCCGCTGGGCCGGTGGGAAACAGGACCTTAACATTGACGCCAGCTCGATTATGAGCCGTCGGCAATGTGGTGGTGTGGCGGGTGCAGCAGCACCCGCTGCGCTTTCCATTGCCCGTAATTCGGGTAGTGGAAAGTGCGATGGGGCTGTCCATGGGGGCTACTGCACTGCCCATGCCAAGTGCATAAGCAAAGCAGGGGCCCCAGAGGACCCCCAATGCCCCCATTCCACCAGCCTTTTCCATGACGGTCCAACCGCCATGAAAAGGCTGGCGGATTGGGAGTCGTCATCCCCAGGGCGACACTGCATGCAGCGCCACTCTGGCGGATTGCACCCACCAAGACCACCAGGCTGTCGATTGGCAGCAACCTGGCGGTGTCGGCAGTCAGACCAAGGCTGCTCTGCCATGGTTGTAATGTGCCACAACCGCAGCGGTCCGACCGCCACCACGAGTCTGGCGGTCCAAAGACCGCTAGACTCGTAATGAGGAACAATGTACCCAAAGGCATATTCTATTATCTATGTTCACTGCAGAATCTAGCAAACATAGAAAGAGGAAGTACGAAGGAGAAATACAGATATTTCTCCTTGTTATGCCTCCCCTGGGAAGGCATATCATTTTGTTGCATTCCTGGTTTACCAGTTATTGTAAATTTGGGAATGCATATTAATCCTTGTGAGTTGCGCGGGAAAGTCAACATAGCAATTTGAAATGCAATGCTTTACCCCAGATTTCTGAAGCTACTAAGGGCCATGCAAAGTGGCCTTGCATGGCTTCATAAATTGCAGTTGGGGTTTGTGATGCTCATGTACCACATTGCGTTGTGCAGACACTACACAACACCCCCATAAATATGTCCCTCAATTGAGGATAGCCCATAAAGTTACATCTTGGAAAGTGACAGCAATCTTGGAATGTTAAAAAAGAACCTTAAGTTGGCCATCATGTTGCATCTTTAGTAGACGTCACGTTCATCTTGTAGGCATTAAAAAACACTAGACGATGGCTGGATGCTGGTATTGGTAATCAGTGGAAATTGGCAGAGCCAATAGTTCGAGCACACCAACATTGGCAAAAAGGAGATCTTTTAACATTGCTAATGCTGGCAGTGGCAGCTGGTGATCGCAAAAAGCAGTGGTGCATAAACCCCAAGTCAATATTTCGACCACTCTGCATGATCCCACACAGCAGACTACAAAACAAATGAGCCTGCATCAGAACCAATGAAAATTCGGAGCTGGTGTACTGCAAAAAAGATTTCAACAGGACACAAATGGACTTTTCAATTTTTGTGCGCGAATAGGCCAACTAGTCCAGGTCTTTCCTACTTTGCATTTTGGAACTTGCAGTACATGACATCCCTTTATAAAATCTGGATTATAAATCACACAAAAAAGTGAACTGGATGAGCATCCACACATGAGCCTAGGAAACATGAGCCTGGGAAACAGGAGAGTGCTGCACAGTTTCAAGGTTATCAGCAAACTCATGCATGCATGCAGGACATATGTAAGTTTTGATTTAATAAAAAAGTGCAGGCTGGGATTTGTAGTCTACATGTTCTTCTTCTTACCTTAATGATGATGATGATGAGTTTTTATAGGATACCCCTGCGCTAGAAATAGTGTCGCAAGGACATAAAACAATGTGATAACTTGACAACAATCCATCCATAGCTAAACAATTCTTGTGAACATAGAGCCAGATTTACAAGTCCCTAGCGCCTCTTAGCACCACACCAGTTTTATTTTTTTTAACTTAATGTGGCATAAAAGAGGTCATTCTCCTTTGTCATATTTACAAATTGGTGCAATGCTTGCATGGCGCTGCACTCTGTAACCCCTTGCACCACATTATGCCTGGGGGGCCCGGAAAAATGGCGCAGTGAAATTTACAACATTTCAGTGCACCATTTTTAGCATCATTTTTAACACCTCCTCAGAGCAGGCGTTAAAATGACGCGCCCATTACTTTCAATGGGCCTCTTTTTACTTTGCAGGATTAGTGGCACAATTTATGGAGGTAATCCTGCAAAGTACCACAATAGCATCATGAATTATGACGCTATTGCCCTAACGTGAGCCGTGGTGCGACATATTGTAAATACGGCGCAAACGTGGTGTCATTACGTGCCTGAAAGGGGGGGCACACGAAAAGTGCAGCATCACAGCTGATGCTTCACTTTCTTGAAAATCTGGCCCATAGTGTCCATCTTTCAAATGCAATCTTCGCAAGCCTCCTTTCCAAACACCCACTCGAAGGAGGAGAAAAAAGCAGATTGCTTTACCAAACAAAAGTCGCAAAACAAGAAGCAATGTTCCTGGGAGAAAAACAGGTATACTTAAATGAAAGTGGATATGACCTGCCGTCAATTAACAAGGACTAGCATGGCTTTCATCTTCCTATAGCCTGAGATGCAGAGTGAAACGCCCAAGTCTGATTGTACAGCACTTCCAGAAAGAGAAGGAGAATGGGGAGCAATGTGACCTGCGATCCGAGGCAACACAAGGGTTGCGTGTAAATAAGCTCTACTTACGCCACAGTGCAGCATCAGGCACGCACCCCGAAGTACGATGTAGATACCAAAAGTGTCTCACTGCATGCCTCTGTCTCAGAGCAAAGTAGTCAGGCATGAGGTGCACTTGCAATGTCTTGATTCATGGAAAAATACATGAATTAAAAGGGCCTCACAGTGGGTGGTCGGTACCCAAACGCTCTCAGGCCGCAGCTGCTGCTGAATGCTTGTCATATAAATGCTGCCTCAGATCTGTGAAGTGCAGTTTGATCGTACCAGATACATGAATGTACTCTTTAGGGTCGAGCATGCGCAAGCGATCTGGACCATGTTGTAAGCTCTCTGTGGGCTTCTAACCACGCCCATGTCATGCTCGTCACTTTCATTAGTTTGTGGGCATGCCTTTCAAAAATCAATTGATTCCACTTGTGAAAGGCATGCATACATTATGCCTTTTCTGGTGTTTAGCCCTCCTCAAGCGCACCGGTAAACTACTGAAAACATACAAGACTACGTGTTTTCAGCTGGTTTCTGGACTACTTTTTTTCATTTCCTGACCAGCGCGATATCGCTGGGCAGAAGTCGAGCGCTTTGCATGACATCGACCCTGTTATATGTGTAATTGCACTTTTGCTGGTTACATGGATAATTGCACTTCTGCCGGTAACATGGATAATTGCACTTTTGTCGATAAATTTCACTCCGAGCGAACTTCTGTTTCCTTTTCTGTGTCTCCTTCACGCTCATGGAGACCATCGGCTCGCAAATGTGAAACTGTTTTACTTTTCATTATTAGTTTATGTGGCAAGAAAAGTCTGGTTAGGAGTTTACAATGCTAATAGCTCTAACTCGAGCAAACGCGAGACTCGTTGCATTGCAAATGCTTCTTCTTGTAAGCATGCAGGTAGCTTATAGGCATGTCAGGCAAAAGAAAGACCTAAACATCAACACAAACATTGACTGTCCATTTCTATATGCATCAATGAATGGGACCCAATACTTTGGTATAGATTGAATCCTATGAGACACTTGAGGTAGAAACAGGTACTTCTGACTTCACCATAGCCTCGGCCGTCCCCCATTGTGCTTCTAGTGTCATTGGTGGACTTTAAATGGCCTTCTGAGGAAATATATAGGAAATATAGGGGTAAATATCATGAAACTAATTTTTATCACTAATTTAGGGGTAGTCACGCTGCACAGATGCCCTGTATGAGAGTTGTTGAACACAGTTACTAATTCTATGCAGAGAACCTATTTATCATTTGTCTACTCTCCACATTCTTCTGCATTGGTCCAGTCCCACGTCCAGACTTGTGATGTGCCAGGAAGGGTGATAGTGAGTGCAGTGCCCACCATATCTCTTTTTTGCGTCACCAACAGGCCTTGCTTTGGTCTTGCCGCATCCAAATGTCCATCTCAATGTGCATGTTGTTTGCCTGGCCGTATAGGTGTATGGGATTTATTTCGCACAAACCCGTCAGATTCCAGTGTGTGTTGCAGATTGAAAAATAAAGATTTAAAAGGAGGACACCTTGGCTTTAGTCCTTTAACTATGTTCATTGGCCTCTACAGGGCCCTCAGACGAAGATCTGTTTCTGAGAGGAGAAGAGCCTACAGTGAAAAGAAAAAGAAAATTAACAGAACAAGAAATATGGCAAAAGAGACTACAGGAAAACTGGGAGAATTGCCTGGTGAGAATTAAATTGTTTTTTACATTAAAGGTCACTCTTGAAAGTGGTTTATGCACGGCCACACAATAGGAAAACAATATTTGTTGTTCTGCAAAACATGTACAGAGGATAATACTTCGTTATTTGTATTTTTTTAAGTCATAAAGTGTGGCCGTGCAAAGATCGAGTAATGTGGTGTGTAATTTGGGGTAGTAAATAGTAAGTTTAAGCTTTTCTTTAATCATTTAATGATTGTGTTACCTTGGTCAAATGACCTTTTAATCATGCCTTAGAAAATGTTTTCTATGTGGCATTTAAGGATGCTACATAAAAAAAATTGAGACTTGTAATTGTTTATTCTTCGCAACTGTTTGCATCTCTGCTTCAATGGAACATCAGTTCAGGCATCCAGTTTGCTTGTGTACCATTCCTTAGAAATTAAATGCAGCAAAAACAGACCGTGTTCACCTGGCTCTAGTTTTTGTTGGAAAAAATGGCCTAACACATCACTCTGTGGCACACAATTCCCTCTTGTACAGTTAGTAAAAGAAGTACAACCAGGCAGAAGATATTGTGCTGATTTTTCCCAAAGTTCAAAATTGACATGACCTGTTTTGGAGCAGGTATGCATTAGGTCTAGAATTCTTGTACATAAACATAGAGAACCCACTGCTTTTGTGGCAGCTGTTCGTGCAAGAATATATATAAGAATATATGTTCTACACCTTTTAATCTTCTTTTTTTTTCAATTCTTTTATGGGTCAGTTTGGCAAGCCAGTCACGTTTTGGGATTCTTCATGAGGTATACTGTGTCTCCCCATTCACTATACTTCTGAACTGGTGTGTGGAATGCTGAGAGTGAATGGTGTAACAGAATGTTGCTAATCACAAAAGGAGGAAGGAGCACACTGCCAGGCATACCAGCTGTCTTATCCAGGTGACTGGTTGACACCTGTTCGGTATAAGTCAATAAGGACGCTCAATGAAGGACCACACGCCAATTATGAATACAATTTAGCTTTACTAGAATTTCAGGTAAATGTAGGCATTTAGCACATTAACAATAGTGGAATAAGTATAGCAATGAAAAGCATCTATTTATATATAAGTACACTACAAAGAGCATCTATGTATACATATGAGCAAAGAGTTCATTGACAGATGTAAGCTTGGAATAACTGTATACCGAGATGTGTTACACTACGATGTTCAGGAAGTAAAATATAAACGAGTTGAATACTTCAGATAAGCTTTGATTTACTGCACACCAAAATGCATGTTTCAATTACTGCAGCAGGCTCCCACTACAATGTTCAAAAAGCAAAATATAAACGAGCTGAACTCTTCAGATTATAAACACAGAGAAACAAAGGCCTTTCATCCCTGTGTGGAACTTAACTTAGTCCACAAAATGCTGGGAAGCCCTCTACCGCCTACTTGGACCTCTCTCCCCCTCAAGCATCACGGTCTCTGAACAGCAAAACAGGGAGGCAGCGCTGGGCCATGGCAGCTTTCACAACCCCATCTGCGAGCTTCAAATCCCTCACCCGCACTTCAGTGCTTAAATAACTCGAAGCTTGGATTCTATCTCTTTCTGGCATTTTCTAGCTATGTAATCAGCACTTGGCTGCTCTGCCCTTCCCCAGCCTTGGTTTTCATTCCATCTTCTCCCTGTACTCTCGTTCTCAAGGTTGAGATGGAGTCTTCTACACAAACAAGCTTGAAAATAATATCATGAGCTTTTCCACGTTGTTCGGTGATTTCAGCAGGCATCACTCTCATCTACACTGCTCAAGCTAATTAACCCTTCGCGTCACTATGTCTTCCGCCCCTTTCCCTATACTGATCACTCCACCCCCTAGATGAGCGAGATGCATGCAAAACAGATATAATTTACTTTGACATTCCGATAGCTAGGTTGCTACTAATACTAATACTTGTCGCTAGCTAGGTGAGCGACCCTTGACCCAAGGGTAGGTCGCTCCCCCTGCCGCTGCAGCTCCTCCAGGTTCCTGAGTTCCTGAGACCCACCCCACAGTAAGTACCCCCCACCTCCCAGCCCCTCGTTCTGCCCCGCGCTACTCACCCTCTCTCCTGCTCCTGCTTCTTTTCCTCTTTTCTTCTTCTCTGTTCTTCCTCCTCTCTCCTCGTCTGTATTCTTCTTCTGTACTCCTCTTCTCCCCGTCTTCTCTCCTCTTCTCTTCTTCCTCATCTTCTGCTGTGGTCTTCTGCACTCTGTTTCTTCGTTTTTTGTATCTTCCTCCGTGTTCTTCTGTGTTCTTCTGTGTTCCTCTGTCTTCTTCTGTCTTCCTCTGTGTTCTTCTGTCTTCCTCGGTGTTCTTCTGTCTTCCTCTGTGTTCTTCTGTATTCTTCTCTGTTCTTCTGTCTTCCTCTGTGTTCTTCTGTCTTCCTCAGTGTTCTTCTTTCTTCCTCTGTGTTCTTCTGTCTTCCTCTGTGTTCTTCTGTATTCTTCTCTGTTCTTCTGTCTTCCTCGGTGTTCTTCTGTATTCCTCTCTGTTCTTCTGTGTTCTTCTGTGTTTCTTCTGTTCTTCAGGTCTTCTGCTCTTCCGGTCTTCAGTCCTTCCGGTCTTCTGCTCTTCTGTTCTTCTTTTCTTCTGTTCTTCTTTTCTTCTGTTCTTCTGTTCTTCTTGTCTTCTGCCTTCGGCTCTTCTGCCTCCTCCGTCCTCTTCTCCCCGTGCCTGCCCTCCTGCTCCTGCCTCATCCCCCTCCCCCACTCGCATCCCCCCCCTCTATCTCCCCTATCTAACCCGTTCACTTTCTACCTCCCTCACTTCTCCTATCTACCTATCTCTCCATCTCTCTATCCCACTATCCAACTCCCTCACTCTCCACCTCCTCCTATCTTCCTATCTCTCTATCTTTTTCCCTATCTATCGATTTCTCTATCTACCTTTTCTCTCTACCTATTTCTCTATCTCTCCCCACCTCCCGCCACCCCCTCTATTACCTATCTTCCTATCCCCTCACTCTACCTCTCACCCTCAGCCACCTCTACAACCCCCCCTCCTCTATCTTCACAACCCTACGCCTATCTTTCTCCCTAATCTCCTAAACCTCCTAACACTCTCCCCCTTCCACCCTTAAACCCCCCTCCCCCAGCTCTTCTCACTCTACCTGTCCCCCCTCCCTCGCGCTTTCCCGCCACGACCTCCTGCACGCCCCCGCCCCCCAGCTCCCATTCGCCCCCAGCTGACCCCTCCCCCCCCTCCTACCTCATATGGCGGCCGCTGCGCGACAGTGGTAGCGACCCTTGACCCAAGGGTAGGTCGCTCCCCCTGCCGCTGCAGCTCCTCCAGGTTCCTGAGTTCCTGAGACCCACCCCACAGTAAGTACCCCCCACCTCCCAGCCCCTCGTTCTGCCCCGCGCTACTCACCCTCTCTCCTGCTTCTTTTCCTCTTTTCTTCTTCTCTGTTCTTCCTCCTCTCTCCTCGTCTGTATTCTTCTTCTGTACTCTTCTTCTCCCCGTCTTCTCTCCTCTTCTCTTCTTCTCATCTTCTGCTGTGGTCTTCTGCACTCTGTTTCTTCGTTTTTTGTATCTTCCTCTGTGTTCTTCTGTGTTCTTCTGTGTTCCTCTGTCTTCTTCTGTCTTCCTCTGTGTTCTTCTGTCTTCCTCGGTGTTCTTCTGTCTTCCTCTGTCTTCTTCTGTATTCTTCTCTGTTCTTCTGTCTTCCTCTGTGTTCTTCTGTCTTCCTCGGTGTTCTTCTTTCTTCCTCTGTGTTCTTCTGTCTTCCTCTGTGTTCTTCTGTATTCTTCTCTGTTCTTCTGTCTTCCTCGGTGTTCTTCTGTATTCCTCTCTGTTCTTCTGTGTTCTTCTGTGTTTCTTCTGTTCTTCCGGTCTTCTGCTCTTCCGGTCTTCAGTCCTTCCGGTCTTCTGCTCTTCTGTTCTTCTTTTCTTCTGTTCTTCTTTTCTTCTGTTCTTCTGTTCTTCTTGTCTTCTTGTCTTCTGCCTTCGGCTCTTCTGCCTCCTCCGTCCTCTTCTCCCCGCGCCTGCCCTCCTGCTCCTGCCTCATCCCCCTCCCCCACTCGCATCCCCCCCCTCTATCTCCCCTATCTAACCCTTCACTTTCTACCTCCCTCACTCCTCCTATCTACCTATCTCTCCATCTCTCTATCCCACTATCCAACTCCCTCACTCTCCACCTCCTCCTATCTTCCTATCTCTCTATCTTTTTCCCTATCTATCGATTTCTCTATCTACCTTTTCTCTCTACCTATTTCTCTATCTCTCCCCCCCTCCCGCCACCCCCTCTATTACCCATCTTCCTATCCCCTCACTCTACCTCTCACCCTCACCCACCTCTACAACCCCCCCTCCCCTATCTTCACAACCCTACACCTATCTTTCTCCCTAATCTCCTAAACCTCATAACACTCTCCCCCTCCACCCTTAAACCCCCCTCCCCCAGCTCTTCTCACTCTACCTGTCCCCCCCCTCCCTCGCGCTTTCCCGCCGCGACCTCCTGCACGCCCCCACCCCCCAGCTCCCATTCGCCCCCAGCTGACCCCTCCCCCCCTCCTACCTCATATGGCGGCCGCTGCGCGACAGTGGTAGCGACCCTTGACCCAAGGGTAGGTCGCTCCCCCTGCCGCTGCAGCTCCTCCAGGTTCCTGAGTTCCTGAGACCCACCCCACAGTAAGTACCCCCGACCTCCCAGCCCCTCGTTCTGCCCCGCGCTACTCACCCTCTCTCCTGCTCCTGCTTCTTTTCCTCTTTTCTTCTTCTCTGTTCTTCCTCCTCTCTCCTCGTTTGTATTCTTCTTCTGTACTCCTCTTCTCCCCGTCTTCTCTCCTCTTCTCTTCTTCCTCATCTTCTGCTGTGGTCTTCTGCACTCTGTTTCTTCGTTTTTTGTATCTTCCTCCGTGTTCTTCTGTGTTCTTCTGTGTTCCTCTGTCTTCTTCTGTCTTCCTCTGTGTTCTTCTGTCTTCCTCGGTGTTCTTCTGTCTTCCTCTGTGTTCTTCTGTATTCTTCTCTGTTCTTCTGTCTTCCTCTGTGTTCTTCTGTCTTCCTCGGTGTTCTTCTTTCTTCCTCTGTGTTCTTTTGTCTTCTTCTCTGTTCTTCTGTCTTCCTCGGTGTTCTTCTGTATTCCTCTCTGTTCTTCTGTGTTCTTCTGTGTTTCTTCTGTTCTTCCGGTCTTCTGCTCTTCCGGTCTTCAGTCCTTCCGGTCTTCTGCTCTTCTGTTCTTCTTTTCTTCTGTTCTTCTTTTCTTCTGTTCTTCCTTTCTTCTGTTCTTCTGTTCTTCTTGTCTTCTTGTCTTCTGCCTTCGGCTCTTCTGCCTCCTCCGTCCTCTTCTCCCGCGCCTGCCCTCCTGCTCCTGCCTCATCCCCCTCCCCCACTCGCATCCCCCCCCTCTATCTCCCCTATCTAACCCGTTCACTTTCTACCTCCCTCACTCCTCCTATCTACCTATCTCTCCATCTCTCTATCCCACTATCCAACTCCCTCACTCTCCACCTCCTCCTATTTTCCTATCTCTCTATCTTTTTCCCTATCTATCGATTTCTCTTTCTACCTTTTCTCTCTACCTATTTCTCTATCTCTCCCCCCCTCCCGCCACCCCCTCTATTACCTATCTTCCTATCCCCTCACTCTACCTCTCACCCTCACCCACCTCTACAACCCCCCCTCCCCTATCTTCACAACCCTACACCTATCTTTCTCCCTAATCTCCTAAACCTCCTAACACTCTCCCCCCTCCACCCTTAAACCCCCCTTCCCCAGCTCTTCTCACTCTACCTGTCCCCCCCTCCCTCGCGCTTTCCCGCCGCGACCTCCTGCACGCCCCCGCCCCCCAGCTCCCATTCGCCCCCAGCTGACCCCTCCCCCCCCCTCCTACCTCATATGGCGGCCGCTGCGCGACAGTGGTAGCGACCCTTGACCCATGGGTAGGTCGCTCCCCCTGCCGCTGCAGCTCCTCCAGGTTCCTGAGTTCCTGAGACCCACCCCACAGTAAGTACCCCCCACCTCCCAGCCCCTCGTTCTGCCCCGCGCTACTCACCCTCTCTCCTGCTCCTGCTTCTTTTCCTCTTTTCTTCTTCTCTGTTCTTCCTCCTCTCTCCTCGTCTGTATTCTTCTTCTGTACTCCTCTTCTCCCCGTCTTCTCTCCTCTTCTCTTCTTCCTCATCTTCTGCTGTGGTCTTCTGCACTCTGTTTCTTCGTTTTTTGTATCTTCCTCCGTGTTCTTCTGTGTTCTTCTGTGTTCCTCTGTCTTCTTCTGTCTTCCTCTGTGTTCTTCTGTCTTCCTCGGTGTTCTTCTGTCTTCCTCTGTGTTCTTCTGTATTCTTCTCTGTTCTTCTGTCTTCCTCTGTGTTCTTCTGTCTTCCTCAGTGTTCTTCTTTCTTCCTCTGTGTTCTTCTGTCTTCCTCTGTGTTCTTCTGTATTCTTCTCTGTTCTTCTGTCTTCCTCGGTGTTCTTCTGTATTCCTCTCTGTTCTTCTGTGTTCTTCTGTATTTCTTCTGTTCTTCCGGTCTTCTGCTCTTCCGGTCTTCAGTCCTTCCGGTCTTCTGTTCTTCTTTACTTCTGTTCTTCTTTTCTTCTGTTCTTCTGTTCTTCTTGTCTTCTTGTCTTCTGCCTTCGGCTCTTCTGCCTCCACCGTCCTCTTCTCCCCGCGCCTGCCCTCCTGCTCCTGCCTCATCCCCCTCCCCCACTCGCATCCCCCCCCTCTATCTCCCCTATCTAACCCGTTCACTTTCTACCTCCCTCACTCCTCCTATCTACCTATCTCTCCATCTCTCTATCCCACTATCCAACTCCCTCACTCTCCACCTCCTCCTATCTTCCTATCTCTCTATCTTTTTCCCTATCTATCGATTTCTCTATCTACCTTTTCTCTCTACCTATTTCTCTATCTCTCCCCCCCTCCCGCCACCCCCTCTATTACCTATCTTCCTATCCCCTCACTCTACCTCTCACCCTCACCCACCTCTACAACCCCCCCTCCCCTATCTTCACAACCCTACACCTATCTTTCTCCCTAATCTCCTAAACCTCCTAACACTCTCCCCCCTCCACCCTTAAACCCCCCTCCCCCAGCTCTTCTCACTCTACCTGTCCCCCCCTCCCTCGCGCTTTCCCGCCGCGACCTCCTGCACGCCCCCGCCCCCCAGCTCCCATTCGCCCCAGCTGACCCCTCCCCCCCCTCCTACCTCATATGGCGGCCACTGCGCGACAGTGGTAGCGACCCTTGACCCAAGGGTAGGTCGCTCCCCCTGCCGCTGCAGCTCCTCCAGGTTCCTGAGTTCCTGAGACCCACCCCACAGTAAGTACCCCCCACCTCCCAGCCCCTCGTTCTGCCCCGCGCTACTCACCCTCTCTCCTGCTTCTTTTCCTCTTTTCTTCTTCTCTGTTCTTCCTCCTCTCTCCTCATCTGTATTCTTCTTCTGTACTCCTCTTCTCCCCGTCTTCTCTCCTCTTCTCTTCTTCCTCATCTTCTGCTGTGGTCTTCTGCACTCTGTTTCTTCGTTTTTTGTATCTTCCTCCGTGTTCTTCTGTGTTCTTCTGTGTTCCTCTGTCTTCCTCTGTGTTCTTCTGTCTTCCTCGGTGTTCTTCTGTCTTCCTCTGTGTTCTTCTGTATTCTTCTCTGTTCTTCTGTCTTCCTCTGTGTTCTTCTGTCTTCCTCTGTGTTCTTCTGTATTCTACTCTGTTCTTCTGTCTTCCTCTGTGTTCTTCTGTATTCCTCTCTGTTCTTCTGTGTTTCTTCTATTCTTCCGGTCTTCTGCTCTTCCGGTCTTCAGTCCTTGTGGTCTTCTGCTCTTCTGTTCTTCTTTTCTTCTGTTCTTCTTTTCTTCTGTTCTTCTGTTCTTCTTGTCTTCTTGTCTTCTGCCTTCGGCTCTTCTGCCTCCTCCGTCCTCTTCTCCCCGCGCCTGCCCTCCTGCTCCTGCCTCATTCCCCTCCCCCACTCGCATCCCCCCCCTCTATCTCCCCTATCTAACCCGTTCACTTTCTACCTCCCTCACTCCTCCTATCTACCTATCTCTCCATCTCTCTATCCCACTATCCAACTCCCTCACTTTCCACCTCCTCCTATCTTCCTATCTCTCTATCTTTTTCCCTATCTATCGATTTCTCTATCTACCTTTTCTCTCTACCTATTTCTCTATCTCTCCCCCCCTCCTGCCACCCCCTCTATTACCTATCTTCCTATCCCCTCACTCTACCTCTCACCCTCACCCACCTCTACAACCCCCCCTCCCCTATCTTCACAACCCTACACCTATCTTTCTCCCTAATCTCCTAAACCTCCTAACACTCTCCCCCCCTCCACCCTTAAACCCCCCTCCCCCAGCTCTTCGCACTCTACCTGTCCCCCCCCCTCCCTCGCACTTTCCCGCCGCGACCTCCTGCACGCCCCCGCCCCCCAGCTCCCATTCGCCCCCAGCTGACCCCTCCCCCCCCTCCTACCTCATATGGCGGCCGCTGCGCGACAGTGGTAGCGACCCTTGACCCAAGGGTAGGTCGCTCCCCCTGCCGCTGCAGCTCCTCCAGGTTCCTGAGTTCCTGAGACCCACCCCACAGTAAGTACCCCCCACCTCCCAGCCCCTCGTTCTGCCCTGCGCTACTCACCCTCTCTCCTGCTCCTGCTTCTTTTCCTCTTTTCTTCTTCTCTGTTCTTCCTCCTCTCTCCTCGTCTGTATTCTTCTTCTGTACTCCTCTTCTCCCCGTCTTCTCTCCTCTTCTCTTCTTCCTCATCTTCTGCTGTGGTCTTCTGCACTCTGTTTCTTCTTGTTTTTGTATCTTCCTCCGTGTTCTTCTGTGTTCTTCTGTGTTCCTCTGTCTTCTTCTGTCTTCCTCTGTGTTCTTCTGTCTTCCTCGGTGTTCTTCTGTCTTCCTCTGTGTTCTTCTGTATTCTTCTCTGTTCTTCTGTCTTCCTCTGTGTTCTTCTGTCTTCCTCGGTGTTCTTCTTTCTTCCTCTGTGTTCTTCTGTCTTCCTCTGTGTTCTTCTGTATTCTTCTCTGTTCTTCTGTCTTCCTCGGTGTTCTTCTGTATTCCTCTCTGTTCTTCTGTGTTCTTCTGTGTTTCTTCTGTTCTTCCGGTCTTCTGCTCTTCCGGTCTTCAGTCCTTCCGGTCTTCTGTTTTTCTGTTCTTCTTTTCTTCTGTTCTTCTTTTCTTCTGTTCTTCTGTTCTTCTTGTCTTCTTGTCTTCTGCCTTCGGCTCTTCTGCCTCCTCCGTCCTCTTCTCCCCGCGCCTGCCCTCCTGCTCCTGCCTCATCCCCCTCCCCCACTCGCATCCCCCCCCTCTATCTCCCCTATCTAACCCGTTCACTTTCTACCTCCCTCACTCCTCCTATCTACCTATCTCTCCATCTCTCTATCCCACTATCCAACTCCCTCACTCTCCACCTCCTCCTATCTTCCTATCTCTCTATCTTTTTCCCTATCTATCGATTTCTCTATCTACCTTTTCTCTCTACCTATTTCTCTATCTCTCCCCCCTCCCGCCACCCCCTCTATTACCTATCTTCCTATCCCCTCACTCTACCTCTCACCCTCACCCACCTCTACAACCCCCCCTCCCCTATCTTCACAACCCTACACCTATCTTTCTCCCTAATCTCCTAAACCTCCTAACACTCTCCCCCCTCCACCCTTAAACCCCCCTCTCCCAGCTCTTCTCACTCTACCTGTCCCCCCCCCTCCCTCGCGCTTTCCCGCCGCGACCTCCTGCACGCCCCGCCCTCCAGCTCCCATTCGCCCCCAGCTGACCCCTCCCCGCCCCTCCTACCTCATATGGCGGCCGCTGCGCGACAGTGGTAGCGACCCTTGACCCAAGGGTAGGTCGCTGCCGCTGCAGCTCCTCCAGGTTCCTGAGTTCCTGAGACCCACCCCACAGTAAGTACCCCCCACCTCCCAGACCCTCGTTCTGCCCCGCGCTACTCACCCTCTCTCCTGCTTCTTTTCCTCTTTTGTTCTTCTCTGTTCTTCCTCCTCTCTCCTCGTCTGTATTCTTCTTCTGTACTCCTCTTCTCCCCGTCTTCTCTCCTCTTCTCTTCTTCCTCATCTTCTGCTGTGGTCTTCTGCACTCTGTTTCTTCGTTTTTTGTATCTTCCTCCGTGTTCTTCTGTGTTCTTCTGTGTTCCTCTGTCTTCTTCTGTCTTCCTCTGTGTTCTTCTGTCTTCCTCGGTGTTCTTCTGTCTTCCTCTGTGTTCTTCTGTATTCTTCTCTGTTCTTCTGTCTTCCTCTGTGTTCTTCTGTCTTCCTCGGTGTTCTTCTTTCTTCCTCTGTGTTCTTCTGTCTTCCTCTGTGTTCTTCTGTATTCTTCTCTGTTCTTCTGTCTTCCTCGGTGTTCTTCTGTATTCCTCTCTGTTCTTCTGTGTTCTTCTGTGTTTCTTCTGTTCTTCCGGTCTTCTGCTCTTCCGGTCTTCAGTCCTTCCGGTCTTCTGCTCTTCTGTTCTTCTTTTCTTCTGTTCTTCTGTTCTTCTTGTCTTCTTGTCTTCTGCCTTCGGCTCTTCTGCCTCCTCCGTCCTCTTCTACCCGCGCCTGCCCTCCTGCTCCTGCCTCATCCCCCTCCCCCACTCGCATCCCCCCCCTCTATCTCCCCTATCTAACCCGTTCACTTTCTACCTCCCTCACTCCTCCTATCTACCTATCTCTCCATCTCTCTATCCCACTATCCAAATCCCTCACTCTCCACCTCCTCCTATCTTCCTATCTCTCTATCTTTTTCCCTATCTATCGATTTCTCTATCTACCTTTTCTCTCTACCTATTTCTCTATCTCTCCCCCCCTCCCGCCACCCCCCTCTATTACCTATCTTCCTATCCCCTCACTCTACCTCTCACCCTCACCCACCTCTACAACCCCCCCTCCCCTATCTTCACAACCCTACACCTATCTTTCTTCCTAATCTCCTAAACCTCCTAACACTCTCCCCCCTCCACCCTTAAACTCCCCTCCCCCAGCTCTTCTCACTCTACCTGTCCCCCCCCTCCCTCGCGCTTTCCCGCCGCGACCTCCTGCACTCCCCCGCCCCCCAGTTCCCATTCGCACCCAGCTGACCCCTCCCCCCCCTCCTACCTCATATGGCGGCCGCTGCACGTCCGCGCCGCTGGCGCGCCGGAGGCGCGCCAGAGGCAAGCCCGTCTGCGCCCGTCCGCGCCTGGCCCGCGCCCAGCGCCATGACCCCTGGTCCCCAGCTCTCCCAAGCCCCGATGATCCGCTACGACCCCACCACCCTCCATGCCCTCAACCCAGGACGCTCCAACACCTGCTTCCAAGCTCACCCCAAACGCACCCATGGACCCTTCGCCTGCAACTCCTGCAAACGCATCTTCCACCACGCAACAACTACGACCACAAGCCCACGGGCCATCAACCACCTCAAGTGCATCCTAGTCAACGCTCGCTCCGTTCACAAACACGCCGTTGAACTCTGGGACCTCCTAGACTCCACAGCACCGGACGTCGCCTTCATCACGGAGACCTGGATGAACGCCTCCTCTGCTCCAGACATCGCCACCGCCATCCCCGAAGGCTACAAGATCTCCAGGAAAGACCGCACCAACCAAGTAGGAGGAGGTATCGCCATCGTCTTCAAAGACTCCATCAGCGTCACCACCTCCACTGAAGACTCCCCTCTCGCCGCTGAACACCTGCATTTTCAGATTTGCACCGACCCGAGGACCACCCTCAGAGGATCCCTCGTCTACCGTCCTCCCGGACCTCGCGCCCCTTTCAGCGACGCCATCGGCGACTTCATCTCCCCGCACGCCCTCGCCTCACCGGACTACATCCTCCTAGGCGACCTCAAATTCCATCTGGAACAAAACAACGACCCCAACACCACCACCCTGCTCGACAACCTCGCCAACCTCGGCCTCAAACAACTGGTGAACACTGCCACCCACATCGCCGGACACACACTCGACCCTATCTTCTCCGCCAGCAAACACGTCTTCTTCAGCCACGCCTCCGCCCTTCATTGGACCGACCACAGCTGCGTCCAATTCACATTCCGACGCGAGACCCGCCACCTCCGCACTCAACCCATCCCTCGCCGACAGTGGAACAAGATCCCTGAAGAGCAACTCTTCTCCGCACTCGCCGCCAACCAACCCACCCTCACCACCGACCCCAACGACGCAGCCCTCAACCTCACAAACTGGATCTCCAACTGCGCAGACAACCTTGCTCCCCTCAAACGCTCGCAGCGACAGAACAACACCAAGAAACCCCTCTGGTTCTCTGACACCCTCAAAGAATCAAAGAAAACTTGTCACGCACTTGAGAAAGCCTGGCGCAAGGACCGCACCGCTGACAACATGACCGCCCTCAAGAACGCTACCCGCGAACACCACCACCTGATCCGCGCTGCCAAAAGGAATTTTTTCACCGATAGACTGGACAAAAACAGCCACAACAGCAGAGAACTCTTCAGCATCGTCAAGGAGTTCTCCAACCCCAGCGCCAACGCCAACGCCATCACGCCCTCACAGGATCTATGCGAATCCCTCGCCACTTTCTTCCATCGCAAGATCAGCGACCTCCACAACAGCTTCGGACACCAGACCCAACCAAACACCACCGAACCCGCATCCCCGACCATCACCCTCAACAACTGGACCCACATCAGCACGGAAGAAACCAAATCCATCATGAACTCTATCCACTCCGGTGCCCCTTCGGACCCCTGCCCGCACTTCATCTTTAACAAAGCCGACGACATCATCGCCCCGCACCTCCAGACTGTCATCAACTCTTCTTTTTCTTCTGCTACCTTCCCCGAATGCTGGAAACACGCCGAAGTCAACGCCCTACTAAAGAAACCTACGGCTGACCCGGGCGACCTGAAAAACTTCCGCCCCATCTCCCTTCTGCCTTTCCCAGCCAAAGTAATAGAGAAGACCGTCAACAAACAGCTGACCACCTTCCTGGAAGACAACAACCTGCTCGACCCCTCACAGACCGGATTCCGAACCAACCACAGCACTGAAACCGCCCTCATCTCAGTCACAGACGACATCAGAACCCTGATGGACAACGGTGAAACAGTCGCCCTCATTCTTCTCGACCTCTCGGCTGCCTTTGACACCGTCTGTCACCGCACCCTAATCACCCGCCTCTGCTCCACCGGGATCCAAGACCAGGCCCTGGACTGGATCGCCTCCTTCCTCGCAAACCGCTCCCAAAGAGTCTACCTCCCTCCGTTTCGCTCAGAACCCACTGAGATCATCTGCGGCGTACCTCAAGGCTCATCACTCAGCCCGACACTCTTCAATGTCTACATGAGCCCCCTCGCCATCATCGTACGCAAGCACGACATCATCATCACCTCCTACGCCGACAACACCCAACTTATACTCTCCCTCACCAAGGACCCCGCCAGCGCCAAGACCAACCTACAAGAGGGTATGAAGGACGTCGCAGATTGGATGAGGCTCAGCCGCCTAAAGCTGAACTCTGAAAAAATGGAAGTCCTCATCCTCGGCAACACCCCGTCCGCCTGGGACGACTCCTGGTGGCCCACGGCCCTCGGCACCGCACCGACCCCCGCAGACCACGCCCGCAACCTCGGCTTCATCTTGGACCCTCTTCTCACCATGACCAAGCAAGTCAACGCCGTGTCCTCCGCCTGCTTCCTCACCCTCCGCATGCTCCGCAAGATCTTCCGCTGGATCCCCGCCGACACCAGAAAAACCGTGACCCACGCCCTCGTCACGAGCCGCCTGGACTACGGCAACACCCTCTACGCCGGGACCACAGCCAAACTCCAAAATCGCCTACAACACATTCAAAACGCCTCGGCCCGCCTCATCCTCGACATACCCCGCAGCAGCCACATCTCCGCACACCTGAGACACCTGCATTGGCTCCCAGTCAGCAAAAGGATCACCTTCCGACTTCTCACCCACGCACACAAAGCCCTCCACGACAAGGGACAGGAATACCTCAACAGACGCCTCAACTTCTACGTCCCCACCCGCCCCCTCCGCTCCTCTGGCCTCGCACTCGCCGCCGTCCCTCGCATCCGACGCTCCACAGCGGGTGGGAGATCTTTCTCCTTCCTGGCGGCCAAGACCTGGAACTCCCTCCCCACCAGCCTCAGGACCACCCAGGACCACTCCGCTTTCCGGAGACTCCTAAAGACCTGGCTGTTCGAGCAGCGATAACCACCCCCTTTGTCCCTAGCGCCTTGAGACCCGCACGGGTGAGTAGCGCGCTTTATAATTGCTAATGATTTGATTTGATTTGATTTGTCAGCGTTATTCTAAGTGCCTGCATCTTAGTATAAAGCTGTTTTGTGCATACATATAGTCTACATAGTATAGTCACTAGCGTAACACAAACAATCAATAACCAAATTAGCTGTTGTAACACTATATTTAGCGTCTTCATAGCTCCTAGTGCCCAGCCTAAGAAGATGTCATACCAGTGATGCTCAGTTATTTGCTGGATGCATGAAGCAGTGTGCATAAGCTGTTTAGCGTTTATGGTCATCAGTATGGCTGTATCGTTGGTGTATTTAGCTGTCATATCAAATTTAACAAAGGTAACTTGTGCGTAGTGCCTGATTGCCTCTGATCTGGGTAGCTTAACAACAAGCGAGATGTTCGACTCTAACTGCGCACACATTTGCGTCTTTAATGTGGTTATGGTGAACTTAGTCGGTCGGTACAAGATGTGAGTGCTTATGTCAATAATGCTGGTAATATTGCACATACACATTACTTGCTCTCCGGTGGTTTGTATAAGTCCGTTAATAAGTAAGGGATGATTAATGACATAACATATGCTCTCTGTCCCTATCTGATATAAACTGTGCCATTTAATAGGATAAGGTAACCATTCACATTCTCCCGGTATTGTGTGTAGACATCGATCTAGCACCCGTCCAGTGCGGGTACATACCCACCCCTTAGACCAATCTGCACATCTAGTGGGATCTACAGTGTGATTTATTTAATCAATCCACTTTTTGTCAGTGTGAGGTATCCACCATTCGTTTACTTATCACTACGGGGAGCAATATGAAGGGGCACCATATGTCAGGAGGAATATCACTTCTTGCTATATCAAAAAGAGCATAACACATTTCTTCCTCACAGTGAAACTGTATGGGCTTTACCCATATTTCTTCAGGCAAATGCAATTGTTGTTTCCAATATTCACCCTGAAGCTGTCCCCATTCTGCTTTAAGGTCTGCAAACTGTTGATTAACAATGCTTTGCCATAGTATGCACTGGATGCCCTTAGTCACTGTTTGTGTGTTTTGAAAGGTTTTTCCGAATTGTTCATAAGTGATATTATGTAATTGCCAATCGCGATACAACCCACGCAGGACTTTCCATACTTCTTGTGAGTGTGTGGGTCCCCATTGAGAAATTACTTTTATGGCCTCTCCTGTACTATATCCTGTAGAAGATAGCTTATTCCTAATGGCTTCAACATCAAAAGAATTCAGGGCCCCTACCCCGATTCCGGTGGCCCCAGCTATCAAGGACCCTAGATCTCTTCTAATGCGTAACTTTGGCAAGGGCCATAACTGTGGTGTCCATGGTGCACATAATGGATCATACTTTGAGACATTCCCCTTGGCAATATTTATCTGTAACATAATACGATTAATTATGCTTGCATGCAGAGCTTGCTTACATCCTATACTATATCAAACTATAGAAACGTTGCTTAAGTTGCTAACCATGCGTCTTTCGGTTTCATAAAACATGAAGGCTGGTGGTTTGGAGTATCAAACTCCTTTGGTTCCATTGTTCATTGTAACAACCACCATGTGTCCTGGTATCACAATATTTACATATCATGTTTAGCATATAGCTCAAAGCCTGTACTGTTGCTGGCATCCCCTGCAACTCGTTCAGTCCATTGGCATGTCGGATTTGCTGTCCAGTTACCTTCCAGGTCACAGCTTTGGCAGCCATCCACTTGCCTCTAGGTACCTCCACGTTGCAAAGTGAAACATTTCCCTGGTCATCAGTTACGTTAGCGGCTTGAGGTGCACAAGTGACATGAAGGTCCGTAACGACATTCTCTGCTATCATCAACGCAGATGTTATCGTTTATGACCGTGGGGTAAGTCTCACTGCAGGTACAAATATAGGTACATTAGAGTTATTTAAAAGTACAATATACGTACTCCCCACCCCTTGACTCAATAGCTCTCCTGCCTCTGGCTTTTTCCCTGGATGGTTCACCCATACTTTTCTTCCTGTGCTTCCAAATCCTCCCTCAGCTCTCTGGGTGTTATCGGGGGGGGCAGATCTTTCTTCAATATGGGGGGTGTACGCTTGTTCACAAATCACTTGTGCAAGTCTGTCATGTGCTGATAACTTTTTTTAGTTGTTCTTTCACCAATCCGTCATATCTCCGAATCATGCCTGCAGCTTGTGGATAATAACCAAAGTGCACAATCCACCAAATTCCCTGTTCCTGCGCCCAGCCCTGCACTGTTTTCCCTGAAAAGTGTGTGCCCCTATCTGTTTGGATCTCATCAGGTGCCCCATGATGTTTTATCAGGTAGTTTAGCCCTCGCAAAGTGGACTTTATGATCTGCAGACTTACAGGGCAAACCCAACATAATGCCAGAGTAGGTGTTCACCATGGTCAATACATAGCTTTTCCCCCCATTCTTTTGGTAGCGGCCCGATATAGTCCAATTGCCACAACATAGCAGCTGCAGTTCCTCTCCTGATATGGCCGCTAGGCTTCTTTTGCAGGGGCATTTGTCTAATCTGGTTGCATATGGGGCACTCCTTTACTGCTTGTTGCACTTGTTCTTTAGTAACTGGAATTTGTCGTTGCAGTGCCCATGCATAAGTGCTATTCTCTCCTAGATGTCCGGATGTTACATAGGCCCTGTTTGTTAAAGCAGCTTCAGCTTCCTCCTTGATGACCACCGTTCGCGTTTTGGCCATTTGATCTGCGGTGTTGTTGAATAGAGATGCAAGTTAGGTATCTGATGGCAATGGGCATCCACATGTCCCACATAGATTTGACATTTTTGCCCTTTCTCCCACATCTCTTCCCATAGCTGCTCGCCTCCCGAAATGGGGGTGCCTTTAATTTTCTATCCATCCTTGCGCCAAGTCGGGGCCCAACTTACTAGTCCTTGGTAAGTGGCCCGACTGTTAGTGTACACAAATGTTTTCTCTCCGATGGGGGCTTGATCAATCACTGCTGCTACCCCCAGTTCTGCAAGCTGGCTTGATTCATTATCCCCTCCTCGCAGCAACATCATTTCTGTAGCAGGCTGGAATGCGACTGTTTGCCATTGTCTTTTTCCTTGATAGTACCGGGCGGTACCATCTGTGAACCATGCATTTTGCTTTTCTTCTTCGGTGAGTCGTTCAAAAGGCGGGGCTGTCTTAAATGATGAGGATTCCATTTCAGAGGGCTCTGGCGCAAGGGCCATTGCCTGCAAGTCCACTGCCCCTAGCTTACCTTCTTGTAACTTCAACACTCCTGCTGGTCCCGGTTTTGCCCTCTGCTGCAGATACCATTTCCACTTCACGATGGCAAACTCCTGCGCTCTGCCTACTTTATTGCCAACCCCTCCTTCTCTTGTCCAACCTAGTAAGGGTACCCATGTTTTTAAGGTGACCGGCCGATCATCAGTTATGCGTTCTGTTTCCACTAAGGCCCAATCTTGTGGCACCCTCTTTTTTCCCTGCCTCTGCCATAGGCTCCACATCACTACATCATCTACATCATCCTGTACTATCATTTCCAGCTCAAACGGGTCTCCTTCTGTGATGGGACCTAACGTAAAAGGATTCTGTAATGCATCTTTTGCTCCAGTGTCCCACAATCTCACCAACCATTTAAACAAAGGCTCTGCAGGCATCTGCCTAAACATACGGGTTATCTCCAACAACTCACTCTGCGTATAATCTCTTACCAAATGAGAATTCTGAATTTGCCCACCATTCACTCCCTTTTCACCTTCAATTTCACCTACACGTCCTTCTCCACTTTCAACTCCACCTAGTTCTGTTACACGTACTTCCACCTCATCCTCCCAATTCCAGTCATCATTGTCTGAGACTGTTCCATCCCAATTTTCTTTGCGTACCAATGCCCTCACTTGCACAGTTGAGGGTATTTTAGGCTTCTGCCTACTCTTCTGTTTGTGTACCAGTGCCCTCACTTGCACAGTTGAAGGCATTTTAGGCTTCTGCCTACTTTTCTGTTTGCGTACCAGTGCCCTCACTTGCACAGTTGAGGGCATTTTAGGATTCTGCCTACTCTTCTGTTTTGCCACTCGTGCTTCTAATGCGGTGCACCTTGCCTCCATTTGATCACCCCGAGTCACTGCACTTTCTATGGTCTCTTTCATAAGTACCTGCCTTTTCTGCAAGGCTGCAACCTCATCCCGCAGTTTTCTTATCTCTGCATCTTGTGTTAATGTTTTCCTGTATACCGCACGGAGCACAGACAGGAAAAGCCATCCCACTTGCCCTGCTGCTTTCAGCTCCAGCTTCGCCCCTCTTAGCTTCACACTCTCAATCGCATCTTCCACTAAGAGAGGAGTCACTTTCTCATTTAATGCCTCCCATAACACCGGCGCTGCCCACCGGTTCAGGAGTCCTGCCATACCAGAGAACGGGTCAGTTGCTAACTACCCGGGAATGGATCTGGCTTCTGCCCCATGCTGCCTTCCGCTCTCTGCCTCACTTGTCTTACGTCCCCAAAAAGGCATTATTGACTTATACCCCACTTCTGGTACCAAAATGTCTTATCCAGGTGACTGGTTGACACCTGTTCGGTATAAGTCAATAAGGACGCTCAATGAAGGACCACGCGCCAATTATGAATACAATTTAGCTTTACTAGAATTTCAGGTAAATGTAGGCATTTAGCACATTAACAATAGTGGAATAAGAATAGCAATGAAAAGCATCTATTTATATATAAGTACACTACAAAGAGCATCTATGTATACATATGAGCAAAGAGTTCATTGACAGATATAAGCTTGGAATAACTGTATACCAAAATGTGTTACACTACGATGTTCAGGAAGTAAAATATAAACGAGTTGAATACTTCAGATAAGCTTTGAGTTACTGCACACCAAAATGCATGTTTCAATTACTGCAGCAGGCTCACATTACGATGTTCAAAAACCAAAATATAAATGAGCTGAATTCTTCAGATTAGCTTTGATTAACTGCATACCAAAATGCATGTTTCAATTACTGCAGCAAGCTCACACTACGATGTTCAAAAAGCAAAATATAAACAAGCTGAATACTTCAGATTATAAACACAGTGCAAGCATAATAATCAATCATAATAATAGAGCAGAGAAACAAAGGCCTTTCATCCCTGTGTGGAACTTAACTTAGTCCACAAAATGCTGGGAAGCCCTCTACCGCCTGCTTGGACCTCTCTCCCCCTCAAGCATCACGGTCTCTGAACAGCAAAACAGGGAGGCAGCGCTGGGCCATGGCAGCTTTCACAACCCCAGCTGCAAGCTTCAAATCCCTCACCAGCACTTCAGTGCTTAAATAACTTGAAGCTTGGATTCTATCTCTTGCTGGCATTTTCTGGCTATGTTATCAGCACTTGGCTGTTCTGCCCTTCCCCAGCCTTTGTTTTCATTCCATCTTCTCCCTGTACTCTCGTTCTCAAGGTTGAGACGGAGTCCTCTACACAAACAAGCTTGAAAATAATATCATGAACTTTTCCACGTTGTTCAGTGATTTCAGCAGCAATCACGCTCATCTACACTGCTCAAGCTAATTAACCCTTCGCGTCACAATGTCTTCCGCACCTTTCCCCTTTACTGATCACCAGCTCAGAGCCCAGATGCACTGTGGGAACTTCAACATAGGATAACACTTACTTTAGTTGTACGTCTTTACTTTAATATGCACCATTGTTGGTGCAACAATGCTGTGCATCTCCAGACGTGTATCAGGATTGCTGCCCTTAGTGTTGACAAGCACTGCATTTACCACAAGCACTGGGAAGCGCCTGTGGTCTGGGATGGTACAGATACCTGGGAAGACTGTGAGGAGCATTGCCAACACCCCAAGTTTCACTTATCTCTACTAATAGAGGGCACATAACCTAATAGAGGTTGTGTGCCCTCTCCTCCTTTTGTAACTGAATATTACTGTCTGGCCTGGAGTGGAAGCTAAGAAACAGGGACAGTGGGAGGAGAATGGATCCCTCACTGGACCTAGGAAGTCTAACATGGAATAAAGTCCATACCCTCCTACCTGAGTGGCTCCAGGCTCTTGTATGAGGACCCTGCCTCCCAGTTACAACACTTCAGTTTTTGGATTTCCTGGACTTCGAAGCACTGCTTTGCTATAGTGCCCAATACAACATGACACACAGACCTTGGATGAGTTGAGCAGTCTCTTACCAATAACCAGAGCTACCAGTAGTGCAGCAGGTGCAGTGGTACTGGGGCCCGGGATTGTGAGGGACCAATTGTACCTCAGTTATAGCCTTGTTTTGTTGCCAACCAAGGGATTGGGGGCATTTAATTGCTTGCATTAGGGTCTCTGGGACCTGTTTTCAGTCATGATTATTTCTTGCTGCAGCAAACAGAGAAAGATTGTTTTAGTGAGTAAATGCATTTAAAATTACATTTATCATTTATATACTTTTCCATTTACTTTTAGAATGTGAACCTTTCGTTTCAAGACCTGGGAGACCCTTATCAGCAAAAAAACATTTACGGCATACTTCGCAGATTAATTCGAGTGGAAAGACTTTGGCTTGTGGACAATTCTTTGACAGACTTAAGTGCCATACGATTGCCAAGGTAAGTTTAATAACTGTGTTTCCATAAAGCAGTCAAGGTATTTTCAATTATATTTGTTTTTAGCTCATCTACAAGAAATGCTGTACATAAGAAACAAACACTCAATACAGTAAATTGAAAGTTACGGGGCGACATTGAATATGTGGTCATTGTGTGCCATGAATAGGAGTCAAACCAGTAAATGACACATAACATGATATTCATCTTAAGTACCTAAAATATATACATCTTTTACAATAGAAAGTGTATGCACTAACCTATATCTGATTGGGTGTTGAGGTGGCCTGCATGACTGCAGTGAACCATTCTTGCTGCATCAGTGGGCGAGAGGTGGACTACTGCTTGCTGGCTGTGCCCTGTCAGGTCAACCTCTCCCAACACATCCCCTTGCCAGTGGCCGAGTCCCAAACGCTATACCATTACCTGTGTTGTAAGCTCTTTCTCTGCCACTGACAAAGTCCCTCTCTTCCACGCTGACCCCGCACTATCCCAAAGCAAGAGACTCCCTCACTCCTCGGCTGCCACCTCTTAAACCATCACCAACTCATGTGGCCATTCTGAGCCACAGTTTCCTGTGCTTTGTGAGTGGTGCATATCTCAACTGGAGACCAGCGCACAGTCAGCTTAACTACCCTGACGCCCCTTTGTGGTGACCTATAATACACTTTCATAAAAATAGCAAAAATGAACAACTAAAGAAGTGTTGATAATTGTTGATGGTTGTGAAAATAAATGTGATAATTGTAAAAAGTGGATGGAGTTGTTCATATTTGAAGATTTTGAGCTGCACAGAAAAGGAACTTATTCATCACTAGAATAAAGTGGCAACGTGACTTTGAAATAGTTCTATATTATGATTGAGCGAAATACTCATCCATTCATCACTACACAAAAAAATTCACCATTCTCCATACTTCAGGGTCTTAAAGCAGCTTCTGGTTCTTTCCGTGCAATAGGCGATGACTGACCCAAGACGTCTTTCCTCCCCATCTACATTCCCAGGTCTTTTCTACTGAAATGGTATCCAATTCCCTCCTGGGTGACCATGGTATGTTTCTTGAGGGGTGTACTTCTTGTCTTGTTGCTGTAGCTAGCTGCAAAGAAGTTTGATGTTCATCTGAAGATATGCTGCACAGGTGCATACTTATATATGAGGTTCCCAAGGAAAGTTGTCTTTGAAATAATCTCCAGCAGACTCTGTTCTTTTACTTTTCTTGTCTCGTTTACATCCTATTACCCATCCTTGAAGGACAAAAATAATCCACGGCCATCAGGGCAGTTTTTCCATCTCTGTTTCGCTTTCCACTGCAGAGGTCACCTGCTTTTCCTCACCTTTTGTGGCACAGTTTGCGGGTGCACATGGTCCCGAAGGAACCTAAAATTGCAGATCCAGTGCTAATCTAGGACCCCTTTTCATGTTCCTGAGATTGGAGAGAACACAACGTGTTGGACTGACCTATAGGGCAGTCAGGCAGTGCCCAGTGGGCTGGTCTGACAAGTCAGTGTGCTGGCTGTTTTTTTGGTTGTTTATGTTTTTTTTTTATGGTAGCTCGGTCTGGTTTTACTGTTGACTTGCCTGATATTAGAGCAAACATTTTATACAGCAAGCAGAAATCCATGCAGTCTTTGATACCTTGCAAAACACTCATAGAGTATGACTTAACAAGTTTAAAACGACCCCAATTTGCAAACATGGGCCACTTTTGTATGGTCTAATTCGCTAATGTTGGCCATTTTTACTTTGGTGGCTGGGTGCAAAAATTGAAATATTTGTTGAGAGGGTTGAGAACCCACCTCAAATAATAATCACAATTCTTGTTAGGGTAAACAACTAGTCACTAATTTAACCTGTGCTTAACCCTCTGGTAGCTTCGCACAAGGCAGTCTGGCTTAACCAAGAGGCAATGTGAAAAGTGTTTATGCATCACTCACACAGTAATAAAGTCAAAGCACAGCACAAAAAAAACAAAATCAATTTAGAAAAAAATACTGTAGTAGTTCAAATTTCACCAAAACAATAAAAATGCAATCAGTAGAACCACAGATGCAATTTTTTAAAGTTTGAATTAAAAATAGCTCCAAGAAGCTCTATGCGCCAAATGTGATTATCTGGTCTCATTAGACCACATCAAAGTCAAAAGACTGACTGCTAAGCAAAGCAAGTTGCATACAGGGATCATGTTCCTCCTGGTGGAAAGTTTAATTCTGACTTACGGCCTGATTTAGAACTCGGCTGATGGGTTACTCCATCACAATGGTGACGGATATCCCATCCGCCGAAATCTAAATCTCATAGAATTGTGTTCCTGTAGCTCAAAGAGGAGTTGAGACAACTGACGCTTGGAGTCAGTTCCGGGGTCCTGGGTTTAAGGCAAGTTTGTCTAGTCTTCTTTCAAAATTCAGAGAGCAGGGCAGTTCTTTGGATCATCACAGGTCGAGGAGTGACCAACATGGCAGAACCCTTCTTTCCCTTTTCAGAGCTCCAAAAGTTGTATCTATGATAATGGGCAAACCTTCCCATGTGGTCACTCCTAACAAGTTCTGGAGCTGCAAGGGGAGGCAGGTTTAGGAGTAAGCAATATTTGCCTTTGACAAGGTAGGCACTCTTTTAAGCTCAGAAAGAGGCTGGACATCACATTCAAGGCCATTCTGCTTAAGGAAGAAAAGCACCTTTCCACACTCAAGCCATTTGTTCACTGTCTAGGAGCAATACGCATCTCACCACGTCACTAGACACTGGCATGAAGGAACATTCGGCTTACGCATGAAAATGATAATGTTCTAAAAGTGTAATTTCCAAAATAGAAGTATAAAATCCGACTTTATCATTATGTTTAATTTTATATGTCTATTACAATAAGTCCTTGAATCATTTTTCTAGCTGATCCCAAAAACCAAATTAAGCATTTTAAGGTATTCTGATGTTACCAAGCATTTCTCTATGAGGGAGTGAGCCTTGGTACAGTGAAAAACAACCTCTGAGGTTTTTCACTGTCAGGCCATGTACAACTTTAAGCAACTTTAAATATACATGTCCTACTTTCTAAATAACATCTGTCCTAGCCTATGGGAATTTAGGGCCTTCCTTAGTAGTGACTTATAAGTATTAAAAATGACGGTTTAGGCCTGGTCAAAGATTTATTCCCCAAGGTCGTAATGCCAGTTTGAAACTACTAAACTCCAGCTGCAATGGCAGACCTATAGACATGATTTACAGTGCTATTCAAGGGGATGGCCGCAGATTGTGCGTACATTAAACAAAGATGGAACCACAGCAGTCAATACTACTCCAGTGTACTATAAATGGAATGAAGGAAGTCACAAAGATCTCAGTCCGATGCAGTCTTTCTTAATTGCCGAATGACATTATATTCATACAAAGATGCTAGATATCAACAGTTTCAATCAGATCAACCAATCCTTCCTTTGTCAAATAACGCATGAACGGCCAACATGTATTTCATCACAACATGTGACTTTTTCAAGGTAACAAGTAGTAAACTAGAGTATGGCAGCAGACCATTAGTGCCTAATCACTCAGGTTAAATAACTGTTCACATTGAACAAAGTCCTTTAAAATGCATCTTAGTGGGAAAGTAACCAAACATCCACTTAGTAATATTCCAAGGATGCAAGTCAAGTTGATAATCCAAAGCAGTAGTATGCCATGATCACAATATTGTACCACATACTAGGTACTTACAAGTAAATTAAAAGTGCCCATTGGGTATATGCTAATTGCATCATGTTTAAAATGGAGACCACTAACATTTTACCACTGGTTAGCTAGAGTAAAGTGCACAGAGTCCTATGGCCAACGAAAACGGGTTCAGCTAAAGAAAGTAAAGATCTGGAGGAATACCACAAACAGATGGTAATTTCCAACACTGAGCCTATTTTCTGTCATAGTACAACTCTGGAGACTACCAGAAACTAGCACACACATTAAATTAACCTTTCAGGTCAGGGTTAGATGGAAGCTCTTTCATGATCCAAGGTCACCCCTTGCCAAAGCCTCATGAAGCCGATGTCGGTGGGTATATTTTCTCTGGAGATTGGGCTCTGGATCAGGATTTTCAGCCTGTAAACCTAACCTCAGCATCTTTATACCTTTTTGAGACATGTTGTGTTGTTGTTCCCTAGTTAGCCACATAAGCTGAGGTATGTCCCTCCTAACCATAGGTGCTGAAAGTAAGGCTGCAGGGGGTGCCGGAGTTAAGAAGGTGAATAATAAGCAATAAAGATGCCCTTACGTTTTATTTTATCTTGTTAAATTTACTGTGTTCAAAGCCAGAAGTTAAATGTCAAGCTATGTCTTCTGACAATTTTTTTTAAATTGGAGATTGGTGTTCACTTTACTTTCTCTGACTGCAAAGTTAGGGAATTGTGTAAAGTGAACCATCTGACAATCATGCCTGGGTACAGTGAGAGTGGAAGGAAAGGATGTAGGACGTCAGTATTTTTTCAAACATGCAACAATATTTACATTTCTGTAGATGAATTGTACAAATATTTCAAAATATCAGTAGTTAGGAAAGCTCAAATAAAGCACACACAGTTTTTGGAATTCTGAAGTGTGATGGGATCAATATTTAAATAGGATCAAAACAAATCGAAGAACTTTGCTTGATTATGTGTAAATTATAATTACTTACTGAAACCCAGTTTACATTGATTATTTGTGTGCTATATAGTTTTTGTTTCAATAAAGCTGCATGTTAGTACAAATTGTGTCGACATTTAAGTGGGAAGTGTGCTGTCTGCAAATCACAGTATGCTACCACATCATGATTTAGTAACACATTTGTGACAGTGTGCTCCAACATTTACCACGGCCACATACCAAATCCTTACCAGTCTTCTGCTGAATGAGTGTGGCTCATGTGCTTACTTGTTCTTTGTGTGAAGCTTGGATTTTTCACAATCCCTATATTTCAGTTATGTAACAATGATGACAGCAGTCCCACTCTGAAAAACGTTCCAGCTTCTCTGCTACCAGAAGTTAAAGAAGGGCAGGCGCTTCCTCTTGATACATGATGTCTTTTCTATCTTTACATCTATCAGTCTTGTAGAGCTTGTAACAAAACTGTGTTTGTTTAAAATGCTGTATTTGTAGCTCTTGTGCTTCTTTACTTCTTTACTTCTTATGCATAAAGTTATGTCTCAAGTTAATTTACCAGCCATCAGGTGAGGATGTGATGGACATGAACTCAATGTGTTGCTTTCTTCTTTTTTTCTTTCACTTTTTTCTACATATCAGTTTCTCTTTCATCTTTGTTGTGTAGAGTAGTAACAATTAGTAAAGAAAAATATAAACAAATGTTTTTTTTTCTTTTCTTCTTTGTATGTTGTCAAGGATATACATTAAAAATAAAATTAAGAAAATAAGAAATACATTTATTTTGTGATAGTTTATATCACAGTTTTGCCTTTCCTAAACATGGTAAATCTGGTGTGTTACTGTCTCAAGCGGATTATGCCCATTAAGTACCCTCAGAATGTTTGCTTTTGGATTACCTAGTTCTTGGACCTTTATTCTGGGTGACTCTTGTTACCTGAATCTCAGTAATTTCATGGTAAATTGGACTGAGTGTGTCTACAGCCAGTGTTCATGTTTTAAGATAAGGCTGCTGTGACATAGCTAGGGTAAGGGGCACTGGGCTGGTTACATGTGAACACACACATTTGGAAAGGAGTACAGACTCCTCACGAGGCACTAAGGTTGCTTGCAGTCTTGTAGCTGCACACAGGCACCCTGCTTGTGGTGGTTTTAACCTAAAATGTTGACGGCCTAACAGTTCCTTCCAAATATTAATAAGGCACCCATATTAAAGCCCTATTGCCCATACATGCAAGATGCAGATATTTAAAAGTAGGACTTGTAATAACTAATGTTCAAAGTCCTTACAGTGAACTATCCCCAAAAACAATTTTCAATGTAGGAAGGCTAGCTGCTGCCATTGGAAATCATAGGGCCACATTGTTACATTTATATAATGCTAAATGCAAATTGGAATCAGCAAAAAAAAACTTATTGCACCTTTTTGAATTATAATGTAAAGTTCTCTTTGATGGATAGGTTGGATTTGAAATCATTATTTTAGAAATGCCACTTTTATAAAGTTGGCATTTATTCTGCCTAAAGTTTCGGGGAGTTTTCAGCTGCCAGGGATGGTGATGTCTCTCCTACTGGGAAATGCGTAATGGAGCCAGACAGTGCAGTAAAGGGCCTGGGTGTAGAGGGGAGTGAGTCTTCCTGACAGGACGACTGGGGGCAGAGTTGGGCCCTGCCCTGATCTCACAAAAGGGAATTTGCCCAGCACACACAAAGGCATCTGTGTGCTGCTTTTTGTGTCACTAGATGGGCGCGGAGCCAAACCCAGGAAAAGGGAGAGGTTAGACAAGGGGGTAATCCCCCACCAGCTGGGCTGGGCATAAAAGTGGCACCCCAGAAGAACATGAGGGAGAGCAAGACTTGGGCTATGGATTGAGACAGTAGCAACACCACAGACAGCTAGAATGACAAGCCCCCTGATGCCTATATTGACGGAGGACTCTCTCTACAGCTGACCCTTGGACTACTGGGTTTCCCCTTGGCCAGTGATGCTGCCTGCCTTACACTCCCTGATGACCGATTGGGAGAGAACCTAGACTCCACCGCTGACCAGATGCCCTGCAAGATGATCAAGAAGGCATGGGGGTCTATGGAGGGCATGGCACAGGAGAAAGCTGGAGCAAAGTACATACCTTGTGAGGCCAGGAAGCCTGCTTAGTGTACTCCTGGTGGCTAGAGCTAGCAAACCAGGAGTACAATGCGCCCACGATCATTGAAATAAATCCAACTCGGCCAGAGCTAGGCATGTTTTAGGGTGCACATTTTAACATACATAAACACGAACAGAGCGTGTCAAGCTCAGCTGCTATTTCCAACCTTACCCCCCAGACTAGTCCAGTTCCCAGGGGTTGACACAAGAATAATTATTTTTTTCCCAGGGAGGAGCGTATGTGGAGCTCATTCTGCAGACTATCTTAGGCTCCAGGACCATCACCCAGGCTGATGGCACTTTGATTGGGGGCTTGGGCCCCCATTCTTGTCCTCTACAACCTCAGATCCAGAAGGATTACATTGCTCCCTGCTGCATGAGCACAAGGGAAGTGTTTCAGCACAGCAGGAGCATGAGGAGATATGTTTCTGGCTCCTGCCCAGCACAGAGGGTGTGTGCGGGAAACTCGTCGGGGTCACAAGGGCCTTAGTGCTCTCCCTGCACACAGAAACTGCCTTGGGGATGTCCAGAGTGGGATCGGTCACTGCTGCTCAAAAACAAAGATAAAGGAGGACAAATTCGCCCTCCCGAAAAAAGCGGTAGAGTCACTAATAAAATATTCACTACTCCACGGAGAGAGCACCCTCATAGTGCGCTGTGGGTCTTCATTTAAATTGTTTCCTCTGCTTGTCGGGCACCACCAAGGAATTAAAGAAGGGTTGTGGGGCGCTGCAGGAGTTACAGCAGTCCCCCAGGGAAGATTTGTGAAAATGACCCTACGTTTCTGGGATCAATGGATGCATGACCCTCAGGCTTTTCATCATCTTATTTCAAAACATTCCTGAGGCTGGAATAGTTAACAGTCTGGAAGTGCAGGCCCCCCTAGTGGTTTGTTTGGCCTAAAGGTGTATAGAAATGCTCATACACTATGTGTTGTTGGTTTTGAATGCTTTATTGGCAATATATTGCAGACTGTAAAACATTACAATGCAATATTAATAATAATGGCTGCATTGAAACATGGTTATTGATTTCAGTAACATAGTGGTGACTTTAACATGTGATGATTGTCCTCTAAAAGTGGTGAACCCATGACCAAGTCAATAGGCCTGCCTTATATATTGTTGTTCTGACTCCTTAACAAAGCCAATAGCCCTGATTTGCTTAAAGTGATGTCCCCTGAAAGGTGGTGTTTTCATGTGGTATGGGTTGGGCATTGTGATTTGTGGAGGTCAAATATGATTTTAGAATGTCACTAAAGGTAGTTTCAATTGGTCTCATGTATATATTTGTTAAAAATTAATCTGTCTGATGCATATATCCGTAAATTAATGTGTAGTATGTAGTAGTGTGTGTGTAATAAAAGTACTTGTTTTTAAAAGAAAAATTAGTGACTGGACAGTCTTTGAGTGCCAGCAAATGATGATTACTAGCACACACTACCTCCACGGTGTAGTCTTTGTACTGCTGTGCTTTGCTACCATGAGAGAGTCAAGTGCTACAATGTGGTGCTCGGTCCCCAGTGAGGAGACAATTGTGGGCCTATTACTTGTGCAGACCTCACATCCTGCACAACTAATAATCCAATTTCTTACATTCATAAAAGTCAGTTTAACACTGTTCAGTATATCAAATTCAGAAGAATGAAAGGATGAGTTGGCTGAGAAGGTATTCAAACCTGGAGGTCACAGAGATTTTAGGGACACACCTTCAGTTTGTTCACTCATCCTGTTGAATATTTACATATACCTGCTGAATATTTTGACACTTTAATGTAATGCTGATTGAACAAGTTCTCAAATTATGTGTTATTTTTGACATTGCTGTCATTTTTACAGATGCAGAGAATTAAACATCAGCAAAAATCACTTCACGTCTTTTAAACAGCTGCCAAAGATGCCACAAATTCAGCACCTCTCATTGGCTGAAAACAATATTGAGTCACTGAATGGAATTTTTGACTTGAGTTGCACGAACCTAGAATCCCTTGTACTGAAAACTAATCCATGTGAGTTTCAAGAAAACTACAGAGCACAGTAAGTCCTATTGTTTCTGTCTGTATCGATTGTAGGTTGACCTGGTGGGTAGCTAAATTGTCCCTAGAAGATTTAAATATGGTGATACTGCAAAAGGATAGGGCCTACAAAAAGTTAAATTGTTTAAGTTGGTAAAAATTCTAGGTTCAAAAGGAAGTTACCAAAAGAAGCCAATGCCTTAAGGCGGCTTACCTGAAGTCAACTCTCTGTGTAATTCTTATTAAATTATAAAAAGTATTGTGCTCTGCCAGAGCCAAACAAGCATTGGCAAATACATTAGTTGCTGCTATTTTAATACCATTCACATTCACATGTCCTTCAAAAACTGTATTCAGCATCTTATCGATTGAGTCTTAACTAACTCAGGTAATTGCTGGGGGTCCCTTGAGGAGGTAAACACATCTTTTCTGTAGCATGCTACAACACTTTATGCCAGCACAAGAGGATTCATGGGTAACCAAGAGAAAACACTGTCAGATGCAGGGTCAAAGTGCTTTCTCAAGGACCTAAGGTAAAATACAGTCCTCTTCAGCACGAGCAAGATGTTGTTTATTTTTTGGTGATTTTATAGGCTGTAATGATATGTCGGTCATTCATGTTCGAGGTGGGCAAAGTTCCCTTTAAAATGTCACTGTAATTTTATCTCCTGCGACTTATCACACTGATAGGGTCGGGATGCCCTTATTGGCTCTAAATAGCACTTGAGCTGCTTGGGGTGCAGTTTGCACATGCATCTGTCTACATTGCAAGCACACTCTTCATCTGAAATTGATGAAGCCAAAGGAACTGGCTCATTAAATGAAAATGTCTGGATGATTTCACCGATGGATTCAGTCATTCATTCGTCTGTGCATTCTATCTCTCATCATTACACTCATTCATCAGTTTATTCACATAATGTCTCAACCCTATGTTCATCTTCGTAGCCACCAACAATACCACATACAACACCTCAAACTTTCAGTTATAAGCCAGACCTACTTGCTTTGCAGCCAGGCTATATAGATTTGGGACAAAAATTATCTATGACAACCAACAGCAGTATGTTGTGTTTCTGCGTAATGGCAAATCTATTTAAAGGGATGTGTTGCAGGTGATGTTAGCCAAGGTGACTGTCCCAGTTGTTGAACACCTACAACTGTGTGGTTTTCAAGGTTAGTAAGTCCCTATGGAGGGTGGCTGTGGGGATGAACATTATTCTTGGTATCTGTGACTGATTACTGAGAAGAGTGCTGAAATCCCTTGTGATTTCCATCTCAGTTAGAAAGTTCCTTCAAACACAGCCATGAGTCAATTGGAGTACATTTCTGGCTATCCTTTGTGAATCAGGACCAGAAACTACCTGTGAACAGGTGCCTCTCACAGGTATCATATGCAATACACATTTGCCCATAAACATTAACTCCCCCTGTCCATATGGGAACATGAAAAAAACATTAAAATTGAGAGGTGCACCGTTCACTTTCTTTACATGGCAAAAAATAAAACTCTTTCCCCATCACAATGATTGCCTGCAAAGGTAAGCAAGGCCATTAACCAGGAAACAAAAAGATTGCTTCATATAGATCCAATGAGGGCTAGATAAAAAGAAAGCACTAATGTTCTTAATTTTTAATAGCATTGTCTACATCTATATCTAGAACATAATCTGTCACCTAATAAAAAAGGTCAATAGACAAGTATAAATGGCTACCATATGGTTGATAATTATGTTCTTATTTATTTCCAGAGTGTTCTCCAGTTTGCCAAATTTAAAGATTTTGGATGGGATTCCGAAATTGCCTGAGGATTGGTCACCAATGCAAAGACGTTCTTTCCCTAACATGTGTACAATACTATGAAATAGACTAATGTACCCTGTACTGCATCAGTGCGCTGGTACTGTGTTCTACTGTGGAATAGTCAGTGCTAAGCACGCCCTAGCTTAGACATTGATTTGTTTTGTTATCTGTTCAATAAATGTTTTAAGACAAAACTGTTTTTATCGGAAATTAATTAGAAAAAAACATGTGGGATGATGGTGGCCATCTGATTTTGCAGGTTATTATTAATCCTGATATTTCGTTAGTCTAGGGCTTGCATAGAACTTTTGTAGTTGACAACAGGTTCAGCGATGGTGTGAAAAAGGTGAGGTTGGATGCAATGGGTGATTCAGCTGTGATGCATTTGTGTGGCAGAGTCCCTGTGAGAAATGGCTCCATATCCGCTGGGGCATAGCCCTGTACAAAGTGCAAGTTTTGCGCCCAAATCCCTGTTTTCACTTTGGTCTGCAGTAACATTCACAGCTCTGGCATGGTCAATGGAGTCCATTACCTTGCTTTGTCTCTCCATTTCTACACATGTGGTGGAGTAGAATTACACACCTCTACACCTTGGGGGCTCCTAGGAAGAGATGCACCCAGCAGCAGGGGAGGAGGTTAAATTGCACAGCAGAAATGGAGGACTAAGTCAAGTGTAGAATTATGGCATGAAGTAGACAGAATTGGCTATCAATCACACTGAAAGTCCCACAATGCAAGGCGTCACACAACTTGGGGGGTCATTCTGACCTTGGCGGACGGCGGAGGCCGTCCGCCAAGGTACCGCCGTCAGAACACCGCACCGCGGTCAAAAGACCGCGGCGGTGATTCTGAGATTTGCCCTGGGCTGGCGGGCGGCCGCCAAAAGACCGCCCGCCAGCCCAGGGCAAATCAACCTTCCCACTAGGTGGACGGCTCAGAATTGAGCCGGCGGAGTGGGAAGGTGCGACGGGTGCAGTTGCACCCGTCGCGTATTTCAGTGTCTGCTAGGCAGACACTGAAATACTTTGTGGCGCCTCTTACGGGGGCCCCTGCCGTGCCCATGCCATTGGCATGGGCACGGCAGGGGCCCCCAGGGGCCCCGCGGCACCCCCTACCGCCATCCTGTTCCTGGCGGGAGAACCGCCATGAACAGGATGGCGGTAGGGGGTGTCAGAATCCCCATGGCGGCGGAGCGCGCTCCGCCGCCATGGAGGATTCTGACGGGCAGCGGAAAGTCGGCGGTACACCGCCGGCTTTCCGCTTCTGGCCGCGGCTGTACCGCCGCGGTCAGAATGCCCGGCGGAGCACCGCCGGCCTGTTGGCGGTGCTACCGCCAACCTCCGCCATGGCGGTAATTACCGCAGGGGTCAGAATGACCCCCTTAGTGCCCATGGGGACAGAAGTGTCATATACCAGTTGTTTGTGGTGGCGGCAATACCTTTGGTGTAAGGCAAGCTACCATTTCTCCTAACTTTACATTTACAGGGACTAAGGAAGGTGTTTTCCAGTTGTGGGTGATTTTTGCCTGTGTTAGGCGATTTATATCAGAGGAGATCCAGGCAGATTCTCCCAGAGAAATGAGATATTGTTTTGACAAGAAATTTGGGTGCTGGCTGGTGTAATTGCATGTCTCTGCCTTGTAAAAAGTCACTTAGCTTACATTAATATTTGCATATACCCTAGGACATCACTGGAAGACAGGCATGTGAGAGACAAGGAATATTGTTGCAGGAAGTCTGCTTTTGCAGAACTGTGCTTTGGGAAAATAGAACGTCAGAATGCAGTTTGCTGCACCACTTCTGCCAAATCAGTACTGACACACCAAAATACCTGATTAGCCCACAGTGCCTTACTTGCCCTTCTAACCTTACAGAGTGGCAAGTAATTGTGGCAACCCAAAAGATACAGCACTCTACCTCCCTTTCTCAGGGAACTGTGGAAAACAGGTCAATCCTTTTCATACATTCTACAGCAAAACAGACACAATGTAAGTACAAAATATATTTATCACAACTAACAGTCTATTATGAAGCAAATTAGATGTGCTCACAATTCTGGCAATAATTATAACAATCAGAATAGCAGTTAGAAAACTGTACAACACAACTAGTGCCACCATAATGCACATCTAGTGGACTGAGCCTACCCAGTACTTGTATGCGCAGGAAAGCTTATTATTGTAATTCATGATCTCTGGGAGTGGAGAACCCCAAACAGGAGTGCTACTACCAATGAGAGACACAGGAGCACTGTTTTTTTAACTTTCTTTCTTCATTTTCAAAAAAAGAGAAAAGAACGGGAACATTTGACAATCGCACATTCCATATCATTGAGTATTATGTCAGCAGTAGTCTAAAGAGGTAACACAGCAATTTCCATCAGTGAGAGTATCTTCGTCAATAAATGAGCTCATGGTATCAATAATGAAGAACTAGGGGAATTACATATATTCATGGAGTGTGGCCAGGTGCAAGCACATCAAGGAAATTCTGAATGATTTGAGGAATCTAGAGGTGCAGTCTGTGAATCGGATGCATGTGTTAATAAATAGTCCTGCACGGGTTACTATAAATCTTTAGGTCTCGAGGTAGGTGGCTGTAGGGTGGTGCACATTTCGCTGGAGGTGTCATGATAGAGTATACTGTTTATCCATTCCTTTATTGTAGGTCGTTTTCTCCTGCCCTAGCAGAGGGTCAGTTCGTGTTTGGTGAGTAGGAACAGAATTGCAGTGTATCTACGTGTTGACAGATGAACATGAGACACATATTGCAACAATGTCATCAGGGGTACAGGTTCTAGGTCAGCCTCCATCATCAAGGAAATATGTACAAATAAGTAACCCCCGTTTTTGTGGATCCCTGTCCATATGTATAATAATACCCAAGTACTTAGCCGAGTCTTCGCACCACTGGAGTGGGTAATTGCAGGAGTGGCAGTAGTGGCACGAGTTAATGGGAATATTTCGGATTTCGCGCAATTGATATGCAGCCCTGAGAATTTCCTGAAAAGGGTGATCTCGGAGATGAGGGTGTGAAGATTTTGAATAGGGTCGGGGACGGATAGTAATTTGGCATCCGCGTACATGGTGAGCAGCAGTGGGCCATGCTTAAACCGAAGCCCACATTGCATATTTTTAGCATGAAAATGACGGACTAAGGGGCCAAGGCTATAGTAAAAAGTATGGAGACAGGGGACATCTCTGCCGGGTTCCTCTAGCAATCAGGAATTGGTCTGTGAGTATACCATTTGCCCTTAAACGTGCAGTTGGGTGTGCGTGATTAGCATGATGAGTGCTAGAAACCCTTTAGGGAGGCCCAATTTCTCCAGCACTGCCCGAAAAAAAGACCTTTCCAGGGACTCAAAGGCCTTTTCCAAATCCAGGAGTGCGACAGCCACCGGGATGGTGGGATCCGGTTTATGACCCAAAAAACTGTCTGCAGATTGAAAGCTGTGGACTTGTGAGGAATGAATCCAGTCTGCACTGTGAAAATATTCTTGTTGATAAGCAGTGCAAGCTGTATAGAGATGACCTTGGCTAAAATCTTATTATCGAAGTTTGACAGTGATAAGGGGTGATATGATGAGAGTAGCTTGGAGTCTTTGTTTAGTTTTCAAAGAAGTGTGAGCACTGCCCTGCGTAGGGTAGGTGGGAGTTCTCCTTCCCTTAAGGGCCTCGGCATACACCTTCAAATGGTGTGGAGTCAGTATGGGCTTATATGCTTTATAGAAGTAGCCCATGAGACCATCTAGCCCCAGGACTTTATTCCCATCTATTATTTGCCTGATTTCTTCAGCAGAAGTTAGTTCACTGAGATATTGGCACTGTGCATCGTCTGTCCACACCATTGCCACCTCCTGAAGATATGTCATCCTAGCCTTTTCATCACCGGCAAGGGTGGTGGAGTACAGGCCATTGTAATAGCACAGAAATGTTGTAAATATACTTGTGGTATCAGTAGCTTTGGAGCCTTCGGTATTGTGAAGTTCTGTCGTGTGAGTGGGGTGCTGGGGCGGGCGCACAAGGTTGGCTAATGTCCGCCCAGGAAGTTCACCCTCGCCATAATGGCAGGCTCTTGCATATTACCTCAAGTAAGTGACCTCCTGCTCTGCCAAGAAGCAGAACTCTTCCATTAGTTTTGAACACTCAGTGAGCAGCATCCTTCCTCTTAGTGTCATATCGGGCCTGTCTAAAGCAGTGAGTTGCTCCTCCACTCGCTTGATGCTACGGCAGATGTCCTTGAGGACTCTGACATGCTTGGAAATGGATACTCACCGGATGTAGGCTTTGAAGGCTTCCTAAAGGGTGGCTTGGCAGGCTTAGCGCAGAATTTAACCTGACATATTTCAATATAGCCTCCCTAAGCTTAGTATGAAAACTGTGTCTAGTAGGGCAGCGCTCAGGAAGGTCCAACGATTCTCCAAATCATATTGGAGCCGGATATTCAGGTTCATTTTGACCGGTGCGTGATCTGAAAGTGTGTGTTGAGTCATTGAAAGACGTTCACTGACAATAGCCAGTAATCTATGCAAGTCATATCGTGTGTGGAGAACAAAGGAAAGAGAATGTAGGAGAGCTGGGATGTAAGTGACACCACGCGTCTCGGATGTAAAACGTGTCTTTGGTATCCTGAAGAACCTTAGCGGCCTTAGGTTTATTAGTGGAATGTGAGCCAGTAGAATCAAACAAAGGGTTTTTATCATACTGAAGCCCCTCCCCCCCAATCAGTGTGACAGCAACATCAAATCTACTGATAATAGAGGAAATATCATGAAAAAGGTCAGGGGCATCAGAGTTTGGCACATTCACCAGCAGCACCTCGAACTCAAGGAGGCGACCATGGAGTATAATATATCTGCCTTCTTTGTCTAGCAAACTAGTGATTAGGTAAAAGGGGATAGATGTAAATACCCCTTTAGAATAGGTGCCATAGCTGGAAAAGTATCTCTGTTGCCTCCAGGACTTGGCAAATGCAGGGGAGCCACTCGGGACAAGAGGGTCTCCTGGAGGAAAGTGATTTTTGCCCTGTGTCTATTTAGATAAGTTAGTACCTGCTTTCCCTTACGTGGGTTATTTAAACCCCGTAAATTCCAAGTAATGCATGAACTGATGTTAGATGTATCTTGATCCATGGTTCTCTTAGTCATGGGTACTATAATGGGTGTATTGGCTGGATGTCAGAGAGTCAATGGTGTGAAATTGGCCTCTCTAACAGTGGAGGAAGTGTGAGAACTCATAAGATAAACAATCAACAGAACAAATAACATCCCAATTGCCCCCCACCCACACGGAGCTGGATCAGCTCAGTGAATCCCATTAAGGAAAACAAAAATCATTCTTTTAAAAAAACATCCTACGTGGTAAGCATTAGAGGGTGGGGCAGAGGGTGGATCAACACCGCGGTCAGCGGTGCCCAGAAGATACAGTAAGGTGTAACAGCGTAACTATTGGTTTCAGGCATTTGCAACCAGCAAAAAAACTATGAAAGACTCAAAAATTAACTCACTGTTCAACAGCATGGCACACTTATCCTGATATGTGGTTAGTTGACCCAGACTTTATCTAGACAACAGCTATGCTGCCGAAGAGGTCCTCCCTGGAGGAAGCTCGTGAAACATCTGCAGCAGAGTCCGATGTATGTTCACGAGCGGAGGCGGCACTTCTGTTGTTCGATTTGCAGAAATTGAGCGCCCCAGCTGGGTTATCAAAGATTCAGGCTTTTCCCCCAATGTCAATGCGCAGTGTGGTGGGATATAACATACCACATCTGATCCTCTATTTACCGAGCATTGTTTTAATGCCCTGGAATTTGAGATGGGCCTCCTGCATCATCAACTTGAAATCAAGGTAAATGGATAAGTGGTCCCCTGGTAGTTCAATGGGCCACATTCGCGGGCTAATTTAAGTGCCACATCTCTATCCTGAAAATTAAGCAATGGGTTGATGAGGGGTCAAGGAGGGGCACCGGGGACCAACGCCCAAGAAATGATGGGCTCTTTCAACCGCAAACGTGTCCGTGAAGCTTTGACAGTCAAACAGCTCTATCAAGAGCCACGAATTGGTGCTGGCGACCCATGCTGGAAGACTCTACAATACCTGTTATGCAAATGTTATTTCTTGTGCGATCTGGCTTCCAAGTCCTGGCTGTTCATTGCCATTGTTTTAAGTAGGCGCTCCATTTTAAACCCCAAATCCTCACATGGGAGATTGCAGTGGGCACTCTGCGGCTTCGGGGATCAAGTGTCATAGGAGGCCCAATCAAGTCGGATGGAGAACCGTCAAAAGCGGGAGCTGCCTGACCGCGAGCGCCAGGCAGGCCGCACTGTCATCATGGGTGGAACTGCACCCCCATCGGCCATTGGAGATCGTATGTGCACGGGGTCCGGGCAAGGTAATGGTGGTCCTCTCGTAATGCTGCAGTAAATGTAATGGACACAATGATGTTTGTGCAAGAAAACAATGTTTATGGGCACCCGCAGCCAGAGCTTCACAGCTGTGCAACCATCTTGGATGCCGGCGTGGCCACACTGACACGGGAGCACTGTTTATTTCCAAATGATGATTAATCTTAAAGATTAGAGGAGTTTTTTAAAAGAAAATTTAAAAATACCTGCGTGGTAAGACCCTGCTTACTTTGTTTCTGTTCCTAAGCGATATGATTAAAAAAGGTTGAAGATGTAATAGAAAAAAGTATTAACAATGGCCCCTGTTTCTATGGGTCGACATGTCTCTGGACACTCTTCCCTGTGTCTGTCATCAGGACCAAGGGATATCATCCCTATGACCCATAACATAAGGATTTAGTAGAATAGCAACATATGCACACTGCACATACTCTTCATTGTATAGTGAAACATCTAACAATCCTATGATGAACCATGCCACCAAGGGATAACCCTGGTGGGTGAGGGTTTATCATAACAAGTCAGGTGCTTTTTAACCTTTGTGGAGGATTAATGATTTTTCTGCAGGCAGTAGCTTTTGCTTCTTACAAACAGTAGGGCTCCTGTTGTTTAGAAACTTTAGCAAGCAGGAGGATGAGCCCTCCTGTAGCAAGCCTCTGACCGCCCTCTTTTTTAGTATGTGTACCAACTGAACAGGCAAACTATGTTTTTTTTATATATGCAGCAATGTCAAAATGAAGTAAATTGTGATTTATTTTGGTTATCTGGCATCGTGAGAGCTGGCATGGCAACGTGTTCATCACTTATATATGGAATGCAACAGTTGTCAGAGTAATGTGTCTTTACATACTGGGCAATGTATGAAATAGCATGGCAGTTTGTTATAAAGTTAATGAGGAAAATGTCTTAGCAATATGTAATAAGCATAAGTATGTTTATTTTTCTTATGCCAGGAGGTTATGTACTTGCAATGAGTTCAGAGAAAATAACAAAATGTGTTTCTACCATGTTCCAAGCTCCCTATATATCATTATTTATGGTGTGGCAATTTGGAAACTATTTTATCAATCTATAGTTGTCTGCTGGTGCAGTAGGATCTGCCAAGACAATGTGCTCCTTACATATTAGAGCAGTTAAGAAATTGTCATGGTAATGTGTTGTTTTGCTTCAGTAATGACCGAGCTGAAACACTCATGCACTGACAAAAATCTCTGGAATGTGCTTCTTAGTCCAAAGAAGACATTTATTATTTCACTTTGCAAGGTTCATAAAAGGAGATTAGCATGCTGAAAGCACATGTTTAAAAATTGTCACAGCAATGAAATGAAAACATGTAAAAATTATTCTCCACTGTAATATGCACAGCAAATATATGTATCTATATTATAATGTAAAGCAAATAATGAATTAAAAAATATGCATCACCATGAGGCAAGGGCACACCTGCTTCATCTCCCTCCTATTCAGCATCAGATCCCAGAATCGATCGAGGAGAGAGAGATCAATTATCCTCAAGGGAAGGATGACAAACCCCAGCGTGCTAGGTATGCCTGAGATCTGCAAACACTCTCAGTCCCCGGTCCATCTGGTCTCGGCCTCTTATACTTTGAACAACCAAGAGAGGAAAATTCTAGAACCTCCCTCTCACTGTAGAACTTTATTTATTCAAAAAATGCTGACTGCTTTAGGCCAGCTTTGAAAATAACACATAAGGACTTGGCGAAATTCCCAAGGTGCCACTTCAAAACAAGTCCGTTCCTGTTAGACTTTTCATCCTTGGCGTGGTCTCCCTTAACTTTTTGCCTCTGTTCCCCAGGTTGTTGATGTGTGCTGGACTCTGATTTTGCTGTTTTTGTTACTCTGGGCACTTTACCACTGCTAACCAGTGCTAAAGTGCAAGTGCTCCTGTTTAAATTGTATGTAAGTGGTTCATCCATGATTGGCATATTTGAATTACTAGTAAGTCCCTAGTAATGTGCACTAGAGGTGCCAGGGCCTGTAAATCAAATGCTACTAGTGGGCCTGCAGCACTGGTTGTGCCACCCACATAAGTAGCTCTGTAATCATGTCTCAGACCTGCCACTGCAGTGTCTGTGTGTGTATTTTTACACTGTAAATTCGACTTGGCAAGTGTACCCACTTGCCAGGCCTAAACCTTCCCTTTCCTTACATGTAAGGCACCCCTAAGGTATGCCCTAGGTAGCCCCAAGGGCAGGGTGCAGTGTATGGATAAGGTAGGACATATAGTAATGTGGTTTATATGTCCTGACAGTGAAATACTGCCAATTTCGTTTTCACTGTTGCAAGGTCTGTCTCTCTCTCATAGGATAATATGGGGGCTACCTTTAAATATGATTAAAGTGTAGATTCCCCTAGAGAAGAGATGGACAGGTGGAGTTTGGGATCCCTGAACTCACAATTTAAAAATGCATCTTTTAGTAAAGTTGATTTTGAGATTGTGCGTTTGAAAATGCCACTTTTAGAAAGTGAGCATTTTCTTGCTTAAACCATTCTGTGACTCTGCCTTGTTTGTGGATTCCCTGTCTGGGTCAGTTGACAGTTGGGTTGTTTTTCACCTCACACCAGACAGTGACACAAAGGGAGCTGGGGTGTGATCTGCATTCCTGATTAGCCATCTCTGCTAGGAGGGAGGGGTGGAGTGGTCACTCTCATCTGAAAGGACTGTGCCTGCCTCTGACAATGCTGTCTCCAGCCCCCTGGTGTGTGTCTGAGGCCTTGCCTGGGCAAGGCAGGATTTCACAAGAAGGTGTGAGTCCCCTTTGAAGGAAGGTGACTTCAAAGACTAAAATGGGTATAAGAAGGGCACCCAAACTTACAAACTTTAGAAACACTTCTGGAATCAAGAGGAACCTCTGCCTGGAGAAGAGCTGATCGCTGAGGAACAAGTGCTGCCCTGCCTGTGACTGTGCTTTGTGGAGCTTTCCTGCAGTGCTGCTTCTGCCAGAGTAAGAGGGCAAAGACTGGACTTTGTGTGCCTTCCATCTTGAAGAAGAAATCTCCAAGGGCTTGATGTAGAGCTTGCCTCCTGTTATTGAAGTCTCAGGGATAGCAAAGACTTCTTCCTGCCAGCACCTGGAGTCTCTGGAGAGACCCCTACTCTGCTCTGTGGTGCCCTTCCAGTTCCTGGGACCCTGAAAGGAGAGGCTGGCAGCCTAAGGACAAAAATACACGCACCGAGCACCGTGCGGAGAAAAGATCGACGCGAATCCGATCGCGGCTGAGAAAACGACGCGACGCCGGCTCCGCAGCTGAGAAACGACGCCGCTGGAAACGCGACCGGAGAATCGACGCCCGGAGCAGGAGAAACGACGCGCAGCATCGCTGACGAAGGCTGAGAGATCGCAACCAGCGCCGCGGGACTTCGGACCGTCGCGTGGCTGGCTTTTTCGACGCGCCTCGCCGAGCCGAGCTGTTTTCGACGCATATACCCGTGCCGGGTTATTTTCGACGCACACCGCCCGTGCGGGGTTATTTTTGCCGCAAACCAGGTACATTTACACGCTAGCAGCGCTAGTGTGTTGTTACAACTACCTAAAGACTCTTTTTATTTTAAACCTTTTAAAAATCATAACTTGACTTGTGTATGTTGGATTTTTGTCGTTTTGGTCTTGTTTTGTCTAGATAAATATTTCCTATTTTTCTAAACTGGTGTTGTGTCATTTTGTAGTGTTTTCATTAAATTACTGTGTGTGTTGGTACAAATACTTTACGCCCAGCACTCTGAGGTTAAGCCTACTGCTCTGCCAAGCTACCAAGGGGGTAAGCAGGGGTTAACTGAGGGTGATTCTCTTTTATCCTAACTAGAGTGAGGGTCCTTGCTTGAACAGGGGGTAACCTGACTGTCAACCAAAGACCCCATTTCTAACATTGGTGACCAGCGGTCGGGATTTGGACTTGTATTTGTACTTGACATACAGTAATTAAGTGTACACTACTGTTTTGATCTCAGACCACTACGTGACCACATACTACTAGTCTTGTGATTTTTGTTTTTTACTTGGACTGTTTTTCTCTGCATTCAGTTTCTTTTTTTTTTCACTGATCCCGGGATTGACTTTGCTGAAACTTCATTTGAGAACTTGCTTTTCTGTTTTTGGAACTGTGCATATTTTTTTTAACCTCTCATCATGTCTCAGTCTGGAGATGCCCTAGCTGAAACTGCTTTTGATTTGGAGAAATTGGAGAGCTACAAGGTGGCTCAGTTGAAGCAGTTTTGTAGGAATGTTGGCTGTCCCATTGAGAGCTCAGCCAAGAAGGTTGAGCTGCAAAAGGCGCTGAGGGCCTGGGTGGCAGCCAAAGCAGCTGAGGGGCACACAGATGAGGAGCCAGAGGGGGAAGAGGAGTTGCAAGTCACTCACACTGATGTAGTGGGTGGGCCTGCTATGTCTCAGGGGAGAATCTCTAGGGCAAGTAGCAGTGTATCCTCCAAGGGTCTGACACCTGAAGAGTTACAGGACAGACAGGCAGAAAGGGAGTACCAATTGGAGCAGAGAAGGCTAGCCCTTGAGGAGAAGAAGATAACAATGGCTCATGAGCTTAGCTTGAAAGAGATAGATCATAGAAACCAGTCCAGTAGGGATGGTGGCAGCAATTCTACAGTGCAGCCTGAGAGAAGGGTACACATCCCAAAAGACCTTGTGAGGGATTATAAGAGGGAGGATGATATCTACTTGTGGTTCAAGGGTTATGAGTCAGCTCTCCACATGAACCTGGTCCCTGAAGCTCATTGGGGGGCAGCCCTGTGGAAGCATTTTGAGGCAGAGGGGAGGGACACACTGACGGCCTTAGGGGATGCTCAGAGCCTCACCTACCCTGCCATGAAGGAGGCCTTACTTACCAGGTATGGTCTCACCCCTGAGCAGTACAAAGAGAAGTTTAGATCCTACAAGAGAAAGGAATCCCAAACATGGTTGGAATGTGTTGATTCTTGTTGCAGGTCACTGGATGGTTGGGTGAAGGGCAGTAAGGTAAACACGTATGAGGGGCTTTACAATTTAATTGCTTGGGAGCACTTGTACAGTTTATGTTTTCCAGAGCTGCGCCAGCACCTCATTGACAGCAAGCTGACTGACCCCAGGAAGCTTGCACAGGAAGCGGACCGCTGGGAGAGCACCAGGGTCCAAAAGAGGTATGGGGGAGACCACGCCAAGGGTGGGCAGGGTCCCTCTCAGACGAAAGGGGGGGGTAAGGGCAAACAGGATGAGTTCTCTAAAGGGCCCCAAACTGATTCCCAGGGTAAGAATTCCCAACCCCCCAGTGAAAACAAGCCATGGTTCTCCAGAGGGAAGCCAATGGCAGGTGGTCCCCTACGTAAGTGCTATTCATGTAACCAGGTGGGTCATGTGAGGGGGGACCCCAAATGCCCCAAAAGTACACCGGCACCCACTGGTGCACCGTCCCAGGGTTTGGCCAGTGTAGCGCTTGGGGAGGAGTTGGTTTCAGGTGGGTGGGAACCAGCAGAAATGACCCTTGTCTCACTAGGGGACAGTGAGATGGTCCAGAGAAACCTAGTGCCTGATAACACTAAGAAGTACAGGCAATGGGTGACCATCAATGGACAGAGGGTGGAGGCTCTGAGAGACACAGGAGCCAGTGTGACTACAGTGAGGAGTCACCTGGTGTCTGAAGAGCAGATTGATCCCCGGGTACTTCACCAAGTAGTTGCAGTAGACAACTCTGAGCGCCTCTGCAGAGTGGCGCAGGTTCCCTTTGAATGGGGGGGGGTCTCAGGTTCCTGGAAAGTAGCTGTGAGTCCAACCATGCCTGTTGATTGTTTGCTAGGCAACGACCTGGAGGATTCCCCTTGGAAGGAGGTGGAACACAGGTCTCACTTGGAGATGTTGGGTCTGCCTGGGTGGGTATGCGTATCCACCCGGTCTATGGCAGCCAATCAGGGTAGTCAAGAGCCCCTGGAGCCTGAAACAGTGGCCCAGGGGACCGCCAAGAAGAGGAAAGGCAGGAGGCGCGGGAAACCCGCCCCAGAAGTTCCCACGGTCTGGGAGGAGGCAGAGCCTGAGGGTGATGCCCCGGAACCTACAGGGGAACAGGTGGCTGAACTGGGGGAGGTCCCTGAGCTGTCGCAGTGGCAGCAGGAAGGGGGACCCACCAGGGAAGTATTCTGCACAGCGCAGAAGGAATGCCCTACTCTTGAGGGACTGCGGCAGCAGGCTGCAGCCCAGGCGGCTGGCGGAGCGCCAGGTACTCACCTGATTTATTGGGAGGATGGCCTCCTGTATAGTGAGCCTAAGGTTCCTGAGCCGGGGTCAGCTCGTATGCTGGTGGTACCCCAGGGCTTCAGGACCTTCCTACTGGGTTTGGCTCATGATGTGCCTTTGGCAGGACATCTAGGGCAGGACAAGACCTATAAGAGGCTTGTCTCCCACTTTTACTGGCCCTTGATGAACAAGCAGTCAGCTGCTTATTGTAGATCTTGTCAGACTTGTCAGGCAAGTGGCAAGAGTGGGGGGAAATGCAAAGCTCCCCTCCAACCTTTACCGGTAGTCAGTACTCCCTTTGAAAGGGTAGGAATTGACATTGTGGGGCCTCTGGATCCCAAGACAGCCCTGGGCAACAGGTTCATCCTGGTCTTGGTGGACCATGCCACACGGTACCCAGAAGCTATTCCTCTAAGGACGGTCACCGCCCCCGTGGTGGGACGTGCCTTGATGGGGGTTTTTACCCGCATGGGGTTCCCCAAGGAGGTAGTATCTGATAGGGGTACAAACTTCATATCCACTTATATGAAGTCTCTGTGGAAGGTGTGTGGGGTAACCTACAAGTTCACCACCCCTTACCACCCCCAAAGTAATGGTCTGGTTGAGAGATTCAACCGCACCTTGAAAGGCATGATTCAGGGCCTGTCAGAGCCCTTGAGGCGTAAGTGGGACGTCCTCTTGCCATGCCTTCTGTTCGCTTACAGGGAGGTGCCTCAAAAGGGACTTGGCTTTAGCCCCTTTGAGCTCATCTATGGCCACCCTGTGAGGGGACCACTCAGTCTGGTGAAGGAGGCTTTGGAGAAAGCTCCTAGTAAACCACCCCAGGATGTATTTAGCTACATGCTGGCACTAAGAAACCAGACTGCCCGCTTCAGGCGTCTCGCTCAGGAGAACCTGGAAGCAAGCCAGGAGGACATGAAACGGTGGTACGACCAGAATGCCACTCTGGTTGAGTTTCAGCCTGGACAAAAAGTGTGGGTCATGGCACCAGTAGAGCCTAGGGCTCTCCAAGATAAGTGGACTGGGCCTTTTGAGGTGGTGGAAAGAAAGAGCGAGGTCACCTATCTGGTAGACTTGCAATCCCCCAGGAACCCCTTGAGGGTCCTACATGTCAACCGCCTCAAACCCCACTTTGAGCGAACTGAGCTATCCATGCTCCTAGCGACAGATGACGGGGTGGAGGAAGAGAGTGAGCCTCTTCCTGACCTCCTGTCTGCAGGAGAGAAAGATGGGTCTGTGGAGGGAGTGATCCTCTCCCCCTCCCTGACTGAGGAACAGCAGAGGGACTGTCGCCACGTGCTGGGACAGTTCGCCTCACTGTTTTCCCTGATCCCAGGAGTCACACACCTGTGCACACATGATGTGGACACTGGGGACAGTACACCTGTTAAACATAAGGTTTACAGGGTGACTGACAGGGTGAGGGCTTGCATTAAGGAGGAAGTCTCCAAAATGTTAGCCCTAAGGGTTATTGAGCACTCCAGCAGTCCTTGGGCCAGCCCAGTGGTCTTGGTCCCAAAGGCTACTGCTCCTGGTGCCACTCCAGAACTTAGGTTCTGTGTGGACTACCGGGGTCTCAATGCGGTCAGCAAGACTGACGCACACCCCATCCCCCGAGCTGATGAGCTCATTGATCGGTTAGGAGCTGCCAAGTACCTCAGTACGTTTGATTTAACATCTGGGTACTGGCAGATTGCCTTAACTGAAGGGGCGAAGGAGAGGTCAGCATTCTCTACCCCCGATGGGCACTTCCACTTCAATGTGATGCCCTTTGGGATGAAGAATGCCCCTGCCACCTTCCAGAGGTTGGTCAACCAGGTGTTGGCAGGACTGGATGAGTTCAGTGCCGCCTACCTGGATGACATTGCTGTGTTTAGTTCCACATGGGAGGAACACCTGCAACACCTCTGGAGAGTGTTGGAGGCCCTGCAGAAGGCAGGCCTCACTATTAAGGCGAGCAAGTGCCAGATAGGGCAGGGTTCTGTTGTGTACTTAGGACACCAGGTGGGGAGTGGCCAGGTGGCACCCCTACAGCCTAAGATTGACACGATTCTGGCTTGGGAGCCTCCCAAAACCCAGACTGAAGTGAGAGCCTTTTTAGGTCTCACAGGATACTATAGGAGGTTCGTTAAGGGATATGGTACCATTGTTACCCCCTTAACTGAGTTGACTTCTAAGAAGCAACCCAAGAAAGTGATCTGGACAGAGGCTTGCCAGAACGCTTTTGATGCCCTGAAGGCTGCCATGTGCACAGCACCTGTGCTGAAGGCACCTGACTACTCCACGGAGTTTGTTGTACAGACAGACGCCTCAGAGCATGGTATTGGAGCAGTACTCTCACAGCTGAATGAAGAGGGCCTAGATCAACCCGTAGCCTTCATTAGCAGGAGGTTACTACCCAGGGAACGTAGGTGGAGTGCCATAGAACGTGAAGCGTTTGCTGTGGTCTGGGCACTGAAGAAGCTAAGACCCTACTTGTTTGGGACTCACTTCCGAGTTCAGACCGACCACAGACCCCTCAGATGGTTAATGCAGATGAGGGGTGAGAACCCGAAACTGTTGAGGTGGTCCATTTCCCTACAGGGGATGGACTTTACGGTGGAACATCGACCCGGTACAGAACACGCCAATGCTGATGGTCTGTCCAGGTTCTTCCGCCTTAGTGATGAGAACTCCCATGAGGTTGGGTAGTTGCTCCCCACTTTCAGCTGGGGGGGACACGTGTTAGACTTTTCATCCTTGGCGTGGTCTCCCTTAACTTTTTGCCTCTGTTCCCCAGGTTGTTGATGTGTGCTGGACTCTGATTTTGCTGTTTTTGTTACTCTGGGCACTTTACCACTGCTAACCAGTGCTAAAGTGCAAGTGCTCCTGTTTAAATTGTATGTAAGTGGTTCATCCATGATTGGCATATTTGAATTACTAGTAAGTCCCTAGTAATGTGCACTAGAGGTGCCAGGGCCTGTAAATCAAATGCTACTAGTGGGCCTGCAGCACTGGTTGTGCCACCCACATAAGTAGCTCTGTAATCATGTCTCAGACCTGCCACTGCAGTGTCTGTGTGTGTATTTTTACACTGTAAATTCGACTTGGCAAGTGTACCCACTTGCCAGGCCTAAACCTTCCCTTTCCTTACATGTAAGGCACCCCTAAGGTATGCCCTAGGTAGCCCCAAGGGCAGGGTGCAGTGTATGGATAAGGTAGGACATATAGTAATGTGGTTTATATGTCCTGACAGTGAAATACTGCCAATTTCGTTTTCACTGTTGCAAGGTCTGTCTCTCTCTCATAGGATAATATGGGGGCTACCTTTAAATATGATTAAAGTGTAGATTCCCCTAGAGAAGAGATGGACAGGTGGAGTTTGGGATCCCTGAACTCACAATTTAAAAATGCATCTTTTAGTAAAGTTGATTTTGAGATTGTGCGTTTGAAAATGCCACTTTTAGAAAGTGAGCATTTTCTTGCTTAAACCATTCTGTGACTCTGCCTTGTTTGTGGATTCCCTGTCTGGGTCAGTTGACAGTTGGGTTGTTTTTCACCTCACACCAGGCAGTGACACAAAGGGAGCTGGGGTGTGATCTGCATTCCTGATTAGCCATCTCTGCTAGGAGGGAGGGGTGGAGTGGTCACTCTCATCTGAAAGGACTGTGCCTGCCTCTGACAATGCTGTCTCCAGCCCCCTGGTGTGTGTCTGAGGCCTTGCCTGGGCAAGGCAGGATTTCACAAGAAGGTGTGAGTCCCCTTTGAAGGAAGGTGACTTCAAAGACTAAAATGGGTATAAGAAGGGCACCCAAACTTACAAACTTTAGAAACACTTCTGGAATCAAGAGGAACCTCTGCCTGGAGAAGAGCTGATCGCTGAGGAACAAGTGCTGCCCTGCCTGTGACTGTGCTTTGTGGAGCTTTCCTGCAGTGCTGCTTCTGCCAGAGTAAGAGGGCAAAGACTGGACTTTGTGTGCCTTCCATCTTGAAGAAGAAATCTCCAAGGGCTTGATGTAGAGCTTGCCTCCTGTTATTGAAGTCTCAGGGATAGCAAAGACTTCTTCCTGCCAGCACCTGGAGTCTCTGGAGAGACCCCTACTCTGCTCTGTGGTGCCCTTCCAGTTCCTGGGACCCTGAAAGGAGAGGCTGGCAGCCTAAGGACAAAAATACACGCACCGAGCACCGTGCGGAGAAAAGATCGACGCGAATCCGATCGCGGCTGAGAAAACGACGCGACGCCGGCTCCGCAGCTGAGAAACGACGCCGCTGGAAACGCGACCGGAGAATCGACGCCCGGAGCAGGAGAAACGACGCGCAGCATCGCTGACGAAGGCTGAGAGATCGCAACCAGCGCCGCGGGACTTCGGACCGTCGCGTGGCTGGCTTTTTCGACGCGCCTCGCCGAGCCGAGCTGTTTTCGACGCATATACCCGTGCCGGGTTATTTTCGACGCACACCGCCCGTGCGGGGTTATTTTTGCCGCAAACCAGGTACATTTACACGCTAGCAGCGCTAGTGTGTTGTTACAACTACCTAAAGACTCTTTTTATTTTAAACCTTTTAAAAATCATAACTTGACTTGTGTATGTTGGATTTTTGTCGTTTTGGTCTTGTTTTGTCTAGATAAATATTTCCTATTTTTCTAAACTGGTGTTGTGTCATTTTGTAGTGTTTTCATTAAATTACTGTGTGTGTTGGTACAAATACTTTACGCCCAGCACTCTGAGGTTAAGCCTACTGCTCTGCCAAGCTACCAAGGGGGTAAGCAGGGGTTAACTGAGGGTGATTCTCTTTTATCCTAACTAGAGTGAGGGTCCTTGCTTGAACAGGGGGTAACCTGACTGTCAACCAAAGACCCCATTTCTAACAGTTCCCTGCCGTTTTAGTACATTCTTATCAGCCTAAGCGCTTGGTGGGAAAGAACACGAAAAATAAAATATGAGCACAGTACAACGTGGAAAACTATTTGCAGCTTTTAACGCGGGGTGTCTAATGGTAAAAAATAAAGTCAATAGGCAAAATGAAGCTGGTGGTCACTAATGTGACGGTGTTCTGCTAGGCTAAGTGCAACATGGAATCAGTGGTCAAAACATAAATATCACTACATGTGTACTCTACATACTGATGCTGAGGAAACAGGCATGGTGATATGTAGTTGCACATAGTTCTCAGAGCGATGATGAAACCACAATGACACCGTGTGCACTAAAACGTGGGACAAAATACAAAATTTAATTTCAGCCTATTCTTTATGTATTGGGGCAGTGAAAAACATGACATGGTACTGCGTGTTTCAGTCCCTGATCTTGTGACAATCTAATAAATAACATGACAGCGCATGCCCTGCATACTGGAAAAATGTAGTAATTGACATCATGGAAGTATTTTATCTGATATATGACTTTTATGAATGTTGATGAATAATTTGAGCATGACTAGTAACTGATGGCTGTTCTTCCACCAATATCCACTGCCTGACCGAGGAAGAATCTCTGATCTATTAGAGCATGGCCACTGGTGTATTAAACTACAATGGCATGTATGAGCAATGCTAATGCCACATGTGTGCATATGTGGATTACACAGTAGGCAGTGAGGAAAGTGACATGCCAATATTTGTTTTAAGTACTAGGCAGTGTGGAAACTGACATAGCAATGTGTACTTTTACATACTGTCCCTAGCCCAATCAGTAATCTGGCTACCGTGGCAACATGTGCATTGCCTACTGGACCATTCAGTGTCACAAGAACAGTGATGGGAATTGTGCCTTCTGGTACAGTATATAAAACGTATTTTACTTCCTTTAGCATTAGTTTTAGCATGACATTTAAATGATGCTCTTGCTTTCGTATCTATGTTTGAATGCTTTGTTCCCAGTGTTTCTGTTTGACGCAGGATTTTATTATATGGACATTCACATTTGTTGCTGTCCAGAAATAATGTTTCTGGGTAGTATTGTGCCAAGATGTCTACAGTGCAGGAATACTTCAGGAGGTCAAACCTGCCTATAAATCCTGCGACATATTGGAAAGCGAATGCACAGCAAAGTGAACAAAATGAGCAACTTCTTTCACGAATAACTCACTTGCAAGTTCTTTTTACAGTAATCATTGGGAATCGGGACCAGGTGTTGGGGCAAAATATTGAAATGTAGGTAAAGAGGGAGACTAAACGTGGCTAAAAGGTGATCATTTGATTGGAGGTATCTCTTGTGTGTTTTCAAGCTCATCAAGAATGTAAGGAGCTTCAAATGAATATTTTCAGCTTGTGAAGTGATACAGGCAGGTCCGGACTGGGTAATCAAAGCAGCCCTGGAAAACATGCTCTAAGCAGACCCTCTCCTCGCTGTCTCTCTTTTACCATCCATCTGTTCTTTTTCTCTCCTTCTCTCTCTTCTCCCACTCTGATAAATTGCTCTCCATCCATCCTTCTCTATCCCTCAGGCCGCCTCTCCTTCGCTTTCTCTCTCCAAGCCCCCAAGACGTGTCCTGGGCATCAGCAGTGGATCTGGGCTTTTCAACCTGGCCTGTAATAGCTGCAGGGCACCAAGAAAATACCCAGTGGATTAAAAGGCCAGTTCGGCCCTGGATAAAGTTCTGTGACAAATACAACATGAAACTCCATTTCCATGCATGCTGCATCTCAGAGAAAAGCAAGCATTTCAGTAGTTTACAATTAAAACACTAGCGACAAGAGCATGTTTTTATAAGGAAGCCTTTCGATATGTCTGCTAAAATTAAACCTAAGTAAAACCAAGGTCGTTGTTGGTTTATTCCAAAAATAAGGAAGTATGCTTTCTTTTGATGACATTGATTCATTTTAGAAGGGCTTCACGAGGAATTCATGGAACACATTTCGACGGCTGTTTCTTTGAAAGCGTAAGGGGCCACATTGGAAAAATGAGACCAGCACCCAATTGATCATTTGGAGGAATAAACACAATAAAGATGGAACAATTTCCAGTATTTTTTGACACAGTCAAATCTCTTGCGATCTGTGGTTCGTCATTTGGAGGCAGTGAAAAACGTATGATAATGGAAAAATTCAGAACATGGGGGAAGGATTCTGAAGAGACAGAAGAAGATGAGAAGTAGGAGAAGGCGACGGACAGAGGCAGGTTTGGAGGATAACTGAACAGAGCATGAAGTGACTTGTAAAGACAGAGTTCATTTAGAAGGAGAAGAGTTCGAATTGTGCAAGAAGCAATAGGGAAGGTGAAGGAGAGAGATAAACAAGGAAAGGAGAGGAAACTCGAGTAAGGTATGGAGACACTCCGGCTAGAGTTTCAACAGGTATGTTTTTAGTCCCCTGCAGTATTTTAAGGATCTCGGATCAACTTCCTCGGAGAACCAGCAAGAAGAGGTTGCTTCAGAGAAATGTTGTTTGACAGCTTTTCAAGATTTGAATTTTAGAATTTTCAATTTCCATCCTCAGCTTATCAGTTATTCTTGGGTTCTTATTGCCACCAAAGATTTTGAGAGCAATTCCAAAGCATTCTTGGTAATAATTGTGAGGGGCCTAAAAGATGATATGCACTAGGCTGCAAACATGGCTGCCTCAATAGCACGTTCCTCATATTGCATCTCAACAGCACTAACATTTCATCCAGACCATGGATAAACATCCAGGTACATGTTAGTAATCAAACAGCACACACACACAAGTACATAAATCACCATCACGGAACAATACCACATCAAACACCACATTCTTCTATGCACTGACAAATTCATTGATTCCAGATTACCCCTAAGCTACGTGGTTAGGTGATCCTTTTCTGAAAGCATTACAATATACATAAAGATGAGAGAAATGTGTTATTTCCTCAGCGCCTTACAAAAAAACAAAAAAACGGGGAATTGCTAAGCACAAGCCTTCTAAACATCTTCCTGGCTTGCCTAGAATCTCTGGTTCATTCTTTTGGATTTAATATCTCTTACTTAGACGCCACAAAGCTCATTATGACCATCTCAAATAACGGGAACACTACCCAAGGTTCTTTTCCATTCTGCCTGTTCGCCATGGCTGTGAAGATCAGCCAATATTGCCTTAAATTTAACAGTGTAAAACCAGAGATTCTTCTGGATGTCAAAGAACCCGCTCTTTGGACTAACTTTTGATGATCTGCTGTGCCATTGTTTTCTGCCAGAAATCTTGGTGATCTCTTGGGTCTCAATCTTTAGAGAATAACATCTCTTCAGTCATGCTAATTTGTGAAGGATGTGAGTCCTTCACAGATAATAAATGTTTTCCCTTTACTGGGATCCAAGTACATCATTGATTCTTTCAAGATAGTGATGCAGCCCAATGCCTACTCCGGGGAGGTGGTGTGGCAAGTGCCTCCAGCTGCTGGCACACAACAACATTCAATAAATCACTGGCCAGCGAGAGATTTTATTTATGAAAGGAAAAGTACTTGCACACACTACTAAATACTATGGGCGTGATTACGACCATGGCGGATGGGATAGTCCATCACAAACGTGACGGATATCCCACCCGCCGTTTTACAAGTTAAATAAGATATAATGGAACTTGTAATACTGCAGACGGGATATCTGTCACGTTTGTGACAGAGTATTCCATTTGCCAAGGCCGTTATTAGGCCCTATGCGTTAAATTCCAAATAAATACAATCAGATAGATTGCAATAACTTTGGTGATACTCTCAGAACAGTTCACCCACTCAGCAAGCCCTAACCCGTATAATCACTACCCTCCTTCCTCTAACTGTTCACTATAAGGAGGTGTTGTTATCAAATAGGAAGGCTCCCTGGCTTTGCCTGGTTTGTGAGCTTGGGTAGTGGTTATACAACCATACATTGACAAGTGTTCTTGTAATTATCAGCTTCACTGTACTTTGATAATACATTATTGATGTATTTGTGGATATTACATATTCTCTACCCCATTGTTCCTGTGCACTTTGAATACATTGGTTTTCATAACCCATTCATTGTATATTCTTGTTTCTTTCCTTTTCTTCTTATTGGTTTTCTAAGAATGTTTTGTAAATATATTTTGTTCAGGGTTATAACAAGACTTATTATTTTGTTTCTCTCTCGCCATTAAGTAAACAAACAATTAATCTGGTAAGAACCGATTTGTAAAAAGTATTTTGGTTTGAAAGATTTCATTGTTAGCTTTTATATTTCCTTCTACCACCTTGATATATGCAAAATAGATCACATGAAAGTAATGCAACACCAACGAAAACAATACAGTCTGTAATTTTTGAATAACTTCATTACAACATATAATATAGCAGTGTCAAATTCAATAACGCATTATTGACACCATTCAGTGTGTGCAAACGTTTTTTTACTTGCTGCCACTGCAGCTTTAGGACCAACTAACAGGGGTATGCACACTGCAGAACCCATGTGCATAAGCACCAAGAGTAGTTAAATCAACAAAAAACATATCCCTGGGCCATCAATAGAACTCCCACTGATACTTAAGCCACAGTTTGAGGCAGTTCGTCTTCTGAGCAGCGGCACTGCTCCACATTTTGCAGCCCCACAACAGATTCTAAACATGTTGGTGGTGCCAATGCCACTCCTGGGGCACCACAAGACCAAAAATGCATATTTTCCACCCCTCGCAGGGCTTGGTGAATATCTTTTGAGCAGCTTTGCTGCTTTTCTTTACATCTGTGGTCTCATGCTGCATTTTATTTTTTTCCCAGGTTCCTGGACCCACTCAGGCTCCCAGGTGCTGAATTTTGTTCAGAGCTGTGGGGGAGCCATGAGGTCCCTGCCAGCTCTACACATGTCATCCTTCAATGTACCACAGGGGAGCCAGTTGCACCTTCTGTGCTCCTGTCTGCTGGTGTTAGTGTAGGCAGAGGCAGGATCCAGTGTGGTTCCTGTCCACATTGGTCACGGGTGAGAGGCTTGGTGGGGGATGTGCTTGCTTCCCAAATGTGGGCATGTGAGGCACCTTACAGACTCTCTGATTGCTTCTGACATGATGAGATGCGGCCCCCCCTTAAAACTGCATCACGCCCCAGGACCAAGGGTTGCTAAGGGAGGGTGCCCCATGCACACCTCTTCCCTATAGGAATATATAAAACGGAGGGTGTGCTGACTGCCCAGTGCTTACTTTTCGAGGGAGAATTTTCAAACTTAGCAGTGGAGCAACACACACTCTTTTTTTCCCATCTGGTCGCACTTCTCCAGTGGTTTTCTCTAGCACCATAGCGCCAACTTGCACAAATTTCATATCATTTTACACTCAGTGGCAAGCTCTAGCCACCTAAAGGGGATTTTACAGGCCATACTAATTGGTTAGGAATGGTCGTGGAATATGTCACCGTACTCCAGATCGTTCCAAGGAACAGATGTTCTACTTGCTGGGTTATTTTGAAAAAATGGGGCAACCCAGTACCCTGGGACCTGGGTAAGTGAATAATATAACAAAAAATGTTTTGGTCCCTCTGGGAGAAGGATCTGAATTAACCTCCACGACAGTGTTTGTACCACAAAGAACTTTCTGTACCAATGAGGTTTGTTAGTGATATTTCACATTTATTAGAAACTTAAATTCAAAATTTAAAGTAAAGTAATTAAGGTGCTCCTGTATAACGGCCCAGTATGAGTGAATTATGTGTTAGTATAAGTGTTGCAGTGCTCTTTACATGAAAACTAAAACCAAACTGTGGTTAAAAGCATGAAATCTCAAATAAGCACCTATAACCATAGGTACTGTGAGCCTGCTGAATTTCAAAAGTCAATCCACAATTTCTAATACAATGTTGACGTTTCGACCCCAATCAAATAAATTAATTCCGGGGGTTCATCATCAGGACAGAATATTGAAACAGGAAGCACCCCTATTTGGTTGTACACAGACACATCCTAGTCGTGTTAACAATAAAACTATACCAATTCACCTTCCATCTCATGTAGCCCTGGTGTGTTATTAATAATACCACTTGTTTACTTTGCCATCTAATGGCTTCAGGAAGGTCTTAGATCTTTCCATTAAAATGAGCCAAGTGTTTAAAGTCCTTTTTAAAACTTGTTGGTGTGGTCCTATGTCAAAGTTAAGGATCTGCTGCCCTGATTTAATCAGGTTAAATGCTTTAGCTGGTAGTTCAGCAGCACAGTGAATCCTGGGTTATCCATTCCAAGAAGACCCAACTTCCAAATACAAAAATACAAAAGGATAGGAGAAGCACTCCATAAACATGAATACAACTTTCAAATGTATCCAAGCAAGAAGAAGATATCACTAATAGTTGTGACAGACTAATTTGTCAGATCTCCAAGTAAACAAATATTCACATACGGTCAAAGTTGTAACCTTTTTTTGCCTCTTTGGACCTCTAAATTTACTTCGGATTTGGAGCTGGAATTTGAATGCCCCTGTTTCTCAACTTGTCCTTGGTCTAGGTTCCTAGAATCTGCTTCACCAATGGTGTCAGCACCAAGGTCACTGTCCCACTCTGATGTGGATACCCAGCTGCAAGGCCAACCCACAACAGATCCATGGGAAACATCAAGGGTCTTTCCAAGCAGGTCCATCCCTCTACTCTCTCTCAGAAGATGTAAGGGTGCCAGAGCCATTGGGCCTGGAGAAACATTGTTAGTCCCTGGGTGCCAATTAAAGGTAAAGTCCTTAAGTCCATCCTTGCAGTCGAGTCAGGCAACTTCCCCTTCCAGCTGGGCATTTCTCCAGCAGTCGTTCCTAGAGCCAGTGAGTTCTCAAAGGTCTCTCTTGCGCTGGGATTTTTCAGTAGAAGTGGAATGTCCTGAAGGTAGACACCACTGCCCAATCATAGGGTCTCACATTATCATTCTACCACTTCTCAACCCTCTGCACAGCATTCTAGGAGGGTTAAACACGGTGGCCTGAAGTAGTCTATGTAAGGACTATCACTTAACTCTTTAGCCCCACACCCAACTGACATTGCTGTCTGATCCCTATTCACCAAAACCTCAAATGGAGACCCTTCCTGTGCTTGGCTCCAGAGGTCTGACCTTCCTCCTTTGTTTCTGGGATCTTGGGCTTCCCCATGTTAGATATACTTTGAAGAGTTAATTAGCAGATGTCCTCTCCACCCCTTCCTTTCCCAGGAACCGGGCCAAGCACTATGAAGTGCCCCTATTGTGCGGTGTGGCCTTTGACCCTCCTGCTGACCAGCAGAAATTGGTGAAGTAGAAAGACAAGGGCCTGGAACCCCGTTATGAGCTGAGGCAGGAAATATGACAATCCTACAAGCATTGTTCCCTCAAATTTCTTCTCCATGAGGCAATGAATGTTCTGTGTACTGCAGCCAAGGCTGTGTGCGTCAAAGGGATGCAACAACTCACTATGCAAGCGATCACCGTGCGTGACATACCAAAGTCAGCAGGTTTGTGACTTATAATGTCAATGCAAAAAGGTGCATTCAGACTCACAATTAGTTGCATGTAATGATCACATTTTAGTCAAACATTCTAATGTATTTGTATCATATACTAAAATGATCACACCAGCAGCCTATGACTTTTACTCCACTAGCACGTATATTCAACAGGTACAAAAATGACGGAACTCAAATACTTGTACCATTAAATAAAATTACTTTGAATATTGTGGGAGAGCTCTCATATTTTCCTATAAAAGGCATGAGTAGCTGATCGAGTCATGTTTGTAAACTACTATTGCATAAGTTCTAATCTGTTCACCACAAAAAAAACAAGACTACAACTGTTAGAAAGTAAAGTGAAAAAAGGGATTGGATGAGCTAGCTATTCCTGACATTGGATAACAACAGATGAGCTAACTCTGTCCGACACTGGATAGCTGTAATTGATCTAGCCATAGCTGACAGTGAATAGCAGGAGATTAGCTGGCCAATGATGAAGCACAACACCCAGGGTGGCGTGTGAGATCTCGCCTTACAATTTTGTTTATATCCTAGTCCTGTTATGTAGTGAAACATATAGAACATAAGGGTCTCTAATATTTGGATAACCTCCTTGGGTGAGTACCCTAATCAAACGTTTTCCAAACTATGGGTTGTGAGCCAATTTTTGGTGAGTCAGGAAAGCCCTCAGACAAATAGCTGCTTATTCCTTTAACATGGGGACTGATGTTTCATTTTCCTTCTCTCCTTCAAAGTGTGAGGTGGTTTTACAGTAAATTATGCGACAGTCTTGCTGGAGTACAAGGAGTGTGAAGGGAACTGTTGTACGATATTGTTTTTGCAACACAGAACTAAATGTAAATACCTGTAAATAAACTGTATGCATTCAGCAGTTAGGAAAGCAAAAATGAAGCACATTTTGGGGAATTCTAAAGTGTGCTGGAAAATAAGATTTTAATAGTATCAAACCAAGACACTTTACTTGACAATGCACAAATGATTACAATATTCAGAGAAACCCAATTTCCAGACATTATATTTTGTGTGCTTTATAGTTCTTTCAATAAAACTGTATGTCTGTTCAAAATGTACTGGCTACTTCAATGGAAAATGTGCTGTATGCAAATGACAATGTAATACCTCACAATGTGTGGTTCTAAAATTTTGGGGAAGCATTGCCCTAGTCCATTTTGGATAGACTTCTCACATTTGTTTTTTGATACTTTAGATTGTGGTCTTGGAGGATGCAAACAACAGTCAAGCCTTCCTTTTGGTCTCTCGGTTCTCAGGCTTCTGGGTTCTGTTGTTTGCGGGATGAGCTAGACATGCCTTACACTGGACAGCGCAGATAAGCCAACCATGCCTAATGTTGGACAGCAGAAGAGCAGGTAGCTATGTCTGACGTCGAGCAGCTCACTATGAGGTAGCTATGCCCCACATGGGCTTGCAGGAGATGAGTGAGCTTTTCCTGACATTGGACAGCCAGATATAATCCAGCTATCCCTCACATTTGAGAGCTGACGATGAGCTAGCCGTGCCACTCATTGAAGAACAAGAGATTTATAAACACCACAGCACTGACTTGAGAGCTGGCATAAGGTTTCCTTTACTGTTTGTTTTTACTAGCTTTGATGTGTAATAATTTCCAAACCAGACCATAGTAACATCCTTAAACGACATTAAACATGTGCAGCACTGTCCCGTTTAGCCTGATTCTAGGTTTCACTGACTGATTTTCTTTCGTTGCGGATGCTACTTTATAATGAATTCACAGTGGCATAAGAACTAGGAATACTTTTTGTATATTCAAAATAATGCATCAGGCAGATAATATAAACAAGTACACAGATAAAATACACAAGTAAACATTAGCAACTACTCATCTAACCGAGGCATCAAAATTTGAACATTAGCAAAAAGCTCAGCACTTGAGAGTTTCTGGCTATGAATCATGCAAAAGCTAGACTGCATTTTTATGTTAGGAACCATGTGACCTGTTATCATAATATTAGTTTAAGTTGCTCAGTGACCACCAGACGCTTCCTCAGTACCATGTCAGTTATGTGTGTACTTTCCACAGTCTGAAGACTCAGTGAGGCAGCAAGACTGCAGTAGTCTCAAATGGAAGCAAGGAAATGGGCCTCACTCCAAATAGTTTAGTTGAGTGGACTCTCTAGAATTCAAACCTTCGACCATAAGGTCATACAATCATCCTGTTGTTTTTTTCTTCCTGTTGCTCCTCTGCTGACATTATGGGGTTCACTACGACCCCGACAGTCGGGGATAATGTGGCGGTAGTACCGCCAACAGGCTGGCGGTACTAACCACCACATTATGACATTGGCGGGTTGGCTGATGCCAACCCGCTAATGTACCATTCCGACCTCCACGGCGGTAACAGCCGCCAGACTGGAGATATACATTCATTGTGCCGCCTGCGGGATTATGACCCCACCTACCACCATGGTTTTCGTGGCGTTCGTAACGCCATGAAAACCATGGCAGTAGGCCATATCAGTGACAGGGAATTCCTTCCCTGTCACTGAGAGGGGTCCCCCTCCACCTCTCCAGATGCCCCCCCACATTCCCCTACCTCTCCAGATACCCCCACCTCTAAAAAAAAAAACACCCCCACACCCAAGCCCCCTTCACACACACACACATTCACACATACATACACGCAGGCATACATCCAATCACACACACATCCGCGCACACTTCCAAACATACATGCAAACACGCATTCACATTTCACAACATACACTCACTCACACGTCCGTACATGCACACATGCATTCAACACTCAACACACACCCCCACACACAAATACCCCCATCTCCCGCCCCTGTCAGAGACCCGACTTACCTGGATCCAGGGGGTCATCCAGCAGGAGACGGGGCGCTGCTACCACCAGCAGAACACCGCCAGGCTGTATTATTTTTCATAATACAGCTGGTGGTGTTCTACTGGCGTGGCGCTGCTGGTGGTAGCAGCGCCACCTTACCACCATCCACCAGTATGGCCACAGCTGATGTTGTAATGTGGGCCTATGTTTTGTATTTTTAGCTTAAAAACACGGCTTAGCACTGCTCATCATTCACAGGATACATTGCAAACAACAAGGAGACAGAAATGTTTTTTTAGAACTTTGCGAACTTTACAGAGGGCACTTCACTTTTAAAGCACGCATTTAGAAAGGAAATTTTGGCTGGTTCATGAGGGGTGGAGTATCGTGTGTCATGTGAGATGCTAACAATTGGAAAAGTCAGACACAGGAGTTTAATTAATTGAAGCCTTAATAATATAGTGCTTTATACAGCATTTTGCTACATCCAAGAGCTGTCAATAATTGGTGTGTAAGGGGTCACGTACTGAGTTAAAACTCCACTGTTTAAACCACACTTACTTTATAATGGAATATTTTTCAAGGTTCAGCAGATGCAATTTTCACAATATACAAGATACTTTTTTGTAAAAAGAGAGCTACTCTCGCAAATTAATAGAATAACAAATAATCTGATATACAAAACATATACCTCCTTACCAGCAGTTTTCATTAAGCATAAACATGCACAGTCTGTCAATCAGTATAACAATTATTTGAAGCTCTGTAATAACCTTTGCTACAATGTGAAGTAAAAATGGAGACGAAGCACATTAGGAATACACAGGGCAAAATCAGAACGATTCTAGAGTATGAGATAAATTCACAATTGAATCTCTCACACATATGTTTATACCTCAAGCAAAATATATGAAGCCATTTGTTGGTTTGTTTAAAAATTAGGCAATAGATAAAAATTTCAGGCAATTGTTCAGCCTTGGACCGTGGTGCCATTGTACCTGTTGCCCTATCAATAGCTATGGTGCAGGGAGTATTATAGAGTGTTAACACCAGTCTCTCCTGCCTCGCTCACAAAGGAACTTCTTACACATGGAGCCACCAGAATGCATATGTGCTCTTTGTCCACTTCAATATCCATCAGTTCAGAAATCTTTCTTGCTTCTAATTTGCATGTCCTCAAACTTCAAAGTAAAAACCTAAAGAGAGATGTTCACACCTAGACCTTAAATAAAGAAAGCATGGGATTAGAGCACAGTGCTCGGGCCAGACTGGAAATGCAGCACTGTTATGCTGCTCTTGTCTGCAGCAGAGGAGCTTCTGTGCTGGGCAGCTAGTGTCCACTTCTAGTTACTTACACCAAGCACCAAAGCAACTCTCTCGCAGAGATAAATTAAGGTGCAGGCGGTATTTCCACAATCTGTCTGACTCTCCTCTGAAATGTGTATCCCACCCTACCTGGGGGTGTTGCACAGAGCAGTGAGTGCTGGCATGCACCAAGAGAAACGTTCATGCTGCTTCATTTTTAATGAGCACTTTGGAAAGTCTCTCTCTCTCTCTGTATGTTTGGAGCGTTCTCTCAAAGATAACCTGGGCGCATTTTAAAGGAATGGTGCACAGGCATCTTGGAGGGAGCATAGACTACAAGTGCCTAGAGGAGTACAGTCATCAAAATAGCGACAGTGAACTTGGTCATAGGGTGCATGTTTACCCTAAGACTGACACATTGGTATCTCTAGGCTCACGTAGAGCGAAACTGTGCTGTTGCACAGATTTTGCCCGTAATATGTAGTTCAGTAAAGCACCCACTCTATTCAGTTAAGCACTACAGACCTACTCTATGAATGCCCACTGACATTATAAGGCCTATACCTGGTAAGCACCAATCCATGGAGGGCCCCTTCTGCAACAAGATACCTATGCACATATTCTTTCCTGAGCTAGACACAAAATTTGCATGCTCGTCCAACATACAAGCACATGCATGTGTTCACATGCTCACATACAACCAACCCAAAGCCTCTTGCCCAAACTTAGCAGCAGTAGCCTTTTCTTAAAAGGTGGACACTGGTGGTTAGTCCATCCCACAAAATTTACCATGAGTGAGTTTCAGTTGGTGAGACTCACTGAAGGTAAATGTCAAAAATTTGGTAGACAAAAAAGCGAAACATCAAGGTGATTAAGAAAGGGGATTAAATGGGCAGTAACCATTTACAACAGCTTTGTTGACTGTAGAATACTTAGGAAGTGTATTTCTCTCATCCCCCCCCACACACAGAAAAACTTGTAGTACATAATCTCATTATCTCAAGACTGGACTATTGGACCTTGCGGTGTTGTGACTTCCCAAATATGTGTTTTGCAGATTGCAAGTTGTTCAAAAGTTTGCTGCTAGTCTGATTCTCAGTATCTCTCTGTGACATTCAGTTTCAGGCCAGCTTAAAGAACTGCAATGGCTATCCATGCCTGAACGATGAATGTTAAAGCCAGCTGTTTTACTTTCAATGTGCTGACTAACAAAGGTCTGGTGTTCATCCAAAAGATGCTCAAACTTTATCAACCTTCTAGGTCTTTGAGATTTTTCAATTCCAATCTTCTGCTCTTGCCAAAGATCAAGCAAGCCTGCTTAGGTGGTTGCTGCTCTTTTGCTTTTCTCACTGTAAAGATATGGAATTCTTTTCTAAGCAGAGCAGGAGGCCAACTTTCTTTAAGAGAACAGCGTAAAACCTGGTTATAATTTTTTGTCCTTTGTGAGCTCTCTGTCAGCCATGAACATTCAGTACCAGAATAATACTTTGGGTCCCATTTCCCCTCAATAAATTTCCAATTCAAGTGGTGTGTGTGTGTGTGGCCCATGAATACCAGATGTTAATCTAAAAGGGGTGTTTGTATGTGTGAGAGAGGACCATGAAGAGATGTTACTCTAAACCCACTTAAAGTTGCTTATTGGATTTGCATTGGAAGTATCAAAAAGCGAGTTGAGATATCATGTTTCAAGCATCTAACTTACAGACATGCAAATGCTTAACAAGTTGCAATACTGTATTCTGTTCATCTATAAATATAGAAACAAGGATCCTTTTATATTCCTGAATGTCCATAAATCATGATTTTCATAGCTTCCTAAAAACAATTCCTGACAAATAAACAGCCACCATGTGTTTTGCGACAGAAGTCATACAATTATATGTCCAGTGACCCTTATGAGGGGGATGAAGATTACATTTAATCCAGTTTGAGAAGATATCAGGTTATTTCTAGAGACAATACATTTATATTATTTTGGATACTTCTATTTAATGGATGAATATTCTGTAGAATTTAACTTGAGTGGATATCCAGTGGATTCCTACTAACAACATATTGTATTACTTAGATGACTGTGACTGAGAGATGTTTTAATTTTCCTCGCATGTATGATCAGGATAATTGATTCATTAGTCCTGACGAAGTGACTTCTGTCACATAACACATGTTGTCTGTTAAGAATTGTTTTAATGGGGTTATGAAAATAAAGATTACGATTTATGGACATTTATGAATTTAAAAGGACTTTTTTGTAAAAAGAAATTATAACAAGAATCTCAATTATTTTATTTCCAACTTTTGGAGAATGAATGATGGAGGGATTTATTTAAACTATTAAAATAGGGCTAGGCAGGTAACCAGTACATCTGGAGAGGATTAGCATATGAGAATAATTCTGCTTAGCTGTTTAGTGTCCATGCTACTCAATATAAAAACAAAGTTGCTCTGACCATAAAGAATTGACAATATCTAGGGTAAACTAATTATGCTAACAAATGAATTTGAGGCTTAGTTGAATGGTCCTGTTTTTTTAAGGAGAAAACTAAAGAAGAGAAATTAGGAAAGATGTATTTAGGGGGCAGAATGTACTCAAAGTCTCTTCTGCTCTTTGTCAGAAGGGTCTTAAACAGTATATGGGAGGGTAGCTGGGGCATAAAGGCACAGGGCCAAATACGCAATATGTTCTAAACTACTAAAAAGGATGGGCTTACAATCTTGAATGTGCAGTTACTTGCAAGTCATTCACACACTTTGTTCACAGCATCCACCTGCAAATATTTATTTCTGGCAGCATCATAGCCTGCTCCTGCACAGTAGCGTATCCCCAAGAAACTCTCCATTTCCATTTATATGAAAATAGGACTGTGCTGTGCCTGCCTTACAGCAAGCATTAACCACCGTTCCTCCTGATGTCTAGTTGTAAATTTCAGATTGGTATTGCTATTGAACTGTGCAATATTTTAAGTCTTAAATGCTTATGCACTGCCTGCCCATTCGTGGATTTCATGAACAGCCTCGCCCTTATCACCAGTTTCACCAAACCTAACATCATGGTTATAGAACTTAAAAACACCAAGAGCAGATCCCATTATATCCAGGGCAATCATCTAAGGAAGGTGACAATATTTCCATATTTTGGGATTCTCTTTGACTCCTCGGTCAACTGGTCTCCTTTGGTTAATGATAGAAGCCATGCTTTGAAAGAAATACTTCCCTAGTTTTTGATTTTCCCTTGAGTTTAGGGCACAGATGTGGTGTCCCATTAATTAGGCCAAGTGTCTTGCTATTGCGTCTTAGGTAATGAGGTTTGGGGTACACAAATGTAACTCCCTTGCAAACAGCTGAGAATATTCGTCTTTAGTAACTGTTTTTTGTTGCCTCACAGTGTCTAGTTATAATGTTCATTAGGAATTAGCAATTGGCTAGATCTCAGATCTAATTCAACACTGACCCTTAATTTTTTAGTTATCTGTTTGGCTTAAGAATGAGCTGTCTGGAACAGATCAATTATCAAAGATTGTCTAAATGTGGATAATACCCTTAAAAAGTATGTAGCTTAAATGCATAAAGGACTGGTTATGTTATTAGACTGACCTAATCTGTTTCACAAACCTGAATCTATAGGGATGACTCTGGGCCAAAAAAAGCTTTTCTTTAGCTCTAATGATACAGGAAATGGAATCCAGTGCCCTGTCTATGTTTACTGTTACATTGTATGTCCTAGTGAAAACTACACTTTTTATAAAACAGTATTTGAGATCTGGGATGTCAAATGCTCACTATTTTCTATTGGCCCCTTTTATGTTCAACTTATTACTCCATCTATTTTGGTTCCTAAGGGTTGGGCCAATCATGCAGATGGTATTCCTAGTCTCTGTGATGGTGTATCTGCTCAAGGCATTTTGCACTTTGTTTCTATATGTCTTTTTTAATCTTGTTCAGGTAAAAGGTTTTTAGACCCTAATTTATTCAGAATTTTGCCAAGCCAGCCTCACTTTCTTGTGTAAACAGATCTTGATGGATGTTTAAACTTGTCATCATTAGTAGTATGGTCAGAATGAGGAATACTTTGATAACAAATTTGTTTGATTAATTATTGTATTATTTATTTGATCCATTGCTTGGTGTATGCTGTTCAGGATATTTCATTTACTAGGATTTATATGTGCTTTATGTATAATGAATCTCTATTATACCAATGATGTTGTACTTTTATTGCCTTTTAATGTTTAATTTAAATCAAATAAAATATTATGAATGAATAAAGCATTAGCCACTATTCCTGTAAATGCTAATAGCACTATTTCTTCTTAATGTATTCTGATGTTTTCTAGTCATTAGAAACCTTTACAGTGCTATTCTGAAGTCCACTGTTGTTACATTCTCCACATTTATCGGCATCCTATTTACATTATTTGTTTTTTTTATACAACATTATACATACCATGGCAGCTGCCAATATGTCTCTACCACCTCCTTTTTTAAATGAGCTGGCAGAATCCACCCTTCCATGGAAACAATGCGTGAGACTTTTTGAACAATACCTCTATGGAAACATCTCATATTTCTCCACAAGTTAGGAGGATGGAAAAGCAGTGCAAATAAATGTTTTCAAGGTCATACTTAGGAAACTTGAGGATCGTTTTGGTGAGAGGATCAATGGTGTACTAGGGAGCATTGCCTTTACAGCCGGCAATGAAGAGGAACTGCCGCTGCGCGATGCATCCTGATGCAGGCCCTCACATCGCAAGCCCTCAACTATGGTTCAGCAATTTGCATATTGAGCCTCACAGCTTCTGAGGAACCAGCCGGATGCGTGATGCATCCTCAATAGAGGACTTTACATCGCAAGCCCTCCTTGTCAATGGTCTCCTTGACAATGATGCAGGACCCCACATCCCAGCTCCTCAGAACTGTTACTGCTCTATGCTACTCCGAACTGGACCTTGCATTGCGTAGGTCGTGTGACACATCCTTGATGCGGGTCCTCACAGCGCTCCACACCAGTACTTACTGTACTGTTATTCAGAAGTCCTGACTGTGTCCCTTTAGCGGGCCCACATTCCATCACGGTCAGCCTGAACTTGTGACTTTTTTCTAGTCTAGTGCTACCAGATGATCACAGTTGGTACTTGGTGCTTTTTGGACCTATATTCACTGACATCTTTAGAATTGTAGATCTAGGTTCTATTGATTGGAGTTATGTCCTATCAGTCTTGTTTTAATTATTGAAATTTACTCTATTCTTCTAATCTGCTGCTTTCTTCTTATGTTTTTTTTCACTTTATTACTGTTTGAAGAGCTTCATAAATACTTTACACATTGCCTTTAAGTTAAGCATAACTGCTCTGTGCCAAGCTACCAGAAGCTTGAGCACTGGTTAATTTAGGGTTTGCTTGTGACTTGACCCTCACTTGGATTGTGTTTCTTCTTGAGTAAGGTGTCACCTCCTCAATTAGTATCCAATTTACAAAATGTGAACTTAATATAGAGTGGTCATGATAAAGATAAGAAATTATTATTTTAAGTGCCCAGATAGTTCTAGTGATTCAAATTTACTTAGTAGTAACATTATGTTAGATAATAAAAAAAGTTTTAGTGTTTTTGCTGATTCCAGTTCACAATACATTCTCATTGAAAGTGAGAATTTTACAGAACTGTTTTGAAATCTAGACCTAATACTCAAAAAACTTGACATAAATCCCCTGGGGGTTCAACTATGATCTGATACTATTGAAGGGGTTGGCAAAAATGTAAATAACCTTCAAAGGAAGATCAACAGTGGGTAAGGTTTACATAAATTGAAACAGATTTAAACTTGTGTGGTGGAGATATGTGAAGGAGGTAGGGATCAGACTGGATCCAAAGAAGATGTTCATGTACTGTTGATAGAATACTCAACTGTATGGTTTATGTATGACATATCCCAATAATGAGACACTTAGGTAGCATGACTTGCACAAAGTACTGCTACCTGAAGAATAAGAAATCTTAAATTTTCATATACCAAGATATCTACAGAGCTCTTCAAAACCCTTCTATTTCGCCCTGCACTGAAATCCCAGGAATGAGGAATTTACAGGTCTCTCATAATGCACATATACACTAACCTGCATCAGGCATTAATAATTTGGAAATGAAACTTTCAGTTGGCAACCATGATGCATCTCTTTACTGAACTGCAACACAAACCTACATCTTACTATAAAATTATCCCTTTGGCACTCACTATCCACCTGTGATATACCTAACATGCCATGCACTGATTTTGCAGGGCTCCAAAATACTTCTCTGTGTTTACTTCTACTACCCATTGATGTCCAGGTTTGAGAAAATTTACATAGTTTGCACAAGGTACCCTTAGTCTCTCCTGCAACCTTTGTTGATATTTCTGCACCAAAGGCAGAAACAAAACTAGTAGTAGGGTTCACACATCTTCAGAGAACTGTGACATCTCCAAGTACCAAATGCAATTTTAACATGAACGATCAGGGTTAATAGTTTGGCATAAGGGCTTGTGTAGCCTGCAAGTTGAAGGCTCCAACAAGGTAACTGTACTTTGCAGCACTGTAGTTTGTATTGATAGGATCAGTGTTTGCACAGGAGATAACAGGTTTGAATGTCCAGAACCAAATCAACCTTTCATCTTCGTAAGAGTAACACAATTAGTACATATGGATATAGGAATTATAATATTTTTGAAATTGGAAGACAGTACACAATGGGAGGCCTATTCACAAATTGCATTTGGTAGTATGTTTTCCAGTACTATAATAGTACTTCAAAATAATGTTCACAAACTACGTGCAGAGGTATACTCCTCCGCCTGTCCTACCTTTTTCTATGAAGAGATCTCCCTCCCACCCCGACTGCGGAGTTTCCACAAACTTAGGTAAAAGTCGGAGGGACAGAGGAGTGGCTGGAAAATGGGTATAATTTACAACTAAACATGAGGGATTTAGAGAGTGATAAGGAGGGATACTCCCCCACCCACAAAAGAGTAATCCAACTCCTATTTACAAATGGAACTCCCAAAGTAGTACGGTCAAAAAGGACCCAAAACAGTAGCTAATGTAGTCCAGCTCAGAGCTGGAGTATGTTCACCACCCTCCATAGCCACTCCCAGGCCCTGTAACACCCGCTCATAGAATAAAACAGACACCATAGAAAATAATGTTAAAATAAATTATGTTATTTAAAATACTTCAAAATATAAATAATTTTAATTTACTATAAATATCTAAAAATAAAACATTTTAACATAAATGTATCATATTTTGATAACTTTATTTAACAATTAATATACTATTAATACATATTAAAAGCTTTTTAATTGCATATATCACGTTGAATTATTAATAAAAACTGTCTTCAGTGGGATTTTTAAAATAAATGTAAATTTCTGAAAAATATAATTTTTAAATTTATTATATTTTAATTACACCTTAAACTTAAAATAAGTTATTAATGCTGAAGCATTTTTTCTAGTTTTAAAATATATATATTAAAAGAATTTACAATATTGTTTAACATAAAATACTTTCACTATTTTATATTAAGCCTAATAAACTTGTATGCTTTGCCCTATATTTTATCGTAGGGAGATCTCTGCACTGGTTGTGGATATCTCCATATGGTCACGTGTAGAGAACAGTTCCCTAATGACAATACAAAGAGCTCCTCCCAGTGGAGCAAAGGCTCAACATTTTTGTCATGATCAGGGACGCGGTCATTGCAAGATACCATTTCTCACCACATTTAATCGTTGCTGTGTTGTGGATTGGGACGCGTCTCATGAATTTGATTCCTGGTGGATTCTATATTCAGGCTGTATACTTGTGCCCGCTTGTTCGTGTGCTTAGAAACACAGCTTGGCTGTCTAATCCCCGACTGATTCCTTTAATTTGGAATCCTGGTACCCACACGTTAGAATATTTTGTGGAATAATAGGAAAGCCCTTTCTCCTGGCCCCATGTGGACCATTGGAGGAGAATAACAATGAAGATTCTTGGTGTCTCTATTTATTTTTATTGTCCTGATGATGACCCTGCATTGATTAATCTAAAAATAGACAGAACACATAATTGTGGACTGGCTTTCAAAATGGCCATATGTGGATGTGGATATCTAAAGGATAGATATCCCAGGACAACATTATTATTTTTATTCCAGTCACATGGTTATATGTATATAGCACCAGTGCACTTTTTCACTTTGTGCTGCACCGTCACTATACAGGAGCACCTTATCTCATGTCATTCTATGTTTTTTTATATTGAATACAATTTTATATTCTCCAACATTTTCCTTCTACTACACTATATACTTATCAGAGTAGTCGTGGAAATCAAGGGCAACAATTACCCCTTGGGGACCGTTTGTGTTCGATACTGTGTGTATCCAGGTCCCTGGGTTATGGGTTATTTCCCTGTGTTCTAGTTACACATTTTCAGCAGATTGGCCTTGTCGAGCAGAACTCAGGATAAGAAACAAGAACATTGACTAGGAGGTTGGCATGAAGACTTTCTACCACCAGTGAGGAGCAGGAAGATACAACAGGGGGAGTGCATCCATCCAGAGAGCACCAAGATCTGTCACCAAGAGACTCTGGGAAGAGGGTGAGGAGGGCCAACTTGGCAGGGTGTGGGGCTGGAGATGTGGACACCAGCAGCCAGTAGATAGTATGTCTGCTTCTGGCCTTGAGCAAGATCAACCGGAACAGCTCCCAACACCTTCTAAGCCTGGACACACCTTCTCTGTATCTTCCAAAACTTCCATTCAATCAGGGCCTCCAGATGTACCATCCAGGTGAACCCTGTGCCCAGGTAGCATCTCCTCCTTCCAGAATAACTAGAGTCGATCGACACTCTCCTTCAGCGAGCAATGTTTTCATCTCTTTCTCTGCACACATGTTAGTGTGCAGGGAAAGAGATGAAAACTCTGTTTCAGCAAGCAGGAGCTCTATGACCACTCTTGTTTGCTGAAAGCGGAGTTATATTTGCTACTGCTTGGCAGGAGCTGTCATCTTCCGCCAAGCAAAATCAAACACGTCAAGCAAAGGCAAGCAGCTACATCGAGGCCATGGACCCCTCTGTAATTTATTTTATTTGTAGCCCCAGGTAGGTGGTGGTCCCCGTGACACAGGGGAGTCCACAGGACCTCCCCCACCTATAGATGCACTGTATATTGACCCGGGGAGGTGAAGGTCCCTGAGGGAGGTCCCTGGTGCTCGGGGATGGGTTCACAGGACCCCCCCCATTATATTTTAATTAAGCTAGCCCCTGGGAGATGGTGGTCCCTGGGGCACAGTGGGCCATGCGTCCCCCGCATATTTATTCAGAATTGCCCCGGGAAGGTGGTGGAACCTGGGGCTTGTAAAAGCCCTAGGAGGGGGGCTCCATGCACCTGTTTTGCCCCCCCCCCACCTGTTTGCCAAATTTGGTGTAACTCCATATTCCATATCTCTGATGGATAGATAGATAGATAGATAGATAGATAGATAGATAGATAGATAGATAGATAGATAGATAGATAGATAGATAGATAGATAGATAGATAGATGGATAGATAATCTTTACCAAAAATCCAAAGGTTAACGTTATAGTTAGATGAATATGTCATTAACATTGTGAACTAATAAAAAAAAAACTGAAATTCACAATTATAGTTAGCAGAGCTAGCTTTAACTTGCACCCCCGCATGCACTCCTCATGACCTCACATATTACATCACTCATGACATGTTTTATAAAATAATTTATTACATTACCGATGAAATCTCAAATGACATAATTGATAACATCACTGAAGATATCACTGATTCCATCATCTAGGCTTATTTTCTACATATTACTCTATAAGCTAGTATGGCATTAGAGGCCTGAAAGTAAGTACAAAATAGCTTAGAATAATATGAAGCATCATTAATGTTATCATAGGTACAACTTCTGTGGGTGTAGTAAGCATGTGTTATGTACAACCTTGACCCTATACTTGCACTTCATGGTTAACCGAGTTCACATTAACCAACCACAGATAGACCCCTTACTGCAGACACAATGCTCAATCTGTATACAACTGTTCAGAGAAAACCTAGTTTGGCCCGGGGACCTCATTCCTCGGGCCTGCATTTAATATAGGGGGTGCCCCAGTGCCCACCCAGGGCACCCACTAAGCACGTGTGGGAGGCCACTGGGGGAGCCCCAGGGGCCCTGCAACCCCAGTCGACTCCCTGCATGTTGTGGGAGCCAGCCATGCTCCCACCCAGAGGGAACAGCTATTTGTACTGCTCCTTCCAGGTGGGAGCATTCTGTTGATCTGTTTCCCTGCCTGCATCAGTACGGGTAGGGAAAAAGAACAAAAGTCTGCTGCTATCTTGAATGTTTCAGGGAGATTTGTCAAGAAGGGCCCGAAAAAATGGGGACGTCTCACATGCGTTATCCCGGTGCAATCTCCTGTAGGGATTTTGAACACGATTACAGCCCGACCTGCTGAATGAAATTACACCAAATTTGGCAGAAAGCTAGATATTGGTCCAGAAAGATTATTTTGTGATTTGTTGTAAATCCATTCAGTAGTTTTGGAGTTATTAATGAAAAGAGATGTATAGATACTTAGTTTAGAGCAGTCTGTCCATCTGACAGATGTCATGGTGAGATCTGATTTGCTGGCAGCCATCTTAGGACTCAGACTCATCCAAGTCCCAATAAAAATATTTAAAAAAAAGACAAGGGGCAGGGTAGAAATACCCTGACACCCTAGGCCTGGTGGTGGGGTCCAGTCCCTAAGGGTAATGACATGTCAGCATTTATGGGTAATGGCAAATGTTAGGTCTTTAATTGTGTGTTGTGTTGGAACTTCACTGGAGTTACAAGGAAAGTAGTAGCAACAAATTTATGTCTTATGAAGACATATGTCCTTTTCATATTTCCTTTGGGTTACAGGGAATTGTTAAATCCAGTATTCGAGTACAAATACTAGAGCCTCAGGAGCAAAGGTATACATGGGCAGATGCCTAGAAGAGAAATATCTGTCAAATTAATTTATTAACGCTTGCAAATTGGAAAAGGATTCAGTTAGATATGCTGCTTTGTTAGTGTTTCCCCCATTTGCTTTGTACGGCCAAAGTGACTCCCTACATACACTTGTTTTGAATTTGCTAATGCTAATGGGTGACACATGGGCCCTTATTACTGTTAATGTGCACCATCTTTTGCTCTGCTGCACACCTTTAAACAGGTGTAAACAGGGACAATGTACCCTATTTCTACGAATGTTCTTCCCCCAGGGCAGCTGCAAACTAGCGCTGACCTCAGGGCAGCGCGTTCAGTGAAATATGGAGTGGCTTCTTCAAAGGTGCGTCATTTCCACGGTGCAGGTGGAATCCCGCATGTACTTTGAAGAAGGGAGAGAGATCCCCTTGCATGCAGGAGTAGTGAGTGACCGCACCCACCTGCGGAGGAGGTTCTCCTTTTTGTGGCATGTTTACCTCTGCACCCATGTCAATAATATGTGATGGGCACAAAGCAAAAGTCATTCCCCCATTGTCCTGGCCATGAGGGAACACCTGGTGAGGATAGAGCTGGCGCTACATGTGTACCAGCCCTATCCGTAATAGAGGAGGAGCCGCGCAAGCATCTGCGGCCCTTTCTGTAATATCATAGTGCCCTGGCGGAACCAAAAGCAGGCAGAAACCCCTGTTGTACCCCAGAGCACTATCTGTAATATGGCCCCCCTATATGGCTCACCGCTTTTAGCGCCTACCTCATCTTTCGTAGGTCATTTACATCACAGTCCAGCACCACAAAATGACAAACATGTATAGCTAGCCCAAAATGCTTAATCTAAACAAATACACTTGAGGAGAAAACCGTTTCACATGCCTCAGAATCGCTATTGTATAAGCAGCCATCCTTCTCTGGCTCCAGAAGTCCCCACTTAATTTCAAAAATGAAACTTTTGACACAGATGTTTAACATAAACTCTTTTGAAATATTTTTTACTAAGGATACATTTTTGCAAAATTATACACATATTTCCTCATATAAATATTGCAGTAAACAGGACTTTGTTTGCATTTAAAAAAGACTCATTTAAGGACCATACTGAATGATAAACATTATCCCAGAAAATGTAAGAGCATGTAACTCAAACCTGTGTTTGATTACAAAAGTTAGCCTTAGTCTAACGGTGCCATCAAGTGGGCATACAGTGATAAACGTGTTCGTTTGTTTCCTGTCTACAGTGAAATTTCTTAATCTGATCTATATTTGATTCTACAACCTTTTGTACTGCATGCTCAGTTTTTTGACCTTGACCAATTAAATGCCACTCATTTTCAATTTTCATGGCTTATCAAATTCCTTTATAGTTCGTGAATAGCGTGATCGGTGTTGTTGATTACATAACATCGCACACAGGAGGCTTTTTCCAGTTTCTATTGTAGTCTTCTACAAATATAAAACTACCGCTTTTGTTTGCTTTTTCATAATTTGCTCAACTCTCAAAAGTGATACCATCAATCACTGCAACGTCAGTCACTGATCATGTTTTCTTCTGAACCTCGGCCTCTTGTGCATAAAGAGACGCATGCGCACTCGCTCAGATTGCTGGCGTCTTTAACAAAGGAGACTGTGCAGCTGTTCAGTGTTCTTTCCACTTGATGGCCCTATTGGATTGTCACTCGCTATTTAATGGGAATTAATTCTTCTCCTTATATAATTCTTTGCCTTTTTTATATAGAAGTCAAAAATTGTCTGAATCTATTTCAAGTAATGTTACAAAAAAGGCCCAGCATAAGGGAAAACCAGGGGATGGACGAGCAAAAAGGGTTTTCCTTTTAGAAAAACCTTCACCCACCAGAGTTACCCCTTGGTGGCATGCTTCATCATTGGGTTCCTCCCGTCCTCAAATGATACCTTTCTTATGTGGTGTCCTCAAATGATACTCTGTAGTATGCTGGCTACGGTATCGTAGATCCATCGGAATGGGTGTGCTTGTAGTCACAGTTTCCTCAGAGCGACACTCCCGCTCATTACCTAATGCTCACCTCCCCTAGGGCCAGCATATTACCAAGTATCATTTGAGGACACCACATACGATTAGGGACACCACATAAGATGGGTGAAATGCACTTTATCGCGAAGCATGCAATATTTGTGCTCACACTAGTGGTAGTCATATGAGGAGTGGAACCAGGAAGTCAGCCTTGGTCCTGAAGAGGAGCTTAGGGGTAAGGCTCCGAAACATGTAGACCCGGAAGACAGTTACATGGCATACCAACTTCCATATAACCCCCTTTTTAATCATACCGCCACCAGGAGATCTATTAAACTATTGGAACCAATATTAGGCAGGTATTTTTAACAATTCAAGACCCCACCACTCCTATCCCTTACTTGAATCACATTGACGTGACTACATCAGTGCTCCCATGTATTTTGCAGGTTCTAGCACGCCCACGTTCCATAGCGGACGGGAGGAACCCAATGGTGAAGCATGCCAACAAGGGGTAACCCTGGTGGGTGAGGGTTTTTCTAAGACGTGCCTATTAATTTTTTAATTCGTGATGCTTGTTATAAAATATAATAGCACATGATTATCAAACGCAAACATCAAATTTTTAACATTTCAATATTCAGATGTCTAAAGATTTTTTTCATAAGTGCTTTTGTGGCATGTATATTTACCTTAAGTGTTAAGAACCAAGAACCTATCCTTTCTCCTTAAAATTGTATGCATACTGCATGGACATATAAGGATAATAGCAGCTTTATTGATTTATTGCATTGAGTATGCTACCTTAAGTTTTATTGTCCTCATAAGATCCCGCCATGTAATTAACTTTTGGGGTCGAACCTTCTACGTAATTTAGCCTATTGGCAGGACATTTAATGTTCAAGACCTAGCCTGAGCTAGCATTATGGTCAGTGCTTACAAAATTTTGATGCCGCCACTAGCCTGTTTATTCCTCTAACTACTCAAACGTTAGGTATGTTTCACTGATCACCTACACTGCACTGTCACATGGTGCTCATGCTTGTTCAATTCTTAATCTACTGGAAATATACTGAATCTAATTAGATTTGTTTTCAAAATCTATTACATAGCTACACTGTGTTTTTTGTAGTGGAGCACTCTTGCATGGATAGGCACCTTCAAAGTCGATATAAGACTTTCCCTTTAAACAAACCCAAGGGAACCACTCTAAACATTCATAGAAATAATGTTCTCCGGAAAAAAACAAAGTTCAAGGCAGGAAAGTGTAATATTTTTATATTGTGTGACATAATAAACTATAACAAACAGCGTCTTCTCCTCGCTAAGGCGGAGGAGCGTCACCCACTGCTTGCAGCAGAAAGAAAAATGAAATTATAATAATCTAGTGTTATTATCATTTTATTTTTTGCTGAGTCAGGTTAAGGCAGGGTGGGGCTGAGGAGGAGCGGTTTGTGCACCATAAGTGCACGTGTGTTGGGCTGGCCAAACACATATACCCTCTTTGCATTTCTGCTCCCAGCTGTATTGCACATCCAGGAGGAGAAAGTGCACAGGGCTACACTCCCTTTGTGAGCACCAAAGCAGGCCGTTCACACCAACCACGATGCTGCTATCATGTTGGTGACAGTAGCTTTGTGATTGGCTGAGAGGAGTCAGGGTGCCTGTGTACTTCCAGATGAGGACGAAGACGGTGGAGATAAACCTTTCTCCCATCGGACAAGGTAATGTTTTTTTTTTAAAGATCTTTTCATTCTTTTTATCCCCGCCCTGCCACCCCCGTTCAGTGCTAGCCACCACTAATAACAAACTGCCAGAATCATGCATTTATGAGTTAACACAGGCTAGGATAATTGCTTGGTTGCTGCAGACAAACCTTCATATTATTTTACAGACAAATTACTGTCCAGTAAAATTGGGTCCTCACACCCGGGAATGCTGGGTCTAGGAACATTAATCCACTTGTCATCAGACCGAGAGGTATTCTACCCAGGGATATTGCTCTGCCTGACTTAATGAGAGAATAGGTGTTGCAAATAACAGGACTTCATAATCCTTGATTTGAAGGTGCTCAGTTTATTGACCTCAGAAAAATGGAAGTTAACATTCTCTGTGCAGAGATTCAAACTCATTACCTGCTGGTCACAACAGGTTTCGGCTAAAGCTTGCACGACATATTAAGAGTCATGCATTTGTTATTTCACGTGATTTCTTATTTTGCTTATTTTCCCCTTTTCCTTGTAGTGGAAAATGTGCTCTTGGCAGGAGTGATTTAATTCCTGTGAAATAGAGGTTTTCAAACCACTGATAGATGTAAAATAAAACAGCTCAATAAATGCATGACCCATTTTATACAGGTACAGGCTAAAGTCAAAATTTGATAATTTTGCGTTCTTAAGTCATTCCAAAAACTATTTTTGCTAATTCAAAAACAAATATTATTGCCATCTAAACAAAGCACACATTTTTTACGCACCTCATCGTCACACACAAGTACGTTTTGGTGTTCACATAGAAATGATTTGGTTTTCACACAGAAATGACATTCGTCACAAGTCTTGTAGAACAAGCTTATGTCCATGAGCATCTACGTAACGAGAAGACAGAGTCAGTATTGGTCAGTGAGGGCAGAGACATGTTGTGACTGTTCCCTGAAACCAGAGATGGATTGATGGTTTGCGAATTGGCTCAGATCTGGAGCTCCACAAAGGATTAGCCTTGGTACATATAGCTCTTCCTCGTCAACCAATATACACTCTTCTTCTGGTATGAATTTGCAGTGGCATTGGAGCAGAGGACCGAAACTGACATTTCAGCTTATACAACCAGGTCAATGGAATGTGTGCCACATGATGCCTTCTGCACTAGGAGTTATATGCCAATGTGTCTTCTGTCCTATGCACTGCTGGACTGAAGGTCAATACATTAAGGCCAAATGTGGTCCAATATGGTTTCTGTATTTCAATACTTGGTGTATCCACATTGCCATGTTAAGTGATTTTATTACAACCTGAGATTTGAGATGGTCATTTAAACTACAATGCAACAATCCAAACACGAGGGAGTGTAGGATATTACCACTCAAAACCTGTGGAGAAAGGAGGAAAGAATAAGCTTCCTAATGAAAAATTCCACATTAGAGATGAATGTCATTTCAGAGTTAAATTTGACTGCAAAATTGTTTCCAACGATGATGGTAGCCAGTACGCGTTCTGAAGATGCAGGTGAGGATGTCTTGACGATAAGGCACTGTCAGTTCTGCCTTTCTTCCGATTACTTATAATTTACTGATTTACTGAAGCACACAGATGTGCCGTAGCAGTGAGGCAAACTTTGTAAATGATCTACACTTGCACCCAGACCACCTCTACTTGATCCTGAATAGATTTTTGAAGTCTCTTTCCAAACCTGGGTCAAGTGCATCTCAAACCTTTGGAATTGGCCTTGGGATACTTCGTAGAAATTGACTAAATGTGCAAGGTCCACTTCTCTGACATTTACCTCTTACCATACTTGCCACCCCTGAGTGACTAACATTCCTGGGTTACAGAATTCGTTGGGACGTTTTCCAGGAGTAAATGACACATTCACCAGGAAAAATAACTTTTGTGATTTAGTGTTATTTATCTATAAACTGTCTCCTGAACATGAATGGTCTTGATATATTTATATATCGATGTTTAACAGTTAATATATTCAGTTTAAAAGTATACCATATATGTATCTATTTTAGTATAATGTAAATTCACTGTGAAACAAATTAATAGAAACCGAATTCTGAGAACCCAATCAATTGAAAATCCCATTTAACTGAAAAACGTGATGACAGAACAAGTTGAGGACCTCAGGCGAAATTCCCAGTATTCAACACAGTATTATTATTAGGGTGGAAAAAAGAGGTAAAGCCACAGATGTATTCATTGGCCGCATAGAGAATGGGTTACGAAAAGGAATGAGAGTATGGAAGGATCCCTTCAAAAAAAGTAGAGCATTGGTAGGTAAAAAATGAACTAAATTTACACAAATGAGGTAATTTTAAGGATGGGGGATTTGGCACGTAAATACAAAAAGGAGGGGAATGAAAGGTTAGCTTCGAGGTAGAAGAAGCATGTGTTTGAAAAAAAGCAGTGGAAAAAGCGAAGGGGTTCACTGGGAGGGAGATGTCCCACACTACCCCCTGCCCCTGCCAGAGCAGTCATTTAAAAAATAAAAAGTGAAATGTCACCCAAGGGCAGGATATGGAAGTTAAAGGGTGAAGGAATAAAATATCTATGCAAACTTTGTAAAGCAAGCAAGAGTGAACCCATGAATGGGTATCCACACATTATAGAAATTGGTGTCTACTTAAAGGGAAATGCCATTCATCTTAAAAATTGTGATTAAAAACTTTAGATGAAATGGTTTCTCATTACTGGAATTCTATGCGTCTGTTTTTTTTTTTTTTAATCAAGTCAAACACTTATTTCACATGGTTAGGGTATGACAACACATCCGTGCTGATACAATAGAAACACTCATGTTTATAGTCATTACAATAAGCCTATAAAGATGTTGATTCCTCCACGTCATTGAGGTGTGCTATCTTTGCTATATTTTTTCTGACAATATTCCAGCACACAGCCGATCGTGATGCTCCCAGTTCAGTTGTTGAAGCCACGTCGTTGCTTATTTCTTCAACGCTGGAAATATAAATGAAATCGAAGATGTATCATATGGCGCTCGCTTTGCTCGGTAACATCAAAATAGGGTCACTTAGGCAACATTCTGTAACATGTCTGAAGCACATTTGCTTTAATTCTTATGCAAGGTATTTTATAATGCAACATATAGAGGTTAATATACTATCTTGAGCACAAACATTAATACAGTTTTGAATCACTAAAAAACGTTTTTACGCCTAAAAGGAGCACTGCACAACAAAAATACAGCAATGCAATTTCTAAGTGTATTTAATTTGTAAAATAACACCAGTTATTTACTGTATTCAGTGTCTACCTATGCAAAGTATGTAAGTGATATGTAGCTATACCTACACTTAATTGTCATAATAAGTGTCTTAAATATGTCCTCAATGGGGTCGAAGCCACGCTGGGCAGCAAGATTATTGCTTGCTAAGAGGGCTCTGACGGCCAACGACATTATCCTGCAGGTATTCACCTGTCAGTGGACCAATTGAGTCAGTCAATGGATGCGGGCCTCTCTGGGGGAGGGCAAAACTAGGGGCACAATTTTTTTGGGATGGTGCCGCCTCCAAGCCCGGTAGGTGCTGCCATCCTGATTTTTGCCTGGCCGCGCCACTGAACTTGTATGGTTGTGGCATTCGCCTGGTGCCTTCTTGCTCTTGGGTTTGATTGGGCTGAAGCACGGGGCTTGCTGAGCCCTTTGCCGCCCTGCCTTTTATCCTGCCATTGTGCTTCTGGGCTTCTGACGTTTGCGGCCTGGTGCTGTGTGGCCGCGCAGCCCGGTGGAGCTGCTCCTTTTTGCGGCCACGTGTGCCGCAATTGGGCCTGACTTTGTGGGTTGAGTGTGCCACTGTAGCCACAGGGTGAATTGCTGCACCCTTGAACTCCGGATACCTTGGATTTGGCTACCGACCCAAGCCGGGCCCCGACCGAGCCTTTTATTTGTATGGCCCCATGGATGACTGCAGGACTGGGCCGTGATACCCCTGTGCACCAGGTGAGTGCCACATCCCACCCTCCTCAAATTGGCCCCTATTGCTTGTCTATTTGCATACGCTGATCACCAGCACTTCTCACATACCTCCACTGGTGCATAGGACCACTGGAAGGTGTATCAACCTATCCACAGTGCATATCCCTCCTCATCTTGCCTTTGTGACAGTTGGGGACTCTGCTCAGTGATCCATGTTGTTCTGACCCCGCTGCTGCTGTCCTGGCCTCCAGAAGATTCATCACTGTCCGTGTGCCGACCATGCTGCCCCGGGTGGTGAACCCGGGCTCCAAGCCTGCTCATGCCCCCAGGTCTGAGGGCAATTAGAGGAGAGGCAGGGCCGGGGAGGAGCACAGGCTATCACTGCTCTCCACTTGGTGACAGTTCCACATTTTGGACCCCGGTCCTGTGTGAGCCAGATTTGCAACACATGGTTCTCCCCCACTGGCTTCTAATCACAACACTGTCTTGGGCCGTGGCTCATCCTCTAGGCCACTATGGGCAAGTATGATACACAAAAGCAGAAACTCTCCTTCACGTGTGAATGCCACACATGCCAGACTGAACAAGAACCATCAATGGAGGACTCGCCTGGCTGCTCAGGAGGTGACACCCAGATAGTCCTCAAGGAACTTTTAGCTGAGGTGAAGTCTGGCCTCAAACCCATCGATGCAAAACTAGACATCCTCACTACTCGTCTAGCCCACATGAAATACCACATTGATAAACATAAAAACAGACTAGACCATTTTGAGAACCAGGTTCGGATATGGATGATGCCCAGGTTGTCTCCAAGGAACAACTCTTGCATATGGACAAAGTCCTCAACTTTATAAAAGCTAAAAATTAAGATGTGGAAGCAAGGTCGCTATGGAACAATCTTTGGATCATTGGCCTTCCTGAATCCACCACCATCAACAAAATGGAGGACTTCTTGGAATCCCTGCTCCACAAGCGTTTTTGCAGAGGCCCATTCCTCAGTTTTCATTGTGGAGCATGCAAACCCACTTGCTGGGGCCACATCTCCCTCCTGGGGTTCCGGCCTGACCCATTGTTGCCAGACTCTTAAGGGATCGCAACATAATTCTGAGACATGGACGAGACCGGAGGTCGGTCGCCTACTAGGGAAACAAACTCTCCTTCTATGCAGGTTTTACCCAGTCTTCACAGGTGGCACATCAAGAGTTCCTCCCAGCCAAAAATATCCTTCAAAAGGCAGATAGTCTCTGCGTTTTGCAATACCTGGCAAAGCTGCACATCCTGTTTGAGGGGAAACCTGCCTTCTTCACTAATGCTAAGTGTGCTCTCAGGGTCACAAAGCACATCACCACTAACCGGCAGAGGCCCTTTGCATCCTCAAATGGTCAAGGCGATGATTTCCTCAGTGACAATGACTGACACTGTTTGCTGAGAGCCTCCTCCCATGACCAAGATTTGTGGGTCCTGCTAGGGGGGTCCCCGACTATGAGAGAGGCCTGACTGTTGCCAGAAGGACTGGCCCTTCTGGGAGACTACCGTGTTCTCAGGTTACATCAGATTGTCGAAATGTGTCTGCAGTTACTTGGGTGCCTGACGCCTGTTCGGCAACCCTGCCTGATCGAGTCTGGGGCCTGCGCAGGATCTTTCTTTGCCTCTAGGTATGTTTCCCAGATTGGTTATTTCTTCTCTAATGGGTTGTAGGAATGGTGGGTGGATTTGCTAAACTCCACCATGTTCTGGGTTTGAGTGGGAGGTGAATGGTCTAGGGTTGTTGTTTTTCATGGTTGTTTACTGTTGTTTTTCTCTTCCTCTCACACCCAGCATAGTCACTTAATCTATCTATTCCCACTCAGGCACGGTCTGCCTCACAACATGTTTCTGCCAGAACACATAACCTCACCTCTTCAGCATCATGACATTCCTCAAATGTCTCACCTGGAATATTTGCGAGCCTAATGACCATAGGAAAGCTCTTCTAGTACATGCATACCTCACCAGATATCATGTAGATATTTCCTTCTTCAAAGAGTTACATCATACCCAACCCCATGGCACCGTTACTGTGCGCACATTGGTGCAGAGAGATATATACCTCTGTTTACTCCACTTTTGCCAGAGACATTGCCATAATGCTTCACAAAGGTTTACAGTGGCAAATAATATGTACAATCTTTAATGAGAAAGGCGGATGTGTGCTGCTAGCTGGCACCCTTCACAGACATCTATGAATCAGGCCTCTATAAATGGCCCCAACAATGAAGACCCAGACTTCTCCTCTGAGCTACGGAGACTCATATCCAATCTAGGCTCTTCTGCCATATTGCGGGAGTTGACCTCAATGTTGTTTGGACAACCAGCTGGACCAGTTGAGAGCATCTAGGCGTCCCTACCTACATGCAGCATCAACACTCAACACTATCGTATAAGATAATTACCTGCAGAACATTTGACACCATACACACACCACTCATGTGGGGGGTACTTGTGTCACTGCCTTTCCCAACGCATAGTCCAGAATAGATTATTGGCTGATCTCTCGAGACATACAGACAAGTGTCATGAGTGTATATCATCTCCCCCGCACCATTTCTGACAATGCTCCAGTCCTGTTGGAGCTCTTGATTCCCCATTTGCCCCTCTGTCTCTTCACTGAACACCTGCCACCCGGGGAACTCCATGAGGCTACATTTCGTATACAGGGCTGCACAGAAATGTTGGAGTACTTTACCCACAATCAGGCCTCAGTGAAATTCTCATTCATGCTCTGGGAAGCCTTCAAAGTAGTCATCTGTGGAGTGTGTGTTGCCAAACAATCCGGGGTCTCACAATGCTTGAGCATAACATTCATGCCCTCGAGCTTGAATACGTTCACTCTGGATAGGTTGCCACATTGGCCTCAATCTGGGATAAATTATCAGAATTTTCTGAAGAGGCTCGCTGTGAAACACATTACCTGTACCGCAAAGTGCAGGCCCACAGCTAAGAGGAAGGCAACCAACCAGGCAAACCCCTAGCAGGTTTACTGTGTAAACCGCATGGCTCCACATATGTGGTGGAACTTCTGAACGACTAACAAGTCCTTCACTCAGCTCCTAAGGAACTACTGGACACTATGACTACCTTCTATGCCAAACTATACACTGTGACTACACTCTTTCCAGAGAACTAGTTAGGCACATATTTAGATAACATGCAGCTTTTCTGGCTAGATTGAGCCCATCATGCCTATTTAGATTCGCCCACATTAGTGGAAGAACTAATGCAGGTCATTCATAGTCTCCCGGGGGACAAGGCATCCGGCCTGGAAGGCTTGACAACCATCTTTCACAAAGAATGTACTCCAGATGCTGGCAATGTTTGAAGAATCCATTTAGGGAGGCTCCCTACTCCCATCTCCATGAGAGGCAGTCATTGTGACGCTCCTTAAGCCAGACAAACCACTGCAGTGTTGAGACACTTACCGACCACTATCCATTTTCCATGTAGATAATAACATCTTTGCCAATATCCTGGGCAATCTCCTTCTCCCTCTTTTACCTAAGATTGTATGGCCAGACAAGTCTGGGTTCATCCCCGGCTATTCCACATCAAACAACCTGAGTAGTATGTTTGCGGTCATGCACTACCTGGACCCCCAGGATCCAGCTTTTGCTGCCTTACCCAGTTCCACTAAGGCGTTCAACTCTCTCGAGTGGCCATATCTATTTCCACTGTTGGAGCGCTTAGGTTTGAGTACTAGACTTCTACATCAAGCCAGCTCCTATACACTTTACCCACTGAATGTGCGCTTTAATGGTATGATATCAGATTCTCTCACAGTCACCCTCAGAACACAGCAAGATTGTCCCCTCACACCCATTTTTTTGCTATTGCACAGGAGCCACTGGTGACCAAACTCAGGCAACATTGCACCAACCTGGGTATTGGCTTCACGACCACAGGGTTAATAATCTCATTATATGCAGACTACATCACCCTAAATGTATGCAACTCAAAGGAAAACCTAATGCCACTAACTCGTGAGATTATACGATTCAGCAATTTTTCAGCCATTTCGGTCAACTGGTCCAAGTCCATACTGTTTCCTCTTACTGATGGTAGCTGGCCCTTCTGTACAAAATACCCATTCAAATGGGCCAATGACCCCGTCCGTTACCAGGGGATCAGGCTCAGTCGAAATCCAGAAGAACTCTGGAAGGCCAATTATGGCCAGGTCAGGACATGGCACAAAGACAGAATTCCAATCTGGTCACACCTACTGTTATCGGTCTCTGGGTGAATAGTGAGCACAAAAATTGTCACCCCCCCCATGTTCTTATATCTTATCCTCAACCTGCCCCTTCCCCCTCATGGCTCATTTCTTTCACTGGGTGTGCTCCAACCTCTTGGCAAACAGCCCTGTATGGTAGCTTTCATGGTAGCTTTCATGGTCGCTACTAACCTTGCTGCTCCCTCAAGGGGGCCTTAGTGCACCAGGCATGTAGTTATATGTGCTCTGTGCACAAGCGCAATATCTACATTTTTGGCATATCCAACACCTTTTCAGAGACATGTGGCTTTAGAAGCCGATCAAGCAGCACTGTGGTCCCTGACCACAGCCCTCTATTTACCCTAAAAGGCACTAAGGACTGAAATTGACACAGGAGTGTGTGTGAGATGGGCATGGTATGGCATGAGGAGGCGAGTCAAACTCCCTATCTGTATGCTCCATCCATCCTGCTCGGAAACAACCCCCAGCTGTCACTCCTGCTGGATGCGAGTGCCGGAATGCATGCCCGTGGATGTGGTTTCACAACTTTCTCGGACCTTTTCCAGAATGATCAGTGCATACCACCGTTCGCAGCCTCTAGCACATCTCAAACCACGGTTCTAGAAGTTTTATATCACCAACTCCGGGCTGCCTGACGCACAATGCACAATACCTTCCCTGCGGACTATGGACTTAGAGACTCCCCTCACAGACGCCCAATGGTGTTACTGTTGTGGCCACATGGCTACATTATCACTCAACTATCAACTGCGATATTGATACATTTTAAGTTACTAGACCAACTATACTTGATCCCGACACAACCTTTAAAAATGGGACTCACTGCAGACACGCACTGCTTGCGGTGCACCTTCCCACAGGCCCCTTGTATACAATTAGCATGGGACTGTCCAGAGGTGGCGGATTTCTGGGAGGGTGTCTTTTCCACTATACATGCAATCACCTGCCACCTACTACCCGTACCCCCACTTGGGAAGGCTTCCTTGCCTATGTTAAAAATGCTCTGGCCGGTGACCCCCGATTAATAGCAATGCTTCTCCTTTTAGCCAAGCATAGAGTGGCCATACTCTGGGGTAAGCGACCCATCCCAACAGTGGTGTCCTGGAACAGTTGACCAACTACTGGAAACTTCCTGCCCCAAAGACTTATGGGAACTGATCCACTCTTATCTGCACCACAGAGACTCTCCCTTCATTTCTCTAAGAGGAACAGATACTGAGGACTGCATTTCACCCCCCAACTCCAACCCTACCCTTATCCCTGATTGTTGAAGGTGCTCCAAACAAGTTGCTTCATCTAAGGCTTACGCGCCCCTAATCATTACATAACTGCTTTATCATTTTTCTCTGCAATTTGATCATCTGCCGTTTGGAGGGTGTGCATACTCTAAAGCTGGTGTGGAGGTGCGAGCGATATTTGTGATGGGTACCTTAGGTCAATGTTATTAAATCATGCACTGCTTTGTTACCATGCTTCTTCCTCCTGTCTCCCTCCATCTATTTGGCCTTTTCTTTCCCCTGTCCCTTTATCACCCTGTCCCACTTTCCAAATAACTTTCTGACAGTTGTGCTGTGTATGCTCTACTTTAAATGCTAAAAAAAATCATTTTAAAAAAAAGTCGTCAAGCACTGAAATAAATTTAATTGAAACAATTAAATGGTTTCAATCAAATACTTACACATTTGATACTGTAGAAGTACCAGTTTTGTAATTCATCTAAGAATGAACATTCCTAAACTTCCTAAACTCACCCACCTATTCAAACACTCACTTAGACAGTACAGAGATGAGTGAATGGAGGCCCAAGCAGCAAAAACATAGGCGATCTGGGGACATGGCTACTGAAAGGTCAACATGGCTACATTCAAGCCGAGCTGCATGCCTAATCTAGAGAAAATACTTTTATGTAGTTTCGGGGGCTGCTGTATGGACGGGTAGGCGATTAGTGAGATAAAGCAAATTTGTTATGTTTCTTGGCCCTTAGGGGGTCTATTTGGCAAAGGGCTGCCTCCTCTGGCCTCCTGCATGGCTTCTTGTGACTGGGAAGAATGCCTACCAGAGAACGATAAGCAGTTTGCAATGCAGGTGTATAGAATTTCCTGGTGCAACCATCTGAGGAGTCTGAGAGTAGTTGAGTTGAAGGATATGGAAGCAGGGGCATGGAGATCTGGTTAGCTTCAGACATATTGTCCAGACCAAAGAGGAGTGGCATCTGAGGTGGGCCAGTGGATAGCCAGGTGTTAAAACTGGATGACTCAACAATGATGTGATGCTAAGGAAAAATGCTGGGTAGGGAATAAACAAGAAATATTATCAGGAGTGTGAACTGGTAGAGACAAGGCTAAACACTATTCTTCAAATGCATGGAGAAGAGAGCTCATAAAAGGAGCCAAGTTTGTGACCCCTCCCAATTGAAAATGCCAGTGGTCCACCAATGAACGATTATTGATGACCACTCCTCCTCTGAACCTTTCTGGGGTTTGAAAGGAAGATTGAGTGGATTTCTTGAGGGATCCCCTGCTGGTCAACGGAGATATTGGAGTACAATGGGTAAGGAAAAAACAGACTTAACAATAGACAACATAGAACAGACTGGAAAAACATGATTTCTCAAAAATCGAAAGGAGAATGCATTAGAAGTGAGTGACGACACATCCACTGGGGCAAAAGGACAAGGACCAACAAAATGTGTCCTCACTGAGAGATGTGCTACAAGAGGCTACCTCCTCCATGACAGTGATGGATCATAAATATTCACAAACACTGAGGTGACCTGCTATGGACAGATGTTGAAAACATAAACAAGAGAATGAGCTCTATCGAGATGGGTCTCTGTAAAATAGTAGATCTAAAGCAACTCAAGGGCTATGTGATACAATTGATGAGTGATACGCTAGTTCAGCAACAGAAAACGGAGGCTGCAAAAAGTAGAACTAAGGCAATAAAGTGCAATTTTGGGGAATTTCTCAAACTCTGGAAGATCCAGGGAGTGGCAGCATCGGGCATTCACCCCTTTCAATTGAAAGGGGCTCAAATTCACTGGAGGGCCCGTTATCCATGAGGGAAGTCCTTGCAGCTTCAGTTAAAGGCATTCTGCGAGTAGTCACATTATTATTTTTATATACCACTGGAGCTCTCACTGCTGGCAATTCATGCTTTGTTTATCCAGCTGCATAGCCACAGTGTTATGAGCTGTAGTGTCAGGAAGAAAAATGCCCCCCTACTCTAGTATGGTATTGAAAAAATGGCTGTGGTTTGAGTGCCGAGGGTCCCAGTGTCACTATACCTGTAACTCTAATGATAGCTGTGCCCCAATGTATAATCCTGTTCACATTTGTTTTAATGCTATGTCAAATATTTTTAAAGATATATGCATAGGTCAGCAATTGAAATGCAGCCCAAATACATCATGGTGGTTCATGAGCTGAAATGGGACCCCCTTTTCCTGCAGACACCACTGCACCTGTTCATGAGATGACATTCTCAAGGGGACATGGACCTATTCAATATGATTATTTGATGGAGATGATGTCTTGGCCTTTACAAATGCAGTCCCAAAACACAGCATTAATGTTATATGAATTTGACTGTGGAATTCCAATCTCAAGTACATAATGCCATTTCTTGCGAAAATTAGAGTAGTTAGGTACATAGATACTGTATGGCTGAAATTAACCAGGTTGGCAGGTAGCTCTGTCTATTATAGCCTTATAGCCCGCTGTAGTGGGCAATACCTGTCATTAAAGGCCTCCTCCAGTGTTAAAGGCCCAAGCCAAAGGCAAGAGTCTTTAACAAGGGAGCAGATTTAATGCAGTATAGCCAAGCTACGGAGGGCTATAAGACTATTAGAACATTCCACCATTAGAGTGCAGCATGTTCTAGTAAATAAAACAAAGGCCTCACAGAGCCTCAGGGGATTAAAATCCCCATAGACCCTGTGAGGCCTTTGTTCACAGCAACAACTGTGACCAACATTGGAGTGCTGGAGATCCGGGCTTCTATTGGCCATTAGAAGCCCGGAGCACCCCATTGTTTTCAATGGAGCTCTTAACATTCCAATGTTCTAATACGAGTTAATAGGGCTGGACTACGGTTGCAGCCCAACCCCAAGGCAATGGTACCAGATGAATTCTACAGCCAATAAAATTTGGTCTGTTGTTCCTGCACCCTGAAAATCTTCGTACCAGAACACTGTGCCACTTATAATCGGAATGAATGTGCAACATGTTAGTTTTGGGCCTGGAAAGCTCAATTTTTAATCAGAGTCAAGGCTTTATTGCAGGCCCAGATTAGACTATAAGGCAGCTGCTTCCTTGGGTGAGTCATTTGTAAGTTGCAGCCCCAGTAGCAATACCTGGGGTATCTTTCTAGAAGCGTATGCGGCCATGCTCTGCTACTGGTGACATTAGCAGTGCTTAATTTAAAAAAAAAATAAGTGCCAGAGCCCTTTTCAAGAGGCCACTGCAGCTTGCACCACCCATTACCCTGACCAGCGCTGCCAATAACAGTACTAACGCAACTTCAAACCATTACACTCCTATAAGTGTGACAATTCAGCCTTTTAATATACATTACAAATGACAAATGTGATGCCAAAGCTAATTGTATTGCTTTGGTTGGCTGGTATTACTCAATTTTAATGGATATTGGATTATCATACAGCTATGATTGTGCTCATCACAAAATTGGACAAACAGCGCCTCTATGTGCCAGGCTGTCATAAGTGCTGGTGTTGACAAAAAAGTGCTGGTGCTGAGCACCGTAAACCACTGACTGAAATAAAGCACCATATCAGGTAGGAGAAATATTCAGGTGATGAAATATTGTTTAGCAAGTGAACTCCTAGAAGTTTTGTGCCTAGCCTTTTCTCAGTTGTCATTTGAGGAGTTTTGGCTGGTAAATCGTGATTGCTGTACGTGTAAGCTAATAATTGGTCACACGTATAGGGTTTTTTCACATGGTGTAAATTGGGGTGCAGTTGTACTAGGGATTGCAGTTTCTTGTGGAGGTGCGCAGTTACTCATAAGGGATCTATACCACAAGGTCATGAGAAATGTATATGAGGATTGCTGTTTTCTTTCTTTCCTGTATGGGTTACACCTCTTTCTTTGAATGGCAGGACAGTGAATCAACAGCATAGTGTGAAGTTAGATCGCGTTGGAAGTGTTCATATCATCGCTAGTGGGCTTTAAACCAGGCATTCCCATTACATCTATCCTCTCCCTACATTGTACCACTCACTCATGTGCTTACAATGGAGTATCTGCTTCTGTCTGATGTGGGTTATTTTCTGTCTTGTCTGTACAGCTTTAATGTAACAAGAAGTGACTCATCTGAGCGTCCAGACTTGGCAGAAGTGTTTGCGGGGCCTGGGGCAAAAACTTCATGTGAGGCCATCTGGTCGCTTCTTCTGTTTTGTCAGTTGACGTAAGCAACTATTTCTATGTATTTATTCCTGCTAGAAAATACTCTCCATTCCCTCCCCCCACCCGATAAGAAAATACTCTCACTTCCATCTTCTACTCCCTCCAATAAAATGTATGTAGTAAAACCTCATGGAACAGCAAATTTCTCTGGTCTTACGATAAAAAGAAAAATCGGTCCCACTGTGTAATTCATCATTCTATAGGGTTAAACTCTTAATTGCATGGTACTGGGCTGATTTTACAGTGGCCCCAGATCTCTCAGCTCGAAATCAGGACCAAAGTTTCACAGTGTTTCCGTGTTTCATAATGTAACTTCACGGGGGCTGACGGGATTACAAGAATTCAGTGTTTGGCAACCGCCAAGACACCGCCCTGTGCAAAATGGCCTTGTCTGCGGCTGACATTCATGTTACCGTCTAAACGCTTACGTTTCTAAGAGTCCGAAAACTTAAGAAGTAAGACCTCCAATACAAAGAAAACCCGATTTTTACTGCTTGCAAAAAGGCCACCCAAACGAAGAAGGTTTAATAGCTAAAACAATATACACATGCTTTTTTCATGTATGAGTCAACACACAAAATGGCAGTAAAACCTGAACGCAAACAAACATGCCGAGAACTAACAAGCATATGAATCGCAAGCATCAGTCAAAATATCACTGACGCATAGGGCAAGAGCTGCTGCGTGCATTTACACGCAGAAGCATTTATAACAATATATGAAAGGTTTTTACACATGAAACATGTTTAACAAGCCAGAGATGGTGTTGTGAATGAGGGCAATATTTTCATATCATTCCACACTTCCAACCTAATTATCACATCTCAGAGCCACAGTGGCTGGAGGGGCCTGGGGGTGGCAGGTTTGCCTGTATCAGTGATTACATGAGTCCTTTGGTGCACGCACCTCATCTGTGCCCAATCACTGGGCAGGAGAACATGTTTACACTGATGTTCATGCGGTAACACGATTCCTGTCAGTCCTCAAAGTGACAGGACCAACAGCTATTGTTCGGGTACTTTTTTAATTTTTGAGAAGGCATGCGGTTCCAGCGTGGTAGCAAGAGAGGAAGGACACTGACAGTGTCCAATGGGAAGGACAGGAAGGAGTACTTGATTCACAGACGACCCGATGGCAAGAACAGCAGAAGACAACAAGAAGTTCAGACAGCTTACTGGCCAAATCAGAAGCACGTAAATCAGAGCGATGCTGGAGTAAGCCAATGTTAAGTTCAGGTAAGTAAGCGGCTGGTTCTAAGCCCCTTTTAAGTTTTTGTTTTTTTTAATAACAAAAGATTTTGCAAGCATGTGCGCAGGCGAAACCTAAAAAAGTGCTATAATATGGTCAGTGCTGGCTGGGTCAAGGTTTTTTATTTTTTTATTTTTTTTATTTTTTTAAACTTTCAGGGATGTAGCACAGCAGCCATGTTGCTGTATAACATGGATAAAAACACTGACAATGTAAAAAAAAACAAAAAAAAAAAAACGCCATGACACAGCCAGCGCTGTTATACAGTATGGCTACACATTGACAAAGCAAACAGCTATTGTTTTGTAGGCAAGATCTATTGGCTTTGCCAATGCTTGTTAATGTTTGTGAAAGTCATTAGTATATTAGCATGTTCAAACCAAATATCCATCGAATTAGCGACAAATATGAGGTAGATAATTTTAGCGTGAAGATAAGTCTTACCCAAAGTACCGCTTCTTGTCATCGAAACCCAAGGATCTTCCAGAAATTCCAGACTTGCTTTTCAGGAACTGGGGAAGCCGCCGTTCCAGCAACAGAATTGTGGCAGCAATCTGCACAGTTAAACACAGTATGCATGATTTCAAGACTGTTTCACTGTCATTTTTAGTTAACTTTCAGTCATAAATCAAGGGTTCCAGGTACACAATTAATAGGTTATGATTAACATAGATTTTCGAGGAGGGAGGAGGTATCACGCCACCAACCCTTGATTCCACCTCGTGCCTCTTCCATCCCCACCCTTCCCCTTTATCTCATTCTTGCATCTGGTTTCATTCCCGCCTTCTTCCTTTATCACAGTTTTTCCATCTTTCGCTTTCTTTCCCACTTTTGTCTTTCTCTCTCTCTCGGTCAAAGTTTGATTTTCAAATTAAGTGCCGGTCCCCAAAAATTAGTGCCTGAGTGTCCCACTTGCAACCCCCCACTCACATCAAGCACTGTACAAATACACAAGTCATCGGGCGTTAATAATAGTGTGAAATCCAAATGGATTTAAATAGGTGGGCTTTTTATTTTTCTGAGGTTTGACCTATTGGGGACGTTTTTTAGGTGAGATATTTTCAATTAATTTTACTGAAAAATTTACTTTTCTTTACACAATCTTACAAACGCTTCCACGCTCTTGCACTGGGTGCATTTTGCCAGTATCGTCATTTATTAGTTTGCAGAAGTTAATAATTTATTTCTCAATAATGTTTTTGAAAGTGGGCATTCCATACAGTGTCAGAGGAGTGCTGAGGTAGTAAGAATGTAAATGTGCGTGTCCATTCACAATTGTACAGGGCCTTCCCCTGCGTCTTAAAGAAACACTTGCAGACAGTGCTTGCTGCTAACACACGCATGGAACTGCGTCACCCGCAGTTCGCTCTTTATTTATACCTTCGTGCTCCGTGCCCCTCCCGGACACGCAGAGCACGTCAGGCGCACATGGAGAGCCCGCAGGGTTCTCCATTAACTCTTTACATCCCCCCCATGTTTTACTCCACATGGGGACTGGAACTAACAAAACTGACACCAAAATTAACACATAACGGTATAAAGTCACTTAGGAATAGTTCGTACTAAAAACACACGTAAACAGTCCACCTCAACGAAAACACTGTCCTTACGAACCAGCAGACCTTCCGTCTTCATCCTGTTATAACCGCCTGGCAACGGAACTCCAACTACGAGCAGCCGACATGACAGACAAAGTCCTTCAACTGACTACTCGGTGCAGGATTAGGACGTAGATCATATCTTCGGCTTCTTGTGCGCAAGCTTTCATTCCCAGGGGCATAAACAGGTAGGGTTTGTTCAGTCAGCACCGGCCTCCTGACACTCTCCACCTCATTGGTCACCACGGGTGACCCGCCTGTAATGTCCTCAAACTCTCCTTCATCATCAATTGGTTCCCTCCGTCCAGCTTTCTTAAAATGTGACACATTCCGTGTCACTCTTTGTCTTCCTCTGGCCGCAGTGATCATGGACCCCTTCACACCAATAACCTCCCATATCTCGGGTTCAAACGGAGTTATAAACTTTCCTCCCCCTCTCCGACATTTCACCACCACTTGGTCTCCTTCTTGGAACCCTCGGTATCTTGCTCGTCGTTGGGCACTCGCCCTCTGATTAGTAGCTCGCCGTCGTTTTTGAGTGGCTTTAACATCCAACACAGGAGGTCTCCATTTAGGACCTGATGGAATACAGTCACGTGGAGATACTTTGAACATCAAAGAGGAGGGAGCACAACCAGTGGTACTATGGGGCGTTTGACGATAAGCACTCAGGAATTGGTGTAGACACTGTTCGCTGTCTTCCCTTTTCTCTACACCAATTCGAAGAGCCCTGTTCAAAGTTCGCATGAACCTTTCCACGTCTCCATTTGCCTGAGGCCAGTAAGGCGTTATCTTCCGATGACGAATTGCCAGACCCTCAAGGTATAACCGGAACTCTTGTCCTTGGAATGGGGGACCATTATCCGTTCGAATTTCATCAGGCAAACCAAACAAAGCAAATGTCTTTTGTAGAACTGGCCGCACATTCTCAAATGCCGTCGACGGCACTACCTCAACCACCGGGAATTTAGTATAAGAGTCAATCAGAACAGCCGTTAACCTCCCATCTGGAAAACTTCCAAAGTCCATGCTTATTTTAGCCCATGGTTTCAGAGTAGCCGGCTCCGTTATCACCGGACAATTCGGAGGTTCCACTGACGTGATGATACAGGAGTGACACTGTCCTACCATCTCGTCAACTTGACTGTCCATACCTTGGCACGTAATCTCGCTTTGGTTTTAGCAGCCCCTTGATGTCCTTGATGTGCCAGCTCAATCACTCTAGACCAGAGACTTTGTGGAAGTACAATCCTTCTTCCCCGTAGAACCAATCCTTCATTATCAGTAGACAGTTCCTCTCGCACTTTCCAGATGCTTTGCATGGCCACTCTCTGTTCAGGGCGAGACGCATGTGTTTTTTCTAGAAAATATTTCCACTTTTTATGGCTCAACGCATCTTTGACGTGGCTCAATATGATATCTTCCTGCGTGGCACTTACAATCTCTGGTACGAGAAGGGCGTTAGGACACGCCGACTGCACGACCATGCTTACAAAGACTTCCGTACTCTCCTCATCTTGTTCTTGTTGCGCATCCGACACCTGCGAACAAGGGTGACGAGACAGATAATCTGCCGGATTATTTGCCCCTGGCCGGTAAACGACAGTGAACCTATAAGGTTGAAGGAGAACGGTCCATCGCTCAATCCTCGGAGGTGCAAGACGCGGGCAACCAGCGAACAACGGAACTAAAGGTTTGTGGTCAGTCACTATTTGAAATTCGTGCCCATACAAATACAAGTGAAAATGGCGGCACGCCCACCGGATGGCTAGAGCCTCACGCTCAATCTGCGCATACCTGGTTTCAACGGCCGACAACGCCCGGCTGGCATATGCGACCGGGACCCATTCCTGATACCTCTGTTCTTGCAAGAGGACGGCTCCGAGCCCGACGGGGCTCGCATCTACCACTACTTCGGTCTTTCTGCTGGGGTTGAAATAGGCCATAGTTGCCTTGTCTAGCAACGCCTCCTTAATATCCATGAAGGCCTGTTGTGCCTCTGGAGTCCAGTCCCATCGGTGTTGCCCTTTTGTTAGCTGCCGGAGAGGTTCAGACATGGTGGCTAGATGTGGTATAAACCTCCCGCAGTACGTGGCCATCCCTAGGAAGCTACGAACCTCCGTGGCACTTTGCGGAACCGCGGCCTGACGGATAGCCTCAGCCTTCCGTGGGTCCACTTGCAGGCCTTCTTTCGAAAATACATATCCAAAGAACTCTACCGAATTTTGGTAAAAGGCACACTTCTTTTTATGAAGCGTTAGTCCTGCTTCAGATAGCCATTTTAACGTCGCACGTAGATGACAATGATGATCCTCTCTCGTCTTGGAGTGTATCAGAATGTCATCACTCAGGTTGATTACTCCTGGTAACCCCGACAGGGTTTCCCTAATCGCATTTTGAAACACCTCCGCCGCGGAGGACACTCCAAAGCTCAGTCTCTTGTACCTTCTCAACCCCACATGCGTCGAGAATGTGGTAATATTCCTGCTTTCCGGGTCTAGCTCTAGCTGATGATACCCCGCATTGAGATCCAACTTGGAGAACCACTGTGCCCCATTCAGATCTGCAATGATGTCGTCCATGGTGGGCGTTATGTGTCTTTCCCTTCGAATAGCCTTATTTGGCAGTCGCATATCCACACAGAGACGAATCGCTCCTGGCTGCTTGGGTTTTGGCGCAATCACTAGCGGCGACACCCACGGCGTAGGCCCATCCACCTTCTCTATGACCCCTTGGTCCTCCAACAACTGCAGCTCTTTCTCAACGACAGGTCTCAGATGAAAGGGTACACGACGATGCCTTAGTGCCACCGGAGCCACGTTGGGATCTATGTGCAATTTGATGCGTTTTCCTCTTAACCGACCCAACCCCTCAAATAGCTGCGGAAACTCGTTGAGAAGGCGTTCCACTTGAGTATCATACACCTGTCGTGCAAAAAACACTAGTCCCAACTCTTCTGCCGTGCGACATCCTAGCAGAGTGCCACGATCTCCCGCCACCACATAGAACTTGGTTTTTGTTGAATTCTCTCCGCTGCTTACAGCCACCTCCACTGTTCCCTTGAGGGGAAGAGGGTCTCGCCCTCCATAATTGTATATCTTAGTAGTTGTCTGGGTCAGTGGCGGGGCAGGTATTAGTTGGTGGAAAAGCGTTTCATCCATGACATTGACCGACGCTCCTGTGTCAATGAGTACGGAGACAAGCATGCCGTTGACATGAACGTCACTCATGGGCGGCGGTGTCCTTTTCCGTGCCTTGCCCCCCGTGAACGATATTACGAATATGTCCTCTTCTTCATCTTCCTCGAAGACCGGGCCACTCGCCATCGCCTGGTCTCTCACCTCTGTGTCCTTGGATACAGCTCTAACACTTGTATCTCTTCCCTTCTGCTCTCCTGGCTTATTCCTCCTGGACCTACACACTTTGGCAAAATGATTTGGCTTGCCACACCGGTTGCAGGATTGTCCTTTAGCCGGGCATCCCATGTTTGGCCGGTGGTCATACCCACAGCTTCCACAGGCCCTGTCGCCGGGTCTGGCAGCGCATGTTTTACGCTGCGCTGCTGGGCGTGCTTGAATCGCATCCACTTGTTCCTCCTTCACCTGGACTACACGAGACGATGACGCAGCCGCTAGTGACTGACCTCTTACAGCCGCCATCGCATCCGCTCGTACTGCCGACAGTTCATGTGATCTTGCAAGAATTAGAATGTCATCGAGGGACATGCCCTGCTGTCTCAAAATCAACTTCCTCAAAGCATTCGACCGGCACCCTTGAATGATTTGCGCTCGGATCTCCTCTTGCTGGTTGAGACCTGTGCACGAGCTCGCTAGCTTTCTCAACCTGGCATAAAACATATCCATTGACTCGATTTCAGTCTGCTGGGCCTGTCGTAGTTTAAAACGTTCGTAATCCGAGTTGAGTTGAGGGTCGAAGTGCCTGTTCAGAGCAGTTACTGCTGTATCAAAATCAGCCTTGTCCCCTGTGTCAGGAAGCGAGTCAAAAAGCTCCTGTAGTTCATCTCCACCCATCAACAGCATTACCGACCTCCGCACTTCCCCGTCCGTTTCCCTGGTTGCACGAAAGTAGTTTTCTAACCTGTTTATCGACAAGCGCCACCTGGGTGCAGCGGTAGCCGGGTCAATTAGTTGGCTAAACGGTGGTAACGAAACGATCGAGGAGTGAACCCTGTTGGTCAACTGTGCTGGGAGCTGGGGGTTCCCTGGTGGCGGTGGAGGATTGGCATCATCCTGTGGTGGGGCACTCATCAAGTGCAGTACACAAGGTGAAGCTGTCCTTTCGTTTTTTTTTCTTTTTTTTTTTTGACTCCGCCTTCCTTACTTCTTCCTTTTCTCCTTTTATTTTCTTCTTCTGCCCCCCTTTTCTTGCCCTTTATTTTTCTGTGACAGTAGTCATGTTCCTCTTTATATTCCTTATTCTGTTATCGAAAACCATGTTTTTTTTCTCTTTTTTTTTTTTATTTATTTAGCCCCTCCCGGGGGCGGCACACATCTAACTGGCTTTGCCTCTAGTCCACTGTTCTTGTGTGCAAGCACACACGCGTGTGCACCGCGCGTCTCTTCTTTTGTTTCGGGCTTCCCTCCCGGCCTCGCAGGAGACGCGCGGCTGGCCAGGGAAGCACGCGTCTACTTCGGCTGCTCCCGGGCGGCGAGGGACGCCCTGGGCGGGGCTTAGGAGCCTCGCGTGGCGCTGCTCTCGGGCAGCGAGGGACGCCCTGGGCGGGGTGTCGGAGCCCCACGTGGTGTGTTCCGTGCAGGGCAGGGCGCGGGGCGCGGCTCACCGTCTTTGGGTTTCCCCGGTGGAGGACCGGTTCTTTTCTTCGTCGTCCGCTCCGCCAGTCGCGCTCCTGAGGTTCCCTTCGTGAACCCTGCTTTTTTTTCTTCTTCGGCGACCGGCCCGGCACCACGATCGCGGCCGCCGACACTGCTCCGCTCTCCTCCCGGTACGTTTTTTCAGCGTGGCCTCGATATTTGATTGCACTATCTTTTACTGCACAGCATTTCGATCCCGCTCGTCGCCAATGTACAGGGCCTTCCCCTGCGTCTTAAAGAAACACTCGCAGACAGTGCTTGCTGCTAACACACGCATGGAACTGCGTCACCCGCAGTTCGCTCTTTATTTATACCTTCGTGCTCCGTGCCCCTCCCGGACACGCAGAGCACGTCAGGCGCACATGGAGAGCCCGCAGGGTGTTTTTTAGGTGAGATATTTTCAATTAATTTTACTGAAAAATTTACTTTTCTTTACACAATCTTACAAACGCTTCCACGCTCTTGCACTGGGTGCATTTTGCCAGTATCGTCATTTATTAGTTTGCAGAAGTTAATAATTTATTTCGCAATAATGTTTTTGAAAGTGGGCATTCCATACAGTGTCAGAGGAGTGCTGAGGTAGTAAGAATGTAAATGTGCGTGTCCATTCACAATGTAATAACATTTTGAGTTTTCATAAAGATTTAGGCATGACCTTTCCAAAGCTATCAGATGTTAGAATTTACACCTAAAATAACTTGCAAGAAGGGGATACAGGGTTATAGGTTAAGATTGTTCAGGAAGTTTGGGGAAGTGTGTCAATCTTCTATCTTAAGAAGTGTGCAAGCAAGGAATATACTCTTAAAAATTGTTTTTTTTTTGTGTTGTACTTTTTTATTGCTTTCATAACTCGAAACAATACACAAAAATGAGACCATAGGCCTTCAAGACTTGCATGACGCATACAGCCGATAGTCTATCATACATACACATGTCAGAATAATAAACAGATTAAGAAAGTATCTACGTCTATGACATACAATTGTTACCAGCATAGTTTTGAAGTAGAAATATAGTCACAGTACAATAGTACAAGAATATACCAATACAGTATCCTGTTATAATAAAACAAGTAGGAAGAACACAACCACTATATGGTATAACTGTAGTGCAGTATCGTTAAACCAGCTGCAGGGTTCAATAGCATTCTATCATTCTCTCTCTGCTGTGCCCCTAACCCCAAAAAGGGACCAGGATAGTCGTATCCTTCCAGAATAGTCCTTCACTAGATAAGCAAGATAAGTGAGAAGGGCAGCTACTATTAGAATGTTGTAGGACGACGATGGATGATGAGGAGGAGGTAGCTTTGAATGACATCCGGCTAGAAAGTCTGAGCTGAGGATTAGGAACGACGTCCCAACATAGTGTAAAAGAGGATAGTGTGCTGCCCTTGGTATGGGGAAAAGAGACCTGAAAGAGGACCTGAATGTAAGGGTAGAGGGCGCAGAAGAGTAATAACTCCCCAGTAACAGTAGTGTAGGTAAAGAGAATAGACAACCCCAAACGCTATAAGAAACAGATATCAAGTGATCAGAAGCGGGGGCGGGAATTATCCGGAGGAGGAGGAATTTTTAAAAATAGTTTTGGAATATGGTAATAAACATGAAAGGGTAGATTTTTAACCATCCATATGTGTAATAGGTACAGAATGCACAAACAGGATTACAAAAATGCTCATATATCGCCACGGCCTGTTAATGCATTACATCTATGCATGTACATTGCACAGACCCAACTTCAAGAGAAATATTGTACACTTCACAGCCCATACATTGCGTATTTTGCTCATGTAAATGTAAAGCTTTGTAAACTATTGCCCAGCTCAAAAAAAAAAAATGTATATGAACCCACATTAGAAAATAATGAGAATGTGATTCTAAATACAGCAGGAAATTATGCTACAATGTTAATCTTAATTTCAGTATTATTCCAGTAGTATAAGTAACATGGAAGTAAAAAGAACAACTATCTACTCATGAAACCAGAACACGAAGCTCTTGCCTGCAGAGCCTTATTGTCATGGAACCAAACTGAAGGCTTCGGAATGGAAACTGGGAGCAAAGATCATGCACATTTTACCACCAATAGTGAGTGAGTACAGTTTAAGAGCAAATTTGAGAAAAATGTTGAGGAAATGCTCTGGCCTATTTGGGAGACAGTACCAAATGGTAAGAAGGCAATGACATATCATAGATTATGAAATGATACACTATAAAAGTGTATTTTTTATAATTGATATCAGAAATTAACCACTCTATTGATCAATTATCTAATCTAAAATGTTCAACTTTATGCATACATATGGTAAAAGAACAATTTCCAAAGGATGTTATATTTAATGAAAGTGCAGTTTCTGCAGGACCTTTGATCGAAACTGTAGGACAGAAAGAACAAATACAAAATACAATTGTTTTCCTTTAATGGTAGCTGAGCTATTTTTTGGATCATCACTGGAGTATTTGTATATTTATTGGAATTGAATATGAAAACATTTGATGTAAAGTGCAGGGAGTGGGGTTGTTGAAGACATCATGGGCCTCATTACGAGTTTGGCAGATGGCGGAGACGGCCCACCAAACTCTTTCAGACAGAAAAACGCCACTCCGGTTTTCCACCCGCGAACCCTATTATGAGTTTTCTGCTGGGCCAGTGGTCGGAAACAGTGTTTCTGCCCACTGGCCCAGCGGAATACTCACCACAACATTGATGCCGGCTCATAATTGAGCCAGCAGCAAAGTTGTGGTGCGTCGGGTGCAGCAGCACCCGTCGCACTTTTCACTGCTCGTAACTCGGGCAGTGAAAAGCGCAACAAGGCTGTCCATGGGGGCCCCTGCACTGCCCATGCCAAGTGCTTGGGCAGTGCAGGGCCCCCATGAAGCCCCCGGCACCTCGTCTCCACCAGCCTTTGCATGGCGATAGGACTGCCATGAAAAAGCCGGCGGAGAGGGGACTCGTAATCCCCAGGGTAGCGCTTATTGCAGCACTGCCCTGGTGGACTAAGACTGCTGGCACAGCCAGGCAGTCGACTGGTGTCAACCTGGTGTGCCGGCGGTCTGACCGTGGCGGCTCCGCCACAGTCGTAATGTGGAGGCCGGACTGCTGCCTTGGCGGCAGTCCGACCTCCACCACGAGTCTGGCGGTCCCAGGACAGCCAGACTCGTAATGAGGGCCCAAGTGTGGGGGGGGGGCTATGGAGTTGAGGATCTTGGACCTTATGTACTAACTCCTTTTCCCATAGACACAAACGAGTAAGACCCTTTGATACATCAGGCTTTTTTTTAGTGTGGACTCTGAGAGGAAAACTCTTATCGATGCATGTATTTGGCCTGAATCACAAAGCCATTTGCAAATGTATATTTGGCTTAGAAACCTAAATTGCTTTTTTTATTAGTGCAAAATCACGCATGGAATTCACAAAAGTTGGATTTGCACTGTGTGAACAGACATACAATTTCTTGTCAGTAAGTCTAATCCCATAAGTGGGCAGGGAGGGAGTGGAAAGCCCAAAAGGTTTGTTCACCAGATTCTACCAGGCATATTCCCTATTTAGAATAGGTGGGAAGTTTATTCCGTTATTCCTTTTCCACGATGGAGAGGAGATTGTAATCTTCATACCCCAAAATGGTTGATGTTTTATAGAAGGTGGAAAATATTTTCCCTGTGGAGAAAAATACTTTTACAAATATAATACCAATTCCCCATATGCAGTTCTTCCCTATGTACAAGTGCATGTTTGAAAATATCTCTACAAAGTCACAGTTTTGAACTGACAAAAGTAATAAAGGAGTATTCTTGTTAATCCTTGACTGTTCCAGCTTTACAAGTAAGCCCTGGAAACCCATTAGGAATTGCTGAAATAATAATACCTACACCTATGTGAAGTCATAAATCTCTGGGTATAGATTTACTCATGTGCTTCACTGTATGTAGTACAGTTTTTGCCGTTGTCAGTATGCTCCATATCCATGTATGCCCATCATAGAGAGTCCTCTTGTAATCCTTGGCACACTTGTTATAACATACCATGGTGAGGGATGGATCCTAGAGGGGGGCAAATGCTGTTTAATTCACCTCAACCAGCTTGGATGCTCAGTAGTATCTCCTGAATGACTTGTAAGCTTACCCCCCATAATATATTACTTTTTTCAAAGTAGCCAATGCTATTTGAGGGGAACCACAATCCCATAGGAGGCTTTACACTATATTTTCTATTTGCCACAAAAAATCCTTCAATCCAGTTTGGGGTGTCCTGGACAACATGTACAAGTTTGGGTAGGGTAATTATTTTATGTAGGGTAGTTCTAAGACAACAAAGGGTTATAATGTTTATGCCTCTGTTTTACATCCCCTAAAATAAATAAATCTAGATTATTTTTCATAAATCCAGCACCATCCTTATTAATATATCATCAGTTATGTAAATCATCCTTGTTGCATCAGGAGGGGGCACTTGACTAGTGGGTCCTGCCTGCAGCCTATCACCAGAAAAAAGACAGATTTTTCGAAGCCAGCATATGTCCAAAATATCTTGATAATATTAAGTAATCCAGTGATGGAAGTATCTGGACTTGAAACGTATAAGAGTAGATCATCAGCAAAGAGGGATCAGTGGTCATATCAGTCAGTTGAAGAACCCACACCAAAGTGTTTTGCATGATCCAGCATCCTAGTGGCATCATTATCAGCAGTGGGGACAGGGGACATTTGTGCAATGTACTGCAGTACAATGGAAAGGCTTCCAACAGGAAACCATTATTCTAGACTCTTGTGTAGAATTTGAACCCACAATAGGAAATACAGCCCCAATCCCATATTATTAAAAATAGAATCATACCTCAAAATAAGATGCACGTTGTGCATCAAGTCATAGCTCTACCATGGGCTCTCTAGCCATCCAAATCCAAGTCATAGATAGTGTTAAGTCTTCTAACGTTCCATCTTTTTCATCATTGGGGAGTGAAAATAGTCAGCTATTTGTCTCTGCCAGTCCCATAATCAGTTTGTTTTCCTTCAGCTCACAAATAATAAGTTTCCAACCATTCAATCTAATGCTGTTACGGGAGATCAAAGTGATCTATATGGGTGAGTGGTCAGTAATATCCATGGCAAGGTATTCCTGACACTAGGAGAAGTGAAGATATAATTGAGTCTAGAGTAAGAACAAATACGTGGATGAGTAAAAGGAATAATACAACTCCATCCCATTTTCTCTTCTTCACATATTCTAGTTCCATCAACCTGGGAAAACTAGCCAACTGCAACTGGTTTGGTGGTTTCTTTGATACAGCTGATGATTGTTTGTCTATCCAACTGCCTATTACACAACAAATTCTCCCCTTAGGATTACCATTTTGCAGTTGCTGTATTTGCGCCAAGATTTTATTTTGCACAGTGAGGCCAAGAATGCCAGTAGAAGCAAAACATGTGCTACTTCCGAATCTTCCATATACATCAGCATGGCATTCCCAATATGCACCGTGATTTAAGCTGAAAAAATGGGACAGGTGTCCTGCTCACTGTTACCATGCTTTTGAGAACCTGATGTAAATCTGCAATGTACCAGTAAACAAAATGTCCTACTCGTTAAAAATTAGACTATGTATCCAATTGATGTATATCCTCAAGCAGTGCAACATCAATCCTATGACTTATGAGTGACTGGACCACGACCCTCTCTTCACACCCCCCCCCCCCACCATTGACACTCCAGGATAATAATTGTAAGTGAGGCTTGTAATACAACTTAAAGACAGCCACAATTCTCCCTCTACTAGCTCACTGACCCTAGCCTTGAAACAAACTAGCAGTCCCCAACACTACACACTCTGAGGTAAGATGGGCGATACATTACTCATCTTCCCAAAGCATATATTGCCTGTTCCTCCAACAACCTAATATTTACTGGGAAGCAGGTCTACAAAATCGGAGACTTTGCAACAAAAAAATGACCTTTCACTAAGCACAGCCCTAATTTGCAAGCACATACAAATTGCCATTTGAAGTGTAATTTTCGGGCTTCCCTTCCAAATAGCAATCACAATGGGATGTATAAAAGGTTCAGGCCCAAACAACATTTTCAAAACATTGATATTTTATCGACTATATAAAGGTAGTGGTTAACCTATTTGCAAACAGAAAGTGACCCACAGGTACTTCTTTGTTTTTGCTAATGTTGCCAAAAACATTTTTAGGAGTAGGCACTGGTCCCGAGGGCCACTGCTTAGTCTTAAGAAAAAAATTGGAAACCCTTTCTTTTTTCTTTTTTTTTCTTTTTAGAAGCATCATTTTTCCCTTCAAGGAAAACAGGCAGTATTTCTTAGAGAGTAGTGCACTGTATCTTCAAATTTTGTTGATGGGAATCTGGATTAGATCTTCAAGCACATAATAACATTTCTTTAAAGTGATTACTGCTTTTCATTCCTACTGTGCCCACGCATTAAGACAACTTCTTGAAATGTGCTTCTTACTGATTTGTGTCTATGGCTACTGTGTCCACCTTTTGCTCTAGGGTTGTCCTTCTATCTTCTATCACTCACAGGGTTTCGAAGCGTGATGGTTCTGATTCAGAGCTGGTCATTCTTCTGCCCAGCTTGGGGAATGTGTAACTTATCAGCAGAGGCAAGTTCAGTGGGCAAACTGCTATTTGATCTATAGGTATGTCACCAGTGTGGAAGCATGCTGTGCCATAGGCGACCCAGAAACCTAATCCACAATTCATTGTATTCATTGTTGTCCACAGGGTGCAGGCAAGGCAGAAGAAGAAGTAGGCACACCAGCCTTTATGGATATGATACAAGGGATTGTAGGGGATTCTCTGCTGCAAGCAGAGGTGGGTCGTCCTTTGGCTGTGGTTACAGTCCACCCTGCAGCTTGCCAGATTTTTCCAAGGCTCTTTACCAAGTTGTGGCAGGATGGCACAGACGGCTAGGGCCCGCTCTGGTGACAGCCCCTCTACAATGACTCCATCATCCTCAGCATCCAAGCGTAGTCACTGTAGCCATACTTTTATGGTCTTGTTTCCATTTTCTTGAGCAGTCTAGAACTTTATGAACAAGCTCCACTCCTAAAAAATATCACCTTCTTGTTTACTTGTCTAATTATTACTCCTGTCCTAGTAGAAATTTGAAAAAATAGTACAACTCTTTTCTCCGATGTTATTTCCTACTTAAAAATGCAAACAATATGCTAGTGATTTTCGTACCTGTATTTTCCATAAATCCTCCCTTTCTTCCGCCACTCTCCAGTATGTGTCATCCATCATTGCAATGAGAATGTTCAGCAGCAGCAGGTAGACTAATATCATGTAGAGACTGTACACGATGTAGGCAATGGCTGGGGAAGCAACATCACTGGGCACAGGCAGATCAATCAACCCCATCATCAATTCAACCACAGTGTACATAGTAATTGGGTAGTTCTCAAAGTACAAGTACTGTGTTAGGTCCAGTGTCTGAAATATGACATAGAAGGCTGTTGGGAGAAAAAATCCAAGTCAACAAAATGGAAAAAACTAATAAACAAGATATCCACTGCTGAGCACTGACTGGCTAAAAATAAATAATCAAGCATACAGCCTGACCATCAAAAGTAGAAAAATCAATTAGTACTTTTCACGCCTTCCCTTTCTTCCCCAGTATTTCCATTGATCGCAAATGCTCCCCTTGAAGTCACATTCAGCTAGAGTGTCATTACACGGTAATAATTACACAGAAGTGTAGTAGTGCAGGCGATTACAAGAACTCCTCCATTTCTATTAATTTCCATAAATACACATGCAAGAACGTTTCTTCTGTATACGGTGCCATTCATTTAAAATTGAAATGAGCACTCTCCAATTAGTTTCATAACAAATGTCGTTAAGCACGCTGTTAATTAACCCATTCCTTTAGAGTCATGGAGGCGGGAGCTGTTTTGCATTGCTCAATTAAATATTTTTCGAACGTTGACAATCATTGATGGAAAGGGGATGAGCACATTTACTTTGTATCCACTCGTTTACAGATGACAGAGCACAAAGTTAGTGGCCCTTCTAGGTTAGTGCATTCAGGTCAAAATCCAGGAGGCGCTTTTTATGGTCATTCAATCATTCCTTCGTATTCTTGAAGTGGTAAAAACACACGGTTGCTTCCACAATCAAAAAGAAGCATTGGCAAATCCAATATGTCTGCCACTGGCTGCTAGTTTTCTGTTTGTAAATGGCTGGTGTGCTAGATTGTTGCAAAACTTTATTATTGGGAAAGCTGGAAACACTGGCTAATAGTAACAAAAATGTTGGTTTCAAAAAGCACTTAATGCCTTAGTAGTCTTTGGTACTAAAGGGAAATATTTTGTGTGGACGTGCGTCTTTTGAAAGGGCAGAATGGCATCACTCACAGTGAAGTTGGCCAGTGGCTGGAGTGGGTTGACCCTTTGCTCATGTTGTGTAGCCAATGGTTGAAGAGTGCTGGCTGAAAGCAGCTTTAGGCAAGTATATTATACATATATGTTTAGTAAGACCAAAGGTCTTGGCTAAAGTCAGATCTAAATAAAGAATCTTGGCTTTTTGAGTGAAGCAAACATTGGACACAAACTGTTGTCACTCACGAATATTTAAGTAGTTAGGATATGCTGTTTTTCTATAGAGCACTTTTACACCCATATGGGTTTCATGGTTGTTGGACTTTTGCTCCGTGGAAGTCGCCGCACCACGTCGTGACCGACGCCGCTTGAAGTGCGTGGATTCAACGTTTCGCACAGACGCCACGATCCCCGACTTCGCGCATCAGCTTGTTTTCACTCTTCACCAAAGGTACTGTACTTGGGGGTCTACACGACTCCGTGTCCGGCGCCGCTGGTGTCGGCTTGTTGGGAACGACTCCGTCACGATGCCCTGTTAACATCTCATCGAAGCATTTTTGTTTCTAATCGCTATTTTTGAGTTTAATCTTTAAAAATTCATAACTTGACTTGTGGATGTCGGATTTTTGTCGTTTTGGTCTTGTTTTGTTTAGATAAATATTTCTTATTTTCTAAACTGGTGTTGTGTCATTTTGTAGTGTTTTCATTAAGTTACTGTGTGTGTTGGTACAAATCCTTTACACCTAGCACTCTGAAGTTAAGCCTACTGCTCTGCCAAGCTACCAAGGGGGTAAGCAGGTGTTAGCTGAGGGTGATTCTCTTTTACCCTGACTAGAGTGAGGGTCCTTGCTTGAACAGGGGGTAACCTGACTGTCATCCAAAGATCCCATTTCTAACATTGGTGATCAGAGGTTGGGATTTGGACTTGTATTTGTACTTGACATACAGTGATTAAGTGTACACTACTGTTTTGATCTCAGACCACTACGTGACCACATACTACTTGTTTGGTGATCTTTCATTTTTCTCTTTGGGACTCCTTTTTGTTCTACTTCCATGATTTTGCTGATCCCTTGACTGATTCTTTTTACTTCATTGGGAACTTGTTTTCTGCCCTTGGAACTTTGCACTTGTTGCCATCATGTCTCAATCTGGAGATGCAACAGCTGGAGCTGTGTTTGAATTAGAAAAACTGAAGAGGTACTCAGTTGCTCAATTGAAACAGTTCTGTGAAGATCTTGCCTGTCACGTTAAGAGCTCTGCCAGGAAGGGGGAGCTGCAAGAGGCATTGAGGGCATAGGTGACAGCCAAGGAAGCTGGGGGCACACAGAAGATATGATGGGAAAGTGCAGAGTCTACACCGTGGTGTATTAGAGGCACCTGTTACACCTGGGGGGAGGTTCTCCAGGAGTGGTAGCGGTAGGTCCTCTAAGGGTCTGACTCCTAAAGATGTGCAGGACAGACAGGCAGAAAGGGCCCGCCGGTTGGAGGCAGAAAAGTTGAGCATGCAAAGGGAGTACGACGAGTGGGAAAGGGACTTCGAGATAGAAACTATGATTTTGGCTTATTAGCTAAAACTGGAAAAGCTGGCAGTCAGGAGGGCTGAGTCCAGCTGGAATGGTGGCAGCAACAATTTTATATCCAGTGCTGCTGAAGAAGTGCACATGCCCAGAGATGTGTTGCCCTACTTGAAGGAGGGAGTTAACACACGCCAGGAGGTTCAAGGGTATGAGGTAGCTCCAGTGATGCACAGGGTCCCTGAGGTGGATTGGGGAACTGGCATGGGGAGTCATATTCCTACTGGTGGGAGGGACACTCTACTGACTCTAGGTGAGAGTGACAGGGAGAGGGGTTCCCCCCAGGTAGAAGTCCTGGTTATGGAGTGTGAAGACATCCCAGAAGAGTGTGGGTTGAGTGTCAGGGACAGTCAGGTACTGTCTCACCAGTCTCAGGAGGGTGATGTGGGGTGCTTTTTCAAAGCAGAGTCACTGGATGGTTGGGTGAAGGGTACTTTGGTTAATTCATGTAAGGGGCTGAGTGATGTAATTGCTGGAGAGCATATGTCTAGTCCTTATTTTCCAGAGCTACGCCAACACCAGGTGGAGTGTGAGTTCTCTGACCCCAGGGAGCTTACAATGGAGGCAGACCTCTTGGTGAGTACCAGAGAGTCTGAAGAGGCATTTGGGGGGGCTCCTGAGAGGAGTGGTCTAGGTATTTCCTAACCAGGTGAGGTAGGGAAGGATTGTAGTGTCCCAGGTAGGTCCTAGTGTAGTGGGATGGGTGAGGGACCCCATGTCCAGTCTCTGAGGAGAGGGAATGGGGATGGGCTGAGGTCCAAGGTGCCCGAGATCCGGTCCCAGGTCCTGGAGGGTTCCATGAGGGAACACCAGGAGGGGAGCCTAGCCTGTACCATAGGGCCATCTGTTGAGGGAGATCCCACAGTGTCAGGAGAACTTGGGGGGGGCGGCTGTAGCCAGCGTCCCACCAGTTCTGGTGTCTGGCAGTACCACTCCTAGTGAGGGGGTGCAGAAGTCCAGACAGAGGGTTGAGAGGGGGTTGCGGACCCCAGTGGAGAACCTGGAGGGTCAAGGGTCAGCTCTGAGAGCAGAGCCCCCCAGGAATGACCTTGGTGAGACCATTTCTGGGTTGGGGGAATCCAGCCTCTGTCAGATGGGCAGAGGTCCGGAGACCTGCGCCAGCCAGACTCTTGTGTGGCCCTTGGGGACAGTGTGTCCCTTGAGGGGGGTAAGTGTGCCCCCCTGGAAGTCCTGGTGTGCCAGGCAAGGGTTCAACCGCAGGGTGGTGACTCTGGGTTGAATGATCAGGTTCAGGAGGTAAACTCTGACCTGATGGGGGGTAATTGTGCTCCCAAGGAAGTCCTGGTGCGCCAGGCAGTGGTTCAACCGCAGGGTGGTGACTCTGGGTTGGATGACCAGGTTCAGAGGGCAAACTCTGACCTGGTGGGGGGTAGGTATGCCCCCCAGGAATTCCTGGGTTGCCAGGCAGTGGTCCAGTCTGTGAGTACACACCCTGGACTGGAGGATCAGGTGCAGGGGATAAACCCTGACCTGAAGGGGTGGGCGGTTTGCCCAATCACCCCCCAGTGTGATTTCAAGGGGTACTCTCCCTGAGGGGTGGGTGCAGAACCCTGAGAGTAGGGGAAGGGGAGGGAAAGACTCACCCCTGACCCCAGTGCAATGTAAGGGTACAGAACCTGGATTGGAAGGCCAGGTTCAGGGTGTCCCCCCTGACCTGGAGGAAGGGGCTACTGCTAACAGTGCCCCTACCATGTTGTCTTCTGGGGGGGCACTCCTAGTTGGGGGGTTCAGGGCCAAGGAAGAGAGGGCACGGGGAGGGAAGCCTCACCCCTGGTCCAACCTGAAGGTACAGACCCCAGGTTGGAGGACCAGTTGCAGGTTAACATCCCTGCACTGGTGGAAGAATTGTGCAGGACTGCTTCTACAAGCACCCTGACAATTTTGGACTCTGGGGGTTCCGCTCCTGCAGGGAGGATACAGAGCCCCAGAGGGGAGGACCAGGGTCAGGTTATCTTCTCTGACCTGGTGGAAGGGAGAGTGGTCAAAGGGTGTCAGGCACCTGGGGCTACCGCTCCCCACTCTCCACAGTCACAGTGGGTGGAGAGGCCTGAGGTGAGGCTCTCATCCCTGACAGTCATCAGGGGTCACTGTGGCTTGCTGTCCTGGTGGACAGAGTTGCCCCTGGGGGTGGGACGAGAGTCACACCCCAGGGGTGGAGTGGGCAACACCACTGTGTTGGCCCTGGTGGTACTATCTGCCCATTGCAATACATCTGTGAGCAAAGTAAAGCTAGGCGCTGCACAGATGGTGTCTGCAGATGTGGAGAAGGGTTCCCCATGGGTTAGCTTAGTGGGCCCTGAGAGTATGGACAGAGGGATCCAACTGGAGTCAGGAAGGCGTAGAACTGGAACATGCCCCTGCTGTCGTGGGCCTGGGTCCTTGTTCTATCGCCCCAATCAGGGAAGTACATCAAGGTATTGATTGTTCTCCCCTGGCTTTAGGCTGGTAGGGGGTCGTGTTGGACTTTTGCTTATGCAGGGTCATCCCCAATCTTTTTGCCTCCTGCCTCCTATTTTTTCTGACCTGTCGCTGTTGGCTTTGGAACTCTGAGCACTTTACCACTGCTAACCAGTGCTAAAGTGCATATGCTCTCCGTGTAAATTGTATGTAATTGGTTTATCCATGATTGGCCTATTTGATTTACTAGTAAGTCCCTAGTAAGGTGCACTAGAGGTGCCAGGGCCTGTAAATCAAATGCTACTAGTGGGCCTGCAGCACTGGTTGTGCCACCCACATAAGTAGCTCTGTAATCATGTCCCAGACCTGCCACTGCAGTGTCTGTGTGTGTATTTTTACACTGTAAATTCGACTTGGCAAGTGTACCCACTTGCCAGGCCTAAACCTTCCCTTTTCTTACAGGTAAGGCACCCCTAAGGTAGGCCCTAGGTAGCCCCAAGGGCAGGGTGCAGTGTATGGATAAGGTAGGACATATAGTAATGTGGTTTATATGTCCTGACAGTGAAAAACTGCCAACTTCGTTTTTCACTGTTGCAAGGCCTGTCTCTCTCAAAGGATAATATGGGGGCTACCTTTAAATATGATTAAAGTGTAGATTCCCCTAGAGAGTAGATGGACATGTGGAGTTTGGGGTCCCTGAACTCACAATTTAAAAATACATCTTTTAGTAAAGTTGATTTTAAGATTGTGCGTTTGAAAATGCCACTTTTAGAAAGTGAGCATTTCCTTGCTTAAACCATTCTGTGACTCTGCTTGTTTGTGGATTCCCTGTCTGGGTCAGTTTGACAGTTGGGTTGTTTTTCACTTCACACTAGACAGTGACACAAAGGGAGCTGGGGTGTAACCTGCATTTCCTGATGAGCCATCTCTGCTAGGAGGGAGGGGTGGAGTGATCACTCTCATCTGAAAGGACTGTGCCTGGCTCTGACAATGCAGACTCCAACCCCCTGGTGTGTGTCTGAGGCCTTGCCTGGGCAAGGCAGGATTTCACAAGTAGGTGTGAGTCCCCTTTGAAGAAAGGTGACTTCAAAGACTAAAATGGGTATAAGAAGTGCACCCAAATCTACAGACTTTAGAAACACTTCTGGAACCAAGAGGAACCTCTGCCTGGAGAAGAGCTGATAGCTGAGGAAGAAGTGCTGCCCTGCCTGTGACTGTGCTTTGTGGAGCTTTCCTGCAGTGCTACTTCTGCCAGAGTAAGAGGGCAAAGACTGGACTTTGTGTGCCTTCCCTCTTGTGAAGAAATCTCCAAGGGCTTGATTTAGAGCTTGCCTCCTGTTGTTTGAAGTCTCTGGAGAGACTCCTGCTCTGACAAGTGGTGCCCTATCCAGTCCCTGGGCCCTTGAAAGGAAAGCTGGTGGAAATCCAAGGAAATCGACTTTGGACGACTCCGGACCGACGCCGCTGCTGAATCCGGTGACGCCGCCTGCACCTGACGCCGTGACCTTCGCTGGAACGCGACGCTCTTCGCAGGCCCGATGCCGCTGCAGCCCCGCTGAAGTCCGCGACTCCGTGGAAGTCGCTGCACCACGTCGTGACCGACACCGCTCGAAGTGCGTGGATTCAACGTTTTGCACAGACTCCGCGATCCCCAACTTCGCGCATCGGCTTGTTTTCACTCTTCACCAAAGGTACTGTACTTGGGGGTCTACACGACTCCGTGTCCGGCGCCGCTGGTGTTGGCTTGTTGGGAACGACTCCGTCACGACGCCCTGTTAACATCTCATCGAAGCATTTTTGTTTCTAAGCGCTATTTTTGAGTTTAATCTTTAAAAATTCATAACTTGACTTGTGTATGTTGGATTTTTGTCGTTTTGGTCTTGTTTTGTTTAGATAAATATTTCTTATTTTTCTAAACTGGTGTTGTGTCATTTTGTAGTGTTTTCATTAAGTTACTGTGTGTGTTGGTACAAATCCTTTACACCTAGCACTCTGAAGTTAAGCCTACTGCTCTGCCAAGCTACCAAGGGGGTAAGCAGGGGTTAGCTGAGGGTGATTCTCTTTTACCCTGACTAGAGTGAGGGTCATTGCTTGAACAGGGGGTAACCTGACTGTCAACCAAAGACCCCATTTCTAACAATGGTGCTGAGAGACAATAAAGGTAACAAGGAGCATAAACATGCAAAACATTATTGTGACAAAGGTAAAAAGAAAAGCTTGTAGTGCTAAATGAGACAGGAGATCAGGCAAGTTACTCCAGATACCAAAGGCAAGCATAAGGAAAGCTATCCGATCCTTCAGAGTGCGCTTAAACCACAGGAAAAAAAACCAGGGCCTGATTTAGATATTGGCAGATGGGTTACTCTGTCATAACGGTGATGGATATCCCATCAGCTGAAATCCACATCCCATTATTTCCTATGGGATTTAGATTCGGCGGATGGGAACCTTGTGATGGCGTAACCCATCCACCAATATCTAAATTAGGCCCTGAGTTATTCAGATAAAGAAAAATAAAATGTACTTCCTTCATCTAGTCGCATATCCGCCATTGCACTAACCACAGAGAACTTTTCCTTCTATGTTAAATGTCAGGTAAATGTTAATAAACTTTGAGGTGAGCATGATTAAGGACAGTGCTTACATTGTGCTTCATTTAGTGTTTCATGGTAAACAAATTTTAATTAGGTTACATACAGTGACTCTTTTAAAGGATGTGGTCTGAACATGAGCTTTGTATTTTGAGAATGGGTATAGATCAAGTCTGGAGAGAACATGGGAGGGTGAGACACAGAGATGAAGCCCACAGATATATAGAATATAGAACTTTTTTTAAAAAAAAATATTTGACAGGATGTAGCTATGCTGTATTTTCCATCAGCACAGTGCCCAGCCCTTTTGCCACATATTTTAAAGTTAACTATAAAAATGGCAAGAAGATTACTTAAGAGTGGTAAACGATCGCCAATAAGGACACACCAAGAATTGCTGGCTCGATACTATGTAGCTGAAAATTCCCTTAAGTTTAACCCAGTCAATGCTTAGATGCTGCGCTCTTGGACATTGTGTCCCCCGTTCTCAGCTAGGAAAAATTCTAGCATGCTGGTGTGGGCTTTTCCGCCTTAAAACTTTCAGGAGAGTTGTTCTGTACATGGCCTTCAAACACTGGGCAGAAGACATGACTGCACAATATCAGTAACACGCCCTGCAAATGGAAAGGTTGCTGTCTAACTGCCACACCTGCTGAGTTTGAAACTTGGGAACCAGGATGGAGTCCCTCCATCGGCTCACATACTGTGTGATTTTACAAATCACCTCATTATCCATTCAAAAAAAGAATGTAATCTGGTGCTCAAGAAAAGCCTTTGGGCCAGGCAGCTCTGTATAAGCCTGCAAAAAAAAACAAGCATTGGTAAATGCATTAGGTTTCTCCTATGTGATTAATATTCTTTTTTGTTGTTGTAAGATTTGGCTTGGTGAGCAGTTGTGCAATATAAATTAATGAAACTCCATAAAAGTGTTATGACTTGTTTATTGAGAAATCCAATAAATTGTGCAGTTACCGGTGGTAATATAATGGAGGAAGATTAGGTAAATGGTGGACGACAAAGAAAAAAAACATGCAGCAGCCAAGCACATTTGATATGCGTGCCAAAATTGAGCAAACTCATGAACTAAACTTGCAAAGAGCTGTGAAATGCCCTCACCCTGCTTCAAGAAGAAAACTTCTAAAAAAAGAGTAAAGAATATAAGACATACTAAATTGCATACAATGAACTGGGTCACCTGTACATGTCTGAGCAAGTTCATGTTGTGGGTGGCTATTTATAAAGATCTGGTTTGAAAGCTGTAGAGCAGAGGATAAAAGGCAGTGTTAAGTATCTCACTGCGCCTGTCATTGGGGCAGGGCACAAAGGTGTTCAGAATACATGCTCATCCAGTCCTTTGCAGAGAAAAGTACGTCTCTGCAGAGTACAAGAAGAGGTGAGCCCGAAGTTCTCAGAAAAACCTAGCTTCACTGGGAGAAAGAAAAGCTACTGTAACTGCTTGGTGGAGTCATTTTCGGACCTTAGAGGGAACAGGTGCCAGGCAAAGCTGAGAGGCTGTCCTCTCATTTCTGTGCACCTCTGGGGAACGTTCACTGTTAGTTCTAGTCCCATTTCCCACAAAAGAACATGTCTGCACCAGCCATCCGACAGATGTAAACATGGAGAAAGGACTGAGGAAGACGTTCCATAGAGAAACACAACTAAGGCCACAGTCATAAAATGTTGTTCCTTGCTTTCTAGTCTTCAGCAGCTACCCGAGGGCAGCATTTGCTGATGCCAACTATCTCTTCAGCATTTACATTTAATTAAGTTACAAAACATTGCTTTTTATTTTAAATAGATGCATGTTTCTTCTTTTCAATAGTTTAAAAGTAATATTTAAAGCATTATTTGGACTGCATGCATGTCATGGAGACATTTAAAGAAAGACTAGAGCGAGAACAGTCTGCGCGTGCCATTATTGTTCTGCTGTGGAGGCTGTATGAGTGTGACAAAAAGGGTTATATTGTCAGGTCCAAAAGGCGGTGTATAATTGCACACACAGGCTCTGCAATGGCAGGCCTCAGACATGGTTGCAGGGCTACTTAGGTAGTAACAAGGTAACAATTAGTGCTGCAGGCTCACAAGCAGCATTTAATTTACAGGCCCTGGGCACATGTATTGCACTTTACTAGGAACTCATAAGTAAATTTAAATATGCCAATTGGATTTTAGCTAATGTTACCATGTTTTATGGGAGAGAGCACAAGCACTTTAGCATGGGTTTGCAGAGGTAAAGTGCACAGAGTCCCAAAGCCAGCAAATACAAGGTGAGAAAATTGAAGGAGGTAAGCAAAAAGTTGGGGTGAAGACCACCCTACGTCCATCAGGTCTAACACATTATATGTATACAACCTCACCAACTACTTTTACAACTGTTGCTTACCATCCCATAAACACACTGGCACAGAAGCGTGGACGAGACCTGCCCTAAAGCAAAGGGCCTATATATGTAGAAAGATACAGGATACAGTGCAATATGTGCAAGCAAGTGGCAAAGCAATCTACAGAGTGCATTGAAAGTTTCACCAAATTTCTTTCATTTGTCTCATTCCCGTCACAAAAGCAAATGAAAGATGGGGTTACAGTGTACAGGGAGAATTATTACCCTATATACTCAATGACAGAATCCTCTTAATTTCATACTGTAAAGACCTTAACAAAAAAACCATAAGTGGCCTCTAACCCATGAATAGAGTTGTGTCACTTTGTCAGAGGGGAAGCCTGGTATTCAGAAAAAAATGCAGTAGGAAAGGCAATAGGGCTAGTTTTAATATGCAAAGTCATGAAAACCTGGTTATGTTTAAATACACACATGCGCATCTGTGTTTCCATGCATTAGCCCATTAAAGCCAGACCTGTTGTCGTCACCAGGCTGGACAAGATTATAGGTGTTAGACCTGGCAGCTTTTTAGCATGTCTCCCCAGTCTTTTTGCCACTGACCTCCTGTTTTTAGGGTTTACTGGACTCTGTTTTTGCTGGTTTATTGTCTCTGCACACTTTACCACTGCTGATCAGTGCTAAAGTGCAAGTGCTCCCTAGATAAATTGTACTATTGCTTGGTTTATCCGTAATTGGCCTATTTGATTTACTGGTAAGACCCTGGTACAGTGCACCAGGCCAATGGCCTGTAAATCAAATGCTACTAGTGGGCCTGCAGAACTGATTGTGCCACCCACATAAATAGCCCTGTAAACATGGCTCAGGCCTGCCACTGAAGTGTCTGTGTGTGCAGTTTTAAACTGCCAACTTGACCTGGCAAGTGTACTCACTTGCTGGCCCAAACCTTCCCTTTTGGTACATGTAAGGCACCCCTATGTAGGCCCTAAGTAGCCCCGTGGGCAGGGTGCAGTGTATTTAAAAGTTAGGACATGTACTGGTGTGCTGTACATGTCCTAACAGTGAAATACTGCTAATTTGGGGTTTCACGGTTGCAAGGCCTATCTCCCTCATAGGTTAACATGGGGCTGCCTTTCAATAACTTTAAAGCACAGACTCCCTTTGAGGGCAGATAGAAATTTGGAGTTTGGGGTCTCTGAACTCACAATTGAAAAACATATCTTTTAGTGAAGTTGTTTTTTCGATTGTGAGTCCAAACATGCCACTTTTAGAAAGTAGGTATTTTCTTGCTTAAACCATTCTGTGACTCTGCCTGTTTGTGGATTCCCCGTCTGGGTTAGGTTGACAGTTGGGCTGTTGTGAATTCCCTCTAGACAGTGACAGAGGGTCTGGGGTGTAGCCTGCAGATCCTGATGGGCCATCTGAGCTAGAGTGGAGGGAGGAGTGGTCGCTTACACCTGAAAGGACTGTGCCTGCCCTCACTCAATGCAGTCTCTAACCCCCCTGGTGTGTGTCTGGGGCCTGGTCTGGACAAGGAAGGATCTTGCAAACACTTGAGACTTTGCTTTGAAGTTAGCCAACTTCAAAGGCAGAAAAGGGTATAAGAAAAAGACCAAAACCCCAGACTTTTAGAGTCTTTCTGGAATCAAGAGGAACCTCTTCCCAGGAGAAGAGCTGAAGGAGGAGTACTGTCCCTTTGCTGTGTTGCTTTTATGGACTGGCCTGCAGTTGCTGCTTCTGCTTAAAAAGAGTGCAACGGGTGAACTTTGCTATGTGTCCTGCTTGAGAAAGTTCTCCAAGGGCTTGGAGTAGAGCTTGCCTCCTGTTGGACGTCTCAGGGATACCAAAGACTTCAGCAACCTCGACCTGCAGCACTGGGAACTGTGTGTTTTGTGCTGTTCAAGAGGAGAAATCACCACGCAGCTGGCAACGAAGCAGTTGGCCTGCACTGTGACCTGCCGACGCAGCACGGAGTCCATTGCCCTGCTTCGCACCGCAACCCTGGTCTTACCGACAACGTCATCGGATGACTTCACCGAGCCGCTGCTCGTACCGTGATCTGTGGGCCCCAAACTCCTGCATCACCTGCTCACACCACAGCCTGAGCTTCCCCGCCGCCCCTGCTGACACCGGCGCCGCTGCCTGCACAATGGCCTGTGGACACCACTCGTGAGGTACACGCAGCACTGTCCCGTCTCGCACCGCAGCCCCAGTCTACCGACGCCAGCATTATCAACTCCAGTGTTGTCACCAGGCATCCTGCCTGCACCGTGGCCTGTGGACACCGCTTGTGAGGGTCACAAAGCACCGTCCCGCACCACCGGCTTGGGCCTACCGATTACAGCATTTCAGCAACGACGACACTGCTGCCTGCACCGTGACCTGTGACACTGCACGTCGCACCGCCCCACTTCACACCGCAGCCCTGGTCTCACCAACCCCCCTGAACACCATCACTGAGCCGCTGCCTGCATTGTGACCTGTGGGCACCGCACATCGCATTGTCTCACTTTGCACTGCAGCCCCAACGCCATCCACGCCAGCGCTCCTGACTTCATTAGCCCGGAGTTCGATCCACAGGGCGTGTGACTTCAAGGATCCGATGACCTCCGCACTGACTCCAGAACCAACACCGTGATGCCAGCAAAGCTGCTCTCTGGATCGAGGATCACGACACCCTGCAATTCCAAAGGTACTGTTTGCGGGTCTTCCCGACACTGTAGCTGGCCCGGGTGCCGCGACCAGCGTAAACTGTTGGTTTTGTTGATCATGACGCTGTGATAGCCCCAGGTGGAGCTATTGACTTCAAGGAACCATATTTTTGAGTAAATCTTGCAGAATTCATAATTTTATTAGGGTATGTTGGATATTTATTGTGTTTGGTCTTGTTTTATATAGATAGACATTGGCTATTGTTCTAAAACTGGCGTGGTGTCCTTTTCTAGTGTTTTCACTGTGATATTGTGTGTTATGTGCAAATGCTTTACACATTGCTTCTGAGATAAGCCTGACTGCTCGTGCCAAGCTACCAAGGGGGTGAGCAGAGGTTATCTGAGCGGGTATCTCCCCTATCCTGACTAGAGTGAGGGTCCCTACTTGGACAGGGTGCAAACTGACTGCCAACAAAAGACCCTATTTCTAACAATAGGTAAGTGGCTGGGAACACCTTTTAAGCAAACATGTTTTCACTGTTCATAGATCTGAATACATGACAGCGTTGTTAGGTTTTATTGCTCATGTATTATCAAATATAGTCAGGCAACTTTTTTATTGGACATGACTGTTAATAATGCAAAGAAGCTAAATGGCCTAGTTTATTCAGATTGACAACACTGAATTTGACACACCCACCATCATAAGGTACTACAACACACAAAAAGGACATTTGAAAGTCGTAACATATATTGTATGTCACTTTTGTATTCCACATCACCAGAAAAATGTTCAACATTAACAAGCGACAGCTGGAGAAAAATAATAGAAACTGTCTTTGTCTGCTGGGGATGCTTCCACGTGGGCATTCCCAAAAACAAGCACAGTGATGTGCTGGTTTACTTAATCTCCCCGTGGTGGCACGCATTTCAATCGTGCATGTTAAAGGCAATCTTGAAATGCGTGTAGCCACGGGGAGAGGAGTTAAACAAGCACAGTAGTGTTTTTAATGTACTATTAAAATAGCTAATTTTTTATGAGTTATCATCCTGTCGCATTTCAAGAAAAGAATTGGCATGTATTTTAAATTCAGCCTTGAACAGTCCCCTTACTTCCAATCCTGGCAGACACCAATACATTTTAAGCCTCCCAGGGAGTAAAGGCTGATCGCTCTGTACATGCTGGCGCTTTTAGGAGATTGCACAGTTGAAATAAAACACAAAGAGCTTTGTGGAATACGATCCGAACGAGCTAGGCCAGGCACTAAGCTTCCAGTGTGTGATCATTTACTATGAACATTGTCTAGTTGCTTTTAATGTGCTTCCAGCCCAGATCCCGACAAGAAAACACCCCGAAAACTCTCGCGCGACACACTAATTCTTCAATCACAAAATATTTCCTGTGACGTGGTGGAGCATCTGTTTCCAGCTCTGCATTCTGGTAGTGGACCAACAAGTGAGTTCACCCAATGAAGTACGAGGACAGGAATTCTCATGAAGAATGAGAAATCCTCCCTTCATCGTGTAATATAATGAGGATAATGCAGGGGTGTACCAGTGGCTGTAAACCATTTTTTTGAGGTTGGGGTCCACTGTGAGCATTTAAAACAGGGGTGTCAAACTCAAATTCTTCGGGGGCCGCATCAGCAGTTTGGTCACCCTCAAAGGGCCGGTTGTATCTCTAGGACTATGTGTCCACTCTTTATTATCATAAATTATTGTCACTGCATTCAATTATTACTGTTTTTTGTAATAATGTAAGTAATAACTAGCTCTGAAAGCAGAAACATAGTCAGAATAATGGCAAGTAGATATTCAAATGTACAATTATTGTACAATTTATTGAAAAATGATTTTTGGTAACAGACAGTAATTTTTTTTTTAAACATACAAATATTGCCAAACACTGTTTATTACACATATGGCAAACACAAGGCATTAACTTTTTTTTAACTTTTCTGACTAGATGGCTGACATCATTTTCCTGAGGTCAGTCCATCGATGTCTGGCGTTAGGTCTTGTGCTGTAGCAATCCGCAAAACAGCATGGAGGTTATCATCAGTGATGCGTGATCTGAGCTTGGTCTTGTTCAGATTCATGACTGAAAACATCTGTTCACAGAGATAGGTGCTCCCAAACATGGACAGAACACGTGCAGCTTGAAGTCGGAGCTGTGGCATCAAAGCAGGGGGGAGGAGACGGTAAAAGTCATCGACTGTCGCATCCTGGAACTTCGCTTTCAGGCTGCTGTTACACTGAAGTTCTATTAATTCCATTTGAAGGTGATGTGGTGCACTGTCAACATCGATGTTGAAGGGATTGGCAAAGCTGGTAAAGGTTAAGTTTTGTTCTTTAAAGTCAGAAAAGCATCGATTGAATTCATCAATCAGCAGATTCACTTTGGTACCCAATCGAGCACATGAAAAAGTACCTGGGAATGAGGTTGAGATGCTTTGGCAGATAGGAACGTGGGCAAGACTGTCTTTTTCAAGCTGTGACTTCCATAGGCGCAGTTTCTCCTGGAAAGCTGTTATTGCCTCATACATTGAGGTTATGACTTGTTTGCGGCCCTGCAGCCTCAGATTCAGTTGGGCGAGATGCTCTGTTATGTCACACAACATGGCAAAATCGCACAGCCAGTTTGGATCTGACAGTTCTGACAAGGGCTTCCCTTTACTTTGCATAAAAAGAGTAATTTCTTCCAAAAGCTCAAAAAATCCCTTGAGAACGGTGCTCCTACTCAGCCACCTTACTTCTGTATGGTATGGCACATCTGTATGTTCCATGCCAACCTCCTTCAAAAATTGTTGGAACTGACGATGATTCAGACCCCGTGCACGCAGAAAATTCACTGTTTTCGTGACTGTGGACATTATGTTATCCAGTTGCAGAACCTTGCCACACAGAGCTTCTTGGTGGATAATGCAGTGATAAGTTATCAGCGGCGTGTGGCAATTACTTTTTTTCATTTTCTCTTTTAACAGTCCAACCAAGCCATTTCTCTCTCCACACATTGCTGGAGCGCCATCAGTAGTAAGTCCCACCAACTTTTCCCAAGGTAATGTCATTTTATTTATGGATTCCTCCACTGCATTGAAGATGTCCCTCCCAGTTGTTGTCCCATACATGGCGACCACATCCAAGAGCTCCTCACTGACAGACAAGTCTTCCTTCACACCTCTTACAAAAATAGCTAGATGAGCTGTATCAGTATTGTCAGTGCTTTCATCAACAGATAATGAAAATGCCAGATAACTGCATGCCTCTTCAGCCAACTTTGTTTTAAGATTACAGGCTAGGTCCCTGACTCGGTCTGTGATGGTGTTTCTTGACAAGCTGACATTGTTAAAAGCCTGTCTCTGCTCAGGGCACACCTGTTCACATACCTTCAGCATACACTGCTTTACAATTGCACCTTCTGAAAAGCACTTTGAAGCTCGCGCAATTTCTTCAGCCACAAGATAGCTGGCTTTCACTGCTGCATCATTTTTTGCTGTCATTTTTGCAAACATATTCCATTGAAAATGCAGGCTACCTTTTAATTCTTGGACTTTTTGTTGCTTTTCCTGGTGGCTAAGGTTAGCAAATTTGGCTCCATGTTTGGTCTCAAAGTGCCGGCGTAAATTGTATTCCTTCATCACTGCCACTGCCTCATAGCAAATAAGACATACCGGCTTGTCTCCATTAATCACAAACATGTATTCACTTTCCCCTCTCTCCTGAAATTGCCTTCCCTCTGCATCAACTTTTCTTTTCTTGGACATTTTTGGGTTATTTGATTGTAGTTTATGGTCCCTATACCACTGTAAAGTGACACGGAAGTGGTCAGTATATCCAAAGTTTACCGCTCAGACTTTTAAGCAGAATAATAAGCAGACCCCCCCTCCCCCCACATACATCATATGTACTTACAGTACAGGAGAGAAGGGTTCAGGCAGCCGTTGGATCTGTCACATCACAGGATGGCATGCCCTCAATATAAAAACAAGTGGAGGTTTCCTGAATGCATGTAAAGTGGAGGTTTCCTGTGTAGAACGGCCGGCGCCGCTAGAGGGCAGACGTTCTCTGGCTTGTAGGCTGCCGCCCATGCGCTGAAGAGGCGGCTTTCTTGTGTCCAAAAAAAAAAGCGAGAATAAAAGGTGAAGGCTGGCGGCCGGCGGCGGCTACACGGGCCACATGACGAGGTCTGGCGGGCCGGATTCGACCCGCAGACCTTGTGTTTGACACCCGTGATTTAAAAAAGCAAGCACAGCGCTGTGCTTGTTTACTTAATCTCCCCGCGGCTGCACGCATTTCAATCGTGCATGTTAAAGGCAATCTTGAAATGCATGCAGCTACGGGCAGATTCAATAATCAAGCACAGTGCAAGCGCTATGCAGAGTAAAAATAAAAATAAGCACAGCTCAAGGGCTATGAAGGGATTGGAATAATAAAGGAGCAGTGCTCAACCGCTGTGCAGACAATAGCTTAGTTTTTAAAAAAAGTTGCACGAGGCGAAGAAATATTTGGGCCCTGGGAAACTGATAAGCACTAACACACGAGGAGCGCGCATTGGTAAAGGCAGGAAATATGCTACAGCCAATTGAAATGGAGGAAAATTAAGTGGCAGGAACAGTAACCAATGAAAAGCAAGGGAAAAGCAAGGACGGGTGGTAAGCCCCTTTAAAAATCTACATTGAATTCAAAAGATTTCATCACAAGCACAGAGCAAGCGATGTGCAGGTGAAACCTAAAAAAAAATCAAAATAATTAAAAACTCTGCTTCCTCAACAAAAAATGACTACATAATATAAAATGTGGCAGCCCATAATAAAACACATTGTTTTCATGCCAGCCCCTCTGCAGAAAAAATTTATCCCATGCATTGGTTGCCAGCAAGGACAATACATTTAATTCACAAAGACCTTACGATAGAGAGTAATCCTGTTTTTTTTTTGAGGCCTACTCTTGGTATTGCAAGAGTAGGCCAGGAGTACTCTTGCCTTTATTGTTGCTTGCTTTTTCCTTTTATAAGGGGTATTTTCATATTTCGTATACATCAAAGTCACTCAATTGATAATTAGGTTAAAAATACCATCAAGGAGCCAGTATTAGTTACACTAAAAGCAAGGGTTCTACTTGTCCTTACAGTAGATATTCATACTAAATAAAGATCAATGCATAACAAACTAGACAGATACAAAGGCTAGTTCAATACATATGTGATGTACAGTCATACATTATTTGTATAAGACCTGCAAACCCACACAAAGGTATTGGGGCCTTTGATCGTACAGAATGATTTTTACAGAGTGGGATTTGAAGAACCTGGGTATTAAAAACATTTGAATATAACCATAAACCTAGTTTAACTATGCGTTGTGCGAGCATTTGTGCAGTATTGCACTATTCTGTGCTGCAACTGTGGGTCCTTCTAACAAGAGCAGAGCGCAACCTTAACAGCCTTGAAAAAAATTAGTCAATGACATTAATAATCTTCTCAGAAAACATTCATTCAATGGAATACATGTCATTACAATGGCAAAAGAGAGGAAACTTTAAGCTAAATAGTTTTTTTGCAGATTTTTGTTTCTTTAAATTGTTTCATTATAATAGTATGGCATTTATTTCTTGAGGAACAATTTTTTTTTTATATGAATATAACACTTACCAGACGAAAAACCAATGACGCATATGAAAACTAAAGTACACCATTGCAAAAGATCAGTAAAGATGATCTAAAGAAATTAGAAAAATGAAAAACAGATATTAATCTGATTCTGTCAAACACTCAATGACCTGCAGAGGTTACTTACAGGTAGGTACTCCGGAAAAGTGCATTCCACTTAAGCACAATTACTTAAAACCTTTCCTAATAGAAAGAGCAGAACATAAGCAATTGGTGGCAAAGCAACAGGTCATGCATTCAGATTGGTTTAAAGGCTACGTAATTGATAGGTGAGGTTGTGTGTTTGGGTGAGACTTTATGGTCGTGCGATTCACTGAATGCTGGCGTTTGGTGAGTTGGTGAACATGGACGATGGTTAAAATACGGAGAAGGGACCATTTATCAATGACTCAGAGTGCATGCTATCTGCAACTCATGTTTTAGCTCGTGGAATTTCCAAGTTAGTACTGTAAACAGTGAGAAAATAAAGATTGGGTAGCTTTATTCTGCATCACTTGTCACTTTCAGGGCCTGCATCATGAGTAAATATGTATTTGTATGGATGTAAATACCTGTAGATTAATATTGGTGCAGTGACAATTGCACCCTCAAGCCAGACCTAATAATTCATGTAGGTTAATGATTGCCTTCCTTCTCTCTGGTCTGCTGCCAGAGAAAAACACCAGGAATTATCTAGGTATCTAAAACACTTTAATAGCATTACAATGTCTAGTGTGTGCCCCTGAAAGTTCAAGCTCATGCAGCTGGATAAATAAACAAAATGAACACACTGCATGGAGGGTAAGCACTTTTTGTTTTCAGAAGTGTACCACTACTGCTTAATCAAAAAGTGTATTCCTGGTTCCCAACATGTGGACAGAGCCAAATCCCCTCTCTTGGTGATTCTGACAGTACTGTCTGCCAACAGCAGCTGTGTCCAGCCAAACCATAAAATAGTCGAAGTCCAATTGGTCCTTTAAGTAGGGATTCTAGTGAGCCAAGCCATCAATTGCCTCAGCAAAGACTGATAATGGGAATTGAGATTGGGTCCAGGATATCATTCTTTACTTCTAGCTTTGATCTACTGTTTTCTGGATGTCAAAACCTAAAGTCACTTATTAGAAATTGTGTTCCCAGTTGATGGGTGTGAAACCCTACTTAACAGCAATCACAATCCTCATCATGGTGAAGTCACAAGTAAACTCCAAATTAACCTGTGCTCCACCCTCTGTTAGACTGTCACAGAGCATCCAAGCTTAATTTAGAGGCAAGTTTAGGGTTTCAGTGAAAATAGCATCAAAAAGCACGAATCTTAATCCTGGTTGTGAAGAGATGCAGAGTTCTGCATTGAGGATGCATCACGCAGCAGAAGTGACATGAGGTCTGAGTGAGGATATGCATTGTGCAACAGTGGTTCCGGGGAGCTGCGAAGTGCCATGTGATGCTCTTGCATGGAGATGCGTCGTGCTGCAGTGATTCCTGTGGGTGCGCTGGGTGAGGCAATTTCCTTGTGTGGAGATGCATTATGCAGTGGTGGTTCTGATTGGCTGTAACGAGCTGTTCAAAGTTCTTGCGTTGGACAAGTTTGCTCAGCCGATGCAATGCGTTAGTCCCGAGGGTAATGCCACAAGGGAGATGTGTCAGTTCTGCTGAATCCACAAATGGGGAACTAGAGCACCACAGACCCACTTCCAAGGGTCCAGAACTGGGGCAATCCTTTCAGCAGCACAGCACCCTTCTTGGAAGATTTCACAGCTCCAAAAGTGTAATGAATGGGGGTCTAGGTTAAATATTTATCTATGGTTCTAGTTTTGAAGTAGGAGACATTTCTAGAGATTTCCACACACCAGAGGTGCTTGAAACTTCTTGCTTTCCTTTCCTGGCCTCAGATTGCCTGGGGTCACAGGAGGCTAGTGTCAAACTCCTTTGTGGGAGGAATCCAGCAGGGGCTTTGTGATGTGAAACTGTGGTAGGTGACAGTTCCTCTCCCTCGTTAACTGAGAGTGGCCCATAGTGCCAACACTTAGCTTCCCTATGTCTCACTGTCTGGGAATAATAGACAAAGGCCAACTGCCAGCTACACCAAGCCATGTGACCTAGGATACAGGCAGCAGACACAAGATGTTTGGGACAGAAAAATGGCAACTTTTCAGAATTGTGATCAAAATCCGAGTTTACCATTAAAGTGGGACATTTCCACCTGCCCAATTAGAAGTTATAACTTATTAAACATAATAAGGAAACCCAAAGTTATCCTCTGGGAGAGGTGGGCCTTGCAGTACTGAAAAAAAATGTTATGAGTTTTTCTCCACAAGGAGATTTAAACCTTAAAAGAACATGTCCAATGTTTTAAATACGCTATATTCTGTCCTTTGGTTTGTCAAGGGCCTACCCTTAGGGTAACCTAAATGTATTACAATGGAAGGTTTTGGGCCTGGCAAAAGGTTTTTTTTGGCAAGCCCTGGCAAAAGGTTTCTTTTGCCAGGTCGCTCTGGTACTTGGAAAACTGCAAGTTGTAATGGCAGGCCAGAGACATGTTTAAAGCGCTGCTTAAGTGGGTAGCACAATCAGTGCTGCAGGCGCACTGATAGCATTTAATTACAAGACCTGGGTATATGTGGTAGCATTTTATTAGTAATTTGCAAGTAGATTAAAAATGACAATTGGGTGTAATCCAGTTTTACCATATTTAGAGAGCTCACATGCACTTTAGCACTGGCTAGCAGTGGTAAAGTGTGAAGAGTTCTAAAGGTCAACAAAAATGGAATCAGAAAGCAGGAGGGTGAAGGCCAAAAGTCTGGCCAAGTCCAAAATCATCTAACCAGTAGAGAAACAGAAGAAAGGAGAGGATGTGGCTCCACATCCAGAATTGCTGACTTTGAAGGTGGGGAACCAGGTTCAAGTCTTGGCGTCGGCTCAACATCATTTGATTCTAGGCAAATGGCTACATCTCCCCGAGCCTAAATAATTAAATCCAATCTTATGTTATGTAACTGGTGCTCATGTAAAGTACTCCAATACCCAATGGAAAAGTGCGCTCTATATAAAACTGCAAAGAAGAATAAGGAGAGGCATGGATTTGGCCCCTACTTTTGAAACTAGCTTTGTTGTTTAAGGGTTGCTTTTGACTTCCCAGTGTTTGATATGAGATGCCCACAACGTACATTTTAATTGCTCTGACCAGGTTCCAAGAAGGTGATGATGCATTTCCAGTCACCAATAACTAATACTTATTCCTGAATCACTGGTAATTAGTTGATCAAAGTACTTTTATACCTTATGTACAAAAATACCTATGGGTAACACATTTGTACACTGTGAACATGGATTATTGTTCTATAACAAGAAAAAGTTTCCCCTTTATTTTTGTATAAGACAATCATTATACAAGTAATACTAACCGATGCAGATGTACCAGTTTTGTTCATTGGCAAAGGATGCAGACCTGTGATAATATGGCAAGTTTTTGAAACTGTGACCTGCATCTCATTTACACGTTTGCAGTAAGGTTTTATCGCACTGAGCTTTTAAGTCTAGATTGAAGACTTTACGCAGAGTCTTAGTACTAACAAGGACTTAACTTACTGAAGCGCTTATTCTCCTTATAAATTCATGTAAGACTAGACTATAGTCAAAGACCTCTTTTTAAAGAATAGTGTTTGATTCTCATTTTAGATCATAGATAATGTTAAGGGTGTCAAACACAAACTACAGAGGTTTGAATGCATCCTGCAGTTACAGCAGGGGTCTTCTAACTGGGGTGCTAGCCCTCTTGGGGGGAAGCCTAACTGATCCCAGATGGGGCACCAGGTTCAGGCTAAAAGAAGCATCATGCTGATAACTGTGCTTTGGTTTAAGCAGAAAAAAGTGAGCAGCAGTCAATCAGACTGTAATGGGCCATCTCTAACTTTCCGGCTGGTAGTATGTTTCAAAAGGGGAAGGGACTCCAAATAGTCTTCAAACCTCCCTGCCCTAATTTCTGAGAATCACATTGTGTTTACCTTTACACATTAGAAAGGCCTGGTTAGCATGTTTGGCAATCTTGCTTTTTAAAATAGGTAACATAACTTAAATGCAATGCCTAAATTAGTCTAGTTGTATTTAAACCTTGCCAATTTACCAATGTAATAGAAAAATTGTGAAGCATTCTGTGAGAACCCAATGGTGTCTTTACACTGTAGTGGGAGGGGGGGGGGGTGCAGCATTAAAAAGTTTGAAGACCACTGAGTTATAGTTTCACATCCAGCAGGGTTGACTGTGTCCTTCGTTCCTATGAAGCTATACACTGAGTGGCAATAATTTGGATAACAGTAATACGTATTATTGTTGCTTCTGTAAGTAGGAGAAACCTGGCAAAAAAGTGATATTATTTTTATGTTAGAGATTTGGGTGACTGTTCTTAAACAAAGCAGTTTCCAGTATAGTCAAGATCTTTACAATTCTGACTGTGCTGTCAAGACATATCATATCCAATACTTTAAATATTTCACTTCTGGTTTTTTTTACGCTCTGGTTTGCAATTCCTGATACATTTCAAAGTTAATCTTGCAAGACAATCATAGGGTCATTATTCACAAAACCACAATGAAAAAGTCACATTGTTGATCATATTGGATTAGAAATATCCTTCAAGTGAAGGATTTTTTTTAAGGAAATCTATGGCAGAAATAGAGTTATTCTATTACTCATGTGCATAAAACAAACTTAAGAAACTATGAACAAACGCACGGCTAGCTCTTCATGCTTCTTCAGTTCCAACTCAATATGAGAGTGGTTCCTCCCCACTTCCTGCTCTTGATATAAGTAATTTTGCAGGCGGATTCAGGGTGGCAAAAAACAAAATCAGCAAAACAATTGTGGGTATCTACAATTTGAGAGTACCGTACATATGCAATCCATTTATCAGGGCTGCCTGCTGGTCACTCACAAAATGCCCCCTTTTGCGTTTCTAATTCTAAATTTGCAAATGTGCAGTATTCATCTTAATGGCAGATTGTTCACTTCCACAAATGCACTGTTGAATGCAGATTTCCAGACAATCAGATTCTCCGAATCAGATTTTGGAAGATCTCTTTTGTGTATCTATGTTTACTTCAGGTGAGCAAAAACAATTGGAGATTTACCTCAGAAAAAATATTAAACTGTTACACTATGATGTAAAACAGTTTAGTATCAGAAAGTGCTTAATGCAGCTGGGCCTCTGTACAGCATCTAACAAGATACGTTTTTAAACATAGTTTAAAGGGGCATAAAAATAGAGGTGCACCTTTGAAACACATGTATGTGTTTGCACACATAAGGTTGCCTGCTATTTACTGCAAATATGTTTGTTTCCTGTACAGAGGGAAGTAGCTTGGACACAATGTCCCTCCCTGGTGAACAAATATGTCATCCACTCACTAGTCAAAATCTTTGTGTGTGAGTGATTATGCATACACATGTACATGTGCATTTAAAAAGTAATTGTAGTGTAATTAAAAAGACAGAGTGCCAAATGTACTGAGACTTTGCTGTGTCTATGGCAGGCCTCTGCTTACTCCTGAATTCAAAGAGTAAGGTAAGAATAAGCCTTGATAACTGCTAGCGAAAGCGCATGTGTTCAAAGGTTTACAGTGTTTCCATAATATTCAAATCAATAAATCAGAGGGTTTGCAAATGCTAAAACCCTTTAACTTATGTACTAAATGCATTTAGCATTCGTAAAAGTGTTTTTGAACTGCTATATCTGTTTTGAAATGGATACGGATTCAGTATTTGGAAAGGGGGGTGGTGGTGTTGTTGTCCCTTCCAAATACTTAGGTCAGTATGCAATGTATCAATGTTTGCAACAGGAATAAAAGAAGGGTTGCTACCAGGCTGCTTTTTTACTGGCACCACTGCTATTTTGATTACCAGCTGGTACAAAAATATGCAAAATCACCAAAAGCCGATATTTTTTTAGCCTTTCTCTATACTTACTTCAAACATCAAATATGAATAGAAAGCACTTTCAAATGTGTTCTAGAGCAGCATTAATGATCCCTGGCTAATGATTAAAGGAAACAAGGGGAGAAAATTAAATGAACATATATGATTTTATATAAAGTCATATTTAGTATGACATACCTCCTTTTCAGACTCTTAAAACCACAACAGCTGGTATTTTTCTCTTGGAAAGGTGGTAATCCTAAATACACCTGAAATCCAGTCACCATCCTAAAGGGTACATTTGCAACTGAAATCCAGTAACCAGATCACAAGGGGGACTTTTTGAAATCTCTTTCCCTTTGGGAATGTACAAAAAATTGTTGAAGAGTAGAAAGTTGTCCGGGGAATCACTACCAACTATTTAACAAACTTTAAAAAAAAAAGAAAACTTTACATTTTAAAAGCAACCCATTTCCTTTGATGAAAACTGACAGCATTTAAAAAGAAAAGTTTACTTTATTTAAAAGCAATCACAGACATGTTGGTCAGCTGACACAAATGGGATTTGTAAGATTTCACCTATTAGTCCATAGGTCGGTTTTCAAAAATCTTTACTTGTTTCAAAATACTTGTGATTAACAACCAGACTTTGCAACCTGGTATTCATGCATCTAGCTCCTATGTCACACCACTTCAAAGCAGGCAGGATAATGAGCCAAAGAGATGATCTTGATTACCCCATCTGTCACCAATCCCTAGGCAGCTATAGGTGTTACAGAGTTCAGGTGAAAGAGAGTATCTGTGCATACATATAATCTAAGCATATCATAGAGAAAAAGACAGAGACTAAATAAAGTCCCTGAGGCATTAGTAGGCAGGAAAACAGGGAGATGTGGTTAGTCTGGTGGTCTTATCTTCCACCAACATCAACTTATGTCTCGATGTATAATATCATTCAAGTGTGCCAGAAAAGACGGATAAAGTGAATGTGACAAAACCCATCAAAATGTATGGAGACATAGGATGATGCCTGGGACCTTAGGATATTTCTTGGTTTAGAAGAATTCATTAAAGTCTCAAGCATGCTTTATGGACATCAAAGACTTTCAAAGATTTGCAAGTGTATGTCTCTTTCCCCTACTGGTTTGCCTGCAGATTACCTGCTAAGATGAAAGTTTGTCAATAATGTTAGTAGACGTGTACTTACACCTTCATTTCCATTGCCCATTTTCCATCAGATGGAGTGTACTTTTCTATGTGGATTAATATCATTCCACACACCCACTTCAAAAAAGTGTTTTTTGAAGCACTTACTCATACTAAGTGAACCGGTTTCATGTTTAAAGGTATTTAGTGGATGGATTATTCATATAAATGCTCTTGAATTCTCATAAAGAATAACATATGTGAGCTTTCACTATTTATGAATTTACAAAGCATCAGACCAGTTGATAAAGACTTTGACTACACTTTATATGTCAGGCTTGCACAAGTGGAAAGCCAGGGGTGCTCCTAAATTACTCCTGGTATTCAGTAGTACGTTGTGAGTCCTACAAGAGTAAGAAAACACCTATTCATAGCAAACTCTTTGTGAATAAGTACCTGTGACACAACTCTAGAATAGGAGATATCTCCAGCTCTAAATCATACTTTTAACTGCTGAAAATCTGGCAGTGAGGGTGGATTTGCTGCAGATATGTTTGGAATTTACTAAATGTAAACTCTGCAAATCATGATTAGTCGAATCTGAATGTAAGAATTCTATGTTAAATCCCATCTTTTTGTGCACATAACTTTGACGTGTGGCAATCATTGTGGGCCAGATTCACAAATTATATTTTGTATAGCACAACAGTAGTATTATTTACTACTACAAAATGCAATTCATAAACCTTTTGCCTGAGCCCTCTACCTCTTTCTCTTTTCTGTGCGAAAATCTCTGCCACTGTGGCGGCGATCAATGTACATATCAGTATACAACTTTGCATTCAATGTGAGAGGGACGATGGGAGTGGTGGGAAAATGGGTAATAATTACTCAAAAATGGGTTTTGTTAAGGGGATTTTAAGGAGGGGTTTGGGAAGAAGGACATGCTAATAGAAAACACACACAGAAAAGCGTAGGATTGTTCCAATACAGAACACACACTTTGAATGTTCTTATAGTCCTAAAAGTGGACAAAACAGCCTTACAGATACTCTAGACTTGAAGTGCGCCAAGCACAATACATGGACAGCCACTGGTACTGCAATACACTCCCACAGAAACCAATGGATGCAGGGAAATAAAGTAATTCCTCATAGGAACTAGGAATAATATAATAAAATGTTTAATGTTTACATTATTATGACATCTTTTTAGTGTAACATATCTATAATCATTTTTAAATAAAAGTAAAAAGTATTCAAGTTAATGAAATATGTAACATTTAAACAAGTTCGCTAAAAAATTAAATATCTATGTTAGCGAGAATGGGTAACTTTTTAAAACTATTGTTTAAAACTTAATATTTATACATCAAATTAAAGTATTTACAATATTTTAGTATTTAATACAACTTGAATTTGAAAAGTTAATGTTCTCTGACATTTAATAACACTAAAAGTATTATAAATTATTTTACATTCACAATATATAATGTTTAATTAATGAGCTGTATTACAATTCCATTAACTTTCCAGTGAGTAGACCTTCAACAACAGGTGAAAAGTTACTAGAAGTAACTTTATACTTGTAAATTCGGTTGCAGGTGTAAACATGTGAGTCTATACCACCTGGATATGGAGAATAAAACAAATCATGAAGTTACACCTAGGTATAGAGGTAGATCCACACTTGAGTAAATATACACATGTATATTCACCTTTGTGAATCTGGTCCTTTTTGAGTAGGTCTGCAATCCTAAATATGGCAGTGATGCAAATGGAGCGACAGGGCAGAACATTTCCATAGATACTGAAAATATTACTAACCCTGTCATCATTAAAGTATTCTTGATCCCCCAACTCCATGACCTGTTATTGCTTGCCCACATTAGTGGATCACTAATTTAGAGCTGAGCGTGATATAAATAGGTGGATTTAGTATCATCCAAACTAGGTAGTCACTGAATCAGCCCACAGAGGTTCCATACCAGCTCCTTCAGTTTAAGGTGTCTGTCTAAATTTGGTGGCTTTGTGCTGAATTGTAGCAGTGTGTATATAGTTACTCATGCAACCAGGAGTGGCTTGCGGCACGTGGCGGTGGGTGAAGAAAATTGATATTAATAAAAAAACTTACCTGAATGCGTGGCCGCCACCACCACTGAGCAGCACCTCTGTCCTTTGCCGCAGACACAGGCTCCCAGCCTGCCCTGCGGCTAATCTGAATGCTGCTGTCACATGACAGCACCGTTCGGATTGGTCGGATAGGACAGAGCTTAGTGTGCATGTATGTTTGGCTGGTCGGAGAGTGCTGAGCACTCCCCCTTTGTGCTCATCTCTGACCATGGCCCCGCCCCTTCCCCAGTAAAATAATAATAAAAATAGAACTTTGGCAGCTGCTGCAGTGGCGAAGGGAGGGCGCGATGCTCCTCCGCTCTAACAGAGGAGCCGCCCCTGCATGCAAATGAAGAGGTGCCGAAGTGCACAGGTGGACGGAGTGCACTCCTGTTGGTGGTAGTGAACCTGTGTTGGTGAATGGAGTATAACAATGTTGAGCAAGAGATGGCCGTGCCTCTGTGTTGTATTTTAGGATTTATGTAGCCCTTCACTCTTGAAGTTGCTGCGTAGGCCTTGATGTGCAGTATTCTCTGGTACAATAGAGGCAATAATTGGCATTTGGGGTATTTTCCGTGATCGAGACATTTTCATTCTCATGAATTTCATGATCTATTTTGGTGGTAATTTCACTGATATAGCGCGTGGATGTGACATTTAAATATGCCACATTGCCCATTAAACTAACTTGTGCTATTCTATTTATTTATATTTATTTATTGCGAATATCCCTTCATAAATGTAATGGTTACAGTGTCGAATGATTCATTTGTTTTGGTGCTAATTTAGGTTTAAATTAATGCTCTGCTGGGGGATTCATCAAGCACAGAATTATTGTCTGCATTTATTTATCTACTTTACTTTGGCAAGGTCACTCCTCCCTAATTATGCTTTAATTGCAAGAACCCCCAAAAGAGGTGTCCTTTTATGACGTTTAAACACTCTTGCTATGCTTAATGTGGAAGCATTTTTTTCCAAATCACCATTCCAGAAAAGTGATTGTAACCTACACATATTTGTTGTCTTTTCTATACAGAGCATGCAACATGACACTCACCTTTTGTATCATGATTGAAAACTGGCCCAGCATCCTAAATCCTCTCGCAAAATAAATGCAGTTGCACCACCCTATGATTAAAGCGATGGAAAGTGGGATATCCACTGCCTCACACTGAATGCACCTCAGTACTACAACGGTGAAGATCAAGATTGAATAAAACACCCTGGAAAAATAAATATCGAAATCTGTCAACATTCACACGAAGTTTTTCAGCAATACATACATAAGTTTAATAAAACAGAGAAAAAGAGCAGAGTTTCAGGTTCTCGGGCTGCATGAATGAATTAAATGTGTCATATACTTAATTATAGGCAGAGCCACAATACTTTCCCGGTAATTACCGATTAGTTTCCCTTGCCACATAAATTACCATCTGATACATAACTTTCAGATTTCTACAAAATATGATTTTACAGCTTACAAAAAAGTATCCTAGGTTTATTAAAACATGGAATATGCAAAGCCCAACACAACTCAGAACATGTTGCCAAAGTTAACTGATTACCTTCTCTTTGTTCAATATTTAATCCAGAAACTAAACATGGGGAAATATTGCCAGGATGGTGTTATTAGAATTGTTAATCAGTGATCCAGTTATCCATTATCTGGTTTAGTGGTGTCCTATATTCACCAAATGGGTGGAATATTTAGCACGTTTAGCTTCTATCACTCACAACATGAATTATGTGCCTGAACAAAACACACATTTTGAGTATGAGTTGAGTGTATTTTGAGCATTCTCCATCTGTTGTACCTGGCCGTCTCTGCTTTGTCATCCCCAAACTTTTTGCCTCACTTCCTCCTATTTTGCTGAATTCGTCTTTGTTGGCTTTAGGGCTCTGTGCACTTTAACACTGCTGATCTATGCTAAAGGGCTTGTGCTCTCTCCTTAAAACATGGTAATATTGGCTTGTACCCCAATTGGCATGTTTAATGTACTTATAATTTTACTACTGAAGGGTACTACATGTGCCTAATGCCTGTAAATTAAATGCTACTAGTGGGCCTGCAGCACTATGTCTACCACCCACTTGAGTAGCCCTTTAAACATGTCTCAGGCCTGTCATAGCAGAGCCCCTGTGTGCAGCTTATACTGCCATTTAGACCTGACAGAATAAACCTGTGGCCAGGTTCAAACCTTTCCTTGCTTTGCTGACCTGCTGTCTTGCTAGGTCAACCTGCTGCCTGTTGTCCTCTTGCCTGGAGAGGAAGAAGTGGACCTAGACCCATATTAAAGCGAGGACCTCAGAATGATTGAAAGGGCTAGTCTGCTGGCATATGGATCTGAGCCCTTTGTGAATGCGGACGGGCCCATTCATTCCAGAACCTCATTGCTCTTCCGGAAATGCGGCATGAGCTGCTGCAGTTTAATATCTTTGGGTAGCAAGCATTGTCTGTCCTCAAGGATCACCAACACAAGACTCCAGACCGTCCATCCATGACACTCGGGTTGCCTCTTGTGCCTTGCCGACCGTCACCAGCTATGCTATCCTTGCTTCATGCAAAGTTCTTCCACATGAACAGGACTAATGGCACATTTCTTTTGCAAGGTAAAAGTTCAGTGTTACTAATCTGGGACTGCATCTGACCCTTGATCTTTCGGGGTTGGGTTGAGCTTTTGACTTTGACCCAGTCCAGTGCAAAGAGATAGCCATGGTTGGCGCTCTTTGCTTTTAGGTGCTATACTGCATTTTATTCTTTAACAAAATCATAAATCTGGTTCTGCTGATAGGATTTTAGTCGTTTTGGTCTTGTTTCATTTCTTAAATTTTGCTTTATTATTGTAACCTAGTGTGAGATCTTTTTGTGTGGTATTTTCACTGTCTTACTGTTTGAAGTGTTGCACAAATACGTCATACATTGCTTCAAAGTTAAGTATGATTGTTCTGTGCCAAACTTCCAGACGGCAAGCACAGATTTATTTAGGATTTGCCTGAGACTTCCTCTGATTAGAGTTGTGGTTGCTGCTTGACTTGGGCTCATACCCCAGTCAACCAGTAACTCAGTTTCTAATACCACCCCAGAATGTACACTGTGAATTGAAGACAAATGCAGTGACTAATATGACAGGGTTTATTTACAGATGCATGTGCAGGATATAGATAAACGTATAAAGTGCTGACACAGGTTTGTCAGTGTGTATTGGTGTATAAAAGGTATAAGGTTTCACATTAGTGATGTGCATTGCTGGTGTGCTTTCATTAAATATGCTATTTGCCTGTCTTTACTCTATCATAATTGCCCTTTCTCTTTTATTCACCCCCATTGACCTCCATGTCTGCAAAGTGGCTTATGTTTTACCATTCATGTTTTTATTCTTACTGTCAAGGACGTAAGCTAGGGCTGTTCCCCAGGGTAACCAACTTTACTAGTAGAACAGCAAGAGGCACCTTAATTGCTCTTATCACTGTCACCGATTGGGAACTTATAATAAAATCAGGATTGCCATCTGTCTTGACTTAAGGGTCTCAATCAATAGTTGGTTTGCCTTTGAACAGAGCTGTTTTTTTCATCATGGCATTTTGTCCCTACATCCAGTCTTATAGACGTAGAAGGAACTGTTGATTATGATTAGACCTGTTTGGCATTTTGGAGTCTATTATTATTTATGTGCACTCCCTAAAACACAAGAGTCCAATTTTACTACTGGCACTGACATACAAGCAATGAGGGCACTGTGGTAGCAAGAAGCATCATTGTATTAGCAGCTAACCATGCCAAATGACAAAAAATGCAATACTCTACATAGTTGTCACTCTGCTACACAGTACCATTGTATTCTGACATAGTGTATAACATGACAGACTAGCAACCAGACACCAAGATCATGAATGATTTTTAGGTGAATATACAACTGCACTATTACCTATGTCAGCATTTTTTTATAGAAACCCATATGGCCACATTTCAGTGTGTATGTCGCCCAGTCAATGAGTTCACTACAGATATGCATACCCTAGTCCTTACTAACAGTTGCTGCAACACAGCACATTGTTGCACACAGTCACCTCACAGACAGCTGGCACATTGAATCTCACTCAAATATCTTAAAGCACAGATCAGTATACAGTTACAAAAGCAGTCTTATCTGCATACTACTTCCAAACTTTGACATTCACCATGTGTTAAATTGGATGTAGGGCCATATGATGCAGGCTGCATTAACAAAGCCAAGAGGGAGACATTGGGGACTATTGGATGTACTGTCTGGGTATTTTCCTTTGCGTGTATATGTTTACATGCTTCCATGAGTATGGGAATGCGGGGTGAGACTGAATATTCTCTTTCCTAATGCAAGCTGATTAATAATGTTGATCAATGCTGTAACCTCTTCTACGTGTGAGCTTAGATCACAGCATTCAGCTGCAGCAACGCACTCTATGAGTGTGTGCTGTGGGTGTTTTAGTGTTATGGGTTTGAGTTGGCTACATCCTGTCCCAAAAGTAGAAGACTTTCTTTGTACTTTTAATGTTTTTATTTAAGACTTCCACTTCACATTATAGCAACCTCTCTACACCTCACCCACAGATCAAATTCACCTATGTCTGATGAGCTGTCATAGTGAGCACTTTTCTAAGAAAAATTATCTTTAGTGTTACAAAATGTGTATGGGAGGGTAGTCATCTACAATAAATGAGCTAGATCAAATGAGCTTTTGATTCATCTTGAGAACATATCTATGTGTCATTTGCATTGTTCAGAGCAGCTACATGCAATAGCAGAGCCCTTTGAAAGCATGGGCAAAATTAAAGCATGGGCACAGTTAAATTGGCCAGGGCCACAATATTCTAAGGGATCCTTGTATTTCTCTTTCACTCACCCCTTCCTCTTGTTCAGCTTCTCTGCCTCTCTATTCCCAACCCTCTCTAATTCTACATCTTCCTACCTATCCCACAATACTCTCTGCCTTTAAATACATCATCTCCCCCCATCTATTGCTCTAGCATATATTTCCCACATGACTTCATCCCCATTACCACCTCCTGTGTCTACCTGCCTAAAACGTATTCTTTAAGTTATTTTACTTGTGCAAAATATTGTTATAAGGCAAAAAGATCTAGATCCAATTACAAAAAGAAATGGCTTTTCATATTGCTTGTTTGAGCTGTCTTTTGTTACTATTTGGCTATGGACTCCAGGCAGCCTAAGTTCTTGGGCATTTTTGTGTGTCCCTCTTTCTAACAATTTAACATATAATTCAATATTCTCAGGCTCTGAGGGATTGAATTAGACAGAAAGGGGGCAAATTTTCAAGGACCCCAAATTGGTCCCTGGAGACTTGATGACCTGCATTAATGTTCTGCTACATCAGGTGGAACATGACCTGAATGTAATTAAAGTGGACTCAACTTAGTGGATCACAATGCAGAAGTGGAGAGGGTATTTATCAATGTAAATGTAAATGTAAATACAAACACACTGGGCATGGAGCAGGAAAGGATCAGCAACGAATCCTCTGTAGCTATCATTCCAAAGATGCAAAAGCCTCAGAACAGTGATAGGATCAAACATATCTATCTGCAAGCTAATTAGAAGCAAGAGAAGATAACATAGAAAAAAGACAGAAAATTTGAATGGGGAATGCAGCAGAGGACGTTGTAAACCTCTGGGATTTCATTGTAGTTATATTTACAGGTTAGTAGCCCTTGACCAAGGGAAGCTTTGAAAATAAGGTCCTTTTTTAACAAATAAGATGATTCATTGGTTAAGTGAGGTGAAGCAATGTTGTTCTGTGATGTGAGCCGATATCCTTTTGGTTAATAATATTTTAGTTATAAAGTGCAACAGAACTTCTGAGGTTTCCTGATGCTACAAGAGTAAAAGGAAACCACAAAACAGCATCAGAATTAATAAAAGTTCTGGGTGATTTCAGTATTCGTAAAAAATATAGTATCTATATTAGGTGATACAGACTGCATTCTTATGGGACTTGATGCTATAACTTCGCAGCCGTGTGAACCAACAAACTTCACAAGGAATTCTGTCAAAACTGCTACACTCCAGAGATGAGGCTATCTCAGGCAGAGGTGGACAGCTTGCAAGGTTTCTATGGCAACCAGTGATGCAAAACAAAGCAACTACTGTAAAGTTACCACCTTGTTCCAAACCAAACAAGAAAAATCTTGATCAGGTTGATTGAATTTCAAAGCCACAGATGTGGGAGTAACAGTTGATGTGGTAAATATACTGTGTCACATACCTGATTATCATAAAACACTCTCTTTTTACAAGGATACATGTTATGATATTTGATGTAGGCTTGGGGTGAAGGGAAAAGGGTGAGCATCCAACTACATTAATTAGGTGATTTCCTGATGGTCAAAATGTCATCATTATGAGTGCAAAACTCTTCTTGAGTGAAAAGTCGGAGGGTGAAAAAACCTTAAAATTCTGGTTGTAGATTGTTCTATGATTTTCTTTAGAAGAAGTCTACAAAGTCTATTATTTTATGTTGCAGAGAGTTGTAGTATATAGGTTTTGTGTGTGTATGAAGAAATTTTAAAGGAGGGTGGATCACTGCAAAGAGTCAGTTGTTGCGTCATATTGTGCCACACTGGTATTAATCAGTTGGTGTTAACAGCTTGCAGAGATTGGCTGAGCTATGTAGAAAGCCACACAGTCATTGGTTGATTGGATTACTGAGCCGCACTGAGATTGGAAGAAAGGCTTTTCTGAATGGTATGTATATGGAACTGAATCAAAACATTGAAGCTTTGTATTTTTGTTATTTGCCAGTTATTGAAGTTAATTCAAAACAATGTAATTGTGTAAAGCTATTATAAATATAAGAGGTGATGTGACCATCGCTGTTTGAGAGTGTGAAGAGGGTACTCCTGCATATCATATGATGATTGAGGAACGGTTGAATACTTGTGTACGGCTTCATCAATGGTGCAAGATAACTGAAAAAGAGGGTCCATTGAGTTTTCCTAAATTGGGGTCATTTGATTTGAGGATTATAGACCGATTACAAGAAAATATTTGTGAAATTAAGCCACCTCCCACGCCCACACAATTTGAAGCCTTAGGCACTTAGGAGAAGATGCAAGAGAGGGATAGAAACAGGTATCAAAGATAAACAAAAAGTGCTATGTTAAAATATACAGATGAAGTTTGGGATCAACATAAGTAGAGATGTAAGAAATACATAGTAGAGAAAACTAGATTATATCCTTCCAGGACAAAAGAGAAAAATGAACAGTCAGAAAAACACAAGAAACCTAAAAGTAAAAAGATTAAAGAGGAACAAGAAATAAGAGCTGAATGGAAAACAGCAACTGACACAGATTTGGGAGATTACATTTTGGAAGAATTATAAGATGGACGTCCACCACCATATGTGGAAGGTGAGGCAAGTGTTGATACAACAGTAGAAAATAATATAACAGTAGCCACAAGTCCTGTTGATCCAAATGCTTCTCAGATTACCAGACAATTGCAAGCAATACAACCTGCTGCTACACAACCAGTGTTGAAACAAACAACAATAGCACAGCCAGTTATAACCCAGACGATTGCGGCACAGCTTGTTAAAACAGAGCCTGTTGTTCAATAAATGTTCATGCTCTGGTAAGAACTGCCCAAACTTTTATGTCTGCAGGGGTTACTGCTCCTGTAATAATGACTCCAGCACAAATTACCAGAATGATTACAACTCAGCCAGTACCTACCCAGAATGCTTGCACCCCAAATACAGCAGCTGAAGGAGCTGTTGGAGGTGCACCAGTGAACGGATACGTTCCGACTTCACAAACTTCCCAGACTGTAGTGTGGACACCACCTCAAACTATTCAAACATTAGGAGAAAGGAGACAAAGTGTTTTCACAACACAAAGCAGGTGAAATGAATCTGTTAGAAGATGGAATTTTTCCTCCAGGGTTTGAAGAAGCTGCCAGGAATTGTATAAAAGTTAAAGATGCAGAGACCGAATACTAGTTTAGGTTCAAGTGCTAGTTTGGGTTCAGAACTAGAAAGACCATTAAACATCCCAAAATTAAAAATAGAATTAGAAGAAATAATTAGAGGATGTCTGGACCTTGATCATGCTAATCATTATCAAGAAAAAATAATTGGTTTATTTGTACAAATAAATCCCAACAAGAACAGTACATGACAATTTAACAGAACTGTATTGGTTGAGAATAAGAAGATTAGAGAATATGCAATGAACATTTCTGACTTATAGCTTGATTTCTAACTTTTAGAAACTACAAGCAGAGTACAATCTTTACTAAGGGAATTTCTTAAATATGCTACCTTAGTTACTGTATTAACAGTAATTGTCTGCTTTCTATCTACACTAGCGATTTACAAGACAATAAAGATGCTGTTAATAAAGAAGAAGATTAGAGAAATGAATAGGATAATGAAGAAAGATTTAGAATTAAGAGAGCATATTAACAAAGAATATTACAGACTAAAAGAAAGGGAAAATCTGAAAAGAAAGAGGAGAGATTCAGCAGACGATGAGAGAGAACTCTGAATACAACTGTGAATGAGATTTGGTGATGGTTCCAAACCATCAGATGGGGGAAATTAAGAGCAAATCTGTAAAGCTTTAAAATCATATTAATTAACCTGCATGAAAGACTTTTGTAGGCCTAAACCAAACGCTGCATTTAAACATGAGTTTTGCACTTGAGGCCAGCAAGATGACGTGCTTGGCTTAGCTAATAGCAAGGACAAATTCTTGTTTCTTTATTTTTTACTTGTTCTTTCCCCTTTGTTAGTTTTGACTTGTGTCTTGTCCATAAGTATATTTCATTATTTAAATGCCTTAGAGGACAAATGACTAGAGAGAATATTAGTGCTTTGTATCATGACCATTTAACCCATAAAAATGTATTACTACAATGTTAGATTAATTTTAAAACTATTTCTTTATACATAAATCTTTCCTAGGAAGATTTGTGAAAGTGGAAATTATATAATCTTAAAAATGTTGTGTGTCTACTAAACCGTACTTTATTCCGTAGCTATTCACCCATGGGAAGAAGCCTGAATGCTTCGTTGCTGGTTAGAAAATATTTAAATGTACTGCATATTTAGAATGTTCTTTGCCTTATCCATGGAAGCTTTACTGTTCAGATAAATACTCCAAGAGATGGAGCCCAAGATCATCTATAAATACTTTGCAACTTGTTTCTTTGCAAAATATTATAAAAGAGTGTTTCCAGACTAATACAGGGCAGATGTGCGATTCTTATTATTAGAAAGCTCTCATAGGCGTACCCTGCTCGCAGGTTTACTCTTTTCAAATTCTCACGCAGATACTTTTGACATTTATTTTTGCTTTTTCTATTCGCTGACGTAATGGATTCATTCCAAGATGCGTATATCCTGCTTGATCTCAAAACTGCAAAACTAATGAAATTCTCTGTTTGACAAAAATTATATGCTTTCACTTCTGAGACGAGGACCCTTAAAGAGTTTTAGTGAGATATATTTTCCTGAAACTAGATTAGAATAGGGATTAGATATTTATGGGACACACTATATGCATCGTTCTGTAATTTGGATTGATTTTAATTGATTCACTAATGAAGATATTGATGAACTAATGATATAGTAAAAAGATTTAAAATGGAATCCAAAGCTCTCATCCTGGACTCTTAAAAAGAAAATGTAATTGTGAAATTGAGGATATTTGATGTTTTTCATTTGTAGCTCATCCCTTCTTACTTACCTTAAAGGTTTGTTGCCTAGGGTCCAATAGAAAGTGGAGATTTAAATGAAACAAATAAATAAATTATTTATTCCAAGTCTCTGTTCCAACACTGGCATATAACTGCAGCTAATATAAAGGGACTTGAGATGTATGATATTTCAGCGATTCCTAGTTTTACTTGAATTTCCATAGAGGTTTGGCTATCTTACATCTGAGGCCCTCATTATGAGTCTGGCAGTCTTGAGACCGCCAGACTCGGCGTGGCGGTCTGACCGCCGTGGAGTTGGTGGTGAAGACCACTATATTACGAGTTGTGGATGTTTGGCTGAAGCCAAATCTCCACAGCTCCGCTTGGCCAACTGGTGTGGTTGCACCGCCGCAGCCGGTGGTGACCTCCTCCAATCTGGCCTCAGGCCACCGTCTGGATTACGAGGTTTCAAACCGCTAGACTTTCTGTGGTAGTCACCCTGTCACGGAAACCCTGGCGGTCACGCACCCGGCGACAGGAATCTCCATTCCTGTTGCCGGCACACACATCCACACATGTCTGCACACATGCACACATCCCCCCACCCATCCACACACTCATGAACCCCCCTTCATGCAAGCATGCATGCACATGCACACACATGCAGCATACGCATACATCCACTCAGACACCCCCACTCACTTGCATGCATCCACTCAGACACAACCATATACGCGCACATACATGCACACACCCATTCACATTCATTCGCATACAGGTGCGCATTCACCACCCCCCTCTGCAGACACACACACACACACCCAAACATACAGGCCTCCTTCCCTTTCAGACGCCCACTTACCTTCTGAGACGAGAAGGATGTCCGGGAGGGGATGGGTCCTGGTGGTCTTCCCTCACCACCACCACGCCAGCAGGACACCGCCGATCCGTATTACAGCTTCTAATACAGCGGCTGGAGTCATGCTGGTGTGGCGGTGCCGGCGAGGGAACAGCCTTTGCACCGCCTACCGCCGGAACGAATGATGGCTGCTTTCCACCTAAAAAATGGCGGTGAGCAGCCACCACTCATAATATGGCGGTCTGCTGACTGCTGGCGGTCATCTGCCGGGTTTGGATTTGGCTGTCAATTAAATTGACCGCCAAAGTCGTAATGAGGGCCTAAATGTTGTCCTTTGTCCTTTTTAAATTAACAAAATAATGTTTATGCAAGACTGTTTATACAGAATAAATTGCCTTCACCATTAGAGAAGCTGGGGAAATTATTGGTTCTGGACTCTGAAAACCCCAAATGGAGTGTTTAGGGCCAACTTAATGTACACCTCCAACATACATTAAATCATGATGAGAAATCATGCTTGGAGATGAAGCATGGAAAATACCCACAAATGGAGACCCTTTATTCAAAGAAAGAAGTGGCAAGCAAACCACACGTGCAGAGGGTGGAGGGAATCTGGTTCACCAACATTAGGGCAGTGACGGCAGGGTAATTAATGGAAAAATAATTTTCTTTTTAGGACTCAGCTGCTTAGTTTAACTGATAGCAATACAAATATTGCAGTATCTCTCGTAGGGTCCCTGGGATCCTGCTGTGCATTGATAAATAATGCTGTCTGTTTTTTGTTGCTGTAGAACTTCTGTTAGTGGCTGGTACAGCTCCCCAACAGAAGCCCACGTCCGCTGCCATGGCCTTCAGAAAAGTATAAGGTCTGGATTGACAGTGCTGGTCTCAAGAAATTGCAAGGCTCCAAGGTAGTCAGAGTACAGTAATGTCTCAAACATCTAGCTGGTGAATTCAAAGAAGAGCCAGCTCAGGGACTACCAGTAATACATGTCTGAGCTTTAGAAGGGGGCAGTAACACCAGAAAGTGTCTCACACAGTGGGTACCCACCAATTGAAAGGGGAAAGAGAGAGAGAGTGCCGAGTGAATTCCGGTCTTGGTAAAGTGGTTGCAGAAACAAGCCACAGAATAATGCAAAAACATCTGAGTTGTGTCATTCACATTTGTATAGCACCAAAGAACATTTTTATATCATAGTGGCACACTCTTTACCTGGGAGAGCGTTCATGCATATCTAGGAAGTCCGTCAATTGAACTGAAGGAGCCACTGATTGATAGTGTGCACTGTTTTGTTGGTATTTAGGTGTGCGTGGTTAGAACAACATTTTAAGTGTTATGATTCAAAGTGGTTTGTGTGAGTTAGTGCGGGAGTAAAATCAGCCTCATGTAGGTTACATGTATACAGGAGAACTAAGATCTTAAGATTAGCAAATGCAGTCCTGCACTCAACCTCCAACTCAGTAACTGATCCCATGTGTGGGGTGAACCATTGTCCCAGTCCAAAAAAAGGGCAAAAGATACGTCAGCCATCACCCAGGCTCTATATTTCATTAAGGTACTTTTCAAAACTTATGGCTAGCTGATGCTCAACCGTTATTGAAGGATGGACTGGGGAATATGGGATTATACTGCTTCTTCAGGCAGGATGCACCAATGTGGTAGGAACTATTGGCTAAATCCTGGTTATGATGGAACCTGGTAAGTTAAATGTATATAGAGAAGAGCATGAGGGTAATGCATTTAGAGACATAAAAATAGCATTTAGTTTTGTACATGTGCTATGATTATTTAGATGTCCAATTTAACTGAAAAGGAGGATAAGAGTGAAAAAGCAGAGCACACACATAGGTTTAGAAGTAGTGCTCGCTTAAAGTTATCTAGGACACTGGGCTGAAGAGTAGGGTGGCGCTATGTCTCTATTTTGCAGGAGTCTCTAGAAAGGAGTATAAATTAAACTACTGATGTATTGACGGGAGGATTTATGATTTCAGATAAGAAAACACTCAAGATGTGATTAACCCTAATGAAGTCCATCCAGGATGGAACAAGATGGCTTGGCTGGATTGTGATGTTTGAAGAACATTAACAAAATCAAACTGAACACTGTATTATGGCTCTTGCCTCATGATGGACTTAGGAAGAGTGAGTTTGTTCACTGGATTGAATTGCGTACAGAATTGAATCAACTGTGGAAAAGAAAATTATTTTAGTACTCTTAATGTTATGATTTTTTATTCAGAAGAGTAAGGTGATCCTGTATTGAAGACTAAAAAGTGTAATATGGGACAAGAGTGTGAAGGCATGAAAGTGTGACGTACCACCAGATGCGTAGAGATTGGTGTGGACAAAGTGGGCAATTACCATGTCCCCCACATTCCAAAGTACACCTGGGGGTGTTAACATGAAATTCAGTATTAGTTTTCTTCAAGGGGCTTGAATTAGTAAAACTTAGATGAAAAAACTGAAACTTGTTAAGAACAGAGGTTACCAAATTATTTCTTTCCCAGGGCCCCAAAAGTTCTTAAGAGGACACTGTAATGGCCAGAGTTGCTAACTTCAAACCTAGGTTTGAGTTTGGCGTTGGCTCAACATCCTGTGATTTTAGGAAATTGCTTAATCTCACTGTCCCTAAATAAAATGCACAGTGCAGTCTAGTGCTAATGCGAATAGATGAAGGAGCCATCCTTTGGCGGCATTGTAAGACAATTCAGAGCCCATAACTGGAATTTTATAGACGTAAACCTTAATCTCCATAGAGGTAAATACATTTAAAGCCTTGCTAGTATAGGAGGCACTTTGGGGGATCTACAGGAATATTAGTCATCAGGATGGAACCCATCATTTTTATTTATCTGCAAAGTGATTTAAGATGCTGTCATTTCATTCTTATTATGCTTGTTTACATTTTGAATGTGTGAGGTTTAAGAATCACACATCCTAGTTATCTTTGTATACCAAGAATGGTGCATACAGTTACCAAATGGCCCAAGATGATCTCTTGGATGGACTTTTGCAGGCTGTCAGGTCATCATCCTGTATTTTAATAATTGTATCATAAAGAACTGCTCTCTTTTTTTGAGAGGTTTTCTTTTATTTTGGACCACCACCTTCATGTGTTTCCCCTCATGTTTTAATCTTAGGGGAAGGATGGTTTAAGATAATTCTATCAGCTGCAGAAGACAGACAGAAAACTCTAATTATAATACAACACCATTACCTGATAGAGATTCTGTCAAAAACATTATCAAAGAATGACTTAACAGACTTGTTGGACTTTTGCTTATGCAGGGTCATCCCCAGTCTTTTTGCCTCCTGCCTCCTATTTTTTCCTGACCTGTTGCTGTTGGCTTTTTAACTCTGAGCACTTTACCACTGCTAACCAGTGCCAAAGTGCATATGCTATCCGTGTAAATTGTATGTAATTGGTTTATCCATGATTGGCATATTTGATTTACTAGTAAGTCCCTAGTAAGGTGCACTAGAGGTGCCAGGGCCTGTAAATCAAATGCTACTAGTGGGCCTGCAGCACTGGTTGTGCCACCCACATAAGTAGCTCTGTAATCATGTCTGAGACCTGCCACTGCAGTGTCTGTGTGTGTATTTTTACACTGTAAATTCGACTTGGCAAGTGTACCCACTTGCCAGGCCTAAACCTTCCCTTTTCTTACATGTAAGGCACCCCTAAGGTAGGCGCTAGGTAGCCCCAAGGGCAGGGTGCAGTGTATGGATAAGGTAGGACATATAGTAATGTGGTTTATATGTCCTGACAGTGAAAAACTGCCAACTTCGTTTTTCACTGTTGCAAGGCCTGTCTCTCTCATAGGATAATATGGGGGCTACCTTTAAGTATGATTAAAGTGTAGATTCCCCTAGAGAGTAGATGGACATGTGGAGTTTGGGGTCCCTGAACTCACAATTTAAAAATACATCTTTTAGTAAAGTTGATTTTAAGATTGTGCGTTTGAAAATGCCACTTTTAGAAAGTGAGTATTTTTCTTGCTTAAACCATTCTGTGACTCTGCCGTGTTTGTGGATTCCCTGTCTGGGTCAGTTTGACATTTGGGTTGTTTTTCACCTCGCACCAGACAGTGACACAAAGGGAGCTGGGGTGTAACCTGCATTTCCTGATTAGCCATCTCTGCTAGGAGGGAGGGGTGGAGTGGTCACTCTCATCTGAAAGGACTGTGCCTGCCTCTGACAATGCAGACTCCAACACCCTGGTGTGTGTCTGAGGCCTTGCCTGGGCAAGGCAGGATTTCACAAGTAGGTGTGAGTCCCCTTTGAAGAAAGGTGACTTCAAAGACTAAAATGGGTATAAGAAGGGCACCCAAATCTACAGACTTTAGAAACACTTCTGGAACCAAGAGGAACCTCTGCCTGGAGAAGAGCTGATAGCTGAGGAAGAAGTGCTGCCCTGCCTGTGACTGTGCTTTGTGGAGCTTTCCTGCAGTGCTGCTTCTGCCAGAGGGCAAAGACTGGACTTTGTGTGCCTTCCATCTTGTGAAGAAATCTCCAAGGGCTTGATTTAGAGCTTGCCTCCTGTTGTTTGAAGTCTCAGGGACAGCAAAGACTTCTCTCTGCCAGCACCTGGAGTCTCTGGAGAGACTCCTGCTCTGATAAGTGGTGCCCTATCCAGTCCCTGGGCCCTTGAAAGGAAAGCTGGTGGAATCCAAGGAAATCGACTTCGGACGACTTCGGACCGACGGCGCTGCTGAATCCGGTAACGCCGCCTGCACCTGACGCCGTGACCTTCGCTGGAACGCGACGCTCTTCGCAGGCCCGACGCCGCAGCAGCCCTGCTGAAGTCCGCGACTCCGTGGAAGTCGCCGCACCACGTCGTGACCGATGCCGCTCGAAGTGCACGGATTCAACGTTTCGCACAGACGCCGCAATTCCCGACTTCACGCATCAGCTTGTTTTCACTCTTCACCAAAGGTACTGTACTTGGGGGTCTACACGACTCCGTGTCCGGCGCCGCTGGTGTCGGCTTGTTGGGAACGACTCCGTCACGACGCCGTGTTAACATCTCATCGAAGCATTTTTGTTTCTAAGCGCTATTTTTGAGTTTAATCTTTAAAAATTCATAACTTGACTTGTGTATGTCGGATTTTTGTCGTTTTATTCTTGTTTTGTTTAGATAAATATTTCCTATTTTTCTAAACTGGTGTTGTGTCATTTTGTAGCGTTTTCATTAAGTTACTGTGTGTGTTGGTACAAATACTTTACACCTAGCACTCTGAGGTTAAGCCTACTGCTCTGCCAAGCTACCAAGGGGGTAAGCAGGGGTTAGCTGAGGGTGATTCTCTTTTACCCTGACTAGAGTGAGGGTCCTTGCTTGAACAGGGGGTAACCTGACTGTCAACCAAAGACCCAATTTCTAACATTGGTGATCAGCGGTTGGGATTTGGACTTGTATTTGTACTTGACATACAGTGATTAAGTGTACACTACTGTTTGAGGTCAGACCACTACGTGACCACATACTACTTGTTTGGTGATCTTTCGCTTTTTCTCTTAAGGACTCCTTTTTGTTCTACTTCCATGATTTTGCTGATCCCTTGACGGATTCTTTTTACTTCATTGGGAACTTATTTTCTGCCTTTGGAACTTTGCACTTGTGACCATCATGTCTCATTCTGGAGATGCAACAGCTGGAGCTGTGTTTGAAATAGAGAAACTGAAGGAGTACTCAGTTGCTCAATTGAAACAGTTCCTTAAAGATCTTGACTGTCCCACTGAGAGCTCCACCAGGGAGGGGGAGCAGCAAAAGGCACAGAGGGCCTGGGTGACAGTCAAGGAGGCTGGAGGGCACACAGAGGAGGAGGATGTGGGTGGGGAAGTGCAGAGGATACACAGTGGTGTAGTGGAGGTACCTGTTATGCCTGGGGGGAGGGTCCCCAGGAGGGTAGCAGGGTGTCACCCAAGGGTCTGTCTCCTGAAGAGTTACAGGACAGACAGGCAGAGAGGGCTCGCCTGTTGAAGTTCAAGGAGTTGAGGATGCATAGGGAGAAGGGGTTGGAAGAAAGGAGGAGGGACTTAGAGATCAAAAAGAGGATTTGGGCTTATGAGCTCAAAATGAAGGAGCTGGAAGTCATAAGGGCTGAGTCCAGCTGGAATGGTGGCAGCAACAATTTTATATCCAGTGCTGCTGAAGAAGTGCACATGCCCAGAGATGTGGTGCCCTACTTGAAGGAGGGAGTTAACACACGCCAGGAGGTTCAGGGGTATGAGGTAGCTCCAGTGATGCACAGGGTCCCTGAGGTGGATTGGGGAACTGGCATGGGGAGTCATATTCCTACTGGTGGGAGGGACACTCTACTGACTCTAGGTGAGAGTGACAGGGAGCGGGGTTCCCCCCAGGTAGAAGTCCTGGTTATGGAGTGTGAAGACATCCCAGAAGAGTGTGGGTTGAGTGTCAGAGACAGTCAGGTACTGTCTCACCAGTCTCAGGAGGGTGATGTGGGGTGCTTTTTCAAAGCAGAGTCACTGGATGGTTGGGTGAAGGGTACTTTGGTTCATTCCTGTGAGGGGCTGAGTGATGTAATTGCTGGAGAACATATGGCTAGTCCTTATTTTCCAGAGCTACGCCAACACCAGGTGGAGTGTGAGTTCTCTGACCCCAGGGAGCTTACAATGGAGGCAGACCTCTTGGTGAGTACCAGAGAGTCTGAAGAGGCATTTGGGGGTGCTCCTGAGAGGAGTGGTCTAGGTAGTTCCCAACCAGGTGAGGTAGGGAAGGATTGTAGTGTCCCAGGTAGGTCCCAGTGTAGTGGGATGGGTGAGGGACCCCATGTCCAGTCTCAGAGGAGAGGGAATGGGGATGGGTTGAGGCCCAAGGTGCCCAAGATCCGGTCCCAGGTCCTGGAGGGTTCCATGAGGGAACACCAGGAGGGAAGCCTAGCCTGTACCATAGGGCCATCTGTTGAGGGAGACCCCACAGTGTCAGGAGAACTTGGGGGGGCAGCTGTAGCCAGCGTCCCACCAGGTCAGGTGTCTGGCAGTACCACTCCTAGTGAGGGGGTGCAGAAGTCCAGACAGAGGGTTGAGAGGGGGTTGCAGACCCCAGTGGAGAACCTGGAGGGGTCAGCTCTGAGAGCAGGGCCCCCCAGGAATGACCTTGGTGAGACCATTTCTGGGTTGGGGGGAATCCAGACTCTGTCAGATGGGCAGAAGTCAGGGGACCTGCACCAGCCCGACTCTTGTGTGGCCCTTGGGGACAGTGTGTCCCTTGAGGGGGGTAAGTGTGCCCCCCTGGAAGTCCTGGTGTGCCAGGCAATGGTTCAACTGCAGGGTGATGACTCTGGGTTGGATGACCAGGTTCAGAGGGTAAACTCTGACCTGGTGGGGGGTAGGTATGCCCCCCAGAAAGTCTGGGGTTGCCAGGGGGTGGTCCAGTCTGTGGGTACAGACACTGGACTTGAGGATCAGGTTCAGGGTGTGTCCCCTGACCTGGGGGAAGGGGCTACTGCTAACAGTGCCCATCCCATGTTGTCTTCTGAGGGGGGCCACTCCTAGTTGGGGTGTGCAGGACCCCAGAAGGGAGGGCAGGGGGAGGGAAGCCTCACCCCTGGCCCTGGTCCTACCTGAAGGTACAGACCCAAGGTTGGCAGACCAGTTGCATGTTAACAGCCCTGCACTGGTGGAAAAATTGTGCAGGACTGCTTCTACAAGCACCCTGACAGTTTTTAACTCTGGGGGTGCCGCTTCTGCAGGGAGGGTACAGAGCCCCAGAGGGGAGGACCAGGGTCAGGTTGTCATCCCTGACCTGGTGGAAGAGAGAGTGGTCAAAGGGTGCCAGACACCTGGGGCTACCGCCCCCCACTTTCCGCAGTCACAGTGGTTGGAGAGGCCTGAGGTCGGGCTCTCATCCCTGACAGTTGTCCGGGGCCACCGTGGCTTGCTGTCCTGGTGGACAGAGTTGCCCCTAGGGAGGGGACGAGAGTCACACCCCGGGGGTGGAGTGGGCAACACCACTGTGTTGGCCCTGGTGGTACTATCTGCCCATTGGGATACATCTGTGAGCAAAGTAAAGTTAGGTGCTGTGCAGATGGTGTCTGCAGATGTGGAGAAGGGTTCCCCATGGGTTAGCTTAGTGGGCCCTGAGAGTATGGACAGAGGGATCCAACTGGAGTCAGGAAGGCGTAGAACTGGAACATGCCCCTGTTGTTGTGGGCCTGGGTCCTTGTTCTATCGCCCCAATCAGGGAAGTACATCAACGTATTGATTGTTCTCCCCTGGCTTTAGGCTGGTAGGGGGTCGTGTTGGACTTTTGCTTATGCAGGGTCATCCCCAGTCTTTTTGCCTCCTGCCTCCTATTTTTTTCTGACCTGTTGCTGTTGGCTTTTCAACTCTGAGCACTTTACCACTGCTAACCAGTGCCAAAGTGCATTTGCTCTCCGTGTAAATTGTATGTAATTGGTTTATCCATGATAGGCATATTTGATTTACTAGTAAGTCCCTAGTAAGGTGCACTAGAGGTGTCAGGGCCTGTAAATCAAATGCTACTAGTGGGCCTGCAGCACTGATTGTGCCACCCACATAAGTAGCTCTGTAATCATGTCTCAGACCTGCCACTGCAGTGTCTGTGTGTGTATTTTTACACTGTAAATTCGACTTGGCAAGTGTACCCACTTGCCAGGCCTAAACCTTCCCTTTTCTTACATGTAAGGCACCCCTAAGGTAGGTGCTAGGTAGCCCCAAGGGCAGGGTGCAGTGTATGGATAAGGTAGGACATATAGTAATGTGGTTTATATGTCCTGACAGTGAAAAACTGCCAACTTCGTTTTTCACTGTTGCAAGGCCTGTCTCTCTCATAGGATAATATGGGGGCTACCTTTAAATATGATTAAAGTGTAGATTCCCCTAGAGAGTAGATGGACATGTGGAGTTTGGGGTCCCTGAACTCACAATTTAAAAATACATCTTTTAGTAAAGTTGATTTTAAGATTGTGCGTTTGAAAATGCCACTTTTAGAAAGTGAGCATTTCCTTGCTTAAACCATTCTGTGGCTCTGCTTGTTTGTGGATTCCCTGTCTGGGTCAGTTTGACAGTTGGGTTGTGTTTCACCTCACACTAGACAGTGACACAAAGGGAGCTGGGGTGTAACCTGCATTTCCTGATTAGCCATCTCTGCTAGGAGGGAGAGGTGGAGTGGTCACTCTCATCTGGAAGGACTGTGCCTGCCTCTGACAATGCAGACTCCAACCCCCTGGTGTGTGTCTGAGGCCTTGCCTGGGCAAGGCAGGATTTCACAAGTAGGTGTGAGTCCCCTTTGAAGAAAGGTGACTTCAAAGACTAAAATGGGTATAAGAAGGGCACCCAAATCTACAGACTTTAGAAACACTTCTGGAACCAAGAGGAACCTCTGCCTGGAGAAGAGCTGATAGCTGAGGAAGGAGTGCTGCCCTGCCTGTGACTGTGCTTTGTGGAGCTTTCCTGCAGTGCTGCTTCTGCCAGAGTAAGAGGGCAAAGACTGGACTTTGTGTGCCTTCCATCTTGTGAAGAAATCTCCAAGGGCTTGATTTAGAGCTTGCCTCCTGTTGTTTGAAGTCTCAGGGACAGCAAAGACTTCTCTCTGCCAGCACCTGGAGTCTCTGGAGAGACTCCTGCTCTGACAAGTGGTGCCCTATCCAGTCCCTGGGCCCTTGAAAGGAAAGCTGGTGGAATCCACTTCGGATGACCTCGGACCGACGCCGCTGCTGAATCCGGTAACGCCGCCTGCACCTGATGCCGTGACCTTCGCTGGATCGCGACGCTCTTCGCAGGCCCGACGCCACAGCAGCCCTTCTGAAGTCCGCGACTCAGTGGAAGTCACCGCACCAAGTCGTGACCGATGCCGCTCGAAGTGCACGGATTCAACGTTTCGCACAGACGCCGCGATTCCCGACTTCGCGCATCGGCTTGTTTTCACTCTTCACCAAAGGTACTGTACTTGGGGGTCTACACGACTCCGTGTCCGGCGCCGCTGGTGTCGGCTTGTTGGGAACGACTCCGTCTCGACGCTGTGTTAACATCTCATCGAAGCATTTTTGTTTCTAAGCTCTATTTTTGAGTTTAATCTTTAAAAATTCATAACTTGACTTGTGTATGTCGGATTTTTGTCGTTTTGGTCTTCTTTTGTTTAGATAAATATTTCCTATTTTTCTAAACTGGTGTTGTGTCATTTTGTAGTGTTTTCATTAAGTTACTGTGTGTGTTGGTACAAATACTTTACACCTAGCACTCTGAGGTTAAGCCTACTGCTCTGCCAAGCTACCAAGGGAGTAAGCAGGGGTTAGCTGAGGGTGATTCTCTTTTACCCTGACTAGAGTGAGGGTCCTTGCTTGAACAGGGGGTAACCTGACTGTCAACCAAAGACCCAATTTCTAACAAGACTCAATAGGAGTAAGGAGGCGCAGTGCAGCCTACTCTAGGATCCTTTCAAAATCAAATATTTAAACATTCTGTTAGATTCAAAACACCCCATTACTCTGCACCAATGGGGAACATGCCCCAAATTGTGACAGCCCAAGAGGGTCAAGCTTCTGTTACTCATCTGTGGTATTTTGCAACTCAGCATCCAGCTTTGAAAACATGTTTTTTGTTTATACAAAAAATGACATTTGAATGAGCTGAGCATTTACCGTACATTAGTAAAGAAAATGGTCCTCCTACAGATATATGTCCGATGTAGTGTCTTGGTCCAATTTTGATGAGATGGGGAATCTGAAAACCAATAAAATATTTTGTGAAATATCAGTGTGAAAGATTTCTGACAGTGTCAAATGCAGCTTTGTTCCTTCAATAATTATATTCTTTTAATCACATATTTACCTCACAGAATAGTATTATGACAGCTCCAACTAGAGTTATCAATTCTCCAGTTAATCTCAAATAGTCTTCATTTGTTACATACGAGGCCTGAAAAAAAAGTAGTATAATATGATCAGTATGACAAACCCTGCTTAAGGCTTAATAATATACAATACCCCAATGAAACTAGATATTAGAGGTGAAAACTCCAGTCATGAATGTACATTTTCTAGAACGATTGCCCATTTGAAAAGCATAGAAAAGGCAAATTAATAATATGAAAGTTCAGCAGCAGTAAGTATTGATGAATAAAATGACACCAACAAGACAGGTTCTATCAGGAAGTAGAGCTGAAAACATTCTCCTTGACTAGACGTTTGTGAATGTTTGCAATGCAATAATGTAAACATTTTAGGTTGGCATGATCCTAATGTATTGTGAAAATAGAACATAATTTATAAAGACATATGTCATTTTTGCTCCTTCACGATACATATACAGCCAAAATCATTTCTGTTCATTCCTGGAGACTGTTCTTCCATATAGAATAGAAAACACACCATTGTAGAGAAGAATAATTGCTTCTCTTGATCGCACTGACTGACTGAAGGTATTATTTTACTAAGTAATTCTAATGAATCTATCATAACCACGGGAGAATGGACACAATCAATATCTAACACAATAGATTTCAAATGGAAGTATGAGGCTTGAGTTTAGGTCACACACAGATGCAAACTCTTTAATACCAAAACATAAAAAGTAAAAATGATTTTGAAAAATAATTTCTTAAAAGGTGTTATAGGTAAAAAATAAAAAAACATGAAATTAGCCAACCGTATATCCTTAATTTCAGCACCCATAAGGTCTGACATATGCAAGAATCAATTATACGAACGAAGGAACAATTGTTAGCCAGAAATAGACACATTTACACATTTATCAAAAAAGGTTTAAAAAAACTCAGAGAAAATTACAACGATTTAAGAGGTCAATTTTAGCCT